>NC_083405.1:41579427-42829427 GCF_020745735.1 Hemiscyllium ocellatum | reverse complement strand
AATAAGATGGCTAGATTCTCTTAGAGATGCTCTTTGCTCCTAACCTCCAAGCACTCATTTGCTACTTGTCAGCTTGAGGCTGGAGTTTAACCTTAGTTATTGCATTCACAGCTGCAGCTATTAACTTTTCACTTCTGAGAGAAGGAAAATCATTGTGAAGCAACTGAAGATGTTTGGGTAGAGAACATTTTCCTGAAAAAATTCTGCAGTGGAGTCCGTGGCAGAAATTAGCTCTCAAAAACAACATCTTGCTTTCTGATCAGTATGACATCACTCAATGGTTTCCCCCATTCTGCTCTCCCAGTTTCCTTGACTTCAATTTTTCTCGGGCTCCTTTATGCCACATCCAGTCAGATACTACCTTAGTGTCATAGCAGTCAATCTGAATTCATCTTTGTAATGCAGCACTTTTACCCAAGTCTAGACCAAGGCCAAAATGAGATCTGGAAGGGACTGACCTGAGTGGAACCCAAACTGATCATTAATGAGCACATTACTGCTGTGGTAATACTTTTTGTGAAACCTTTCATCACTTGGAATGTTACTTGAGAATAATTGACTAATTTGGATTTATGGACAGTACATAGATGGGCAATTTTGAACAATGCCAAGTAGATGTCAATGTTGTAGTTGTACAGGGACAGTTTGACTAGAAGTGTGGGCAGTACTGGAACACAAGTCTTCAGTGGTGCAGTTAGACTGCTGACAGCCTTCGCTGGATCAAGACATTTTATTTCATTTTAACTTCACACAGACTGAATGGAGTTAGCTGTAGACTAGGCTAATAACCTAGGAAACAGAAATGAATCAGTTATTTAACACTTTTGTCTGAAGATGGTTCAAAAATGCTTCTGCCCTGATTAGTTGGGCTCTACCATTGTTGTGGATGGGGGTGTTTGTCCTCTTTCAATTAGTTGTCTATCACCATTCATAACTGGAAGTGGCAAAACTTTGACCAATTGGTTGTAGGACTACTGAGTTCTGTCTACAACACATGGCTAAAATACTATTAAATCACAGCTGCTCCCCTAACTTGATGATAATGATAAAGCGAGGCCTATGCTGGTTAGTTTGCAGTCGGATATTTTGCTGATCACCTCTTACCTCAGATGCCCAAAATTCTGAGTAGCAATATTATTCTGAACCTATTCCACTTCACAGGAATTTACATAAAAACAAAGAAAAAAGTGGAGCGTAGGGTTTTTTTTGTTCTGACATGAGAAGAATCATTAGGGTATTAACACGACAGTTCCGCTGTCAGCGATGGGCTGCAAACAGGCTTCCACCCCAGAGATCAGCTGACTAATCAGATTGTCCAGCAGCTCCTTAGTCCCACTACTAACAAGAACTAGAAATACGGAGTCTCCAGATGTAGAAAAGGGTGTTCCACTTCACCCCTTCGCATCCTAGGCCAGAGCAGGGTACCAGCTTTCCTTACAGACCCTGTCCCTAAAATTCTCCTGTTTGCATCAAAAATTGAGTGGGTCTGAAAAGTCATCAGTTGTGTAGTTCTCTAAAATTCAGCTCAGTGTCAGTTCTTCCTATCAAACAAAAGCAAACTGCTATAGAAATCTCTTGTATCGCTTAATATGTAACCCAGCAGTTGCAGGCACTGTTTCACAGGTGAATTTAATTGTCATTTTCTAGTCGTCCCAAATAAATTATTTTTGGTAAAATTAATCTTGACAAATGAAGATATCAGGAAATTTCCCTGCCACATAATTTCTAACGTAAACTGAATCAAATGAACAGACAGACCTCAGTTTAACATTATATCAAAAGAATCAACAGTGGTAATGCAGTAAACTACCCCCACACTGCAGTGTCAAACTAACAGCCTTGTCAAGTCTACTTGCCTGAACAACATCATAAAGGAATTTTCTTTTTGTCCTATTGTCACCACTATGGCAGTCTTCTTTCAGCTTCTCCAATATACATGCAACACGTTCCGATTCACTTTCAGCAGGTCTCCTGCAGATTTTATCCAGTGAGAGGTCAGTGTATCCAAGCACTGCAGCAAATGCTTTCCAATTGGAAATATTCTCAGTGATGAGTTTACGGATGGATGAATACATATAAGTCAACTTCTTAAATGGTATCACAAGTTGATGGAGGAGTATCTTGGTTGTAATCTTTACATCTGAGAAGTCCATGACCTGTTCCTTCGAAATCACCTTCACGTTTTTGCAGTGTACAAGGCCGATCTTTCCTCGTACGAAACCGACATACCACTCTTTGATCTTTGTTTGGCCAATTGCTTTAACTTTGTCCATTCCGAGAAGTGCTATTGTGTCACCTTTAAAATATTCCAGTAGGTATTCAATCTTTGGCTGCCTCAGCACACTTTTCAGAGCCACTCCATATTTAAGAATATTTACATGTTTCTCCTGAAATGAGGGATAATTAACTGGCTGAGATGTAGTTTCATCTGAAGGAACAGCCATTATAGGTTCTTTCCATCTTTGGAGACGCCTTCTCACATTTGATTTGGGTGCTGGCATGGGTGTCTGGACACTGAATTTTGTTATTACATTATGGCTGGTTCCTGCTACCTGAATTTCGAGCTGAAATGGACCGATTTCTCCGGATTTGCACATAGACAAATTAAACGGCTGCCGAACTGTTCTACCTAGTTTTAACAAACTTCTTTTAACTTTTTCATTCTGATCAGCTTCTTGTACTTCGTACCGGGAGTCAGTGGGAAAGATTGAAATTTCAAAATCTTCTGGCCTATCTAACTGAAACTGATGTTTTCCCCAAAGTTGAAGAACAACTGGTGGTAAATTTTTATTGCTTTTGTTAACATCTGTAAGATTTTGTGGAACTTGATTGTGACTAAAGATAACACAAACGGCAGTAAAAACTGGATGAATATGTTTGGGACCGTAAATTCCAAAAGTAATCATTTTATTCAGATAGTCCCATACTGTTGATGCAGGAGGTTGAATACTTTTAGCTTGAACAGCTGCTACAATATACATACAAGGACTCAAATTTTTCAGCTTTACCTGCATAACATCTTTATAAATGTAAATGTCATGCAGCTTCTCAAAAGGGCCCTCCTTTGCATCACTGCAAAGACACACAATTTCAGTCATAACCTGACTCATAGGATCAGTTTTCACTTCAGCTGTCACCTTCATTTCCAAAGAAATAAAATCTTGGGTCTTTAAATGGCTCAGTTTCAGTTCCAGTAATGGACTAATAGTTGTGCAAAGATCGTTATTAAGTACTTGAGGTGGGTCAAGCAAGGACTTTATAGCCACTTCCTGAATTTCACCTGGCAAAACATGACCTTCAGGTATGTGGACACTTACGTCTGATTCAGGCAGCTGAAGAGATCCTCCTTTATGGTCAATTTTACAAACAATGTGCATTTCAATAGCCTGTGTCTGTCCCCAACCTGGGTTTTGGCTTATCATATCCAAATCGAGACAAGACCTAGTTAGTTGCCTATGGTTCAGCCATGCCATTTTGTAGGCTTCTCTGTCATTTTGAAATGACTCCAAATTGGGAACCATAAATTGACTCACTGGACGATTATTCTGAGGAACTTCTTCTTTGTTTGAAAAGTCCAAAATATCAGAGGCACTTTTCCACCTTCCATGCTGTTTTGCAAAAGGTTTTCCAATATAGATTAGGTGATCAATATCCAATTCATCAGCTGAAGAGCCAGACTCAGCAGGTCTTGGATCTTCAAACAGCAGCAGTGGGTCCTCCGTTAACACAAATTCTGGGCTTGGTGTCTTCTTCTCAGTTATTTTGGCAATCTCATCTAAAAATGGGTTTGATCCCGACAAACCGTTCCAAAATGGATTTGTCTGCTGAGAAACTGTTTGGCTAGGATGATCAAAGACGACCTCATGCCAATCTTTCAGTAAATCGGTCTCTAGCCCATTAGAAGTGTCTTGGTAGCTGCTGTCTATAGAGGATTAGAGAAATAAAAACTAGTCAATAAATTCTGAAAGAACAAAAGCAAAAAATTTAAGATATAGGAATGCATTGGGTTGACCTGCTTGCACAACCTACTTATTAAGAGTATTCAATGCATTGGAACAGGTAGAAATGATGGTGATCAAAAAGTGGGCATTAGCAGATTGATCACAAGCTTTGTGGTAAGGGTGGGGATGATAGTGGTGAACATATGTGGAAGCCAGTTAGATATAGGCTTTCCAACTCCAACTCCGCTATGCTTTTGAGGGTGCAAAATAGGCAAACCACAAAAATTTCACTGTTAAGTGCTGGGTCAACCAAAAAAAGAGTGAACATATCCACAAACAAAACCTGAAATAAACCAGAACTGAAGAAACAGTTTATTTGCAGTATATGAGTTTTCAATACCTTTTAAAAACGCATTATTTGTTGATGGGTTTTCATCCAGGTCAATTAGTGTTCCTTCTGATCTGCTGCGTGCATGTCGAGGAGAACAAACAGCCATTTTGTTTCAGTTCTGTCAAAAATAAAGATATTTTGCAACCTTTACTATTCAAATTAACAACATATACTAAGGCAATTATCAATACCCTGAAATATCATGCAATTATTTATTAGAGGGAGAAATTTGATTTTTTGCATTAACATTTTAGCTATTAAGTTACATTCCAAGTGGATAGCCAGATTCTAATCTATACTTAGAAACTGGCTTCAAGAACTGTCAGTTTGAGACGATGCAAGTGGCTTTACTTTTCACTAATGTGCTACACCCACTCCCCCTTCGCTGGAAGTCAGAGTCATACAGCATGGAAATAGACCCTTCAGTCCAACTCTAATTATGCCGACCAGGTTTTCCCAAACTAAACTATTCCCATTTGCATACGTTTAGCCCATATACCTCTAAATCTTTCCTATTAAGATACTCATTTAGACACGTTTTAAAATGTTGCAATTGTACTAACCTCTACCACTTCCTCTGGCAGCTCATTCCATACACACATCACCCTCTGTGTGAAAACATTGCCCCTTAGGTCCCTTTTCTATCTTTCGCCTCTCACCCTAAATCTATGCCCTCTAGTTCTGGACTCCCCCACCCTGGGGAAAAAAAACCTTGTCTATTCACCTTGTCAAAGCCCCTCACAATTTTGTAAATCTCTTAAGGATACCCTCAGCCTCCAATGATCCAGGGAAAATAGGCCCAGCCTCTTTCGACAGCTCAGATCCTTCCACAGTTGGAAGGAGAGTTCTTCATGGTAATCTCAGTCAGTTCAGGAATTGAACCCATGCTTCTGGTACTCATGTTAGTTCGGCTGTACACTTTCAAAGAGTCAGTGGGAGAGTATTATATATTTTTATTGGGTATCCCTCATAGTAAAAGAGCCAGCCTCTGCCTGTCTGAACAGCTTAGATGTCTTGGAGACTTGACATTTTCAGATTAGAGATACTATGGCAGTTTTCAAGATACCTTTCACAGATGTGTGTTATTTTTCAACTATCAAAAACATTTGACTGAGTGCAGCATTAAAGAATCCTAACAAAAGTGAACAATGAGAATCAGAAAAGTTTTCACTAGTTGGAGTCATGCTTAACACAAAAGGTAAAGGATTGTGGTTATCCCAAAATATTGCTGCTGGAATTCCTCAGGGTAGAGTTTTAGGTCCAACAATTTTCAATTGCTTCAATAACCTACCCTCATCACAAAGTTCAGATATGGGAATATTTGCACAGCGTTTGACACCATTCGGGACTCTTCAGATACTAAAGCATGTTGTGTATATGCAGCAAAACCAGTACAATATTCTGTCTTGGGCTGATGTGTGGTGAGAATTTTAGTTGCCACCTTAATGCTAGACAAATGGCCATGTCCAATAAGCAGAGAGAATATAGCCATCACCCCTGGACATTTAATGACACTTATCACAAAATCCTCCACTTAACAACATGGGAGTTAACTTTGAACAGAAACAGAACTGCACAACCCATATAAATACCAAGAAATAAGAATAGATGAGAAGCTGAGAGATCTGTAATGATTAACTCCCCTCCCAACTCCCTAAAGCCTAGCCACCATTGACAAGAATGCACTTCTTTCGCATATTACTTTAAATCTGTGTCCACTCATTCTCAATTCTTTTACAAGCAAGAACAGATTTTACCCCATCTAGTCTGCCCAGCTGCATTAAATTTGAAAATTTCTGTCAAGTTGCCTTCTAATCTTCTCTACAGAGAAAGGCCCAACTTCTCAACCTATCTTCAAAGGTCAAGTTTCATAATCCTGAAATGATTCTTATCAAAAGCTTCTGCTCTCAACCCAGTATGTTCACATGCAAAAGTGTGGAACCCAGAACAATACACAACATTCCAGCTAAGGTGAAAGCAACGTCAGTTTGCACATTCTGTCCGCGTGGGTTTCCTCCAGGTGCTCCAATTTCCTCCCACAGTCCAAAGATGTGCAGGCCAGGTGAATTGGCCATGCTAAATTGCCCATTGTGCATTAGTCAGAGGGAAATGGGTCTGGTTGGGTTACTCTTTGGAGGGTCAGTGTGGACTGGTTGGGCCAAAGGGCCTGTTTCAACACTGGAGGGAATCTAATCTAGTCTTATATAGGTTCAGCACATTCTCCCTTCACTTGGGCACAGAAGCCACCATTAACAAAGACTAGTAGAATTTTTAAAAAGAAAAACACTCATTTGTCCATCTATCCTGCCACCTTTACTGTCCTGGGTACAAACTCCCAGGTAGCTTTGCTCCTGCATCCCCTTTAGAATTGTCCCTTTATGAGATATGGTTTCTCCATGTTCTTCCTAAAAAAAAAACTACACTCATTTCTCCATGATGAACTTTATTGACAGCTATCTGCTAACTCCATCAAACTGTCCTTTTTGAATTTTTACATTGTAAAAACTTGTGGACTCCAAGACCTAGATCATTAATACATATCAGGAAGGAGAGTGTGTGTCATTTGCATGATGCACTGTAGTAAGTCATCAGGGCTCTTTTGGCAGCAGTTTCCAAACCAATGAATTCAACCCTTAGTAGAACAAGGGTAGCAGATACATATGAACACTAATCACCTGTAAATTGGACCTTTATCACCATTTCTTCATTCCTGCTGAGACAAAATTTTCAGATTCTTCTGAAACAAGTGTGGAATTCTAAAAATTTGACCCAGTTACACTGAAGAAACAGCAATATTCGTCTGAGATGGATAGAAAGTAAATATTGTTGGAATTTGGGAAATGCTGACTTGATGTTTTTACCAAGGAATATCTTGTTAGTGAAAACAGGCTGAATTACAAATTCTATGTTCCTTCGTCTACCTCACTAACAAGAGCACTTGAGTTAGAGTTCTTAATACATAAACTGGTCAAAGTGTCCAAAGAACAGGTAACAGGATTATTCATTCAGTGACATTATCACTACACCATTGTCTCCCCCATCTTCCCACCCCTGGTATAGTCCAATGGGTTGGACAGAAGTGTTGAAGGTATACTGGGTGGTTAAAATTTTGGATTACTGGTTTAGGTTGTAAAATACTGAAGGCAATTTATGGAGATAAGAATTTTAACAAGTGAATAGAATGTTACGATATATAACAATGCCAGCATAAGTGAATGCATTTCAAGATTAATCAAAAAGATCTCTTACAATGCAATAAAACCCAAATCTATCACCCCATTTGCAGTCACATCAGGAAGCAGAGGGTGTACATTGTGACTTATGAGCCGGATAATCTGCACTGAATCTGAAGTAACTCAATCCTGACTTGCATAGTCTATTTCTGATGAAAAACAATTTTTGAAATGTTAGGTCTGTTTATATCTTCACAGTTTTGGCACAGCTTGGCGAGTATTTCACCAAATTTACTTCTATTTTAGCTGATTTCCTCCCATCCACAGTATTCCGCTTTTACATTGTTGGTCTATCTACAGTATATGGATGGTAGGTGATTCAAAAAGGCAGCTAACCATCAACTTCCCAAGGGCAACTAGGGATGGGCAATATATGCTGACCAACCAGCATCGTCCCTGCCATACAAGTGAAAAGAAAATGCTAGTTTACCTCGGTTGAACTGAATGGACCTGGCAGTTCAGGGAGAACTGTTCTTTGATTCAGCACCATACTTGAGAACTAATCTGAAAAATCGGAACAATGAGTATAAGAGCTTTACAAGGCGGCATCTGGGCCCCATGAAATGCACTACTCAGCCATAAAAACAAACACATTAAGAGACACAACACAGAATTAATCTCCAGGTTATGTTTTACGACATGAATATTTCTGGCAGGGCTACCATTTATTTACCATTCCAAATTGCCCTGCAGAAAGTGATGGTAAGACTGGGGCTCTAGTCCAATGCATGCAGTGCTGTTGGAAGGGGAGTTCCAAGATTTTGACACAACAACAGTGAAGAAACAATGATATATCTTCAAGTCAGGATGATGAGCAACTTCAATGTGATGGCACTCCCAAATGCCTGCTGCCCTTGGTAGAAGTTGCAGGTTTGAAAGGAGCTGTCAGGAGAGTCTTGATGAATTACTGCCTGTATATCTTGTAAATGATACAAACTGCTATCGCTGTGTACCGGTGGTGGACGAAGTAAATGTTGATGGTGCTGAATTGAGTGCCAATCAAGCAGGGAGCTTTATCCTGGGTGGTGTCAAGTTTCTTGAATGTCATTGGAGCTGCACCCAACCAGCTAAGAGAGGAGCATTCCATCACAGTCCTAACTTATGCTTTGTAGGTAAGTGTTTCTCAAACTTGTTCTGAATTTGACTCCATTTTGAGGGGCGTGCAGGGACATTTCTGTATTAATGAATCTCACCTCATTTACATGCAGTTTCTATTTCTCCCAATCACTACATAGAAACTAGACAATAACAGTTTTCAAATGGTGGTCAGAGGAGTAACCTGGTGACTTCAATTCCTTTGGCCCTCCAATTGAACAATCAACATCTCAGGATATATGGCAGTGACCGCATTCAACCACCGACTACAGACACTGGTACCATTCTATTCACTTTGTGCCCATTTTGATGCTCACAGCATCTGTTTTTCCTGGTCATGTCTTGTCTTTAACTGCCCATTTTGCCAGTACTTCAAGGCTCAATACTTCTGTTTCCAGGTTAAAAGGCAAGTCAAGATAATCTTGTATAGTTGGAGATGGTGATCAGCAGGCACAGTGAACATGTTTCTATATATCATCATGGGGGAAGTGAGGACTGCAGATGCTGGAGATCAGAGCTTAAAAATGTGTTGCTGGAAAAGCACAGCAGGTCAGGCAAAGGAACGGAGAAGGAGAGCTTCTTCAAGGAAGGCATCCTTGCAAGAGGATTCGCTGAGGAGAGCTTCTTCAAGGAAGGAAGGCTTATGCCCGAAATGATGATTCTCCTGTTCCTTTGATGCTGCCTGACCTGCTGCGCTTTTCCAGCAGCACATTTTTAAGCTCTATATATCATGCCACATTAACCTCATACTTTCACCATACACCTGTAGCCTATGCAACAAACATACTGCATGTACCTCAGTCAAGTGGCCATGTCTCAGAGTTTATGGGGGGAATTAGTCCTCAGCAAAATTAAGGGAGTCACTATTCATTGAGGGGTCCCAGTCAAGAGCAGCTTCTGACATCAGTTCAAAGGTTTGGGAATGGTCAGTTGGCCATTTGGGGTGGCCAGATTCTGGACCCTTTCCTTGTAGAAGATGAAAATCTAAAATGTCATGGGCACCACTCTAGCACTTATCTGGACTCTCTCTGCCCTACTGAGAGCTGCAGTCTTCTCCTAGAGTGAGACAAAGGAAGGAATTGAGTGAAATGAAAGCAGCTAGGCACAGCTGTTGCAGGTGAGTTTAAAAGTGGGTGAAAAGGTGGTAAGGCCCCCCAACTAAGTGCACAGGCAGCACTGATGCCATTCAGGATTACAGATGTGGGGGTGACTGGGTGGGTAAGAATGAGGGCAAAGGGTTGCATGTAATATAGTGATAGACCATGAGCCTTGGTGGGAGGTAGATGCAAAAGCAGGGATAAGAATATGCGAAACAAAGAGGAGGCTGACAGTCACCCTTGTTAAGTGCGAAAACTCATTGACCTCCTTCCTGGGTGCTACACTGGACTAGAGGAAAAACATCATTAACTCAGGCAAACTCACACCAGGCCCACAGTATCTAGGGGTGTGATCTTTTCTGCTAGCCCCAAGGAAGTGGACATCCCTCCTCTGCACCACCCCAAGCTCCAGGTTCCTGTCAGCAAAGTGGGACAGACGAGCAGGAGGCAGGAAGAACACAATAAGCTAGGCTGCATAGGGAAATGGAAAAGACCATGTTTTGGGTGTAACCCTTCAGGTCCTGGATTGCAGCATCTGCAGTTTTGTTTTGTCTCTAGTAAAGTGAGGTGCCAAATTTTCTCTGTCTGACCTGTCTAGGGCAATTCACACAAAGCAAGACGATTCTGTACTGAGAGCACTTGGTCGGGTGCATGGCTGGAGATCAGCAGTGGCGTTTATTCCTATTTACAGTGGGTGAGAGAATACAATAGACGAGGTGACTTAGGGATGTGCTGCAGAGATACTGAGGTGGGTTTGGGAAGATAGTGCAAGAAAACTCAGTAGGCATCTCAGAGCAAAACCCTTCCTGAAATGTGCCAAACGTTTACAGCAGATTTCCAGTAAAATTTAGCCCATTGTGTTTAGTTGCTACACCCATTATAATGTGTTTTCATATCGAATCGAAAGAGGTGAAGTGAAATGTGGAATTAAAATGCAAAATAGTAACAAAATAATCCTGAAATCCACTGTAATAAAGGACATTTTAACTTATTCGGTCTTCATGTGGAAGTTGCCTGGATATTAAACTTTTAATGAAGAGTTATTGTATAATTGCATGATATTTTGAAGCACATTTCTTTTCAGGGTTATTATTTTTAAAGCTCTGGATCATCAATACATAATAGAGTCAGAGGCATGTTAACTTTGTCCTTAAAAAGAGCCAATCCACAAGATAAAGTTTCCATATTTTCAGCATCTTATTTTATTGTAACGTTCATTTTCAGCCATTTATCATGTGGCCTATTAAAGCAGCTAACATTAAACAATTACTCCAAAAATATTGATGAATAATCTTGAAACTAGGAAAGGGAATTCCAACCATAATTGTATTTGAGAACAATCAATCTGCCCTTGCAAGGGAGCAGTGTGGTTTAACATAGATTCATGGAGTTGTATAGCATGATAATGGACCCTTCGGTCCAACTCATCCTGACCAGATATCCTAAATTAATATATTCTCATTTGCAAGCATTTGGGCCATAGCTCTCTAAACCCTTCCTATTCATATATTCACCCAGATGACTTAAGTGTTATAATTGTACCAGCCTCAACCAATTCCACTGGCAGCTCATTCCGTACACACATCATCCTGTGCATGAAAAAGTTGTCTCCTACATCCCTTTTAAATCTTTCCCCTCTCACTACAAATCTTGCCCTCTAGTTCTGGACTCCCACATCTCAGGAAAAATACCTTGTCTATTTACTCTGTCCATGCCCCTCATGATTGTGTAAACCTGTATATGATCACCTCTCAGCCTCCTAGACTCTAGGGAAAATAGCCCCAGCCTATTAGCCTCTCTCTCTTGAGCTCAAACACTCCAATCCAGACAACATCCTTGTAAATCTTTTCTGAACTCTTTCAAGTTTCACAACATCCTTCCTATAGGAGGGAGACTAATAGTAGCCTAACCAATGTCCCGTACAACTGCAACATGATCTCCCAACTCCTATACTCAATAGGATCAATAAAGGCAAGTCTACCAAATGCTTTCTTCACTATCCCAACTACCAGCAGTTCCACTTTCAGGGAACTATGAACCCACACTCCAAGGTCTCTTTGTTCAGCAAAAGTCCCCAGGACCTTACCATTAAGGTGTACAAATCCAGCCCAGATTTGCCTTTACAAAATGCAGCGCCTCACATTTACCTAAACTAAACTCCATCTGCAATTATGGGTCCTTTGGCCTATCTGATCAAGATCCTATTGTACTTGGAGTAACTTTCTTTGCTGTCTACTGCACCTCCAATTTGGTGTCATCTGCAAACTTATTAACTATACTTCCTATGTTCACATCCAAATCAATTATGTGAGGTGATCACAGGAGCTGAGATTCTTCTTCAAATAGGAAAAAAGGTTGTAGAGAAGCCCACCAGGTATTCAAAATTGAGGGATTTTAATAGTCTTGCCTGAACTAACTCAATTCCTGCAGTAATGTAGGTCTTTGTTACCAAAGGCTACAGATTTTCATATAATTGACAACAAACTAGTTCACAGACTGATCAAAATCTGAAATGTATATTTTACTACAACTTCAAAATGCAACTGGACACAAATATGACAAATTAGTAGCATTAAAAAAAGGATAAAGCTGGCACTTGGAATTAAATGAACATATTTACAAGGACCCAACATCCTCAACAGGTCCACTGGCCATCCACCACTGACACCAGGCTGTCCAAATAACTGCACACAAGTTTAATATTGTAGTATTAAACATTATCCAAAAGAAGCGAGAATTCCATAACACTCATATGTCAATAAGAATACAGCATGTCCTATATCAAAAACATGATTTGTGTTTACCCTACAGATTTTCTAAGTAATATCTACATCTATGGTTTGTTCTTTTTCCTGTTGATATTTTACATATGGATTGTCCTTTCAAATTTCTTAGAGCTGAACACGTCTCACACTGGTTTGTTTATGTAAATAAACAAACTACCACTGTTCATCTAAGCTTTTTTTGTAGAAAAGCATTTTTGGAGATGTATTACATATTCCACTGATTTCAAAATATGCTGACAACATACCTTAGGACATCAAAATTTCAGAATGGGAATTAATGTCCAGCTTTTGCAAATAAAGAAAGAAAATGTTAGAAGCATTTAAGGATAGGGGTGACCTTATAGAGGTTTATAAAACTATGATGGGCATGGATAGGATAAATAGAAGAGTAAAAAGTGAGATCTGTAGATGCTGGAGATCAGAGCTGAAAATGTCTTGCTGACACTTTCCTCATTCCTGATGAAGGGCTTTAGCCCGAAATGTCGAATTTCCTGTTCCTTGGATGCTGCCTGACCTGCTGCGCTTTAACCAGCAACACATTTTCAGCTAGGATAAATAGACACAGTCTTTTCCCTGGGATGGGGGAATCCAGAACTAGAGGGCATAGGTTAAGGGTGAGAGGGGAAAGATATAAGAGAGACATAAGGGGCAACTTTTTCACGCAGAGGGTGGTACGTGTATGGAATGAGCTGCCAGAGGCTGGTACAACTGCAACATTTAAGAGGCATTTGGATGGGTATATGAATAGGAAGGGTTTGGAGGGATATGGGCCAGGTGCTGGCAGGTGGGACTAGGTTGGGTTGAGATATCTGGTCGGCATGGACGAGTTGGACCGAAGGGTCTGTTTCTGTGCCGTGTACCTCTATGACTCTAATAAGGATTCACTTTAAATTCATCTTTGTATGCAATTTTTTATTCAAAGGGCACAGTGAAATGTTTCAACTGTAAATAAAGGATAAAACAACTGGGCAAAAACTGGATTAGACAAAAATAATATTGAGAAACATTCAATGTCTGTCTTTATACAAAATCAAATGTACCATAAGTAATATGGTTTCTATTTCTTTTGTTCTAATTTAATCAACCACAATGATGCATCAACCGTATCTGTTGTGGACAATTACAAGAATTTGAAAAATGTTAACTCCAGAATAATGGACAAAATATAAAACAAAGATGTCCTAAGCTTGCTGTTTATCTTTCAACTTAACTTCAAAGCTAGAGAGAATTTGGAACATGCAAAACATTCCATTTTACTGTTGAATTATCTAGCCTATGAAGAGAAGATTTGGGAGTAGGAGTAGGTCATTCGACCCTTATAGCGTTAACTTCCAGTAAAATGTAGATGGAACAGTTTTACTTTAAGTTAGGATACCTGTCAGGAAATACTTCCAAATTAGAGTCACAACCAAAAACAAAAACTTGCAGGATGCACTACAAGATAAATCATTTTCCGACTGTGATAAGTACCCAATTCCTGGAATTGAAGCGGACAATCCTGGCATTATTTTGAAAGCAGAGAAAGAAAACAAATTGTAAGACTGGCTTGTCCAAGGGAAGTAAAAAATGAGGTCTGCAGATGCTGGAGATCACAGCTGCAAATGTGTTGCTGGTCAAAGCACAGCAGGTTAGGCAGCATCTCAGGAATAGAGAATTCGACGTTTCGAGCATAAGCCCTTCATCAGGAATAATGGATGAAGGGCTTATGCTCGAAACGTCGAATTCTCTATTCCTGAGATGCGGTCCAAGGGAAGTACCAAAGTTGCCATTAGAACATTTAGGGGTTCATGTGCAGCTATCCTATTTTCTTTTCCTATCCCAATAAATGGGTCCAAATGCTTTCACTGTTCAATCAGAAATATACCTGGTGCAAAACTTAATTCTGCCCTTGTTTCTATTCAAAGGCAAGAGCCTACTTGTACTATCTCAGAGATTCAAACATTGGCTAGTGCAAGAACCAGGATTTTGCTGAAGAACCCGAACTGCCAAAGTTTTATGCACCCAAATCAAACACTCGAGTGATTTATTTTTGTCCAAACACTGACATCTGTGTTTCTTTCATAAGCATGTAAGTTGTTGTTAAGTAATATACTTGATCTAAAAGTGATGGCTAACCTTAAAGTATTGTGCCAATTGGGATCGTTGCTCTGTTGACTGCATTAAGCCTATAATCCCACTGTGAGAAGTTTATTCAATGGGGTTTAAATTACACAATTATTTATAAATAGACCAATAAAATCACATCAAAGTAAGGGGCAGGCAGTGACAAAGGAAAAATATTCCCAAAGTGTCAGGCAATACAGGTGTATAGAAGAACATGAAACAGACCACAACTCAGGCAGAACTGGCCAATCATCTGCCCTGTATAGTAGGAGGCGACTTTGACATTGAAATATGTTGGTGAGGGTGGGGCAGGAAAGCACTGAGATTATACGTAACATAACCAATGAATAGCTTGAGCATGCCTCATGTGCATGTGTCTTCTTCAAAAACCTCAAGGTTATTTCTAAGTCAGGACACGATCCTATGTTCGTGGCAGGCTGTCATATTATCTCAAAAAAAATACAACTGAGCCAAAGATAGCAGTGATAACTAAAAATCGTGGTAAAACAGGCAAGTTTCAAGCAGGATCTTGCCAATGTGATGTAACCTCCAGGAACAGATTTAAATGCAGTTGGCAATCTGAGTGCGCCGATGCTGGCCAGTACTCTGAGCAAGAAAGTGATCAAGACCAGAGGCTGGGCTGGATGGAGGGAGGAATGATGGCCAAGAGTAGAATGTGACAAACGTTTTAAACTCTTGGTGGGAGTGGGTTGAGGGGGCTTAAAGGATATGTTTGATAATGAAGAAAAAAAATGGCAAGAGTTAGTTATATTTGCTCACTAGGAAAAACTGACAAGTGTGCACATTTGACACAGGATAGCAAGACTTGTTAGTGCTTCATTTAAATCTAGCTGAATAAAAGGCTAGAACACGTAATCCAGTTGGACAAAAGTTCCATTGTATATGCTTTCGCCTTCAATATTTGACATAGGGAGTCAGGACTGTTTGTGATGGAATTGTCAGGTTTGGAGAAAGTGAAGGTTTCACTAGGATTGCAAAAAGTGAAGGCAGTGCAATGGCTGAGCAGATTGAAGGCTGAAGGGGTGATAGTACATGAAGGATGAAAGCTAAACAACTGGAAGTTTGAAAGTGCAGTTCTAATTTACTTGAAGGGCTTTTACTAGAATGGATATTGAAGAATTGGAGTTGGAAACAAATCAGAGATGCGTTTATTTATGAAGAAACATCATTCTAAATAATGCCCAGATTGGAAAAATGGTACTATTTATTTTCCATTTCCACACACTTCAATTACAAGCACACTACTTGGACCATATTAAGCGTGGTACCTATTTTGAGCAATTCAGATAGCAGTTTGCAAAATGTCTATTTAATACACTTACAATGCAATTACTTCTAACTAAAATGTGCAACTGCTCTGCTATTATCAATCCTCTGCTACCTTTAGAACACCTACAAGCCTTTCTTTTCACCTGGTTATCAAATGGCACAAGAACCCAAGCGCCAATGCTTTATTTTCAGTCCCCATTATTTCTAATAGACAAACTATGCTGTCACCATCCACTGTTGACTACACAGCACTATTACAGGAAAGTTCAATTTGAATTGATGTTATACTTTCCAGTATTTTGAAAGCTTCATCTCAGGTGAAAATCACTGATGCCATTCACGAGAAATTTTTTGTATTCAATGAAGGATTGTTACAATTAAATTCTACTTATAGCTTGTAAGACACTTTAGTTAAGTTAGAATGTTCATCCTTTGTGAAGCCAAAAGAAAAAGTAGCCAGCATTGGAACAATAATAAGACAAAGACCGATCAAATTCAGAGATGAGGCTAACAAATATTATGATCCCAGATGACGTTATTACCAGAAAAGTCAAATTTCAGACTTGAATCTAGGTTAATAGATCATACTTTTTAAAAGAAAACTAAACAAGGTAGTCTTACACAGAAAAATAAGCATCAATGCTGTATAATTGGTTTTAATAATAAAGCAGATGGTCATGCAAAGGTAATAATAAAATAAAATGGACCAAGCTTTTTAAAAATCTAACAATGTGGAAGAATTCAAAGACCAGTAAAACACAATATCCCAGAAAAATGATTCTGGTTGGTGGACTGACCAACAAGTACAATATCTCATCCATCCCATCAGCATCTCTTTACAGTCTCCAAACATAAACGCTTTAAATTCCTGGTCACGAATGTCTGATAGTCTCTTCCTTCAGTATTCACACAACTAATCTTGCTTTTTTCAGCTTCAAATAATCCTCTTAGGGTGTTAACTAAACCACTACAGGTCTGGAATTTTCAAACTAAGCCTTTATACTAAGTTAGTGATATGCTAACTTTTCTGAACTAACTCCTTGTTCCAGGATACTGTTTCATACATCCATCTTCAGTCAGGACATCTGCAAATCACAACCAAAATAGTTTCAAGTAATCAGCATTTGCACTAGGCAAAAAAGTCTTTTTCCTTCTAACTGAAAGCAGGGTATGCTCAGTAAACTTTTCCAATGCAAACAAAAGAATCGTCATAAGCACTACTGAGAGTGTTTCTCACATATTAGGTTTAAAAAAAGATAGCTTCAGAAATACTGGCAAGTTAATCAACTATTCATCTCCCTTCCTATACAAAGGATTTAACCCATATTTTCAGAATTTGATTTCGAAATATGAGCATAAGTAATATTACAAGATTATATATAAAGTACAAACCTTACTGTTAATGCAGAGACTCAGATGACATTCTGGGGACCCAGGTCCAACCCTGCCATGGTAAATGGTGGAATTTGAATTCAATAAATATCTGGAATTAAGAATCTAACAATGACCACCAATCCATTGTCATTGGTCAGGAAAAAGCCATCTGGTTCACTAATGCCTTTTAGAAAAAAAGGTCATTGCCATCCTTACCTGGTCTGGCCTACAAATGACTCCAGACCTATAGCAATGTGGTTGACTCTTAACTGCCATCTGGGTAATTAGGGATGGGAAATAAATGCTGTCTAGTCAGCGACGCCCTCATCCCGTGAATGAATAAACAAAAAAAATTAAGTATTCAGAACAAAATGTCAGTTAAAAAGTATACTAAATCTCCCATTTGAATTGCATTTTGAAAACTTGAGATGTACTAAATGCTGCATGAAAAAATGTTAAGCAGTGAGAAGCTTTATTTAAAAAAGGCCCTTGCTGGACTGCCAATGCTGGGGTAAAATTCTTTGAATAGTTTTTACATCTTTATTGGGAGCCTCAATGCATGATCCTTGCTCAACTTTTAGATCAACTTGAGTCAGGTTTCTGAACCCAGTAGTTTAAAACTTTCCTTTAACCCTCTTCCACAATAAGCTGAGTAAAATTGAGCAGCATTAAATGTTAAATAGACTTGGTTATATTTGTAACAATAAAAAAAAAACAAACTGGACACCATCATCTCTGGAAAAGTCTGTTTCTCTCATCACAGATGCTGCCTGAAGTGTTAAATATCTTCGTGTTTCTTGTTTAAATTTCAGATTTCCTATACTTGCAAAGTTTTGCCTTTTGTTTTAGTGTATTTGTATCAACAGGATGATTTCAGATGTCATGGGCTGATGGTTTCTATCTTTTGCGAGTTGCTCAAGATTAAATGACATGGCCATTATTGGTTCTAAACAATTTTTGAAGTACTAGCTTTTCTACCAGCACACCAAAGGAAAGAATCCTGCAGAAAGTAACTCTGTTTCCATGAATATAGTAATGAGAAACTCCATCATGTAATCATTTCACTCACCACATGGTTCATTAAAGCTGAAAATGGAAGAGTTCCATCAGCAACTTCTGCAGAAAGGATAGGATCCTAAGACAATGATAAATTCCCAGAGGTCATGCTTTTAGGGAGATCACCATGGCAATTATTATATCAAAAGATCAAAGCAAGCACCAATGCAGCCACAAGGAAACATTTTTTTTAATATAAAAGCCTTTTTTGCATTTTCTTTTACATATGCCGTAATTGTTCTGTGTTGTCAAACCGGTTTTATGACAACCTATGCTAGTTTCGAGGTCATATACTGTAGAGACTGTCAAATGCCCCGAGCGCATTTGTCTATTGTCAACGGCCCAATTTTTTTTAAACTGGAAAAGTTGTTAGTGTCAAGTTTTCAAAGCTGCTTCTGACAGTCTGTCAGAACAGAAGGATCATATCGTGGAAGATATAGCTTGTGATGTAGTGACCACGTTGCAACTTTTATTTGTTGCTTCCTGTTAAGTTACTGTGGTGAAATTTCACAGTTGATTTTGGAACCCAATCTCAATAGGGAAGTTCTGGCCATGTACATGTGACAGAACATATTTATATTAATTGTTGTGGTTAGAAGTTTAAACAAGGTTTTTGGCACTAAGTATCCTCAATTCTTTTAATTATTTGTGTTGATAAAATGCATAGCTAAATAAATTGCTCGAAACAATAAGACAGACTGACATGGGAGTACAAACACTAGATCATGATAGGAGCCAGCATCATGGCAGGTGTTGGTGTTGAAATGGAGGGAGGTGGAGACAACCAGCGAGTTGGAAGAATACAGCAAGCCAGGCAGCATCAGGAAATGGAAAAGTCAACATTTTAGCTGGAACCCAGGATTGAATAAGGTTTGGGGGTGGGGGTTGGGGGGGCAGCCATTAAGTAGAATTAACTGAAGGTATTTAAAAAAAGGTCATTTAACTGTTTCTGACAGATCTATTCAGTTGCCCCCCCCCCCAGATCCCACTAGGGATGAGGTTCCAGGCGACGGGCCACAGGTCCAGTGCTCCAGGTAGACACTGCAGCCTGTACGGCCTGCTGGCTTTCACCCAGTGGAGAGATTCTCCTTCCATGATGGTAGCCTGACTTTAAAATTTAGTTGTTTAATATGTTTCAGAGAGAGTGCCTCAAAAATAGAAGTCTCTCTTGCTTCCTTATTGAGCTGCAAGATGCTGCTTCTTTCGTGCTGACAGCGTTCCTATTGGCTGCCCACCCTTGAAATCCATCATTATTAATTGGACTACAAGCTGTGGTCACTAATTGACTAATCTGGGGAGATCACTGATGGGCATTTCACACCCAACACAAGCTTGTGACCTTCATTTAATGCCAACATCCTGAGCTGAAGAATAAAATCCTGTCCCTGAAGTAAAAAGTAAATTGGTTTGTCTTCAAAATAAAAAAAAAACAGACAAGGGTCACAGATGTGTGGACCTTAACAAGAACTATCAAATTAAATGTGGATTTGTTTTATGAAGTATCAACTGTAGGTTAGTAACTAGCATCCTCACTGGAGGTTGTAGGATGTCAATTTAAGCCCCATTCCAACACAAAACTGAAGACTGACACTTTAATGCAGTCCTGAGGAAGTTTAAAATTGAAGTCTTGACAACATTTTCAATGGGTGTAGAAGAGTTATGGTGTTATCCTGAACAGCAGCAGGCTACTTAGCCTTGAAGTGATAGCCAATATCGAACCCTCAATCGGTATTACTGAAAGTAGGCTTTTTGGCCATTATCACACTGTTGTTAGTAGGAGTTTGCTTTTCACAGACTGGCTGTTGGCTTTCTGATATTACATGGGCAAAAACATTTCAAAATGTACTTCACCATCAAGCAATTTGGTATATGACACACGGTTGTGAAAAGTGCAATAAAAATGCAGGCAGTCTTTGTTGCTAAGATAGGTTTGACTCCTCTTCACACAGCACATCAATACTCATGCTCTAAAATCTTATCACTTCTACAGCATTTTAAACATGAAAAATGTCCCTCATAAGGAGAATTAAAAGGAGAAAAATTATAGACATTAAGGAGGTAATGAAATGCGTACCAAAGCAGGTTGTGTGTATTAAGGGGTCATGCAAAATACCAGCCTGGAGGGAGTAGATTTGGAAATGTTTTTTAAATGAACAGCCAATGCAGGGGTAGAGCTTTAGGCAGGAAATTCCAGATAGAAGGATGAAGGTTATTTGAAGGTTTTGCTAATGGTAGGATGTAGAAAAAGCTACCCGTACCAAAACCAAAAAGGATGCATTTGGAATACAAGGATCTGGGGAGCAGGCAATGGGAATTAAGTTCATGGAGTGAGTGGAAAACAACATGTAGAACTCAATGAATCTGGTGAAGAATAAACAGAAATTCAGGATAGAGTGCATGCAACTAGTTTGGACAAGGTACTATGAGACATGACAGGTGGTGATAAGTTGGATATTAAAGAAAGAAGATCTGATAAAAAGGATTTCGGACAAGCAGTGTTGGGAGAGGTGTGCATGGAACCTTGTGACAATAACATGGATCTTGAGAAAGGAAAGACAGAAAGGTAAACAAAGGATTTTAACCAGTAGATGATGTCAATGAATCTTAAAATATGCTGAATGACAACAACTAGAATCTGCAACACATTGTTAACTAACACATTGGAGGATAAGTTTAGCATTGCAGGCTACCTGGATCAGAATAAAGTAAAAAATGTTCCACATGCCACTTGCAACAGGGCTCCTTTTAAAATTTAAAACCACCAAATCACCACCTCACATTAAATACCAATTACCAAGCACTACCCACCAGGGCAGTGCAGCATTAATAAAAAACAGAGGAAGATAGGAAGACAGGGAGGGAGCCAATAAAATTGAGTCAAAGAGGGATATGTTGCTCTCTAAACCCTGCACTATCCAACTCTCTCTCTCTCTCTCTCTCACACACACACACACATGCTCCGAGGGTGTTTGGATCATGTCAAATTCAGACATATTTCCGAGTGAACTGCCACTTGTTATACACTAGAAGATCATTGTTTAAATACACAGAGTCCAAGTCCATACTTTTGGCAAGAGCTTTATTTCAGTTAACTACACTCCAGAAAACACTCACTTGACTGATTATTACAAAATCAATTCTCAGCCAATTAGCCCTTAATTAATATTTCACATGGGCCTTCATTTTATTAGGTCTCAGGCATTTGTTCAGACCACATTTGATAATAAGACGAATGAAGTTGCTTGAATTTTCCACATGAGTACCATTGGATTATAACTCAAAAACATTTCTGAATTTACTCTTCATGGACAAATGCAGATGGTGATTCACAAAATTGGAATGGGGAAGAGAACAGAGAGGAAAAAGGGATGGAAATTTGGAAAACATCTTGCAAATGGAATTTGACCCATTCGTCATGGAACTAGAGGAAACAATTATGCCACCATATTGGCTAGGACAATTTACACTAATTCAAGCATCCCAGACTCACTTAACATATTTAACTATTTCAATATGAAGATATAGCAATTTTCCTTCAGCGTATTCAACAGTCTCTGCCTCAAATCATTTCCAATAGCAAAGAATTTTACAAAAATGTTGAGATATATTGTTTTATGAGTCACGATACAAACTCACAAGTGCTGTGTTTACGATACCGGAGTTTCCATTCATAAAATCACATTTTTGTAGTATATTTTACTCTTTCAAGATAAAATAAACATTCCTTACCAATCCATTACTATTTCTTTACACCTTTAAGTTCTTATCACCCCAATGCTGCAAGTAGTGTTTAGACCTGTTCCTGTACCAAAGATAACCCCCTGAATAAGTGTTAATTCTGTAACCTATTCAGAACTCAAAGCAAGGACTGCAGATGCTGCAGAGGCAGAGTCAAAAAGGAATGAGACAATGAAGGGCTTATGCCTGAAACGTCGACTCTCCTGCTCCTCAGATGCTGCCTGCCTTTGTTTTTCCAGCACCACACTGACTCAGAACAATGCCACGCCAGCCATTCTTTGCATAACTCACCTCGAAACGGTGGAAAGATTAGAATATTAATTAGCCCTTAGTAACTATCTCTCAGGACCTGAATAGGCTGCAGAACATCAAACAGTTCCCTCATCTCCCTATTGTCTGCTGCTTTTTATCTTTGAAATTTTCTTATGCACTACCTACTTCTATAACACTGTCCTATCTATGTCTAACTACCACCTTGTACTAACGTATGGATTTATACTTTTTAAAAATGTATATTAAATAGAGCCGCTATCCCCTTAAGACACTATCCAAACAGCGCTTCTGTGAAACTGCATGACTGACTGTACAGGAATTGTCAAAAACCAAGTAGATGAAATCTCACAACCCAGCTGCAGGAGATCAGTTTAATATCATCTATACCTTTATTTACTAACTGCAATAATTTTTCAATTCATTCAAATTATATAGGTCTAGTATTTCTACTAAGATTACTAATGTTAAGACAAAAGCACTAACACATCCTAATTATGCAGGTTCAGACCAGACAAACATTCTAATCCCATCAGGATTAACAGCCAGCATTTGGCAAGTGCTTAAACTATCTCCTGTTTCCCCAGGACAGATGTGTTTCAGGTCAGGTCTGAACAAAAAAGTTTTTTTTGTTGTTTTCATAAAGAGATTTAGAATTTGACATACACAATCTTGAATTGGGTTTCATGTTTTTTTTCAAAAACACAAATTGAGAGCTCCGAAGTGATATCCCGAAACAACCAACAAAAGCCTTCTAAAACAGCCCACATTAGTATTGCTGACCTCCAAAGTCTCTTCCCAGAGTTGGGGATGATCATGCCCTTACTTCTGAGGGAAATCAGTGTCTAATGGGTTTTTTAAGCCATGTGTCCGCTGAGTCAACAAATCACTCAATGAGGGGATGGTCAGATTTCTTTGGAAGTGTCCTCCGAAAAAGATGATCTTTGAATATTTTTCAGACTCAATAAGCAAGGAGATGAAAGGTTAGCAGGAGCATGGAGTAATCAGATCATCTATTAATCTACTGATTGGCTTCTCTAGCCCTCCAAACAAAGGGCCTACTTGTGCTCAAATACGCTGCAGACTAAACTTTTGCATTCACATTATAGTCAGAGTCATTCAGCACAAACAGACTTTGCAGTGGAGTTGATCTGCACTGACCAGATACCTTAAACAGATCTAGTCCAATCTGACAGCATTTGACCCATATGCCCTTTAAACCTCCCTATTCGTGCCCCTATCCAGATGCCTTTTATATACTGTAACTGTACCAGCCTCCTCTGGCAGTTTGTTCCATACACGGACCACCCTCTGTGCAAAAAAGCTGCCCCTCAACTCCCTTTTAAATCTTTCCCCTCTCACTTTAAAATGTATGCCCTCTAGTTTTAGACTCCCGTATCATAGGAAAAAGATGTTGACCATTCACCCTATCCATGTCCCTCAATTTTATAGACCTCTACAAGGTCAGCCTCAGACTCAGACTCTTCAGGGGAAAAAAAAATGTCCCAACCTGTTCAGCCTCCCTTTCTAGCTCAAACCATCCTTGCAAATCTCTTCTGAACCCTTTCAAGTTTAACATATTTCTTATGGCAGGAAGACAAGAATTGAACACAAAAGTAGCCCAACCAATGTCTTGTACAGTTGCAACATGACATCCCAATGCCTGTAAATGCTTTCAAATACTAAACAAACAAAAATGAATTGGAACAGTTTGCTATTTGACATTGTCAATGCAAATGTGTGGTTTTAAAATAAAGTTGGATAAAGTACTTCAAAAAGGTAAGTTTTAATGGATGGAATTAGAATGTTCACTTCAAATTAGAAGCCAAATTAAAGTTTCCAAATCTTTATAAATTTCAATACTTTGCAATTTCAGCATGTTGCATAGTTTTTTGTTTTTTCTACTGAAAACCTTCCCAGGTTATGTACCTTTAATATATGTTTTCTAATATAAAGAAGTTCTTCCTTAAAAATGTGGAGATCTAAAAATAATATTCCTCCCAATTGCAACTCTCCAATACAAATGGTTAATGGAATTCTAAATACATATTTTGCATGCTTAACCTTTAAATTACAACAAAATATGACAGCAGAAGCTGTTCACGATGTCCCTAGATTCTTGCCTTATATGGTGACAAGGGCAGCAGCTCAATGACCAAATCTAGAATCAAAACAACAATGAAATCATTCTACAACTTGCTTGAAGTATCATTTAATTCTTCTAAATGAATCACTGCTGACTTTCTCAAAACCAATTTGAAAAAGCAAAGCAAAACTATAGCAGCAGACACACACACAGCAAGAAATGACAGCTGATAAGTCAGGATGGCAATCAGTGGTGAGGGACTTGGCCCAATACAAGGGAGATTATGCTCCTATGGGGACTACTGGCCCAGTGCAGGGAGAACAATCCTTGTGGGGAAAACCTAACAAAAAGCATCTGCAGGCCCATGGCTATAGAAGGATTGTAATGTTGTACTTAACTGTTTTTCTTTATTTTTCTATTTTGTACCTAAGAGTTTTACCTATGTACCCAAGATGGTGCTAGGAATGACAATTTTGCACACTTTTCACTGTACTCGTGTTTGAGTACATGTGACGATAAACCCCAATTCTAAAATGCAGTGGTGTTCATTTGATTACAAGTTATTCGATATATTTAATTAACCTAATGCAAATTTAATTTTTTTTAAAATTGAGTTATCACCACAAAGAAAACATGTGTTAACAAGTGCCTTACCTCCCACCCATGGATAACTAGATTCAAAGTTGCAAAACAAAATTCTTTAAAAAGTACTATAAGTCTACCATTTACTAGTTTCATTAATATAGCGAGAGTGTCTGTTAAATTGAGTTCTGCTGTAAAACAGATCCTACCAGCACCTGAAAATCAGCACAATTGTGGCTTCATCAACTGAAAGTGGATAAACCCTTATTTTGGAAAATCAAATACTGAGCCAGCATAAAAGCACACATTTAAGTGGTTTGGGACATAACTCTGTTAAGGTTAAAACTGTACAATTTTTTGCTTGCTTGACTGATTCTACACAGATTGAACAGACATATATAGCAGAAACACGTTGAACTTGACCACAGGATTTTTTCCACCCTGAAATAATCCATATAGATTGGCATTTTAACTATGTTACTGTACTCAGTTCCCAATGTCCTGTGGAAAAAAAATGTGCTAATAATTATGCAGTGAGTTTTTCAACCTATGCATTTCCAAGCATCAGTCGGACATTATCAAATCAATAGAGACCTCAAGCATGGCTTTTTTAAAACAAGTTTCTTCACACCTTTGAGGAGATGAGTTCAATCAGATCTAAAACATTCATCTATAAAATGTTAATCTGAATGTTTTAGACCTGTTCTGAAACTTGAGCTATGTACTGATATACTTTTTTAACAGATATTTTTACTGGAGAAAAAAGGAAATTTTTTCAACTTTTTTTACAAACTTACAAAGTAATACAAATAAATACAAACATTAATATACAATTAAATATTTATATATTAAAAAATAAATAACCAAAACACAAAGAAAGAAGAGAGAAAAAAAACTCAACTAACTACTAATCTAACCTACAAATAACCAAAACATATGATAAAATATCTTACATTATTTAGTTACTATGTTGATTTTGAGTAATGAAGTACATACTCAGAATGGATTATCAAGTCATAATAAAACCCATATTCATACGGGATTCCTCCCCCTGGGGGCCCCCGGACCAGCCAGAACCACTACCACCACCAGATAAAATCCCTTGACAATATGGCCGAAGTATCTGCATCTATATAGTTCAAAAAAGGCTGCCATATCTTATAAAATAATTCAGTTTTTTGGTGCACCATATTTGTAAGGAAGTCAAGGGGGATACATTCCATGATTAACCTGTGCCAATTCAAAAGATCTGGAGGGCCCTCAGCTACCCAATTCACTAAGACATTTTTCCTTGCACAAAAAGGAGGGAGTGGAAAGTAGTTTCCTCCCATGCACATCCAGGGAGGGCAGGTTCGAAAAGCCCAGGAGAGGGGTACTGGATCTAATCCCATTTCCGTTCCTAAGATTTCTGTCAGAGCATTTACTGCACTGACTTAGTATTTGCTGATCTTGTGACATGTCCATAAACAGTGTATGAGAGTGTCCACTTCTACTTTACATTTAGGACACATTGGAGATGTTCCTACCCTAAATTTTGCCAGTCGTTCTGGTGCTATGAATCCTCTGAAGTATCTTTAATTGAATAGCTTGAATTCTATTACAAATAGAGATCTTTCTGGCATTTTCCCAGATATCATCCCACATTTCTAAAGGGACTTCCAATCCCAATTCCTGATTCCATGTTTTAAACAGTCATTCCATGTCTTTCGATACCTCGTTTTGTAACGAGTAATAAAGAGTGTGGAGCGCAGGTGGACCCATTGGCCACAACACTCTTCTCTCCCTATCCGATTTATAAGGACTATCTAATAATGTGGTCTTCTTCTGTATATAATCTCAAATTTGGAAATACTGAAAAAAGGTCTCCATTAGGCAGTCCAAACTTCTGGTCCAGCTGCTCAAAAGACATCATAACCTCCCCATCAAACAGATCCACTAAGCAAGAAACACCTCTGGACCTCCAGGTTTTCAATGTAGCATCTGTGAGCCACCGGTTGAAAACCCCATGCTCCCACTATAGGAGTGTGAGTATAAGGAGAGTTTTTTTGTGAATTACTCTTATCTTGCTGCATTATCCTTCAGGCTTTAATTGTATTTAATACAATAGGGTTTTTACAATGGTCCATAATATCTTTTTAGATAAGATGAGAACTAAGAGATTGGTGAGGGGACACTTTGCTTGGGAAGTTTCTATGTCTAACCAAAATTGATTGTGGGTTACCAGAGACCCAAACGCTACACAGCTTAATAAAGAGCTCAAATGATACTTCCTAAAGTCTGGAAAATCCAGTCCTCCCCTTGTTTGTGGAAGCTGCAGCTTCTTTAGTTTAATAAGGGGCCAACTATGATTCCAAATGAAAGTACCAAGCCAGACATATAGTTTATGTAATGCCAGTCTCGGCAACATCAAAGGAAGTATTTTCATAGGATATAGGAGACAAGGCAAAATATTTATTTTAATTAGAGCTACTCTGCCTAACCAGCATATTGGGAGATTTCCCCAGCATTGAAGGTCCTGTCTTACCCTCTCCAATAGGTGCACAAAATTGGCTTTATATAGCTGACCAAATACTGGGGTGATAAAAATACCTAAATATAAAAAACCCTCCAGAGACCAAAAGGGAAAGCAAGATCCATCCGATAGATTGGATATACTGACAAGGCCACCCATTGGCATGGCCTCCAATTTTGTAAAGTTGATTTTGTAACCTGAGAACGTACTAAATTGGTTGATTACTTGGATTAAGCAGGGCATGGAAATCAAAGGTTTACTTGAAAAAAGGAGGACATCTGCATAAAAAGAGTCATTTTATGTTTACTTGAACCAACCCTTGGAGCCATTATAAGCATGAGTAATAATGGAGAGGGGACATCCCTGATGACAACCCCTACCCACACTAAAGCTATCTGAGCCTAAATTGTTAGTAATCATGGCTGCTTTGAGGTCATTGTACAATATTGAGACCCACTTAGCAAATAGAGATCTTTCTGGCATTTTCCCAGTGAGTAAAAAAAAGATATGACCATTCAACCCGGTCAAATGCCTTCTCCACGTCCAAAGAGACTACTATTCCCGGTATTCTTTCCTGGTGACAGACTTGAATCGTCTTTAAGACACTTCTAATATTGTTAGATGATCTACGGCCCTTGATAAACCCCATCTGGTCCTCTTTTATGATGTATGGTAAAACCCTCTCCAATCTTAAAGCTAATGTTTCAGAAAGGATTTTAAAATCTACATTTAGCAAAAATATTGATCTGTATGAACTTGGAAATTCAAATGGCATATTTTAAGTTGGAACTTTTTTAAAAAATAAAACCTTGGAGACCCACGAAAAATGTTTTTGTAATCTAGAATGCTTTTGGCAAGATTGATCTCTCTTCTGTTCACTTACAAAGAAACAGTAGAATTCCATAGATGTGAAATAAGTAAAATAAGATAAATTGACCCAATTTCCAGATTTTATCACCTTTGAAGTTTTTTTTTACATTCCTATTCATAGCTTAGATTCTATAGCCTCATGGTTCTTTCCTACATGACCATGCAGCACAGCTATCGGATTCAATACTGAAGATTTTGTTGGACTAGTGCACAAGAACATTTATCTCCTCCAACTACATTGTAGTGTTTTCACTGTTCTCTATGACTTGCATGTTTGACATCAAAGCCACTAAGACTTAACACCATTCATGGGACATATGCAATATCTGTTTTCCTTTTCTGTATGCAGCACTTTGCAACTGCCTGTTATTGAATACCCCATTTATACCTTTTATCCTAGTCTTCCAATTACTTCTGAGCTGCTCCTTAAAATTCCACCCTGTTTCTAGATTTGGTTTTACTCTTTCACAGAATGTGAGCTTTGGTGACTTAGCCAGCAATTTTACTCCTACCTTATTACCTGCAAGAAAACAATTATTAACTGCATACTGAATTGCTGCAGTCATTCTGACATAGGTACACCCACAGTGCTCGAGGTAAGGAGACCCAGGATTTTGACTTAGCAAGACTGAAAAATGACAACATAAGTCCAAACTGGGATGTTCTAAAGCTTGTGAAGAGACCAACTTGCAGGTGATGAATGTTCCCACATATCTGATGCTCATTCTTCCAGATGGTAGAAGTCAGAGGTTTGAAAGGTGTTGTCAATTGATAACTTTGGGGCTTATCTTGAATCCCACGGCCGTGAATTTAATTACTACTTTCAATAAGGAACTTTATACATTATGTTGCTACATCAAAGTCAAAAATGCCCTTGCCATCTATTTCATAAAATTGTCATGACATCTCATGTTTTGGCATATATTTCAGGGACCATAGCCATAAGAATTTTCCATGGGCAGAGAGATTAGAATGAGAGTCCTAAACTCAGGAAAGATTCTTGTAGAAACAAATTTTCCCTTCAAATCCCTATACTGTATTTCATTTAACTACATCCTAAACATTAACATAACCATGATCCCTTGTGCCTCCACACCCCATCTACAACAAACTAAAATAGTGAGCAGAGGATTGAGCAAAGTATTTCATCTGTCAGCATTACTGTGTACGCATCTCTACCTCCTGTTGCAAATAACTTAAGATACACATGAGTGGGAGATAAGAACTGGGAGGAGTGACTATTTAGCACCTCAAGCCTGTTAAACCACCACAGAATCATATCATTATTGATCCGATTGTGGCCTTAACTCATATTTTCTAGATTAGATTAGATTACTTAGTGTGGAAACAGGCCCTTCGGCCCAAAAAGTCCACACGACCCGCCGAAGCGCAATCCACCCATTCCCCTACATTTACCCCTTTACCTAATACTACGGACAATTTAGCTTGGCCAATTCACCTGACCTGCAGGTCTGTGTTTTGGACTGTGGGAGGAAACTAGAGCACCTGGAGAAAACCCACAGGGAGAATGTGCAAACTCCACACAGTCAGTTGCCCGAGTCAGGAATTGAACTCGGGTCTCTGGAACTGTGAGGCAGCAGTGCTAACCACTGTGCCACCCACCCATTAGATTCCATAATTGGGGGGGGGGGGGGGGGTGAGAGTCCTCTAAAGCCCCCTCAGAATCTTGTTCTTCTAAACTAATGAGCACAGGGACAAGCTGCCTGACCTTTACTCAGACATTTTAGCCCAACAGCTAGCTGTCAATTTTCACTGAACTGCTTCTAAAACAGATAAATCTGCCCTTAATATGGAAGTCAACTGTACACACTAATCTATAGAGTGGTCTCACCAATAACCTGCACAGTTGAGACAAGAGTTACCAATTTATATTCCATCCCCGTTATATTAAAAGTCAGCATTCCATGTACCTCCTTAATTACTTGCTGTAGCTGCATATTACCTTTTTGAGAGTTAAATAAGATGACACCCACATGACCCTGTCGGAGACCATTCTGAAGTCTCTGTCCACTTAAAATATTTAACATTCCTCCCAAAATGGACAACTATTCAAATTCCAACATTATACTGCTACAGCCATTTCTTTTAAAAAAAACCTCACTTAACCAATCCATTAAACGTTTGCAGGCTGTGTCCAACTGTCCTAACTTTGAACTGTCTGTAAACTTAACAATATGCTTGGCCCCTTCATTGAAGTGATACAGTTGAAACCTTAAACAGAAACAGAAATAGCTGGGGAAACTCAGCAAGCCCATGGCGAGAAAGTAGAATTACTGTCTCAAGTCGTGACTCTTCATGAGAGCTGATAGCTACTTGGAAAAAGTGATATTTATGCTGAAGACGAGGGTGGACAGAGTGGTGAGTGGATAGGTGGAGACAGACAGAAAATGAGACAGAAGGAGAAAGAAATGAATGTGGAACACAGACAAGGGGATTATAAGGACAGTAAGCAAGGACTAAAGAGAAGCTGAATAGTGATAACGAGAGCTGACAGTAGGGGAAAATGCAGGCACTATGCAGGAAGTAATCCATGTAATTTGATAAAAAGAACTGAAAGAGGGCGAGTACAAGTTGGCTGTGCTAAAGCAACGCATGTCATGACAGGACCAGAGGTGCAGTTGGATAAAAGATATGCAAGGATGGAATCAAGCTCCAAAGTTATTGAACTTGATGTTGAGTCCAAGAGACTGCAGCATGCCCAAGCAGAAAATGAGATGCTATCCTTCAAACTTTTGCTGTAGCTTGATGAAACATTGCAGGACGCCCGAGACAGAAATGTTAGCATGGGAACACGTATGAAAGTGACAGGCAACTGGAAGCTCGTGATCATTTTTAACAGACAAAATATAGGAACTCGGCAAAGCTGTCACCAGATTTCTGTTTTGTCCCTCCAAATGTAGAGGAGGCCGTATGGTGAACGGTGAATACAGTAGACTAGATGGAATGAAGTGCAAGTAAATTACTGCCTCATCTTGAATGTATGTCTGGGATCTTGGATAGTGATGAGGGAAGGACATAAACTGGCAGGTATTACACCTTCAATGATTACAGGGGAAAGTGCTGTGGTGATATGAGGAAATGTTGGGAATGGAGGAGGAGTAGACCAGGGTGTCCTAGAGGGAACAGTCCCGGTGAAATGAAGACAAAGGAGGGGAGAAGAATGTGTCTGGTCTTTGTATCTCTTTGGAAGTGATGGAAATGGAGGCTTATGATGTAGGTGGTAGTAGGATTCTAAGTGAGGACCAGAGGGACCTTTCTGGGGATTTCCCTCAACAAACTTCTAATCTATAGTTCCCAACCCTGTACAGATACCTTCCACCTTTTTCTCCCCCAAAATTCACAAACAGGACAGCCCAGGCAGACCCACTGTTTCTGTATGTTCCTACCCCACAGAACTTCTCTCTTCTTACTTCAACTTGAAGTTTTTCCCTCTTCTTGTCCAATCTCTTCCCACTTTCATCCATGATTCCACTGACGCTTTGTCAGTTTCAGAATTTCCAGTTCGTGGGCTCCAGCTGCCTTCGCTTCACCGTGAATGTGCAATTCCTTTATATGTTACCCCCACTCCCCCCCCAAATCAGGATAGTCTCAGGGCTCTCCACTTCTTCCTGGAAAGAAGACCTGAATGGAGTCCATCCAATCCCACCCTCCTTCACCTGTCTGAGCTTGTCGTCACTTTAAAAGGCTTCTCAGAGTCAGAGTCACAACATGAAAACAGAACCTTCAGTCTAATTAGTGCTCATTAACCATATTCCCAAAATAAACATGTCCTACCTACCTGCATTTGGCCCATGTCTCTCCAAGCCTTTTTATGCATGTACTTATCCAAATGTCTTAAAATGTTCTAACTGTACCCACACCCATCACTTCCTCTGGCAGTTTATTCCACACACTAACAACTGTGAAAAAAAAAAATCACCCCTTGGGTCTTTTTAAAAGTCTTTCGCCTCTCACTTAGAATATACAAGCCCTAGTTTTGAATTCCCTCACCTTGGGAAAAAGACCTTGGCTATTCACGTTATCTCTCCCCCTCATGATTTTATAAACTCCTCAAATTCCTACACTTCAGTGAAAAAGGTCCTAGCCTACTTTTATAACTCCAATCCTCCATTCCCAGCAATACCCGTCAGTCTTTTCTGAACACTCACCAATTTATCAATATCCTTCCGATAAACGGGGCAACCAGAACTACACACTGTAATCCAGAACAAGCTCACCAATGTCCTATACAACTTCAACATGACATCCAAATTCCTATATTCAAAAGGTCTGAGAAATGAAGGCAAGCTAAATGCCTTCTTAATCACTCGGTCTATTTGTGACACAAACTTCAAAGAATCGTGTACCTGAAACCCTTGGTCTCTCCGCTTTACAACACTATCCAAGGCCCTACCATCAATTATATAAGTTGTCGTTTGTTTTACCAAACTACAATACCTCACATTTATCCTAATTAAACTCCATCCGCCACTGTGCAGCCCATTAACCAAATTGAACACTGTCCACTAAAGGACCAATTTTGGTGTCATCTGCAAACTTACTGAGCATGCCTCCTATATTCTTAATCAAATCATTTAGAAATGACAAACAGAAAAGTGGACCCATACCTATCCCTGTGGAACACTGCTGGTCACATGCCTCCAGTCCAAGGAACAACCCTCGGTCTCCTCTCAAAGACCATTTTTTTCATCCAATTGGCAAGCTCACCCTGAATCCCATGTGATTCACTTTACTAATTTACTACCATGCAAAACATTAACAAAGGCTTTACTAAAATCACAACATCTACCGCTCTGTCCTCAATCTTTTTGGTTGAGTGTTTTGGGGTTGTAACCAAGTTTGTAAGGCAATTTTGCTCACAGAAAACCATGCAGATTACCCCTAAATTTGCCCATCCAAATTCATCTAAAACCTATCTTTCAAGATCAGTACCAATAACATTCCCAGCAGCAATGTTAGTCACACAGGTCTAAAGTTCCCAGGCTTCCTCTTACAACCTTTATTAAGTAAAGACAACATTATCATTCTCTCATCTTCCAGCACCTCACTCGTAGCTGATACAAATTTCTACTGGGGGCCCTGTAATTTCCTCCCTAACTTCATACAGCCTGGGATACACTTGATCAGGTCCCGAATCTTTATCCACTTTTACGTTTCTAAGACCTCCAGCACTTCCTCTTCTGTAATATGAACAGTCTTCAAAATATCAATATTTGTTTCCGTGTACTCTGGCCTCTATTTCTTGCTCCACAGCAAAACGGACACAAAGTATTCATTTAATCTATTTTCCGTCTCCTGACGTTCAACACAAAGATGACCTCATTGACCTTTAATGGGCTTGACTCTCTCTTGTTGTACTTTTGCTCTTAAAAATGTATTTATAGAATAACTTTGGATTATCTTTAACTTTAATCTACCAAGGCTCTCATATCCCTTCTTTGCAATCCTGATTTCCCTCTCAAGAATAACCCTACTTTCTTTGTATCCTTCAAGAGTTTCATTAGAACCCAGTCATCCATGTCTGGTATGATTTGCTTTTATTCTTGACTAGAATCTCATTATCTTGATTCATCCATTGTTCCCTAATCATACCAGCCCTAGCTTACACTTTAACAGCAACATAATGCCTCTGAACTCTCATTAATCACATGTTTGAAACCCTTCCGCTTGACCTTCGTCTTTTTACCTGCAAACAATCTACTCCAAACTTTCGAAAGTTCTGTCTCATACATTAAAATTTTTAATACTCCAATTAAGAAAGAAATTTAACTTTCATGGAAGGCTTATCCTTTTCCATATCTACTTTAAAATCAAATAGAATTATGGTCAGTCTCAAAACATTCCCGTATGAACATTTCAGTCACTTAGCCTACCTTATTTCCCAAGAAAAGGTCAAGATTTACTCCTTCTCTAGTAGGAACATTTAGAAATTGATAAGGAAAATTTAATAAATTCATCACCATCCAAACCTTTAACACAATGGCAGTCCCAGTCAATAGCTGGAAAATTAAGTTACCTACAATTTTAGGGTAGACTGTGAAAGCCTTTTTCCTAGGATGATGATGTCAGGTCGTCCAAGGGGGCATAACTACAAACTGAGGGGTATTAGATTTAAGACAGGTGTCAGAGGCAGGTTCTTTACTCAGAGTGGTAAGGGCGTGGAATGCCCTACCTGCTAATGTAGTTAACTCAGCCACATTAGGGAGATTTAAATAATCATTGGATAAGCACATGGATGATGATGGGATAGTGTAGGGGTTTGGGCTGAGAATAGATCACAGGTCGGCGCAACATCAAGGGCCGAAGGGCCTGTTCTGAGCTGTATTGTTCTTTGTTCTAATTGTTCTATTATAACCCTACTTTTCTTATGTATATCTCGATGTATTTCCTCCTCAATTTCCCTCTGACTATTAGTCTATGACTCTTTCATATTTCTAATTTCAATCCAAATATTTTCACTGAATGATACCTCAGAAATATACTAAACTGCAGTAGAAATGGTTTCCTTAAACCAAAAACACTACTCTCCTACCTCCCTACAGCATCTCAAACCTGGAACAATGAGCTGCCAGTCCTGTTTCTCCCTCAGCCAAGTTTCTGTAATAGCTATGATATCCCAGTTCTATGTTTCAATGCATACCTTGCATTCATCAGCTTTACTTGTAAGACTCCTTGCATTAAAATAAATGCAGATTAATTCTTCAGAGTTACCTCATTCTCTGACTTGCTCTTGATTGTCTTTTCTGATTCAAAACCATCCTCATCGGTCTCTCTATTTTCATGGTTCCATAGGATCCGCCCGCACTCCTTCATAACAGTTTACAGGATCCTTAAATAGAAATAACAAACCTCCCTTCCAGGATATTGGCCCCTTTCAAATACAGATGAAGTATTTCCTTTTTGAACAGATTTGTCCCCCAGAAGAGATCCCAATGATCCAAGAATCTGAATGTCTATACCACCTCTTCAGCCATTAATTTCTGCCTTTTTTTTATTCCTTCCCTCATTAGAACTTGGCACTGGAAGTAAACCAGAAATTACTACTTTGGGATTCTGTACTTTAACCTTCTATCTTGGTTGTTATATTCAGTCTGGATAGCTTGAATTCCCTTAACTAGGTCATTCCTCGCAATGTGTACAACAACTTTAGGCTTCTCACTCTACCCTTCAACAATATGTTTCAAGTGTTTTGAGACATTCTTAATCCTGGCATAAGGGAAGCAACATGCTATCGTAGAGATTTACACTCTGCCACAGAACTTCCTGTCTGTGCCCCTGACAGGAGAGTCCCCAAAATAATTATTCTTTTAAACCTTGACAAATCCTGCTTGACATAATATTCATTATTAGTGCCCAAGATGTGACAGTCACACATTTTCCTGAGAGATTATCCACTTCTGCAGTACCCAAAACAGGTTCTGGTTGATAGGGAATAGCCACAGGAAATTTCTGAACTACCTTACTTTTTCTGTGAGTCACCCATCTAACTAACTAATCCTATGTAATCACATCTCTAAATCTAGTCATCACACTATCTTTTGAATGCCCTTAGTGACATTATGCCTAAAAAGTAGCACTTAATAGCACTTTATACATAAAAAATGAGCTATCCTCATCAACAGATTGTAATCTAAGTCATGTAAAAGATAAAAATTAAAAACACGAGTGTTAAAACAAAAAATCAAGCACTTACTGAAAATAAAAAAAAACCTTCTCCTTAAGTCCTCCAACTGTCAGCTTTCAATTTCCACATTTTATATAAAAAAAATCTCTTTCCAGAGCAGACATTTAGGCCACTTCACCAGCTCTGTATATAAACAATCTCTCCTCCTTCATGCCTTGAACTCCTCTCACTTTCTTCAGGTCAAAAAGGTGTGGCAATGGGTACCCACATGGACTCTGTAATGCCCATCTCTTTTTGGAGTATATAGAACATTCCTTGTTCCAATCCTACTCCTGTCCTCACCCACAACTCTTTTTCAGATATATCAATGACATCACTCATGCTCCTTCCCTCTTTTGTTAGAATTCAGGAAAACTTATCAAGTTCGCTTACAATTTCAACTCTGCCCTCACCTACACCTGGTCCATCTCCAACTGCTTTCCTTTCCTTGACATCTGTTTCCTCATCTGGAGATAGTTTGTCATAGATGTTGATGGACAGCCTATTCGACTCCAACAGTTACCTTGACGATACATCCTCACACCTGGCTTCCTGCAAAAATTCCATCCCATTCTCCAGTTTCTTCATCACGTCTGTTCTGATGGTATCAACTTACACAGGGGGAACCTGAGAAATGTCTAGTTTTTTTTCTTAACTAAGGATTACACGGGACCTTAGGTTGACGTGACTAACTCCCATGCTTCTGCCTGCACCCCTTCTCTTCTCTCCCCTAACAACAATAATAGGATCCCCCAGTAATCACTTACCACCCCACCAGCCTCTGCATCCAAAGGTTCATCACCTGCCACTTCCACCATCTCCAATGATATGCCAATACCTGACACAACAGACTTCCCTTCTCTTTCATCAGCCTTCAGTAGAGACTATTCCTTCTGGGACATCTCCATTTCTAACACTTCACCTCACCCTCATGGCACCTTCTCATTCAGTTGCAGAAGGTGCAATACCTGCCTGTCTGCCTCTTCTCTCATTTTCCAAGGCCCTGGACATACCTTTCAGGTGAAGCAGTAGATTGCCATGCACTTCATTCAATCAGTCTACTGTATTCACCCCTCCACAATGGGGAGACAAAACAGACCAGGTGACAGCTTTGAAGAACACTGACATTCTGTCCATAAAAATGACAGCTTCCAGCTGACTGCCACTTCAACTCACCACTGTTCCTGGCCAACATTTTTGTCTCAGGCTGCAACACTCCAGCAAGGCACAACATAAGCTCAAAGAACATCTCATTTTCCCCTTGGAGACCCTGTGACCTCTAGCGTTCAGCACAGAGCTCAGTAACTGAATGAGCAGGATTCTGTCCCTCCATGTTTTTTCACTCACCATCACACTCAGTCCTATCATGATATGGGTGGTCTAACACAGCCAACCTATTCTCTCCTCAGCTCAATTCTCATGATCACTTATTTAGCCTCTCTTCTGTCCTAGCCTACTATCCTTATAAACCTCTCATCTGCCAATCCCTTTAATTTCTGTCTCTTCCCCCAAACCCCCATCGCATCCTCAACATAAAACACTAATTTTCCTAAGTGCTATCAGTGGTGAAGAGTCACCGGATTTGAAACATTAACTCTGCTTTCTTCCCAGAGATGCTGCCTGTCCTGTTGAGTTTGAGTTTCAACAACAATTTGTTTTTGTGTCAGCTCTGCAGCATTTGCAGTTAGTTGAGATCTTATTCCTGATCCGTGTGGAACATATTGGTGACAGTCTGCCGACCTCAAAATAAAAATCACACTTACCCTGATTATAAATCTGACATTTATCCAGACTCTGCTTCCTATTAATTAACCAATTCTCCATCCACGCTGATAGGTTCTCAATATTACGTTTACTTTAAGTAGCAATGTTTTGCCTTACCAAGTGTAATCCGATTGTCTGAATACACATGAACGTGTTCCCCTTTACCAATCCTGTTTGCTATTTCCCCTACTTACTTTGCTCCCTTCACAAGGCTGTGCCTCTCCTTTTGGAGACTTTTACAACCCAGGCTGACATCTATCGATTAGCTCAGGGTTTAGCTTGCCTTTCAGGATTGCAAATCTTCCCCGATCTATCAGTAACGAAACAAAACAGAGCTGCAAAGGGGTATGACTCAATCCGGCTATGCAATCAAAATATTCCACAAAAACAAAAGAACTCGAAGAACCACGAATAAGTCGGCTTCTTCTCAGACATTAGGTTGCCATTTAAAACAAAAAAAGTGTTTCACGTTGAATAAAAAACAATCATGTCGAAAAAAAAATCAGTGGTTCCGAGCAGGAACAGCAAGAAAATGTGGGAAAATTGCCGAAAGCATGGACGAAAGGAAGAGGTCGGAACTCAGCTTCTAGAGATCTGAAACGTCCACATTTACAACCATTGAGAAATGCTGATCAATTGATTGCAGTCAAAGTGATTTTTTAAATGTAACATAATCAATCAATCAATCAATTCATTTTAAAACAAAATACACAAGAAGCCCACTTGAGTGCAGGGTTTTCCTCTTTACAAACTGTAAAACACACCAAAATTGGGGGCAGCATAAAGCCAGAAGTCATTTCCAATGCAAATTCGTGACTTCTTTATGTTAGGATTTAAAGTTCATTTCTCCAGTTAACGAATTGTCATAAGCGTCCCAACGGCTGGATACAATGGAGAGTGAAGCATTTCCCTTCCCACCCAACCCCCTCAGCAACCTTCCCTTACCATGCTATCAATCTCAGGCACAGTTCCTCTGCGAGTAGATATCCACATCAGTAATGTTTATGTGCAGTTGAAAGTTGGGTCCTGCTCACTCTCAAGCTGTCTGCAATCAACACTCGGAGATCCAGGTGAACGTTTTAGACGCTCCTCCCTCGTGGCAACGCCCTACCTGCGGCTCGCCCACTACAGTATGGGATTTGGAGTCCCGGCATTGCTCATTGACTCCTGCTAATGGTCTGCTGTGAACTACAATCCCCAGAGTGCACAGCGCGTCGGCTTAGTGCACCTGAAAGTGCAGAATCTTGGGATGGTCCTCAAACAAGTTTCGATACGTGATTGACTCTCAGGAAGTTGAGAGTTATAAGAATGTTTCCAGCCTGGTATGATATAAAGTGCAAATACTGGGTGGGGGAGGATCAGAATAACTTTTTATTTGGGGGAAAGAAGTGAGATTGGGAAAAAAAAATTAAATGGTCAAAACTTTGCTTGAGTAACTTTTTAGTCTCCGTTTTACACACAACATGGGATATGTATTAGGATAAGGTATCAAGGTCCTGGGGAGCATGAATCAACGTGATCGTCACTTGTATCGGAAGAAGACATATACATAAGAATGACAGCAAATGCACACAATTGATTAAGGGATTGTTTTGGCCCATATTAAATCTCCCTTGCGGAGAAATTCTATAATTTTCACGTATCATCCAATTGCTTCTCAACGTGTGCAATTCTGGTCTCCCTCCTATTGGAAGGAAGTTGTGAAACTTGAAAGATTTACAAGAATGTTGACAGGGTTGGAGGGTTTGAGCTATGTGAGGTTGAATCGACTTGGGCTGTTTTCGTTGGAGCAGTGGAGGCTGAGTGATGGCCTTTATAGAGGTTTATAAAACTATGAGGGGCATGGATAGGGTAAATAGACAAGGTATTTTCCCTGGGGGTGAGGGTGGAGTCCAGAACTAGAGGGTGTAGGTCAAGGGTGAGAGGGGAATAATTTAAAAGGGACCTAAGGGGTAACTTATTCATGCGTATGGAATGAACTGCCAGAAGAAGTGGTGAAGCCTGGTACAATTACAACATTTAAAAGGCATCTGGATGATTTTTTTTTAGATTACTTACAGTGTGGAAACAGGCCCTTCAGCCCAACAAGTCCACACCGACCCGCCGAAGCGCAACCCACCCATACCCCTACATTTACCCCTGCCCCTAACACTATGGGCAATTTAGCATGGCCAATTCACCTGACCCGCACATCTTTGGACTGTGGGAGGAAACCGGAGCACCCCCACGCAGACATGGGGAGAATGTGCAAACTCCACACAGTCAGTTGCCTGAGGTGGGAATTGAACCCAGGTCTCTGGCGCTGTGAGGCAGCAGTGCTAACCACTGTGCCACCATGCCGCCCTTACCTGATGGGTATATGAATAAGAAGGGATTAGACGCATATGGGCCAAGTGCTGGTAAATGGGGCTAGATTAGTTTAGAATGTCTGGTTGGCATGGATGTGTTGGACTGAATGGTCTGTTTCCGTGCTGTACATCTCTATGACTCTAAATTCACCTAGTGCTATGTCTCCACTACATCAATTGGAAGTTAATTCCACAAGTAAATCATTCCTTGTGTAAAGAAGTTTTCTTTATTCAATCAGAAGAATGTTGGCTAGGCCTATGGTCCATCTGTAATTGCCCTCAAGAAGATGGAGATCACCTATCCACCTTGAACTGCTACTGTTCCTTGGGATGTAAATACAGTACAGTGCTGCCGAGAATGCATTCTAGGATTTTGATCCAGCAAAAATGAATAAACAGTGATGTGGGTCTGAGTTAGGATGCTGTGTGACTTAGAAGAAAATTAACAATAGATGAGGTTTCCATGCGTTTGCTCTCTTCAGCCGAAGGTGATATTGGTCATGAGTTTTTTCTGACTTTGGGACATACCAAAGTAGCTGTCAGCTATGAGTGTATTCATTATTTTAATGTCAGAAATGCCAACTAATGTGAGCCCATCAGAAAGATGTTATGAAACTTGAAAGGGTACCGAAAAGATTTACAAGGATGTTGTCGGGGTTGGGTGGGTGCTGACAGGTTGGACTAGATTGGGTTGGGATATCTGATTGCTATGGATGAGTAGGCCCGAATGATCTGTTTCTGTGCTCTACATCTCTATGATTATGACTCTAATAATGTCCCACAAACAGTGATGTGTTAATAACCAAATGAACTGAAATTAGTTGAGGGTAAAATATTGGTCACGACATTAAGGAGAATTCTCTTGTGCTTTAAAATGACGACATTTGATCTTGTATGTCCTTTTGAGAGAACAGATCGTACTTTGTTTTATGTGCCTCATCTAAGAGATAGCATGTATGACAGTGATATACTCCTTCTGTCCTGTGTTGAATATCAGTCTTGATTGCAGATCTTATTATCGTGTTTTTGGGTTGTCATTTCTTTGAGTAAAATGACATTAGTCAGGAAGGGTCTATCCTTCTGAATCTGTTCTGATTGGTTTTACTAATAGTCAGAACATCAAGAAGTACTATACAAAACAGCCAATAATTCTGGCATGCAGCGTATTTCTCCAGGTAAAGATAATGGACGTAATTTGGAATATTATTGCTGTATTAAAATTGGTGCTATTGAATTGCCAGGCTGTTTGTATCTCGCTTGAATTTTGTACTCCACGATTCATCTTGACACCCTCCTTATCCTTATTCCTATGCTGTTTGGAAACATTATCCATAGCCACGTTTAGTTTCAATACACGCTGTTTTAGCTTCCAGACTTAATTCCAATACTGATTAAGTGTTAACAGCAACTCCCATGTGTGTAACACACAAAATGATAAATGATTCATAACTTTTCTAGTTTTACAGTGAGGATTTTTAAAACATTAAAAATATTATCCTTTCGTTCTCCACAGATGCTGAATTTCTGCAGTATGATCTGTTTTTACTTCAGTTTTCAGCATTTGCTGTGTTATGCTTTTATTTGAGTAAAGATATCTAACTCATTTGATTTGGCTCCCTTGAAACATGCTCCATTTCATCTCCCTTTTATTTATTCTAATGGAATGAGATAATTTCTGACTTGATTTCCCTTTAGTATGTTTTATTCCAGAAGACAGTCACACCTCTGAAACTAGACATTGCAGATTTTTGTCTGTAGTAAAGAACAAGGGAATGTGACTAGAAGATCCTCAGCTCTTGCAAATTGTCTTTTGGGTTTGATGTTCTTGCAGCTTCTGTGGGCAATGGGATGGAGTGCAAGGTGGAATGAACAAACTGACCAAAGCACCATCACCTGAAGTAAAAGGGAACCACATAGTTGAGGGACACATACTGTTTCTGCAGCCAAGGACAAGAGACTCAATTTGCCCAATGCCAGGGTGAAAGACATCTCTTTTAGTCTGGAGTGATACTTGGAATGGAATTGTAAAGGTCCAGTTGTTGTGATGCATGTGGTTATCAAAGACTTAGCAGAGACTAAGTAAGACCTTTTCCGAAGGGAATATGAGCAACTAAAAGCTTAATTAAAATCAGGCCTGCAATAATAATGATCTTTGGATTAGTACTTAAGCTATGAGCAAATAAGCATTGAATAAATAAGACCAGAGAGTTGAAAGCAGGGCTCAGATTAAAGTAGGAGAAATAGGTTTTGATTCATTTGCACTAACACAAGTGCAGCCGCGTCAGAGTTATGTACAGGTGCAACATGAACTCCTCTCTCTCAAACTCAATCTCTCTATCAATAAAAACTAACACACTGTTAACGTTTCAACAACCCTATCTACCTGAACGGCTACTTTTAGGGATCTATGTCACGGACACCGAGATCTCTTTGCTCATCCACACTACTAAGAATCTTAACATTAGCCCAGTACTCTGTGTTCCTGTTACTCCTTCCAAAGTGAATCACCCCACAGTTTTCCATATTAAATTCCATTTGCCACCTCTCAACCCAGCTTTGTAACTTAGCTATATCTCTCTGTAACCTGCAACATCCTTTTGCACAGTCTAAAATTCCATCTATTTTATCGTTCTCTGCAAATTTACTAACCCATCCCTCTCTGCCCTCATCCAAGTCATTTATAAAAATGACAAACAGCAGTGGCCCCAAAGCAGATCCTTGTGGCACATTACTGGTAACTGGACTCCAGGATGAACATTTTCCATCAACCACCACCCTCTGTCTTCTAACAACTAGCCAATTTCTGATCCGAACTACTAAATCACCCTCAATTCCATGCCTCCATGTTTTGTGCAATTACCTATCAAGGGGAACCTTACCAAAGATTTACTGAAATCACCACATCAACTGCTTTACCCTCATCCACCTGTTTGATCACCTTCTCAAAAACTCGATAAGGTTTGTGAGGCATGACCTACCCTTCACAAAACCATGTTGACTATCCCTACTCACATTATTCCTTTTGAGATGATTATAGATCCTACCTCTTATAATCCTTTCCAACACTTTACCCGCAACCTAAGTAATGCGCACTGGTCTCTAATTACCAGGGTTACCTCTACTCCCCCTTCTCGAACAAGGGGATAACATTTGCTATCCTCCGGTCTTCTGGCACTATTCCCGTAGACAATAATGACATTAAGATCAAAGCCAAGGGCTTTACAATCTCCTCCCTAGCTTTACAGAGAATCCAAGGATAAATCCCATCCGGCCCAGGGGACTTAACCTATTTTCACACTTTCCAGAATTGCTAACACTTCCTCCTTGTGAACCTTAATCCCGTCTCATCTAATAGCCTATATCTCAATATTCTCTTCGATAACGTGTCTTTTTCCTGTGTGAATACTGATGAAACGTATTCATTTAATGCCTCTGCTATCTCCTCGGACTCCAAGCACAACTTTCCACTACTGTCCTCGACTGGCCCTAATCTTACTCTATTTATTTTTTTATTCCTATAGAAAACTTTAGGGTTTTCCTTGATTCTACCTGCCAACAACTTTTCATGGCCCCTCCTGTTCTTTATAGCTCTCTCTTTAGGTTCTTCCTGGCTAACTTGTAACTCTCAAGCGCCTAACTGAGCCTTTATGTCTCATCTTTACATAAGCTTCCTCCTTCCTCTTGACAAGAGATTCAACTTCTTTAGTAAACCATGGTTGCCTTGCTCGACCACTTGCCCCCTGCCTGACAGGTACATACTTATCAAGGACACGCAGTAGCTGTTCCTTGAACAAGCTCCACGTTTCAATTGTGCCCATCCCCTGCAGTATCCTTCCCCATCCTATGCATCCTAAGTCCTGCCTAATCACATCATAATTGCCTTTCCCCCAGCTATAACTCTTGTCCTGCGTTGTATACCTTTCCATCACTAAAGTAAACGTAACCAAATTGTGGTCACTATCACCAAATCTAACATCTGGCCTTGTTCATTATCCGTAACCAAATCCAAAAGTGGTCTTGCCTCTTGTTGGCCTATCTACATACTGTGTCAAGAAACCATCCATCCTGAATACATTGGACAAAAACTGACCCATTTAAGGTACTTGAACTATAGCATTTCTAGTCATTATTTGGAATGTTAAAGTCCCCTATAACAATTATCCTGTTACTTTCACTCCTATCCAGAATCATGTTTGCAATTGTTTCCTCAACATCTCTGGAACTATTTGGACGGCTGTAGAAAACTCCCAATAAGGTGACCTCACCTTTCCTGTTTCTAACCTCAGCCCATTCTACCTCAATGAAAATGTCCTTTATGCCATCGTAATACTGTCCTTGACTAACAATGCCACACCTCCCCCCTTTTACCATTTTCCCTGTTCTTGCTGAAACATCTAAACCCTGGAACCTGCAACAGCCATTTCATGTCTCCGAAATGGCCACAACATCAAAGTCCCAGGTACCAACATATGCTGCAAGTTCACCCACCTTAACCCGGATGCTCCTGGCATTGAAGTAGATATACTTCAAACCATCTTCCTGCCTGCCGGTACACTCCTGCAAACTTGAAACCTTATTCATGACCTCACTACTCTCAACCTCCTGAACACTGGAGCTACTATTCAGGTTCCCGTCCCCCTGCTGAATTAGCTTAAACCCACCTGAAGAGCGTTAGCACATTTCACCCCCATCCCCCGAGGACATGGGGAAAATGTGCAAACTTCACACAGACAGTCTCCTAAGGCTGCAATTTAACCTAAGTTGAACCCGGTGAGGCAGGGGTGCTAACCACTGTGACATTTAAAGTTTTGATTTTAATTTTTCAAACTCTTGCTAACATTTTGAATGTTCTGCAGAGCACAGGCTCTTTTTTTCGTCTGGCTGATGCAGGACTCTGAGTGCAATGTGCATTTCTCGGTCAGCTCGTCCACAGCTTTTTGGGCTGTGTCCCAATTACTGATTGCACGCTGTGCCTCCCAGTGTGCCCTATCTCACTGAGATGCGAGACTGCCCCACAAGTGCACCACGTTCTCTTGGTTCATCTGCTTTTGACTCTTACTTTCTCCAGTTCCTGCTTCACTTTTTCCTACGTTGAAAAGTGTGGTGCTGGAAAAGCACAGCCAGCTAGGCAGCACCTGAGGAGCAGGAGAGTCGAGGCCCCAAGAACAAGCTATTCATCAGGAAGAGCTGATTCCAATGAAGAGTCCATGTTCGAACCATCAACTCTCCCACTCCTCGGACAGTGCCCGATCGGCTGTGCTCCCCCAGCACCACACCCCTCGACTCTTATCTCCAGCATCAGCAGTCCTCACTTTCTCCTCACTTTTTGCTGCTCCTTACTTAGCATCCCCTCAGCTGCTCCATGCGGCTGGCTGTCACTGTAGACTTGCTGAGGTTGGAAGTGCACTTCCCTTCAGCTTTCCACACCACCTCCCCGCATTTCAGTCCTGCAGGTCCCAGACCTAATATTTGCTTTGTTTGACCCACTTGGGCCTCTTCTTATTTAGGTACATTCTTTGTACCTCCTCCCTCTCTGAGCACTGTGCAATTCCTCTTATTTTTTTCTTTCTAATTTCTCTCTCTCTCTCTTTTTCTGATGCTCTGTCTCACTCTAGGTCCTTCACCCTATATTAGCTGCTCTTTTATTTCTCTGTGACATTGGGTCCCCCATATTTTTGAGTATTCCTTACCTTCTGGGTCCATGACCTTACTCTAGCTTCTCAGTTTCCACGTGGTTCCCCAACAATATCTGTTTTCACACTACTTCATGTGTCCTCGGACCCTGTATTCGGCTTCCTTGCCTCTCTTTTTTTCCCTCGATTTCCTTTTCTGTGGGTCCCCAATACATTACTAGCTCTGGCTGTTTGTCCTCACATTACATGTTCGTGACTTCTGGCCCAATCAGTCATCAGAGCCTTTACTCTCTTTCACCAGCTTGAATCCCATGGGACAGCTGCCCTCTTAATCCAGGTTTACACTTTATTTCAAAGATTTACACAAACACTTCTAATCAAAGTCCACCCAGAAAAGACAGTTTTATCCATACTTTAGACATTTTGAACAGTTTATGTAATAAAAACAATTTACCCAAGTGATCTTGGCAGTGAAGTAGACAATGGGGCATGGAATTCGGTTTGTAATTCAACTCTATTTTATTAACAAAATATTTCTTATTAAAGGCATCATATGAGTATTTCTCAAATTCTCGTAATATTTACTCTCTACCAATCTTTACCCATCTGAGAAAGGATATTACCCACAACAACCCATGTGCTTGAACTGGGTCAATCTTTTTCCTCTCTGCTGTAGGGCTGGCTCTCTTCTATAAAGGTTGGTCTTGCAGTTCAGGGGTTATCTCTTCCTTGAGTTTGCCACATGGTCTTCTACCACGTGTGTTATTGTGAGTCTTCACCGAGTGGGTAGCTTCCATGTGTGTGTTTCTATCCCCCTTGTCCTGGATCTTCCAGAATGTTCTGTGGCCTTTAGCCAATTGGATTGTGAGCTGGTTTCGAATCAACCAATGGGATTATGCCAACAGCCTTCACTGGTGCAATGTCACGAGATGTAAAGTGCACGTCCTCAGACACTGGCTGGAAGTCAGAATGTCTGATTGATACTTTCCCACTTCACTACCCTTGGACTATTTGTAACTGGTTCTCCCTAAACATTTGTGACCTCTGACTTCTGTTTCCACTGTTCTCTGTAGCCAAGAGCTCTGGCTTCTTTTTAGCTTAGTTTGGCTAATTTTCTGACAGGACTGATTTCTCCAGTGTGCGTCAATTTAGAATGTCCAATTTTGAGCCTGTCATTACTTTATACATATTTGTGAGTAAAAAACATTTTTCATTAGTCTTTTACCAGTGCATAAAAATGTACAGTTGCAAGTTGACAATTTGCCTAATTTTGTATTTGTTGGCCTGAGGACCACCAAGTGACAGGTGGTGGCAGTGCCTAGGAGAGCAGTGGAGACCGCATGAAAATATTTCTGGATGAAAACTCTTCACGGAGTACATTGCTGCCTGTTCCTGGGCCTCAAAATCTTCCCTGGTTTGTGCCTCAGATCAGTCCAGGGTCAACTTTGTTTCCTTACCATTATGTGGCCTTACTTTGTCTGCAGTTGGTTTGAGTATCCTACTGCAGCACTGCTAACAAGTTCATATTCAGCAGAAAGCCCAGCAGGATCTGTTTTTTTAAAAATTGACCTTTAACCTTTGCTAGGCAAGCACCTGCCCCAATCCTACATCCCCAGAAGAAGGGAACTGGAACTCACCTTCAACACCTTCTCCTTTTTATCCTGTTTTGTCAAAGGAGAAAAATGGAAAATAAAATATTATGGAATATTTCAAGTATCACATGCTCATGTCAAATAATATGCTGCTCAAAACTATTTAAATTTTCACTACTTAAAGAGGATTTTTTGGGTACGAATGCAGTCTGTGATATGATTCCATGAAGATTAGGAAATGGTCAAGCAGATGCACCCGTGTGGGTCACAGATCAGGCGGCTAATTAACTATTCATGGTTCATGAGATGCTGAAACATACTTCATCGAGTAGTGGTGGCTAAACAACAAAGTATGTGGAGAAGCTACATTATTTCTGAAAAGTAATAAAGCATTACTATGTGCAGTGTGCAGCTTATAGAAACATAGAAAATAGGAGAATGACTAGGCCATGTGACCTCTCAGCCTGCTTAACCATTCAATATGATCATCGAGCTCAAAAGCCTGATCCTGCCCTCCTTCCGTGTCAAATGAATGGCTGTTAGCCACCATAGCTTTGGTTAGATCTCCTCCACTTGGAAACTGGCCCTTCAGCCCACCAAGTCCACACCACCCCTCCGAAGAGTAACCCACCCAGACCCATTCCCATACACTATATTTACTTATGACTAATGCATTTTAACATTATGGGCAATTTAGCACAGCCAATTCACCTAACCTGCACATCTTTGGATTGTGGGAGGAAACCGGAGCACCCAGAAGAAACCCATGGGTTAATGAAAGAAAATAAGGAAATGGGAGAGACTTTGAGAATTTTGTATCTGTCTTCACTATAGAAGACTCTAAACATAGAAATAAAGAAAATAGGTGCAGCAATAGGCAAGTCTACCTTTTGACCCTGCACCATCATGGCTAATCATGCCATCACAATATCCCATTCCTAGCCTCTCCCATACCCCTTGATCCTTTTAGATGCAAGGGCCACATCTAGCTCCCTCTTGAATATATCGAATGAACTGGCCCCAACAGCTTCCTTTGGTAGAGAATTTCACAGGTTCACAACTTTGATTGAAAACATTTCTCATCTCAGTCCTGAATGGCCGAATGGGAACATTATTTCTGCATCTAGCCTGTCCAGTCCCATTAGGACTTTATATGTTTCCATGAGATTCCCCCATCATTTTTCTAAAATGGCCTTTATGGGACTAGAAGCATGTCAAGATTACGAGAAGAAAAGAGGCAAAAGGAAGGGAGGAAATTAAAACTGTCACTGGAGAAAACATGCTAGGAAAACTGATGGGTGATGGGAATCAGTGGTGATTAGTCTCTTTTTACAGTGAACCATATTCAGTAGAGTGCTAGGGACATCAACTCTATATGATTCATATTAATGAATTGGATGAAGAAAATTGAGAGTACTGTAGCTGGTGATTTAAAAATCCATGGAAAAGCAAGTTGTGAGGTGGATATAATGTCTGCAAAATAATATAAATAGGTTAAGTGAGTGGGCAAAACTTTCATGTTGGATTACAATGCTGAAAAACATGATATTATCCACTTTTGGCTGCGAGAATGAATACTTGGCTTTGTGCATGGGAAATCATGTCTCACAAACTTGATTGAGTTTTTTGAAGAAGTAACAAAGAAGATTGATGAGGGCAGAGCAGTAGATGTGATCTATATGGACTTCAGTAAGGTGTTCGACAAGGTTCCCCATGGGAGACTGATTAGCAAGGTTAGATCTCATAGAATATATTGGAGAACTAGCCATTTGGATACAGAACTGGCTCAAAGGTAGAAGACATAGGGTGGTGGAGGGTTGTTTTCAGACTGGAGGCCTGTGACTAGTGGAGTGCCGCAAGGATCGGTGCTGGGCCCTCTACTTTTTGTCATTTACATAAATGATTTGGATGCGAGCTTAAGAGGTACAGTTAGTAAGTTTGCAGATGACACCAAAATTGGAGGTGTAGTGGACAGCGAAGAGGGTTACCTCAGATTACAACAGGATCTGGACCAGATGGGCCAATGGGCTGAGAAGTGGCAGATGGAGTTTAATTTAGATAAATGCGAGGTGCTGCATTTTGGGAAAGCAAATCTTAGCAGGACTTATACACTTAATGGTAAGGTCCTAGGGAGTGTTTCTGAACAAGGAGACCTTGGAGTGCAGGTTCATAGTTCCTTGAAAGTGGAGTCGCAGGTAGATAGGATAGTGAAGAAGGTGTTTGGTATGCTTTCCTTTATTGGTCAGAGTATTGAGTACAGGAGTTGGGAGGTCATGTTGCAGCTGTACAGGACATTGGTTAGGCCACTTTTGGAATATTGCATGCAATTCTGGTCTTCTTCCTATCGGAAAGATGTTGTGAAACTTGAAACGATTCAGAAAAGATTTACAAGGATGTTGCCAGAGCTGGAGGATCTGAGCTACAGGGAGAGGCTGAACAGGCTGGGACTGTTTTCCCTGGAGCATCGGAGGCTGAGGGGTGGCCTCATAGAGGTTTACAAAATTATGAGGGGCATAGATAGGATAAATAGAGAAAGTCTTTTTCCTGGGGTAGGGGAGTCCAGAACTAGAGGGCATAGGTTTAGGGTGAGAGGGGAAAGATATGAAAGAGACCTAAGGGGCAATGTTTTCACGCAGACGGTGGTACATGTATGGAATGAGCTGCCAGAAGATGTGGTGGAGGCTGGTACAATTGCAACATTTAAAAGACATTTGGATGGGTATATGAATAGGAAGGGTTTGGAGGGATATGGGCCGGCTGCTGGCAGGAGGGACTAGATTGGGTTGAGATATCTGGTCGGCATGGACAGGTTGGATCGAAGGGTCTGTTTCCATGCTGTACATCTCTAATTAAAAAGGTGACATCTCAGCTCAGACAATGCATTGAAGGTGTGAGGTTAGAGTCTGTCTATATCCCAATCTGGAGTCAATCTGGTTCTGTTTCCAAAGTAGGAATTTATAAAATGTTACATGGATTGGCTGCCTACAGGTTGTGTTATTTTTGAGCAAAACAAAATGTATCTGCAAATGGAAATTCTCCCCATTACCATGTGTGTGAGAGAGGGAGAGAGAGTGTGTGTGCGCATGTAAGTGTGTGTGAGTGTGTGTGTTTGTGTCCGAGAGTGTGGCAGAGTATAAGCCTATGAGAAGAGTATATGTAGGCACTCTCGCCTATATACACACATTCTGACAGACTTATAATTTGTCACACTCACACACACACACACACACACAAACACACGTTCTCTCATGTACTCACACATGCACACATTCTTTCTCTCTCTCTCTCTCTCTTTCATGCACACACGCAAAAAGTCTATGGGGTGAGTTTGCATTTGCAGAATTGTTTTGCAGATATATTCTATTTTGCTCAGAAAGCACACATTCTGCAGGTAGCCAATCCATGTAATAATTCATAAATTCCTACTTTGGAAATATAACCAGTCTGACTCAAGATTGAGGTATACACAGACTCTGATCTCACACCTTTAATATATTGTCTAAGCTGAGATGTCATTTTTTAAAATATAAAATCTTAAGTTATCTCGAGAATGTGGCTTAAAAGAAGTTCTGGGATTAAAATATTAATGAACTGAAACCTGCAACCCATTCTAAAAGATGAAAGACTTAACAGCAATCTAGATTTGTTTCATGTATTGTTTCAGTTGCACGGCACTGTGACCTTTTGCTATAAATTGTGTGTCTTATGATGTTGTTCCACAGCTACCTGATGAAGGAGCAGCGGTCCGAAAGCTAGTGCTTCCAAAAATACTGGTTGGACTATAACCTGGTGTTGTGTGATTTTTTAACTTTTATGAAAAACAGGTTTGGAAAATTGGGCCTAGATAATTTCATTGAAATACAAAATTCTGAATGGACTTGACAGGATAGATGATGAAAGGATAATCCAATACTAGGGAACTCATTAAATGTTAAGAAATTGCTCATTTACGATGGACATGAGGAAGAAATTTTTCCCTCAGATGATAGTCAATCTTTGGAATTCTTCTCCACAGAAGAGATTAGATCCTTGAATGTATTTAGGGCTCAGTTAGACAGATTGTTGATAAGTGAGAGAAGGTCTATGGTGGGCATAAAAGGTAGACTTAAACCCTTAATCAAAAAAATCACCATCTCATTGAAAGGCAGAGTAGGCTTGATGAAATGACTCACTGCTGCTCCAATTTCTAATGATCTTAACTTCATCTTCCAACTTTTGTTCTACAACACTTAATAACCTTAATTGGTAGATTATTGGTGGGTATGTCTATCTTGTCTGTTGTGGCTGAATATTGATTTAAGACCATAAGTACAAGCTTAAATACTTTGTATTGGTATTAAGAATTTTAGAATGTCAAAGCAAAATTTCTTCACTTGGTGGAGTTGAAGATTTCTGATTGTATGTTATAAACAAGAATAAGATTTTCCTAGCCTATACTTAAGTAGCAGTAAGGATAAAATAAAAAACAAGGGTCCATATTCAGTTCAGGTAAGATGAGACTATGGAGTTCAGGATGGTGATTTGTGTAGCAATGTGGGAAATCCTAGCTATTCCAAAGTAGTCTGGCTGACTACATGTGCTGGAAGTGTGCCCAACTGGAGCAAATTGGGTTCTGGGCTGTGGAGCTTGAGTGGCAGCTAGGGACACTACAGAGGATTCATGAGTCTGAGAGATTTATGGTTAGCACATTTTGGGATGTGGTCATCCAGCAGCTTAAAGTGCAGTTAGAGAAGGAATGGGTGACTGCAAAACAGCAGAAAGGGATAGCAAATGGGTAGAGAGGAGATCATCTGAATGCATCTTATTTGCAAACCATTTCTGTCCTTGGAAAACAGTGACAGTGACAGTTCCTCTGTGGAGGCCAGTCAAAGCAAAGGCTGTGTTAATCTGTGGGATGCAGGGCAGGAAGAAGTATGGAAGAACAATATTGCTGATTTATTCATTAAGGTGGGAAATAGTCAGACACGTCTGCAACTGTAGACATTACTCCAAGCTGATATGTTGGTTTGCATGTGCCAGAGTAAAGGATGTCATGGAATGTCTGCAGGACATTCTGTAGGGGTGGATGAACAGCGAGAGTTCATGGTCCATGTTAGGACCAATAACATAGGAACAAAGAGAAAATAGATCATGCAAGTAGACTTTAGGGAGTAGAGTAAGAAATGAAAAACAGGTTCTCAAAGATGATCATCTTTGCCGCACAATAGTGAGTACAGGGATAGAAGGACAGAGCAGATTAATGCATGTCTGCAGAGATGGGACAGGATGCAACTTCAGATTCATAATGCATGAAGACTATTTCCTAGGGTGATGGGACTTGTACTAATTTGAGCAGGAAGGAGACCAACATCCTAATGGGGAAGTTGGCTGGAGCTGTTGGGTGGATTTAAATTAGATTGTAAGGGGAATGAGATCCTGACAAGTAATTCAGAGGAGAGAGAAGCTTAGATGGAATTAAAATGCTAGTCAGAGAGTCTGAAATGTGAGGGAAACAGAGGCTAGATTAAAAAAAAGTGAGTAAGGCTAAATGAAATGTATTTTAGTACCAGGAGCTTGAGGAATACAACAGACCAGCTGAGGGCATAGGCACATTGGTAGTATGTTATCATAGCTCTGACTAAGACTTAGTTGAAAGATGGGCAGGATTGGCAGCTAACCATTCCCTGATACAAGTTATTCAGATGAGGCAGAGAGGGTGATTGCAGAGGAGTTGGGGTGACAATTGGCGGGAGTCGGAGTGATCACATTAACGAAGCAATCAGTTGTAGCAGTGAGGAGAAATTAGATATTGGAAAGATCATCAAATGTGACCCCATGGATTGAAGAAAAAGGGTAAAAATTTGTGTGCCATAGTCTCCAGTCAGCAAGGAAGAGAATATTAAAAATATAATCATAGTTCAGAGAAGTGTAAGAATAATAAGGCAGCAATTGAAAGGGTTTTTAACTACCTAAATATTAATTGAGAAAGTTTTAGTGTGCAAGGATGAAAAGGAGCAAATCCTTAAATTGCATCCAGGTGAACTTTTTTAGCCAGTATGTAGAAAGCCACCAAAAAAATGGGTAATTCATGAGTCTGCCGTTTGAAAGTGAACCCACGTAGATTGTATCATTAGGAAGCATTTTGAAGATGATGACCATAACTCAAATTTGAGATGGTTATAGAAAAGGATAAAATGAGCTTGCAATAAAAGTTTTAAACTGAGGAAAGGCTAATTTTATTTAGGTAAGATGTAATTTGTTCTAATTGGACTAGGAATGTTTCTACAAATAAAGCATTCAAGGCAGAAATAGCAAATGTATCGGGCAGATATATTCCATAAAGACAAAGGGTTAGATCAAGACCAGAGAACACAATGTTGGTGGACATAAAGGTTAGGGTTAAAAAAAAAGTTCAAGGCAGATAGTGAGGGCTCGAGCCCTTAGTGGAATATAAAAAGTGCACGGTGGAACTTATAAAATAAATTAGGTAAGCTTTTAAAGTGCATGAGGAAGTATTGGTGGGATAAATGAAGGACAGTCCAATCGGGTTTTTTTTACATATCGAGATCAAGAGAATAACTGGGGATAGATGTAAACATCAGGATGGGAAAACTGAAATGTGAAAGGAAAACAATATAGTGAGAGAGGAGGTGTGAGTGGGTTTTACAGCCATAAAAGTGGACACATCTACAGGCCTCGATGAGATGTATTGTAGACTGTTGAGAGAGACTTGAGAGGAGATATCAGGGGGTCAGATCCTCTCTGACCATAGGTGTGGTGTTACCAAGGATTGGAAAACTTCTACCATTATCCCATTATAATAAAAGGGAGGAAGGGATAGGCCAGGAAATTGCTTAGTCAGTCTATCCTCAGTGGTGTGGAAGTTACTGGAAAGAATTCTGAGAAACAGAACATATCTGCTCTTGGAGAGACATGGATTAATCAAGAATAGTCAGCATAGATTTGTTAACAGAAGGCTGTGTTTGACAAATTTGATCAAAGTTTTTGAGGAGGTAACCAGGAGTGTTGATTAGAGTTATGCATTTCATATGATCTGCATGGACACTAGCAAGGCTTTTGATTAGGTCCTTTATAACAGACTGGTCAAGACAGTAAAAGTCCATGGACCCAAGACAAGATGGTACATAGGATTCAAATTTGGCTGTAAGGGAAGAAGTAGTGGATGATGGTATAATTGGAAGTCTGTTTCTCAGAGTTTGGTGCTGGGGCTCTTGCTGTTTCTGGTGTACATTAATGATTTTGACTAAAATGCAAGGGTATGATGAAATTTGCGAATGGCTTGGAAATTGATAGGGTGATAAATAGTGAGGGAGATAACCATAAACTGCAAAGGAATATCATCAGACTATTCAGGTTGGCAGAGCAGTGGCAAATGGAATAAGGTAATATTGGAACAGTCAAAAATACTGGTTAGGCCACAACTGTTCTGGTCACCATGTTTTAGGAAAGCTGTGATTGCAGCAGTGAGAGAGAGAGAGAGAGAGAGAGAGAGAATGCAAAGGAGTTTTACCAGGATGCTGCCTGTGCTGAAGAGTCTCAGTTATCTGAAAAGGTTGGATTGGATGGGGTTATTTTCCTCAGAGCAGTGAAGGTTGAGTGGGGACCTGATGACAATGTATAAGATTACGAGGGGCATAGATCAAATGGAAAGGAAAGCACTTTTTCCATTAGTAGAGGGATCAATAACCACAGGCATAGGTTTATTGTAAGATGTCGGAAATTAAGAGGGGAGTTAAGGTTTTTCTTTCATCCAAAGGATGGTGAGGGTATGGAATCCTATCTTAAAGGATAGTGGAGACAGAAACTCTGGTAACATTTAAGTAGTATTTACATATTCATTTACATTGGCTATTTTCCTAAGTTGCATTTTTCTTTAGCACTGACTTTGAGATTGAGAGAGAGACAAGGAGGGAGAGACCTCCAGCATTTTATCAATTCATTTATTGTTCTCTCCAGTACTATGGCCAAGAGCTGAAAAATAGAATTAGTGTAGTGAGATCTTTGAACTGTGTGGATGTGATGGGCCAAAAGATCTCGTTCTGTGCTGTAAACATCTACGAGGCTCTTGACTTGTTAAAATCTGTTGATCTCATATAAACACAGCTAAATATGTACTGCATGTCAGAAACAATTCCATAAATTTTGTGTTGAAAAGTGTTTTGTACTGCTCTTCTGAATGACCTTGATAAATTGGTAAAACAGCTTGTAAATAAATAATCTATCAATACTTAATTAATGATGTCCAGTTAAAATAAAAGGAATAGTCAACAAGTATTAGTTAAGATTATAAAGAATATTTGCTCAGTGTATGCAAAGTCATTTTGATTGTAATCCAAGATGTTTTATGAGCATAAAAGACAGTGATTTCAAAAAGCAAAGATGTGCAGTTTTTGGGAAAAAAAATCGAATAGAGTTTGCAGGTCCTAAAGGAATACATTTGATCATTGTTTTCACCGATGAAATGGTATGTTTAGCTCCCTTGTTTTTAAACCCTCAATTAGTTGCAACATTTTTTATGCTTCATTAACTTACAATGATTATATTTCAATTGAAATCTAACTGAATCAAAATTAAGGAGCTAAATTGCAAGGTATTCTCATGTATAGAAGTGGAGATTTATTATCGACTAACTCTGACACACTGTCTATCTGTTCGGAAAAAATACACTTCTTGAATATTATTTTAAAATAGTTGTTAGAATCTTTTGAGGTGTTAGATTTTCAATCTGAGGCCATTTGTTTTAATTGTTGCTTTGCATTCTGCAGCAGTGGCGACATTTAGGGATTGTGTGTCCTTATCACAACACCATTTGTTTTGAAAAGTCATGCCATAAAAAAATCTGATCAATGAACTCATTCAAGACATGTGCATTACCAACACTTCTATCTTGCTTCTTTCTGCTCTGTCTATTCCAAACTACATGTCCACTTAATTTATATTGAGTGCTTTCCACCCTAATCTGTGCGTCACTAAGTGCTTCTCAGTTTCCTAGTATGCTTCATGCATTCTGGCTATTTATTTTCCTGCTCAGCCTGTGCAATTCTACTCTAATTAAAATTCTTGTCAGTCAACCTTCCTGCATACCTTGAATGCTTCTTTGCCTACCTATTCTCTTGCTCATAAACCCTAAATATGTTTCTGCCTTCTTGCTTTGCAACCTGTACTTCTTCATAGCTAACTAATTTCATCTCGTCCAAATGGGCGCCATGCTGGCTCAGTGGTTAACACTTTAGCCTCCCCGTGCCATTGGCCTGGGATCGATTCCAGCCTCAGGCGACTGGCAATGTGGAATTTGCACATTCTTCCCATGCCTGCTTGGGTTTCCTCCAGGTGCTCTGGTTTCCTCCCATAGCTATTTGGATTGGCCATGCTAAATTGCCCATAGTGTCAGGGATAGGCAGGCTAGGTAGATTAGTCATGGGAAATGCAGGATTGCAGGGATAGTGAAGGGAGTGGACCTGGGTGGGAAGATCTTCAGAGTGTCGGTGTGGACTTGATGGGCAGAATGGTCTGCTTCTACACTGTTTTCTGTGAAATGTGAAAAAAAAAGAAAATTAGGGCTGAATTTAATGTTAGCAGCAGTGGGCTCATCCATCTATTGGAAATCTGGTGACAACCCTGTTGTGATTATTTCTGGAAACCATGATGGAAAGAACATCAATCAGGCAGACAATGATCTGCTCTTGGTGATCTGTGCCTTTTAAAGGCAGTGACCCCACCTCCAAGATCTTCTGGCCAATCACATAAAGAACTGGCAGCTATTTAGTCCCAGCAACACTACAATGAATGGTGACCACTGCTGGCACTACAGGGGAATCTGAATCAGCATCAGACCAGACTTACGATGACCAGTGAGTGGGTGAGTTATGCTGGCATCACTCTAGCAGGCTTCACTGAGGGAAGTGGTGTGATTTTTGTGAAAAGTGTGGAGCTGCTCTTTCAACTGGTATGCCCAATGAGGGACACCAGGCTGAGGCTGCAGAGGATAACATATGTCAGTCACTCCATCTGGTATATGCAACTGCAACCCATCTTCCCATTCCTGGTAGAGTACCTAATGGCTAGGGTGAGGCTCATAATTTCCCATTAATTGGATGTTCAATGGTCTTGATTAGCTTCCAGCAGGAAGGCCGTCCTCAGCCTTCCCTGCTGCCGACTTAATTTAGATTTGTCAGGAACCTGACAGGCTTTCCACCCTGCATATTCCCACCTGATTCCAGAATGTTAAAAAAAAACCAATAATACTGAAAGTGCACACCTTGAGTTCCCTGGAGTTCTGTTCTGAAATATACGAGATGAGCCGCCCATTATTTGTCATTTGCAAATTGTACTGAATTTTCTTTCTGCAATGTGAAGGAGCGTGGACAAAAGAGTGAAAGAATAAAAGCAAACACTGGGAAGAAAAGCAATAGATTGAGATGCGTAAGGAGGAACTAAATAAATTGGTAAGCAACAAGGGGAAAACAAAATGAAATAGATAGAAAAAGAAGCTAAGGAGAGAAAGAAAATAAAGTATAAATGAAAGAGATTTTATTTGAGACTCAGCAGTACTAGGATCCTAAGGTAGAGGGCACAACAGGGCCTCAACCCAAAACCCTTTGGAATACATCAATCTCCCTTCTCTGACTTGGTATCATTCATTTTCTTTATGCATGTACCAGCACTTGGGATATTGTTTGCATCAAGGAACATATAAAAGCTTTATGTTGTTGTTGGTCCTCATTAAAAAAAAAACTGTCCTCTTGTTATTTATGTAGTGATTTCTGATTCTCTTTGTGTTCAGATTGGGACATATCACATTTATCACTTCTAACTAAAAGTGCTTTATTCAAGTGCTGCTTGATATCTGATATCAGCCAGTACTAGGCCAGAAACCTATTATCATGAAGAGCAAAATTAATTACTATATATTCTTGAATGCAAGGTTTTGAAGAAATATAGGGAAAGAAAGAAAGGAAGGAGGATGGGTAACAGTATTGATCAATGATAACATTACAATGTTTGTGAGAGAAGGTGTGCCAGAGATAACAAGAACAGAATCTATTTAATTAGAGCTAGGAAAAAATAAAGATAACATTATATTACTGTGTGTACATGCCAACAACAATGGAAAATTCAGGAGGGGTGCCAGGAGCAACACCAGGCATAACTAAAAATGAAATGTTAACCTCTTGAAGTTACCAAACAGGGCTACTTGGTTGCCAAACAGCTTAAGCAGCAAGTGACAGACAGAGCTAAGCAATTCCACAACAAACGGATCAGATCTAAGTTTTGCAGTCCTGCCACATCCATTCGCTAATGGTGATGGACAATTAAACAACTCACCGGAGGAGGACGCTCCACAAATATCCCCATCCTCAATGATTGAAGAACTCAACACATCAGTGTAAAAGATAAGGCTGTGAAGCATTTGCATCAATCTTCAGCCAGAAGTATGAAGTGGATGATCAATCTCAGCCTCCTCTTGTGGTCCCCATCATCTCACATAACAGTCTTCAGCCAATTTGATTAAGTCCACGTGATGTCAAGAAATATTTAGAGGCACTGAATACTGCAAAGACCGACAACATTCCAGCAAAAACACTGAAGACGTGTGTTGCAAAGCTTGCTGCTGCCAGAGACAAACTGTTTCATTACAGTTATAAACTGACAGTGTGGAAAATTGCCCAGGTGTGTCTAGTTATACAATAAGTAGGAAAATTCCACTCTGGCCAATTACTGACCCATCAGTTTCTTCCCTAACATCAGTAAAGTGATGGAAGGTGTCATCAACAGTGCTATCTGGTAATACCTGCACAGCAATAACCTCCTCAGCAATGCTGAGTTTGGGTTCCACCAAGGCCACTCTGACCTCATTGGAGCCAAGTTCAAATATGGACAAAACAGCTGAATTCAGGAGGTGAGGTGAGAGTGTCAGTCTTTGACATCATGGCCACATTCGACTGAGTATGCTTTCTAGGAGCCCTAGCAAAACTGCCGTCAATAGATATCAGGGGCAAACTCTCTACTGTCTCGAGTCATAACTGGCACATAAGCTGGTTATGGTTGTTGGAGTCAGTCATCGCAGCATCAGGACATCTCTGCAAGAGTTCCTCCAGCTTGTGTCCTCAACCCAAGTATCTTCAATTGCTTCAGTTATGATCTTCCCTTGGACATAAGATCAAAAGTGGGGATGTTTGCTGATGATTGCACAATGTTCAGTGCCATTCACAATTTGTCAGGTACTGAAGCAGTCCATGTTCAAATGCAACAAGATCTGAATAAGCTTTGGCTGACAATTGGCAAGTAACATTTGCACCACCTAAATGCCAGGTAATGACCATCTCCAATAAGAGATGATCTAATCACTGCCCCTTGACATTCAGTAGTATTACCATCATTGAATCCCACATCTTTAACCTATTAACTGTTAGCATTAACCAGAAACTCAACTAAACTCACCGTATCAATACAATGGTTACAAGAGCAGGTCAGGGGCTAGGAAAACTGCAAAAAGTAACTCGCCTCCTAACTCCCCAGAACCTCTTTATCACCTATGAAGCCCCAGTGTGATGGAACACTCCCCACTTGTCTGGATGGATGCAGCTCCAACAACACTCAAGAAGTATGACACCATTCAGGTCAAAGCAGCCCATTTGATTGGCACAACATCCATTCCCTCCACCACAGATGCTCAAAAGCAGAACTGTGTACTAACCATAAGATGCCCTGAAGAAATTCACCAAGATCCATAGGCAGTACTTTTAAACCACAACCCCTTCAATAAAGAAGGACAAGGGCAACAGATAACACGAGAATGCCACGACTTGCAAGTTCCCCTCCAAGTCACTCACTGTCCTGACTTGGAAATATATTTCCATTCCAACGACATTGTCAGTCTACAGTATATTGACTGCAGTGATTCAGGCAGCTCACAGCCATTTTCTCAAAGGCAACTAGAGACGAATAACAAATGCTGGCCCAGCCAGTGACGCTCGTATTATGAGTGAATCTTAAAAATATAAGGATAATGAAGGAACAAATTTGTGGGGTATTCACAGAGGTACAAGCATTATAGAGTCATTGTGGGGCTTTGATTGGCTGGTCTGGAAAGGTTTAGTTATGAGGATAGTTGGATCTGTATGTAAAACACATAAGACAACACTTTTCATTGTACCTCCGTACAAGGGACAATAATACATCAAATCAAATCAAAAATAAACTTAGATTGTTTTCACTGAAAAGTCAGAAGCTGAAGGGTGACCTGATAGAGGTCTACAAAATTTATGAGAGGCATGGATAGAGTAGATGGTCAGAAGCTTTGTCCTGGGTGAAAGATCCATCACAAGAAGGCACAGGTTCAAGGTGAGGGAAAAAGTGTAGGGGAGAGGTGCAAGGAAACTTTTTCTCTCAGAGGGTGATGGATGCCTGGAATGCACTGCCAGTGGAAGTGGAAGCAAGCACGTTACAATGTTTTAAGTCTTATCTTGATAGATACATGAATGGGAGACATACAGTGGGATAGAAACCACCTATAAGCAATCAGTAGCTTAAATAAGGACTCAGAATCAACACAAGCTTGGTGGGCTGAATGGCCTGTTCCTGCGCTGTATTGTATTGTATAACATTGATTGAGATGCTAATAATGTAAGGGTAGAGACAAGCATGAGTTTCTATCATGTGTTTTGAAGAATGTCCACATCAGTATGTTTCCAGTCAAATAAGGAAGGAGGAATTGCTCTACTCAGACTCAGTATTAACCCTGTTTTGTTCTCGACAATGTTGGTAGAACCTGCTGAGTTTCTCTAGTACTCACAATTTTCAATTCAGATTTCCAGCATTCACAATGTTTTGCTTTCATTTACCAAAAGAAGTTGTCTAGTTTCCTGCTGACTGTGGCTTTTGACTGCTATTAAGACCCAGTTAATATTAAGAGCATGGGAAATAAGAGCAGGAGTAGGCAATTCAGCCCCTTAAGCCTACTCTGCTGTTTGCTACAACCATGGATAATGTCATCTCAGTTGCAACTGCACTTTTCTCCCTGCTTTCCATAATCCTTCAACATGTTACTAAGTAAAAATGTTTCCATCTGCTCCAAAAATTAACTCAATGATGCTGCATCCACTGCTGTCAGAGGTATTGAATTCAACACATTCATGACCTTTTGAGAGAAGTAATTTCTTCTCATCTATGTTTTGAATCTGTTCCCCCTTTCCTACAACAATGTCCTCTCATTCTAGATTGCCACATGAGGAAACATTCTCTTTACGTCTCATTTGTCAATTCCCTTCTGTATCTTACGCACCTCATTTAGATCTCCTCTCATTCTTCTAAACTCGAGCATGTATGGGCCTAACCTAATCTGTCCTCACAAGACAAACTATTCATCTCTGGAGTCAATCTAGTGAACCTCTGAATTGCCTCAAATGCCACTACATCCCTCAAGAAACATGGAAGATGGAGTAGGGGTAGGCTATTCCATCTTTCATGCCTCATCATTGAGTGCAGTGCCCTCATCTTGTCCCGCCTCACTAGCCCTTGACCCCTTGTAGCAGCCACGTGGCTTCTAAAAAACAGATTGGTAACTTGGCCAAACAACAAGGATGTTGGGTACATTGGCCAAGTCAAATTTTGAAGTCACAAAACCTAGACACCAGGTGCAGTGCAAACACAGCAGCCAGATGCTAATGACATTAGCACAATGTAAAAGGCAACATTTATCCTGGACAGACATACCCCCAACAACATATCCACCGTACAAAGGACGGCCCAGGCAGAAAGGAACCAGGTCCTGCTGCACAAACAATGAAGTAATAGCAAGCTGTCCAAATCATTGTCAATGTTTCAAACTATTAAACAAATCTCCTTGATTGGCCAGAACTATGGGAAGTTCCAGAAAATTATCAAAAACGTATAAAACTAGGGTTCAGCTACAGACTGATCTTTTGGACCTTCTGAAGGTCTTCTGAGGAGACCAATATGGCAAAAGGAAAGACCAGCTGACCCTGAGAGAGAGAGAGAGTGTGTAAGAGAGGGAAAGAGAGAAAGCTGTACAGATCCACAGAGACAGAGTCAGAGAGAGCAACTGTGCAAATCTCCAAGAGATTTGGGAAGTATTGTAAGCTTAAGAGGCCAAATAGGATTAACAATAGCAGTGTTTAGAGCTAAAGGTTATTATAACTAGTTTCCGAATAAAATTGAGACTGTTTCCATTGGTACCAGCTTGAATTCATAGTGATTTGACCAATTCAGTATTGTGGGACACCTAGACAAATTCATTCATAACATTCTGGGTGGAGATGCCTAACTTGTTTTAAGGGGGCACTACCTCTTTCTTGAAACAATAATGTTTTGGTCTCAACCACTTTTCTATGGTAGTGAATTCCACAGGCTTACCACTCCCTGGTGAAGAAATTTATCTTCAGTCCTAAAAGCTGTACCTCTTACCTTTAAACTATGACCAAGGTTTTAGACTCCCCCCACTATTGGTAACAGTCTTTCCTGCATTTACCCTCCATGAGATCACTCTCTTCCTTCTAAATTCTAGTGATTAAATCTCTCCCTCATGTGTCAGTCCTGCCATTGCAGGAATCAATTTGGTAAACCTTTGCTGTACTCCATCTCTAGCAAGAACATCTTTCCTCAATTAAGGAGACTAAAACTGCGTACAATATTCCAGGTAGGCCTCAACAACTCCTTGTATAATTGCAGCGAGAGTATAGGGCCAACAGAGATACTGGACATTCAACCTCAATCAAAATCCATTCATATATACTCTAACCATCGGAAAGCCAATTAACTTTAGAACAGAATGTCAAGAGTTTAAAGAAAATTACAGATTTGAAGAGAGATAACAGGGCACACAGTCAGAAGACACAGCACAATAGCGTTTCATGGGAGCTTCCAAAGCTGTCACCTAGACACGAGACAAAACGTCTGCAAATCAACTTTCCAGCTCAGTGAACATGCCCATATCTACAACACAGTCAGTATAACTACCAGCCCGGATCTCACCTGAGCTGAGAGCCTTTTGCAACAAAAAGCTTTTGCATGACAGCTTTCCCACAGGCTTTTACCCACAACAAGTGGCTTTGGAACCAAGAACCACAGAGGCCAAACTGAGAACCAAGAACAGGGAAGCCAACCAAGCTTGGAACAAAAGACATCTGAGAGGGGGAAGCCAATCACAGCTTCTCAAACAAGAACTACCAGACACAGGCCTGAATCTGGAGAATCAATGACAAGAACCTCAGCAACCGGGCACACTTCAAAACCATGCTTCTCAGTTGTGAGCTTAAACTCCTGAGACCCTAAAGTTCCGACCTAGCTAGCAGGGAAGGAATGGTGGATGGTGACAGTGCATTGGGACCCCAGAGCATGAATTCTGATTAAAGACTCTGTAAATACAACTCTTGTTTTCTGTGTGTTTGTAGGATAAAATTCTGTAGTATTAATCTAGCTAATACTGTATTTAATCGTATTACTGTTCTCTGTATAATTAATTGTGTCAATTTCCTTATTTATTGCATTTACCTATTTTTCTTGAATTTTACTTGCCGTTTGTATTTTAAATAAATGCTGATTATTCATTCTTTTGCTCTGAAACACCTGTCTATTTCCTTCTTCATTTAAAATTCCCTAAATAGGTCCAGTGATTAGAACCACTTTAAAAAAAAATCAGAAAATAATTGATTGCAAACCAGAATGCTACAGTAAATAAGTTTTTGTCTGTCTCATTCAGAGCTCTCTTGCTGACAATCTTGTAATTTTGACCCCTGTTACTGACATACCAACTAGTACAAACAGAATGTCCTACTTTACCCAATCAAAAATGTTTATAATTTTAAATATATCAAAAAGGTATCTTAATCTTCTTAATCTTCGCTGCTCCAAGGAGAATGAGACCAATTTCTTGACTGTTTCCTAATATCTAAAACTCCTCATTCCTGGTAGCATTCTATTAAATCTCCTTTACACTCTCTCCAGAGCTTTAACATCCTTCTTCAAGTAAGATACCAAAACTGAACAGAACACTCCAAATGTGGTCTGACTAATTATTTGTAGAGGTGCAACATCATTTCCTTGCTTTCATACTCTTATGTGTCTAGTTATAAACTCAATGACCCTATAAACCTTCTTAAACTCTGTATTGGCCATCATAATGAGACGATACAATTTCAGGAAAAAAGATGTCTCGCTGCAATTACACAAGGAGTTGTTGAGGTCTACCTGGAATATTGTATGCAGTTTTAGACTCCTTAATTGAGGAAATATGTTCTTGCTAGAGATGGAGTACAGCAAAGGTTTACCAAATTGATTCGTGCAATGGCAGGACTGACACAGGAGGGAGAGATTTAATCACTAGAATTTAGAAGGAAGAGGGTGATCTCATGGAGGGTAAATGTAGGAAAGACTGTTACCAATGGTGGGGTGAGTCTAAAACCATTGGTCATAGTTTAAAGGTAAGAGGTACACCTTTTAGGACTGAAGAGAAATTTCTCCACCAGGGAGTGGTAAGCCTGTGGAATTCACTACCATAGAAAAGTGGTTGAGACCAAAACATTGTTGTTTCAAGAAAGAGGTAGTGCCCCCTTAAAACAAGTTAGGCATCTCCACCCAGAATGTTATGAATGAATTTGTCTAGGTGTCCCACAATACTGAACTGGTCAAATCACTATGAACACAAGCTGGTACCAATGGAAACAGTCTCAATTTTATTCGGAAACTAGTTATAATAACCTTTAGTTCTAAACACTGCTATTGTTAATCCTATTTGACCTCTTAAGCCTGAGGTTTAAAAGCTGTCTTGGGCTAGCATCTGTTGGTTTCAGTTGATTGTTCTTTTAGAGAGGAGGTGTTCATTGGGATTCCAGGCTGAACAATAGTCCCAGACAGCATCCTTCATTCCCAGGCCCAGCTGACTGTGTATTTCCCACAGGCTCATTCCAGCCTTCATTTACTTTTTGAAAGCTTTGAAAGGTCCTGAGTTTTGTCCAATATTGGGGGATATTGGGGATTTTTGTTAGGATTTGGAATATGCTACCTGGGAGAGTGGTGGAGGTGGATTCCTCAGGAGTTATCAAAAGGGAACTGGATACTGCATATATTTAGAAGTGATGAATTCAGAGGGCCACAGAGATAGGCAGAGGCATGGGAGTACCTGGGCAGCTCTGTTGAGAGTTGGTACATACACAATGGGTCAAATGTCCTCCTGCTGTACTGTAATTTCTATGATTCTGTTAAAAAAATGAAGATAATGTGGAATAACCCAAGCTATATCTGCATGTCATAAATTCAAAGATTCTTTTAAGTACAGTTGAATAATATAACTCAATTAATCACAAATTATACCTTTATAAATTGAAAAGAGGAAAAAACACTTTTGTATAGTAGTACTTACAGTAATCTGAGAGAGAAGTGAAAGACATTTCCTTTTTAGTAGTAAGCTTAGCAGTGTCTAGTAGCTGATCTTCAACTGTAACCTTCACATCACAGGTGTGACCCAATTGAACTAGAACTCCAACTAGTGCACACACATTGGAGGGGCATAATTGACTTTTAACTCCTTGTGTATTCCTGGCGGAGGAAGCACTGACGTATCTTTCACCAGTACTGCTCTTTTTAACCCTGTTTTTTGTCTGGGGATGAAACACACAAGAGATGGACCAGTTTTTGCATTGTATCTCTTGCTTTGAAGCTTTTTCTTTAATTCTCTGATGTCCTCCCAAGTCCAGCATTCCATGCTCACTCTCAAGGCTGGATATAATCCACACAGGAATTTTTCTGAAACATATAATAAACCTGTTGTATTTAAGAATTCAGCGTGTTAGGCTATAATCATTGTCATGACACTTTCAGTGATTCATGAACAGAGGCACCCAAATCCCTTTGAAGTTCAACATTTCCCACCCTCTCACCATTTTAGAAATATTCATTTTGTTCCTACCAAAGTTAATAATCTTATACTCCTCTACATGATTGTCCACCTCCCAAATTTTTGCCCACTCACTTAGTCTCTCAAAATCTTCTTAAAGCCTCTCAGCATTCTGCTCACAGCTCTTACCTACACTCCATTTTGTCTCTTTTGCAGATTTGGAATTATTATGTTTATCCACCAACTGAGGTGATCATTATAGTTTCGATTTGCTGGATCCCAAGTAGTTGCAGTCCCCACCAATCTGCCAATTTTAACATGACCAATTAATTGCTACTCTGTTTCTGTCTGTTAACCAGTTTTCAATCCGTGCCATTTCCCCTAATCCCAAATGCTCTAAGTTTGTTCACTAATGTTGCTATTAGACCTTATCAAAGGCTTTCTGAACTTTAAATTAACTGGTTCTGTCTTATCATAGGTGTGGGCTGCATCCTCAAAAGATTCCAAGTTTGTGAAACAAGTCCCTTTGAAGGGTTATTATTGTAATCTAAGGTTTTCACCAGAGAATATCCAGTTTTGGGGGGAAAAAAAGACACTGTTTAAAACATAGGTTGTTGATATCAAGTCCAGGAAGAATAAAGCTTTTCAAATACTAAACTGAAACTGACCTCCCCCAACAGAGACATTGGTCACCTAACTGCTAGCACTGAATTGGTTAAACAGTGACTTAAAATCATTTAAGAGATGACAAAACCCATCAGAAAGCAGTCCACATATTCTGTAAAATTCAGCATTCGGTAGTTCACATTTTTCCATGATTTGGAGATTCTGCTTTTGGACCAGGGTACTCCACAACTACCTAATGAAGGAGCAGCCCTCCATAAGCTAGTGCTTCTAATTAAACCTGTTGAACTATAACCTGGTGTTGTGTGATTTTTAACTTTGTACATTTTTCCTTAATACCTTTTAGATGAGGGGAGGAAAATTAATACTCATTCAAATTAAGTTTTCTGACCATGAAGGCATGTTTTGTTGCATTTTGCTGTCTGAGTAGGGCAATCAGAAAATCATTTAATTGGGGTAGCCACTGAAGAGAAAGGGGTGAACCCTGGGAAAAGTAGAAAAGATACGTAAGGCATAGAGCTCAACAAGATCTTTGCATCAAAGCAGTGATTCTTGCTTTCTACAGCCAGGATTGAAGGAACTCATATACCCAAGGAATTTGATGAGGGAAGACACAACACTCTGAACATTTAATTTGAGCTTGCAGAATAGTTACTCTGATGCCATGTTAAGGGTTGACTTCCATCTACCAACTAAACCTTGAGTTACTTTGGAAGTTTAATAACCGTGAATAAGGGAATCTGGAGGTGCTTTGTTCAATGAAATCCAAGAAGAAGTAATCTGTTTTGTTATTAGTCACAAAAGAACATTTAATAACGGTTGTGCCATACTGAGACTCAGAGAACATATTACACATATACTTGTTATTCAAAATCTGATACCTGCAGCAATTGCATTATTTAATATCCCTCAGTGTGGTTCATAAAATTTAGCATAAACCTTCGACTGTAAAGAAGTGAGTTTGGTTGTGACCAGCATGGCTGAACAGTTGTCATACACCCAGAATCATCCTGAACCTTTCTTAAGTCTTGTTGGTCTTCCAATTCCAATGAATAATAGGCAATGATTGCCATGATGTGCTGCTAGTGAGTCAAATAATTTGGGAAAGGAATCCCTTCCTACATCTAAACATCGACAAACTCTCTTTTGGGAAAAATTAAAGGTAGGACTGGCAATCTGAAAGAAACTGCCACACCTTGAAACATCTGGCTATCTAAAGAGCAGGTTGAAACCTAATCTTTCAGCTCCAACTTACTTTTTATCTCCCAAAAATATTCACCATCTAGAAGGCATATATCAGGAGTATGATGGAATGCTGTCCACTTGTTTGCAAGAGTGCAAATAAAACAATAGTTGAAGCTTGATATCATCCAAAGCAAAGTAGCCTGTTTGGTTGGGTGCCAATCAACCATCTTCAACATTTACTTCCTACAATAGACACACAGTAGCAGCAATGTGTACCATTCATGAGATTCACAGCATTAACTTACCAAGTCTCCTGTCAATACCTACAATCTGGCCTTTCTAGAAGGACACGGGAAAAGCCATCACCTGCAAGTTTCGTTCCAAGCCACACACCATCCTGAAATGGAACTGTATTATCTGGGTTAGGGTTAGCGTTAAGGCTTCGCTGTTGCTGGGTCAAAATCCTGGAACTCACTTCCTAACTGTGCTGTTGGTGTCTATACACTCCAAGGACTGCCACAGTTTACAGAGAAGGTAACTCTCAACAAATTCTCTAGGGCAAATAGGGATGGGTAATAATGTTGGCCTAGCCAGGGATGCTAAAACTACTTGATATTTGTTAAAACTGTATCAGATTGGAAGTTCAAAATTTAATCCAACATTAACCTAACAAGGTGTTGATCTTGAATAGATAAATATCCAAAATAGCTGAGGAATTTCAGTTCACTTTTTTTTACTGTATTGTGATGTAGTTAGAACTTGAATTAAGAAGGATTAGAATATTTTTAAGTGGAATATTATCTTCATGTTAGTAGAAGAACAATTTTCATACAGTATCAAATAACTGCATGTATTAAATTTGTCATTGACATTATTTTTAAAACTTCTAGTTTATCAGTTTAAGAAGTCTTTTTGTTGCTATTTGGTAATTGAGAAAAAGAAGTACATAAATCTTCATTTAACAAAATTAAACAGTAATGTTATAATCAGGAAGTGACTGCTCAAGGGGTGGTGATGTTATGTTACAAATGTGGAGGCAAATTAGTTTTTTTTCTTTATAAAATTACAGTATTGAATACAAAGCAAAAATAGCAGACTTTTTAAACAATCTGTTTGAAATAAGAAAGTATAATGGGGTGGGAGGAAGCAAATTTGAATTTGTATCGCAGGAGATAAATTCAGTATTGAGGATCAACTATCCATTATGCACCCCAATTAATCAGACTTAAATTAATCAGAATTATTGATAGTTGATCTTCAATGCTGAGTCTATCTCCAATTAGTAGATTTAAAATCTACACAAATGCAGTTAGACATCAAAAAACTGGAATTATAAGAGTGAAGGCGTAAGTAACCAAAAATGTCTGTAGAGCTGAGCTATAAAACATGAAAATACTGAACTTCATCAGTTTCTGGCAGGGTCTTTTTTTCAAAGATTTTAAGCTTCAAAAAAACTAGAACTTTTATCACTTTCACATCATAAAAAATGTACTTGGGGAAAGTTTGTGCATGTTCTTGGGATTTACTCCAGTCAATTTTACAGTAATTTGTGGACTCGTTCTATTGAATCAAGATGTGCCTTCAACATCAGAAAGTTAAACTTATAAATTAATTAAATCTCCATATCTGAGTTCTGAGGTTGTTGGACACAACCACTAGATCTGTAGGACATCTGCAGAGATGTAGCTCGACTCAGACTCCACATGATCTATTGATGTCTCTCTCTTCAGTAAGACATGTTGCCATGAGAAGTATTATAAAATCCAAATAAGGTTATGCTTATTTTGCCAAGTGAAGAATATGAGCAATAAACAGGAAATCCATTTATCAGCAAATGAAATGAAATGTGAAATTGGTGTAAAAGAAAATATTTTGGAGTCTTTATTTAGTTTAACCATTTTCGCAGAAGCAGCATTGCTACATCACAGAAGATGGTCATTCAGCTTGTCAATCTGCACCAATACTCTCGACAAAACTTTCTTCATGCTACTCCCCACCTTTTTCCTGTTGGTGTGGCCATTGTCCTTTTAGATAACAATTCAATTTCCTCCTGAATGCTTCAATTGGACCTTCCGCCATTATGTTTTCAGGCAGCGCGTTCCACATACTAACCACTCAGTGTGTGAATGTTTTTACTTATGTTGCTATTGCTTCTTTTGTCAATTGACTTTTAAGTTTGTGTCAGCTTGTCCTTGATTCTACCACCAATGGAATCAATGTTTCCTTTTTGAATCTGTCCAGACTTCTCATAATTTTGAATATCTCAATCAAATCTCAAGCTTCTCCAAGAAAATAAAGCATCCCAGCTTCTCCAATCTATTTACATAGCTGGAGTCCCCCACCCCAATCCATTCTCAAGAATCTTTTCTGTATTGTGTATTATCTTTTCTAAGGTGTGCTGAAAATGAATCTGAAGGGTCTGAAAAGGTTACGACTTGACTGTGTTCAGTAGCACTACTCACTATAACGATGTTGTGTGGATTTGTGCAGAGATCAAAGTAGGATCTTTTTTGGTGAAAGACCTAAAGCTAGGTCGTCCCAACAGTTTTTGCAGCCTGGGTGCTGATACAGGAAAGATTGGGAACCACTACTCTAGAAGAGTTGTCGTCTTAGAAAAGAGGAGGCTCCCCTTACACACACCAGACAATTAAGTCCCCCAAGGACGTACACTGAAAGAAGATATGGATGGCAGCACACAATCAAAATGTGACACCTTGAATTAAGTGTAATACTCCAGTTGGACAAACTAGTTTCTGAATATGTTTCATCTAACGTTCTGGGTTTTATACTCTTTGGTCCCAAGAATAAAACTCAGCGTGCAGTATGCTTTATTAACTCCTATCTCTCAATTTGTCCTGCCATCGTCAGTGAATTATGCACCTCTTAACCATATCTTCCCACTACTGTACCCTTTGCTATATATTGTCTCTTGTCATTCTTCAGGTATAAAGATAGGTAGCAAAGTAAGTTGTGAAGAGAACATAAGGTGTCTACAACAAGATTTAGATGGGTTAAGTGAGCAAGCAAAGATGTGGCAAATGGAATGTATTGTGGGAAAAAATGAAATTATTTATTTTGGCAGGTAGAATGACAAAAGAAGCATATTATCTAAATGGTGAGAGCTCTGAGATATGGAGGGATCTGGATGAATGTGCGCATGCATCACAGAAGATTATACAGGTACAGCAAGAAAGCAGGGGAGCTAATAGATGTTATTGTTTAGCATTTAGGTTGGGAGATTATATTGCAGTAGTCAGGGTACATGTGATACTGTGTTTTGTGTATTGTGCACGAAAATGCGACGGGATGTAAATATGGAGGGACCATTCAGAGAAGATGCACCAGACTAAGATATGGCAGCCCTGCATGCCACAGCATGTCTTCCATTTATCAGCATTACACTCTCTGTGCCAATTCTCACAGCTCCAAATAAAAGGAAAACATGGAGGATTCTGGAAATCTGAAACAAGCACAGAGAAAATCATGGAGGAACTCAGCAAGTCTGGCTGGCAGCATCCATGGAAAGAGCAATATACTTAACATTTCCTATCCAATATGAATCATCTTCAGTGCTACCTGGAGGGCTCCCTTTTCAAAATACAGCTAGAATGAAGTCCCAGAGCACTGAGGCTAGCCTTTTAAAAGACACAAGGGTTGCCTCCATATTGTTTCCATGAGGTGGCAGGCCTGACACCTGTTATAACCAATGTTCTCCTCAAATGAAAATACGAAGATTTGAGGCATTTTCTCACAAGTCAGTTTTTGAATTTTTACGACTCAGTGCTCTGTAATCAGAAGTGAATACTCAGGGCATAGTGTAGATTTAAATCTTCCAGACTGGCCTCTAACATGGTTCTTGTTGCCAGACAAATCCAAGAAGAATGTCTAGAGCAACATCAAGAACTCACCATTGCATTCATTGAGTCAAATATTTTGTTTATGTCAATAAAATATGCAAAATTTTGTGTGAACAGGAAGCTTCATAAAATTTGTGTAATTGCTTCAAGATAATATGATTGCAATTTTCTATGGAAAAAGAGAACATTTACTTACATCAGTCATCTTTTTAATACCAAATATCTTTGTACCTTATTATTCATTGATGGATCCTATCTTATCATAAATATTCATCCTTTTGATCCTTTACTGGGATATATAGAAAGTTAGGGGAGAAGCATTACTATACTGACCCTCGTCCTGCAATGCCACTAGCCTCTATCTATCCTCTGAACAAAATAATTGTCTAGAAGTTCAGTGAGACAAGAGAGCCTCATGGTCTTCAGTACTAGAAGCAGTAATCCAGAGGTGAATTGTTTTTTAAGGTGCTTGTCGCCTTCTCAAAGTTGGTGCAATCTTGTTTGTGAGCGTTGTGATTTGACTTTGTTCTTCTGTGCTTGGGAGAAGAGGACACAATAGGATAGATTTGGGAAATATGCCATTCAGCAGGAAGAAAAATCAGAAATAGAGCACAGAATTTAGAATGAATACCTAAAAAAATCATGTGGAATTGGTCATTTTCATGATCCAACTCCGAATATATATATCCAACATGCAAAATTCTACATGTATGCACCAATGCATACAACCTGCCATATATTGACATGCTGTCTCAAGATTCATGATCAGCAGTATGTTTATTGCTTGGTATTTCCTGTCAATTATTGAATTGATATAATTTATTAATGTTTATAATGAAATCATCAGGGTTATGTGTGGTATAAATATAGTATAATAATTGTTTAATCGATTGTTTGAGTATTGTGATACCTTGGAAGCATTTATGATTTGGCTTAAGATCATAAGACATAGGAGTGGAAGTAAGGCCATTCGGCCCATCGAGTCCACTCTGCCATTCAATCACGGCTGATGGGCATTTCAACTCCACTTACCCGCATTCTCTCCATAGCCCTTAATTCCTTGTGACATCGAGAATTTATCAATCTCTGCCTTGAAGACATTTAGCATTCCGGCCTCCACTGCACTCTGCAGCAATGAATTCCACAAGCCCACCACTCTCTGGCTGAAGAAATGTCTCCGCATTTCTGTTCTGAATTTACCCCCTCTAATTCTTAGGCTGTGTCCATGGGTCCTAGTCTCCTCGCCTAACGGAAACAATTTCCTAGCATCCACCCTTTCCAAGCCATGTATTATCTTGTAAGTTTCTATTAGATCGCCCCTTAATCTTCTAAACTCCAATGAATACAATTCCAGGATCCTCAGCCATTCCTCGTATGTTAGACCTACCATTCCAGGGATCATCCATGTGAATCTCCGCTGGACACACTCCAGTGCCAGTATGTCCTTCCTGAGGTGTGGGGACCAAAACTGGACACAGTACTCCAAATGAGGCCTAACCAGAGCTTTATAAAGACTCAGTAGCACAATGGTGTTTTTATATTCCAACCCTCTTGAGATAAATGACAACATTGCATTTGCTTTCTTAATCACGGACTCAACCTGCATGTTTACCTTTAGAGAATGCTTGACTATCACTCCCAGATCCTTTTGTACTTTGGCTTTGTGAATTTTCTCACCGTTTCAAAAGTAGTCCATGCTTGTATTCTGTTTTCCAAAGTGCAAGACCTCGCATTTGCTCACATTGAGTTCCATCAGCCATTTCCTGGACCACTCTCCCAAACTGTCTAGATCCTTCTGCAGCCTCCCCACTTCCTCAGTACTACCTGCCTGTCTGCCTAATTTTGTATCATTGGCAAACTTCGCTAGAATGCCCCCAGTCCATTCATCCAGATCATTAATATATAACGTGAACAGCTGATCCTCTCCAATCATCCGGGACTTTCCCTGACTCCAGTGACTTTTGAAAGATCCCAACCAACGCCTCCGCTATTTCCTCGGCCACCTCTCTCAGAACTCTAGGATGTAGTCCATCCGGGCCAGGAGATTTATCAATTTTAAGACCTTTTAGCTTTTCTAGCACTTTCTCTTTTGTAATGGCAACCATACTCAACTCAGCCCCCTGACTCCATTTAATTGTTGGGATATTACTCATGTCTTCTACTGTGAAGACTGATGCAAAGTACTTGTTAAGTTCTCCAGCTATTTCCTTATCTCCCATTACTAGGCTTCCAGCATCAGTTTGAAGTGGCCCAATATCTACTTTTGCCTGTCGTTTGTTTCTTATGTATTGAAAGAAACTTTTACTATCATTTCTAATTTTACTAGCTAGCCTACTTTCATTTTTGATCCTCTCCTTCCTTATTTCTTTCTTTGTTATCCTCTGTTTGTTTTTGTAGCCTTCCCAATGTTCTGATTTCCCAGTGCTCTTGGCCACTTTATAGGATCTCTCTTTCTCTTTAATACAGTTCCTGACTTTCTTTGTCAGCCATGGCTGTCTAATCCCTCTCCGGATAATCTTCCTTTTCTTGGGGATGAACCTCTGTACAGTGTCCTCAATTATACCCACAAACTCCTGCCATTTTTGCTCTACTGTCTTCCCTGCTAGGCTCTGCTTCCAGTCTATTTTCATCAGTTCCTCTCTCATGCCCTCATAATTACCTTTATTTAACTGTAACACCATTACATCCGATTTTGCCTTCTCTCTTTCAACACTACCCTATTAGCAAGGTCCAGCTGTGCAAGTTCCTTGCAGTCCCTTTTCCTGAATTCCATACCTACATTCTCCTTTTCCAGAGTAAAGACCAAAGTATTCTTCTAACACTCTTCCATTATCCTGTAGCTTCACACACAAGTTGATCTCTTGATTCCCAATGGGCCCAACTCTTTCCTGGGTTAACCTCTTCCCTTTAATGTATATATAAAATATCTTTGACTCTCCCTAATCATGTTTGCAAGTCTTTGTTCATGTCCCCTTTTTGCTCTTCTAATCAATTTTCTTAATTTCCCCCTTGCACTTTCTGTATTCCACTAGAGCCACAACTGAATTGTTTCATTTGGACTTGCTAAATGCCCTTCTCTACTTGTTCATCCAGTCCTAAATGTTCCTAGACATCCAGGGTTCTCTGAAGCTATTGTTCCTACATATCCCTTTAAAGTGTACATGTGGGGTATGTACTTTCCTCAACTTCTTTTTGTATGCTCCCCGTCTGCACTGCTGTAGACTTAATTGCAAGGATCTGTTCCCAGTCAACCGTGGCCAGATCCTGCTTTATTTTAATATAACTTACCTCAATCCAAAGCCATTTTCTGCAGGCCACCTTTTTCTGAGTCCAAACCAAATTTAAACCATACCATGTCATGGTTCCAATTGTTACAAAGCTCCCCCTTTGCCACATCGATCACTTGTTCATTTCCTCCCATAGAACTAGATCCACTGCTGCACCATACCTTGTTGGACCTTCTACATATTGAGACAAAAGACACCCCTGAATACATTTCAAAGCCTAGAACTCCTCTAAACCCTTAACACTATGCCAGTTCCAATTATGTTGGGAAAGTTGAAATCCCCGGTATAATTTGTGGCACTTCAAAAGCAAAGCTTGTTTTCTTATTGTGTTCCCTAGAGGGATGCAAATTCCATCCCTCTCTTTAGCAATAGCCTACGTCTGTCTGTTCACAACTATAGTGCCCCATTTGAACCCAAGATGAGCTTCCAATTTCATATTCCTCCTATCATGAAGATGCTGTTTCCACTTCTGTTAACATCACTCAATTTTATTCCTGTCTCAGTTCATCCACTGCTGAAACCCTCATTCACATCTTTGTCTCTCCTAAACTGAACTATTTTAATGCACATCTTGCTGCTTGACAGGCTTGCATTTTATTAACTTGCAAAAGTCCTTTCCCCTTCAGTCTTGTATTGTTGACTTACATTGACTCCCAGTCAATTGATTTCAAAATTCTCATCCTTGTTTCCTCCATGTAGTTTTGCTTCTCCCTCTGTCTATAATCTTCTCCAGGGGCCCACACCCTGTGAGATTTCTGTGCACCTCTAATGTTGGCCTCTTGAGCATTCCCAATTGTAATTGCTGCACCATTAGTGGTAGTGCCTTCATTAACTAGGCCTCAGGTTCTGGAATTTTCTCTCTACACCTCTCCACTTCATTTGCTTCCTTTAAAACACTTCTTAAAACAAATCCTACTTAACACATCTGATCTAATAATTCCTTTCTATGGCCCGGTGCCATGCTTCATTTTATAATGCTCCTCTGATGTGCTTTGTGATGCTTAGTATTCCAAAGGTGCTATTTAAATATAAGTTATTATTAATGGCAACAGGTTCACTCATTACACTTGGGAAATCTTCCCTGCACGATTTATGATCTTCAAACCTGAAATATTAAGTATAGATGCAGCAGTCAGGGTGGGAAGCAGGCAGATGTTCCCTAACTTGATCCTCCTCCAATTTAGATGAAAAACAAATCCAGCTCTTGGATGCAAATAATTCATTAAATGATGTTTACTACAAAGAGCACATTTCTTTCCACTCTGTTCCCTTATTTAGAAAAAAAAGTATAGATGATTTTGCTGTGTTTATTTTCTGCCCTACAGCGCCATCTTACAAAGAGAATTGTTATTAACTTCACTTGACATCTCCCCTATCTCCTTTAAAGATACAACTTTGTGATATATAATCTGGTAAGCTTGATCATTATAACATAGTGTTCCTATTTTTGTCTAATGTTTAGCTAGCCAATATTTTTTAACACTGAAGTTGGGTTAGAATGAAAATGAATGTTGTCTCAGAATTGTGAACTCTGCTTTGGCAGTTGTTTGAAAAGAGAGTACATTATCTATCTGTGCTCCTGGAAGAGGGTTCTTGTTGCACTGTGGTAGTGTCCCTACCTCTGAGCCAGGAGGATTAGCTTCAAGTCCTATTTGCTCCAGACGTGTGTCATAACATTTCTAAACAGTTCGATTAAAAATCTATGTGCTAATTGATTATTTGATACATGTAACATTGGATAGCAATTTAACACTATTAGATAGTTATTGCTCATTAAAAGAGGGACTATCCTTGGTGTTCTCAATAGCCTTAAGGCCATATAAATATTTTCTTGGGAACAAAATGCTTCTCATCACGAATTTATGACTGATTTTCAAGAGCAAAGCATGGACAAAAGTTGGTACGGAATTCCAATTTTATGCTCCCAGTTCATGACTTCTAATATTCTGAAGATTAAACATAGCATAAAATATATTTGGGGAGTTTCCAATTCCATGCAATTGAATCCATCACTGTGTGTTCCATCAATGCTGGTGTGCAGTTATAAGATTATCTAATTTATATTTATCACTGGCACAACAGACTTGGTTCTCAAACATTGTTCTGACAATGACATGGGGGGTGGGGGAGGGGGGTGCAGGGAACACCATGAACTTAACTGCTGACATTATTTAAAGCTTAGGAATCAGAGTTACCACAAGGATGAAGAGTGAGACAGTCATGTTATTTGAACAAATCCCATCTGAATGAATGTGTTCAGTTTTGGTTGCAAAACCTCAGGAAAGATATTTTGAATGAGGAATAGCACAAATTCACCATTATAATACCAGAGCTTAAGGACTAAATAGTGAGCACAGCAGTTTCTTTATTGACTAGAAAGGACTTTGAAATGCCCAATCATCATAGAAAACACTACAGTGAGGATTCGTTGACTAGGATGGCTGGTTTGTGATGCAGATCATGCATGGTCAATTCCCACCCCATCTAAGATTACCATAAAGGCTCCACCTTCTCAACCTCACCCCTCGCCTGAGGCATGGTGGCCATTAGTTTACATTCACTGTCGGTCATTTCTCTCAGTTGAGAGAGCAGCTTATGATCCTCTGGGACAATGGTGACTTTTGCCATTGAAATGCACATCTTTTTTTTAAACAGCTTGGGGAATTTTAACTTTTTTTATGAAATGGAGACAATTTAATATTAGCAAGTTCATGCATATTTATTTCAATACATGAGAAAAGATAGTGAACTGAAAATGAACTTGTTACTTTGGACTTGAATTCTATGGAAATTGCAAGGCACAGCCTAAGATTTCAAAACCTGCATTCCAGAATTACAATCTCCAACTTCAGTCAACAATTGATAATGATTGATATTGTGGAATTATTGATAATTCTTCATATAGCATAGTCAAAGCATTTCATTATTAGTTAAGTGCCATTTATTTGAGAACAAATAGCATATTTGACACTTGGCACTGTGCAGAAATATATTTGAATTTTACATTTAAGTTCAGATCCAGATAATCTAATCCAATGCTGAATAATGAGACCAGTTTACAGCCTGAAATAAAACACTGTTGACCCTCATGAATTTGGAAACAAATATTACCAAAGCCATCAGGAGTCAGATACGCATTGTTTGTTCAATTAAAATTTAGTATCATTGCTTTCATTCAACAATAGTTGTATTGAAGTTACAATGTGGGAGGCCCAAAGTTTTGCAGCTCATGGCATTAGGGAGCAACAGAGAACACAGTGGGAGTCCCAGGCAAGTTATATACAGTTGGAAGTGTCTGACATTCTCCTTTTTTTCAAACACATCAAAGAGAAATTTCAATTGGAAAACCCATTCTGCTAGTAGTATTGCAGGCAGCAAAACAAAACCTATATCAATTGACACCAAGGTTACCTGATAATGAACTAAAATATATGAAAAATGTTGGCCATAAACTACATACAATTGGGTGTTTGACAACTGTGCTACTTACATGAAGTTTTACTTCAAGAATGGCACTAGCCCAACATAAACACTGTAAAGGTGTGAATCCGTGAAATTAATGCCCGAGTTTTCCAGAAATGTACATCATGTGTACAAAATGTTGTGCATAAGAGCTTCTGTGAGGAGCAAGAACCTTTTCAGTAAAACTGTTATTGAAATGGAAAGCATTTGTTAAAGTTTTGAACAATTACATTCCTACAGTCAAGTCATGCAATGACAGGAATCCTCAATTTTAGTTGCAAGAAAATGGGGATCTTCCAGTTTAGCTGCAAAACAATGGAAAATGAAGAGATTTGAGTTATTTTTGCATGTTTGGATGAGAGTGAGTGAGGGCCTCAGAATGGATGAGCTAACTCACATAGCATCACAGTACAAGAAACCATTCAAGTAGAGCAAACAAAAAGCAATTTAGTGGTTGTAGAGGACGTATAGTGAGGGTGAAAGACACTGTCCTGTGCAGCCAACAGCATGAGTTGGTTGCCTCGTGTTAGGGTTTGGTCCATCTGCTCAGGGCTAGACAAGAACTTGGAATGGAAGTGAAAAGATCTCGTTGTCATGGTCCATGAAGGTAGTAATAGGCAGGATCAGGTAAGAGGTTCTGTTTTGACACTATAAGAAGCTAGGCACCAAACTGAAGAGCAGAATCTCAAAAGTTATAATTCAGAATAATTATCTGAACTATGTGCCAGTTGGCAGATGGGCCATCAGATCACTGAAATGAATAAATGGCTCAAAGGCCTGTGAGGGAAAAGTGGGTTCTAGTTCATGGGTCACAGGTATCAATACTTGAGAAGGTGGAATATGTATCATTGAGATGGCCTAAGTCTGAATTATGCTAAGACTAATGTTCAAGTAAACTGCAAAACTAGTTTAAAAACTAAACAGTAAGAGTGAGAAATTAAGCTTGTATTGATGTAGAAGTCAAGAAGTTGAGTCAGTCATATAATGTTGGAGACAAAAATCAGATAATTCTAAGAATGACTGCAGTACACATTAAAGTTGAATGCTGTCCACAGTCTGAATGAAGGCTCTGCAGCATCACAAGAAGATTAATGATAAGTGCGACCAAGTTCTGTCTGTTACCTCATGCTTACTCTCTTTGGTACTGCATCCACCTCTGAGCAAGGGTCAATATGACTATTGCATTGACCTCATCCTCCTAAACTACTAAGCCAATGGTGCTTCCAACTCTCTCACTCGGAAAAATATCACCATCTTTGTTATGTCTACACCATCACTAACAACAGTGCCTGCACTTTCATCTTCCTCAATCTCACCTTTTGTCTGATTGCAGGAGAAAATGGCCAACAAGGTGGCTGAGATGCCAAAGGAACATGGCAGGAAAATGAACATTTAATTTCTCACCCAGTATGAGGAGAAATTTCTTGAGCTCGTGGATATACAGTCTACAGTGTTCAGTATCTGGGGGAAGCTGATATTGCTGGCAAAGTCTACTACTCAGGTTTGTACCACTGATCTGAGCACAGGCAAATAAAGAGCAAAGAAAATTAAAGCACAGAAACTGGCCCTTGGGCCCTCCTAGCCTGCGCTGATCCAGATCCTCTACCTACACCTGTTGCCTACTTTCTCAGGGTCTGTGTCCCTCTGTTTCCTACACATTCATGTATGTGTCTGGATACATCTTAAATTACACTATCATGCCCACCTCTCTACCACCTCCGCTGGCAACCCATTGCAGGCACCCACCACTCTCTGCATAAAGAATTTTCCATGCATATCTCCCTTATACTTTTCTCCACTCATCTTGAACTCGTGACCCCTAGTAATTGAGTCTCCCATTGATGAATTGGTGCAATTTGACATAAGTTGTATTAGTCACTGCCCAGTTAAATTTGAGAGTTGAGGATTGGGAGATTTCAACAGGCTCCCAGAAGATCCTTGGAGACAGCCAGACACATAAGTATTAAGTACTGCTGTCTCTTTGTTGGACACTTAAATTAAGATGGCCACCCCTTCCTTCACATCAAAAGTGCTGCTCCAGCTGACAACATACTTGTGTTGCAGTCTCCCAGGACGTGCCTACTCTGTGACGACACACCACTTCATGCATCTAAAAGAAATGGTACACTCTCAGCTTCCTGAACCTCTTCCATAACCTGAGGGCTTTCCACTGCAACTTCTCCATGAGGAGGTTGTTCAGCAGCTGTTGGAATTTCCTGTTAGTCCTGGGCTTGCTGAAGTCTCAGTTTCTCTACAGTGTCTCTATGTTGTGGTACCGTGGTGATAATAACATCTCTATGTACAAGTACCTAACTGACTGTCACCAACTCCCCTGAACTAAGATCAGATGGTACATGTACTGGGTGCAGTGGACTGACCACTGTTCTGCCCTCAAATCCCATCCCTCCAAATGCAACAGGGACAGAGACCCTCTGGACCTCACCTTCCACCTCACAAATCTCTGGATACAGTGCATTATTCTCCGCCACTTCCACCACCACCACCAAAGATATATTTCCTTCCCCACCCTTATCTGTGTTCCGCAGACACCATTCGCTCCGTGACTCCCTCATTGGGTCCTTGCCCCTCACCAACCCAACCTCCACTCCTGGCACCTTCCTTTGCCGCCACAAGAGGCGTAAAACCTGTGCCCACACCTCCCCCCCACCCCCACCCCTCCCCACCTCCGTTCAATGCCCCAAAGGATCATTTCATATCCAGCAGAGGTTTTGCTGCACTCACCCACCTTACCTACTGCGTCTGTTGCTCTCAATGTGGTCACGTCTACATTGGGGAGACAGGATGCCAACTCATGGAACGGTTCAGGGAACTTCTCTGGGATACGCACCAAACATCCCCAGCGCCTTGTGGCTGATCACTTCAACTCTCCCTCCCACTACTAAATCAAAGCTACCTGACCTACCATACGTGGACTTTAGTACGGATTTGATAAGGTTCCCCATGGTAAACTAATAAAGAAAGTGAAGTCACATGGTGTACAGGGTATTCTACTTAGGTGGATAAAGAACTGGTTGAGCAACTGGAGACAGAGAGTAGTAGTTGAAGGGAGTTTCTCGAAATGGAGAAAGGTGACCAGTGGTGTTCCACAGGGATCTGTGTTGGGGCCACTGTTGTTTGTGATATACATTAATGATGTGGAAGAGAGCATTGTTGGTATGATCAACAAGTTTGCAGATCACATGAAGATTGGGGGAGTAGCAGAAAGTGCAGGGGACTGTCAGAGAATACAGGAGAATATAGATAGACTGGAGAGTTGGGCGGAGAAGTGGCATACAAATGTGAGGTGATGCATTTTGGAAAGTCCAATTCCAGAGCAAATTATACAGTAAATGAAAGAGCCTTGGGAAAAGTTGATGAGCAGAGAGATCTGGGAGTTCAGGTCCATTGTACCCTGAAGGTTGCTGCACAGGTGGATAGAGTGGTCAAGAAGGCATATGGCATGCTTGCCTTCATCAGATGGTAATGAGTATAAGAACTGGCAGGTCATGTTAAAATTGTATAAGACTTTGGTTTGGCTGTATTTAGAATACTGTGTACAGTTCTGGTCATCACATTACCAAAAGGATGTGGATACTTTGAAGACGGTGCAGAGAAGGTTTACGAGGATGGTGCCTGGTATGGAAGAAGGTGCTAGCTATGAAGAGAGATTGAGTAGGTTAGGTTTATTTTTATTAGAAAAAAGGAGATTGAGGGGGGACCTAATTGAGGTCTACAAAATCATGAAGGGTATAGATAGTGTAGATAGAGATAAGCTTTTTCCCAGGTTGAAGGATTCAATAACGAGAGGTCACGCTTTCAAGGTGAGAGGTGAAAAGTTTAAAGGGGATACACGCACCAAGTACTTTACACAGAGGGTGGGAGGTGCCTGGAATGTGTTGCCAACAGAGGTAGTAGAGGCAGGCATGGTAGATTTGTTTAAGGTGCATCTGGACAGATGCATGAGTAGATGGGGAGCAAAGGGATACAGATGCTTAGGAATTGGGCAACAGGTTTAGACAGTAGATTTGAATGGGCTCAGGCTTGGAGGGCCGAAGGGCCTGTTCCTGGGCTGTAAATTTTCTTTGTTCCTTGTTCTTTGACTGCCTCAGAACCCTTCAATCACATGGCCTCAATATTCCTGACCCCACCTGATCCTCGAGCCAACCCTCCAACTTGACACTGCTCTCTTGACCTATCATACCTACCTATTGTACTTCCCACTTATCCACTCCACCCTTCCCACTGACCTATTGCAATTACCCCCCACCTGCATCCACCTATCACCATCCCACTGACCTTCCCCCTGCCCCACCCCCACTCCCCCTATTTATCGCTCAGCCCCCTTCTCCCTCCACATTTCTGATGAAGGGCTGATGCCCAACATGTCAACTCTCCTGCTGTTCAGATGCTACCTGATCTGCTGTGCTTTTCCAGTGCCACGCTTTCAACTTTGATTCAACTAAGGATTATTCCCCTCAGACTTTCAGACATTGCTGTATGATTGAAGCACATGTAGATTGTTTGCTACATGAGCTAATAGCATATACTGTCATTTGACATTAATGTAGCACAGTACTATACTGCAGTATGTTCACTTACTTCACTATTGAGTGCTGGCACCCATGAAAAGCTGCCTGACTTTCTTCCTGCGCTAAAAAAAAGCAATGACAGGACTGTGAGCATGTAAATTCTGAACGAAGTAGCAATATGCAAAAAGGTAAAGCAGGGCAGAAATGCTGGCAGTGTCCATGTAAGTACAAAGTGAGAGAGTCTTCTGAAAGCAAGTGAAGAACCCTGACATATATCAAGTACCAATTCATGAGATAGGTTTATATTCCTGAATGCAAGGTGTTCTGGCAATGTCACTAATGCAAAGTATGGGTGTCTAAAATGCAGTATTGGAGTTCTGACCTATATCATAAATTATTGTAATAGTATTGTAATTGATAATGATTGCAGGGTTATATGAAATCATTTGTCTGGCTATTTAAAAGTCATTTTCTTCACACCCAGCTGATTTCCATCACCATTATAGAGATATCATACAGTCATAGAGTCATAAGTTATACAGTACAGAAGCAGACTCTTCAGTCCAACTGATCTAGTTCCATTTGCCAGCATTTAGCCCATATCCCTCTAAATCATTCCTATTCATGTACTCATCCTGTTGCTTTTTTGAATTTTGTAATTGTAACCGCCTCCACAATCTCCTTTGATATCTTGTTCCATACACCACCCTCTGCTCCTCACATCCCTTTTAAATCACATCCCCTCTCACCATAAACGTATACCCTTTAGTTTTGGACTCCCCTACCCTGGGAAAAAGACCACAGGTATTCACCCTATCCATGTCCCTCATGATTTTATACACATCTATAAGGTTACCCATCAGCCTTCAAAACCCCAGCCCATTCAGCCTCTCCCTAGAGTTCAAACCCTGCAATCCCAGCAACATCCTTGTAAATCTCTTCTGAACCCTTTCAAAATATGTATCAGGGGCAAGCAATATGCTTAATAAATGTCACTAAAACAAAAAAAGTCCCTCCTGGCCTGTTTACGGTAGGGAGTGCATGTAAACGTAGTTGTGTGGCTAACCAACACCAATCCACAACTTGGTTTTAAAGATCTACAAAAAAAGTGGTGGGAAGTAAGCAAGGGAGGGTGCCCTCTGTGCTCTCAGGAGCACCCCACTGAGACAGTTACCCTATTTCTCCTGCACAAACTGCTTTACACAGCCTCCTAGCCAAAAATCCTTAGGTGTTACCTTCTCAGGGAAGCCTTCATCTTCCTGAGCCTTTCCCTGCATGATCGATAGTGTCCACTACTGAGCTCTAGCACTGCTGGGAGTGAGGGGGTGAAGTATTAACCAATTAACCAACGTAACTGGCCTGCAGTGTGGTACCGTTATTGGAAAGTCACAAGGAGTGGGGTTTGGAGGGAGTGAGTCAGTTTTCAGTTGCCTTTCCTTTCTGGGTTGGAAATGAAATGGTGGTTAGCAGTCCACCAACCCCCCCACCCCCGCTGTAAGGTCCAGCCCCATATAAAGCCAAACAGCTGGTTTCGCTGGTGTAGGATGGAAGTCTCATCTCCTCTGTGATTCATGCCAAAGCTTATTTATTTACATGTTAGTGATCTGTGCAAGGAACCAGTTTATTTATTTCCCTATCGGCTGCAGATAAACAAAATATGATTGGTTCAACTTTTAACTCACCTCCTTTGGTGAAGTCCAAAGCCAAGCTCGCAGTGTCTTCTTCAAATATGCAGCTTAGGCCCCATTGATGAAGACCTAATCTGACACCTAACCAGAGGAGCAGAGATGGATGCCTGAATGCAAAGTAAGTTTGCTTCCTAAAACAAGTCCTGCTCTGGGCCAAGAAAATCAACATTGCTGCAAAGGACCTAACACGAAAGTTTGGAACTCCTGCTGAGTGGGCCTCACTCTCTCTTTGCTCAGCTGGGATTTCCTTCTTACACAATCGAAGTTGCACAACCAAGACCACTTGTCTGCATCTGCTTGTGATTACCCAAGCTTTATCACCTTTTCCCTCACTATGGGAGAGTTTCTTGGAATTGCATTGTTGGATCTCATTGGGTCAGTCTAATGGCTTTTTATTTCATTCATTTTAAATCAATAAGAGGAATTTGGGCAAGTTGCTTAGAGGTGTTCTCTGACCGTCCAAGTTTACAATATTCAAAAAATAAAAACAAAATTTACTGTGGATGCAGGAAATAAAAACACAAAGTGCTGAAGAAATGCAGGAGGTCTGACAGTATTGTCTCCCCATAAGTGCTGGGTTTTTCCAGAATTTTCTGTTTGTACTTCAATTATTCATGACATTTGACCATAAGATATAGGAGCAGAATTAGATCTTTCGGCCCATCGAGTCTGCTCCGCCATTCAATCATGGCTGTTATGTTTCTCACCCCTATCCTCCTGCCTTTTCCTCATAACCCTTGACCTCCTAATTAAAACAAAATATGTATTTCTGTCTTAAAGATACTGAATGACTTGGAGAAGGGATAATGTAGTATAGGAATTCTCCCATAATTCCTCCATTATCCTCTACACTGCTGTCCTGGTCTCCATTATCTCTAGTTAATCTAAACCGTAACTGTCCTTCTCCTGGCTGTTAGCTCACCCAAGCACATTCTTCCTTGCTCACTTAAACTAGTTTCCACCATCCAATTTTAATTATTTATAATATGCATCGTATTCAAATTCCTCCACAGACTCACCCTATGTAGCTGTGCAAGCTCCTCCAGCCTTCAGTCCTCTGACTGTGGACTTTCTGTGTTTCCACCTACGTCCACACCATCATTCAAGCAAAGGTATTCAATCATTTTTCACCTGCTGTTTACAAGTTACTTTGTTAGTTCTCCCCTTATTACAGGCCAATGCTACAGTACAATAACAAAGATGTACCATTTTGTCAGAATGCAATCTTCCATCTGAGACCGATCTGTCTTCTATCGTCAACACAAAAGATCCCATGACACTGTTCAAAAAGACTCAAGGTGCTCCTTTTGGCATCTTGATTGAGCATTTAGCTAATTGATATTTTTGGGAACCACACTGTATGCAACATGGAGAGAAAAAGAAAACCCTGAAGTACTTTAGAGGAATAATGAACTTGTGGCTGCCATTTTACATATTTTACAATATTGCCTTCATCACATTCCTTATATCTTTTAAAGTGTTGTTCTTTAGGTGTGACCTGCGTCAGAATATTGTAAAGATATAAAGGGCATCATATTTCTTTTTCATTGCTACAAAGGCAAAATATTAAGATCGCTGGAAATATAAAATAAAAATAGAAAATGCTGGAAATGCTCTGCAAATCAAGGTACATATGTGGAAGTTAATAAGCTGAATTTTATCAAAGTGTCAATTTCAAGCAGTTTTATGGAAAATTTCTCTGCATGAGCTGTAGCAAGTTTTTTCTCACCATTTTCTGGTGTTCTCCTTATTATGTATTCATCATGCTTCCATGGCACTGCTGTTGCATGATCTAGTGTTTCTCAGCAGCAAAGATACACACCACTGCCAGAGCCTGTCAGGATTTTCACCAACGGTGCCATATTTAAAGCCCAGCTGTGCAGCAGGGTCATTGCTGCCCACCACATATAGACATTATAGTACACGTAGCAGGAGAGAATCAAGAAAGAAAAGCCTCTGAGAGCGCATAGATGACACGGTGAGACTTCATTGCAAATAGAATCTCACATTTTAAATGTAGTACCACTTTACATCATCAGCTGTATAACTGACTGATATTGTAACTGCAGCTACCAGAATCAAGCTACAGGTTAACCATCCTTAGCACTACACCCTGTTTGAACACTGTCTAATCAAGTGGTACACTTTCTCAAATTCCCAACATTCTTGTCATTGTTCAGGACTGACGGTGCCACCCCTCCCCCCCCCATCTGTCTTGGAAGGAGAGCCCTGGTTGATCAATGACCTGACCCATGACTGATCTCTGTGCAAATCCTACCTGACTTACTACTAATTCCCAGTTTGATTGCTCTGGACTTTCAAGATTGACATGACATACTCCCTAATTGTATGGAACCCTGTTCCTGACAACTCCTAGCACCTGACTGGCCATGCCCAAACCTCTGGACTGATATCAGTTGATGCCCTTGACTTAGTGTGGCATTACCCTGTATGATGTCAATCTGCTTTGACTTGACTGAGGATAATTTCCCTTAAAATTTGAGACACTTTAAATAATTTGGTTGAAATAGTGTGTGTGCCATTAAGTTGCTGGCACATCGTGTAGGCACGATATTGAAGAAACATGTTTGACCCTGTTGCTGACTCATATAAGAGGCAAAGCAAGACAGAAGTACAGTGAGCCTGTACATTCTGAACAATGTGGTAATGTGCATAAAAACCACGCAAGGAAGGGGTGTGAGAGTTGAAGTAGAGTGAGTATATACTAAGAAAGGAAGCCAAAAGCTCTGAGATGTATCTTGAACTAATGCATGAGATGAGTACCTGTTCTGTAGTCTGTCAGTAACATTACAATGAAAAGTGTCAGTATGCTCCAAACCACAGCATTGAAGGGGTGAATTGTATTTCATTTTGCCTGAAACATGCCATGATGATGTTGTGAGGCTGATGCATGTTCAATGCAAGTGGTTTTAACCCTTTATTCCCTCTTCAGACTAGTAAGACTCCAGTTTCTTTATTTAAACATATATCTATACATGCTTGGGTGAAGTAATTATCGAAGGTGACATACAACTAAAATCTTTGCTATCAAAGCAATAGTTCTAAATTATTTTACAGATAACAGTCTTCCAATCAACTATTTCTATCGATAACTTCCAGTCAAAAGACTGCACATTTACTCACTCTCTCTCTATTCAACAACGTTCATACTGTTGACATTCCAGGTTAGGGCATATGACTGTATCATCCAATCCTATTCAAACTAGTACACATGGTTATATTATCTAGTCATCTTCTAACGGTAAGTATGTCTTCTAACTTTAAGTACATTTAGGGTGGCATGGTGGCTCGGTGGTTAGCACTGCTGTCTCACAGCGCTGGAGACCTGGGTTTGATTCCCGCCTTGGACGACTATGTGGAATTTGCATATTCTCCTTGTGTCTGAGTGGGTTTCCTTCGGGTGCTCCTCTTTCCTCCCATAATCCAAAGATGAGCAGGTCAGATGAATTGGCCTTGCTAAATTGCCCATAGTGTTAGGTCAGGGGTAAATATAAGGCTGGGGAATGGGTCTGGGTGGGTAATTCTTCAGAGGGTCGGTGTGGACTTGTTGGGGCTGTTGGGCCTGTTTTCATACTGTAGAGAATCTAATCTAATGTAGACATGTATTTGCGATTATCTGAAAGCCTTTACTGTTTCTTTTATCCCCTTTCAAATGCTAACCTCTCTATATAGGGGGTGCAGGCAGTTGCTGCCTGTGGAGTATACCCTGAGATGATGCAATCATACTGCTCAGAAGAGGCCCTTTTGGTCCATCGGGTCTGTATCATCAAAATTATGCTAAATCTACACTCGTCTCCCCTTCCAGCAAAAGACCCTTAGCCTTGAATGATAAGACATTTCAGGTGCTCATCCAGACCCCGACTATCTGGGTGAAAAATATTTTCTTCAGATCCTTTCTAAAACTCTTGCCTTTCACCTATAAATTATGCCCCCTTCTTATTAACTCTTCAACCAAAGAGAACAGCTGTTTTCTATTCACCATGACCCTGTTCCTCATAATCTTATACACATCCATCAGATATGCCTGGTGCTGCTTTTGGCATCAGATGTTTTGAACATAAGTCCTACATCAGCTTATGCTCGAAACATCGACACTCCAGCTCCTTGGGTGCTGCCTGACTGGCTGTGCTTTTCCAGCACCACATTCTGACTCTAATCAGCAAAATCTGCAGTCCTCACTTTCTCTGAGCTGCTTTTGGCATGCCCACTTGACATCTGCATTAAACCAGAGTTGATTTCCTTAATCGTGATGACGGAGCGGAGCATATGGTAGGTTATGAAGTTACATATTGTGCTGGAGTACAGTTCTGCTGCTGTTGATGGCCCACAGTGCCTCATGGATGCTCAGACTTCAGATGCTAGATCTGTTTGAAGTCTGTCCCATCTAGCTTAGATTAGATTCCTTACAGCATGGAAACAGGCCCTTCGGCCCAACAAGTCCACACCGACCCTCCGAAGAGTAACCCACCCAGACCCATTTCTCTCTGATTAAAGCAGCTAACACTATGGGCAATTTAGCATGGCCAATTCACCTGACCTGCACATCTTTGGACTGTGGGAGGAAAGCTGAAAATGTGTTGCTGGTTAAAGCGCAGCAGGTCAAGCAGCACCCAAGGAACAGGAAATTCGACGTTTCGGGCATAAGCCCTTCATCAAGAATGAGGAAAGTGTGTCTGGCAGGCTAAGATAAAAGGTAGGGAGCACACTTTCCTCATTCCTGATGAAGGGCTTATGCCCGAAACGTCGAATTTCCTGTTCCTTGGATGCTGCCTGACCTGCTGCGCTTTAACCAGCAACACATTTTCAGCTCTGATCTCCAGCATCTGCAGACCTCACTTTTTACTGTGGGAGGAAACCCAAGCAGACATGGGGATAATGTGCAAACTCCACACAGACAGTCACCTGAGGCTGGAATCAAACCTGGGACCCTGGTGCTGTGAGGCACCAGTGCTAACCACTGAGCCACCATGCCGCCCCGGTAATAGTGCCACTTAATACAAATGAGGGTATTCTACATGTGAAGACAGGACTTTGTTTCCACAAGGACTGTGTGGTGGTCACTGTTACAAATACTGTCATGGACAGGTGCATTTGCAGCTAGCAGATTGGTGAGAATAAGGACGAGAATGTTTTCCCTCTTGTTGGTTCCCTCACCACCTGCCGCAGACCCAGTCTAACGGCCATGTCTTTTAGGACCCGACCAACTCAAACAGTGGTACTGCTGCTGAGCCACTGTTAGTGGTGGACATGAAATCCCCCAGCTAGAGAATATTTTGTACCCTTGCCACCCTCAGTGCTTCCTGCAAATGTTGCTCAACATAGAAGAGTACTGATTCATCAGCAAAGAGAGGAGGGTACATGCTACATTGTGAGGAGGTGATGATTCCGTGAGTATAACTATGTCAGGCTGTTACTTGACTGGTTTGTGAGACAGATCTCTCAATTTTGGCTCTAACCCCAGATATCGATAATGAGGGCTTTGCAGGGTCGACAGGGCTGTTTTTGCCTTTGTATTTTCCAGTGTTTATGAGGTGTACCCAATTTCATTTCTTTGTCACTTTGTAATAATTGATTCAATTGAGTAGTTTCTTCAGCCAATTCAGTGGGCAACTGAGAGTCAACCACATTGCCGTGGGTGTGGAGTCGCATGTAGGTCAGACCAAGTGAGGACGATAGATTTCTTACCCTGAAGGGAATTGGTGAACCAGAAGGGTTTTTCCAACAATGGTCGTTAGGAGATTATTGATTCCAGGTTTTTAAAATTTGAATCCAAATTCAAACCTGATTCCTAGAACATTTACTGGGTTTCAGGATTAATAGTCTCATGATAAAGTGACCTCACCATCGCTTCCCCGTATCATTGCTTTGTCATTTTAATTCATCAGTTTGCTTCCATTCTGACATTTCTGCCCATGGCTTGTCTTCTAATGATCTCAATGTAAGTTCAAAGAACAGCACCTCATTTTTCATCTCTGTACTCAATATTAAGTTCAATGAAGTTAAACTGTAATCTCTGGCTCTAACATGATCTCCGTTTTTTTTGGACCTTTTTCTCTATGCTTCATTCCTTTCATGTTTCATTCTTGTTCATCTGTCATCTGGAGTAAAAAGTGAGGTCTGCAGATGCTGGAGATCAGAGCTGAAAATGTGTTGCTGGTTAAAGCACAGCAGATTAGGCAGCATCCAAGGAACAGGAAATTCGACATTTCGGGCCAGAGCCCTTCATCAGGAATGAGGAGAGTGTGCCAGGCAGGCTAAGATAAAAGGTAGGGAGGAGGGACTTGGGGGAGGGGCGATGGAGATGTGATAGGTGGAAGGAGGTCAAGGTGAGGGTGATAGGCTGGAGTGGGGTGGGGGCGGAGAGATCAGGAAGAAGATTGCAGGTTAGGAGGGCGGTGCTGAGTTGAGGGAAACGACTGAGACAAGGTGGAGGGAGGGGCAATGAGGAAACTGGAGAAATCTGAGTTCATTCCTTGTGGTTGGAGGGTTCCCAGGTGGAAGATGAGGCACTCTTCCTCCAACCGTCGTGTTGTTATGTTCTGCCGATGGAGGAGTCCAAGGACCTGCATGTCCTCGGTGGAGTGGGAGGGAGAGTTAAAGTGTTGAGCCACGGGGTGGTTGGGTTGGTTGGTCCGGGCATCCCAGAGGTGTTCCCTGAAGCGTTTCGCAAGTAGGCGGCCCGTCTCCCCAATATAGAGGAGGCCACATCGGTTGCAGCGGATGCAATAGACGATGTGTGTGGAGGTGCAGGTGAATTTGTGGCGGATATGAAAGGATCCCTTGGGGCTTTGGAGAGAAGTAAGGGAGGAGGTGTGGGCACAAGTTTTACATTTCCTGCGGTTGCAGGGGAAGGTGCCGGGAGTGGAGGTTGGGTTGGTGGGGGGTGTGGACCTGACGAGGGAGTCACGAAGGGAGTGGTCTTTGCGGAACACTGATAGGGGAGGGGAGGGAAATATATCCCTGGTGGTGGGGTCCGTTTGGAGGTGGCGGAAATGACAGCGTATCATCCGCCGTCATTTCCGCTACCTCCAAACGGACCCCACCACCAGGGATATATTTCCCTCCCCTTCCCTATCAGCGTTCCGCAAATACCACTCCCTTCGTGACTCCCTCGTCAGGTCCACACCCCCCCACCAACCCAACTTCCACTCCCGGCACCGTCCCCTGCAACCGCAGGAAATGTAAAACTTGCGCCCACACCTCCTCCCTTACTTCTCTCCAAGGCCCCAAGGGATCCTTCCATATCCGCCACAAATTCACCTGCACCTCCACACACATCGTCTGTTGCATCCGCTGCACCCGATGTGGCCTCCTCTATATTGGGGAGACGGGCCGCCTACTTGCGAAACGCTTCAGGGAACACCTCTGGGATGCCCGGACCAACCAACCCAACCACCCCGTGGCTCAACACTTTAACTCTCCCTCCCACTCCACCGAGGACATGCAGGTCCTTGGACTCCTCCATCGGCAGAACATAACAACACGACGGTTGGAGGAAGAGTGCCTCATCTTCCACCTGGGAACCCTCCAACCACAAGGAATGAACTCAGATTTCTCCAGTTTCCTCATTGCCCCTCCCCCCACCTTGTCTCAGTCGTTTCCCTCAACTCAGCACCGCCCTCCTAACCTGCAATCTTCTTCCTGACCTCTCCGCCCCCACCCCACTCCAGCCTATCACCCTCACCTTGACCTCCTTCCACCTATCACATCTCCATCGCCCCTCCCCCAAGTCCCTCCTCCCTACCTTTTATCTTAGCCTGCCTGGCACACTCTCCTCATTCCTGATGAAGGGCTCTGGCCCGAAATGTCAAATTTCCTGTTCCTTGGTGCTGCCTAACCTGCTGTGCTTTAACCAGCAACACATTTTCAGCATCTGTCATCTGGATACAGCCTTGTACCTTTACTATTTTCATTACCCCTCTCTTTGACTTTTGCATCATTAAATATGTTATTGGTTAATAACTTCTGCCCTTTGTCCCATCTCAGACCTAACCATTTAATCTTCCTACTCCCTCCTCCTCTCTACTGGTTGAAAACTCTTACATTTGTATCTTCCTTCTGTTCTGATGAACGGGCATCGACCTGAAATGCTAACTTTGTTTCTCTCACTGCAGTTGCTCCCTGACCTACTTAATATTTCTGAAATATAATTTTTGCAAAATTTCTTTATACATCATCTGTTTTCTTAACACCATTGGTTATCCCTGGCTTATCAAAACTCAAAATTTGCTCCTTTCAGTGCCTTGGGTTATATTTTGTTTCTCCACATCAGAAGTGCTACATAAATGCATGCTGTTTTTGGAATGGAATTTAATTGGTTTGGAACTGTTTGAATCTGGAAAACTAAACCTCAAAACATCAGCTGGTTCTGTATTATATCTGCTGAGAATCATCAGTGACTTGGCAGAACATTGTTTAACCTTTATCGCTAAAATTGAGTTGCCAAAACTGCCCGACATTTAGTTTCTAAGAAATAAACATATTTTCCAGTACTTCATTTTGAAATTAAGAAGCTGAAGAAAGTATCACAGACAAATCGAGCATATCTTCCTACAGCCCAAGCACTTAATATGCAGAGACTTGTAAAATCAACTGATGTCACTATATTCGAGAGAAGTCACTTTTGTACTCTCTACCATGTAAAGGAAATTTGGGGTCAATTTCATAATGACTGTGCTGGAGTACAAATGTGACATTTGTGGAGCCTCATTACTTTCTATTTGAGTGTGTGACATTAATAAATTGGTGTCATCCCAGTATCCATGACATTTCTCAGATTCATTAGTGCCGAGCGATATTATTAAACCCCCCGCCCCCTGCCATCAACAAAGAAAGCAGAAAATTGGTGTTTGATGTTTTGCTTGAGGCAAGTCGACACTCAATTCTTCTTCAAGTATTAAAAAGAAACTAAAAGTTTAATTTTCTATTTTGCAGCAACAGTTCGTCTTCATGCTAAAACTGAACAGCTGTGATTTAAAAAAAACTAGTGCAATCTTGTTTTAGATTGCGCAAGAAATAGTTTGTTTTTACCCATGATTCAATCTGAAACAGTCAGCCCTCACAAGGTAAGATATCAACTGCACATTTATTTTCTCCTAAAGAGGGTGACCAAAATGTTTAGCATTCATGGCTATTTATTTCAGTTTGTACTCTTTTAAATGCTGTTGTCAGCAAATATAAAGCATGACAAACAATTTAAACATAACCATATGCAACAGTTGAGATAAAACTTAACGTGTGGTTGCTTTAGTTGTTTTGCCTTTAGGGATAATGAACGAACTGGAGTTTTCTTGGAAAAGGTATGCATCACTGATTTTTATCATGAACTACTACCAATAGGAATTATTGAAAAGTATGGTCACACAACATAAGTATGTTAAATTACAACTTACTGAACTAAAGGAAAATCACTTAGGTTTATATAATTGCCAAATAATTTTAATGAACAATAAGAAGTAAAAGAAATCACTTCAAAAATGGATTGTAAGTTACTAAGTAACAAGGAATCTTTTATGGGAACTGAAACATGTTTGTGATTGGAAACACATGCTTTACAAATCCTTTAAATATCTCACATCTCTGCCTGTTGTTTTACAGAAATCTGCTGTTCATGAGCTTGGATGACATAGCATTAAAGTCACAATATTATACAATAGTTTGTACAGTGACGCAATGTTAGTTTTCCCACCACAACTTCTTTATTATACTGTTAATTATAACATGCTCTTAACTACCAATTATGATGGTAACAAAAACTTGCATTTTCCATTAATCTTTCAACATGCAGAAATACTTAAAAGCATTTCACAAATAGGCATAGAAAAGAACTGATGCTAAACCAGGAAGGAAAACATTATAAGAGATAGATGGGTGTTTGGTCAAAAGATGGATCTTGAGAATGCAGAGAAGCAGTGATTATAACCAAAATGCACAAACTTTCTTCCACTAATGATGGGATAATAGAAAGGTAGACAGAAATCAATGGAAGGCTGACAGAAGGGTGTGAGGGTGTGTTTAGATTAAATTCTCTACAGTGTAGAAACAGGCCCTTTGGTCCATCAAGTCCACATCGGCCCTCTGAAGAGCAAACCACCCAGACTCATTTTCCTACATTCACCCCTGACTAATGCACCTAACGCAATGGGCAATTTAGCAATTCACCTAACCTGCACATCTTTATACTGTGGGAGGAAACTGGAGCACCAGATAGACATGGCGAGAATGTGCAAACTCCACACAGACGGTTGCCCGAGGTGGGAATTGAACGCGGGTCCCTGGCGCTGTGAGGCAGCAGTGGTAACCACTGACCCACCGTGTCGCCCCAAATGTACTTAAAGTTAGAAGACATACTTACCGTAAGAATATGTGAACGTGTCATGACATGACTGTGTACTAGTTTGAAAGGGATTGGCTGATACAGCCAAATGCACTAACCTGGAGTGTCAATTGTATGAACATTGTTGGATAGATAAGGTAAGTAAATGTGTAGTCTTTTGACTGGAAATTATCTATAAATATAGTTGATTGGAAGATTGTTGTCTGTAAAAATAATTTAGAACTGTTGCTTCTAAAGGTTCTGCCATTTACTGTTTACTATCGTCTGCATTAGACCTTCCAAAATTTATCCTCTTGCATTTGTCCGTATTAAACTTCATCTGCCATTTCTCCATCCAAGTCTCCAGCCTATTTATATCCTGCTATATTCTCTGGCAATCCTTCCAGCACAGATCCCTGTGGAAGACCACTGGAAGGTCATGGTAGACAAGAATGAAAACTTTGACATTAAATCATGATGGAACGGTCAGTGTAGCTCAAATAAATGGGAATACTTTTGCAGGTCTTAGTTTGGAAGATGATAGATACACTATACAAACATTTCAGATAGTAAAGAATAAAATACCAGGAAGGAAAGCATTAGAGTTGTGGAGTTGTACAGCAATGGAAATGGACCATTTGGTCCAACTCATCCAACCCAATCTAGTCCCACCTGCCAGCACCAACCCATATCCCTCCAAACCCTTCCTATTCATATACCCATCCAGATGCCTTTTAAATGTTGCAATTGTATTAGTCTCTACCACTTCCTCTGGCAGCTCGTTCCATACACGTACCACTCTCTGCGTGAAAAAAAAGCCCCTTAGATCTCTTTTATATCTTTCCCCTCTCACCCTTAAACCTATGCCCTCTAGTTCTGGACTCCCCCACCCCAGGGAAAAGACTTTGTCTATTTATCCTATCCATGCCCCTCATGATTTTATAAACATCTATAAGGTCACCTCTCAGCCTACGATGCTCCAGGAAAAACAGCCCTAGCCTATTCAACACTCCCTATAGTTCAAATCCTCCAACCCTGACAACATCCTTGTAAACCTTTTCTGAACCCTTTCAAGTTTCACAACATCTTTCCGATAGGAAGGAGACCAGAATTGCACGCAATATTCCAACAGTGGCTTAACCAATGTCCTGTACAGCTGCAACATGACCTCCCAACTCCTGTACTCAATACTCTGACCAATAAAGGAAAGCATACCAAATGCCTTCTTCACTATCCTATCCACCTGCAACACTACTTTCAAGGAGCTATGAACCTGCACCCCAAGGTCTCTTTGTTCAGCAACACTCCTAAGGACCTTAGCATTAAGTGTATAAGTCCTGCTAAGATTTGCTTTCCCAAAATGCAGCACCTCACATTTAGCCAAATTAAACTCCATCTGCCATTCCTCAGCCCATTGGCCCATTTGTTCAAGATCTCTTTGCAATCTCTTTGCTGTCCACTACACCTCCAATTTTTGTGTCATTTGCAAACTTACTAACTCTACCTCTTATGCTCACCTCCAAATCATTTATATAAATGACGACAAGTAGTGGACCCAGCACCAATCCTTGTGGCACTCCACTGGTCACAGGCCTCCAGTCTGAAAAACAACCCTCCACCACCACCATCTGTCTTCTTCCTTTGAGCTAGTTCTGTATCCTAGTGGTTAGTTCTCCCTGTATTCCATTAGATCTAATCTTGCTAATTAGTCTCCTGTGGGTACCTTGTCGCATGCCTTACTGAAGTCCATATAGATCATGTCTACCGCTCTGCCTTCATCAATCCTCTTTGTTGCTTCTTCAAAAAACTCAATTAACTTTGTGAGACATGATTTCCCACACACAACGCCATGTTGACTATCCCTAATCAGTCCTTGCCTTTCCAAATACATGTAATCTTGTCCCTCAGGATTCCGTCCAACAACTTGCCCACCACTGACGTCGGGTTCACTGGTCTATAGTTCCCTGGCTTCTCCTTACCACCTTTCTTAAATAGTGGTGCCACGTTAGCCAACCTCCAGTCTTCCAGCACCTCACCTGTGACTATCAATGATACAGGGGAGCAGCAATCACTTCTCGAGCTTCTGAGGTATACCTGATCACGTCCTGGGGATTTATCCACTTTTATGCATTTCAAGACATGCAACACTTCCTCCTCTGTAATGTGGACAGTTTTCACAATGTCATCATCTATTTCCCTACATCCTACATCTTCCATGCTTCTTTCAACATTAAACACTGATGCAAAATAATCATTCAGTATCTCCCCCATCTCCTGCAACTCTACACAAAGGCCGCCTTGCTGATCTTTGAGGGGCCCTATTTTCTCCCTAGTTACGCTATTGTCCTTTGGCTTTTCCTTAAGCCTATTTGCCAAAGCTACCTCATGTCCCCTTTTTACCTTCGTGATTTCCCTCTTAAGTATACTCCTACTGCCTTTACACTCTTCTGAGGATTCACTTGATCTATCCTGTCTATACCTGACATATGCTTCTTTCTTTTTTCAATCAAACCCTCAATTTCTTTAGTCATCCAGCATTCCCTATATCTACCAGCCTTTCCTTTCCCCCTAACAGGAATATACTTTCTTTGGACTGTTATCTCATTCCTGAAGGCTTCCCATTTTCCAGCCATCCTTTTACCTGTAAATATCAGCCCCCAAACAGCTTTTGAAAATTCTTGCCTAATACCATCAAAATTAGCCTTTCTCCAATTTAGAACTTCAACTTTTAGATCTGGTCTATCCTTTTCCATCACTATTTTAAAATTAATAGAATTATGGTCACTGGCCCCAAAGTGCTCCCCAACTGACACCTTAGTCACCAGCCCTGCCTTATTTCCCAAGAGTAGGGCAGGTTTTGCACCTTCTCTAGTACATACATCCACATATCGAATCAGAAAGTTCTCTTGTTCACACTTAACAAATTCCTCTCCATCTAAACCCTTACCACTATGGTAGTCCCAGTCTATGGTTGGAAAGTTAAAATCCCTGCCATAACCACCCTATTACAGATTATTGAGATCTCCTTACAAACTTGTTTCTCAGTTTCCCTCTGACTATTAGGGGTTCTATAATATAATCTTAATAAGGTAATCATCTCTTCCTTATTTCTCAGTTCCATCCAAATAATATCCCTGGATGTATTTTTGGGAATATCTCCCCTCAGAACAGCTGTAATGCTATCCCTTGTCAAAAACACCACTCCCCCTCCTCTCTTGCCTCCCTTTCTGTCCTTCGTGTAGCATGTCTATACTGGATCATTAAGCTGCCAACCCTGTTCATTCCTGAGCCACGTTTCTGTAATTGCTATGCTATCCCAGTCCCATGTTTCTAAACATGCCCTAAGTTCATCTGACTTTCCTGTTATGCCTCTTGCATTGAAATAAATGCAGTTTAATTTATCAGTCCTACCTTGTTCTCTGTTTTGCCCCTGCCTGCCCTGACTGTTCAACTCACTTCATTTCTCAACTGTACTAGTGTCAGGTTGACCTCTTTCCTCACTATCTCCAGATCCCACTACCCACACCCCCACCACCCCCACCCCCACCACCTTGCTAGTTTAAATCCCCTAAGCAGCTCTAGTAAATCTCCCTGCCAGTATATTTGTCTCCTTCCAAGTCTGATGCCATCCATCCTCCTTGCACACGTCACTTCTACCCTCGAAAAGATCCCAATGCATTGAAGCAGTTGAGTCCAGAAGTGATCAGGCACAGTTGAGGGATCCTTTTATATATTAGTATTCAAGACAAAGCTGACTAATTTTGACCTAGAGTGGAAAGTATGAATTCAATTATTTGGTCTTCATGATACTTTTATTTCATTCATTTGTTTGAATTAGTGAAAATCAAGGTGAAATGTGAAAGGGAAACCATTTTGACCAATAGGTTCAAGCTTTTTGAAGAAGCAACGTGTTCACTAGATAAAGGGCAACTTGTGGATGGATTACAGTACGGTTTTCAGAAGCATCTGATGAAGTGCCAAATCAAAAGGTTCTTGCAGAAAATGAAAGCTCAAGGTGTAGGGATAACATATTGACATGAATAACAAAAATCAGGGAGTAGACACAGATTGTTTTCAGATTTGTTAGATATAATGAGTGATATGCCACAATGATTGGTGCTGGGATGTCACAGTTTACAATTTTTGTAAATGACTTGGATAAAGGGAAGGAGATTATGGTTGCCAAATTTGCTGATGGCACAAAGATATGTGGGAAAGTAAGCAGTGCAGCAGACGTAGGATGTAGGTGAGTGAGCAAAGATATGGCAAATTGATTATAATATGGGAAAAATGTGAAATTGTCCACTTTACCAGGACGAATAAAATATGCATTACAGCAACTTGCAATGGCTCAGTTGACAGCACCTTCTAAACTTGAGACCTTTACCATCGACTGTTAAAGGGGAGCATAAGCACAAAACAATCACCTTCCCAAATTATACACTTGGAGCTGCATTTCCATAACTTCAGTGTTGCTCCCTTCCTAACAACAGAATATACCTACACTACAAGGACTGACAGTTCAAGAAGGCAAATCACCATCACTTTCTCGCAGAATCACAGAATTGTTAGAAAAATTGCAGAAGAAGGCTTTTCTAAAGCAAAATTAGGGATGAAAAGTCAATGCTGGGCTCGTCAGTGATGCCCGCAGCCCATGAAGGAAAGAAACACAAAGTGTTTATGATGCTGCCATATGCTGTAGATGAAGTTTCATGAATCTTTCATCTATTCAGATGGGGAGTTATAGCAGTACACCTCTGCATTAACACAATGACACTTATATTTTTGATGAGAAATTTGAAGGTTCAAAGCCTTGTCTGCCTCACCAATCCTCCTTCTCAATGCACATTGGTAGGTGGACCCTGGTATGCATGATTTGTTTAACCTGGAAACTAAGCGCACCATTCAAGGGTTGTGATCAAGTTTCCAAAACACATTATGCAACAGTGACTGACATTATCATACTACTTCTCCCACCATCTCAGCCAGTGAGTCTTTCTGTACCAGTTCTGCAGTTGAGGACCTTTTGGAAAGTCATCCTCTTGACTGTTAAAAACTCCTTAAGAACGGTCAGCTGTTCATATAAGGTAACCAAGGAAGGTCACAAAGACAAATGTAACATTGGGAGGGAGGGAGAGTGTAACAGAGGAGTGGGAAGCAGGTCAGAGAAGAGTAGAGTCTGGGAAAGGGAGAGAGTGAGAAGCAGATGCAAAAGAGTGAGGGAGGAAGAAACTCAGTGAAAGGAAAGTGTAAAAGAGATGGACAGTGTGTGAAAAGTGTATGAGAGAGGAAGAGAAAGTGTGTGAGAGAACCTGTGTATGAGAAAAAGAGTGTGCAATAGAGATAAAGAAACTATGAAAGAAGGCAAGAGAGATTAAGAGACAGAGAATGGATGTGTGATATGGGGGAAGAGTGCATGAGAGGAAGGCAGGGTGTGAAAGGAAGTGTTAGAGACCGTGTGCATAACAGAGAGGGGAGAGTGTTTCAGACAGCGAGAACAAGTGTCTGTTAAAGAGAGTGTGTGAGAGAAAGTCTGAGAGAACGTGAGCTATGAAGACTAGGTAAGAGTATGACAAAGGGAGAGAATGTGAGAGAGATGGAAGTGAGAGTGAGTATGAGACAAATAAGCTGTATGTGAGGGAGGGGGTGGGTGGGAAAGAGGGCAGCCTTTGGATAGTTTGACTAAACCTTTTCACATTTGTGTGACTCCAGGAATAGTGAGGTTTGATTGACTGCATACCCCAGTCAGTCGTCATAAATATGAGCAAGTGTGTGGGAGAGGTTCTGAGAAAGACAGCATGTGAGGATGTTGTTGCAGAGCACTGTGCTATGTTTAGTCCATAACTACAACATGTGCTAGCAACAAACACAAAAAACACTTAACCAAAAGTCTCTAGAGAGTAGTCCTCAGTCAGGTCAGGGACTCAGCCTTCTAGCTTTTATGGGGGGAGGTGGGGTGGGGTGGAGGGTAATTGTGGGGGGAGTCGGGCAAGAATAAGTCAATGGAATCAGCAATATCTGTCCGGGGGCTTGGACGCGGTTAGTTGGCTGCTTGGGACAGAGAGAGTTACTGTACACAAGTGAATGGCTCTGGTCAGTCCAGGGCAACCAGTCTGAGGAGTCACAGTAAGTCAGTTGGGAAGCTGCGCAGAGATCACTTTGTGGTCTGATCACACATAAGTCCATGCCATCCATTCAAGCCATCAGAGAGTGGGTGATGGTCAATCCTAGTGTCTGCTCAATCTACATTAAAGGGCAGAGGTGGGGAGGGGAGCCGGGTGGGTTGATTGGTGTTATCTGGGCCCATTGCTGCAGTAGGGAAGTTGGCAATATGAAATTCTGGGATGCAGGGGGAAAGATGATATGAGGCAAGGAGATGATAGTACATCAGAGGACATGAATTACATTGTGAAGATTGTCTCATTGACGGTTACAACCACCCTGACTTCGATGGAGGAAACAGCGCAGCATGATGCGTAGTATCTCTCAGCTGTAGACTAGCTCTCCACTCAGAGAGGGTTCTAAGATGAATGAGGCACAGAATGGGTGACCATAGTTTCCAAATCACAATACCTTCATACAGTACTCTTGTATGTGCAGTGAAGTGTCAGCCATGTCAGCTGAATGCCCTGAGAAGTGTTTCTTTTGGTTCCCCTCCCACAACATGCATTGTGAACGACAACTCCTGACTGGCAGCTTAGACATGGGGCTTGGCTTGACATTAAAGTTGGCACTGGTCCCCTTGTAACCCCAGGAGATCCTGGCAGTGATAACTGTGATACCTCTGCCTCTGTTGAGAGGGAAACTAGACTGAATTTCAAATTGCCTTTGAAACCTGGTACGTAGGTAATGAGAGAAGTTTGGAGAAAAGTGTGAGGATTCTCACAGAGAGAAGCCCTCCCTGCAACTCACTAAAATTGTCATTTAGCTGATTACTGGATAAAAATCAGCCCCGCGTTTGTGAGAGAGTACATATGAGAGAGTGCTTATGAGACAGTGAATGTGAGAGACAGTGAATGAGAGAAGGACGTTGGAAGTGAGTGAGAGAGGGAAAAAAGAAATTGTGAGAATGAAGGACAGAGTGTGGCAAGGGTGAAACACCAAGAGTGACAGTAATTATGTGCATGAGACTAAGAGAGAAAGAGTATCTGAGAGCGGAAACTCAGAGAGTATCAGACTTGTGGGAAAGGCAAATGTGTGAGTTACAGAAAATGTCTGAGAGAGAGTCTGTGTGAGATACCGTATGAGACAGAGAGTAAGAAAATAAGTGTGGTAATGGGAGTGAGTAGTAATGTAAGAAAGAGAGAGAGAGATCGTGTGAAAGAGAGGAGTGGGAGATGGAGGCCTTGAGAGAGTTTGAGAGGGGGAGTGTGGGGGAGTGTGGGTTTTTGTGTGAGACTGTGAATAAGAGGGAGGGAGAGTGGGTCAACATAAGAGACTTAGTAAGAGCAACAGAATTGTGAGAGAATGCATGAGTGAGTGTGTCAGCAAAACAGTGTGAAAAACAGAATTCAGAGAAGGGAGAGAGAGAAAGGATTGGAGGATGTGAAGGTGAAGGAGGGAGAAGGAATTTGAGGGAAAAAGAATTTGAGGAAAAGTGACACCAAGGACGTATATGTGGGAAAAAGAGAAAATGATGCAGCAGGCAGTGAAGAAGGCTAACTATAAGTCAGCATTTATAATGAGAGGAGTCAAGTACCAAAATAGGGCTGACTTGCTGTTATTGTCGAGGGTATTAGTGTGATCACACCTGGAATATTGCAGCTTCCACCTTTTTTGAGGAAGGATGTTCTTGCTTTGGAGGGAGTGCAGCAAAGGTTTACTGAATTGATTGAGGGGCTGGCAGGACTGACGTATGAGGAGAGATTAAGTCAGTTAGGATTATATTACTGAAGTTCAGAAGAACGAGGGGGGGGCTCTCATAGAAATGTATAAAATTCAACAGGCCTGGACAGGATAAATGCAGGAAGGCTGTTCCCAATGATGGGGGAGTTGAGAACCAGGGGTCATTGTTTAAGGATAAGGTGGAAACCCTTTAGGAATGAGATAGGAGAAATTTCTTTACCCAGAGAGTGGTGACCCTGTGGAATTCACTATCACAGAAAGTGGGTGAGGCCAAAACAATCAGTGCTTTGAAGAAGGAGACAGAGATAGCCCTTGTGGCTAAAGATATCAAGGAATGTGGGGTATTATATTGAATGGTGGAGCAGGTTTGAGGGGCTCAAATGGCTACTCCTGCTCTTCCATCTTATATGAGAGATTGGGAGAGAGAGAGAGCAGAGATTGTGTGAGAGGAAGTCTACAAGAGTGCATGAGAGAAACCTGAGGCAGAAAGAACACAAACGAGATGGAGAGCGAGTACAAGAGTGAGTGTGAGAGAAACTGAGGGTCCATGAGAGAGGGCTTGAAGGGAATGAGGGAAAAGTATGAGACAGAAAGGTTGAGTGTGTATCAGGGGAACCCCAAGATGGAGAGAGGGAGATTAAAAGATAGTGAGAGAGTGTGAAGAGGGACACTGTGTCAGAGGATGTACAGTGAGCAAGAGAGAATGAGAGACAATATAAGAGAGTATGTGTAAAAGAGCGGGAGCATACACGTTAGAAATAAAATGAAAGGAACTATAAAAGTGAGGGAAAGTGTGAGAGAAGGTGAGGGTGTGAGAGGTACACTGTGAAAGAAGTTTTATGTGAGAGGGAGACGGATAGAGAGCGTGCTTGTGGGAGACAGTGAGTGAAAGAAGTAGAGATTGATTGAGAGAGTGAGTGCGTGTGTGTATATGTAAGAGTGTTAAAGAGAGTGTGAGTGAGTGAGAGAAAGAGAAACAGAGAGAATGTGGGAAAGAGGAAAAGAGAGTAGGAGAATGAGAGAGAAAGAGGGTAGAAATGAAAGGGAACACGAGAGTGAGGGAAGGTGAGTGTGGGAGTGAGAGCATTTTAGAACCAAGAGATGGAGATTATTAGAGGGCATCTATGAGAAAATGCACTGTGTGAGGACAGAAAATGAAGTAGGAGAGTGTAAGAGTCATAGAGATGTAGAGCACGGAAACAGACCTTTCGGTCCAACCCATCCATGCCGAACAGATATCTCAACCCAATCTAGTCCCACCTGCCAGCATCTGGTCCATATCCCTCCAAACCCTTCCTATTCATATACCCATCCAGATGCCTTTTCAATGTTGCAATTGTACTAACCTCCACCACTTCCTCTGGCAGCCCATTCCACATACACACCACCCTTTCTGTGCAAACTTTGCCCCTTAGGTCTCTTTTATATCTTTCCCCTCTCACCCTAAACCTATGCCCTCTAGTTCTGGACTCCCCCACCCCAGGAAAAATACTTTGTCTGTTTACCCTATCCATGCTCCTCATGATTTGATAAACCTCTATAAGGTCAACCTTCAGCCTCTGACGGTCCAGGGAAAACAGCCCCAGCCTATTCAACCTCTCCCTATAGCTCAAATCCTCCAACCCTGGCAACATCCTTGTAAATCTTTTCTGAACCCTTTCAAGTTTTACAATATCTTTCTGATAGGAAGGAGACTAGAATTGCGCACAATATTCCAACAGTGGCCGAACCAATGTCCCGTACAGCCGAAACATGACCTCTCAACTCCTGTACTCAATACTCTGACCAATAAAGGAAAGCATACCAAATGCCTTCTTCACTATCCTATCTACCTGCGATTCTACTCTCAAGGAGCTATGAACCTGCACTCCAAGGTCTCTTTGTTCAGTTACACTCCCGAGGACCTAACCATTAAGTGTATAAGTCCTGCTAAGATTTGCTTTCCCAAAATGCAGTACCTTGCATTTATCTAAATTAAACTCAATTTGCCACTTCTCAGCACATTGGCCCATCTGATCAAGGTCCCATTGTAATCCGAGGTAAACTTCGCTATCCACTACACCTACAATTTTGGTGTCATCTGAAAACTTACAAACTATACCCCTTAAGCTCACATCCAAATCATTAATATCAATGACGAAAAATAGTGGACCCAGCACCGATCCTTGTGGCACTCCTCTGGTCACAGGCCTCCAATCTGAAAAACAACCCTCCACCACCACCCTCTGTCTTCTACCTTTGAGCCAGTTCTATATCCAAACAGCTAGTTCTACCTGTATTCCATGTGATCTAACCTTGCTAATCAGCCTCCCATGGGGAACCTTGTTGAAAGCCTTACTGAAGTCCATATAGATTGCGTCTATCACTCTGTCCTCATTAATCCATTTTGTTACTTCTTCAAAAAACTCAATCAAGTTTGTGAGACATGATTTCCCACACACAAAGCCATATTGACTATCCCTAATAAGTCCTTGCCTTTCCAAATACATGTAAATCTTGTCCCTCAGGATTCCCTCCAACAACTTGCCCAGCACTGATGTCAGGCTCACTGGTCGATAGTTCTCTGGCTTGTCCTTACCACCTTCCTCAAATAGTGGCACCATGTTTGCCAACCTCCAGTCTTCCAGCACCTCACCTGTGCCTATTGATGATACAATGAGGCCCAGCAATCACGTCCCTAGCTTCCCACAGAGTTCTCGGTTACACCTGATCAGGTCCTAGGGATTTATCCACTTTTATGCATTTCAAGACATGCAACACTTCCACCTCTGTAAAATGAACAGTTTTCAAGACGTCACCATCTATTTCCCGACATTCTATATCTTCCGTGTTCTTTTCAACAGTAAACACTGATGCAAAATGCTCATTTAGTATCTTCCCCCATCTCCTGCAGCTCCACACAAAGGCCGCCTTGCTGATCTTTGAGGGGCCCTATTCTCTCCCTAGTTACCCTATTGTCCTTAATGTATTTGTAAAAACCCTTTGGATTCTTCTTAACTCTAATGGCCAAAGCTATCTCCTGTCCCTTTTTTGCCCTCCTGATTTCCCTCTTAAGTATACTCCTACTGCCTTTATATTGTTCTAAGGATTCACTGGATGTATATTGTTTATACCTGACATATGCTTCCTTTTTCTCTTAACCGAACTCTCAATTTCTTTAGTCATCTAGCATTCCTCACACCTACCAGCCTTTCCTTTCACCCTAACAGGAATATACTGTCTCTGCACTCTTGCTATCTTATTTGTGAAGGCTTCCTATTTTGCACCTGTCCCTTTATGTGAGAGCGATGATAAAGCTTTGAGAGATTAGGTATGCATGAGGAGAGAGCCAGGGAAAGAGTATGTGGAGACTTTTTGAAGTTATGCCAAACCAAATCTCAAGCAGCTTCTGCCGGGTTTCTTATAGAATGGGAATGAAAGCCTGGAAAGATGACTGGTAGTTTCTTGCAGTACTGACAAGAGGGATTATTTTTGCTCAACTAATTGGGCCATAATGCAATAGACATTTACATTGAACTGAGACCAGTAGCACCATTGGTCAAACTGGTGTCAGGGGTAGCTTGGTGGATCATCATCTACTGGGGTCAGTATCCAGGGATGATCCAATGAAAGTTGCTGTCATGATGGCCACAGTGAAGAACAGGGCAGTTAAAGATGCTGTCATATCCACTCCTGTGACAGGAAGATTAGGTTAATTCAGCAGTAGCAGCAAGGCTGTACAGTCCCAGATTGTTGTCACAGATGTTCCTACCTTCTTAATGTTCCTACCTTGGCCGACTGGAAGAAGACCTCAAGTATGCTCCACTTTATTCAGATGTTGATTGAAAGGAGCCCTCAACTGGGAGAAGCAAATGATGCACTCCTTTCCCAGCTTTCTGCGTATCATTAATTTTGAATATGTTTGATTTTTGTTCCCCTAAACATTCCTGCATTAGATGCTGTTCCAAGTGTAGTATAGTAATAGCTAAGAAACCATCACAAATTCTCGTTTTCCATTGGTCTAATCAATGACGGAATTCATGGTGATCAGTTTGGTTTGTCGGAAGCCCCAGTAAAGCCCCATACTGCTGTACCAAAACGGTTTTGCTTCCCTTTATTTGGAGGATTATGGTAGCTGAATTTTAATTAGGTTAATCAGGTCAGGAGGCCATCATGATCATTTTGGTGTATCAAACTCCACATCAGAAAGCTACAGGAGGGCTCCACAAAATAAAAGCCTCTTATTCTCATACAGGCACAAACACATGACACACCACAGACAAACACCTCGTCCATTTATAGTAGATAGAAACAGGAAGTAGTGGAAATGCTTACCAAGTCTGTAGCATCTGTGCAGAGAGCATGACAGGTCAGTGAACTTTCGTTAAAGCTAGTGCAGATTGTGGATCTGAAACATTCATTCTGTTTCTCTCTCCCCACAGCTGCTGCCTGGTCTCCTGGTTATATATGGCATTTTCTCTTTATCTTTTAAATTGCCTCCACCTGTAGTAATCTGCCCTCTTATTATATGCCATCTACTGAGCGTTTGTAAGTTTGTTTAGTTTCAATTTATAGTAAAAAAAATTAATCACGGAAAGCAAAACATATGTTTTTTATCTGTTAACAAAGCCAATGTCTAGATATTACGATAGGGCCAGATTCAATGTTAAGGCCTGGGAGTGTGGTGATACTGCAAGAAGGAACCAGCGGGTGTTTCCTTCCCTAGGCTTCATGGAGTCAAAAGTCAATGTTCAGGACTCCCAGGATATCATCTGTCCCACTGTATAATGCAATTCTGATGCCCTTAGTTGATCTGCCTTGCTGGTGGCACAGGAAGTAACCAGAATTGGTTATGTTGGTATCTGGGTAATGCTGGTCTGTGAGGTATGAATCCATGAGTATGACTATCAAGCTGTTCCTTGACTGGCCTGTGGGTCAACTCTTACATTTTTGGCAAAGATGCCCAGAAGTCAGTAAGGAGGACTTTGCAGAGGTGACAAGGCAGCGTTTACCATTGATTTAGGGTTAAGGTGCATCTTCCAACTGATTTCATTCCTTTTAATCTCTGTGGCAGTTTGATTTAACTGAGTGGCTTGCAAGATCATCTAGCAACAACCATATTGTTGTTGATCTGTCGTCAGATGTAGGCCAGAATGTGTAAAGGTGGAAATCACCCTCTACAGGGCATTATGGTACTAGATTTTTTTTAATGACAACTAACAATTAATTCAAGGTATGTATTACTGTGTGTGGCTTTAAATTCCAGTCATTATTCATTAAGATCCTAAGACCATAAAATGGAAAAAGAAGTATGCCATTCAGCCCATTGAGTCTGCTCGCCCACTCAATGAGATCATGATGAATTGAAAGCCCTCCACTTTCCTGCCTTTTTCCCATAACCTGGGATTCCCTTACTGATTAAAAATGTTAAATACACTGAGTGCTCTAGCATCAACGGTCCTCTGCAGTGGAGAATTCCAGAGATTCACTACCTCTGAGAGAAGAAACTCTTCCTCATCTTTGTTTTAAATTGGCAGCTCCTATTGCCTAGAGGAATTGTACCCATGTTCCCACAGTATTAACTTAGGCCTCTGGACTGTTAGCCCAGTGACATTACCACTGCACCACTACTTCTTGCCCCTGACCCAGTAGAAAATGTTTAGTAAATGTTCTATTCTGTACTTGGTGACGCACTCATTGACATCCCAAAGAGGAAAAAGAATGATCCTTCTCAGGAACTTTAATGACTGGGTTTTCCAGGATTCTGAAGTCTGTAGTGGAACCATTAGTTTAAAAACAATGGCATAATAAAGCCAATGCACATGGCGCCCTCCTGCTGACAAAATGTGCTCAGCATGGCCTCTTTCAAACATAACAGCTTCTTCTACCAAAAGTAGAAAAACAAAATCACATGCAGAAATTGGTGGCAGATGGATTTCAATCTGGATAAATTTTGGGACGACAAACAAGGATAGGACTTATGCAATTAATGGTAGGACCCTAGAATAATAGAAAATATTTACAAAAATGTTGCCAGAGTTGGAGGATTTGAATCATAGGGAGAGGCTGAATAGGATGGGGCCATTTTCCCTGGAGCACCGAAGGCTGAGAGGTAACCTTATAGAGGTTTATAAAATCATGAAGGGCATGGATAGGGTAAATAGACAAAGTCCTTTCCCTGGGGAGGAGGAGTCTAGAACTAGAGAGTATAGAGTAGTATTATAAAACAGAGAGACCTAGAGGTTTAGGTACATGGTTCTTTGAAGTTTCTGTCACATATAACAGGGTGGTTAAAGAGGCAATTAGCACACTCACCTTCATTGCTCAGTCTTTTGAGTACTGGAGTTGGGACGTTATGTTGAAGTTATACAGGACATTGGTGAGGCCTCTTCTAGAATACTGTGTCCAATTCTGATCACTCAGTTTTAGGAAACATATTATCAAGCTATAGAGGGTTCAGAAGAGATTTCCCAGAATGTTGCCAGGTTTGGAAAGTTTGAATTAAAATGAAAGGCTGGATAGGCTGGGACTTCTTTCACTGGAGCAGTGAAGATTGAGAGGTGTCCTGATAGAAGTTTATAAAATAATGAGGGGTATAATTAAAGTTGATGGCAGTTGTCTATTCCCTCAGGTAGGGAATTTCAAGATTTGAGAGGAGAGAGATTTAAAAAAGACATGAGGTAATTTTTTTACGCAGTGTGTGGTTCAAGTGTGGAATGAGCTTCTTAAGGAAGTAGTGGATGTGGATATAATTACAACATTTAAAAGACATTGGGATGGATACATGAATTCTAGTTTAGTTTGGGATTATATTCGGCATGGACTGGTTGGACCAAGGACTAAAAGGTGTGTTCCCATGCTGTATGACGCTATGGCTAGATATTCCAGATCAAAACATTGGCACCTCAGGGAATATATTATTATTTGACTCACAGGTCCAAGTGATGTTTATCTTTCACTTCACATGGGCCACTGATGCTTTGCGAAGAGGTTATGACATGTTCAATTGCTGATGTGCCCCTAATAAGCTCCAAGATATCACAAAGCCCGAAATTCCAAGGGGAAAAAGCATAATGTCTTAACCTAAAAAAGCCACATTGAAGAGAAGATTTCCATGGACAGCTCAGGACAAATTTGGAAAACATTCACACATACAACTCCGTTCCCAATCAGCAAAATCGGGTTTAGTTAACTGTTCTAGAATTCTATGCCCAAACGATATGCCCAGTCATCAGCACCAAGATTGATCAGACAAACTGATTTTATAATATGTGACTTCCTGGAAAGAAAACCAAGCAGGTTTCATTGTCTGGTGGAGCAATGCAAGGCTGCAAATCAAGAAGACAGACTTCCAAGTCTAATGTCCAAATACAGAAGTCAAACAAGACACAGTGGGAAAATCTGACAGATCCAACAATATAACAATATTGTTATGATGTACAAAGCTTGTATGAAGGCACCAGGGTCATTTATAGACCGTGATCAAATGTGTAACATCGCCTTCATTCACGGGATGATGTTTCTCTTCATACAGTTTATAATGTCATTAGTCATTGCTGGAAAAAACAGTTATTCGAATGTGGTTCCCTAATTAAGCTATTCCCTTATTACAAAGTAGTAGAATCTGTGGATGAACTGCTCTTGATGGAAGAAATGCAAGAAGCAATCAAAGAAATTAAAAATCCTGTGGTCTTTATGGCATTCCTGCTGAGGTCTTCAAAGCTTGGAGATCTTTGCCGTATATAGACTCCATTTATTTATCCAATGGATTTGAGAGGAAAAAGAATGACTTCCAACTTCAAGAAAGTGATATTTGTGACTGTCTCCAAATAGGGCAGCTAGTCTTTCTTTCAGAATTTGCAACCATCTTTTAGACTGGCGAAAACAATAAAGAGCAATATGAAACAAGAGAAGGTTTTGCTCCTCCCAACACTATTTCTTACTTGCTACTCTCCTCCACAAAGATGCACAAATGATTGACGTATGATATTGCAACTTACCCTAAACATGCTGTCAGCAGCTGCAAATGTTTGCTAACCTAAATCCTGAAAGGTTGAAAGACTAGTTTTATCAAAAGCGAGAATATTTGATTGCCTCTTGGCAAGATCACAGAATCATTAAAGAATCCCTACAGTGCAGAGGTCATTCAGCCCATTGAGCCTACACCCAGGCTACACCTCAATGAAGAGCACTCCCCCACCTTAACCGTGCAATCGTGAATTTCCATGACTAAACCCCCTAGTTTGTAGATCCCTGGATGTTATAGGGCAATTTTGTGTGACCAATCTACCTAACGTGCACATCTTTAAACAGTGGGAGTAAACTGGAGCAGACAGCAGAAACCCAAGCTGATACAGGGAGAATGTGCAAACTCTACACAGACAATCACCTGAGGGTGGAAGTAAACCCAAGTTTCTGGCATTGTGAGGCAGCAGTGCTAACCACTGAGCCACAATGTCACCCTAACTGACCAATCATCTTCCATGATTTCAATGCCACAGTTGGCACAGGGCATGAGATTTGGTAAGGACTTACTGAGAGTAACAGGTGTAGAGAGGAAAATTAGCAGGAGAAACATTTGACAAGTAAATTAGTAAAGGCCTTCTTCTGCTGAAGATGTGTAGAGCATGGACTTCTCATTGTGAGCACTGTATTCTATCTATCAAACTGGTACAAAACAACTTGTAATCACTGTGCTCTTAGGGCTGGCATCAAATTGATCATATTGCAAGAAAGAAGTGCAAACAGGTCAGTTCTTGGTCAGAGTATTGAGTACAGGCATTGGGAGGTCATGTTGCAGCTGTACATGACATTGGTTGTGAAAATATTTACAAAAATGTTGCCAGGGTTGGAGGATTTGGGCTAAAGGGATAGGCTGAATAGGCTGGGGACTTTTTCCATGGAGTACCGAAGGCTGAGAGGTGACCTTATAGAGATTTATAAAATCATGAAGGGCATGGATAGATTAAATAGATAAAGTCTTTTCCCTGAGGTGGGGGAGTCCAGAACTAGAGGGCATAGGTTTAGGGTGAGAGGGGAAAGATTTAAAAGAGACCTGAGGAGCAACTTTTTCATGCAGAGGGTGGTACGTGTATGGATAGAGCTGCCAGAGGAAGTGGTGGAGTCTGGAACAATTGCAACATTTAAAAGGCATCTGGATGGGTATATGAATAGGAAGGGTTTGGAGGGATATAGGCCAAGTGCTAGCAAATGGGGCTAGATTAATTTAGGCTATCTGGTCGTCATGGACAAGTTAGACCGAAGGGTCTGTGTCTGTGCTGTACAGCTCTGTGACTCTTATGTCTCAATGACACATGTGAGAAGCCCAAATTCAGCAGTGTCATCTGAACTTAATGCTGAAGCAAGGACCATAATATACTGCAGTGTATGTTACAAAATGTTAAAGTAGGTATAAATGCTGGAACAAGGACCATATACTGCAGAGTATGTCATAAAATTTTAAAGTAGGCATAAAGGTTCATGCAGGAAATCAATGGCATATGGAACTGTCAACCTTTCAAGGTCTTCGAATAGCCTGACTTCTAAAAATCGCAAAACAATTGCATTCCTATGTCTGTGAATTGGTAATAATTGTTTTCTAGCAGGTTCAATGGCTGTTTGTTGACATAATTCCAAACATTATCATTATTGCATTATTAATGCTTGACTGCTTTCTGCAATTGATTAACATTGCATTAGGAGAGGATGTCTGCACTGTTGAATAGGCAGATCAAAGAGATTACTAAAGGATTAATGGAAATATAGAAAATAAAAGGTGACCTATTTGAAAAATGCATGATTCTTAGAGGACTTGACTTGCAGAAAGATTGTTTCTCCTTGTGGCTAAGATCAGAGGGCATGATTTCAAGATAAGGAGTTTATGATAGAGACATGGAGGAATTTTGTCTCTTAGAAAGTGGTGAATCTGTGTAATTCTTTAACACAGAGAGTTGTTGAGGCTGTGTCATTTTGCTATATTCAAAGTTGAGGCAGACAATTAAGAATTATAGAGAAAAGACAGGAAAATAGAATTGAAAATGATCAAATCAATCATAGCCTTATTGAGGCAGAGCAGACTTGATTGGCTGAATGGTCTGTTTCTACTCACAGTATTTAAATGTCTGGTCCAGTTCAGTTGATGAGGAGGGATTGGGTAATACCATTAATGGTAATGCTATTGAATGTCAAGGGGAAATTGTAAGATTCTCTCTAGTTACAGAAGGTCATTGCCTGGTACTTGTGTGGCACTAATATTACTTGCCATTTCTAAGCCCAAACTTGAATGATGTTGAGGTCTTGCTGTCTATATATACAGACTACTGAATTAACTGAGGAGTAGTAAATGCTGCTTCAAATTGTTCAATTATCAGCAAACATCCTTAGAATGGAGGGATGGACATTAACGAAGCAGCTGAAGATAGTTAGACCTAGGACACTACCCTCAGGGACTTCTGCAGAGATGCCCTGGAGCTGAGATGATTGAGCTCCAACAATCACCACTAACTACCAATGTGTTAGGAACATGACCATAGAGTTAGAGAGATGTACAGCACAGAAACAGACCCTTAAGTCCAACACGTCCATGCTGACCAGATAGCTTAACTTAATTAGTCTCATTTGCCAGCATTTGGCCCATATTGCTCTTAACCCTGCCTTTTCACATGCCCACCCAGATGCCTTTTAAATGCTATAATTGTACCAGCCTCAACCACTTCCACTGGCAGCTCATTCCATAAACACGCACCAACCTCTGAAAAGAATGTTGTCCCTTGAGTCCCTTTTAAATCTTTTCCCTCTCACCTCAAACCTATGCCATCTAGTTCTGGACTCCCCTATCTTTGGGAAAATACCTTGTCCTTTCATCTTATCTGTGAGTTCAGAAACTTCTATAAAGTCACCCCTCAGTTGCTGACACTCAAGGGAAAATGGCCCCGGTTTATTCAGCTTCTCCCTATAACTCAATGCTGGCAACATTCTTGTAAATATTTTCCGAACCCTTTATCTATCCAATAGCAGGGAGACCAGAATTGTGCACTGTATTCAAAAAGTGGCCTAACCAAAGTCGTATGCAGCTGCAATATGACATCCCGACTCCTATATTTAGTGCACTGACCAATAAAGGCAAACAAACCAAACCAGAGGAGAATTTTCCTCCAAATCCCATGGATTCCACTTTTGAAGACCTGATTGCAGAGATGACTCAAAACCAGATGGAAGTACCAAGTTCCTACCATTGATGTTCTGTCTTTGACTGGCATGCTCAGTAACCACACTGTACTGAAAACAGCACAGATGAGTTGGGAAAGATACATCGCAATAATGTTTAATGAGCAATTGGCAAAAAATGAGCTAATTAAAATGTTCACATTGAGGACAGAAATGAACTCTTCAAGAATCAGTTCTTACTGAGAGTTTCAACATTGTTCCTGAGACACACATGGGATCACAACATCGTATGTTACAGTGTTATCAGCAAAGACATCACCTCTTATAAACGACATGATTTGGAGATGCCGGTGTTGGACTGGGGATTCTTATAAATGGAAGTCACACTGACAGATAAAATGAATTTCACAACTCCAGAGATTTTTCTCTGTCCAAAACACAACAGATCTTTTCATGGTCAAATCACAATAACTAGTCATCTTTGAGCACATTGCATCTGAAATTTATTTCAATGATTTCTAAGTGATCTCATGGTTATCTTTGACTGCAAAGGATGCAGACACTTTTGTTATATAGCACAATATCTTCTGACTCAGCCTAAGAGGTTCATCAGTTTTGAAAGCACCCACCAGAATATAAAAACACCACAATCCATTTGTAACTTTCATAACATGTCAACTAATCATAAACAGTCATTGAAGAAGAGAAAATAAATCCTATAATTTTGTTTCTTTAAAACAATGTGGAGGAGTTGTTGACATTGATATTTGAGTTCATGAATCGTTACTTGAGAAAAAAACTAAGAACAACAGCAGGAGTTAGCCTGCCATTGAATCTTGGATCTTGGATCCACCTAGACCATTTTCCCACAGGCAGTCTCTGAATAGTAAACTTGATGGGATCGACTGAACCCACATAACTTTCATCTATATTCCAGTATAATCAATGGCACAGATCAGCTAATTCTCATAAAATGGTGAATTTCTCCTCATAAACCTAAATTGTAACCTCAACCTAGAATTACTGCTGTTACATTTTATGTGAGTGAATATTTACATCATTTTTCATTGCCTATTTAAATGGAAAAATGAACAATTTTATTTTAGATTTATTACTGCCTTGTATAGATTTAGAATTCCTACAGTGTGATAACAGGCCCTTCAGCCCAGCATGTCCACACCGGCCCTCTGAAGAGTATCACACCAAGACTCATTCCCTTATTACTCAACATTTCCCCCTGACTAATGCACCTAACCTACACATCCCTGAACACTACGGGTAATTTAGCATGGCCAATCCACCTAACCTGCACATATTTGGATTGGAGAAGAAAACCCACACAAACACAGAAACAATATGAAAAATCCACCCAGACAGTCGCCCAAGGCTGGAATCAAACCTAAGTCCCTGGCATTGTGAGGCAACAGTGCTAACCACTGAGCCACCATTTGCCCCTATATATAATATAGAAAATAAAGAAATTTGATAATAAACCACTTACTCATTTATGCAACATGATTTCTGAATTCACTTAAAAAAACATTGTGAAATAAAATCACAAAATGTAAAGGAAACACATACTAACCTTGTCACCCAGCTGACTGCAGGAAGCAGAGAACCAAGGTTTATGCACAGACAAGCTCTACTTTCAAGTTCAAAAACACCTGAATATAGCTTAACAACATTGTAAAATATTATGCAATGTACTGGAAAGTCTCTTGTCATGTTGTACCTTCATGTTTGGTGTGCACTACACAATGGCAGAGGTAGAGATGTGACTCAAATCCTTCTCAAAGAAATTCATTATCCAAACTCCATACATCCTAACTGAGTATGAGGTCCAAGCTATTGCTTCTGTCTTCAGAGACTCACCATCAGAATGTGATCATGGCATCCTCATTAACAAACCTTCCTTTAGGCATGCTGAGCAGCTAACCCTTTACAAAAGAGCCACTCTGGAAGCTAGTATTTTCATTTGTGTAGATTATTAAAACTTGAAATGTGAGTAAGACTGGTAAATCCAGTGTTATCGCCATCTTCAATTGCCTGGCTCTGAAACAAGGTAATTTATCAACAAAACTGGAAAACAAATTACATTGTTGCTGCTTTTTGCACCTCCACAATCTTTCTTTTAACACTCGGATACTCTGTACATTATAACAGGTCCAAAAAATTATTTGACAAGGATTTTGTTAATGATATTATTGAAATGGACTGTTCCACCGATGCTTTCCCAGGTGGCACTGAGAAAATGCTAGATGTGTAGCCAGACGTCCAGCTAGCAGACAGCTCACCAGAATGCAACGTTCAGAAATGAAGCTGGAGCATCAAATCAAGAACATAAAATCCCAGAATCGTTATAGTGCAGAAGGAAGACATTCTGCTTATCATTTCTGTGCCAGCTCTCCCAATGAGTACCTCACCTCATCCCATTTTCCTGCTCTGCCAGGACACCCTGCACATTGTTCCTATGCAGATAACCAGCTGTTTCCCTTGTGATTGAATAGAAGTGAGTCTGTGTAGTAGAAGAGGAGCTGACCAGAAGGCCAGCTCAAGACAATTGTCTCCGCATACAAAAGAATATGAGGAAGATACCAATGCTAGACACTCTGTTAAGGCAACTCGAATCTCTAAAATACCTCACTTCTTCCTTCAAATGACCTTTCTACAGTCAGAAAAAGTACATGTTCAAGACGCTGCCACAACATCAAGTGCGATGTTGGCAGTTGCAGGGATACCTTATGACCTAGCTTGTAGATGTGAAGAGTCATATACCTCCTAGGACATACTCAGCAAAATCAATGAGGCAACCCTCCTTCTCTCACAGCTCTTTGACATCCCACTTATCAATTCTTTTACGTGCAGTCGACAGGCATTCTCCTTACTGCTGCTATGCCTGATACTGCTACCCATCACCATCTTCAATTGCCTGGCTCTGAAACATGGTAATTTATAAACAAAACTGGAAAACAAACATCCCGTTAAACGTTGGCATCTGGAGACATCCTTCAGTATTCATATGGTGGAACAGCAACCACAAACCAACACTTCTCAGGGCACACAGATGGCATGGCTGACACTTCATTGCATATGCAACTGCAGATTCCTACAGTTATCACTGTTTGATTACCAAGTCACACATCTTACCTGTCCTTAGTCACATCCCACCTTCTAAGTCACTGCTACTCTTTCCCCAGTGCCCACTTTTCCCCAGCATCTTATCATTGTTCAAAGCTAAAGCATTACATACAGGAGAGCTTTTGAATACCTGAAAGCATCTGATTTATTCACAAAAGCTGACTGAAAACAAACTGAAGCCGCATTTGCTTCTTGAAACCGAAACAAACTGCTGACATGTTTGAGCACCAGCCATTTTACAGTCACTGAGTGATGACTGCACTCAGCTTTCAGCTACTGGAAATTGGTATCAATTCAATTCTTTCTAGTTTGTAGCATGGAATGCTGCTGTGTTTTTTTTTATTCAGATGGTAATGTTCTTTTGGTTTAGTGTTCTTGCCTTTCTCCAAGGAAGACTGATACTGCTCTCTTAGCTCTTCAGCTTCAATTATATCTTCTCTTTGCCTGTTCTGATTGTGCCTAGCCTGTAATGTTTCTTTTATTCATTCACAAGATGAGGGCCTCACTTGCTAGGCCAACATTTATTGCCCATCCCTAATTACCCAGAGGGGTGTTAAGAGTTAATCACATTACTGTGCATCTGGGGTCACATGTAAGCCAGACCAAGATGGCAGTTTACCTCCTTAAAGGATGTTCGTGAACCTGTTGGGTTTTTCCAACAATTGACAACGGATTCATGGTCATCATTAAACTTCTAATTCCAGATTTTTATTGCAATAAAATTCCACCATCTGCCGTGGCAGGATTTGGACCTGGGTCCCCAGAATGTTACCTCAATGACTGGATTAAAAGTCTGATGATAAATGCACGCTATCTATAGCGGACAACAAGGCTCCACAAGCTGATTCAAGCATCAGAACCTCATCTTCAGGAAGTCAATCACCTGCTCCATTATGGTCCTGGGAGAAGAATTGGCTACATTTTATCTATACTTAGCCTTAGTCAAGTTGTTGTGTAATGGGGTCATTAGCCATGGTTACAAAGGATATTCCTTATCCCCCAGTAACCATCCTAGTAAAGCATCTGGCCACTTAAATGCAGCAGTGTAAGAATTCTCAAGAATATAGTATCATGGCTGCTCCCTGGGTACTTGGCGCAGACTTCCAAAATGTGGTACCAATGATCACAGATGATTTGTACATTGGTGGAGTGGAAATTTGTTTCTATTGATGAACACAGTTGTTTTATGGTATGGGCCCCTCTATCACAAAATGTGTACAGTTTATTGTAACCTATACCTGAGAGAAGTCAGCAATATTGGCAAATCTTACTGCCCAGGCTGCAGCACTTATGTTTTTGCTTTGAAATGAGATGAAGAGGCAGGATGAGACTCAAATAGATGCGGTAGCAGGATGGTTACATTTGTGGGTGGACAATTGATCACACACACACACACACACATAAAGGTTTCGTGCAACCTTTGCAAAATGATGGCCACCCACTCCTTCGTAGACTTTTACAACACTGAAAGAGAACATTTGTCCCATTGTGTCCATGCCAGTGAACAAATATCTGACTATGCTAATCCCATTTTCCAACACTTAGTCCTGGAGGCTATGGAAATGCAAGTGAAGTTCTAAAACCTGCTTAATTGTTACAAGAGTTTCTGACCCAAATGGCCTTTTAGGCAGTGTATTCCAGACTCCCATTATCTTGTGGATGAAAAACATTCTCCTCAACTCTCCTCTGAGCTTTCCTCCTCTTACCTTTAATCTATTCACCCTGGTTATTGACCCCTGTACTAAAGCCAAAAGTGCCTGGCTATCAAACCTCAATGTCCCTCAATCCCTCTAGCAGATCCCATCTCAACCTTTGCTGCTCCAAGAAAAATAATCCCAGTCTATTCAATCTTTCCTCACAGTTAAGATCACCTAGCCTAGGCAATATCCTGGTGAACCTTCTTTGCAACCTTTCTTGTGTAATCATATCCTTCCTCTAACATGGTGACCAGAACTGCACACCGTAGTCCAGTTGTGGCCTAACCACCATTTTATACAATTGCAGCATAACCCTCCTGCCCTTGTACTTTAATGCATCAGCTAATAAAGGCAACAATCCCACATGCCTTTTTAACTAGCTTACCCTACCTCTCCTAGTACCTTCAGGGATTTACAGAAATGCTCCCTCTGATCGTCAATGTTTTCTGGAATTCTTCCATTTATAGTGTAATCCCTAGTCTCACTAACCATTCCCAAGATTATTACCTCACACTTTTCCAAGTTGATTCCATTTGTGACTGCTCTGTTCACCTAACCAATCTATTGATTTCCTCTTGAAATAAATGACTCATCAATATATACCATAGAGTCATAGAGATGAACAGCATGGAAACAGACCCTTCGGTTCAACTCGTCCATGCCGACGAGATATCCAAACTCAATCTAGTCCTGCCTACCAACATCCGGCCCGTATCCTTCTAAACCCTTCCTTTTCATATACCCATCCAAATGCCTTTTAAATGTTGCAATTGTTCCAGCCTCCAACACTTCCTCAGGCAGCTCATTCCACACACATACCACCCTCTGAGTGAAAACATTGTCCCTTAGGTCTCTTCTATATCATTCCCCTCTCACCCTAAACCTATGCCCTCTAGTTCTGGAATCCTCCACCCCAGGGAAAAGACTTTGTCTATTTATCCTATCCATGCACCCCATGATTTTATAAACCTCTATAAGGTCACCCCACAGCCTCTGATAACAGCCTCAGCCTGTTCAGCTGCTCCCTGTAGCTCAAATCCTCCAACCCTAGCAGCATCCTTGTAATTTCTTTCTGAATCTTTTCAAATTTCACAATGTCCTTCTGATAGGAAGAAGACCAGAATTGCATGCAATATTCCAACAGTGGCCTAACTAATGTCCTGTACAGCCGCAACATGACCTCCCAACTCCTGCAATCAATACTCTGACCAATAAAGGAAAGCATTCCAAACGCCTTCTTCACTATCTGATCTACCTGCGACTCCATTTTCAATGAGCTATGAACCTGCACTCCAAGGTCTCTGTTCAGCAACACTCCCTTGTATCTTACCAATAAGTGTATAAGTCCTGCTAAGATTTGTTTACCCAAAATGCAGCATCTCACATTTATCTAAATTAAACTCCATCTGCCACTTCTCAGCCCATTGGCCCATTGGTCAAGATTCTGTTGTAATCTGAGGTAACCTTCTTTGCTGTCCACTAAACCTCCAGTTTTGGTGTCATCAGCAAACTTACTAACGATACCTCTTATACTCATTCCAAATCACTAATATAAATGACAAAACATCATACTAATTTTCAAGTAATTTGTGAACATCTTGGTGTGAACACTTCTAGATTTAAGACCAAATCATTAATGTACAACATAATCAGCACAAATATTGCAAAACCATATTAGCAACAGACTTCCATTCACAAAACCTCCCTGCACCATCACCCTCATCTTCCTGCCTGTCAGTCAAGTTTAGATATAACATGTCACTTTACCTTATATCCTGCAGACAGCTTATTTTCTTAATCAGCTATTAGGAATCTCATGAAAAGCTTTGGTAAGTTCATGTAAACCACCACAAATGCTTAGCCTTCATAAATATTCCTGGTTAATTTCTCAAAAACCTTGATTCAATTCATCAAACATGACCTTAGCATTTGTATGTTGATTATTTCTGATTGATCACTGTCTCTCCAAGTGCAAATATATTCTGTCACCTAGACTTATTTCTGATAACTTTCTCACCCTGAAGTTGGATTGACTAACCAGTAATTTAATGGGACAATGTTAGCAGTCCTCAAATCCTCTGGCATCTCACCTATTGCTACAGAGGAAATGATTATTACTGCCAGGGTCCCTATCATCTCTGTGTTTACCTCCTTCAATAGTCTGGGATACATCCCATTTCGTTCAGTGGATATATCCACTTTTACAACTGCTAACCCTGTTTATACCTCCTCCCTCTTTATGTTAATTTCTTTTGATATTTCAGTTCTGCACACTGATATCTGTACCTCCGTCAGCTTTTCCATTGTAAAGATTGACACAAAGAATTTATTAAGGACTGTGCCCACATTTCTGTGTCCACACATAAATGGCCTCTAGGTTCTACTCTTTCCCTAGTTGATCTGTTGTTCAGGTCACCCGTTCTGTGCCAGTATCCTGGAACATGCTCAGCCTGGCTGACATGATGCCTCACTCTGGTTGAGGAACTGGTATCAAGAGTGAAAGGCTCTGGCTCTCCTGCACCTTCTGCGCATCCTGGGGGGATTTCAGGTGTGACCTCTTCCTGAGAGGCTGTTTAGCTACTGAACTTGGTCCTGAGTTTGCTGGTGCATCTGTTCCTCTTCCATTTCTCTATTCCTTTGTTACATTGCAGCAACAGTGATAATAGCCCCTGGTGTGGCGGATCCATCAGTCATACTTGTAATGAAGACTTTGTAGGAAACAGAAGAAATCGAACAGGCCTTTAGTAATATGAGTAGACAGTATTCATACCCCTAACACTGTATATTGCTCTATACAGTGTGAATCCTAAAAATCTTCCCCTCAATTTAAAAGTGACCTTTGAAAATATTTCTATTTTACACTGGCTTTCCACTACCATCAAAAATGAGTGAAGCGACACCAAGGTAGCCCAGCTGGAGAATAAAGGTCATGCAATTCTGACGCAGAAACTCTAATTCACTCTCCAGTTACCCACGTGTCTTTAAACAGTTCTGATTTAAGGCTATTGCATTTTTATATTTGCCATACAGTGAGCATAGCATTTCCAGTCCCCTTGCTGAGGTGCCAGGATTATACCACAGTGAGCTTTGCACCCATTAATTTGTGTACAAGTTGACATCAGTGGTTTCTCATGACCATCCAATTACAGTAGTTATTTAAATTTAGCAGGACTGTCACTGGGAGCTGGAAGAAGAGAAGATAATGACAGGTCAACATTCCTTAAAGAGGTGTTATAATAGGAAGTAGACTTCACCATCTAAATATATGACAGTGTGCTGTATGTGGGAACAGAAATTTGTGTATGCTTTAGGAACCCTGTATTAATGTCTTAACTGGTTAATTATTAAATGGTCTTGATGAGGCAGTGTGGGGCAAAACATTGCTTATATTGATAGAGACTGCGAATGGACTCTTTGTCAATTGATAGATGGCTAAAACACACAAACTCTTTGATGGATATGCGAATAATTGTTCTGCTTGGTGTACCAGGACATTGTCCACAGAAAGTATGGGCGGCACGGTGGCACAGTGGTTAGCACTGCTGCCTCACAGCGCCTGTAGACCCGGGTTCAATTCCCGACTCAGGCGACTGACTGTGTGGAGTTTGCACGTTCTCCCCGTGTCTGCGTGGGTTTCCTCCGGGTGCTCCGGTTTCCTCCCACAGTCACAAAGATGTGCGGGTCAGGAGAATTGGCCAAGCTAAATTGCCCGTAGTGTTAGGTAAGGGGTAAAATGTATGGGTATGGGTGGGTTGCGCTTCAGCGGGTCGGTGTGGACTTGTCGGGCCGAAGGGCCTGTTTCCACACTGTAAGTCTAATCTAAAATCTAATCTAAAAAGTATTCCAGCAATATGGCTGGAAGGAGGTAATGCTTATCTGCAATGTGTTATGCATTCTCTCACTTACAATGTTCTGATTAATATTGAGTTAAACACCTTCAGATTGTGAACTCACTCCCACACCTTCCCTTTCTTTTAGCTTTACCTGTGGCATTCTCTGTCACCATGTCCTCTCTCCCCTCTCCCCAACTCCAGTGGAATCATCTTTTCAGTCTGGCAGTGGGACACACCATTCGTTCTGCCATTCTCATATTCTGATCACTTAATACGCACTATCAACACACTTTCTCCCCAAGCACTCCACCACACCACACCACTATTTCATAAACGCTGCCCCTTCCTCACTTCATGTCAGCTCTGATGAAGACTCGAAATGTTAGCTCTCTCCATGGATGCTGAATGACCTGCTGTGATTTCCAGCATTTTTTGTTTTCAATACAGATTCCAGCATCTGCGATAATTTACTCCAACCTTTCTTCTTTATTTTTTTAATCCAAAAAATTGCTTTCACATAAACAGTGAATTCTGATAACATCACTATGGGAATTGGTTTTCAGAAGTTACAGAGTTTTACAATGCGATTCAAGTGACTTAATATTGTTGTTGATACTGATGATGTATAATTATAGGTAGCAATCCTATTTATGTATTTGATCACTTGGTGTCTTGGTCTTGGTCATTTCATTGGCTGCAGTGTAATTACATCTTGATGTAAAGCCAACTTTTGAAACTTGCAATAAACTGACTGCAAACTTTTCAAAATTAATTGAAAATCATCCGCGTCCACCAATCAACAAGTGGTTCACAGTTAACTGCCTTTTGGATGTTGGTGAGCAAGATTTAATTTCCTTGAGTTCAAAATTGTACAGTATCAGGTGGCTTTGTTATTATAATGACATAGATGGAGAGTGTGTTCCAGAAGGTAGGAAAAAATGAATTTGTCTGGTCGGATAATCCTCCATCTTGTACTATACATATCATCCGTATGTCAGGTAATACAGGTGAGGGAAGCTTTTCCCACTCGCCAAGAAATTATTGTAAGTTTTGGCCAGCCTGCATTTAGATACTCTGCAATATCTCCTTGATGAAGGTCAGAAAGGTCTTTGTTTTGTACTAATGCATTAAAAATATGATCATTGGACTGGAGGACATTGAGTTTTTTTGAAGCTGCGTTTTGCTGTCATCTACTGCAACTTCGTCAGCAAAGATTTAGCCATCACAATATCACACATGAAAATTTAATTCCTGTGCCATTTCTGTCTGCCTTCATTTTTTTCCTAAATCTGTTTTCTTCAGTATGATTTTCCTAGGGTGGGGGTGTCCAAAGAGGGCATCAGCGTAAGGTAAGAAGGGAAAGATTTAAAAAGGACCTGAAGAGTAACTTTTTCACGCAGAGGGATGGTGCATGCATAGAACGAGCTGCCAGAAGAATTGATGAAAGAGGGTAGGTATAACATTTAAAATGCATCAGGTTGAGTAAATGAATAGGGAATGTTTAGAGTGATATGGGCCAAATGCTGGCAATGGGACCAGCTCAGATTGGGACATCTGGTCAGCATGGATGAGTTGAACCCACCGAAGTGTCTGTTTCCATGCTGTATGACTCTATGAGTGAACAGCAGTATCTTTTTTTCTTTCTGTCTGTACAGATTGGGTACCTTCACCAGCTTTTCTCTAACGTCCTAGTCAGCAAATTTAAACAGAAATTTTGAGCTCTAACCAAGCAGAAAGCTATCTTTGTGTCCTGGGCTTGTTGTGATATTGGATGCAGCAATCAAAAGCAGGCTTTTTAGAGGAACTTGAAAGGCTTTGAGGAAGCAAAATGCATCCTGACAGAGATTTTAGATGTTTATCTGCTCATCATCAGAAGAGACTGAATATATGATCGAGTGAAAAAAATGCATCATGATTGTCCATCACGAGCCATATTTGATTATGGATATTTTGTAGAAGTGACCAAATGGTTTCCAGAAAGCATTGCCATGTCAAACAACCACTGATCCATGGAAAATGCTCTCTATGTTGAGATCATTGAATAAAGAATAGTTCATACATATGTAACATTACTGACTGAACCTTCAGATGATCTGTGCCAAAGCATATTATTTCAAATTTCAGGCATGGTGAATCACCATTGTAATGCTGATAGATTCTACAGAGGTCAGCCAGGCAATCTCAGAAAAACAGTACTTAAGAACATTTTAAAAAAAAACAACAAATAATCCAGCCTGCTCCACAATTCAATACTATCTTGGTTAATTTTTGACTTCCATTTCACTCCCTATCAATCAATTCTTTCAATCCCCAGGACACCAACATTCTGTCTGTCTCAGCCATAGATGTAGTCAGTGATACAGCATTACAGGCCCCTTGGGTAGAGAATTCTCTAGGCTCATAAGCCTTGAAATGCTAGTCACACCTCTGCTAGAGAAACATTATTTATTTATCTGTTACACTACCGTTTCTGAGGCTTTCCAAGATGGAATCATTTCATTTTGAATCTCTCTTGCCCTTCACATGATCCCTTTTATTCCTTTCCCAAGCCTTCTTTCGCTTTCCACAAACCCATCACTTGCTTAAATTCCATTACATTTCCGACAATGGGAACACATGCTGCTGACTGTGTTTGGAATGTTGACCTTATCATTTTTAAGCCAGAAGTGTAAGACCTCCTGTTTTGGCCACAGTATGTATCCATCTGTGAAGTGATTTGGAGGCCTATGGTGAGCCAAAATTACCGTGATGCCTTATCTCCTGGAGACACACCCATTGAGCTCTGTCTTTGGTTCCATAAATTTCACTGCATTTAAAATGTACTTGCTAACTTTTAAAAAAAAATTAAGTTCTTCCCACCAACCTCGACACACAAAACTCTGCTCAAAGCCCTCCCGATTCTGCTCACACCCTCGCTGTGCTCCTGACATAGCTCAGCAACTCCCATGCACTGATAAACACAACCTGTTGCCCTCCCTTCCCTCCCATTGGGATGAGCTGTGTCAGGGGAGGAGGTGTGGGAGTGTTGACCAGTGTTGGGACAGGGGAGAGGAGCAGCACTGGGGTGGGCAGGAACAATGGCTGGAAGCAGTGAGTTGTGTTGATGGGTGGGGCGGAGAGCAGAGTTGGAGGGGGTGAGCAATGTTGGGATGGAGTGAGGGGGAGGGTGAACAGTGCCCACAGGGGTTCACAGCTTGGGAAATGTTTAAGCAGTCTCAGGCTTGCTGGGGTGCTTTGACACCCTTTTTAATTCAAAGAGCTGCAGTCTTGGCACCAAAATCAGGGTCAAACTAAGTACTGGGAAAGCAGCTCAGGATTCTCATGCAGACAGGTCCTGGATGAAATCTTCAACTACTCCCAGGGAATCAAGCACCAGCAGAAATCCGCTTCCAGGAACTTTTGTTGCCAGTGAGACCCTTGCTCGAGGCAAACATCTCATCTTCCTGCACAATTAACACTGTTTTTCTGTCCATGAATTCTACCTGAACAGCAGAGTCTTTCCAACCTTTCCTCCTTTTGTTAAACATTAACTTGTGGTGATCCAACAGAATTATGCCCTTGTCTCAATTATACACATTAAAATAAATGTTTAACTAAGAAGAAGCGTAACACCATATTGTTTTACTGTTTACTTTTAGTGCACTTCCTGGCAATAGCTGGATACAACAGCAGGCAACAAATTTAAATGTGTTAATTTAGCTTCTTATTACATCAACGCATGAGTAATATTGCAACTGACATATGTAAAAGGTTCCAAAATACAACAGAGATTAGCAAGAATAATGACATTTTAATCATGAATATTTTAATCTGTTTGATTTTGGAGAGAGGAGCTCCTTACGTTATGGAACAGGTTTCTGTGAAATGGGGGGTCTGGAGGTGAGGGTTGAGTAATTTTAACCTAAAGAACCACTGGGCTTTGGCCATATTGTGGGGAGCTGGGGACTTAAAAGTCTATAAAATCTGTTTCCTGACCAAACCCACCTCCAACTTGACCAATTCTGGCTTTTATTGTGACTGAAAAGTGGGCAGACTATCAACCAGGAGGTGGGCTGGAATTTTCAATATGACAATGAGGCTGCAATTCCTATTGTGGATCCAGTTCACCACATTACCTTCATAGATCGGATTTCCTGATCACTTCCTCCGATTAATCACCCCAATCAAAGTGCTCTTTAGTTTGCTCCTCCTTTGATTACTACTGGCTTCCCAAATAAACCCTCTTCTCCCTTTGATGTGAAGGGCACTGCTTGTCACTGGCCACTCGGGTGTTTTCCTTTCTTCCTGGTGGTGGAAATTGAATAAAGATTCATGCACCTTGTGTCTTTCACTGTGTCTCACACCTGCATACACACACAACATGGGTGCTGGGGAAAAAATAAGCCGTTAGGCGGTAGTGTGGGGATAATAAGAAAGAAAAGTAAGCAAAAAAGAAAGGAATAAAGAAAAAAAAGTTTAAAAACTTATACCTAAAAAAAAGAAAAAAAAACCTCTTCTCCCTAAATAAAACTCTAAAACAGCCTGTATGCTTGGCACTCCATCCACCACCTTAAAAATTTTCTCCTGCCACCACTCGTAACCAGTGGCAACAGTGTGTGCCGTGCACAAGGTACACAGCAATAATTCGCTGAGACTTCCTTAATAGCACCTTTCAAACATGCAATCTCAAACAGACAGGAAGACAAATGCAGTACAAGCATGGGAACACCACCATCTGAAAGTTCACCTTCAAGCCACATACCATCCCACCTTATAATTTTATCTTCATTCTATCACTTTCACTGTTTTTAAATCCAGGAGCTCCCACTTTAATAGGTCTGTAGGGTACCTACCACCTCATGGACTTTCGTCATTCAAGAAAGCAGTTTGACACCAACTCGCACGGACAATTATGGAAACGCAACAAATTCCAGTGACACATATTTCATAATAGAATTGAAAGAAAAAATTGTTAGCCAGAATATCAAAAGCAAAATAGTACAGTTGATGGAAATCGAAAATGAAAACAGAAACTTAAGATGAGTCAAGTCAAGGCACCTAGGTGCTCAAATTGACACACTAGCTCCAACTCATCCTAAAGGAAACAGTGGTGTATTTTTAGAGGAGTCATCAATTAGTTAAGCAATCCTAGTATTTAATTAGTTTTGTGGTTAATATCATCACACAGACATGAGAATAATGATGAATGATTAACATCAATATTGATTTAGTTTTCCTTTTCCACATTTGGCAATTGATCCATTCACTGCGTATACATTTACTATTTTATTGATCTAATTTGTGTTGCTTTATTGTCATTTATCTTAAAATTCTACTGTTATTGTGTACTCAATTTGTCTTTTGGAAGTTACCAGTGTTCAGATTTTAATAGGTCTGACATAAATTAGATCGAGGGGGAGAATAAATTTTTGAAGTTTTACAGGTGCTGAACAAAACATTGTATAACTTTAGCAATACCACTATCTATATAAGTCATCAAATTATCATTTGGGCGGAAGGACTCTGATGTCATAACACCAATGCATTGGCTACGTATGACTGTCATTGAACCACAGCACCCACTGTTTAAATGTAGCTGAGCCACAAAGTGTGTTTAAACTTTGCAGTCATGAGAAAATGTGAGTAGTGCACCTAGATGAGTCACAAATGGAAACGCATGAACACTTGAAGTTGTAATGGAGATGTAGTGGAAAATAATTGCATGGTCTGTAGGAGTAAAATTAAGAAGCTTGATTAAATCTCTAATTTTTAAGAACGTACAGTCTATTTTCTGCACAAGTCAAGTGGAGACAATGAATGATCTGGGGGAGAATTAGGAAGTTGTATTCCAGCTGTGAGATTCCTTTGCAGTTGGATAATGTGAGAGTGCAGCTAAAATAGTTTGTGAATGGTGGACCTTTGAATTGGTTGCCTCTTTGAACTTGTTTGCAATTTTATATAAAATACTTGATAACTTGAACTTTCTGAGTATGTGCCAACAACCCAAAACTATGCTCTCAAGCCAAATTGGAAAATTGTTGAGAATGTATTTGTGATTTTCTGAAATCAAGGAGCTTTGTTGCTGGCACATATTTGGAAAATTTATCCTAAAAATAGTCCATTATAAACATACTTTAGAAATAAGTTAATTTGGATAATGGTTTATAATGTCTTATTAGGTTTTTTTTGTCAATATCACAAAGTAAATTGCACTCAATTAATTACTTTTGAAATAATGTACCTGCTAGTGTTTGTGTAAGTAATACCTTGCAAGGCAATGTGTGACTATTTTTGGTGTTGTTGTTTGAGAAACAAATATAAATCAGGACAGTAGGAGAGCAGCTCTACAAGAAGATTTTTTCTGAGATGTTTTTGGGCAGAGATAAGGCCTTGATTTAATGCCTTGTATGTGGGATGATACTTTAGACAGTGTAATATGTTCATACACTCAGTCACTAACAAACTGAAGAGTTGCTTAAACATCTGCATGGACACCCTTTGCTGATGGCTATAGGCTCAATTCATTCGGAGGACTGTTCCTGGGCAGAGCTAACTAACCAGTATTTTCAAGTTATTGTCCTATGCTACATCAATGTAACTAAACAATAATGTGGACTTAATCTTAAACTGAGCCTGATGTCTGACAAGAGACCATCATGTATCTGAGACGGTACGCAGAATCGTATAACTGAGCAATGTGAGCTATGGCAAGACATGGTGAAATAGGTGAGATGATCATCTTGACATTAAGATGATGTCACCACAATATCTCCCCCTTTTGCTCTAGTGGCATGGCAAAATCCTTGCTGGCAAGTGGTGAGTTCCCAATGGCATCTTTATTGTTTGTTAAATAGTGTGTTAACAGCTCAACGCGCCATGGGTTTCAATGTTATTCAAAAGTGACATAAAAGCTAGTTATTTGGAAACATTAACATGGAAATCAAAGCAGGACCCTGAGGTTCAGCTCACCACCTGCTCCAAACATTCTCCGTGTTGCCCACATCCAAACAGAAGGGCAGGGCATGACCCATGATCACCAGCTAAATATACTTTTCTCACCTTGGGCACTGGAACCCGACCTTCTGAGAACCATTGCCACCATCCTGACATCTATGTGATGCACTGCATGTGCCCTCCAATCCTGCACTTGTGAAGCAGAAACCACAAGTACATGATTGCAGTGAGTACAGTTAGCACCCAGATGAAACAACCGATGAAGCACATAATCTACAGTTTGGTCAGACTGCTCTGTTAATGCATACTCCCTAGTACATACCACTATGCCCACAGTATGCAACCTTGCCAGGCTAAACCTTGCACTGATAATTGGCACTGACACACACCAGGCAGGTAGCTGTGCTGTGTAGCAGTGCTTAGTCAAGGGCATCTACATCTTCTTGCTTCTCAGTCAAGCTACCAGCGATTGCACCAAACTCAGGGCATCTGCAGTAAGCAGTGGGATATGTCTGAAAGACTTCAGGGAGTGGTCTGCACCCAATCCATGTGGACGCCTGTCTGTCAGGGGAGTTTACAACAGTTGGTCAAGGAGGTCCCAAACCAAACTGGACGCAGGCATTGGACAGGCATCCGGTGGGGTAGCTTTGCTCAGCAGGTCTGTGCATTTGTGCATTAGGGACCAGATCATGGTCAGCCCTTTGTCTCTGTAGGGGCCATGCTGGGGACAAGACTTGCCATAGAGTGGGCATTTGTAGCTACCAGTCAGGGGTGCGTGCAGGTATCAGCCAGGGCTGATGAGGTGGGTCGCAAGGGTGTGGGTCACAGTCAGTTCATCACAACCGACCACAGATGTTAAGGAGGAAGGGGAATAGGAGTCGGATGGGCAGAGAAGTGAGGCAGATTTTGACACTTTTACCTGATTTGGGTTATGAACTGGGGAAGTATGAAGCCTGTGGTGTTCATGAAAATGGCACCCAGGGGGAACGAATAGTGTTGCAAATCTCAACAATGTATTAAACCTGAGGCTGTAGGGCAGTAGTGGAGGTCCACTTGCTGTCATTTCCATCCTGGTGCAAATGGATATGGCGCATTGTCCAGGAAAACCACCAGAAATACATTCATGATGGGAGAGTTATGTGAGCCAGGATGTCTTTGCAATGATGGGGGGCCCCATCTACAATCAGTCACTGGGCATTCACAGGGGAAGAACTCTGGCACCGCATAACTGAAATGCTGATGACATTGGTTGACAGGTTATGCATTCCCTGGCCATGGTGCAGCATTCACCCTCATTGTGTGTGGCACTCCACCAGCACCATCATCACTGGGCAACAGCTGCGATAGACACTCTGGTGCATGCAGACAGCTGACCTGTGGCAGGTTTTGAAGGTGGGGAGATTTAAGGTGTCAGAGGATGCTGCAGGTTACAACAAAGCAATCAGGCTCTATACAGCAACACAGCTCACCACAAGAAGGGTGAAAAACAAGCTTTCTCACAAAGTCAAACTGTGTCCACAAGTTTCGGCTGTGGGCCCCACCCCCAGAAAATATTTCTTTCTTCTCTCCCTCCTGCTGCACCTGACTGAGCTTGTCTTTTGTGCTGGTGGGGTGGACGGAGACCCCACTGGGGCTGATGATTTTGTCAAGTGATTCCCAATGCCATTTTGTCTGGATGTATCAATCCTGCCAAGTGTCTTCTTGTCTGAGGTAAGGTGATGCTTCCCAGCATGAACTTTCAACGATTGGATGGGGGTCGGGGGAGGGAAGCAAGTTGAAAGCTGGAAGGCTCAGAAATCTCTGCAATCACTAAGTATTCACTGCCAAGGGAGCTGTGTGTGACTTGTCCTCCAGCTAGGTGCCTTCTGGTACCACCCTGCCTCCATGTGAGAGCGGAACACCTGGACAGTGGCCAAGGTTCCCCACCTCCTACCCTCCTGAGGACCAATATCTAGAGTGCAATTACTCAGAAGAGTGAAACCAGGGAATGCTAGATAAATTCACAGTTGACATCAAGATAGGTAGCAAAGAACTTGGGAAGACAACATAAGGAAATTCCAGAAAAATTTAGATACGTTGAGTGAAAGGTTAAAATCCAATATGGAAAAATGTGAAGCTATTCACTTTGACAAGTAAATATTTAAGACGTATAGTATTAATTAAATTATTTAAAGGACATAATATTTATTTGTTTAAAAAAAACTTAAATTACTTAAGTTACACCATTATGGATCCATTAACACCAAATCAACTGCCACAGTTAAAGGAGGCAGCTCACCAACACCATCTCAAGGGCAACGAGGAGTGGACAAGAAAGGCTGGTCTAACCAACAACAGTCATATCTCATTAATGAATAAATAATTCAAGAACAACTGAAGAATTCTGAGGTGCAAAGAGATTTAGCTTAGATTAGATTAGATTACTTTCAGTGTGGAAACAGGCCCTTCGATCCAACAAGTCCACACTGACCTGCTGAAGCGCAACCCACCCATTCCCCTACATTTACCCCTTCACATAACACATGGGCAATTTAGCATGGCCAATTCACCTAACCTGCACATTTTTGGACTGTGGGAGGAAATCGGAGCACCCGGAGAAAACCCACACAGTCACAGGGAGGATGTGCAAACTCCACACAGTCAGTTGCCTGAAGCAGGAATTGAACCTAGGTCTCTGGCACTGTGGGGCAGCAGTGCTAACCACTGTGCCACGGTGGCACCCATAAAGGTGTTCTGATGCAGTCACAAAATTTAAGCATACAGCTAAGTACATAATCAGGAAAACTAGTTTGTTGCAAGGAAGTTTGTGAGAGGTAATGAACAGAAAAGTAAGGATTTAAGCTTCATTTATACAGGACATTGGTGAGACCACATCAAATGTTGAGTGCAATTCTGGTTTCCTTATCTAAGGAATGCTGCAAATGGTAATTCAGAGAGTTTATTCAATTAATACATGGAATGAGAGTGTTGTCTTATGGGGATAGATTGATTTAGCTGGGCTTAGTTTGAACTAAGGCTTAAAAGTATGAGGGGTGACTTGATAGAAATTGTACGATCCCGAATGGTCTTGAGATGGTGGATGGAGTTTCCTCTTGTGGGTCCCTCCAGAACAAAGGCCCACTATTTTAAAATAAGGCATCTCCCTTTCAGGACAGGAATGTGGGGATTTTTTTTCTCTCTGAGCGTTGTGTAACTTTGGAATTTTTGCTTCAGAAGGTGATGGAAGTGGAGTCATCACAGGGTTATATGGGAATGGAAGATTCAAAACGCAAATTCACCTTATTGAATGGCAGAGCAGGTTTGAAGGACTTGTTGGTCTTAGATTAGATTAGATTAGACTTACAGTGTGGAAACAGGCCCTTTGGCCCAACAAGTCCACACCGACCCGCCGAAGCGAAACCCACCCATACCCCTACATTTACCCCTTACCTAACACTATGGGCAATTTAGCATGGCCAATTCACCTGACCTGCACATCTTTGGACTGTGGGAGGAAACCGGAGCACCCGGAGGAAACCCACGCTGACACGGGGAGAACGTGCAAACTCCACACAGTCAGTCACCTGAGTCGGGAATTGAACCCGGGTCTCAGGTGCTGTGAGGCAGCAGTGCTAACCACTGTGCCACCGTGCCGCCCAGGTCTACTTCTGCTCCTATTTGTGTACTTTCTACAGAGGGCGTAGAAGGATGGGTGAGTAAATTTGCGGATGACACAAAAATCAGTGGAGCTGTGGACAGTTCCGAACAGTTTTACAGGTTACCTGGGGACATCAATAAACGGCAGGGCAGTGCTGAGAGGTGGCAAATGGAGTTTAATGTGGAAAAGTGTGAGGTGATTCACTTTGGAAGGAGCAACAGGAATAAAGTGTACGGGGCTAATGGTAAAATTCTTGGTAGTGTAGATGAGCAGAGATATTTTGTTTTCCATGTACATAGATCCCTGAGAGTTGCCTCCCTGGTTGTAGGGTTGTTTAAAATGGCGTACTGTGTGTAAGTTTTATCGGTAGAGGGATTGGGTTTCGGAGCCACAAGGTCATACTGCAGCTGTACAAACCTCTACTGTGGCCACACTTGGAGTATTGCGTACAGGTCTGGTCACCACACAGGAAGGATGTGGAACCTTTGGAAAAGGATCAGAGACGATTTATGAAGATGTTCCCTGGTATGGAGGGAAGGTCTTATGAGGAAAGGCTGAGGGACATGAGGCTGTTTTCATTAGCAAGAAGAATGTTGAGATGTGACTTAATTAAGGCATCTCAGATAATCAGAGGGTTACATAGGGTGAACAGTGAGAGTCTTTTCCCTTGGATGGTGATGGCTAGCACGAGGGGACATAGCTTTAAATTGAGGGGTGACAGATATAGAACAGATGCCAGAGGTAGTTTCTTTACTCAGAGTCGTAAGGGCGTGGAATTCCCTGCCTGCAACTGTCGTAGATTCACCAAACTTATTTCCATTTAAATGATCCTTGGAGAAGCATATGGATGGAAATGGAATAGTGTAGGATTGATGAGCTTCAGATTGGTTTTTACAGGTCGGCACAACATTGAGGGCCTCTACTGCACTGTAATGTTCTATGTTCTGTGCAAAATAGTTGATATGGAAACTCTCCAGCTCTTCGAGCCTGTCATCAGCTGTACTGGAAGGAATGACAGGGCTTGCTTCTTTGGCCACATTACAAACTCACCTTTTGGCTAACACAATCTGGCGTATATCTCAAATCTGGAGCTTATGGTGGGAATGTTACCACTGTCCAATCGGCTCTTTTCCCAGCCTGTACCTAGCAATAAAAAAAATGACTGCATTTATTTAATTTGAATAGGAAGTTACTTTGACAAATGTCATTGTCACAAATGTATGGAGGAACAGTGCATTCCAAACAGCAATGTTTGGACTGACACCTTTCACTGCACAACTAGGCAGTTGATAGGAAGGGTGTGAATGCGTTGGAGAGAGTACAGAGCAATTTGCAAGGGTGGTTCCAAGAATGAGAAGCTTCAGTTATAAGGATGGATTCAAGAAACTAGGACCGTTCTTCTTAACAAGAAGAAGGATAAAAGAAGACCTGATAGAGGTTTGTAAGACTGTGAGCAGGCTGGATACAGTAGATTGGGAGAAGCCGTTCCTGTTCATAAAAGGGAAAAAAACACGAAGGCATAGATTTAATGTGGTGCACAAATAAAACGAGGACAATATGAGCGAAAAATTATCACCCAGCGAGTGGGTAGGATATGGATTGCATTCTCTGAAAATGTGGAGGAGGCAAGTTCAAATGAAGAACTCAAGAGGGCATTGGATGATTTTTTGGATATAAATAGTGTGCAGGAAAAGGGGGAAATGGCAGTAGGTAATAGCACTGCTGCAGACAAGATGGGACACATTGCCTTCTTCTGCACCGTAACAAATCAATGATGCTGTTGAGTGTCTTCTCCAGCTGGAACTTGCTGTGTCATTGTGCGTACCAGTGAGCAGTGTTGCCTCATCATTGCTTTCACAGTTATACCTGGACCAACACAGTTACTACCACTTTCTTCCTGTGACATTCCACCAACATTGCTTACAATACTGTAAATAGGATGGGAAGAAAATTGAAAATTGTTTTTGCAATAAGACACTATATTTCCATTTCCAGTTTATTTACCTGTTTAGTTTCTCAAATTGATATGAAGTACTTACAAAGAGTACCTAAAAAAACTCATGGACATTGTGAATGGACCCTGATACCTTATGCATATAATAGTTTGACATGTGTGCTCACTAAATAAGTTAGTAATTAAATGCATTCACTGACTCCAAAATAACTTTAACCAAAAAACAAAATCAAGGTGAAAGGGAGTAAAACTGGGGAAGATGATGCATGAACAATTTTCAGATCAAATTAAATGAGCAATTTGACACTGGGTTTCAAATCTCCTGCTCAGCACTAATTCTGTGCTGGGAATTGTTTAGGATGCTCCCCACTATCCCTGAATTCCCAATTCCTTCCCATCTTGGCATTACTCTTCCTGATTTCAGGTATGGTGCAGGAGCTATAATAACTTGGGCTTCATGTTGAGCTCGCTCTGAGGTTTCTCCGTTCTTTCTGCTGAATCCACAATCCTAAAAGCAAGTAAACCAAATAAAAAAATCAATTTTTTTGATTTTCTTTTATGCATCATAAATCAAATCTACTAACTACAATAGATTAATAAATAACTTTTTCTGGTACTCACTTTAATGACAATGTTTTATTAACTCTTTCATTCACAGGACACAGACATCAGAACTTGACTAATTGCCTGTCTGAAATTGTTCTTGAGAAGGTAGCGGTGAACTGCCTTCTTGAACCGCTGCAATCCATACGTTGTCGGTTCACCCACAGTTCTATTAGGATGGGAATTCCAAGAGTTTGCCTCAGTAGCAGCAAAGAAAAGGCACTTCAGTTCCAAATCTGTGATTCTGTAAGGTCAGGATGGTGCATGATTTGGAGAGGCATTTTGAAGGTCTTTCTATACATCTGCTGCCCTTATTCTTCTAAATGGTGCAGACCAAGCATTGGACAGTGCTGTCAAAGGAACTTTCCCACATAACCTAGAGCACAAAATCAAAACCTGGGCAACATTTCACAAAGGTTCAAATATATCAAAACAAAGATTCTCCCTTCAATAACCCTCTGGAATACCTAAGTTTGTGTTATCATTGTGCTACACATACCATCACTTAGAGTAGAGTTGAATAAATGAACAGCTTCCCTAAAATGTGGTTACAGGATGAGAGGAGATCTTACTGAAATATATAGGATTCTTAAGGGTCTTGACAGGGTAGATGTGGAGAGGTCATTTCCCCTTGTGGGAGGGTCTGGACTGGAGCCCATAATCACCTTCGAAATGAGGAGTGATTTCCTCTCTCAGAGGGAAGTGAAGCTGTGGGATGTTTTTTACGACAGAAGGTTGTTGATGTTGGATCATTAAGTACATTCAAGGCTGAGTTGGACGGCTTTTTAATCAGTAAGGGGAATCAAGGGTTATGGTGAAAAGAAGGAAAACGGGGTTAAAGTCTATCAGATCAGCCATGATCTCATTGAATGGCAGAGCAACTTGATGGGCCAAATGACTTATTCTGCTCCTATGACACTGAATTTTTTTAAGGAAAGACTGAAGACTTTTGAAGGTGAGATTCATCCAGAAACCTGAAAAACCCTTTGTCAAATGTTGAACAATGAGCTGTTGACCAGGCTTGTCCAAAAGCTGGCCCACAGGCCAGAACGTTACCTCTTTCTGGTCGTAAACAACCCACCATCAGATTCCGAGTGCAGAGAAACATACTGTGTGGAGGATTCTGCATGGCAACGTTCCTCCAACCAGAGGCCTTCCTCCTCTTAACCTGTCAGCTGCAAATGAGGAAGAGACAGAGCAGTGAGGTAATGAGAGAGTGTGTAGGAGGCAGTGAGAGAGAGATTGTGTGGGAAAGAAGAGTGTGTGGGAGGCAGTGAAAGAGAGGCAGCATGTTGTCTTTTTGGGTCTGAGTCAAGGATGTCACAGAACAGCTGCGGGACATTCTTCTGCAAAAAGGTGAACAGTAAGAGGTTAAGAGGTTGTGGTCCACATTGCTACTGACAACATTGGTAGAAAGGGAAATGCTGCAGTCAGAGTTTATGGAGCTCAGTAGAAAACTAGCAAGCAGGAGCTTCCAAATAATAATCTCTGCACGTACAGAAACAGGAAAAAAGATGGATGAATGTGAGGCAGGAAAGATAGTGCAAAGAGGAGAGCCAGAGGTTCCTGGAATACTGAGACTAGCTCTAGGAGAAATGGTTACAGTACACGGGAGACAGTTCGCATCTGAACAGATCCAGGACTGAGTTATTCCCAGAGCAGTTTGCTCGTCCTATTAGGGAGAATTTGAATTTGTTCAACAGGATATGGAAACTAGGAGAAATAAGTAGAAAGTAAAACCAGAGCACACAGAATGCCAGAAGAGGCAGAGAATTCTGGAGTAAGAATTGTGAGTTAATATATCAAGTGGAATGTTATAAGGATCTAAATGATGTGGACTGTGGGAAAATGTGTGGTAAAATCAGCTGATCAGTGCAACAAGACCCATCTTGACTTTAAGAAGAACTTTTGACATCTTTTATGATTTATGTAAGTGAGGTGACAAGATTCATACTAAACTGTGGCGAGATACCAATTCACAGGAAGTAGCACTTATTAAATGCCTTATTAATGGCACAACTCCCTTCCAACCAAACTATCACCCACGATTGGATCCATGGACACAGGCCCCTCATATTCATTGTCACAGATATTGGCATCTGGCAGGAGATAGCTTTGGCAAATAGGATTAAGGATAATCAAAAGGAATTCTACAAACACCTTAAGGACAAAAGAGTAACTAGGGAGAGAAAAGGGCCCCTTAAAGATCAGCAAGGCCATCTATGTGTGGAACTGCAGGAGATGGGTGAGACAATAAATGAGTATTTTGCATCAGTGTTCAGTGTGGAGGAGGACATGAATGCTCAAAACCTTGGGGGAATAAATAGTGATATCTTGAAAAATGTCCATATTATGCAGGAGGAGGTGCTGGATTTGTTAAAAAGCATAAAGGTTGATAAATCCCTGAGACCTGTTCAGGTGTAACTTAGGCCTTTATGGGAAGCTAGGGAAGTGATTGCTGGGCCCCTTGCTGAGATATGTGCATCATTGATGGCCACAGGTGAGGTATTAGAAGACTGGAGGTCGGCTAACATGGTGCCACTGTTTAAGAATGGTGGTAAGGACACGACGAGGGAGTGATAGACTGGTGAGGCTGATATCAGTGGTGGGCATTTGCTGGAGGGGATTCTCAGGGACAGGATTTACAAACTTTTGGAAAGGTAAGGACTGATTAGGGATAGTTGACATGGCTTTTTGCATGGGAAATCATGTCTCATGAACTTGACTGTGTTTTCTGAGGAAGTGATGAAGAGGATTGATGGGGCAGAGTGGTGGATGTGATCTATATAGATTTCAGTTTGGCTTTTGACAAGGTTCTGCATGGTTAACAAGTTGGATCACATGGATTACAAGGCAAACTAACCATTTGAATACAGAACTGGCTCAAAGGTAGAAGACAGAGGGTGATGGTGGAGGATTGCTTTTCAGATCAGAGGCCTGTGACTAGTCGTGTGCCACAAGGATCGTGCTGGGTCCACTACTTTTCATCATTTATGTAGATGGTTTAGATGTGAACATATGTTAGGAAGTTTGTAGCCGACATCAAAATTGGAGGTGTAGTGGACAGTCAAGAAGGTTACCTCAGAGAACAATGGGACTTTAATCAAATGGGCCAATGGGCTGAGGAGTGGCAGATGGAGTTTAATTTAGATAAATGCTAGGTGCTGCATTTTGGAAAGGCAAATCGGACAAATACTTATACATTTAATGATAAGGTCCTGGGGAGTGCTGCCAATCAGAGAGTGCACGTTCATAGTTCCTTGAAAGTGGAGTTGCAGGTAGGCAGGATAGTGAAGAAGGCACTTGGTACGTATGCCTTTACTGGTCAGTGAACTAAGTATAAGAATTGGGAAGTCATATTGCAGTTGCATAGATCATTGGCTAGGCCATTTTTGGAGCCCTGTGTTCAATTCTGATCTCCCTATTATAGGGAAGACGTGTGAAACTTGAAAGGGCTCAGAAAAGATTTACAAGGATGTTGCCAGGAATGGAGGGTTTGAGCTATAGGGAGAGGCTGAATAGGCTGGGGCTATTTTCACTGGAGCATCAGAGGCTGAGAGGAGCATGGATAGGATAAATAGACAGGGTCTTTTCCCTGGGTTGGGGGTGTCCAAAACGAGGGAACATCGGTTCAAGGTGAGAGGGAAAAGATGTAAAATGGACCTAAGGGGCAACATTTTCACAGAGGGTGGTGTGTATGTGGAATGAGTTGCTAGAGGATGTGGTGGAGGCTGGTACAATTCCAGCATTTAAAAGGCATCTGGATGGGTATATGAATAGAAAGGGTTTAGAGGGATATTGGCCAAGTGCTGGCAAATGGGACTAGATTAGTTTAGGATATGTGGTCAGCATGGATGAGTTGAACCAGAGGGTCTGTTTCCATGCTGTACAAGTTTATGGCTCTGTGAATCTATCTAACAACTCATCAGGGCCATCCTGTCAGTTCACCGATGAACTGACAGTACAGTCTAGAAACACAAAGTTTCATTTCAGGGTGTACCAGCAGCTAGCAGCAACATGTTGTGGCAGAGATACATTGCACACAGCAACAGGCACCTAGCTCACAGATTGGGCTCGGCATAACTCAGAGGTGCTTGTTTGCTCTCTTAGACCCTCACTCAGTCTGCACCTGCCTCATGCATGCTTCCATCATGTCTGCCTTGCTGGCCAGTTGGCGCAGTCACAAAACACTGGTCAGCAGTGCTCAATGGACAGAGCACAGGTCTTGCTGTGTGGCAATGCTATGTCAATCTCACATCTGCTCCATGTACCAGCAGCTTATGTGACAAACACCCTGCATGTGCAGCAAGGGGGCTAGACACATATCCAATTCCTGCAAGAATGGTCTTCAATGAAGTTCATGGAAGCGCACACCAGTAAGGGGATCCAAGCGTAGAGGAGAGGCATCCAGTTGGGGTGTTTACAGTCAGGGCACCTGTTCCCTGCAAAAAAAAAAAGAATTGAGTCATGACCAGTCCAATAACTATTGCAGACAATTTCGGGGAAAGGGCAAATGCGGTCAGGTAAATATTTCAGCACTATTCTGAGGTCTGAGCATTTCTTGCTCAGGGTTGTTCATGATGCAAATTGAAACCATGTATTGGGGAAGAAAATGGTGTGGGTTATGCTTGCGAGGTAAGTGACTCAACTGTGAGGGAGAGCTGGTTCAGCAACCATCAATCATGGGCCTTTAAAAAAGGAAGAACACTGGCTACAGGTCCATGTAGTGTGAAGCACACATGTTTGGAGGCTGCCCAATTACCAGACCATCGCACTGTATTGACCCTTCCTATGAGTTACACCTCCCTACCACAGTCACTGGTGGTCAGCTCTTTGATAGTTGCACCTTTGTGCACAGAGGGAGCTATTTGGGATGTTGAACAAGGAGGGTCAGAGGTGCCACCATTGGACAATGAATGTGTACTACTGCTTCCAGATGGTGTAGTAAACTTTCAGCACAGAACTCCATCTATTAAGTCTCATTTGTGGCCATGAATAGTTCCTTGATGGTGCAAAAATGCATTTTGAGCCTGTACAGACAAACTCACAATCACATGAAAGTTGAAATCAGGAACATTTATGCATAAACTAAGAGTGTTGTTCAAACTATTTTCACTTGTGCCACCAAAGTGCCATCACTTTATAATTTTCTTCATCTCCTTCCCACCACATGTTAGTGCAATCTCTGGTTCTGCAGCTGGGGGTGGAGGGAGTTTGTTCAGCTGTTAAACCCATTGACTTTCATCTCCAATAGTGTTTGTGTCCAGATGTGCCAGGAGCAAGTTGACATTCCTTAGCTTCAATCTCTGAGGGTCAGAGGGTGCTGGTAGAGTGGAGGTAAAGGGCCCACCCACCTCTGCAGTCTCCTGAATGGGAAGTACAAAGGAACTTCTGGCAGGTGCCCCCAGCATTGCCCTGTCACCTTGTGAAGAGGGGACATCTGAATCAGGAAGGTTCCCAACCATCCTGTCACCATGCCTTCAGTCCTCAGGACCAATGGCTGGGACAATGATATGCAGATTTATGTCCTGGTAATCACTTCTTCAACCTGCCACCTTTAATGAATCATAGAATTGTTATGGTGCAGAGGGAGGCCATTTGCCTCTGCCTCTCTGACCTTTTTAACCCCTGCCTTTTCCCATAGCTCCACATTCTCTGTCTATTGAAAAAAAATCATCCATTGTCCTGCTGAATGCATCAAGTGAATTTATCTCCACCACACTTCCAACTGATGTAATCCAGGCCCTAACTACTTGCTGCGTGGAACTGTTCCAACTCAAATTTACTTACTCCCCCAGGATCCCACTGTTTGTTTAGAAATATATAGAATTGTGTTCCTTGTTTGACATTGCCTCTTTGGCCTCTCATTCTTCCTTCCAAAATGAATCACTTCACACTCCTTTTTAATAAATCTGTCACCTCTCCGGCAATGCCACCAGCCAATCTACATCTGTTTAATGTCAGTCATTTTGCGCCTTGCAGTTCAATATTTCCAAGATATGTGCATTTAACACATTTCAAAACTGTACCCCCAAGTCAAGGTCATGAATATAGATGAAGAAAAGCAGGTGTGATTCAGACTGTCCTTGGAGAAAAACTCACATTCCCTCCCTTCTGTAAAACAATGGTCACCATTGCACAATGATTTTTGTCACTCTGCCAAATTCATATCCATGCCCTAGCTGACAGTCAGTTCATATTGTCCTGGAATTTCTGTAAGTTTTCTCCCAAGGTTAAACTGAATTCCTTGTGTTTGCTGGGCTTACTTTTACACATATTTTCTTATCTAACCATCCTGAGATGTTGTTTTATACTTCTGGAGCAGGTGGACTTAAACCCAGATTTCCTGGTTGAAAGATATGGACACTATCACTGTGCAACAAGTACCTCTGGATTCATTCTAATAATTGCAGTTCTCCAGTTTTCTGGCACCACCTCTTTATCTCAGTAGCATTAGAAGACTATTGCCTACCCTTCCATCATTATTCTCTTCTGCTACCTCAAATACATCTCAGTGAGTCTTGGTAGCTTGTCAACTTTAAGTATACCCAGCATTTATAATTCCTTGACTTTATCAAGTTTTAGACCATTCACTGTCTCAGTTTCTTCCTTTTTCACTATAATTTCAGGATCTTTTCTCATTTTCATGACAGGTGTAAAGTAGTAATTATTTAGCACTTCAACAAGGCATGCTTCCACCAAGCACAAATCTTATTTTCACTTTGAATCAGTCTATTTCTGTTTTTACTACTGTTTCTCTACTTATATGCTTTTTGAATTTTATTGTTTTAAGCAGCCTGTTAATTTTTATACTATCACAGAATCAAAGAACATGTTATTGTGCAGAAAACTACTTGTCCCATCATCTCTGCACCAGGACTTTGTAGGAGCAATTTAACTGGTGCCACACTCCCAGCTTCTCCACATAGACCTGGACTTCCTTGTTTTCCAGGTAACAATAAGTTTGCCCCTGGAATAGTTGGATTGAACCTACCTCCACCACATTCCCAAAACTAACCCCTTGCTTTGTGAAAAATCTTTTCCTCATGTCCCCATTCCTTCTTTTGCCAACTACCTTAAACATGGTCCCCCTGGTTCTCAACTATTCCACTAACGGAAATAAAGTTTCCCTACCCATTCTGGTCAGCCAACTAATAACTTTGAAAAAAAATTTTTTTTATTGTCAATTTTCTCTTCTCATCTTTGCCTATCTACATCCATAATTGAAGTTCTTCATCACTAGAGCCTTTTTTCATAAATTGTTTTGTACTTTCTCTTATACCTTCACATCTTTACCTCAAAAAGAACCTGCAAGTTAGTTAAACCTGCCATCAACAAATCCATGCTGGTTTACCTTAATTAATCTCTACACTTTAACAAAAGGTTGTTAAATTTGGGCCGAATTACCATTTCTAAACACTTCCTCACCGCCTCAGCAAAATCTCTGACTGTAAGAATGGCTGATGTAACAGTTCTTGCTTCTTTTGGTCACCAAAACATTGCCCCATATGTTTTGCTTATCATATTAAGTGATCTTTTTCTTGACAACACATCAGCACGGTTCAAATTTCCAAAATAGAATCACATTTATAATATATTTTCCAAAATAGAATCACAGTAATAAAATATTTGCCAATGTCAATAACATAAAATGTGCACCAATTACGAAATTCTCCACTCTTGCCAATGAATCTAGGAATATACTTCTGCTTTAGCTCATTTTATTTGACTAACAGGCTGTTTAGACAAACTGGTAGGAAATCTGATGAGTGAAAAAGATCAGATTCACTTCTTGGTTTGGCAAAACTGATGGAATCTGAACCTGTTTTGAACCATGAAGATTACTTCCTCCTACAGTTTCATGGCTAAATCAAAATTTGGCTCAGCTTGTTGCGTGTTTGGAACTGAATGAAGTGTTTTTGAAGAACTAAGCCTTGGGTAGATGAAACCAAAGAGAAAAGATCAGTCTTTATTCAAGTGCATGCAGAACAGCGCCATGTGGAAAGGAGAATGCTGACTGACTTGTTGCTAAAATTTTGCATCATCTTATTTTTGACTTTCCTTGAGTTTTCAAGACTTATGTCCTTGATTTCTCAATTTTAAAACCTGACTTAATTCTTCTTTCATCAAATCCACACATTGTGATCTCAATGAACTACCGTTCAAGCACCTGCTACAGAGCTTTGGATATTACATGAGTCGTTTTCCCTCCCACACATAGGAAATGTTTCAGGCTCCAGTCAGCATGCCGAACAGTTCAGACTGAAAACTAAAAATAATTTATGTTGATCCCACTTATGGGAATCCTATGTTAAGCAGGGCTCTTGTTCAAATTATCACCCACTTTCAGAATGTGTGCATGTATTTGTTTTTATATGTCCTTGTGTACGTGACTCTGTACATGAATCTGTCAATGTGTGTACGTGTGCCTATGGCTGGATGTATCTTTGTGAGTGGTTTTGGGCATGTCAGTGCATATGTCCTTTGTAGGTGTCTCTGCGCATGTCAGTGCATATGTGCTTTGTGGGTGAGTCTGGGCACGTTGGTGTATATGTCCTTTGTGAATGACTGGGAGTGCCATTGTTTGAATGGGTTTGTGTTTCTCCATAGTTATGAATTTGTATATTGGTTTGATTTTTCACTTCCTGGGGGTGGTGAGAGAGGTGACAAGATGGGGAACGAATTAGTTGAGTTGGCTGTGGAGAAAAAAATAATCACCCCTTCCAAACCTCCTTAATCAGTAACAAATTGTTGGATGAGAAGGTATATTGGGAATTTTCTCAACTCATCAATGATTAAATCTGTAAGTGACTAATTAATGGCTGTTAAAGGGCTTTAACACACCAACTTCCTTAGTGACTGTTTTCCAATTGGGAAACCATGGCAACCTGCTTACAGAGTTTTGGGAGATGCCTTCAAATCTGCTAAACTGAGTATTCACAGACACACAAGTGGGCGAATGTGAGGAGGTAGATGATAAAAGCCATACCCTTGTTTTTCATTCAAGCACCAACCATACCATCCCCCACCCCGACTTCCTTCTCTGTGCAACAAGAAGATGAAAATGATGCACCAGCTTCACAACTGAATCTTCCAGGGAGTAGGCTTGGACTGGCAGATTGGGTGATAACTGATCATCAGTGTTGAGGCCTGTGATAGGGCGAGATACTCTCCCTTGCTCGCTTGTAGTTTGGCGAGGGAATCAGGTCTTTATTGGGTGACAAGCACAGTGAGGCCTTGCAGGTTAAGTTGTTGAGAGAGGCTCTGATCATGAAAGCTCTCAGATGGGAACCTGGATCCAGGGAATGGGTGTCAAATCACATACCTCCTCTTTCCACAATGGCCTTTGCTAGTGGACGCTTCTGGATATCCCAAACTTCAGAAAGCCAGCCAACAGTAGTAAAAGTTCAAAAGTAAAAAGACACAGTAGTTTGCAGCTTCATGATCATATTCAAATTTGCACCCTAGTGCCTTTAATCAGGTTGGTTTCCTATTTATTTTTCAGCTATAGTTAAAGCCAAAAATGGGCAGAGTGTGGTGGATTTGGCTTGGGAATCATATTTCTGAGAGTTTGATCCATTTTCTCTGCAGTAATTGGAATGAGCTCAGCCAGGTGGATCTCATAGAATATGAGTTACCTGATTGGGGCTGTTAATCTGGTCCAATCAGAGAGCCCTAACTGACAGATATAATTATAGGTGGCAGGGGTTCTGCTCACTGTAGGAGCCAGCACTGAGCTCACCTGGTCAGTGTCATGTACTACACACATGTAAATAAAGGGTAACTTGGTGACTGGATACCGGCCTTGTAAAGTTATTTCAGTCCCCACCTTAAAACCTGCCCATTATTTTCAATACAAATTCAGCCTTACATCACAGCCGGTGTGTCTCTGTATTAGACAAAGAATGCATTGAGTTTGGTTTTATTCTCTTGTATGACTGACTAGCCTGCTGAAGCTCAGCACAGAGATACTCATTTTTCAGTGAGGTATGGCTTACTGAAACTGTAATCTTTACCCTAAAATCATACACTCAGCATTCCCAGAAAAAGAGATGGAAAAATATTGGGGATTTTTTTTGTTTTCAATTGCTATTGTCGACCTTCCTGTTTTTTGTTTTAGAAAAGAAACACAATTTATTGGTGCCAGGCCAAGGGTTTCATTAATTTCTTCTGTCTTGATCACTGGAGAGACTATTTTTGAACAGCTAAAAATATAGAAGAAGAACTCCTCATGTTCACACTCCTCCATAGCATTGGACCAAATGTAAGATTTTATAACAGCATTAAATTATCTTGTGCTCCAGGGATGAATGGCATTTCTATCATTTACAGACTTAGTAATGAGGTTATTATACAAAAATAATGGTAATACCGTGGTATTTTAAACAAGATTTTTCTAGTTTGACAGAAGTTAACCTTTACCCTTATAGTAATACTATCCATGGGAGCAAAGCAATTCACATGCTATAAAAAGGTGCATGATCCAGAGAAAGTCCCCTCCATAATGTAACATGAAACTCCTGGCAATCACTGTCTGGCAGCCTTCTAAGAAAGATAATGTTAAATAGAGAACTATGCAGTGATGATGGAATGCATGCTTAAATAACTAGGATTCATGCAAAGTTGACAACAGGCTTTTATCATATTGCGTTACCTCATTTTTAAAGATAGGTCATTACAAAAAAAAACAGTGGCCCAACCTACAATTTCTTGGCTTTACAAAGACCAGATGAAGAAGAATCTAATTTCTGGCACAAGTTAATTTTGACTGTTTTTTTCTATTTAGCTTTTAGTTCACAAAATGATATTATAAGAAGCACTGGCAGTAGTTACTGAAGGGAGTTTATTTTTCTTATAATAATGTAATTAAATGCAACAAAAATGTAAATAAGAAAATAATTTCAAATACTTTGTATCGATCTGCCTTACCCTTCATTTAACCTGTTTGTCTTCTACCGTTCTGCCTTAAAGACAACAAGTAACTCTTTGGTACACATTCACTTACATTGTTATCCTCAACACTAGGTGCAGACTTAGGTTAATGAAAGGATGACATAAAAATCTGTATTTTCCACTCTTTATAGAAAAAGCTCCAGCTCTAGTATTTAAATGTAATCAGATGGCAGGTATTAACTGGGGATTCAGTTGTGCACCTATATTTATAATAGTGCCAAGCATGTTTAATTAAATTGATAAGTTTCTTTTCTAAGTTTATCTTTTTGTTATTGCAGGAGGGTAATAGTGCCCTTTCAAATAGGACATTTATTTGGTCATTGGTTATTTTGATTATGAATTTAGTAGAAGCTGCTTATATAAAGTAGCAAACAGGCACATGTATGCCTGTCTGCAGAGCGATGCCAAAAATGTGGGTTCAATTCCTGCATAGGCTGAGACTACCATGGAGAACTGTCCTTATCAAACTCTCCCTCGCCTGAGGCATGGTGACCTTCAGGTGAAATGTCCACCAGTTAGCTCTGTCCAGTAAAAGAATAGTTCTATGGTCTGGGAGGACTATGGCAATTTTATCTGTAAACAAAAACATACAGGTTTTCAAAGACCAGAGTCTAGTTCTTTCCTCCACTGCTTGGATATCCAGTGCTTCCCCAGACTGGAATTTCCCTCCTTTGGTGACACTGATGCTGGGTCAGTGTCACTGTCATGGGCATCAATGCGATTCACTAACACTGGGCCTGTGCTCTGTTGGAGTTGTAAGTCTGTGAGAAAACAGGTTGACTAGAAGATGGATTCTGTCTGAAGATGTTAGGTTGCTTGTTAAGACGTTGGTTTCTTCCTGTAGGCTTTCAGCAGCTGAAATCATCATAAAGCATATCTTGAAACAATCTTAAATGCCCCTGAATGATGTGGACCACAGAGAGAGATTTGGAGAAAACCACATGGGCATTCAAGTTAGGCCTTTCTGGACAGTGTGAGCAACAAGTTCAATTTTCCAAGAGAGTTTCAGGCATACTTAATTTCTCGCTAGTGAGATACCTATTAACAGAGATTAGTCCTCATACTCACCCTCATTAACACTGAATATCACCTTATTACTATGTAGCTTTCTATTCGTAGGCACCAAATAGAAACTGAACACTGAGAATTCCCAACACAAAACCAAATGTCTACCTGGTGACACCAGCTCATCACTCACTCTTCTGGTCTGCTATCTTCTGCACCCAGCAATAATAACTCATGGGATGCTCCATGAACTGTGACTGCAAACATACCACATCTACGAATGCTGGCACCCAACACTTGCTAACTTCTCTGCACCATCATGGCACATTTCCAATCAATTCACTCTCTACTTCGGAAATGTAACGGTGCACCCCAAGGTGTATTCCAGGGCTGCTTCCCTGCTCTCTTAGTGCACCTTTACTTTGTACCTACCTGTATATCTGGAATGTTCCTGCCTTCCCTTGTCCCCTTGTGACTTGGTTCCTCAGCCAGAGCATAAAAAGCTTTCTTTGCTGTTTAGCACAACTGCAAAGCCAGGCAGTTTGTTATGCTTGTCAGCAATCATCAATCAAAGAGTTGTCATGTTGTTGTATGATACCATGCTACCTCAATATTACGCCTAAAGCATGGGCCAGTTGATTGTGCAGCAAACACTCTGCATTTTTTCAACCTAATGGCCAACACTTGTTGTTGAAGAGGAATAGTCCTCAGTTATTCAAGAGAGGCTACTGTCAGTCAAGGGATTTTGATGATGTCTGTCGGGAATAACATCCATGAACAGTCAAGGGGTTTGGGTGCAGTCAGGCTTTGCTTGCTAATCACATTTGCGTGTCTGTCTCAACACAGCCTGAGGATGGGCCAGAGTCAGTTCTGGGCATCAGTGGAATGAGCATTGTTGGGACCATCAGGAGCACTGTAGGAGTAGGAAAGCGAAGGGGATCAACACTGGGAATTGTAGGCACAAGTCTGGGATGTGGAAGGGACAAGGACGGTGAAGAGTTAACCATGGTATATAAGGGAATGGGAAGTCAATAGAGTGTAGGTGGACAGGGGATGCTGTATGAAGTGGGGAGACGTGACGGGCAGATACTATCACTGTGGCCTTGCCAGTGGTGGGGGTGTAGTGCAAACTGTGCTGCACGATGGTGGACATCACCAACCTAGAATAACAGGGCTGAGAGAGTAAGGAAGACTGTTCAAGATGGTGGGTAGGACCATGTAAGGTCAAGATGGGCCGTCCAGGGATAGCACGTAGAAAGGGTCACAGCGTGTTCCCACAAGGTGTGGGCGGCATGGTGGCACAGTGGTTAGCAGTGCTGCCTCACAGCGCCAGAGACCCGGGTTCAATTCCCGCCTCAGACGACTGACTGTGTGGAGTTTGTATATTCTCCCCCTGTCTGCGTGGGTTTCCTCCGGGTGCTCTGGTTTCCTCCCACAGTCCAAAAATGTGCAGTTCAGGTGAACTGGCCATGCTAAATTGCCCGTAGTGTTAGGTGAAGGGGTAAATGTAGGGGTATGGGTGGGTTGCACTTTGGCGGGTCGATGTGGACTTGTTGGGCCGAAGGGTCTGTTTCCAACCTGTAAGTAATCTAATCTAATCTAATCTAAAAGAGAGATGCAGTGAGGAATCCTGAAGCACATGCTGACTGTAACTCCTATCATCTGTCAAATACTGAAAAACAAGTAAGAGTGGAAAATGGCTGCAGACGGTATCAGTGTCCATTCTGATGACCAAAACCACAAACTCCACAACTGTGCAATGAGAGACCTTTTGAGTGAAATTGTCTCAGTCATGCACCTGCAGAGTGTGGGTTCACATCATTTGCAAACACATCATCATGGATGTGAAATACACAAGGTGTACAAGTCTGTGGGCTATAAACGTTGGTCACAGGTAATGTTGACTATGTCATTGATCCTTGTAAATGACAGACTAATATTTCTGTGAAGCAGAAGTGATTACAGGCAACCTTAAAAGAGACACAAATGGGTTACAACGTATAGAGTCAATGCAAAACTTCATAGAACTTACCAAAAATGATACTCCACACAAAATATCATAGAATTCAGCCCATTTTACACAAACAGTGGTTTGCGTGTGAAATGAACTTCCTGAGGAAGTGGTGAATGTGGGTATAATGTTTAAAAGACATTTGGATAATTACATGAATTGGAAAGGTTTGGAGGCATATAGGCTAGGAGCAGGCAGGTGGGATGAGTTTAGTTTGGATTATGTTCAGCGTGGACTGGTTGGACCGAAGATCCTGTTTCCATGCTGTATGATTCAATGACTCTATGTTTTCTGACATGGAAATCAAGAGACTTAACTGAACAATTGAGTAATATATCTTTACTGGAAATAAAATGAACGGAACGATAACCTATTAGGCACCGATTTGGATTGTGCAATGATTTGAAATAGTAAAAACGAATTCATAGAGAAATTTGTCAACTTATGGGGATTCCAAATCTCAAAGCCATAAATAGAGATCAAGGCATGGTTAGAATGCGAAACTAACTAACATGAAGAGAAGTTGAGGTAAATAACATCGATGCATTTATGGGGAAGTTAGCACAAGAGGGAGAACAAAAGTAAATGAGAAAAAAGATTTTATTTTACATGGCCATCAGCCATCCCAAAGTGCTTTGAATCCAGCAAATTACTTTTGACATGTACCCCAGTACCCAGTACTGGAGTATCACTTAAAATGTTTTGTTCAATCAAAGGCAAAATTCTGCACTTGCCAGAAATCTTAAATAAAAGCAGAAAATGCTGGAAATGCTTAGCAGGTCAGACAGTGTTTGTGGAAGAAACAGAGGGCTGAACCTTACATTTTGTTTGACTAAATGTGAATTATGCTGATTCATTTGGAGGGATTCTTGCCATGAGATCTAGTGAGATTGTTGTAATATCTGATTAAACCTGCCTCATTAATTAGCTAACCTCCTCCATAGTATCATTACATCTGATTCTATCCCCATCTTTAAACCTACCATTTTCCCCAACATGTCACCACTCACTGTATATCTGCTGAAACAGAGGTGTCCTGGCGCCCAGGGCATCTTTAAAAGGTAGCTGTGCTCTTGGATGAGCGCTGGCATGCTGAAGGTTCCCTGCTCATTAATGAACAGAACAGAAACATGTTAGTGTGGAAAATGGTGCAGCATTTCTCCAATTGGAGGTAGTAGTTAAAGGGTGGCACAAAAGTAAGCAGCTCTCTTCCCGCATGTTGGGCAGAGGAGGCCTTGGCACCAGACCCTGCCAACACGGTGTGAGATTACTACCTGCAGTCTCTATAGTGTAGAGAAACAGCCAGCATTTCTATGTGAAGGTTAATGTCTTTTCTTCATTCTGCCACGGTATGTGCCACATTCTTCCCTCAGCTACCTCACACTCACTCTATATCCTGCATCCACCTCCCACCAAGGCTCATGCTCTACCATATGCATTATTTTCCTTCACCTTCCTGTCAGCCCCCTGCCCTCCCACAGCATTACCCCTGCACGGCCTCAGCTGCTGCCTGACTCCTCAGGGCACCTTGCCACTTTTACTTCATTTGCACTGGTACGAACAGCTGTGCCATGCACTTCCATCTCACTCAGTCCCTCCCCTTCGCACATTACAGGAAAAGACAGCCATGGAATAGAAAGGGCCAGATAGGAGGAAGAGTGCCTGACAGTCAGCTCTTCTGCCCCTACAAGGAGAGATTACTGAACCTTGCAGGAGAAGAAGCGAGCAGCCCTGAGATGCAGCCTGGTTCAGTGTGTGAGCTGCGTGTTTGTTCCTGTGTGCAGTGTGTCTGTACAGAGGCCTTTTAATGGTTAGCCATTGGTGCACCCTGTACTGATAGTTTGAGCTTCCCAGCTGTAAGTGGATTGGAAGTGATGACAAATGTTAGATGGCAATGCCCTCGGCTGAGGGATAATTGCGACTGATAGCGTACCAGCTTAGGTGCTGAGCAACGTGGCGACTCTTCACAGCCAGTGGTGAGCTGAAGTTGCCAAGTACCTGATTTGACTTCCATTTTGAGACAATGGAATAATTGGTGAAGAATACCATTGGTGATTTGGTGGTAATAAAAATGCCATTTAGTTGTGCAAGCGCAATTCTGGATATATAAAAGGAAAAAATAAATAAACAATGAGGCACAGTGTCGGGGGTGAGGGAGGGGCAGTATGGGGATGGGGTGCATTATTTCCCCCACCAAAGCTATTTGATTTAGTCCCTCCCTTGTTTTCCCTGCCTTTTTGGTTTGTGTTATTGTTACACTACACCTGGTGGTCACTGATTGTAATTTGCTTTTCATTAATGGTGCAATTAATGGAGGGCTTTTCAAAAGGTAAATTAATCAAATAATTAGGCACAGTGACCACTCCTCTGGGCTAGAAGGACCAGGTTCAAGTTCCACCTGCCCTGGAGGTCTGTTATAACATCTTTGAATAAATTGATTAAAAATACCTAAACAGGCACAAAATGCATAATCTCCTCCCAAAGCCACATCTAATTTAAAGTAATAGGCCTCCTTTGAGATTTTATTCAGAGTGCATTGTCAGGGGCTATTACCTGCTTAATTTGGCCCAATTTAGTATAACTTGGTTCCATTTGGATTAGTGCAGGCTCATGATTTTGATGGTTTCACTAAAAAGAGAATAAATAGGCACAGACTAAAGCAGTGGCTTTAGGATGTGTAATGCTGTCAATAAAAGCTTATAGAACTGTGAAAGATTGACTCCAATATAGCCATTGCTAATTTGGACTTTGACCTATATTGTCCAGAGCAGGACAATGGGCAGCAAGACTCCATCATTAGCCCTGGCCCATCACCATCTCTTTTGCCTCAATCCAAATGGTGTCATGCTCTTGGTGGTCCTCTTTAAAAGTATTTTGCTGGATCTTCTTTGCCTACTGTTATCCTCCATACCCTCCCCTACCCCACCGTTTTCTACCTAGTGATGTTAAGCCTCACAAGGGGAGTATAATCCTGGAAATGTCCTGCCAGCGTCAGGACATGTCTCCATCACAATGTACCATAGACATCTCTGACCTGTACTGCATCACACTTCCTCACTGTTAATGCCGTATCTCCAATTGATGCCCAGGACCTTATGTTAGCAGAGTTGATGAAAAATGTCAAACTTACATGATATCTTTGCTGTTCTTGTCCATGTCTCACTGGCAAAGATTACAGCTGTTACCAATATGTAGAGTCAATGAGTCATGGCCATGCTTGTGCTGAATGCCTAAATCATGTTGAGTCAATGAAGATTGTTGCTCTTTCTTGTGTGGGTAGTGGGTTCTACATCATCCTCCTTGTAGATGTTACTTCTGAGCTGAAGTGGTTGATATCCTCAATGATCTGTTGCCCAGTTGTGATGAGGGTGGGAGTGGAATGTCTTCGGGGTCTGGTTGCTATTCAGGCATTGCTGCCTTGGTCTTTTCACAGCTGAACCATAAACCGACACCACTATCTTCAAAACTGGTGAACCTATCTTGGGCCACATTTTGGCCAAGACGGCGATTTTACCTGCGTCATACAGGTCTGCCAACCAATGGTGTTGCTGCAGGATTAATAATTGGCTTTCTCGAATTTTGCCTGCACCATCAATGGCAGTGGTCGTCAGTTAAATCCTCGAAGGTGTGGTGAAGGGATTGCAAGGGAAATTATCACTATCGGAGAAGAAATAATCAGAGTGATGTGGAATGATCAGGTTAGAGAAAGGTGACAAAGAAGGAATGGGAAATGAGCCACTTAATTGAGAGAAGAGAGCTGACAATGACCAAAAATGATAAAGTTGTTTTGTATAATTAATATTAGTGTATGTAGTGCAGTGTTGTATATAACAACACAGCTCCTTGGATGCTGCCTGGCCTGCTACACTTTTCCAGTGCCGTAAGTTCGACACTGAAATTACATGACATTGTTCAACTGTGTGATAGACAGGCTGCATGATGGTTCAATGGTTAGCACTGCTATCTCACAGGTTTGCACAGGTCTGCACAGGTTTCCTCTTCCAGTCCACAAAGGTGAGTATGTGGATTGGCAATGCTAAATTGCCCATAGTGTCCAGGGTTGTGGAGGTTAGCCATGGGGTGGGGGATGAATCTGGGTGGGATGCTTCTTAAAGAGTTGGTGTGGACCTGTTGGGCCAAATAGTCTGTTTCCACACTGTAGGGATTTGACTCTATATATTTTGGGCTGAATACATCTTATTAAAGGAAAATACCAGACACATGACCACTCTTAGTCGTAGTTTAAAATGGTTTGCTTAAACTATTGTTCAAATATTTGGGATACGTAAACTTTCCAAAGTAATTTGAAGCATACCGAGAACGTTTCAGGTCCTAAAGTTGCCTTTTGACCCATTTGAGACTATTCTCAATTTGTGACAGATTAAGGTCTGATTAGGGGAGCCATTGTGCTCAAAATAACCAGGACAATTTGAGGTACACAAGCCATAACTCCAGTAATTGGCTGATTAATGAAAATAATATTTGGTTGTTCCTAATAGGCAGATAATAGGGTAAAGACCAAACCCAACCGTCCTCCATTTTTAATCTACCTTCCACCACACAAGAAAAATAATGTATTCAGCTAAGTTCAGATGCAGCATATTTATACTTAATAGAACTGACAAAGATATTCAGTGCTCAGAATTTCCCAGAAGCCTAAAATTCTGTGTTGCCTTCTCACAGCAATAACTCACAGCATTATCAAATTGTCAGACAATTGACAACTTTTCTCGGATAGGATAAGTTGTTGTTATAAATTTGAAATTTGGCCATGTTACAGTTATCCTGACAAGTGCAAGATGAAAAGTTTTGTAAACATGTCCCCCTTTCAGTAAAATTTATGAGTGTGTGTGATAAGTATAAGTAAATGAGACAACACAACCTCAAGGTTAAGCTATTGTATTTGTAATCTTGGTGGTTTAATCATCCAATTTACAGCATTTCTGATTTCGAAATATCAATGCTGCAAAATAGACACACTCACCTTTGCATCTGGTTCTCTGTTCTGTACTCCTGTTAAAAACAGTTCAGAGTTTCATGTTATGAGCCAAAACATGCAAAATGTAACCTTGATCAAATGTGTGAGAGAGCAGGAGGTAAAGGTGAGATTTCTGCACTCTTGTAAGTGATCATTAACTGACTTCACTAAACCGAATTATTTTCAAGACATAGAGCTGACATGCTGCTGAAGCTTTACAGGCTCAGTCTCAGTTCCATGTGATTTGATGTCACTAAGACATAGCTATGTGTGATTTGAAAAGATAGGAAACATTAAAATAATATCTGGAAAATTATGTGTAACAGAAGTGGCAATTCCTGATATGCGCAGAAACAGGTGGACCTCTCTTCATGAGATTTTGTAAAATCAGCTTCCTGAGATAATATTCCTTGATTTGAGGTATTTGACTAATACCTAGAATTAACTATGGACTAAGCATGATATTTTAGACTCTCCGTCTCTCTTTTGTGTTCTTCTTGTTCATTCTTCAAAATGAAGATGATCATCTTCAATATCTGGGGTATTTTGTTTCCACTAGCTTCTTTGGTAACATTTAAGACTGTTTTGTGCACATAAGCTTAATCTGTAAATAGGACGGGATACTGCAGACAATTGAGTTTTGAATGAGTGAGTCTCACAATTGACTGTCTTTGCAGCCTTCAGTAACACTTATATTGAAATCGGAACAATACAGAAAAAACTAGATGGCCCCAGCAGCAGGATGACATGCAAATGTATTTTCGATATGTAATGCTGATCAGAATTGTATCAAAAATGCAGAAAAAGTGAGAAAGGAAATGAACAGCGATTGCATGGGGGCGCTGTACGGACTGTGGGAAAGGGGAAGCTTACAAGAAAGAATGATGCAATGTGTTGTTAAAACATCGAACATCCTGAATGCCTCCCCTGAGGGCTGTATTGGCTTTTGCTCCTTGCTTTTGGTATGTGGAGAGAACAAAGAATTTCAAGTGTTTTTAACTTGTAACATTTGTCTTACAAGCAAGAAAATTGCAGTGTCATATGGTTCTAGAAAACCAGCTCAGATATTTTGCAGATCATGCACTGACTCTGTCTGGCAACTTTGTCAGGCTGAATCAGACACTAGTATGATAACTGACCCTGAGATGAGCACCCATCTGGGCCATTAGTAAGACTGTAGATCACCAACATTATGGAATTGCCTGACTTCCTTTTTATTCATTCACAAGATGGGGATTGTTGGCAAGGCCAGAATTTATTGTCTATTGCTAATTGCCCTTGAGGAGATGGTGATGGGCTTCTTTCTTAAACTGAGATATTTGTATCATCAATAGTCACAGGTGAGGTGCTGGAAGACTGGAGGATGGCAAACGTGGTGCCACTGTTTAAGAAGGGCAGTAAAGACAAGCCAGGAAACTATAGACCAGTGAGCCTGTCCTCGGTGGTGGGCAAGTTGTTGGAGGGAATCCTGAGAGACAGGATGTACATGTATTTGGAAAGGCAAGGACTGATTCAGGATAGTCAACATGGCTTTGTGCGTGGGAAATCATGTCTCACAAACTTGATTGAGTTTTTTAAAGAAGTAACAAAGAAGATTGATGAGGGCAGAGCAGTAGGTGTGATCTATATGGACTTCAGTAAGGGGTTCGACAAGGTTCCCCATGGGAAACTGATTAGCAAGGTTAGATCTCATGGATTACAGGGAGAACTAGCCATTTGGATACAGATCTGGCTCAATGGTAGAAGACAGAGGGTGGTGGTAGGGGTTGTTTTTCAGATTGGAGGCCTGTGACCAGTGGAGTGCCACAAGGATCGGTGCTGGGCCCTCTACTTTTTGTTATTTACATAAATGATTTGGATGCGAACATAAGAGGTACAGTTAGTAAGTTTGCAGATGACATCAAAATTGGAGGTGTAGTGGACAGCGAAGAGGGTTACCTCAGATTACAACAGGATCTGGACCAGATGGGAAAATGGGCTGAGAAGTGGCAGATGGAGTTTAATTCAGATAAATGTGAGGTGGTGCATTTTGGGAAAGCAAATCTTAGCAGGACTTATACACTGAATGGTAAGGTCTGAGGGAGTGTTGCTGAACAAAGAGACCTTGGAGTGCAGGTTCATAGCTCCTCGAAAGTGGAGTCACAGGTAGATAGGATAGTGAAGGAGGCATTTGGTATGCTTTCCTTTATTGGTCAGAGTATTGAGTACAGGAGTTAGGAGGTCATGTTGCGGCTGTACAGGACATTGGTTAGGCCACTATTGAAATATTGTGTGCAATTCTGGTCTCCTTCCTATTGGAAAGATGTTGTGAAACTTGAAAGGGTTCAGAAAAGATTTACAAGGATGTTGCCAGGGTTGGAGGATCTGAGCTACATGGAGAGGCTGAACAGGCTGGGACTGTTTTCCCTGGAGCGTCGGAGGCTGAGGGGTGACCTTATAGAGGTTTACAAAATTATGAAGGGCATGGATAGGCTAAATAGACAAAGTCTTTTCCCTGGGTTCAGGGAGTCCAGAATTAGAGGGCATAGGTTTAGGGTGAAAGGAGAAAGATATATAAGAGACCTAAGGGGCGATGTTTTCACGCAGAGGGTGGTATGTGTATGGAATGAGCTGCCAGAGGATGTGGTGGAGGCTGGTACAATTGCAACATTTAAGAGGCATTTGGATGGGTATATGAATAGGAAGGGTTTGGAGGGATAGGGGCTGGGTGGTGGCAGGTGGGACTAGATTGGGTTGGGATATCTGGTCAGCATGGACCAGTTGGACCGAAGGGTCTGTTTCCACGCTGTACACCTCTTTGATTCTATGACTCTATGTTAAGGCCCAGAGAGCTGAATCTGTCATAGTGATGCTAGGATGTGAGTTTCAGAGTTTTTATCCAATGACAGTGAAGGAACGATAATATAGTTCCAAATCAGGGTGGTGGCGTGGCTTGGAGGGGTGCTGCCCTTGGCTGTCTAGATGATGGAGATTGCATGTCCAGAAAGTGCTTTCAAAGGGGTTGTAACACTCCTTTAAACATCGTGGAATTTTATTATAATTAAAGATGCTATATCAATCCAAGTTACATTATTGTTGATTTGCCTTTACTTAATAATGATGGGTATTTTCACCTGCACAGTATGTCATATCAGACCTGAATGTTTCTTTCACGTCACTGCGTTATATAATTGCAAAGATTGTTACATAGCTTTGTTTTGAAAGGAACTGAGCAATTTCCTTTTGGTTGGGATAGTAATGACTCATACTGAATTCAGTGAAATGGAATGGCTAGTGACTGAAGGGTCAGTCAAGGGTTGGTATTCAGAACAGCCAACAAAGACTGCTTAGTTTTGCAGCACAGTAGGATTTTATGTCAAAGTCTTTAGGACAATGAATACATTTTGTCATTGCTGTGTGTAAAGAAGTGCAGCAATAATAAAGCCTTCATTGTTGAAGTTAATATATGGGAAGTACACTTGAAGGAATTATAATATTTCAGTATGAGTCACCATGGTCAGAATCCAGTGGGAAGGTAGCAGAGTTTTTTTTAACCAGGTCACAACTGATTACTTCACAGCCTTATATGGGTATGCAGGAACAGGATAGTGCAAGGAGCATGCTAAATGATTCAATATTACTAATCAGCTGCATTTTTATTAAAGGAACTCTATCTCTGATTATAATTGTGTTAAACTGTAAGCTAACAAAGAGTGATTGAAGTTATGAAGAGAAAATTTGCTAATGCTGACAAAAAGTTTTCATGTTCCTGTGAAAAGAACCACTTGTTAACCTTTCCTGGGCCCGACAGGGATTTGAAAGTTCTGCAAACACAGATTTAACCTATAGGAAGCTGACAGGATTGGATCAAAATGCTGATGAAGTAAACGCAAAATAAGATTGGGGGATGTTCAAAGAGACACTCGATGCGATTCTGACAGATTTCCTTCAGGTGAGTTAGGTTTAAAATATCTCGATTTACTTGGGAGTCGCCTAGCATAGAGGAAGACACAAATCACATGATCACACATTGGAACCCCACTTTTCATAGGCACCATTTAAAAGCAGCATACTCAGTTCTTTCATTTTCCTACGCGCTTTTACTTTCAAAAGGTATCATTTCACACTTCTTTTCCCTTTGTGCTGCTCCTGACACATATCTATGTCTTGTCTCATCTTGCCGTTTTTCATAGTGGTCATCACACTTTGACAGATAACCCTCAATTTGGTGATATCAGCAAATTTCAGTCTTGCTTTCTCAATTCATAAATCTAAGTAAGTTATGCTTATAGTTTAAAAGAAGCAGAAACAGCAGTTCATCTCACCACATCCTTCCAGTTAAAAGGAGTACATAAAAGTACATACAGTCTGGTAAACCAGAGGCCAGAAACATGATTTCAAATCGCTCAACAGATGAGCCAGTGCTCCTCATTGTGAGGACAAAGAGCTGGGAAACCTCAATGTCCATCACCCAGGATGGCTGAGTTGGACCACTCCTGAGCAAGGTGGTCAGGTTGTAGAGTCAGAGAGTCATACTGCGTGGAATCAAACCCTTCGGTCCAACTCGTCCAAGTCAGCCGAGTTTCCCAAACAAAACCAGTCCCATTTGCCTGCGTTTGGCCCATGTTCAGCTAAACCTTTCCTATTCATGTAACTGTCCAAATGCCTTTCAAATGTTGTAACTGTATCTGCATCTACCACTTCCTCTGGCAGTTTATTTCACAAGCAAACCACCCTCTAGGTGAAAAAGTTGCCCTTAAGGTTCCTTTTAAATCCTTCTCTGCTCAACTTGAACTCCCCAACCCTAGGGAGAAGACCGTTGCTGTTCACCTTGTCTAGGTCCCTAATGATTTTGTAAAACTTTATAAGGTTACCCCTCAAACCCCTAGTCTCCAGTGAAAAAGGTCCCAGCTTATCCAGCCCCTCCTTATAACACAAATCCTCTAAACCCGGTAACATCCTTGTAAATCTTTTCTGCACCTTCTCCAATTTAATAATATCCTTACTACAGTCAGGTGACAAGAACTGTACACAGTACTCCAGAAGAAGCCTCACCAACATCCTGTACAACTATAACATGACGTCCCAACTCCGATAGTCAATGATCTGAATGTCTGCCAGACCAAACCAGCAGTAGTAAGTGAGAAATCCGATAATAGGGGAGAATTTACCTTGAACATATTGTCACCAATCCACTGGTCACATGTGTATTGTGTAAAAACCAAGTCCCATCTTCATGTTGAGAACAAGCTCCATTGTGTTTTGATGTTCAACTGCTATGATAAATATCACAAGTCAAGACTACGCATCCATGGTGTGCGTGAGGTGTTAACTGCAATGGAATTGTATTCCGCCACAATCTCGCACATTGCATTTAATCCCATGCTGTCATTGCTATCAATTCAGAAATCAGCTCTGCATCAATGAAGAGGTCAGTACAAGGAAGCATGTCAAGGGGAGCACCATGTGTACTTAAAGATTGGATGCTGGTGTGGTAAACTACAATCCAGGACTTCGGGCATGCCAGAGAGTGAAAGTAACTTGCATCCGGTTGAGTTAAGTGATCCCACAACCAATGGCTTAGATCAACATACTGTGAATGTGGACAATTAAACAACTGATTGGTGAAGAAAGTTCCACGGATTAGCAAAATGCAATAACTGCTGGACTTACCAATTTCAGTCAATTCTCATAAACATATAAACAAAAATCCCTTTACCCTATCATTTGCTTTACATCCTCAACTATTAATGTGATTATATTCCTCTTGATTAATATCTCATTGGTCTGAGTCTTAGCAGAAATCAGCTAAGTGTCATTGTTGACGAGTTTTGTGAAGGGTTTCCATCTGTGAGCCCTAGTGAGTTTTCTCATGCTATCCTCCCAAATTTGCCTTCTTACCTGTGTACCATACCCCTATGGCACTCCACTTCTTAAATTCTCCAACTTGTCACAGGCAGAAGTACTCATCACTACCAGGACCTCACTGGACTCCTGGAACTGGCACTACTTTTATAGCCCAGCTATGCACCCAGTCATGTGCTGGCAGTCTGAAGCTGTCCCGCACAGTGTTTTATTTGCCCTGAATTTACCACAGAGGGTAATAGGCACCCCACTTTGCCAATGGAGAACTTCAGGTCCTGCTAGGTAGGAAGATATATGTTGTCACTGCCCATGGACTGTGTCCTGAGATGTTGGTGACTGGTCATGGTAATGACACTGAACTCTATTTCAGGAATTGTCACCACCTTGTTTCTACGTGATGGGTGAGAGAATGACAAACTGCACATCAATGAGGTGAGATGATGCCATAGTGTTGATTTGAATATATGTAAATAGGCCTCTCGCTGCAAGAATCTCATCTCACTGTTTAACACTTTTTGCTCTCAATGTTGAGAAATGCCTTTCAGACCATCTCACATAGTTTTCCAACTTGCTCGCCAATGCTCCTGCCATTCTGGCCCTGGGAAAACTTTGCCCTTGTTTCTGACAGAAGGATTTTCCACTTTGAAGGGACTTTGAATGTTTTATAAAAATTCTGATAAACCACATCTACTTTGTCTCCTTTTATCTATGTCAATTTTATTCCAGGAGTGATTTGGAGATGCCGGTGTTGGACTGGGGTGTACAAAGTTAAAAATGACACAACGCCAGGTTATAGTCCAACAGGTTTAATTGGAAGCACCAGCTTTCAGAGCACTGCTCCTTCATCAGGTGGTTGTGGAGTATAAGGTTGTAAGACACAGAATTTATAGCAAAAGTTTACAGTGTAATGTAACTGAAATTATATATTAAAAAAGACCTGGATTGTTTGTTAAGTCTCTCATCTGTTAGAATGACCATGGTTTCAGTTCTTTCATATGTAAATTGCAAATCCCGGACTGCTGAAATGTTCTCCGACTGGGAGGAAACACTCCTGTCTGGTGATTGTTGTGCGGTGCCCATTCATCTGTTACCGTAGCCTTTGCTCAGTCTCACAATTGGGGAACACTTCAGCAGTCTGGGACATTCAACTTCGGACTTTCAGGTGACCATTCTCCAAGGCAGACTTTGGGATAGGCAGCAATGAGAGTTGGCTGAGCAGAGGATGATAGCCAAGTTCGGTACTCATTGGAATGGCCTCAACCAGGACCTTGGGTTTATATGTCACACTACAGGTGACCCCAATGCACTATACACACACACACAGATACACTCTCCTACACACACACACACTCCTACATACACACGTACCCTCTCACAGACTTGTGCCCATTTATACTCACACTCACACATATGCACCCACTCTCTCACACACACTCACAACACACACACACACTCCTATACACATACACACCTAAGTTTATGGGGTGAATTTGTACATACAGAGTTTATTTCACTCAAAAACTGCATGAATCCATGTAAGATTCTGTAAATTCATTTTGTAGATTAGAATCAGTCCAAACATTATGGCACAGACAGTATCACACAGGGGAACTCACACCTTCAATACATTATCTGGGCTGACAGACACCAGTTATTAAAGTTCACTTGAGAATGTAACTTTTGAAAAAGTTTTGCGATTTACATATGAAAGAACTAAAACCAACATGCTCATTCTAACAGATGAGAGACTTAACAAACAATCTAGGTCTTTTTCAACAAATAATTTCAGTTACATCACACTGCAAACTTTTGCTATAAATTCTGTGTCTTACAATCTTATACTCCACGACCATCTGATGAAGGAGCAGCGCTCGGAATGCTAGTGCTTCCAATTAAACCTGTTGGACTATAACCTGGTGTTGTGTGATTTTTGACTTATCCCAGGAAGTTGTCCAACACCATTTTTTTTAAACTTCCTGCTGACAGGCCTTCATTTATTTCATGTTTCTCGAAAGATTTAGCAATTTCATTCCACATTAAAAACTCTATGAAGTCATTTCTTATTTCTAAGTTTGGAAGACTCTCAATACCAGCAGGTAGTTGGGAGTGTGCTGGTGAAGGGCTTAAAAAGTGTACATGTGAATGAATATGCTGGCACAGAAACGTTTTGGCTGCTATTTTTGAATATCAATGCAAAGGTTTTGTAACTACTTAACAATATTGTTGCTCATTTGCTCCACAGGCTTATAACACTGATAGCTCTTCTAGTTAAGGATTAGATCTGTCCCTGCAATATGCTGGGCCCATAGAAATGTCTTGAAACTAGAAGTGCAGATGTATATCAAAAGTGCTCTAACTGACTGATAGCTAGGCTGTAGGGTTTAAGATGGTGGGTGTGCTGGAAATTATAAATGAAGATTAACCCTTTGTCATTTAGCAGCAACAAAACTAATACAACTGGCTTACAGTTTCATAATTCATACCAATGAGACTCATGTAAAATATGGTCATGTAACCGATGATACTTGCATCAGTAAGAGAGATATAGAATGAGCAGGTGAAGAGAGAGGTCTACACTACAGAGCTGCATATGATAACTTACTAAGTACAGATGTAAATAAAAGAATACTTCGTGGCAAGGAGCAAGCAAACTCAAGGACAGTGTATGTGCAGCCACCCATAGCGTCAAGATGCTCTAGACTGGTACCTCAATGTGCAGGAAGCAGCATTGGCTTACGGGACAAGATACAGCAAGGTTGCATCTGGGGAAACAAAATAAATCTTCAGTACCAGGAAACAAAAATGAATCCAAGGGTCACTCCTGAAAAGAGAAGACTCCCAAGACTCCAAAGGTCCTCAGAAAATTTCAAAGAGGCAGCTGGTAAAATGTGGGAAGAGTCTGAAGACAGGTCAAGTCTCAGAAGTCATTGAGAAAAAAATTTCAGAGGCAGCAAAAAAAAACCCAGAAGACAACAAATTACGCAGCTCCAAAATAAACTTGGAAGACCTAAAAGCCTAGCCATGAGTCACTGATAATCTAGACTGTAAAATTGCAGAATCAAAACACACTGAGAAGGAAAATCACACATACTCCCCAGCTCAGTCAGACTTGATAACCCATTAGGATGGCAGCTCCAGTACTGACCTTGCCAATATCTCAATCATTTGATAATGTCAAAGATTGACAATGAGGTCCGAATGGAGCTCCGAATGCAGCAGTTTCAGAATTCTAGAATAGATTCAGACTTGATGGGTGGCACAGTGGCACAGTGGTTAGCACTGCAGCCTCACAGCGCCAGAGATCCGGGTTCAATTCCTGCCTCAGGAAACTGTCTGTGTGGAATTTGAATGTTATCCCCGTGTCTGTGTGGGTTTGCTCCAGTTTCCTCCCACAGTCCAAAAAAATGGGTAGGTTAGGTGAATTGGCCATGCTAAATTGTCCGTAGTGTTAGGTGAAAGGCTAAATGTAGGGGAATGGATCTGGGTGGGTTGCTCTTCGGAGGGTCAGTGTGGACTTGTTGAGTTGAAGGGCCTATTTCCACACTGTAAGTAATGTTATCTTACAAAAGGTGCAGTGCTTTCAAGTCAATGTATGTTAGATGCTGTAGGTACAATAGTTGAGATGGTAAGACAAAGCGTGAAAGAAGGAACTACAGGATACAACATACTTATTTTGTGCATATTTCCACCGCCATAAAATTAAGTGATAGAATGGATGTGAGTCTATCAATTATCTCAGCATTTTGAAAAATTGACAGAAGCAGACTTTCTCAACTAGCAGGATGTTAAAGATATGGAAGCTTGGCAGATGAAGGTGAGAGATTGTATAATAGCTGTTAGTATAAGAGTTGGGATGTCATATTGTGGCTATGCAGGACATTGGTTCGGCCACTTTTGGAATACTGCATGCAATTCTGGTCTCCTTCCTATTGGAAGCATGTTGTGAAACATGAAAGGGTTCAGAAACGATTCACAAGCATGTTGTCAGGTTTCGAGGATTTGAGCTATAGGGAGAGGCTGAACAGGCTGGGGCTGTTTTCCCTGGAGCATCGGAGGCTGAGGGGTGACCTTATAGAGGTTTATAAAATCATGAGGGGCATGAATAGGATAAATAGACGAAGTCTTTTCCATGGGGTGGGGGAGTCCAGAGTGGTTCAGGGTGAGAAGGGAGAGATATGAAAGGGGCAACTTTTTCACGCAGAGGGTGGTGCGTGTATGGAATGAGCTGCCAGAGGAGGAAGCTGGCACAATTACAAAATTTAAAAGGCATCTGGATGGATATATGAATAGGAAGGGTTTAGAGGGATATGGGGCAAGTGCTTGCAAATGGGACTAGGTTAGGTTAGAATATCTGGGTGACATGGACGAGTTGGACTGAAGGGTCTGTTTTCGTGCTGTCTATCTCTATGACTCTATGTTGTGAGGGATGAAAAATTGTTAAGTAAAAAATGAGGTCTGCAGATGCTGGAGATCACAGCTGAAAATGTGTAGCTGGTCAAAGCACAGCAGGCCAGGCAGCATCTCAGGAATAGAGAATTCGACGTTTTGAGCATAAGCCCTTCATCAGGAATGAGAGAGAGTAGCCAAGCAGGCTAAGATAAAAGGTAGGGAGGAGGGACTTGGGGAAGGGGCGATGGAGGTGGGATAGGTGGAAGGAGGTCAAGGTGAGGGTGATAGGCCGGAGTGGGGTGGGGGCGGAGAGGTCAGGAAGAAGATTGCAGGTTAGGAGGGCGGTGCTGAGTTGAGGGAACTGACTGAGACAAGGTGGGGGGAGGGGAAATGAGGAAACTGGAGAAATCTGAATTCATACCTTGTGGTTGGAGGGTTCCCAGGCGGAAGATGAGGCGCTCCTCCTCCAGCCGTCGTGTTGTTATGTTCTGCCGGTGGAGGAGTCCAAGGACCTGCATGTCCTCGGTGGACTGGGAGGGAGAGTTAAAGTGTTGAGCCACGGGGTGGTTGGGTTGGTTGGTCCGGGCATCCCTGAGGTGTTCTCTGAAGCGTTCCGCAAGTAAGCGGCCTGTCTCACCAATATAGAGGAGGCCACATCGGGTGCAGCGGATGCAATAGATGATGTGTGTGGAGGTACAGGTGAACTTGTGGCGGATATGGAAGGATCCCTTGGGGCCTTGGAGGGAAGTGAGTGTGGAGGTGTGGGTGCAAGTTTTACATTTCCTGCGGTTGCAGGGGAAGGTGCCGGGGGTGGAGGTTGGGTTGGTGGGGGGTGTGGATCTGACGAGGGAGTCACGAAGGGAGTGGTCCTTGCGGAATTCTGATAGGGGAGGGGAGGGAAATATATCCTTGGTGGTGGGGTCCGTTTGGAGGTGGCGGAAATGACGGCGGATGATACGTTGTATGCGGAGGTTGGTGGGGTGGTAGGTGAGAACCAGTGGGGTTCTGTCTTGGTGGCAGTTGGAGGAGCGGGGCTCAAGGGCAGAGGAGCGGGAAGTGGAGGAGATGCGGTGGAGGGCATCGTCGATCACGTCTGGGGGGAATCTGCGGTCCTTGAAGAAGGAGGCCATCTGGGCTGTGCGGTGTTGGAACTGGTCCTCCTGGGAGCAGATGCGGCGGAGACGAAGGAATTGGGAATATGGGATGGCGTTTTTACAGGGGGCAGGGTGGGAGGAGGTGTAGTCCAGGTAGCTGTGGGAGTCAGTCGGTTTATAATAGATGTCTGTGTTGAGTCGGTCGCCCGAGATAGAGATGGAAAGGTCTAGGAAGGGGAGGGAGGAGTCTGAGACAGTCCAGGTGAATTTCAGGTCGGGATGGAAGGTGTTAGTAAAGTTGATGAACTGTTCAACCTCCTCGTGGGAGCACGAGGCAGCGCCGATACAGTCATCGATGTAGCGGAGGAAAAGGTGGGGGGTGGTGCCAGTGTAGTTGCGAAAGATGGACTGTTCCACATTACCTACAAAGAGGCAGGCATAGCTGGGGCCCATGCGGGTGCCCATGGCAACTCCTTTAGTTTGGAGGAAGTGGGAGGATTGAAAAGAGAAGTTATTCAGGGTGAGGACCAGTTCAGTCAGTCGAAGGAGGGTGTCAGTGGAAGGGTACTGGTTGGTGCAGCGGGAAAGGAAGAAGCGGAGGGCTTTGCAGTTCATCAACTTTACTAACACCTTGCCCGGCCTCGAGCAACTGTCTGTGTGGAGTTTGCACATTCTTCCGTGTCTGCGTGGGTTTCCTCCAGGTGCTCCGGTTTCCTCTCTCAATCCAAAGATGTGCAGATAAGGTGAGTTGGCCATGATAAATCGTCTATGGTGTTAGGCACATTAGTCAGGGGTAAATATAGGGTAGGGGAATGGATCTGGGAGGGTTACTTTTTGGAGGATGGGTGTGGACTTTAGGGCTGCACAGTGGCTTAGTGGTTAGCACTGCTGCCTCACAGCACCAGGGTCCCAGGTTCGATTCCAGTCTCAGGCAACTGTCTGTATGGAGTTTGCACATCGTCCCCATGCCTGCGTGGGTTTCCTCCAGGTGGTCTGGTTTCCTCCCACAGTCCAAGGATGTGCAGGTCAAATGAATTGGCCATGCTAAATTGCCCATAGTGTTAGGTGCATTAGTCAAAGGGGAAATAGGTCTGGGTGGGTTACTCTTCGGAGGGTCGGTGTGGGCAGGTTGGGCTGAAGGGACAGTTTCCACTCTGTAGGGAATCTAATCTAATTCACGACACAGTGGAAATCAGAGCTTAAATTCGGTCAGTGCTCTGACATCAGGCATTCCTCTGACATGGTCAGGCTGCTAGACCCAAGATCGTGTATCACCCACCCAAAAGCCCATTAAAACAACATAAGAGTGCGAAACACTGTCATCAGCCATATAAAGTTACAGAAGATATGGATCTAAACAGAATCGCAAACACAATGAAGAACCAGCACAGGAGATCTTGGTGCTATAATGTAGCCAGTTTGGACACTTGAAGAAATATTATAAGTTTATGCATCGCCATTATCTCAAAAACAAAGTCCTGCAAAATGCAGATAGTAAAAATTATCCCATAACAAAAACCTTTTCAAAGTTAAAGATGTAGAAAAAAAGTAAAGACAGCATTGCTGTGTGAGACCAATGAAAGTCAAACCAAATTTTGGACCATCAACTTGAATATATAAGGGCATGAATCAGAATTTGTAAGCGATACAGTGCAGCAGCTGTTTCTATACTGGCAGACAGCTAGCCGTGGTTGAAAGCTATGACAGTCAGACCTGCAAACATAAAACTCCAAAATACTTTGACTAATGCACCTAACACTATGGGCAATTTAGCATGGCCAATTCATCTGACCTGCACATCCTTGGACTGTGGGAGGAAACCCACGCAGGCATGGGGACGATGTGCAAACTCCATACAGACAGTTGCCTGAGACTGGAATCGAACCTGGGACCCTGGTGCTGTGAGGCAGCAGTGCTAACCACTAAGCCACTGTGCAGCCCTAAATACTATCCCTAAGGTGTAGGAACAACCCATTCACCCCAACAAGTCTACATCAATTCTCCGAACAGCACCCCACCCAAACTCACTCCCCAACTCTGTATTTCTGATGGCTAACCCACATCTTCCTGGGCACTTTGGGTAATTTAGCGTGGCAAATTCACCTAACCTGCACATCTTTGGATTGTGGGAGGAAACCAGAGCACCCAGATGAAACCCACACAGACAGAGAGAGAATGTTCAAACTCCACACAATGATGTGAGGCTGAAATTGAACCTGGGTCCCTGGTGCTGTGAGGTGGCAGTGCTAATCATTGAACTATAGTGGGGGAAATATTTGAGGTTCCAGGTTACAAACTGTGAGACCTGTAGGAAATTTTAAGAATCAAATTAAAAACTAAGTAAATAAAATAGAAATGCAGGGCCCATCATTGAATTGTATTGACATGACATGGGAGCTTGGGGATTGTGTTGTAGTTCACAGTGACTACATCTGTTTGACGAATTCCAGTTCAGAGTTGATGGCCAGTCACAGAGAAAGAAATGCCAGTAAAACATGACATGTACTGTGGACTTAGTTTAAATGATTGTTAAAAAACATGCATGTATTCATCTTGGTAGCTTACAGTGAAGGATACGATATAATGAAGATGTGAGAAAATTTTGGCAAGAACTCTGAAGCTATTCAAAGGTTCAGGTTGATTGAAGCAGGCATTATTTTGCAAGAAGATGCCAAACCTATCTTCTTTTACACTCCCAGGAAATTAGACATCCTTTGAAGTGAAGATATGGTATCTCAGTTTGGCAGCATGACTGAAATTGGGGTCAAACCACCAGTGATAGAAATCATATAATGGTGCTTCAGACTAGTAACATTTCCTATGACAAAAAGAAAATTGAGATGGTTTGTGGACCTTACTTAAACACAGCAATTGGAAGGGGTATTCATCCTAATTCGTCTGTTAAATGATAGTTTGGAAAAACTGGCAACAAAAATGTATCTCGCAAAATTGGATGCCAGCAGTGGTTTCAAACAGATGTCTGTTGACCACAAGTCAAGTCTGCTGGCTACATTTATTGTAACGTTCAGGTGATGTTGCTTCAATTCTCCACAATCTGGAATCTTCTTGAGATTTTCCAAAGGGCAACGTCTAGAAACCCTAGGAAGGAAACACATAACTATTTGAGATATCCTATGGAATGGTAAAATGAAAAAGGTCATAACTAGAATCCCTACAGTGTAGAAGCAGGCCATTCTACCCATCATGTCCACACCAGCTCTCCAAAGAGCATCTCACCTCGACCCACTCCAATCCTGTAACCCTGCACAATATTGGGCATTTAGCATGACAAATTCACCTCAACTACTGGAGCACTTAGTGGAAACCCATCCAGTCACAGGGAGAATGTGTAAACTCCACACAGACAGTCACCCATGGGCAGGTACACCAAGGCAGCAGAGTTAAACCATGCCACCCAAGATCAGGGACATGATAAAGATGCTACTGAATGCAGGCCTTACAATAAATGGGAAATACCTGCTCACAAGAATGATGTACATTTCCAGGACACATTATTCCAAAACAATGCATTACGGTAAGGCAAGAGCCAATTCCAGATGTTTCAATGTTTCTTAAACTTGATAAATCAGATGAGAACATTTATCCCATAACTGAACCAATCTTCATCAACTCATTCAGGAGATTTTGTTAAAGGGCCAGCAAAGACACTAGAGCCAGGAACAGACTGCAGGCCTTTGAGAAGATTAAAAATAATTTAATTTTTGCTGATCTTTAATTTGCTACAATCGTATTCATATTTGTAATTGTGGATGTATCATCCACAGGACTAAGTGTAGTCCTTATTCAAGTGTGAAGTGGCAGTATACAAAAAAGTCCATTACTTCATAGGCGGCACGGTGGCACAGTGGTTAGCACTGCTGCCTCACAGCACCAGAGACCCGGGTTCAATTCCCGACTCAGGCGACTGACTGTGTGGAGTTTGCACATTCTCCCCGTGTCTGCGTGGGTTTCCTCCGGGTACTCCGGTTTCCTCCCACAGTCCAAAGATGTGCAGGTCAGGTGAATTGGCCATGCTAAATTGCCCATAGTGTAAGATAAGGGGTAAATGTAGGGGAATGGGTGGGTTGCGCTTCGGCGGGTCGGTGTGGACTGGTTGGGCCGAAGAGCCTGTTTCCACACTGTAAGTAATCTAATCTTATTGAGAGCTTTGACAGAAATTGAACAGACATACATAACCATGACAAAGGAATCTTTGCCAGTTACACGGTGATGTGAAAGATTTGCAGACTACTTTATGGGACAGAAATTCAGTTGGGAATAAACCACAAAACTTTAGTAATATTATTGGGATTGAAAGAAATATCAGAAAAATGCTTCCATGTGGATGTAGATCCAAGCTTGAGCTGAAGAAATATGATGATAGAATAGTCTACATTCCAGGCAGGGTACAAGTAAAGGCAGATCCACTATTAATGCATCTGTGAAACTATTAATGGAGATGAGGAGAAGGTTAAAAATAGTTGTACCAGTTTTACAAAACACCTCAGGCAAAACAAAACCCCTCAAGACCACAAAAATGGTAAATTAACTTGAGAAAAATCACAGAAAAAAAGCAGCAGAGGTGGTACAACTCTCTGCACAGGCAAAAAGCTCTGCCAACCATAAAGTCAGCTCAGAAAGTCTGCTTAAAGGACATGAAGACATAAATCACAGCCATCAGGAAAAACAGATCAATGGAAATTGTCTGAAAGTCTGAAGGGACATCCAGAAGGGACAGGAAGCCAAGACGTGTGACTGAGTGTGACTATCACAGAATATCCAAAACCATACCTGTACATGTACAGAGTGACAGAAATATTCTAGACACAGTACAACACCATCATCCTAGTATTGAACTCAAGTGAATCAGATTGAGATGTCCAGTCAGAGTGGGAGTGAGGACAATGGTGCTAACAGGGAGGAGAAAGTGAGGACTGCAGATGCTGGAGTTCAGAGTTGAGAATGTGGTGCTGGAAAAGTACAGCAGGTCAGGCAGCATCTGAGGAGCAGGAGGATCGACATTTCCGGCATAAGCTCTTCATCAGGAATGATGATGAATTCCTGATGAAGGGCTTATGCCCGAAATGTTGATTCTCCTACTCATCGGATGCTGCCTGACCTGCTGTACTTTTCCAGCACCACACTCTCGAGATAGTAATAACAGCAGGAAATGCAATACTGTTATCAATAATATGATAATAATATAATAATAGACTACATAAGTAAGTGAAAGTGAACTTCTGGAATAATGTGGACAAAATAGAGAAACTTTAGGGGAGAAGTCGAATAATGAGATCCATGTAAATCATGATGATATAACTGATAACATGACTCCGATATCAGTACGGGAGAAGACCCCAGTTTAGAATAAGTATGTGAAGAGAAGTATCTTAGACACCACACTAGAGAACTGTGTTGGGTAACCTACCATTTACAAATGTGAAAAAGGGGCTTTTCAGTAAACAAGCAGTGGAAGAGCCTTACTTAGTGATAAGGAGCAAGCAAACTCAGGGACGATATACTGTATGTACAAATCTGTCCTTCAATGTGCAGGTTTTGGTTTAAAGCACAAGATTAAACTGTCTCTCTTCTCTCCTGTTTTCCATCTGTCTTGTTCTCTTGTACAAGCTTGCTTTCCATAGATCTCCTCTGACATTCTGAATCATCTGACCAAATGCAGGAATCAGATCAGAAAAGGAAGTATTGTGATCCAGGTGTGGGAGGACAGGAGAGTAGAGAGTTCAACAGGCCGAAATAGGAAGGGAGTCTCAAGGGGAAGAAGCAAGGTAAATCGGTGTGTGTGTGTGTGTGTGTGTATGTGTGTGTGTGTGTTTAGATGAGAAGCTAGGTTGACATAAGATGACAGTCAAAGAAAAAGAGGCAGACTCTAATTTTATGGCAGGGAAAGGAGGTGAATGGGAAGGGGGAGAAGAGAAGAGAAAGATCTACAAGATAGAAACGGAAAAGAAAGTGTAGTACTGAAGAGAGAAATGTTGGATGCTTCTGGGTCAACTTTCTTACCAATGGGAGGAGTGCCTGTAATTGATGAAGGAGTAATCCCAAATCCATAGGGAATGGAAAGGTCTTCCTGTGAATTATTGGAGACTACAGACTGTAGAACTTTAGATCTAGATATAAGTTGGACTGCTTCTGAAAGAGGAGGCAGAAGAAAGGAGAGTTGTTTCTGACAGTTGGAGAATTAGATGGTGCTATCTTACTGCACACTGGGGACATAAATAAGCTTGTAGTGGCTCAAAGGGAGTACATTTCTGCAGGTTTGATTTAATGGGTCCCCCAGGAAAAGGTTGGTCCTCTGTGCAGTAACGTTCATGAGATAGGGCTACATGGAGCAAACGCTGATTGTTATTTTGACTGAGGGCCTCAAAGTAATCTTTATTTTCAGTGAGTGAGGACAAAGATTAGATTTGTCATCAGTGAAGAGCAATGATTTGGCCAAATTTCTGTGAAATGAGTGAACTTGGCTTAATTGCTGGTGAGTGGGAAGAGAAGATTGTGTCCTATTATCTGTTCAGATGAAGTTAATGCCTTTATTTCTGCTCAATTTGTGGGTGTTGATGACCAAATTTCTACTCAGTGGGTGGGGTATTTCTGGTTGTGAATGATTAGTGAGTTAGATTATGGAGCTTTACAATAAGTTTCCTAACATATACAGTAAGAGCTGGCATTTCTTGAACTTTTTAATGTGTTTAGAATGTCCCAAAACACTAAGGAATTCGTTGCAAGTTGCAGTCACTGTTGTGCGGTGGTCTCCCATTGTGGAGGTCTTCTTCGTCTTCGCCGTCCAGGCATTCCAGCAGCCCAGCAGATGGCCTCACCCAGAAGTGGTGGTCTCGGCCCAGCATGGCAATCTTCTTCGGCGGAGGACCCCTGCCCAGTATTCTAGTGGCCCAGTGTGGCCATCTCATCCTGTCTTCAGAGTACTCCATCATTCGTTAATCACCCTTCCCCAAGCCCAAGAACTGTTATCTGAACTGTGATGAACTTCATCTTAATTTTACTCTTTTTTAAATCATTGATATAGGTGCCGTGGTGAGGCGACTTATAAACCTTTTCACTGTAGCTTTCATGTAAAAGTACATGGAATAATAAATTTCTATTCTATTAAAAAAAAACCTGTCAGCTTGTGCACTAGCTTCTCTGTGTAACTGTACAACTTGGATGAGGCCATCTATTTTCCTTCACAAATATGCCAAGGGTCGACAGTTTCATAAGTATTCTTAGTGCAAAAGCTGTAATGAACCCTTTCCGATGATTATATGTTCCTTGTTATTTATTTCAATTGTAAACAAGTTTCTAAAACTAAAATTTGTTACAACGTTATGACCTTGGCTACAATCTGCTGCACCGAAATATCTCATAAGCTCAGAAAAGATCAGCAAGCAGCAGTGAGCTTAATACACAGCTTAGCAAAGGCATTTCAGCTATGCACTGGTCATACTCCAAAATACCCAGTGTACTGTACACTCTGTACACACAGCAAGGACTGAATGTTAACGTGGTGCAAAAGTTTGAAAATGTTTTAAATCATGAAGTTTAACAAGTCACAGCATGTCTTTGGTTAAAATAGAGAAACAAAGCTTCAAAATGGACGTTTTATTCAAATCTAAAGATCCCATCTGGAACTTGCAAAGATCAAACAACAACTGGTTAGGTCTGCAATGGAAAGTTATGATGTTCCTCTATGCCCTGACAATCTTCAGAAATATCATCAGCATTCTGGCTCTAAAAGCCTTTGATACAAATATCTCACATGCCTTCAGATGGCCTCCAGTATTGATTTTGTCAAAGCTGATGGAATGTTAATACTTCAGCATTCCAGCTAATCCAGAAATAACCAGGATTTCCACCTGAGGCACGGATATTCCAGGATTCAATCAGAGTTTTCAAACCTAGGGAGAGGAAGAGGTTGGTTCTGGTCAATCTAAAAGATCTAAAAACTACTGAAGGATCTCGTTTATGTCATGGTTTTTACAGTGTCTCTTCGAACTCTCATTTTTTATCGACATATTTCCCTTTGGCAACATGTGAATGTGTTTCTCCGTCTGACGGTCCATGTGAGGGCCGTAGTTAGAGGTTACTGAGGAGGATTCTGGGAGAAGTCAGTTCACTCACCGCAACTAAGAAGGGGATCACTGAAGACCCAGTGTCAAGGAAGGGTGAAGCACCCAACATTACACTACTGTAGTATTCTCTTCCCTTCCTCCTCCTTCAACCAAAAAAAAGGCGTTGGAGGGCACTGTTAGAAAATTTGTTCGTGGCTTACAAACAGCACAGACCCAGCAGTATACATTATTGTGACCAGTAAAGATGGCAGGGATTCTGGGAAAGCTTGTGTGTGGCATGTGAAATGTGGGAGGCTTTGGATCTACAAAATATCCAGCACAGTCACAATCTGCATGAAGGGCTGAAGGGTAGCAGTACTTGAACAATATGTGGCTGATTTGGAGCAGCAGCTCTCCTCACTATGCACCATACAAGATGGAGAGAGGTTTCTCGGGCTGTCATACCAGAGAGTGGTCACTCCACATTTTGCAGTCAGGCAAGGAGGAATGTAGAGTTGGCGGGTGGGTGGGTGACCATATGCTAAACGGAAAGGAGACAGCAGTTCCAGGAAACCCTGGACACATTGGAGCTGTGTAATAGATATGAAATTTTAGACACCCATCAGCACTCTCCATCAGAGATCCATTTTGGGGCCACTGCAGCAGAAGCCTTCAGTGAACTCACCGTCAGGTAAGCTGGAACATCAACTATTCGTTCCTGCAGTCCCCACTACACCCCACCACCAACCCCGCCCCCCCCCCTCACCACCATCACCACACCCCCCCAGCTTGGCTGCAACTCTCTCATGCCTGGCAATTCACTTGTTCCTGATTCTGGTATTGCCCTGTAAGGTGTGCAGTGCAGGTATCTGAGTTGATGGTTTCAATTGACAATTCATTTAAGACCTGGTATAGCTCTCACCCCTCATGACAAGACTGCACTGGTTGGACATGTACAATATTTTTGTTATCTGAGGGCCAAAATGGAGAAGTGTGGGTAAGGGGAAAACAGGAAGTTTGTGGTCAAGCCCTCAACGTATACTTCCTGCCAGATAGCATGTGGTGTGAGATGATGTGAGATTAAGGAGGGGCAGAGAGGCAGGAACGTAGATCTTTTAGAATGTTTTTGGTGATAACAAATGCATGGCCTCATGCACATGTCAGTCCAGTGACACAGAGTACTATCACTTTTAGGGGCACAGGAGATACTGCCGCGTGACTGTCCCTTATCACCTCTCTGTTTAGGTCCTATAGGTATGAGCCATTTGCTCTTCAAAGAGTGGTGGAAGAATCCCAGTGATTATACTGTGTTTAGGTAATATGTCTTCCTTAGCAGAATAGTTGCAGATATATGGAAGAAACAAGAGATGAGTGTGATACTGAGGGAAAGTGTCTGAATGTTAGACATGAGTTCTGGTTGCTGACCCATGAGGATCAGGGATGTTGTGGTCTGAGCAATGGTAAAGACTGGTGCTGTGTGAGCATGAGATCCTTTGATGATTATTCAATAGCCACGACCATCCATTTGCACCCCCAATCGACTTCTTGTAATGCTACTGCTAACTATTCAGGAATTGACTTACTTGCTTCTTTGCCCTCCACACGGTATGCCTTGAGAGCCTTTTGACTCTCCTTTCAACTTCCATCACCCAGGCCTTCAGTGCCACAACAGAAAAACTGAGCGTCCTCTCTCTGTGACCTCTCATTGCAGTTGTTTTCCTGTAGCTTCCAGCACTTTCTTGACTGTCCTTGCAATGTGAGTGTGGCTTCAGTTTAAGACTGTCTTTGAGAGGAGTAGGCTAACTGTGCAACATGTGAGTCATGCACACACCTGAGGCCCTTGCTGAGCAAGCTACCAAACCGTAGATTCAATTTGCATGCAGACTCCCTCAATAAAAACATCCACAGATTTTTAGGCATCACCATCTATATTAAACCTACTTTAATCTTTCCATAATCATTATGCCATTTTCAAAAAAGGAAATTAAGTTGTTCACTGATACCCATTCAAATCAATTTGCATTTATGTGGCATAAATGTCACTTTCAACTTGACAGCACAAACTTGGATATTGTTAAGGTCGCACTGCATTTGGACATAAATTGCTCCAGTCATAAATTGTTGGAGGGTGAATAATTTCTGTAATGTGCCATGAGCTGACATTGTTTGAGTTTCCCTGTTCTTTAAACATGAATAAAACCAAAAATGCCTCTGATAGGATAACAAAATAAACAGGCACTTTGGAAATATAGTAATTGACAGGCCACCTGGTGTAGTTCAGAAAAAGCAGCCATTATCATTAGTTTGTGCAGTCTCAATACAATCTATTGACGCTATTTTCCAAAGCTGAATTTCAACAGTTTCTAAAGCTCTCACCTTTGTAAGGAGGGCTGAGTTCACTATTTGATTGACAGTTTTTAAGAGTCAAGAGTCAAGACAGTCAAGAGTAGCTTTATTTGTCATTTCTACCATATACAACTGATACAGTTAAAATGAGATAACATTCCTCGAGGACCAAGGTGCTACATGGACAGCACCAAAACTACACAATCATACATAGGGTGGCATAAAGTACAAAAGACGCAAGACAGCACAGCAATTCTTGACACGTCAACACAATGGTGTACAAATTACAGTGTAATGAAAGAATGATAATTAATAAACATTGTTCTAGCAGCAATTCAAAGTTGTGCAAAGAGTTTCACATGGAATAGAGTCCAATCATACAGTGTTAAGGAGCCTAATGGCTTTGGGAAGAAACTGTTGCACTGTCTGGCCGTGAGACTGAGTGCTCCAGTATCTTCTGCCAGATGACAGGAGGAAGAAGAGTTTGAGTGAGGGGTGTGTGGGGCCTTCCACAATGCTCTCAGCCTTTCGGATGCAGTGTGTGGTGTAAATGTCTGCATTGGAAGGAAGAGAGACCCCGATGATCTTCTCAGCTGTCCTCACTTTCTGTTGTAGGGTCTTACGATCCAAGACGGTGCAATTTCCAAACGAGGCAGGTATAAGGAGGTATAAAGGATTATCCATCTTTGATGTATTCACTTCAGGTTTTCAAAGCAGATTAACTACTTAAGGGAATTTACTTTTAATGCCTTTCATGAAGAGATTTTAGAGTTTTTACTTTGCAGTTATGTGTGCGTGAGATGTCTCTGAGATTGATGTAGTTTTTTTTATCATCTCCATATGGCTCCCTAAGTTTGTGCATAGCACATACTGGATAAATGGGTGCAAGGTGGCATGGACTGGTTACACAGAGGTGAATTTGGATGAAATAGACAAGCCCTGGGCAGTGAGTAGGAGGTATGGGGCAGAGGATTAAGGGGCCTAAGCCTTTTATAAAACTGTTCTGAATTCCCAGAGACCTGGGGCGGGCCATTCCTATGTCAGTGACGGTCTGCCCCATTTCTGCTTCTGAACTGATTCCAGAGGCAGCAGGGCTCAAGTCAATCAATCATGTGTCAGGGGTTAATTTCTATAGAGAGAGGTCATTCAAGTCAGAAGATGTTTTGACTCAAGTTTCCCAAAGTCTGACTTGAAGTACCTTTTCCAGGCATATATGAAAGCTTTTCTATGCTCATTTCTGAAAATGAGACTGTGTTATTGGTTGAGATTTTTGACATGCTATCTGCCATCTTCAGCTATAAAGTATATGGCAGAAGCATTAACTCTAACCCATGCTTGTAATCCATATCCAGTTATGAAATATGCTTGTATCCTGAGAGAGACCCAGCTCCAGAAAGAGAGAGCACTACCCAAGAGGAGAGTCAGTCTTTTGTTAGTTCTGCCTCTTTGCCAACATGAATTGCATATAAATGGAATTTAGTAATCCATGATGAATAAGCATGTGCAGCAATACAGGATTTGGATGAAGACTTCAGTGTCAAGTTATGCATTATGACGTTCTTATAAGGAAGCTCTGAGAATTAGTTCCATCCCTATTATGATTTAATTATAAAAATGTAATCAAGGTTACTGCTAATTTGCACTTCCAACTGGAGGAACCGGTTCATAGCTGGTATCATTATATTGCAGGTACTGGTTTCATGATGCTATCTGATTCATGCTGCTATCTGATTCATGATGCTATCTGATTTAGAACACTGCCAACTGGCAGAGCAATGTTATAATTTCAGCTTCCCAGTGTCAAGTTGATATCTTTAATTTGGCTAAAGAGCTTATTAATATGTAGTTTAATCAGTAAATCGAAGCTGGTTTCACAGCAGTTGTAGCCAGAAGGTGAAACCTGAGTAAAACAAAGATACAACTTAGGCTGCTTTGTATTTCATAACCACAAACTGCGTTTCCACTGTAAAAATCACTTAAAGTTAAGTCAAGAACTATTGCGCAGCTGGTGTGTCTCAGAGACAAGAAAACTTCATTCTGTTAATTAAAGTGAACTGGTTTATTCAGGCTTTTGCTTTTTGTTCAAAAGCTACATGTTTATGTTCGAAAAAGTGCCCGACCTGCTGTTATCTGTGGCAAAAGGTAAATGGGATATTTGTTGCCTCACTGAACTAATGGGAACCACTGACTGACTTGGTGCCTAGTCATTAATGAAGTGTGTGACTACGTTGCAGGAAACACAAACACTTAACATAGGAAGACACACTTATGAAGATAGGTGTCAACTATTTGGTAACTCATAAAATAACATTGCAGATGTGCCAGCCATGAATATTTTGAGACCTAATGCATGTATGGGCCTTTGCTAATAAAATTCAGCAATAGAGCAGGACCTTCTCCTCTCAAACACATTCCGATCAAAAGCTGGATCTTTTTACATTGCACCAGGTTCATTCTCTCTGTCTGAGTCACTTGCAATCAGAATTACACAATAGTCAACTTGTCTGTATGAATGTATGAATTCTCAAAGGAGAAGGCTCGAAAGTATTCAGAGCTGTGGGCAAAAGGTGGAGAAGGAGGAGGGGGAGGGGAATCTAATCTGACGCATCAGCACCTGGATTCAGATCAAAGTACAACGGTGTGGGCAATGTATAAGTTATGTTATTGAAAATGTACACAAGAGAAATTGATAGCAATGAAAAGTTAGAATGGGTAGCAACGAAAGAAGAGAATGGATGGAAATAAATATTAACTTGTTGTGATATTTTGCGGGGGAATAAGAGCAAAGCTATAATTGAGCACAAGAGGGAAGGTGTGTACTGTGTCAACTGAGAGCGTATGGGGAGGGAAGATGGTAGAATTAAGTTGTAGTTTGATCAAGCAAGCATGTATCTGAAACAGAATTGCAAGGCAAAAGTATCTGTGATCTAAGTTCAGAGGTGGACTTCCTGCATGAACTACATACAACAAACTATTGTTGATTTGTGGAAAATCCTAATGCCATTTTTTTTGTTTCTCTTACATTAAACAACAATTATAGTTTACAAAAGTTTGTGAACTAACACAGTTTATTATGTGAAAATCCAAAATCTTTCAGGACAGTATTTTTCAGGCTGCCCTCCTCTCAGTTCCCAAAGCTATACATTACCAATTTATGTTTCCAATAATACCAAATGCTTTTATATTGTTTCGATACAAGTGAAAAAAACATTGTGCCTGGAAGCTTTAAGCCCTTATAATTGCTTGGTTTCACATCCAGGGGACATTCTTAGGTTTTCAACTTTGTGGATGCAATGACGATTTATATTTGGACTTCTGTTTTATCAATATCTGGTAATATCAGTGGCAATTTTAAACATTTCTCGGGAGGTACAACTTTAGCTGCCTTGATTTCCTTTGTTAATTGTTTTCAAGCCTTCATAATGCATATAAATCTCTGCTACCATTACAGTCGGCTGAGTAACTTGATAAGCACCCAAAGCCTTTTGTTTCTTCAATCAGTTTTCCATGTGTTTCAGGTATAGACAAAGTTAATTTTAACTGAAAAGTTTCTCAACCATAATTTACTCAATAAAACAGGGTTGGTTCTGATCATAATCATTTTTGTTGAGTTTCAGGGAAATTTCTCACCATGAGACTGAGTAGAGTTTAGTTTGAAATTCGACTCATTAATGAGGTGCCATGCCCTCTGGTGCCCCACTTGTTTGTTGCTAGGCAGTTTCTTTCACTTGCTGTGGGCAGAAGTACTTGCCAGGCTAGGCCAGGGTCCTGGGTCCCAGGCCTGGGCCACATTTGAATGGCCATTGTGAACTCAGTAAAGTGCTGTTAGCCTGTAGCTCTTCTGTGCTGTTCAAATAACTTGTTCCAGACATGGCTATTGAGGAAAAATGGCACCACGCATTGCAGACAGGAATCGAGAGATCTTGGTAGACTAGGTGGTGCAGAGGAAGGGTGTCCTCTTTCACCAGGACTGGCAGAGAAGGCTATGGCACCCAATCATGCCAGCCTGGCATGAAGTTACCAGTCATGTCATTACAGATTCAACTGACCAGCTGAATGCCCAGTAGTACCACAAGAAGGTCAACGATCTTTTCCTCTCCACAAGAGTAAACGTCACCACCTTCTCTCTGCTGCCTCACATCACTCTTCCTCTGCGACTGCATCAACCTCCCACCAGGTTGATGCTCTATCATTCACTATTAAATGCAGCATCTTCTCTCACCTGCTGTCACCCATCACAACCTCCCATATTAGGAATCTTGTGTGCTACTTTACTGTCTATGCATTCACTTGGGACACCTCACCATCTTTCTTCCACTTTATCAGCACTAATTTCTCTGCAAAGTTCACCTCACTCAATCTTCCAGAGATTCTCATTACAGGAGATAATGGAGTTGAAGAACCAGGATGAGTGGTGGGGGTACCTGACATTTGGCTCCTGACCCCCTTATGAGAAAAGGATGCTAACTCTCCCAGGTGAGGATTGGTTCTAGGTCCTGTGGAGATGCTGAAACATCCACTTTCTGTGAATGAAACAACACACGTTGTCCATTGCTATGTTATTCTCCATGACCTCACTCTCAATGTATTCTGAACATGTTACAACATCTACCTCTTGGTCATGACTTTTTCCTTTCTGTCTCCTGCAGCTATGAGTGGCATTCACATGAACATAAGAAATAGGGGCATGAATAAGCCATCTGACCTGTCAAGCCCGCTCTGCCATTCAATAAAATCATGGCTGTTATTTTCGTGGACTCAGCTCTATTTACCCAGCCACTCACCATAATCCTTAATTCCTTCACTGTTCAAAAATGTAACTATCTTTGCCTTAGAAACATTCCACAAGGCAGCCTCAACTGCTTCACTGGGCAGGGAATTTCACAACCCTTTGGGTGAAGAAATTGCTCCTCAACTCAGTCCTCAATCTGCTCCCTCTTATTTTGAGACTATGCTCTCCCCCTCCTCGGTTCCATGGAAAGATGACAATGTCACAAGATATCCCCTCCTGCACTTTTGTGGGTGACAGCATGGATACCACAGAGGATGCACCAGCAAAACTGCCTCCCACACCCACCAACAACTCAGATTGACCCATGGAGTCATATAGTATGGAAACAGATCCTTCGGTTCAACGCTTGGATGCCGATCACATTTCCCAAAGTAAACTAGTCCCACCTGCCTGCTTTTGGCCCATATCTCTCTAAACTTTTCCTATTCATGTACCTATCCACAAGTCTTTTAAATGTTGTAACTGTGCCTACATTTATCATTTCCTCTGGCAGTTCATTCTGCATACGAGCCACCCTTGTGTGAAAAAGTTGTTCCTCAGGTCCCTTTTAAATCTTTTTCCTCTCACCTTAATAAATATGCCCCCTAGTTTTGAACATCCCAAACTTAGGGAAAACACCTTTGCTATTTACCTTGTCTATGCCCCTCATGATTTTATAAACCTCAATAAGGTCACCCCTCAATCTCCTATACTCCAGTGAAAAAAGTTCCAGACTATCCAACCTCTCCTAGCAACATCCTGGTAGATCTTTCCTGAACCCTCTCAAATTAATAATATCCTTCCTACAGCAGGGTGATAAGAACTGGAAGAGGTACTCCAAAAGTGGCCTCAACAACATCCTCTACAACCTCAACATGACGGCCCAACTCCTAAACTCAATGGTCTGAGCAATGAAGTCAAACACGTTAAACACCTTATTTATCACCTTGTATACCTATGATGCAAGTTTCAAAGAATTATGCACCTGAACCCGGAACCCAGATTAGAACCACCAGCCCCTGCTGTGATCCACGTCACCATCATAATTCTGCAGCTGGTCAAGACAGAAACAACCCACAGTGTGGTAATAGGAAGGTGCCCAGAAGCCAGGGACTTGCCCAGCCCCAGGCAGGACAGGACCCCATGGTGTCAACAATTTGTGATTTCATTGGCATATATAAACACAGGAGCAGCAGGCAGGTTTGTCAGGGGCAGTGGACACATTGTGCAAAGGTTGCATACTGCAGCAATGCTGTTGGGATCCTACTACCTTGGGCACGTGAGAATCTCACTGCATCCATGGACGGATTGGCAGTTGCCATGGGGAGCCAGATTCAACATTCTGCTGGATATATGTACAGACCTACATTCTATCACTCTGGCTATTGCTGTTCAGCACAAATAGAAAGGATATAGGAAGATGACAGATCATGAGCTCACTGCAGATACACATTTCTCACATGGAGAGAGGGCAGTACCAGTAAACAATCAGCCAAGAGAAACCAGACACAGAAGTCTTCTCTCAGGACACTCCAGAGGTGGTTGGGCCTTCCACCTACACCCTATCTGCCTCCTGCTACCCCATGGGTTCAAACTGAGATGGATGCGCCTGCCTCTGGTCTGAACACACTCAGCATGTCTGAGCCCTTTAGACCCAACCATCCCTACATCAAAGGGCTCCACCTTCCAGCCCAGCTGCAGATCCTGCATAATATCTGGTGAGAGGGAAATAAATGGGAAGATCTTCTGAGGGCACAAAGATGATAGAGAGGTGGCGTGTCACTATAAAACGTTATCACGTTTGTGAATATTTGTTCAATTTTCACCATCACTTGTGTGTGAACATCTATCTAATAGCAACCACTAACACTGAAGATACAGAGAGTAACCATCTGTTGTGCTACATGATGTTTGATGGTCCAAGTTGTGAAGTTAGGAACTCCTGCACCTTGTGCAGGTTAGGAGCAAACAGCAGGTCATTGCCATTTTGGCAACTAAGGTCAATTTTTCCAGGTGGTAAAACATTGTTGTGCTTTACAGCTGGTCATGTGATTGATTGTAATATTGTATGATATGGTCAACAAGTGTGGGGTAAGAATTTGGACTCCACATAATGAATTAATGTCAAAGGTTCATGTAACATATTGTGTTCATAGTTCTGCTTCAGCTTCAGTGCATGGGTGTCTACAATAATCATTTTGCCTTTTGAATGGTGTCAGATTGCATGAGTTTTAATCTCCCTCCCTCACAGAATGAAATTCTTACCCTGCCCACTCTGAGTGTGATCTGAGCCATTTTTCAGCTGCATTCTGCATTTATTATTTGCAGCATGATAGAAAGAAACAGAGGTCACCACTCATACAGTGAGTTTCAGGCTCAACCTCTTAATATTGTTGAACCCCCAAATATGAACATTCTCTTCCTAGTTGCTCTTCTTGTCAACCCTTTTGGGTTTAACCTTCCCCAAGACCCCATCCAATCTGTCCATCTCAATCTTTATTGAGCCCCCATTAAACCACCAATCCCAGGTGTATGATGTGAACAGGTGATATAGGAACGCACTGGCCCCTCATCAAAGCCAGGGTCTTGCATTACTCCTTTCCATTCAATGTTCTACCATCTCCCCCATTACATTTTGAGTTGCTCTCCTTCACAACTATAATCCTCTCTGCATCCCAGGACTCTGCCTCCAATCTACTTCCGTCACACAGCAGTGGCCCCTGATAACCCTCCTTTCCCTTTTAATGGAGGGACCCCTAGACTGACTTTGACCCACCGCTTTGAACCACTTAGCTGAATAGTCTGGAATGATAAGTCACCAGGCCCTTGCTTGTCATTTGTACAGTTCCCCTACTCTATTCCTATATCTCCCTAGACTGGTATCACATGATCCCTGAGTAATACCCTCCTTCAAACCGTCAACTAGGTGTCAGCCCTTATGCATAAATTGGCCTGATAATAGAATTGCAATGAAAGGTTTTGGTATGCTCTAAGGTGGAGCTGTGAAATGCAGCAGTGCACTGTAAGTGGATCAGAGATGTGTCATGATGACACGGTGAATGTCAGATGGCAAGGTCCATGAATGTGATGCTTGTGCAGTCATTGTCCATGAACTGTGCCCTGAGATGCAGGTGGTGGATATCTAAGAAGGAGCTGCAGAGAAGCAAGTGGCAACCTCGAGTCACAGGCGACAGCTTTGACTTTTAGGTTGGGAATGCTCAGTGCCTAGTTTCTATCCCATGTGAGTAGGAGAATTGAAAACTCCACATCAATGAGGTGGGATTAAATGGTAATAAAGGTAATAATGAGCAATAATACATGCAAGTAAGCCTCTAATTGCTTACTAGTGTGAATCTTGCCTTGGCATCCAACACAATTAAAAATCAATACAGTTTGGACTCAATGTTGAGAAAGTCTTTGGTGGGTATCTCACCTGATTTTCCCAACGTTCCCATAATGGCCCACATCATTCAGAGTCTGGGAACATTATGCCCGCTGAATTTTTAAATGCAGTTGTATGTAGAAAGATGTGTTACAGAATGCACATTCAAGTATAATTAAATGGACAGATTTCCAGTATCTGAATATGGAGAGTGGGAATTTCAGAGGGGACTATGATCAAAGGCTGTCCAGTAATGGTAGGATCAAATAGAAGTGTATTGTACATTCATCTAGCCTCAGGTGAACAGACAGCATGAGCTGAGCATATCACTGGTGGTAGTTGTAAAACATGGTGGAACCCAGCTGCAATGTTATGCAATTTCACTGTGTATTATTATTGTTTGAAAATGTGGATTCTAACATGGAGAGGGAAAAAACCCAATTTTAGCTTTCTGTATTGTGAAGGTCTGACTTTTTCTAAGGTCAGAAAGTTATTTTAAACAGTGACTTCAAAACAACGTTTATAAGAAGTCATTTATTAGCTGAATGAACTGCAATTTATCTGGGCAGTTAATTGATAAGCTGTTTGCTGATTTGAATGTTATGGTTAGCAGTGAGGAAAAGAGAGAAGAGGTTAAAATAAGTTCAATTAAGGGAAGAGGTGTAACAGCAGCTGTGCTGTTGTTAGCAAGCTGCAAGCCATCAGGGCTGAGAGGAAATCCTGAGAAGTCTCATAAAGCAGAACATTACAGTGGTGAGGGAAAGCAAGACATCCTACAAATCTGTTAAAACATGAATTTAAGAAACATATGTTAAGGAATAAGTATGCTTGGTTAGCAGCTTTAAGGGCCTTGGGGAGAAATATTAATTAAAGAAAGATGTGTCAATAGAATAAACAGAAATTTGCCACAAACAAAAATTATTGCAGCCATACCAGATGAACAAGGAACATTAGCATGCTGATAGAGATGACCTTTCACTGAGTTCCACAGCTACAAGGGCATTGCTATGATGTAAGGGATAATTCTACCTTTCTGATGTTTGCAATGCAGTCATTCCAGTAGTTCTTAAATATTGATACAGTTATGTTTTTCTTTTGTGTAATAAACCTTTATGATCATTTGTTAAAAGTACATTGGCAGACTCCTGTGAATGCATTCATAGCCTAAAAATAGAATTATGGATCTATTGAGGTTTGTACAAGGTGAGACCTTTGAGGATGACAAAGTAGTTGTTGTAAAATTGAAGTCAGACATGACAAAGCTATCCTGGAATTCAGCATAACTGGTGTTGTGAGGAATAGGGAAATGGGTGAGTTAAGGACAGAGACTGAAGAGATTCGAAAGACTAAAAGAGGTGGTCTTGATAATATGCCATTGTGAGTTTGAAACTTAGATCAAGACAATGTAGGACACCAAACATGTACATTGGCAAGTTCACCTAGAAACAGCAACTGGAAAGGAAAATGGAATCAAGAAAATATGATCATGGTCGGCAGTGCTGTTCAGACCATCCAATTTACCCTTAAATGAAAAAAAATCTATGAACTAGAGAAGGTCCTTCAACTTGTGCATGTTTGTGGCACAAATCAGAAATTCTGCTGAAAATACTTACAGAGAAAGATGCTATTGGGTCCAATTTGTCAATAAACAAGGAATCCGAAAACAATAAACCTTTGTTGAAAAGCTTTGACTTTACAAAAAGTGAGAGTAGCCAAGAAGTGACAACAAAAGACAATAACACCAATGAGCTGCAGTTCACTACGTGTCCGCACTACTAATTGAAATATCCCAATGCCAAGTGAAGAAGCACAGTTTAGGATGTATTGAAATGAAGAGATTTTGGGATAGACATTGGATCATCCAATTTTATACTTATTAAGGTCAGAGTTATTAGTGACAGTCAATTAAAAATGTGAAATCTCCAGTTTCAATATTAAACACTCCCATTATAGAGAGAAGGTCCTTGGGCTCCCCATCACATGTCGCTAATTTCTAAATCATTTTAAAATTGAACACCAGCAGAAAGAACAAGTTTTGAATCAGTTCCATGATAACAGGCTTCTCCACTATTTGTTACATGTCTGCATTACTTAGATATGTTTGTAGTATGTGCCAATGAAGAATAATTTGGAATCAACAAAGGTTCAGAACAAACAATGATCATTTGTCTATTGCACAAGTGCTGTGTAGCATTCTATTTACTCTGATCACTTCTCAAATCCTGTTTGACTACTGTTACAAAGGTGCATGATGTTGTACTTTGAATTCCCTGCATCTAATCACAACAAGCTGCTGGCCTTACGCCATCAATTAGGGTCAACACTTTCAAATAATTTTGATCTGGTAGCAGATCTGTATTTATAATGTGGTAGGAGCACGAAAGCAATAGGGACCAGATTATCATTTGGCAGCAGCTGCTTTATGAGTTGGCGTAGCAGACATAGCTATGGAAAGAATGGCTCTAGCATTGTTGGTCCATGAAACTGTGGGAAATCCAGCAAGACAGCGTGTTCCCTTTTGAATGAGAGTACCATCCAGGACAGTAAAGAAGGGGAAGCAATAGTCTAGTAGTATTATCACTAGACTATTAATCTGGAGATGGAGGTAATGTTATGTGGACCTGGATTTTAAACCTGCTATGGCAGACTTTGAAATTAAGAGTATAATGATGAGTGTGAAAGCACTTTTGGGGAAAAGAAAACATCTGGTTCACTAATGTCTTTTAGAGAAGGAAACTACCATCTTTGCCTGGTATGGCCTACATATGACTCCAAATCCACAATAATGTAGTTGACTTTTAACTACCTCTGAGCAATTAAGGATGGTCCATGAACACAGTTCACATCCATGAAAGAATAGAAAACAGATCATTCCTTCCTTGAAGTAGATATTTTAAATAGGAACTGAAAGAAAAAAAAGCTAAAGCCTACCAGAAATATCACAAGGTGTTCCATTTATTCCTGTTATAACTGAAATCTCGATGATTCTTTGTACTGAAATTACACACATTTTTGTGCATAGTTCGCATGAGGACCGTGCATTAGTGAAGAGTATGCCTCAGAGGTGATCGACATAACTCCAGTTTCTGCACAATAGTTTCTCTCTTGATCAGCATCTGTGGCGAAACATTGTGCGACCTAACAATGCTCTCTCTGAAAATTTTCTTCCATCTTTTCTGATGTTACTCTTGAGTTTGCAACCTTCCTATTTATTATGCTCGCTGTGAGTTGCAAGCTGGCTTTATCTCAGGCTGATGTAACTCAACATTCAAAAGAATGTGAGAAAGAAAATGTTTTACTGCAATTGCAAATTCAAAAATTTGAAAAGGGAAACACCTGTGCTGATGATACAGATAATAGCCTGGGGAATATTCACTTTCGAAGAATATTTTTGTTGTTGACACTTTTTTCTGGTGCTTTTTGGAGTTTTTTTGTAAGTCTTCCTTTCAAGCAAAAAGACATTATCCTGTAAGGGCTGCACGCATTTTAAATTGTTGATTATAACCTTGAGGTGAATTTAGTGCATATCCCTCCCCCAACAGAAAAGTCAGTTATAAGGCTGCCAACTTGGAAAAGCTACCAACGGAACCAAATGATCCCGCATGGACTCCGGACTACATTCAGACCAAAACAGTTTGGGTCTAAACAGGACAACCAGTACAGATTACAAATTCAAAACCTCCAGAAACGGTTCAAAATTTCACCAATTTCCTCATTTCCCCTCCACCCATCTTATCCCAGTTCCAACCTTCCAGCTCAGCACTGCCCTCATGACCTGTCCTATCTGTCCATCTTCCTTCCCACCTATCCGCTCCAGCCTCCCCTCCAACCTATCAGCATTACCCCCCCACCTCCATCCACCTATCGTACTTCAGCTAACTTCCCTTCTCCCATTTATCTCTCCACCCCAGAGGCTCCCAGCCTCATTCCTGATGAATAGCTTTTGCCTGAAACGTCGATCTTCCTGTTCCTCAGATGCTGCCCGACCTGCTGTGCTTTTCCAGCACCACATTCTTGACTCTAACCTCCAGCATCTGCGGTCCTCACTTATGCGAACTTGGAAAAGCTGGTTACTCCCACAGCAATTTCCACTCCCAACTCCTCAGAGATGAGGCCCTGCCTGGAGAGCAGCCAGTAATTTGATCGGTCAGTGGTCCAGGCAGCACCACAATTGAGCAGTAAGCACAGCCAGTCACCAAGAACACAGAGTATCAGATCGGATACCATTTCAGGGAAAATGATAGCGGGGAAAGTTAAACGTTGGTGTTCTATGATCTTGGATGGCTTGCCTCTAATGAGCACAGGGGTACCATCCTGATATAACAGGAACTTGTGCAGTCAAAATGTTGGGCTATTGGTCTCCTCACCATCCTTCCCTGTACATGTAATTTAATAGTGGGGGTGGGGGCAGATTGAGATCCTGAAATGTCCATTAATTAACCACTCAAGAAACCCTACAGCCATCCAGTGTCTTATCCACCAACTATAATATAGGAATCAGATTGTAGGTGGGCAGGGAGACACTTGCAGCTTCAAATATGCCATCTAGACAGGGGGTGGGATGGGGGAGCTGCAAAATCTGTCCGTTTGTCATTAGTTTACAAGCTTTGGTTTGGAATGCTGAGAATCCAAACCATAAAGGCAATCTATCCACATTTTTAAGCAGATTTCAGACCCAGTTACCAATCTTCAGAAAAAATTAAATGTTATGAATTTCCCATCAAATTTAGACTTCAAAGATTTAAGGAGATGGAGTGATGACACTAAACCCAGTGAGAAAGCAAATCAAAAATTCTGTCTTACCACAGCTGTGTGTATGACTACTGGAATATCCTGTGGTAAGACAGCTCAGGATGCAGCAGATTGAAAGGCATGATACAATGTGGTGACTGATATAAAGTGCTGTTACACTAGCTCCTTCCAGCACAAGCATGAGGCATCACATTCTAATTAAATATAAACCCATAATCACAGGATAAATTATCCACTTTACAGCAGAGCAAACATCAAATTTCCCTGAAAATCTACAACAGGCTTTGCTTGATTTCCTGCTTTTCTTTCTACCAAATGGTCTATTTTGTTTCACAAAGTGTATGTGATTGGGTGTGGGAATCCCATCACTCCCAGAAAGTCACTGAATTGAATTAACATTGACCTGTAGCAAAAGGTGGTTCAGTGTCATGATAAAATGATAACCCACCATTTAGCAACACAAGTCTTGAGACTGTAGTCACTTTCAGCAACTTAGTCACAACACCCCCGGTGAAATCTCTACAAGGTTCTACACAACAGCAGCAAGACATCTTTACTTCTGTACTTAACTGAATGACAACATACTGTTTGCCTTCTAATTGTCTGATGCACCTGCATGTGAGGTTTTAGTGACTAATGGACAAGGACACCCAGATCCTTTTGGCTACTGCACTTCCAATCTTTTACCATTTAAAAAATATTATAGCTTTCTTCTTTTTTCTTACCAAATTCAATGATTTCATATTATTCACATTAGGCAGATGGAACATTATGGTGCTTTACCTACAGCCCATACTGACTGCCAGAGGATTTCATATGGCCAGCATCTGTTTTAGTGGTAGACAAATTTGCAGATCATTCATAGGATTTCCGTAACTAATAATTATATAACCTTCTTACAGAAGGTAGATCATAGACCAGAAAGCTCAGGAAACCTTTTTTTATATATATATATATTCACTGTGAAGGTGGAGTTTCAAATACAACTAAATATCAGGGAAAGATTTTGCAAGGAGCCGCGTCCCTATCTGAGGCCCTTCCTCTCATACTGATGTTCCAAGGACTTAATGATGAGCTTACAAGTAGGAAGTGCAGGACAGAACCAATCTGTGATTGGACGAGCAGAGAGCAGCCTAAGGCCCGGTGAGGTGTTGGTGGTCTATAGGCTGGGCCTGGCAATGGGTGGCAGAGTAAGACAGGGAAAGTGAGAGGGCTAAGAGATGAGGACAACTAGGTGAGAAAGAGAGAGGTTGGTGTGTGAGAGAAAAGTGGAATGGAGAGATGAAAAGCTGGTTCTAAGATAAAGTAAGCACCAGGATAAAGGTCAACTCATTTTCCACCCCATATACTTGTGAATTCTGTTGAGGCCAGCTAGGAGTGTGCCTCACTAGAGGCAATTGAAAATCAGCGTTAGTTAAACTAACTCATATCTCTGCTCCAGTTGCCAACCTACTACATAGTGATCCTGAATTGGGGCTGTTTCCTTTCTCTCTCTAGCTCTGCTTCTTAACCAAAAAAAAGCAAAAACAAATTGGTGTTATAATTAAGCTTTGCTGCTTAGCACATTTTAATGGTCATTTCTATCCAGTTCTACCAACTCTTCATTTCTACCAATTCCTTACCCATTTTGGTGTCATCAGCAAATTTGAAAATAATACAATTGATCCCCGATATCCAAATCATTTATGAGATTGTGAGCAATCCATGTTGAATGCACTTCCCCTTGTTGTACCCCACTATCAATAGCTTGCCATCATGAGAATGATCTGTTTATTCCTACTCTCTGTCATCAGTCTGTTAATCCGTTCTTAATCCCCATTCCCATGTGTTCTAATTGTATTTCCAAACCTGCTAGGTTTGGGATCTTATTAAATGCCTTCTGAAAATTCAAATACACCACATCCACTGATCTAGTTAGATCATTTTCAATCGACTGATAATCATAATTAAGATAGGCAATACATTTGAATAAGTCGTTTTTTAATAAAACAAATTAAAGTTTACACAAACTGCTAAGCAATAGGAAGAATCACAATGCATTATTTTAAAGTTACTACCATCTTTTAATTTGCCCAGTGACAGATAAAACTTCTTTAGTTTGTTAATCATTGAGAGTAGATAACATAAAAGCTACTTTGAAAATTTATTTGGCCAAAAACCAAATGATTTACCAAAAATATGGTGTTAAAAATCCACAAGGAGAACATTTTAGCATAATTTCTCCAGTACATGCACCATCAAAAACCTATGAAATTCATAAGGCATGGTAGAGGTGTGTTATGTGATGAGCCTGTGGTGATTTGGTTATGTATCTGTAATATACTCAACTGGGCATGTTTAGAATACTGGTTGAATGTTCACTAAGATGAAAGAGAATTTGTTAAAAAAACTTGGAATTTTAAACACTTATAAGAAAGGAACCATGGGCTTAGTTGAAATGGAATTCAAATGGCTGTTTTTTAAAAAATGTTTATCGGGGTCTTAAAGACAAAATGGTATTGAGTGAAAATGAAAGCACTGCAGTAACTCACCGAGGCTCCTCTCCATATCACGTACTATCCTGACTTGGAAATAGCCTGTTTTGTTTCCTCACCAGTCACTGGGTTAAAATTCTCAAACTCCCTTTCTGAATGCACAGTGGGTATCCCTATAGTAATGGACTTGCCACAATTCAAGGAGGTAGCTCTGTATCAATTTGTCCCTGCTATTTAGGGATGGGCAATAAATCGCCAGCCATATCCATATCCCGTGAACAAAGAAAAATATGTAACTGCAGGTCAGTCAATTGATGAATCAACTTACCTGATTTTATCTTGTCCCTTGCACTGCTGCTGTTCAGCAGAACAAGTTAACATCAACCACATTTTATCTAGCAACTGGTAGGATTATCATGTGACCATTGGCTTTGAAAACTCTTGCTTTCTGTGTAAGATACACTAGCTAACCACATCAGTGATTTGCACTGCCATACAAAGCCTGAACAGGGCATTGGTTACTAACGACTTTACATTTTTGATTTCCCTAGTGTCTTTGATGTATTTTTATCAACTGAAGTATTTCTGGCAGGCACAAGAATTTTGGAACAGTTGAAATTATCCCCTCTTTAATAATTACTTCATCTTTGTCAGTTTCAGCACTATTTAACTCAAGGTCACCTTCAGAGTTTAACAAGGAGTTTCTAAATTGGACTGAATCTTCAATCCGGATGCAAATTGTGATTAAACTCTGCTGGTTTTCCAAATTGATTTTGGGATTCAATTATATAATTGTAAGCAAAAGAAAAATCCCTAAAGCAATGCCATTGGACAGCATTGTAGAGCATAAATTTTTATTTTAAAGAATCCCTGCTATATTTAAAACTTGTAATGAATTGTAGTTTATTAATATAGGTAAACATAGATTTATCACAAAAATAACATTTTTAATGAAAGTGCCTTGTCCATCATCTGAGTAGTACAATTTTTGAAAACATAAATGACTTAGATCAAAACTGTCTAAATGATTTACCAACTTCACTTGTGTCCACCGATCAGTTTCACAGTAAATTAAGGCATGTTTTAATGCTAAAATATTTATATACTAAATAAGGAGGTGCTGGAGACAAACCAAATGACTGGAATAGCATGATAGGTATAAGAGTCACACGCTGAGGATCTATTCAAAGTAATAAATAATCCAAAACCGTATAATCTAATTAAGGTAGAGAGATCATAATGATTTACCGAAGTGGTGATATCAAAACAGGACAATAAGGAAACTTTTACAGATACAGGACAGTGTGGTAGTGTCACAAGATTACGGGTATGGAACTTGGCTATTAGTTTCTGTTTGGTGATTTTGTATTACTGTGTATCTCGAAGGATGCCTTGGAGGACGCTTACCAGAAGATCGGAGGCTGGATGTCAGAGCATCACCTTATTTTTAAATTTTTATATTTATCTCTCTGCCTCATTTAACCAGATTATAGCTCATCCCTTCACTTGTTATTCAGCTGTTGACACTTTACTCACAATGTCTAACACTTTTGATTACTTGTAGAGACTTACTATTCAACACTCCACTCATTCTATTTGTAAGATCTTTTGATCTGTCTGCCTATAAATTCTGTGTTCTGTGTGCTTCTCTCTCACTTTAACTGATGAAGGGGCTACGCTCCAAAAGCTTATGATTTCAAATAAACCTGTTGGACTATACCTGGTGTCATCTGACTTCGGATTTTATCCACCCCAGTCCAACACTGGCACCTCTACTGGCACAGACTCACTATAATTCATGCAGGTTAGCTTTAACTTGTAGGAGAAAGTGAGGACTGCTGGAGATCGGAGTCAGAGTGTGGTGCTGGAACAGCACAATTGGTCAGGCAGCATTCGAGGAGCAGAAGAGTCGATGTTTTGAGCATAAGCTTTTCATTAGGAATGAGGCTTATGGGCCAAGGTGGCTGAGAGATAAATGAGATAGAGGTGGGGTGGGGAAGGGTAGCTGGGAATGCGATAGGTAGATGAAGGTGGGGGTGAAGGTGATAGGTCAGAGAGGAAGGTGGAATGGATTGGTGGGAAGGAAGATGGAGAGGTAGGATGTTCAAGAGGGTGGTGCTGAGTTGGAAGGTTGATCTGAGATAAGGTGGTGGAAGAGGAAATGGGGAAACTGGTGAAATCCCCATTGATGCCATGTGGTTGGGGGTCCCAAGGCTGATGATGAGGCATTTCTTTCACTGGGTATTGGGTGGCTAGTGTTAAATGGTGTAAGAGGCCCAGGACCTGCATGACTGGGAGGCAGTGTTAAAGTGTTTAGCCATAAGGTGGTCGGGTTGGTTAGTGTGTGTGTCCCAGATATGTTCTCTGAAACGTTCCCCAAGCTCCCATCCTGTCTCCCCAGTGTAGAGGAAACCACATCGAAAACAATGGACATGGTAGATGACGTGTGTGGAAGTACAGGTAAATCTCTGTGGGATGTGGAAGGATCCTTTGGGGCCTTGACAGAGGTGAGGGGGGAGGTGTGGGTGCAGGTTTTGCACTTCATGCACTGGCAGGGGAAGATGCCGGGAGGGACTGGTGGGTTAATTCGATTCAATTCGATGATTAGTTTTGATTACTTACAATGTGGAAACAGGCCCTTCAGCCCAACAAGTTCACACCGACCCTGCAAAGAGCAACCCACCCAGACCCATTCCCCTACATTTACCCCTTCATCGAACACTACGGGCAATTTAGCATGGCCAATTCACCTAACCTGCACATTTTTGGACTGTGGGAGGAAACCGGAGCACCCAGAGGGAACGCACGCAGACATGGGGAGAATGTGCAAACTCCACACAGACAGTGAGGGCCTTGGACCTAAAAGAGAGTCACAGAGGGAATGGTCTCTCTGGAACCCAGACAGGAGTGGGGAGGGAAATATATCTTTGGTGGTATATTGTAGGTGGCGGAAATGGAGGAGGATGATGTGATGTATCCAAAATTTGGAGGGGTGGAAGGTGAGGACTGTTGAGTGTTGGGGACACGGGTTCTGTCTTTATTGCAATTGGAGGGGTGGGATTCAAGGGTGGATGTAAGGGAAGTGGAGGAGTTACGTTGGAGGGCATCGTTGACTACTTGGGATGGACAATTGCGGACTTTGGAGAAGGAGGCCATCTGGGATGTTCTAAAGTGGAATTGGTCCTCTGGGGAACAGATGCAGTGGAGGAGTTGGAAATAAGGGATAGTGTTTTTATAGGAGGCATGGTGGGAGGAGATGTAGTCCAGGTAGCCGTGGAAGTCGTTAGGTTTGAAGAAGATGTCCGTGTTGAGTCAGTCGCCGGAAATGGAGATAGAGAGGTCCAGAAAGGGAAGGGAGGTGTCTGAGATGTTTCAGGTGAACTTGATGTTGGGTGGAAGGTGTTCATGAAGTTGATGAACTGTTCAACCTCTCATGAGAGCACGAGGTGGTGTTGATACAGTCATCAATGTAGCAGAAGGAAAGGTGGAGAATGGTGTCAGTGTAGCAGCAGAAGATGGGCTCTTCCACATACCTGACAAAGAGTGAGGCAAAGCTAGGGCCCATGCAGGTGGCCAACCCTTTGGTCTGGAGGAAGTGAAAGGATTCGAAGGATAAATTGTTGAGGGTGAGAACCAGTTCAGCCAAATGAATGAGTGTGTCAGTGGAAGGGTACTGATTGGGTTGAAGAGGAAGAAAGGGAGGGCTTGGAGGCCTCGTCATTGTGGATGGATGTGTACAGGGACTGAATGTCCATTGTGAAGATGAGGCATCGGGCACTGGGGAACCTAAAGTCATGAAGGAGGTGGAGGATGTGGATGGTGTCCCCAACATATATGGGAAGATTCTGAACGAAGGGGGACAGGCCAGTGTCAAGGTATGCACAGATAAATTTGGTGGGGCAGGAGAAGGCTGAGATGATGAGTCAACCGGGGCAATCAGGTTTGTGAATTTTGGGAAGAAGGTAAAACTGAGCAGTGCGGGGTTCCTGGACTTAACTTTAACTAGTGCTAAACTCACATCATTTTGTAACCTTGCTTGGGCTTCAACAGCATTTTCATAATCTCTGCACGCTACAATCATATACGCTTTCTGCACTGAAAGGAATGGGTATGGCTAATCCTGCAGTTGGATCCCCCGAGATTAAGTTCAGATATTGCCTTTTGCAGTGAGTACAATTTTCAATTTCTGTTACAATTTCATTTCGTCTTGTTTGCAACACCAGAAGCCTAAATACCATAAGCAGCCATTTGGTCATCGATTCACTGATACTAGTTGCATGGTTTTGACTCAGCTCGACCTTTACTGTTATATAGTTTTGCAATTTAAGTTAAGTACACTGTAGTTTTGCTGGGGTTTCATGCATTTTAAAAAAATAATTATCTTGTGGTTTTGAATCACCACAAGTTCATGGAAACACATACTGATTGTATTTCAAACCAATTTTATAACTATATATGTAGATTTGGTGTATGTGAATTAAACTAGTGCAAATCACTGGGAAGTGCATGCCAAAAGTTGTTCACTCCAGCCCCACCCCCATATACAGCCTATGGTAAGGTGGCGCCCATTCCTGAATAAAAAGCATCAGTGATAATCATCACCAGGTGCTGGGGCTGTTGAAACTCTGACTATGCTCATCACTTCTTTGCCACAGCCTCTACTTTGCAAGTAGCTTTCTCAGCAGTTTGTAGATTCCTACAATTCAGCCTGGAACTTGCCTAAAAAGCTCAAGACAAGAAACTATTCAAGACCTTTCTCTTGTTTATTTCATCTATGTTTGATGAACCTTTACCTTTTTCAACAACCTGGAGACCTCATGCTGGAAACATAATCTCCAGCTGACTTATTGAACTTTGAAACTCCAAATTCACATTCTGCGTCAAATTTCATTCTCTTGTTCAAACAACTAAATAGCAACTTAAATTTATATCATATCGACAGTCAAATAAGACATCCCAAAGTGCTTCAGTATAAAACAACATGACATTGAGCAATCAATGAAATATTGGAAAATGACCAAAAGCTTGGTCCATGACTTGGTTCTAAGAAATGTCTTGAAGGAGGAAAGCAACGTAAAAGGGGTCAGAAGTTTAGGGAGGGAATTCCAGTCGATAGGAGTTTGAATATCCAAGACATAACTGTCAATAGTGCAGTGATTAATGTTGAAAGTTCTCAGAATTAGAGAAGTACAGATAGAAAGGAGGATTAAAACAAAAAAAAAGAATTTACTAGCAAAACTCAGCAAGTCTGACAGCATTTGTGGGAAGAAAACAGAGTCAACGTTTCAAGTCAGGTGACTCTCCATCGGAACAATTCTGATGAAGAATCATCGGATTCGAAACATCATATTTTTTTTCCACAGATGTTACCAGACCTGCTGGGTTTCATTTTATTTCAGATCTCCAGCATCTGCAGTGCTTTATTATCCCTTAGTCTGAAGATTGTAAGTCTGGAGAAATTACAAAGATAGGAAGATGTCAGACTATGGAATCATTTCAAAAAATAAATAAGAATTTTAAAATCAAGGCATTGATTTATCAGAAGTGAGTGTAGATCAGTAATTACAGGAATGATATATGAACAAAGTTATATATGGGTTTGGTTGTGGAAACAAAGTTTTTAATTAACTCAAACTTATGGATGTTTGAATGTGAGAAATCAGCAAGAAATGATCAAGTCTAGAGCTGGAAATTGTGTCAATGAGGATTTCACATGCAGATGAACAGGGGCAGTTTAGAATGGGGTAATGTAGAAATAGCCAGTCTTGGTGATGGTGTGAATATATAGTCAGAAATTTATTACATTATCAAATATGACACCAATATTGCAAATATTCTAATTTAGCCACAGACTGTTGCTACAGAAAGGATGGTGTCATATAACTGAATTTAATCTTTTTGATATTTCAGGGGTGGAAATTTATGCTCATCCACTACCAAATGTTGGACAAGTAATTTTATAATTTAGATTCAGTGAAGCAATCAAGGGAGTTATGTAAAACTAGATGTCAGCAGCGTACATGATGTTGCTATCTTAGATGCTGCTGCTGAGGGACATCATGTTAAAGTTGAAGAATAGGATAGGGTATCCTTTGGTGGTCACCAGTGGGAATGGTGTGGGAACAGGAAGAAACTCCACCACAATGATTCTCCGGCTACGTTTGTGTGGATATAGAATGGAATCAGGCAAGTACAGTCCCACCCAGCTGGATGACATTGGAGAGGCATTGGCGAAGGATTGTGTATCAACCACTTTAAAGGCTGCAGAAAGGTTGAAAATGCTAAGGGGAAGTTCAATTCTGTCACTGCTATTTACACTGTCATTTGTGCTTTACTTCCATGCTGTTACAGAGGCAGAATCCTGACCAGAGGCTTCAGACTTGAAGTTCTGGGGAAAATAAGCACAGATTTGGGAGTCAACAAAACAGACAAGGGATTTGGAGAGGAAAGATATATTGGAACTGTTTCAATAATTTCCAAGGATGGAGGTATCACTTTACCAGAGATTTTTTTTTCCATAGGTGGGTAATGATGGCAGAGTTGAACGAGAGAGTCTGACTTGAGACAAGAGAATCATCAACAGTGTGAATAAAATCAGGAAGGATGTTGTGTGGACAATAGTTTAGTTTCATAAGAACTAGGAGCAATGGTAGGTAATTCAGTCCCGCAAGCTGGCTCCAGAATTTACAATGATTGTGGATGATCTCATCTCAGACTCAGCTCCACTTTCCTGCCCATTCCCCATAACCCTTTAGCCCTTTACTAATTTAAAAATTGTCTACCTTTTCCTTAAATGTCTTCAGTGACCCAATGTCCACTGTATCCCGCGGCAGTGAATTCCACAGGTTCACAACTATGTGAGCAAAGTAATTTCTCCTCATTTTTGTTTTAAATTTGTCATCCTTTAGACTCTTTCATTCCAGATTTCCCCACAAGGTAAAACTTCTGCTTTACACTTACTTTATCAAGCCCGTCTTCTAGATCTCAATTAGATCTGCTCTCATCCTTCCAAACTCCAGAGAGTAAGGGACTAAGCTGCTCAATCTCCTCATAGGATAGGCCTTTCATCTCTGAAATTAGTCAAATGAATCTTTTCCGAACTGCCTGCAATGCAATCATTTCAATCATATTGAGGGTGCAGGACACCCAGTGGACTCAAAAATATGGGGAGATAAGGAGAAACTAGGGAACATTGCGGCTTTAGATTTTGGGCAAGTAAAACATTAGAGTTTCCTTCACTGATTTAGTGAAAGAAAGGGAATTGGCAGAGTCAAATGACCAAATAGCCTTAAATTCCATGGAATAGGAGTTTATGCGGTGCTCACGCCTAAATTTAGAGGGGAGGCTGGAGGGGACAGGGGAAAGTGATTTTAGGAATTCTTTGTAATTGAGGAAAAGAATCCAGGGGTTAGTTTTTAATTCTGTGATGACCCTATACAGTTTCAGAAAAAGAAGATAGAAGGCATTGCATTACATGGTCCTACCAGATCTGTTGGAGACTGGCTATCTTTCAACTTAGGCTTTGTGACAATGGGTTGAGAGTGTGGTGCTGGAAATAGCACAGCAGGTCAGGCAGCATCCGAGGAGCAGGAAAATTGGCATTTTTAGCATTATCCCTTCATCAGGAATGAGGCTGTGGCCGGGGGGGGAGTGTGGGGGGTAGCTGAGTGAATGGGATGTTGGTGGGATTGGGGGGAAGATATTCTCCTCCTTGGTGACAATGGGACCCATGTTGAGAGAAAGGCTGGAAATCATCGAATCCCTACTGTGCAGCAAGAGGCCATTGGGTCTGTCAAGTCTGCACCAACTCTTCGAATAACGTCCATACCAGACTCAGTTCCCCAATCTATCCTTTTAACCCCACACTTACCTTGGCTAATCCATCAACCTACACATCTTTGGACTGTGGAAGAAAACAAGAGCACACAGCAGAAATGGAGAGAGCATGCAAACTCCACACAGACAGCTAGAATAAAATAATCAGTGTGGAAGAAGGCCATTCAGCCCAATGGGCCCACACCTATCCAGCCCCATCCCCCTACCCTATATCTGTAACCCTACTTTTCCCATGGCTAACCGACCTAGCCTGCAAATCCCTGCACATTATGGACAATTTAGCATGGCCAATCCACCTAATCTACACATCTTTGAGTTGCCCAAGGCTGGAATCAAACCTGGATCCCTGGTGCTGTGAGACAATAGTGTTAACCACTGAACCACCATTAGAAAGGGAGAGAGTGTTGATTTTAATGGGTTCTAGGGCATTGCAAATGGAGGGCAGGGTGTAGACATACCTGAATAGGTCAGTCGCTGTAGAAATGTGTGGTCAATTGAGGGCCAAAGACTAGAGAATGAGGAGTTAGAAAGTGAATTGGGAAGAGAGTGACTTTCCAGAACCAGTAGAAAGTAGGGCTGGCAGGGATTTCAGGAATGCCAGTTGTGAAGGTGCAAAGAAGTGGCAATGAAATGTCATGATTGATGATTGATACAGTAATTGGTGATTGTAGGATATCAAAGTTTTTCCACCCTTTGGTAAAATTTTAATTAGTTTTCTACCAAATTCAGGAAATCAGGATATACCAACAGCTATTTCAATTTTGTCTGGTATAATTATGACATTTATCGCAAAATTTCTGAAGCTGAGGTAATTTAAAATGTTTTCTTGTGTTCGCATATCATGCCAGTAGCCACACGCATCCAGCTTGGTCCAGATTTTGATGTTTGACAACCACAGGATTCTTGTCCCTTTATTTTGTATTCATCCATGAAATATTGTAGCCTTGGTGAAGCTGTTTTTTTTCCCTGTGACTTTGCCAATTCACTTGGATAACTTAAGGCACAGTTATCATTGCAGACATGCCCCAAGTGAGTCACACTGGCATGCCAATAGCTCTATTGTTGTTTTTTTATTGTGTGGTTTGATGTTCAAGACAGACTGGTTGAGGAGAGGGCAAGGTCAAGAATTGTCTTCAGGCTTAGACTTCAATTCAATACGCATTATTTATTATACATTGATATTAAAAACTGCTATAAATAGATCATAAATAGTTCTGACCTATAGTTGTATTAGATAAGTTGTTTGTCTTGTTCATGTGAGTCTTCCATTGTTCTGGTGTAGAATGACTTAATTTTGCCAGAATGTGCTCTTTATGTTCAGTGAAGGGCAGCTCCATGACTTCCTTGCAAGGTTGCTCCAGGAGCTATAGTCTTCACACAACTTTAGGTAAAAGGACTGATTTATTTATTGCATAGTCTTAAAAGCATTAATGCTCACAAGCTGAACCAAACAGAGTTCCTTGTAACTGGTTCACCTGCTAGAAACATCCAGGTCAGAATCACTCCAACAGATAGTTTTGCTCTTGGATGACCAACTCAGAAACTGATTTCCCTTATACTTAGACAATCACCTTTACTGAATTTTCAAAAGAGCTTTACTATCAAGGATGTACCATCTCCCACAATTGTAATTACATATTCATATACCTTGAGTATTCAAATTGTTATTAATTACATAATATTTGTAATATTATTGAAGTTGTGACATTTGACTTTGGTTTCCCCTGTAATTCTTCCAGTTTCCATTTCTTTTGTGTTTTTAATCCCTGCGGGCCTAACTAGTGATGCCCACATCCAGTGAAAAAGTTTTTAAAATACTCATCATGCATAGATGTATTGTTTTTCCATCCATATCTGTTGTGTATGGTAAAGTGGTATTCTATGCTTCCTTGTTGCTATTGCATGCATTTGAGTTGCTCCCCTCTCTTCTTTGTTCTTCCATAATTCTCATTGTTTGGGAGCTTTAACTCTCAAATGGGTTGCACATTTAAGAATATTAGCTTTTGGATTAGTTATTAAATTATCTGCACTTTTTTTTGGACATAAGAGATCTAATTCTACTACTTGAAGAAAATTGAGAAAATTCTTCCTGGTTTCTTGGCTAATAGTAATTCACAAACCAACATTACAAAGGAGCATCAATAGTTATTTATGTGACCAAATTGCATAATTACATATGTCTTGTAAAATACTTCAATTGGTACAGTGAAATACTTTTAGACATCCTGAGGAAGAGTCAGGCACTCTGTAACTTCAAGCATATTCTTACTTAAGTGAAAACAAAGTAACGGCACCCAATATATATCCCATTAGCATGACAAGAATTTGGTTTTACGTTAGCCAGTATGTTAAGTGTTGCATTGGTGAGAGAACTAGAGGACTGCTAATGCTGTTCCATTATTAAAAATGGGAGAAAGGATTGGTTTGGAATTTAGAGGCAAATCAGTCTAACCTTGGTGGTGGGTAAATAATTAAGTAAGAATTCTGAAGGGTGAAATATGGCTGCACTTGCAGAGACGGGAATTAATTGTGGAGAGTCAGCATGGATTTGTTAAAGGAAAGGTGTAGTAGAAAAATTAGATTGAACGTTTTGAGTAGCACTTTTGTTTTCTCTTCATATGATTGTGAATCTTTGGAATTCCCCTCTTCAAAAGGCAGAGGATGCAAAATCTTTAACTATTTTAAGGCAGTGATAGATAGATTATTGATTACCATGGGCATGAAAAATTATTGGGGGTGTGCAGGAATGTAACATTGTGATTAAACTCAGGGCAACCATGATTTTATTGAAGGACAGAAGATCTAAGGGCCAAGTGGCTTATTCTTGTTACTTGTTCATATATGGCTAGCCAAGAGTAATGAAGAGAATGCATTTGTTATAATGTACATGAATTGTAGCAAGGTTTTTGAAAAGGTCTCACATTGCAGACTGGTCAAGAAAGTTAGAGCAGACGGGATTGAAGACTAACATGGATAACACAAAGATTGGTAGAGTAATAAACAGTGTAGAAGATAGCCATAAACTGCAGCAGAATATAAGTGGACTGGTCAACTGGGCAGATAGTCAATAGAATCCAATCTGGAAATGTGCGAGGTAATACATTTGGAGAGAGCTAACAAGTGAAGGGATTATACTATAAATAATAGGACCCTGAAAAGGGTCTCTGAAGTTAGAAGAGCAGGAAGCAAAGGTGGTTAGGAAGCATATGAGATACTTGCATTTATTAGCTGAGGCATGGTATATAAGGGAAAATAAATTATACGGTAATGTACAAGATGCTGGTTAGCGTACAATTGGCAAGCTACCTGAAGTTCTGGTCACCACATTATAGGAAGGATGTGAATACACTAGAAGTGGGGTAGAGGAAATTTATCAGGATGCTGTCTAGTTTAGAGGTTCTGAGATATTGGGAAAGATTGGGTAGACTGGGCTTGTTTTCTTTATAGCAAAGGTTGAGAGGGGACATGATAGAATTGTGAAAGATTACGAGGGAATAAATGAGGTTGATCAGAAAGCACATTTTTCATTATTAAAGAGATCAACTATGGAGCAAAAGTTTTAAGTTAAGAGGTAGAAGGCTAAGAGCAGAGCTGAGGAGATTTTTTTTGAGCTAGAGAATAGTGGGCATCTGGAACTCCCTGCCTGAAAGGGTGGTTGAGTCAGAAACTCTTGTAACTTTTAAGCAGCATTTAGATATTCACTTGCATTGTCATAGCCTCCAGAGCTATGGGCTAAAAATAGGAAAATGAGAGTAGTGTAATCAGAGCTTCATTGATCAGCATGAAGATGATGGCTGAAAGATCTCTTTCTGTTTTGTAAATGCATCCATGGGTCCATGATACAAACTTGTGTCAAATTATGGAGCATGCAATAAAATTGATCTGTAATTTGTAGTCAATAATTCACAGGTAATAATGCAAGAAATTACAACATTGATTAATATTTCTTTGTAAAGAGTATGGCAGTAGACACAAAGCAATTTTCTAAACATTAGTAGCAATAATAGAATTTGTAATTGCAGGATATATTTTACAAATTCACATGCCCAATTTAAATCTTTGCCACCAAGTACCCATATCATAACAAAAACTTGGGCAGAAACGATTCTATGAAGATTATGATGTCTTTTATGCCAATACTATTGGCAAAGCCTTTGCTCAGGTCATTTTGACTCGCCTGCAGAAATTGGCAGAACGTGCCAGAGTCAAAGCTTCCAAGCTAAAAGGTCAATAGTAGACATGATCTTCTCCCTTCACTAACTGCAGAAGAAATGCAGAGAACAGAGAATGTCACCTTCATCAACCTCACCAAGGCATTCGACCTGGTGAGCAGAAACAGCCTTTTCAAGGTTCTTCTGAAGATCGGCTGCCCACCAAAACAGCTGAGCATGATCGAATCCTTCCACAGTAACATGACGGGGACTGTGCAATTCAACAGCAGCTCCTCTGTGCCCTTCGACATCTGCTGCAGCATCAAAAAAGGCTGTGTCCTCGCTCCCACACTCCCTGGCCCACCTCAGAACCCAAAGTACGTCCAGCACTCATCAGGGACATGTTGTTTGCTGATAATGCTTCAGTTGCAACACACGCCCATCAGGAACTCCAGTTACTGATAAACCACCTATCCCACGCTTGCAAAGGTTTTGGACTATTAGTCTGAAGAAGATGAGCGTCCTGGGACAGGACACAGAGGCACTGCTGGTCATCACCATTAACAACCACAAACTCAATATCATCCATCAAATTACTTGCCTTGGCTCTGCCATCACTGACAATCACTCCTTGGACACAGAGATCAACAAGAGGATGGGGAAAGCAGCCTCAACTCATACTTGCCTCACGACTTGAATATGGACCAATCCTAAGCTGACAGTGAAGGCAAAAATGTCAGTCTACAATGCCAGCATCATAAGCACACTGCTGTATGGCAGTGAAATGTGGACTTCATATGCCAGACAAGAGAGAAGACTTCCACTTGAGGAATATCTGCCGTATCCTGGGTATTTTGTGGCAAGACAGATTGTCCAATGCAGTGGTCCTATCGCATTCTGGTCAGGCAGCAGGGACAGTACTGGCTGGGTCATGTCCATGACGTGGAGAGCTTGCACCCAGGAAGAGACCCATTGGACGTCCCCAGCTGTGCTATAAGGACATCTGCATGAGGAGCATGAAGGCACTTGATATCATTACAGAGTCCTGGGAAAGACTTGCAGCTGACTGCATGAGATAGTGAAGTACCCTGAACGAACACCTCAAGACAGGGGAAAAGAAGCTGATGAGCACTGCAGCAAACAAGCAGGCACGGAGGAAGGAGTGCAGCGGCTCTAGCAGATGTGACCTCTGTGACCTGGATTGTCAGTCCAGCATTGGTCTCTTCAGTCACAAGCAACTTTGCTTCAGGGAAGCAGAAAGCTAGAACAACGAGGATGCAACCCATGGTCAGCCATGACTGAAAGAGGCCTCACCTTATGCCTGAATTTCTGATTGTGCTTCCAGCAGATGAAGTCGAATGTCAAGAGTGAAAATTTGTAAAATTATGTTTTTATGAAGAAGAAACATTGGAACAGAAATGTAGTTTTCAGTCCATTCAGACAGTTCCACCATTTGATTACATCATGGCCCATCTATATCACAGTTACATTGATCTGTTTTTACTTTGTGTCTCGATACCTTTACCACACATTAGAGCATAAGAAACAGAAATAGTTGATCCCTGGAGTCTGCTCTGACATTCAGTAGGTTCATGGCTAATCTGACAGTCCTCACATTCACTTTCCTGCCCCTTCTTCAAGACCTTAATTTCCCTGTCCATCAAGCATGTATCTATCTTTATTAACCTGTAAATCTGAAAATATTAGTGATAAAAAGTAGTCAGATTTCATTAACTGTGATACTGTTTTCAAATATCAAACAATATCTATGAACTTTAGGGTGTAGGTTTGCTCACTGAGCTGTAGATTTGATATCCAGACGTTTCATTACCTGGCTAGGTAACATCATCAGTGGCGACCTCCAAGTGAAGCGAAGCTGTTGTCTCCTACTTTCTATTTATGTTTCTCCTGGATGGGGTTCCTGGGGTTTGTGGTGATGTCATTTCCTGTTTGTTTTCTGAGGGATTGATAAACCTTGCGAATATCTATGAACACCTTGAGTTTTGCCCACATGATTTATGACAAACATTCATGGTTACAGCACGATTTCATACTTTTCAGGTGCTACTTATTCTGTGTATTTTCACCTACATGATTTTATTATTGTGAATTGTAAAACTCCACTAATTGTTATGAGAAATAGCTCATATATGTGTAAATATGCTGCAGTATGTACCAGCATAACACTAAAATGAAAACCTACTTTTAATTACACAATTAGTAATCCAATATATTTCTGTCAAAACTGACTGAGCTCAGAATTAATTCAAGATCTATTGTGACTAGATTAGATTTTTTTAGATTAGATTACTTACAGTGTGGAAACAGGCCCTTCGGCCCAACAAGTCCACACCAACCCGCCGAAGCGCAACCCACATTTACCCCTTACCTAACACTACGGGCAATTTAGCACAGCCAATTCACCTGACCCACACATCTTTGGACTGTGGGAGGAAACCGGAGCACCCGGAGGAAACCCACGCAGACACGGGGAGAACGTGCAAACTCCACACAGTCAGTCACCAGAATCGGGAATTGAACCCGGGTCTCATGACGTATGGTGTGCACGTATATCAAAAGTTTGAATCAACAATCAACATTAATTAGGAGATACATTTTTCCACCACACTTCAAGTTTTGCTGGAAAAACTCAGCAGGTTTGACAACATCTGTGAAGAGAAATCAGAGTTAATGTTTCATATCTGGTTACCCTTCCGCAGAACTGATGATAAGGAAAATGTCAGATTTTAAACTGGACACAAAATATTAACTCTTCACAGATGCTGAGTTTTTCTAGCAATTTCTGTTTTTGTTTCAGATTTACAGCATCCACAGTCTTTCAGTTTTTAGTTTCAGGTTTTATTTGGTTTTGATCTCAGAGAAAATTCAACTCATCTGTATGTGAAACAACTGGAGATAATGAATTAATTCCATATTTTGAAAAGACCACTGATGGATTTATAATAATTATTTCAGATATAAGTTTATTATTTACTTATTAGTTCATAATATTTTAATAACTTTTAGCGAGTGATCTATACATTGTTGCATCTTTATTAGATTAGGAGATTTGGGAATCTCAAACTAAAAACTATTATTTGTCTGTATAAATACAAACCAGATTCGGTGAGCCTTTTTGATGAACAGTAGTATTTTAAAATAAAGTATATACCAAAAGAGATTAAGTAGATTTCAGATAATTTCAGATGGCACTGTACAATCAATAAAATCAAGAACACTTGAAAAGCCAATATTATCCAATACCAGTTTTAGCTGAGGGGTGCATAGGTTAAGTTACTATATTTTGCATTAGGATTAAATTTCAGCACAACATCATGGGCTAAAGGGCCTGTTCTGAGCTGTACTTTTCTATGTTCTATGTTGTACTTTTCTATGTTCTATTTCACTATTTAACACTTGCACTCAGAAACAGCCTCAGAAGAGGTCAGAAAGATAAGAATTAGACCCTTAAAATATTCTGTCCTCACTCCTATTTAATGTTAATGATGTAACAATGTAAATACTTTTATTAAGCTCTACTCCCCTTTTGTCAACATAATTATGGATTGTCCACATTCAAAAGAAACCTATTTTGTAGTCATCTGCTACTATCAATTTCAGGGTGTGCATTTTCTTTGCACCATATCAACCAACTACTGTTTAAGTAACTAAGGGCAAATAATTTGTGCAGCCCTCAACAAAAGTGTTTAATTTGGCTCGAAAGATAGGACTTTTATCCTATCTATCGACAAGTGAGTCAGAATAATAATATAGATTCAGCTGAGCTGGTAGTGGAAAATAGGAAATCATCACAGTAGGTTCTGCAAAATGATTTGTTTTCCTATACTAAGTTATCAAATGCTTATCAGATTAAAATGAATTTTAAGGATTTCTTTTAGTAATTGTCATTCCACAAATAAAAACATTTAATAGTGCATGTACAGCATATTTGGGATATTTTTCTGGCTGTGATATATTTTGAAATCATTAATTTAATTCAAGGAGAAGTCAGGCAGATTCTATTATGGCCTTTTGATCATTTTCATTGGGTTGTATGATATTTCAAATAATATTACTTAGCAAAGGTATTAGCATCTCCAAGTTTCCCCATCACTGACTTTAGGATGACAAGCCAGGTTTCTTGGTTTATCCCTCTTCCAATTTTGAGCAGGGATGTAACAAATGTAATCTTCCAGTCCTCAGGCACCACTCGAATAGGAATATGGCTAGGCCCTTTGTCATTTCCACGCTTCTCTTACCAACTTGGGATGTATTCTAATTGAATTGGATGACTGTTCTACATTGAGCCCTGGCAACATTTTAAATGACTCCTTTTTATTTATCCAATTTATTTGTTACTTTCTTCAATTATTTGATGTTGGCAGTACCATCTTCTTTAGAGAAGACAGATATGTAGCACTCGTTTAGTATCTTAGTAGGACCTCTGACTTCATGAGTTGATCTCTGTTCATGTCCCTACTCTGTCCCAAATCACTTTTGACTATTTATAAATTTAGAGGATTTTTAATGCAATGCCATCCAATAATATATTCTCCTCACACTTCTTATTTCAATTCCAGTTCTTCTCTTTACTTTCTGCACACTGCTTGGTTACCTACTGTATTCTAAGATTCACATTTATCTAATGCCTTTTTCATTTTATTTTTGTATCTTTTAGCTATTTGGTATTACAGAACTTAAATGTTGCAGACAAAGCAGATTTTGCTGAAGCTTTTTGTTGTGCATACATCAGGACTTTTACAAGAATACTGATATGAAGAGCAGCAATGTTTCATACTGTACAATGAGAATGATGATTGCAAGATGAAAAGCTTCAAGAAAATGTCTCTTTTTCCCCACAACACTTTGTATGTTAAGCCATTCATGGAATGGTTAACTTTGGGTGTCCTCTTGTTTCTCCTTGTGGAATATCTGTTCTCCATACTGAAACACTGAAAATTCCCATTGCCCATATACTGTTTTGTTTTATTTTTATCAATGTGATAACGTTGCCACTGGCAAAATGTGCACTTATTGACTATTCTAATTTTCCTTGAAAACGAGGTGATGAGCTGTCTTCTTAAATCCAACTGAATGGCTTTCTGGGCCATTTCAGAGCACGGTTAACAGTCATTCACTTGGAGGCTTTAGTTGTAAGTAGGCCAGACTTGGTAAGGACAGTATATTTCCTTCCCTAATGGACATTATTGAACTTAGTGCTTTTTTACAACAATTTAGTAATTTCATGTCTCTATTTCTTGGACTAGCGTTTAGTTTCATTTAAATTTATTTTAATTCACTAGCTGCTGTGATAGGATTGAACCAGACCCCTTGACTCCAAGTCCAGTAAAATGATTTTTCTGTTCTACCCTTTTCACCTACGAACCTGATTCCAACACAACTGGGCCGATCAGTTTCTTTAACGCTTGAAATTAGATCTCCTACAGTTAGATTCTTCAACATGTGAATCTCCTCTTACTCTAAACCTTATTTTATTAGAATCACTGTTTCCTAAATGCATTTCCTGCAGCAATATCCTCCATTTCCTTTCGTTCATTCCTCAGGATTGGATTCAGTTTGATCCTCATTGGACTGGAAACACACTGATTAATGTTTTCTTGTGAGAACTTGTCTCCATCTTTTTTTTGGTTCATGGTGGTACTGATGGATTTATTCGACTGTTACGGTGGCTCCAGAGAAATTCTAGACTTGTAGGAGAATGGGCCATGATAATGGATTGGCTTGATGGGCCAACTGATGTTAATGGTTTTTCGAGTCACTTATTTTCCAAAAATAATACTGAACACATTAATTTGGGAACCAATCCCAGTGATTCTGCAAATAAACATATAATTTGACACAATTTTACATCGTTTTTCTACTTAAATAAAAACAGGAAATACTGGAGAAACTCAGCAGTTTTGGCAGCATCAATAGAGAGAGAGAGAACAACAGACTTAACGTTTGGAGTCGAAAGACTTGTTCAGAATTCAGTTTCTCAGTTCAATTTGAGTTCAGTTGCGAGAGAGTCGTATCCTGTCTTTGCTTCTTTCTCCACAGATGCTGACAGATCTGCTGAGTTTCTCCAGCATTTTGCATTTCAGGTTTCCAGCATCCACAGAATTTTGTAAAAACTAAAATTTAATCTGCTGATAAAACATTCAGCTTTCGACATTCCTCACTGGAAGAAATGGTTGTGCTTAAAGGTAAACTATTAACTTTTTCTCAACAATTTTAAGAGCACTTATTTGAGTTGTTTGTTTTAAAGAGGCTACGTTGACCAAGTAAAATGGAACAGACCGGCTTGGTATTCGATGCTATTGACTGGGGAGTGAGGACAGTCTTGTGCACCTTTAAAGAAACTGCCTTGTCGAGCACAGTCTCTGCTCAGCGTTTCCGTGGCAACAATGAATTGAGCTTCAGACAATCTGAAAAACCGAGGGAACATGTTTGCAGAAGCTGCGGCTTCAGACGTAGCGGGGGTCGGTCTCTGAACCTTCTGTTAAAACTTTATTTTTTTCTGCCCCAATTCACTGATCTGTCTATTCAGAGAGAGAGAGAAAAGTTGCCTCTCTGTTCTCCGAGAGAGAAACTCCTAGGAGGGACTAAAGAGAGTTCTTTAAGCCGCTGGGGGAGTAGTTTCTTTCGTCCCTCGATTTACGATAGGCTTCTGGGTGAATGAGTGGGTGATTAAAGGGATTTCCAAAGCTCAGTACACAATAGACAGTCAGAGAGAGAGAGAGAGAGGGAAGGAAGGAAGGAGGAGAGGGAGAGGTCCGTCTCTGGGCAGCTTGTGCTGGGAGCCCCTGGTGCTCTGGGATGCTTCATCCTACGGTCAGTGCGCGACTCTCCGCAGCCCGAAGCCCCTCTCAGTCGCTTCGCCCGGGCGCTTCTTCACGCCATGCAGCAGCGCGTCCTCATTCTCGCAACCGGCTCGCTCCCAAAATCCAGGCACTTCCCGGCCAAGGTATTCTTAAGCGTCGTTCATATTTTGACCATCGCAGTTGCAGCCAGCAAGACAGGTGGTGAGTGTCAGCTTGACATGACGTTTGTAATTTCTTGCAGTTTTTTTAAAAAAAACATAAATAAAAAGGATTAATGGTTAAAATAGTTACAGCGTGTCCGGATTGAATGGATGCACTCCTCAACCAACCGTGCAGCTATCAAAACATGTAAGGTTGTGATTGATTGTTCGCGCCCAAAGAGGAATCTGATCGCTTTACGTTTTAATCGCTTACGTTTTCTAACATTCCAGTCAGGAACAAATGCACTGCTGAAAAAACGAACCGTTGCAGCGATTGCCTCCTCCTGGGTCCTGAATGTGGATGGTGTTTTCAAAAGGTGATTTGATTGTTGATGTCTTGTTCCTGATGTAAGATTTGTACAATGCATATTCTAGACTTTCTGGAAAATCATTACAGATTAAGGGTGTACGAATAGTGACCCAAATAATTGAAAAAAAGACTCAAAACCAAAGAGTTGATCGTTGTGATGTAATTAATTAATGAATAAATAAGATACATGTTTTAAATTGATGTAATTTTATGCAATAAAACAGATCTGCTACATTTGGGGACCATAGTAAATGGTCATTCTGTATTACTTCATATTGATTTCATTAGCCTTTCCCGTCTGCACTGATGACACACAGACCACCTCACTACTGGCCTTGTTGGTCTCAGCATTAGCACTGATTTGTCATACAACTTCTCTGATTCGAGTATTAAGGGGGCAGAGTTCTTTCCAGTTGGATATTGGGAAGAGCAAAGCATCATCTTTGGTCATTTCCACAAACCCAGTCTGCTAAACACTAATTAGGCCACCATCTGAGGCAGAACAAGACAGATCACAGCTTCAGTGCTATGTAATTCTGAGCTAAGCATTTTTTCATACTTCCTGTCCATCCTCTAAATTGCCAACTTTTACATTTGTTACATGCACTATCTTCTCATTTTATGTGATGCTGACACTTTCAGCTGTACCTTTGATATCTCTCAGACTTTTAACTATTTCAATACATTTTTGTCTTGGCCCCACCTTGCAGCCTCTGAAAACCTGACCTCATCCAATGTGCTGCTGCTTGATTTTAACTTGCACTAAGTCATGTTCACCAGTCCCCCCAATGTTTACTTTAGAGCTTAAAAGTGTGTTGCTGGAAAAGCGCAGCAGGTCAGGCAGCATCAAAGGAACGGGAACATTATCTATCAGTCCAGCTACCTCTTGTTGTCCTTGTCATCAATTCCTCCAATGGCCATACAGCATCTTTTAACTTCCTTTGGCAATACACCCTCTGAAACTTCTGCACTGTTCTTGGCTTTTTCCTTTCCTCAATTTTCTTTGCTTCATGGCTGGCAGCTGTGACCTCAGTTGCCTAATTGTTAAGCTGTGGAATTACCCTGCCAAACCGCTTCATCTTTTTAAAAATATGCATTACCTCTTGGATCAAGCTTTGGTTAAATGTACCAACATTTCCTTGTATGGCTGGTTGTCAAATTTTGTTTGATAATTACTCCTGTGAAATACCTTGGGATGTATTACTACGTAATGTTTGTGTGAACCCTGAAGGCATTTAAGGAGAATTTAGATGAGCACTTGAAACACAGTAGCATAATGTCCCTATCCCTGAGCCAGGAGACCTGGGTTCAAGTCCCACCTACACCAGAGGTGTGTCATGAAATCATTGAACAGGTTGATTGGAAAATATAAAGCTTCAGGCCAAATGCTGGGAAATTGGAGAATAGATGGATGTTTGATGACTAATGGAGGCACAATGAGCCAAAAGGCCTTTTGTATTGTAAATTCGTTACAACTCTGTGTTAAATGTGTTGCATGAGTATTGTTGGTTTCATTTTGAGATAGTATTCATTAAAGTTAATGATGAGTGGTCAGTTAATAAACAAACAAAATAGTAGGGGGGGCATGTTATGAAAATCTCACAGTAAATTAAGATTAATTTTAGATTTTCAATTGTTCTGCATTGTAATGTCAAAATATTTTGCACTTCAGGAATTTTCTGATAAATCACTGCATAGATGTGACTTGGTTGCCAATCTTATTGAAAAGGGCTGCAAATCAGATTTCATTGAATTTATTGAAGTCGAAAAAATAATAGAAGAAGAAGAATCACAAAATTCTCAGCTAACTCCTGGAAAAGTCTCTTTACAGCTACGACCAGGTTTGAATCTTAAGCATTTTGTCTCATAATGTGGATAGCATTTTAAAAAATGACTAAACATATTTTTACACTTGTGGCAATGTTGCTATAGTTTGCACTTGTCTTAGTTTTTAGCTTCACTTTTCTTGCTGAAAGATTTTAATGACTAGGAGTAAATCTAAAGAATGTGAAGAGTATTTCATAATGTTACAAAATAATACTTTGTATGTTATAGCTAGTTTTCTGAATGCTGGAATGAGCTAATAATTCTATTTGCCTTTACACCAAGTTTGGCATTCTGTATTCACTTGTATTTTCTGAAGCAATCATGTTTTATCTTGTTACTGATATTCATTGATGTAGTTGTATCAATTACTCCTAATGACTGTAAAAAGAAAAACCAATTGCATTTTCAGTTCACAAGAGAACCAATATTAGGTTTTGCATCACTTTGAATTAATAGGATAATATTCACAGAAAGAGAGAGAAAAAAAACCTTCAATCCCTTGTCTTACCTATAGAAAGATTGTATAAGTACAGTCCTGTATTTGAGTGTATAGTGGATAATCACATTGTCAGCTCAGTCTGCCGCTGGATTCCCATCAATCATTTTCAATATCCAGTTCTCGTTTGCACACGCCCAACAGGTTGTGAATACAGCTTGGACATGTCTTATACTTCTGGACCATTTTACTATCTTGAAGGGCTCTGTATATACTCAAATTGTTGTAGTTGTTAAGCAGCACTGTTTGAAGAGCCAAATCAGAAATTTTCTTCTAGATTGGGATGGAGGGTTGAAAATGAGACAGAAGATTGAGGGTCAGGAGAAATGGAAATTCTATCTCAAGAAGAAAAACGACTTTTATTTGATGCGTCCACTTGCGAAGAATCACACGCTGCCATTTCTGTCACCTCCAACAGGATGTTACAACTAGACATATTCTCCTTGCCTCCCTTGACAGCTTTTTGCAGGGACTGTTCCCACTGGGATACCTTGGTCCACTCCTCCACCCCCAACACCTCACCAAACCCCCGTGGCATCTTCCCAAGCATTGACAGAATGTGCAATACTTGCCTGTTCATACCCTCCCTCCTCATTGTGCAAGGGTCCAGCCATATTTTGCAGATGAAGCAGTGATTTACCTGCACTTCACTCTGTCTAGTCCACTACATTTGCTGCTCACAAATGTAGTAAAACACAGACCTTTATTCTGTTTGTACAAGTGACCCTGAGCTTTTGGATGCCTGCCACTTCAACACACCGTTGTGTGTCCTTGGTCAACATTTCTGTCACTCCGTGCAAGCTGAAAGAACAGCATCTCATCTTCCACTTGGAGACCCTGTAGCCTTCAGGACTTAATATCCTGTTCAATAATTTTAGGGTTTGAGCACCTCCTTCTATGACCTTTACCCACCTCCACATTCCTGGCTCTGACATGACATGGCACTTTTAGCACGGCCAACCCGTTTTCACCGACTGATTGCCCCCATTATCAGCTTTTCTTCTTTCCTGACTTACGATCAACCTTCCGTTTGTCTCCCTAACTTTCGTCTCTCTCTTTCTGTTTGCATTCCTTCTCCATTTATCTGCTCCAGTACCACCCACCTCTCCACCCTCTCCACTCCCTGTCATCAACGTAAATGACAACTATTTTGTGGTACTGGCAGTTCTGAAGAAGGATCTCTGGGCTCAACACATCAACTTTGCTTTCTCTCCACAGATGCTGCCAAACCTGCTGAGTGTCCTCAGCAATTTCTGTTTTTGTTTCACTATCTTCAGCATCTTTGTTTCCTAAAGTAAATGTTTTGTTTAAAATTAGCAAACCCTTTTACCTAAACAGCCCCAGTGATCTGCTTTGTTGGACCTGCTGATATGAGTAAGTAGAGGGTGCATGTGTGTACTCAAAATATTAGAACATTAAAGTAGTTTTGGGTTACATAACCACTGTATTGCCCTTGTTTGCATATTACAGATAAGCTGCATGGGCCACCCTACTGAAAGCCTTCAGGGGTTCAGAATGAACCATTATATGCTATGCTGTGACTTTTCACCTACAGCCACTCTGTTCCCCCGAATGAAAGCTGTGACAACTGATGCTTATCAGTTAACATGTTATTTTTGTCAAATTAGGTCTGCAGTACAATAAAAAGTGCTAATTATTCAACTTCATCATAGGCTAAATAAATGAAAAAGAAAATGGTGCATCAGAGAATGTTATACTGATAGAAATGTCAAATTATGTTTAAAAAAAACACTAAGATTTTCAAGGGGATGCTGCCAATCTCCAATGGTGTTCTAGAGTTTTGCAGAAATCCAGATGCCCTCATTTCTTTTTGGAGACAGTCTGTTTTGTTTTAAGGCAAAGAGAATCAGTCATTTGAAACTGTAATGGATCAGGATTGGATGCTTTCTGTGGTGCATCCATAACAATTAGTAAATGTTCTTGTGGACATGCTGAATTGCCTTAGCCTTTTGAGGAAGTAGAGATGTTGTGTACGCTCTTGACTGTTATGCTAACATCAGAGGACCAGGACAGACGTTTGGTGATTTCTCCCAGAAACTTGTAGCTCCTGATCATCTCCCCCTCAGTACCATTGATGCAGTCAGGGATGTGCCCTTCCTGAAGTCAATGATCAGATCTTCATTTAGTTGACATTCATGGGAAGATTGTTGTCTTTACACCTTGTCGATATGCATTCAATCTCTTTCCTACATTCTGAATCATCGTTGTTTGAGATCCGACCTACAATGGTGATGTCGTCAGCAAATCTAATGGAGTTGGGGTGGAATTTTCCCACACAGTTATGAGAGTACAAGGAGTAAATTGTGTACACAGTCTTGTGGGGCACCAGTTTTTAGGACTATGGAGGGGGTGTTATCACCTATTCTTACTGATTGCAATCTATGGGTCAGGAAGTTAAGAATCCAGTTACAGAGGTGGGGAGCCGAGATTTAGCTCTTGAAGTTTAGAGATGTATTTGTTGGAATTCTAATGTTGAAGGTGGACCTATCGTCAATAAGTAAGAGCCTGATGTAGGTATCCTTATTATCCAGATGTGCCAGTAATGACTGTAGGGCATCTGCTGTGGACTTGTTGTACTGCTCGGTGCAAAGGATCAAGGCAATATGGGAGACGGGAGTTGATGTGAGCCATGAGTAACCTCTCGAAGCACTTTGTAATTAAGTCGATCAAGCCACTGGACAGTAGTCATTGAGGCACGCTGCATTGTTTTTCTTTGGCACTGGGATGATGGTGGTCTTTTTGAAGTTGGAGACTTCAAATCATAATAAGGAGAGGTTAAAGGTGTCAGCGAGTACTTCTGCCAGCTGATCCACACAGGATCTGAGTGCACAGCCAGTGACTGCACCTGGGCCAGTCACATTCTTTGGGTTCAATCTCAAGAAGGCCAATCTGAAGGCTCGGCCGTAACAGCGGGTACATGTGCATCCAAGGCTGTGGGATAAGTGACATTGTTTCAAGGACCTCTGTTCAAAGTGGGCATAGAATGTATTGCCGCCGCGACATTAACCGACTCAACCTGTCCACCCCTCTTACCCACTCCAACCTCTCACCCTCAGAACGTGCAGCCCTCCACTCCCTCCGCTCCAATCCCAACCTCACCATCAAACCGGCAGACAAGGGAGGTGCGGTAGTAGTTTGGCGCACCGACCTTTATACCGCTGAGGCCAAACGCCAACTCGCGGACACCTCCTCTTATCGCCTCCTCGACCATGACCCTACCTCCCACCACCAAACCATCATCTCCCAGACCATCCATAACCTCATCACCTCAGGGGATCTCCCATCCACCGCCTCCAACCTCATAGTCCCACAACCCCGCACCGCCCGTTTCTACCTCCTGCCCAAAATCCACAAACCTGAATGCCCCGGCCGACCAATTGTCTCAGCCTGCTCCTGCCCCACCGAACTCATCTCCGCGTACCTTGACACAGTTCTGTCCCCTTTAGTCCAAGAACTCCCCACCTACGTTTGGGACACCACCCACGCCCTCCACCTCCTCCAGGATTTTCGCTTCCCCGGTCCCCAACGCCTTATTTTCACGATGGACATCCAGTCCCTGTACACCTCCATCCCCCATCACAAAGGACTCAAAGCCCTCCGCTTCTTCCTTTCCCGCCGCACCAACCAGTACCCTTCCACTGACACGCTCCTTCGACTGACTGAACTGGTCCTCACCCTGAATAACTTCTCTTTTCAATCCTCCCACTTCCTCCAAACTAAAGGAGTTGCCATGGGCACCCGCGTGGGCCCCAGCTATGCCTGTCTCTTCGTAGGATATGTGGAACAGTCCATCTTCCGCAACTACACTGGCACCACCCCCCACCTTTTCCTCCGCTACATCGATGACTGTATCGGCGCTGCCTCGTGCTCCCACGAGGAGGTTGAACAGTTCATCAACTTTACTAACACCTTCCATCCCGACCTCAAATTCACCTGGACTGTCTCAGACTCCTCCTTCCCCTTCCTAGACCTTTCCATTTCTATCTCAGGCGACCGACTCAACACAGACATCTACTATAAACCGACTGACTCCCACAGCTATCTGGACTACACCTCCTCCCACCCTGCCCCCTGTAAAAACTCCATCCCATATTCCCAATTCCTTCGTCTCCACCGCATCTGCTCCCAGGAGGACCAGTTCCAACACCGCAAAGCCCAGATGGCCTCCTTCTTCAAGGACCGCAGATTCCCCCCAAACGTGGTCGACGATGCCCTCCACCGCATCTCCTCCACTTCCTGCTCCTCCGCCCTTGAGCCCCGCCCCTCCAACTGCCATCAAGACAGAACCCCACTGGTTCTCACCTACCACCCCACCAACCTCCGTATACAGCGTATCATCCGCCGTCATTTCTGCCACCTCCAAACGGACCCCACCACCAGGGATATATTTCCCTCCCCTCCCCTATCAGCGTTCCGCAAAGACCACTCCCTTCGTGACTCCCTCGTCAGGTCCACACCCCCCATCAACCCAACCTCCACTCCCGGCACCTTCCCCTGCAACCGCAGGCTCAGTCGGTTCCCTCAACTCAGCACCGCCCTCCTAACCTGCAATCTTCTTCCTAACCTCTCCGCCCCCACCCCACTCCGGCCTATCACCCTCACCTTGACCTCCTTCCACCTATCACATCTCCACCGCCCCTCTCCCAAGTCCCTCCTCCCTACCTTTTATCTTAACCTGCCTGCCACCCTCTCCTCATTCCTGATGAAGGGCTTATGCCCGAAACGTCGAATTTCCTATTCCTTGGATGCTGCCTGACCTGCTGTGCTTTAACCAGCAACGCATTTTCAACATAGAATGTATTGAGCTCATAGGGTAGGAATGTACTGTAGTCGGCAATTCTGTTTGACTTCACTTTGTAGCCCATTATATTGTGTCAGCCTGACCACAAACAATAGGTTTTCATGTGGTTGGTCTGGATCTCAAGCTTAGTTTGGTATTGCCTCTTGGTGTGTCTGGTGGTCTTATGAAGGTTGTATCTGGATTTCCTGTATAGGTCAGAGTTGCCTGACCTGTCTGCCTCAGACCTGGACTTCAATAGTGAGTGGATCTCCCAGTTCATGTGTTGAATGGGCTTTTAGTAATTAATTATTTTTAATGGACTGAAGATTGTAATAGACACTTAGAATTTTATTTCATCTTTGCTTTGTGTCCTGAGATCTGCCCTTGGTGCAATACAGGGTAAGTAAGCAACATGAATGAAAGAGCATGGATTGGCAAGAGTTGACACTGAGGTGGTATAGGAGTTTTAAGGGCGAGTGAAGTGCCATGAGTTTCAATATTTTTGTTATCAGAGCAATAAGGTGTTGGGAGTCAATAGATTGGCATGGGTGAGAATACCTGAGGGATCGAACGTGCAATGTTGAATGAAGTCAATATTGGCAAAACCCAGGGGATAGAACAAAATAAAGGACTGAATGTGCTGGAGATCTGAAACTAAAATAGAAAGTGATGAAGAAACTCAATAGGTATGATATCTTCTGTTAACATTTCCAGTCCAATGACCCTTCGTCAGAACTGAGGATCGAGGCATGTCGATTAGAAGGTCCAGCTCAGCAGGCACCCTCGTCATTTCTGAAATGTTTACAGGGCTACAGGTGCAAGTCCAGTAGCTGTCCTCTGCATCAGGATCCTGCAATTTGGGCATTTTTTTTCTCTCAGCTGGAAAACTCCCTGATTCAATGCATCCAATTTCAGACAAACATCCAGACCTGCAACTTGGAAAGAAGATAACAGAAAATCACATGGAATTATGGAAATTATTCAACTGCTAAAGTGTGGAGTTCAGTACAATTATGTTACATGCATGTAAATTAAATCAGCATGGGTTCAAATGGATCTCATTTAAGGGACTGTAGATATTATGGCTCCATTATTTTGTGCTTCTGTTAAAGTTATTGCATTGGTAATCTGAAATCTTTTGTATTATTGTGATATATAGCTATGTGCACAGACTAATTGTTTAAGGTCTTTGATAAACTACTGTCTTATAGGGGTAATCAGAAAAGGTGCACTTAAAAATCCATTAGAAGCTAACTTCTGTTCTGACGGGAGGTTCTTTTGAATGACAATACTTGTTACTCTGCTCAAAGTTGCAGGAAACTATCAGGAAATGATTGATTCACTTTCTTAATGATAGTTCAGTTGTGGTTTTTTTTGTTGTTGTTATCTAAGTACAGACTTTTGGCCAGCAAAATCTATGTGTGACACATGACAAAATAGGTCAGGTATGCATTAATATTATGCATAAACAGAAATAAGTAGCATTGAAACAAATGAATTTGTGTGCAATTCGTGAATTTTAGTTCATTTATTAATTGTATATGAATGTGTTGGGTGATGCTGATTTGTGAATATTTCTGTTTTTGACTTCTGTTGTTGAGTGGCATTTTGACTTCTTGGCGCCCGGGAGTCCAAAATGGCTATCTCAGCATGAAATGATGTGTCCATATTGGGATGAGGGAGTTTGTTTCAAGTGAAGCTGTTATTCTGTGTACCTCATGCATATAGCTGAATGGGGGCCATCTTGTCTCTTCCTTGCCTCCTGTTCTTCCTCCTCCTGAGGTGGCATTTGTGTTGTAGGTGTGAATAGTTGTGCCCTAACATTGATGAGGTTCTGGCGGACCCAGCACCTAAGCTTAATCCTGGCGACCCTATCTGGCACACCTTGCAGAATCATATGGTCTTTCATCCCGATTTTGTCTCCTGAGGGTGAAGAAAGTGGAGCTTTTTCAGTCAGCTCATGTTATGTCTGCTATGTCCCAGATGCTTTGATGAACTCCACTGTGTGATGAACTTTGATACATACTTGCAGTGTTCCTGCTGCTGCCTGGAAAGATTCAAAACTGTTGGGGAGGTGGGGGCGGGGGGGAAGAAATACCTGAGGGCATTGGTGACCTTCATGACCAATGGGTTCACTGTTCCTATCATACAATGAAGCTACAGATTGGGCTGAATGGGATGGAATAGATCTATGATTACCTCCTTGGCATGGCTGGGATGTTGTGGATGTAAGTTTACTCACTGAGCTGAAAGGTTCATTTCCAGATATTTCGTTACCTTATTAGGTAACATCTTCAGTGGATCTCATGCGAAGCAATGCTGAAAATTCCTGTTTTTTAGTTATATGTTTGGGTTTCTTTGGGTTGATGATGTCATTTCCTGTGGTGAAGTCACTTTCTGTTCCTTTTTTCAGGGGGTGGTAGATGGGGTCTAATTCGATGTGTTTGTCGATAGAGTTCCAGTTGGAATGCTGTGCTTCTAGGAATTCTCATGCGTGTCTTTGCTTGGCTTGTCCTAAGATGCATGTATTGTCCCAATTGAAGTGGTGTCCTTCCTCATCCATATGTGAGGATACTAGTGAGAGAGGGTCATGTCTTCTTGTGGCTAGTTGGTGTTCATGTATCCTGGTGGCTAGTTTTCTGGCTGTTTGTCCAATGTAGTGTTTGTTACAGTCCTTGCATGGTATTTTGTAAAACTCGCTAATTGCTGAGATGTCTGAGACATTGTTCATGTTTGATTTAAATTTGGAAGTGTTCATCCCAGGATGCCCATGCTGGAGAGGCCTTCAGTGGAGAGCCTTGCATCTCTTCCCTTGTTGTTGATCTTCCATTTCCTATCTCCTCCATTCTGTCTCCTGGTCACATTTCACATCAAGTGGCACTGCAATAACTGCCACATATTGCCTTGCTCCAGTACTGCTCTACCTGATTTATTTCCAGGAACTGACCTACTATGGTTTTACAAAACTGTCTGAGCAGAAGTAAGTCAAAAGCACTTTACCTGTAACTTGTTGCTTTTTAAACAATCTTAATACAGAATTCACCTCGCTCATCTGTGTTTTTGTTTTCAAGAGGTATGTGTGATATTATTGGTAGAATTAGTGTTGCTTCAACTTGGAGTCCTGGGGATAAAACTGCGAGTTTTATAGATGCAGTAGACACTTCTGCACGTGCCCATCTTCGGCTGCAACACCACATGTAATTCAGAAGAAGTGGCCAGTAGCACAGGCCTTAATACAAGTAGTTCAGTCAGCTTTAGCATCACATCCGGTGGTGCAGTTCATAGTTTTCTTAGGAATTCTGAGCACTGAAATGTGCTATTACTTCCTTGAAATTTTGTATTGAACTTTACCTAAGCTAATTGAAATGCTTTGAGAAAAATGGGCTGGGAAATTTCATTGGTGTCACAACTGTACAGAAGCAATATGGTAGGCTGGGTTCATTATGAGCCTGAAATGCACCCTGTTTGTGTCTCCCTATCAGTGTGCAGGGTCTATGCTGGTCCTGTTCAAGACAACAACTAAAATGTTCAAACTAGAGTGCAATATTTATTATTGATAAGCCTAGTGCTGAACTTCTCAGAAATTCTTGGAGCCAGCTAAAGTCCCTTTCAGCAGCACTATAGAACTCAAGAGGGGGTGTAACAATCATTTCACACCGTCTTATAGTACAGTCAAAGCAGCTGATCAGGAGTCTTTGTTTAACAATTACAGAATATGATGTGGAGATGCAGGCGTTGGACTGGGGTGGACAAAGTTTAAAAATTACACAACACCAGGATGTAGTCCATTTATATTGGAAGTACTAGCTTTCGGAGCGCTGCTCCTTCATCAGGTAGCTGTGGAGCAGGATCACAAGAGACAGAATTTATAGCAAAAGATCACAGTGTCAACACATGGGTATCATGGTTGCTTCTGTACCTGTAAATGTTATAAAAGCCTTCCTTGAGCTTCAGTCAGGAAACCATGATACAGCTTATGGTTTCATTGTATCAATCTCGGAGGGCTACCAGAAAAAAGAGGAGAAAGATATATTCATTGTACAAGATTATTCACTGGCGTATGTATATAGCCATGTTTTTTGTAAAGGAAAGTAACATTTGTAATTCAGTTGATCTCAAACGTTGACAACAAGCTACAGTTACTGATGGAAGGGCTTATGCTCGAAACGTCGAATTCTCTATTCCTGAGATGCTGCCTGGCCTGCTGTGCTTTGACCAGCAACACATTTGCAGCTGTGATCTCCAGCATCTGCAGACCTCATTTTTTACTCGAAGCTACAGTTACTGTTTGGATCACTTCTCCATCAAAATTATTGGGACAAGTGACCTTTGTGGATAGGTTAGGTCAACTACTAAACATTACAACTATACTCCAGACCTCAACTATCTCTGAGGAACATCATGTAAAATCACTAGAAGAGCTAAATCTTTCTCTGTGCTAAAGATAGTTTCTATACAAATGTGCACATAATTGAAATATCAGTTTAAAAGCTGCAGAAATATGACTGACTGCAAAATCCTATTGTTTATCCCTGTATCACCAGTTCTTATAAATAACTTCCCCGAACGGAAGAAAATAGATTTAAAGTGTATCTTGTTTTTAATTCCTCAGATACTAAACATGTTTTCAGCTTTCTAGTATTTGCAACTTTCTCCATTTTCTGTCACAAATATCCTCTGCTTGTAGATAACTTTTTATTCTTTTTTTTAAAAACAGGCAGTGAGATGAACTTTGTAGTGAGAGTTCAGCAACTAGACAAGTACCCAGTGGACCTCTACCATTTGGTTGACACATCGGCATCAATGGTGGCTAATCTGGAAAGATTACACTCAATGGGACATTTTTTATCACAAAAGATGGCTAAATATTCCAGTGATTTCCGATTTGGGTTTGGATCATTTGTGGATAAGCCGGTGTCTCCATTTATTAACATTCATCCAGAAAAACTTATTAATCCTTGCAGGTAATAGTGCTGACTGTCAATGTGTGTAATAACATTTTTATTTATTATCAAATATCAATTTATGTTTTTATTTCTTTTAATTGCAGTATTTATGAAACATCTTGTCTACCAGCACATGGGTTTAAGCATGTATTATCTCTGACAAATAATATATCTGAATTCAGAAAAGCTGTAGAGAGACAAAGAATATCTGGAAATGAGGACACACCAGAGGGAGGTTTGGATGCAATGCTTCAAGTTGCAGTTTGTGAGGTGAGTGTTTCATTGTACAGAGACAACCAACTGATGTTAAAGTTTTTTTTACTAAAACTCAGGTTTATCTGAATGTGAAGGATCAGTTTATATTTCATAACATGCACTAAATGGAATTTCATGTCTTCATCCTGACCTTCATCCTAATAGGCTTTCCCGTTATCACACTGGAAACCACCTAAACCATGAATTTCTTTGAAGCATTCAGTACATGCAAGATTACAATTTATTGTTCCAAGGACATGGAGCTAAAGAGACTTTGTGGCTGAATGTCTTGAATTGAACTATATAATTGTCTTGACTTAAAGTAACCAAACAATGGTGCTATTTACTTTTATTTGATCCTGTTTTAAAATTCTCTCCAATTCCATTGTTCCAGTACTTTGGTCGAAGTATAATCTGATATTTTCCTTCTGGCAGAAATATTAAAATCTAGTGAATGTTTTATGATTTCTTGGCCAATTTTTCTTTGCTATATTGCAGTATGAACAGTGTGTTCTTAAAAGTGAATAGACTAGAACCTCCATTCAAAGATAAAAGAATTATCTGCTGTAACTATTTGAATGCTAATATTACAAATAGCAATTTCTAGTCCCGTGAAGCTTGGATTTAGTACAGAGTTTCAACTGTAATTTTCTCTTTGGAAAGTTGCCATTGAATCATAAGGGAAGATTAGAAAGAAAATGGCATGAGTTGTTTAGGGATACTTTGCACCTGGGTCCAAATGCTAAAAATTTTTCCTGATAGCATAGAAAGAGACCCTTCAGCCTAGTGTATATTTGCTCACTTCATAGAAAGACCAATCCTATAATCACTTGTTTTTTGCCTGTCCTTTACACACTGTCTTTGAAATGTTTCCTTGTTTCCAATATTTACCAACCTTTAAAAAAACGAATTGAAGTCTGTTTACAGAAGTGTAGCTAAAACCTAATGTGAAAGAACATTCTCCTAATGGCTCTTTGTTCTTTTGGAGATATTCTTTGAATTATTTCCTCTCATTACTGATTATTGACCTATGAGTTAACTTTCTATTTACCTAATGAGAATTTTGAACACTTGAATGACAGTTTCTTTTGCCATGGAAAGTGATCCACCTGTTTTGGTCTTTGTGAATGAAACATTTCCTCCCTGGAGCCAAAACTACTCTGCCTCCACCATTGTCTTTTTATTCTATATATAATTCTCCAAAAAAGGGATTATCTAACTGATGGTTTATATACATAATGAATGACCTTTTTTGTTTTGCACTGTGCATGCTGATTTTTAAAATCTAAATGCAGCGTTGCTGTTTCCTCGAAGTCTTTCTGCTCATCTATTAATTTCAGTATCAATTGAACATCTTCCTTCCAAAAGATATCACATTTCTTGACACTGATTAGATAAACCTCAGATGAAGTTTAATCTACTAACCTCAGATGAAACGTAATCGACTAATATGTCAATGCCCACCTATTGATTACAGTTTGTAAATAATTAAATGTTGTATAAAATATATGCAAGATTGCTGTTTCTTGAATGTTCCTCTACCCTTTCCTTCGTTTCTAGAACTAAATTCAATGTTGCCTGTTTGTCTAAATGAATGTGTACCTAAATTAACATTCTTGGACATATTGCAATAGCTCCTCCTTGCCATGTACATTACACTTGCTCAGTTTGCCTTTGGGTAATTATATTCACCCATGTATGACTCTGTGCCTTCTCCCTAATTTGTCTCCATATTTCATTTTCCATCTATCTTGTTTAGCTTCTGATCCTCTCCAAATAGAGTTCCCCTACTATTTGATGTGCCAAAACAAACTTTGACACAAGCCCAGTATCGTTCTTATTTCTTGTAAACAGAATTGATGAAATCATACAGATTTAATTGATGTCCATCTGGATGTTTTGAGGTCATGTGGTCATACGGTCATGCAGCAGTCACAGGAAAATCGTTTTTTTTTGGGACAGTCAAAGCCTTTCAAAATGCTGTGCAGTGGATGGGGTCAAAGGCTTTTCACAGAAAAAAAAAGGCAATGTAAAGCTCTTCATGTTGTTCCAGATGTTTTTTCTTGGATTTGCTTTGTGATAGAGATCATTTCAATGTTCTTTTCTTGAATGGCTAGAAACCACACTGGGTCTCTGGAAGCAAATCTTGAGGAGAAGGCAATTGAGGAGAATATTCCCCTCAGTGGACAGAGTGAAAATGTCTCTAAAATTCCCCAAAATTGCTTTTAATACAATTTGAAGAAGGGTTATAGAAAAGTAGAACAATAATAGAATTGCTGAAGTTGGGACATAGTACCTCCTGTTCTTCCTGTACTTTTGTAAAAAGGTTTGAGATGTCACGGTTATTGGCTTCATGGGTAGAATCATAGAATCCCTACAGTGTGGAAACAGGCCAACACCGCCCCTCTGAAGAGCATCCCATTCCCTGGCCTTATCCCTGTAACCCGGCATTTCCCTTGGGTAATCCACCTAGCCTGCACATCCCTGGGCACAATGGTAACTTAACATGGCCAATCCAAATAATCTGCGCATCGTTGGACTGTGGGGTGTCTGCAGGAGTATTATCCAGAACGTATGTCTGATACTGCAGTGATTGCAATAAGGTCAGCCAGGTAGACCTCATAGGAAATGAGTTTCTTGATTGTGACTGTCAATCTAGTCCAATCAGGGAGCCCTGGCTGACAGATAAGAACAGGAATATCAGACATCCTGTTCACCGTGAGAGTCATAGAGGTGTACAGCATGGAAGCAGACCCTTCGGTCCAACCTGTCCATGCCGACCAGATATCCCAACCCAATCTAGTCTCACCTGTCAGCACCCGGCCCATATCCCTCCAAACCCTTCCTATTCATAAACCCATCCAAATGCCTCTTAAATGTTGCAATTGTACCAGCCTCCACCATATCCTCTGGCAGCTCATTCCATATACGCACCACCCTCTGAGTGAAAAAGTTGCCCTTTTTATATCTTTCTGCTCTCACCCAAAACCTATGCCCTCTAGTTCTGGGCTCCCCGACCCCAGGGAAAAGACTTTGTCTATTTATCCTATCCATGTCCCTCATAATTTTGTAAACCTCTATAAGGTTACCCCTCAGCCTCCGACGCTCCAGGGAAAACAGCCCCAGCCTGTTCAGCCTCTCCCTGTGGCTCAAATCCTCCAACCCTGGCAACATCCTTGTAAATTTTTTCTGAACCAATTCAAGTTTCACAACATCTTTCCAATAGGAAGGAGACCAGAATTGCATGCAATATTCCAACAGTGGCCTAACCAATGTCCTGCACAGCCGCAACATGACCTCCCAATTCCTGTACTCAATACTCTGACCAATAAAGGAAAGCATACCAAACGCCTTCTTTACTATCTTTATCTACCTGCGACTCCACTTTCAAGGAGCTATGAACCTGCACTCCAAGGTCTCTTTGTTCAGCAACACTCCCTAGGACCTTACCATTAAGTGTATAAGTCCAGCTAAAATTTGCTTTCCCAAACTGCACCACCTCACATTTATCTGAATTAAACTCCATCTGCCACTTCTCAGCCCATTGGCTCATCTGATCAAGATCCTGTTTTAATCTGAGCTAACCTTCTTCGCTGTCCACTACACTTCCAATTTTGGTGTCATCTGCAAACTTACTAACTGTACCTCTTATGCTCGCATCCAAATCATTTATGTAAGTGACAAAAAGTAGAGGACCGATCCTTGTGGCACTCCACTGGTCACAGGCGTCCAGTCTGAAAAAGAACCCTCCACCTCCACCCTCTGTCTTCTACCTTTGAGCCAGTTCTGTATCCAAATGGCTAGTTCTCCCTGTATTCCATGAAATCTAACCTTGCTAATTAGTGTCCCATGAGGAACCTTGTCAAACGCCTTACTGAAGTCCATATCGATCACATCTACCACTCTTCCCTCATCAATCCTCTTTGTTACTTCTTCAAAAAACTCAATCAAGTTTGTGAGACATGATTTCCCATGCACAAAGCCATGTTGACTATCCCTAATCAGTCATAGAGTCATAGAGATGTACAGCATGGAAACAGACCCTTCGGTCCAACCTGTCCATGCCGACCAGATATCCTAACCCAATATAGTCCCACCTGCCAGTACCCGGCCCATATCTCTCCAAACCCTTTCAATTCATATACCCATCCAAATGCCTCTTAAAGCCCTTGCTTTTCCAAATACATGTACATCCTGACCCTCCGGATTCCCTCCAACAACTTGCCCACCACTGAGGTCAGGCTCACCGGTCTATAGTTCCCTGGCTTGTCTTTACTGCCCTTCTTAAACAGTGGCACTACGTTTGCCAACCTCCAGTCTTCCAGCACTTCATCTGTGACTATCGATGATACAAATATCTCAGCTGGCTCTGAAGGAGCTGGACCAGTGTTAAGGACACTCTCCATGTAAATAAAGGGTGACTTGGTAATGGGACACTGGCCTCTGTGAAGTTACTTGCGATGTTATTGATTCTTGATGGAGAAGGCTTCAGTCATTATTGAACAGTGTTGAACCGCAGTACTTTGTGCTTCAGATTGGCAGAAGTGGAGGATGCAGAAATTGTTTCTTTTTAAATCAATATGTGATCCTGTTGGCCTGGAAGATAAAGTGTATTGTGTGCAACTCTGCATAGCATTGGACTTCTTTGGTCTTCTCTCACCACCAGTTATTTTTATTATATTAGGATATAGACATTCTTCTCATTCTCTCAACTTTGAACAAGGTTGTGTGATTGTTCCAACTGTCATCACTATCTACTTCAACCTGGACATGGAACACTTTTGTGATGAACTTCTACAATGGACCATCATTGACTTTAGACTCAATGGAAAGTTTTTCAACTTCAAGAAGAGGAGAGCCCAGACTTGGGTAATGGTCCAGCTCATCCACAATCTGCATGAGGTGCTGATGTGGCCAATACTGCTGGCAATATTCAGTCAACTCTCAGCCTCTCCAACTCTTTTACATTACAAGTGTTAGTTTTTCACTTGGACCATCAGCATGACCAAAATCCTTCAGCAGCTCATCCTGGACAAGCACCAAGATCTCTCATTTTTGTATTAATGGGAAGATTGTAGAAGTTGTTCAACATTTCCCACATCTCAGTTGTTAATTTACTCAACAGGGCACCATCAAAGAAGATAACAGGCTCGAAAGATTAAATGTTCGAGTAAAAAATGAGGTCTGCAGATGCTGGAGATCACAGCTGAAAATGTTTTGCTGGTCAAAGCACAGCAGGCCAGGCAGCATCTCAGGAATAGGGAATTCGACGTTTCGAGCATAAGCCCTTCATCAGGAATGAAGGGCTTCCTGATGAAGGGCTTATGCTCGAAACGTCGAATTCCCTATTCCTGAGATGCTGCCTGGCCTGCTGTGCTTTGACCAGCAACACATTTTCAGCTGTCGAAAGATTAAATGGCCTACTCCTGCTCTGATTTTCTTTGTTTAGAGTCAGCTGCACCAATGCAACCTTCTAAAAACTGCAAAACTAGCTTTCCCCAGTAGGGATCTCCATTTGAGGACAAAAGCTTTAATCCACAATGTAGTTGTCGTTATTGTTGCTGCAGCCTGCTCTCTATGACAGTGAGCCTACCAATGGGATCTGCAGGCATTGGATCATTTTCACCAGTCAAATTTCCACAAGAAACACAGTTGAGTAAGAAACAAGAAAATCAAACTCCAGCATTCTCCAGAAGTCAATTCCTCCAGTGTCACTGTTTACTGCACTGGTCTTGTTACTGTATTTGCATGTCATACTTTTGAAGCACAACTTGAAGGTGGTACTCAAACTGGAGGGGGCTAGAGAAAATGTTTTAAATACACTCAGAAAACCTAATTGAAAAGGGGGTGAATTGATACCTGTGTGTCAGAGGAACCTGCAGCAAATGGTATTCTGTGGTACTGCCTTGAAAGTATTTCTGCATTCAAAAGGTCTCACCATAGATTCTGATTGCAGAAGCTGCAGAGAAGTGGCAAAAGTGGAAGGAGAGAAAGCAGAACTCTGGCTTGAGAATCCCCCTTCCTCATGGCAATTCTGCTCAAAGCCCTATAGCTCCAAAATTAGCTTGCTGATTCACCTGAGGACAAACAAAAAACATGAAGCTCGGTTGATGTTTTGAATGACCAACAATGCTGACAACATCAGTGCTGTCATGCAATCTCTCACACTATCAATCCTCTTTTTCCTAATTCCTGTCCTCTTTTGTAATGTAGCCCTGGACATTTAGCTCCAGATCCTGCATTGGTCTAAGCCATTTCTCTGTTACTTGACATTGTATTTACTTCACGTAGAAAGGTGTGTCTTCAGTAAGAATATGAGTCCCAATCTTGCTTAGACGAATTGAATTCATTCTGTGCAAATTACTTGTTTTCCAGAACTGCTCTGCTTGTCATGGAACTGGGAGTTTTCTTCCCCTCCTGCACCATTTCCCCAGTCACATATATTTTTCTTCAAAGGACGAATCCATCAAAACTTGTACAATCAAGATAATGTACCACTTCAAACAGTTGATTCTTCCAATCTCCTAATGCAATTCAATTCCCTGGCCTATTCATAGAAATTGAAGAAAATCCTACAGTTCTTATATTTTCAGTTTCAGGGAGCAAATGGGAAATATTATGGGCAATGGGTAACTTTTTTTTGAAGAAATCCTTTTTGCAAGTAGAGTCATTAAGGACAAGTTATGGCTGTAATTAAAGTCGAAAGCTGGGTATGCTGAATGCTGACAGATACTGAATGGACTAATGATGACAGAATTTTCAGCATGTGTGAGTTGTGCCCATATCTATCCTTGAGTATCTGGTATTATTCACTGTGTAGTCACTTTACTCAAAGCAGTCCCAGCCCACGAACTAAATCTCAAAGGCAGACTTTCACAAATTATACTGTCTCTCAGATGGTCATCACAGTACACCCAAGAACCTGTGACTACATGAATGCAGTATTAGTTACTGACCAGCAGTCATTTGAAGCTGTTGGCCCAGGTCTCTTTCTCATGGTGCAGCAATTAGTTTAAGTTATCCTTCATTTGATGGAGGAAAGGCTTGTGGCCAGCTTGCAAATGGATTCACATGTGAATATCATCCTGCAGCAGAAATATCAATTTATTAATCAAAAATCTTCAATTGAATAGAAAAATTTGCTCAGCTTGTGATTTGCAGCCTTCTTCTGAAAGAGGTGTGTTTCCCTCTTAGAAGCTGCACCAAGTGCCTCAAAGCCTAAATAATTATAGTGCTGGAGGTTCTACATTTGGGTTTATGTGAATCAACTCGTGTAAAACCTTCAGCAAAACTTTCACCTCTGTAACACTCGTGCAGTGTCGAGTGCATTGTGGGCATATTTTTCAGATAATGTTGCATGCTAACTGCTTTTGCTTGTCAGTTTCTCACTCCTGTTAGTGAAACTAATATCATTAAAATGATAAAACCTTTAGCCTTTCAAGAACCTTTTAACGTAATGTACAAATTATTCATTTTCCTTCTTCAAAGCACCATAAGAATAGCTGTTGTGAAGCACAGAAATATCAATGTGGTGTGACAACACTTTGTCCTGGACTCATGGTTGAGATATGTTGTGAATGTTTCCCACTTCTAAAAATGGGAATGTGAATGTTAGCATGCTTTGCTTATTTAAATAACAAAAACTAAAGATGTTTCTTAAATTTTCTACTTGTTCTACTTTGGATACCAGTCAATTCATTCCAATTGAACAATCAAAATATGCATACGACAATATTTGATTTCTGTATTTTAAATGGTTCATCAACTGCCTAACTGTCCATATCATAACCAAGACTGTAAATCTAGCTCTGATGATAGAAAACTGTTCAATTGAGCAAAACAAATCATTTATGCAATGGCATTCTTGGCGGCTTTTGAGTTTTGAAGGATTTTTTTTAAAGAAAATTTATATTTGTGTCTCTCTAACCAGCGTTCTGCCTTTGCCACAGTACTGAAACAGACTTTATCAGATTCACAAGTAGCATCCTGTGTGAGTGTGATAAAAGTCAAAAATCCTTTTCCAATATTGTTCTGCTTAATATGACAGTTTTCACCTCATCAATCAAGTTGGAGCCAGAGAATAACCATCAGTTGCTCCTCCCATTCCGACAGTTCCCTCCTGGGAATTAATCTGTGGCCCCCTTTATCTTGTCTGAGCTATAGGGAGAGGCTGAATAGGCTGGGGCTGTTTTGCCTGGAGTGTCGGAGGCTAAGGAGTGACCTTAGAGGTTTATAGAATCATGAGGTGCATGGAAAGGGTAAATAGACAAAGTCTTTTCCCTGGGATGGGGGAGTCCAGAACTAGAGGGCATAAGTTTAGGGTGAGAGGGGAAAGATATAAAAAGGACATAAGGGACGACTTTATCATGCAGAGGATGGTGATTGTATGGAATAAGCTGCTAGAGGAAGTAATGGAGGCTGGTACAATTACAGCATTTAAGAGGCATTTGGATGGGTATATGAATAAGGAGGGTTCAGAGGGATGTGGGCCAAGTGCTGGAATATGAAACTAGATTAGGTTCAGATATCTGGTTGGCATGGACGAGTTGGTCCGAAGGGTCTGTTTCAGTGCTGCACATCTCTAAGTGCTGCCTTTTTGTCAAGAAGATCTGAAAGCACATTAGTTTCCACATATACACCTCATCATTAGCAGTAACATGCCCTCTACTGTCTGTGAATTGCCAGAGTGCTTATCTGAAATTCAATACCGGATGTATGAAAGTTTCCTTGTATTACACGTTAATAGGGTGAAAGCAGTGGTCTTCACGATAAACTTCATTCCTTTCTTACTTCCTTTCTATTTCTGACAAAATATCTGAAGTTAGTCCAGACCGTTTGAAACCTCAATACCATTTCCAACCCTATGATGACTTTGCAGCGACCTATTTGCACTGTCAAAAGACCATCCGGTATCACCAATGTATCTGCCTACCTCTGTCCTGCCACAGCTCTGCTGTTCTGCTGCTCCCCTCCTTCATGCCTGTTGCTACCTCTTGACTTGATTACTCCACTGCACTTTTGGCTAGCCTCTGCATGAACTTGAGGTCATTAACTGCATTACTGGTTAGATGTCAACACTGAATACTGTTCAACGATTCCTCCAATACTGTCTCCTTCTCATCCCTGTGCTTGCTGAACTATGCTAACTCCAAGTTAAGCTTCTTAAATCCCTCTTTGACACGACCTTGCCCTTTCACTCTCATCTCCTCCAGCACCACCCCCCTTGAGATTTTTGCAATTGTCTAATTCCAACTGTGCCTGAGTTAGCACACTGTGAGTCAAAGGTTGTTTGTTTAAGTCCCACTGCAGCATCCAAATGCAAAAATCAACAATGACATTCCAGTGCAGTATTGTCCTAAAATGTCAGATGTGCTGTAAGTCAGATGAAATGCTTAACTAAAGCCCGTCAGTGCAGTCAGGTAGACTTCTATTTCAGAAAGGAGCAAGGCAGGTATCCAGATGTCCTGACAACCCTTTCACCTCAAACAGCATCACATACAAAATAAGGTTATCAGATCATTATCACACTGATGGAGCATGCTGTGCAAAACTTGCTTTCAACATTATAGCAATAATTACAGCTGAAAAATATTTCAATGCTTGTAAAATGCCTTGAGTCATCTGATGGTTGTGAAAGGAATTTTATAAATGCATGTCTTTGTTTTTTGAGCATCCCCAATTTTTAGTCACTTCATCGTTAATGTTTGTACCCTGAGCAGCCTAGGCCCTAAACTCTGGAATTCCTTTCTTAAACATCCTTACTTTTCCACATCATTTTCCTTTTTGCACCACTCCTTAAAACATATGTCTTTAAACAAGATTTTACTCCAATATTTCTTTGTTTGGCTTGTTTTACACTACATCTGAAAAGTGCATTGGGATTAAGGCATGGTGTAAATATACATTAGTGTTAATATTATAGATACATCATTAAAACTGAACTCTTGTGTCTAATCAATTCCTAAAATTTGAAATCTGAAACAATGAAATTCACATTTTCAAGTTACATTAGCTGTTGCATTGCTTTATTGAAAATTTCGTGTAGTTATTTTTGGGTGATTTTTAGCCTACTTCCTACTTGCATGGTTGGAAAACTTGTTTGATTCCCACGAGGAAGAATGAAACATACAGTTCAGTTTCTCAGCAGTTCATCTGGTCAGCTGATGAAAGTGTTAATCATTCATGGAGCGGGTGTTTAGTTTCAGTCTGTGTAAGTATTCTATAGCAGACCTTCCCCACCAGCTGAAACACTGAAACAATTAATGTAACAATTGCACTAGAATCCATATTGAACAGATGTTGTGTCAGAGTTTAACTGTTCTACTATTGAATTCCCTCCAACTTAGTGGGTGAGCTAATTCCCGCAAAGTTTTAATTGCTTTATTTTGGAAAACTGATGTGAAGTACTCTGCAAGTTCATTTGTAGGACTCCAGTCTTAATAAGCGATATATGAGCTTTTTTAAGGAAAAAAGACAAAATGACACAGAAAGGGAAAATGTTTGAAATGTCGGTTTATCTCCATCATCCAGGCCAATGTTGCCATTGTTGTTATTCAATGATAGCAAAACCTGCCCTTCATTTTTGTGGCCAATTTGAGATAGCTTCATTCTGTGTCTAAACTATGCTGTCCCTGCTGTAGGAATGCTTCATACTAGTGCTGAGTTCAAAAATGTTAATCCAGGGGCTTTGAAATAAGCATAAAAAAATTTGGACTATGTAATGTTGTTTCCCTTTATTACCACTTTTTGACCCAAGATTCAAGTTCCATTTTTGACTGAGATTTTCTGACAAGTCAGGCGACATTACAGTCTAGCAGTACAAATGGTTTCTATGTACTTCCTGGTTTATTCAATTTGGCCTTTTCTTTGCTTTAGAATCAAATAGGATGGCGTAAGGAAGCAAAACATTTGCTGCTAATGATAACTGATCAGCTATCTCACTTGGCGCTTGACAGCAAATTGGGTGGCATTGTCCTGCCTAATGATGGGAACTGCCACCTAAAGGACAATATGTACACCCATTCAACTATTATGGTAAGGTAACTTGAGTACCTCTTATTACTTTAGCTAAATACAATGAAAATATATTGTAGTACCTTTAATAAATGCATGTAGAAGATGCCCTTCACCGGCTGACACTATATTTTAGGAACAGTACAACAATGTAATAATTTTCTGTCCAAAGGTGTCCGTTTGTCTGCTATAAAGGGATTTTAAAAAGATATTTATGCTTTCAAAACACATAATCGATGTCACTAGTTCAAGAAAAGGAGGTCAGTGAACTGAATTGGCATAAAGTCTTTTCACATTGGAGAAACTGGGTTTGACCTCATTGAGGTTATATTACTTTTATCCCCCCAATATTCTTGAACTCTGTCTGTCAATATCTGCATAATGATTTGGACCAGGTGAAGAAGTGTGAAGAGGTGTGTAGGAAGTGCAACACTTTGTGGGCGGCACGGTGGCACAGTGGTTAGCACTGCTGCCTCACAGCGCCTGAAGACCCGGGTTCAGTTCCCGCCTCAGGCGACTGACTGTGTGGAGTTTGCACGTTCTCCCCGTGTCAGCGTGGGTTTCCTCCGGGTGCTCCGGTTTCCTCCCACAGTCCAAAGATGTGCGGGTCAGGTGAATTGGCCATGCTAAATTGCCCGTAGTGTTAGGTAAGGGGTAAATATAGGGGTATGGGTGGGTTTCGCTTCGGCGGGTCGGTGTGGACTTGTTGGGCCGAAGGGCCTGTTTCCACACTGTAAATCTAATCTTACTGTTTCCCAAGAGAGATTTTTGATTTAACTTTTCTTAAAGAGCATTTCAGGATTTGTCATTTGATACCCTGCTGATTGGTATCTGATATGTCCAGTATCAGTACCCAATTGTTCCAGGCATGATCTGACAAATATTTGTATAATTTGTAACAAGACCTTCCTATTTTTATACCCATTCCCTTTGAAATTAAGGTTAACCATTTCCCAACCCGAGGACCAAAGAACAAAGAGCAATACAGGGCCCTTCTACTCTCCAAGCTCACAACGCCACATTTTGCTATTCCATGCTAAAACTGTCTTCATTTACAGGCTCCGAATCCCTCCATTCCCTTCCTATTCATGTATTCATTCAGGTACTTCTTGAATGCTGCTGTTGTGTCAGCTTCCACCACCTCCTCTGGTGACGGGTTCCTGGCACTCACCACTCTTTGTGTGAAAAACTTGCCTTCCACCTCTATTTTAACCCCACCATCCTGTGAAAAAGTCTCATACCTTTCATTCTGTTTATGCCATTCACAATCTTATGAACTTCTATAAGGTTGCCCCTCAACCTCTTGAGTTCCAGTGAAAACAAACTCAGTCTATCCAGCCTTTTTTCATAGCTTAAATCCCCCATAACAGGCAACATCCTGTGAACCTTTTCTGTACCCTGTCCAAAGCATCCACATCCATTCTCTCCTTCCTGAAAAATGGTGCCCAGAACTGTACTGAATACTCCAGCTGAGAGCTAATAGTGTTATTTACAACTTTAGCATAACCTCCATGCTCCGATACACTATGCTGCCATTAATAGTACCCAGGATACTGTCCATTTTAATTGCTTGCTCTATGTATGCTGTCAGCTTCAGTGACTTATGCATATATTTGTCCAAGTCTCCTTTTTTGTACACAACATTTGGTGTGGTGTCACTTATTTTATAATGTATTTCCATGTTCTTTCTATCAAAATGTTCCGGTTTCCTCTCTCAGTCCAAAGATGTGCAAGTTAGGTGAATTGGCCATGCTAAATTGCCCAAGTGTTCAGGGATATGTAGGTTAGGTGTATTAGTCAGGAGAAAATGTCGAGTAATGGGGAATGGGTTTGGATGGGATACTCTTTGGAGGGTCAATGTGGACTTGTTGGGCTGAAGGGCCTGTTTCCACACTGTAAGGATTCTATGATTCTATGAAAATGTACGGTCTCACACTTTTCTGCATTTAAACTTCATCTGTCATCTATCTGCCCACTCCACCAATTTGTTAATGTCCTTTTATAGTTTTACACTGTCCTTCTCACATTTTATAAAGCTTCTAATGTTTGTATCATCTGCAAACTTTCAAATTGCTCCCTGTATGGCAAGATCAACTTTTATAGATTTCAAGAAAAACTACAGTCTCAAAACTGACCTCTGGGAATCTCGAGTACAAACCTCCCTCCAGACTGAAAAATAACCATTAACAATTTCTCATTGTTTTCTATCTCTTGGCCAATTTTCTTTATATGTTACTACTGTCCACTTTATTCCACAAGCTTCAAATTTTCTTACATCTTCTTGACTCCCCATGTTGCATTTATCAAGAACAACGTCAAGTTAGTTAAACAGTATTCTCCCTTAAGGAGTCCCTGCCGGATCTCCCTCATTTAACTCATGTGATTATGAAGTTGATCCTGAATGATTTGGTTCTAGATATTTCCCCACTACTGAAGATAAAGTGACTGGTCTGTAATTGTTGGGTTTATCCTTACAACCCTTTTTGAACAAGGGCATTTCATTTTATTTTGCGTCAAAATCCTGGAACTGCCTTCCTCATGGTATGGTGGATCTACCTATTCCAAAGTGGTTCAAGAAAGCAACTCACCACCACCATCCCGAAGGCAATAAGTGCTGCCCACAGCCCATGAATGGGTAAAAATTTGCAATTCTCCAGTCCTCTGGCATTTCGTCTGAGCCTTGACAACTTAAAGGCTGAGAGTATATCCAATACTTTATAATCTTTTCAAATCCTTCCAGTGACTGAGTTTCCTTCACTGTTACCATCACCTGGGTAATATCTCTTTCATTGTGTGAAGACGCATGCTAAGAATTCATTTAATATTTCAGCCATGACCATTACCTTGATAAATCCATTCCCTGTGGTTCTGGCTTGCCCTACTCTTCCTTTTACCACCCTTTTATTGCTGGTATGCCTGCAGAAAAATTAGGATTTTTTTTATTAGCTACCAGTCTTTCTTACCATGGATCCTCTTTGCTTCTTCTGGTTTCTTTTTCATCCAATTTCTGAACCTGCTGTATTTAGCTAGGTTCTCAGTTGTATTTTTTACCTAACAACTGTCATAAATACACATATTTTCTTTTTTATTGTAAACCCTGTGTCTTTCCTTGTGTTGTAAGGTCTGGGTTTATGTGCTCTAACCTTTCCTTTTGCAGTAACATATCTCAAATGTGTACAAGCCATTTCTTCATTAAGTACAGCCCAATATTCAGCCACAAGTATCCCCAACTGCCTTTTCTTCCAGTCTTTCTGGTCTCAGCTGGTTCTTGTCCCATTCTCTCTCCCTCTTAACTATTCTTACTTTAGATTATCCATTATTCTTCTCCAAAGTCTTCCTTAAACCTTGTGCTAGACTGATCACCATTCTCCAAAAGCTCCCCTTACACATTTGCTCTACTTGGCCAGCCTCGTTCACACGACCCAGGTCCAGCAGTGTCTCTTTTCATGTTGGACTCTGCAGACACTGTTGCAGAATTCTCCTGAACATAGTCTAGGAATGCTCATCCCTCACTGCTTTTTTATAGACAATCCCAGTCTATATTTGGTTAATTAAAAATCCCTCATTGTAAATACTCATTGATGTTTGCACCTATCTGTAACTTTCTTGTGCATTTGTTCTGTTTGCAAATGTCAGGAAAAAGAAGTCATTTTTTTTTAACCTGAGCCATGCCCTCTCAGATGCTCAGACTTCAGTGAAAAGTGACTCCTGTCTCCATCTGAAGCTTTTAGTTCAACTGGTATGGCTGTGTTCATTTCCTTAAGCAAATTGCTGTCCATTAACTTGATGCTTTTTTTTCAGTTAATGTCACTCCCTGAGACTTTAATCAAGTTGCTAATGCAACTCACTTCTTTTTTCAATCATGGATTCAATAATCACATATCTTCCACACTCTTATAAGGTGTTTTCGCTTCTAACACTTTTATAATCTTCTGTTTTGTGCATCCTTCTTCCCACTGACTCCCATATCATCAGAGTTGCTGTTTTTAACAGTCTCCTAGCTGTTGACTCCCAGTTCTGACAGTTTGGAGACATAATAACAGATCTGCTGTTCTGTGCCTTTTTTTTCCGTCATGAAAGTCTTCCTGTCCCCTTTCAATCCTCTCTCTAATGGATAAAATTCAAGTCTGCAAACACCTTCGCAATTTTCTTCCCATGTTGATTAGTCATTTAGCTGAAATCACATGATTTCTAATAAGTGATGTTTTGAAATTGATGTTCAGAAAGGCTTTCTGACCTTTACTTTGTGAAAAGAAAGGGAGATCTTCACAGAAGTAGAAACCAAAATTCATATTTTTTCCTCTACTTCAAAAACCAGGGTCACAAATAAACACATATTATGAACCTCCATAACTTGGCTCATTTGCTGAATAGTGCATTCTGGGTGAGTGGACAGGGAGGATGGAGATGATACTTGGAAATGAAATTTGAGTTTGCTGAAGGATTGGGCGCCAAACAGCTTTTAATATAACTTAGACAAAGTTTCAGAGAACAGTCCATTGCCATACTTGTGCATCTCTGCACCGAAACTGCTTCCAGGACTGGCAAGCCGCACCTGGTGCCATTTAGAGTGAGAATAACATTCCTGATTATGTAATAATGGGTTTGCCAAGATGGAAAATTTGTTGACACCAGCATTCTATCCCGATGGTGGAAATCCAGCCCTAATTTTCTTGCTTGTCCTTCTCCTCTTCCTGTTGCCTAATTAGAAGTCACACAACACTAGTAAAGTCACCTGATGAAGGAGCAGCATTCTGAATGCTTGTGATTTCAAATAAACCTGTTGGACTTTAATCTGGTGTCGTGCGACTTCTGACTTTGTCCACAGCAATCCAACACTGGCACCTCCACATCATGTCTTGCCTAATTGTGCAGAGCAGGCCTGTGCCCTTTGGGAAGGCCACTCCAGCTAGTTAATAGTTAGAAACAAATTGGGAATAAGGATGAAGGAGTCCATACTAGTTCAGGTTTCTGGCACTTTTAGTTGACAAGTTTTCAAACCTCCATCAAGGAAAAGTTTAAGTAAATCATGACGATCAACTTCAAACTTTAGAAAACCCGGTTGTACTGGTGTCAAGTCAATATAAACATTAGATTTTGGGCATAACCCTCCCTCTCACTCTATTTGCTTAAATTTTGAGAAAACATGTGAGCTGTTCTTTGCGGTGATGGGGAGCTACATTATTGAGCAGTAGTTGCAACAAAAGTATGGATATAGGTTTGTTCGTTGAGCTAGAAGGTTCATTTTCAGATGGTTCATCACCATACCAGGTAACATCATCAGTGAGCATCCGGATGAAGTACTGCTGGAATGGCCCGCTTTCTATTTGAGTTTAGGTTTCCTTGGGTTGGTGGTGTCATTTCCTATGATGATGTCATTTCCTGACCTCAACAGAGGAAATGACATCACCAATCCAAGGAAACCTAAACACATAAACAGAAAGCGGACCATACCACCCGTGCTTCATCCGGATGCTCACTGATGATGGTACCTAGTATGGTGACAAAACGTCTGAAAACGAACTTTCTGGCTCAGCGAGTAAACCTACATCCAGAACCTCAATCTGAGCTACAAATCTTCTCCAAACTCACAAAAAAAGTATCTTGAAGCTATGAATATGATTGAGGAAATTTGTATGTGGGAAATGTTTACTGATAGAAATTAGCTAAGCATGTTATTAACCTCTGAATTCAACAGGGAAATGCCACTCTTGTGCCATTATTCCAAACCCTTCTGGGAAATTCCAGATGAATGACTCAGCACTTGAGTGTTTATTTGTGATTGTTTAATCTGATACATGAGTTGTCCTACACCGTTTACTTTAGAAATTCCCAAAACAAATTGGAATCCAGGAGAAACTTATGCACTGTCTTTCATCATTTAATTCCGCTCACTCAAAAGGATTGCAAATTTTGTGTGTTAATTGTTGGCAAGTAATTTATTGACTGCTTCAATATTCATGGATAATCATCGTAATTTTAAAAAAAATTGGAATAACAGTAGCATATCAGCTGGCCTCCATTCACTATATCATAGCTCAAATATGAATTTCAGAACATCTCTGCATGACTTTATTTGATATAGCACACAATTTTATTCAAAAAAATGACATTGCAAAGATTTCAGTTTTTAATATGGCAGAAAACTGTCAGTAATAGATCAGCCACCCGTCACCCATACTGTATGACTTCCTTCCCAAAGCAAAAATAGAGGGGTTCTACAACTAACAATAAATCTGCTATATCTAGATTCCCTTATGGCTTCAAAGTTAAAATCCACTCCGTTACTTACTTGTTAGTTCTTATATGTAGGAGTGAGAAGTAGAAATAATCTCAATCCTGGTTAAACTCCTGTTTTGATTGTTGTTAATTCCTATGACATCATTGGTCATGAGCATATCGTGATGCCTCTGTCCTTTATAGTGCATTGCTGGCAGCGTGTAAAGTTTTCAAATATTGTCTTTGGTTTTCCTTCCTCTTCAGTAGTCATCTGTTCCTAACTTTCTGTGTATGATCTTGAAATGCGACTGACACTAATATTAGTCTGTATTTCCCTTTCTGAGGTAGCTGTTAGAATTACATTGTATATTGCCTATTCCAATACCAGTAGTATAGCAGTCAAACATTGTAAATACTACCTCTCGTTAGAGTTTCTGCAACCCAATAATGAGGCCAATATTATAGGCTCCTCTGGCACAAATATCTATTCGATGTACCTGTTTGTGTCTGGAATTCCTATACTCCTGGTTTTGCTGCCAAAATGTGAAGATAGGAATTGTGAGGTGGTTGAATAAGACAGGGGTGTCTCAGAAGCAAAGTAATGCGCTATCTTATGTTTTCATTACCTGATCACTGAGCATAGAATGTGTTAGAATATAGATTACAATTTTATGTTTTACAAGTAATTTCAAAGCAAATACCTTGAGAGTCTTGTTACTAACAAATAAATCAGTGTAGTAATGTTAAGCAGGGCCTCAAAAGAATTCAGATAACCAGTGTGCACAGGCAAGGTGCAGGATTATTTATTCCAGCTCCTCTGTTGGGGAGCAGTGCACACACACCCACACACACACGGTAAAATTTAATGAAGCCCACTGAACTGGGATTTGGGGTTGGAGGCATCAAAGGATTGCAGTGGAGTGATTGAGCTCTGACCCCAGTGGTGGAAACTGACAGAGGATTTAAATGGCTATGGCAAAATCTCTCCTCCTCCTAAAAATTCCAGCTGCTTTCTTATAATTGTATCTTAATCTCAGTAATATGACCCTGTGCAGGAATCTCCAAACATTTTTGTGATCATTATGGATCAAAGAACCAACTGGGAAAACAACAAGTATTCAGTACTAGTAGTACATTGAAAAGGATCTTGAAATATTTGTAAACTTCAAAGAATTTTTCCAGATTAGAATGGTGCAGAAATTGGAAACCAGAATATGCAATTAAAAAAAATTGTTTCACTGCATTGACATCCATCAAGTTAATGTACACTAGCAGCTATGCACATCACAGTTTTAAAATACTTGTTAAGCTAGATTTTGGCAAAGAGGGTTTATTGCCCTTTAATAGGAAATCTCAAAGTGCTGTATCCGAGTAGCCAAGTTTACGAAGACAATAGCCACTTATTGAAATTGAAAATTAAGTTATTATTAATGTGTAAATTTTAAAAGTATTGACTTTCAGTTTCTAAATTTTGTGAGTTTTTTTTTGTTATACACCAAAATTTGAATGTTTTCATTTCAATTCTGTTTGTGTTACTCCAGTAGTATTTGCCCTAACTACCTCCCACTGCCCCCTTTCTCCCCCATCCCTTCACCAAACTTTGGAAGAGAATAAAACCCAAACTTCAGATTGAATTTAACAAGAGAGATGCTTAAAAAGGCAAATAACTAGTCTAACATTTTAATAGTAGGGTGTTGTATCCAACCTGCGTTCCAGGAACTGTTTCTCAGTAATACACTGACAAAACAAAAATGCCATGATTCACAGCTAATTAAGGGATGGTGGGTGCAGTAGTGCATTGTCACAATGACCACAATAGATGGCCTGGCTGGTTCTATAATTCAATTTACAAAGCTATTCAAACAGTGATCAAGATAATATGTTACCACTATTTCTCAAAGGAAAATGCAGCCAATGTGGTGATTGCAATCCGGCTGAAAAGTGGAAAAATAAATGCTTATCAGTAGAAATCTGACCAGTTTTTAGTTCCTTTTTTGTCACCCTTTTCCATTTACCATCCTGGGTGACTGGATTAAATTCTGCCCAAAAAATGTGTCATGGGAAATCACAGATAAAGACATATCCTTTTACATTCTTCGCAGAGTTTCTCTCTCGGCATTCTTCCTTGTCGGGGATATAGGTGAGGAGGCAACCCTTTGCTGAGTTTGAGTTGGTAAAATTACTGTGAGAATTTGTGCGAAAATGGAAATGCAAAATGATCAATTGTACAATGAGCAACGCAGAAAGATAGTAATGTAGATTACAGTACATCCTCTGTATCTGTGAAACCACAAATCGCAAATTCACTCGTCCACACCAAAAAATAAGTACCAACAAAAATCCACATCCATGTTTCTGTGATATTTTTAACCTATTTTTAACTACCTCCGCACTTACGAATTTCATCATTTGCAGGGGTTATCAGGAATAGAACCCTCACAGATAGGGCGGAATGACTGTACATTGTAATTAAGAATCTTGTAAGCATTGTTAAACAATTTGTACAGCTGGAAATACAGCCTTCAGTGAACTTTGTCAGTTGCTGTTTTTCTTGGCTATTTTGTTGGGAGTGGCACAGTGACCCGTGACACTGAGTTGTATAGTTTGTACAGCAAGAATTGTAGCATGAAAAATGTGTTGCTGGGAAAGCGCAGCAGGTCAGGCAGCATCCAAGGAGCAGGAGAATCGATGTTTTGGGCATAAGCCCTTCTTCAGTCATTCCTGAAGAAGGGCTTATGCCCAAAATGTTGATTCTCCTGCTGCTTGGAAGCTGTCTGACCTGCTGCGCTTTTCCAGCAACACATTTTTCAGCCCTGATATCCAGCATCTGCAGTCCTCACTTTCTCCTACAAGAATTGTAGCATGTTTACTTAAATTCTTTAAAAATGGGGCATCAAACTACATTCTTTAAAAATTTAAAATGGTGTTCAATAGCATGCAATAAAAAATACATTGAACCTAAAGGAAAGAGCAAGCTCAATATTATCTCATTATTCACGCATGGAGTTCAAATAATGGAAAAGTTGAAAATTAGGAAAGAAGAATCCATTAAGTTTGTAGCTAGCAGAATACATGATAAGACACAATGCAATGAAATTAGAAGAGAAAAGAAACAACGTTATGAATATAAAGAGGAATATAAAATTAAATTATCAAGCAACAGTAAACAAGAGAAAAATATTTTACAGGTACATCATTTAAACATAAAAGGCAATTCAGCAACTGCTAAGTCCTTTAACATACTGACAGGTTAAAATCAAATTAATGACAGAGATGGCACCCAGGCTGTTGGTGTCTTTCTTTGGAGTGATACATCCAGAGAAGTGGAAGTCTTTGCCACTATCAGGATCTGCTGATTGATTTTGATACCTTGCTGCCATATTTGAAATCCAGCTGCACACCACTTCAGACAGCATACACCAGGAATGGCCCCTCACTCTGTGGTGCTCAAGCCTCAACAAAGTTTTAATGAGTTGAAAATGCATGGAGGTAAAGTCGTTACCGCTCAATGGTGAGATGCTGAAGTCGCCATTTCCTACTTGAGAGGAAACTTGTAAAAAATGTTTGTCAAAAATCAGATGTTTTCATTTTCATTTGTATTTTCTGAACCTCCTGACAATTATACAATATTGAGCAGGAGAAAATGCCATGCATTATGTCAGACTTGACTGAATGGCAACAATCTTACCTTTTAACTTGTATTGCAGCTGAGGACTTAGCATAAAATCAGGTTTGATAGTATATTCCAATATGAAAGTGTTTGATATTAATGGTACAGGTTATCAAAAGAAATGCGGAACTGTTGATCCATCTGTCCTTTTAGGTGAAAGTGGAAGATCCTATGGCTTTTGCTTTTAAATAACGCAGGGTATTTCTGCTGGTGTTCTGTCTGATATTTTGTCTCTCATCCAACAGCAGATTATAAACCTGATTAACCTGCAGTTGTTTGTGGGAGCTTTCAGTACAAAAACTGTCCATTACATTTCCCTAAATTACAACAGGGACTGTACTTCAAAAGTTCTTAATTGATTGTGAGACACTTTGAACGACATAAATTGTCCAGTTGTTGCTCACTTGAGAATTGATTAAAAGTTGCTATGGAAAACAATCATATCGAAGTATTTTGCTGAGAATTCGGTTGAGATATTAAACTCAGGAAGGACAGTAAAGGCTAAGTATGTTCTAATAGTCTTTTTTTTAATTGATGGCATAGTACGATTATATATTCCAATGTTCTATAGTTGTCAAACCATTGGAGTTATTGTAACGCTGAGAAACTATGTGCCTCTGAAGAACTACATGGTTTAATGAAATCAATGGTGGCCTTTGCAGTGAGGGAAGGGGAAATCCATCCACAAGAAGACTGGTCACTGTAACTTTGCAATACTGAGAGTATTTCAATTTCTCTGTAAACCTGTTGAATATGCTACGTTCTTGCATATACTGTATCAAGCTCTTTCTCGAAATGACAAACACAGTATAAGAGTACTGTAAAATGGACATGGAATCTAAGGCAGGAGAAATTATAATGGGCATAAGGAAATGACATTAATGTTAACCAGGTATTTTTAAGCAGCATATTCCTGGTCCCATAGAGCATTCTCCCTACAGGACAGTGTTAGGGAGGCAGCTCATCATTGACAGAGGATCTCTGCCCAGCATTGAGGAGTCAATCCACCCAGTTTGTAACCCACCCTAATCCAGGCCAAACCTTACAAATCTCTCGGTGGCAGCAAGCCTAGAGGGCCCATGAGGCTCTATCCCACTGATCTAATACCATGGGTATGAATTTGTTTTCCCTGATCCTGCCTTTCAGACACCTGGGGCAGCAGGGTGGTTCAGTGGTTAGCACTATTCCCTCACAGCGCCAATGATCTGGATCTGATTCCATCCATGGGTAACTGTCTGTGTGAAGTTTGCACATTCTCCCTGTGTCTGTGTAAGTTTCCTCCGGTGCCCTGGTTCCCTTCCATAATCCAAAGATGTATAGGTTACATGGATTGGCCGTGCTAAATTGTCCATTAGTGTCAAGGGATGTGTGATTTAAGAGGATTAGCCATGGGAAATGCAAGGTTACAGGGAGAGGGTTGGGGAGTGGATCTGGGTGGGATGGTTTTTGGAGAGTTAGTGTGGACCCGGATGGGCTGAATGGCCTACTTCCAAGATGTAGGAATTCAGTGATTCATGAGACCAGGAAGATTTGTTTTAAAGTATCGGGTTAACTTTAATATCATTTCCTTATGCTCATCGTAATTTCTCCTATTTCAAATTCCATTTTCATTCTCCAGGATTCTTAAGTTATATTTGTTGTTTCAAGGAAGTAAATATAGTGTATGCAAATGTATGGTTTATTGAGTAGCTTTTACATAGAAGTTGTAATGGTATTATCTAGACCCGAATATGCAAAGCACGATTATGACCCAAATATTGCAATTACCATCAAAACAGAGTGACTGATGGTAATCCTTCTCATAATTGCCCACTTACCTGTCAATGAATTTCCTAGCCATGATTCTGAGTCTGTCTGTCTAAAATGCATTCATTGGAGGAAATCACAGAGACATGCAATCAAGCTGTTGTATGCCAAAAGAAGTCCTTATTTTTTCCAACATTTGCTGGTATTTTTCAGGAGTTTGAGCTTCCATACTTTGACAGCAACTGAGGAAAGATACATCTACAATGTGGTGAGGGGCTAGGATGGCAGGGGAACATAAAAGATGACCTAGGTGGGCTCATTTGATGAGTGCTTAGAATAGGTTGGTGTGGACTGGGGGTGTACTGTGGAGAGTGTTAGCAGGCGCATGCCAGGTCTGGCATATTTGAAAACAAGGAGACCATTGTCAAGTCCGGCAGTGTTGTGGGAGGAATGTAAGCTGGGGAGCTATTCCTGCAGGACCAGTTGGATCTTGAGGATGGGGAAATCAAGTCTGGTAGGTGGGGGAGGGGAGGAGGTTGAAGTTGAGGCCAGGCAGTGTCAGGAGTCTGGGAATGATTTGGAGGTGTATGTGGTGAGGATGCTCAATAGTAAATCAGGGGGGTCTGTTTGATTGTTACCCAGGGGTTAGAGAAACTTTTATTTAGGGTTGTAGAGTTGTACAGCATAGAAACAGGCACTTTGGTCCAAGTCGCCCATGCTGACCACAATTCCTCAAACTTTTCCTTGGTAGGTATTAGGCTTTAGTGAGTTGGAACCTTCCAAAGTCTCAAAATTTAAAGGACTTTATCAGGGAGTTTCAATTCCGATGGAGTCTGTTGCTTGAAGGGATTCCACATGGTCCCAACAGTCTACACTGTTTCAATGACTTCTAACCATTGTAATATTGTTTCCTTTTGATTATACAACTATCTAGTGATAACAATCTTCACTAATCTCTCTCATAAGTATCAGCTGAATGTGCTTTTGACTTGAACTTCAGCATAGAATTAAATTGGCTATCTACAGTGGCCTGTAGTATTTAGTCTTTCCATTGACTATAACACCTCGCTAACACAAGTATTTAGAATATATGACTTTGTAGAAAAATTTGACCATTATCTTTTCCATTCTGACTTAGCTAATTTCTTGCTGCAGTTATTCCAGGGGGCTTCTATGTCCTGTAAAGTCTTTGTGTTCAAAGGGATAATACTTATAAGTGTGAGTGGTGATTTAGCTATGGGGATATCATGATTGAATCCAGTCCAAAGCTGAAACAACAGCTGTCCAGCCCAAAATTGAGATTAGGAACTTTTGGTTCCTCCCTAACCAAGGAATGTAGAGGTGAGTTGTAGTTCCTGTCGCTACATTGGTAGTTTTGTAGGCATCAAGGATCAAATCTTCCTCGCTGTTGTGGCTCAATAATTATTGGTAACCTCGGCAGAACTATTCAGTTTCAAATGTTTCTCAGCTTTAAATTATTATTGGGATTAGTCAACACTTGTTTGTAAAAATAATAACCCAGAACTGAATAAAACCAAGATAACAGTACAAAAAAACATTTTAAAGGTTTTTATGCCACTATGGTCTGTTTTTTAAGTCTCTAAGGTATAGCAATGATGTTTCCTGTCATGGACATGGTGACCACCTTACATTTGGAATATAGTTACAGTTCCAAGCATCTAGCTGTGTGATGGTATGAACCAGGGTGTAGCAATAAGATCTTTTTGTGATCAGAATTGAATATTGTCTTTTAAAAGCAAAGTCATTTCAATATCTGAACAGCTGATCTTGCGTTTTGTCTTCCAATGTTATGATTAATTTCTGAAATGTTTCCACCTGTTAAATAAATCATTATTGGTAATTCTATCCTCCTTGTAAAGGTGCATCTTTCTTTATCATCTTTTTTTTGTTCTAAACTTTCACTGATAAGATTTTATTTACTGTTGGAAAAAAAAATCGAATTTTTCTTGCTGGTTTAGCTGCCATATGTAATATTATCAGTCAGACCTTTATTTCTTATTTCTTTCATTCCTTTCACTTGTGGGTTTTTTTAAATCTTCTCTTTTAAATTTTCTCTCTTTTGGCTTTTGAAATAGGGCTTAAGGGAAAGTAAGTTGAAAATTGTAAAAGAGAAATAAAACAATAGACACAAAAATAAATTGCAGTGCAGATTGTAGAACCTTAATCTTGTAAATACACGAGACCCCACAACCAGTCAAATAATCTGTAACGTTAGAGGCTGCAGTTCTTGGCTATAGACCAGAAATGAAGGCTTCACAAATTGGAGTCAAGCATATAAAGTTGCAAGTTAATTTACTTAAACAACACCTGGCAATGATTTGCTCTTGAGCACATGTAATAATCATTGAAGTCAAATTTCTAGTTTGTACAGCAATTTAGTATTTTTATATTCTCTCAAACTGAATTAACATGTGAGTTTATATCGATCAACAATTTCCAAGCTCTCTAAGCCTCCATTATCCTTAGATTGTCCATCTGATGTTCTTCGTCCCAGAACTTAAACTACAACCTCTAGTGTTTGCGGTTTAATGGGTCATAGTGTTATGATGATGTTGGGATAGCTGAGCTTCTAAATGTCTTATGAGTTGTGAAAAAGTGTAGAAACAAATGTAATCAATTTTGGTTCATTTGACTGGACCACGTGTGGTGTCTTTGTTAGATTGCTACCAAGGAAGTTCACAGATTTTAAAGTTATGGGTTTAATGCAACATAGGTTTCTTCCTTACAAGACAGATGATTGAGCTAAGAATAAATCTGTCTGTTTCCTTCTGATATTAAATTTTGCAAAATATATTCCTTATACCATCACCAAATCAAATATTATTACTGCTTCAGACATGCTCATAAAGATTGATTTGTTAATTAGATAACTTGTGAGGCAATGAATACAAGTTAGGAATTCTGGAACCTCTGCTATCATGTTCATTGAAATTATTTAATGAAAAAGTACAGGGAATGATTTCAACCACTGAGTTGGTGAGCATTTATAAACAGAATGAGTTTCTTTTCTTTATATTTTGACCTTTCATGGGCTATTCAGGGCAAGGAACTTGCAGAACTGTGAAACTCAATGAGCTATTACATCCAAAGGACTTTGCATTTGACTATGGCCTGAGTAGTAGAATCCCTTTAGCGTGGAAACAGACACTTCAGCCCAACAAGTCCACACTGACCCTCCAAAGAGTAACCCATTCCACTACCTAATGCACCTAACCTACACTATGGGCAATTTAGCATGGCCAATTCACATAACCTGCACATCTTTGGATTGTGGGAGGAAACCCACACAGACACAGGAAGAATGTGGAAAACTCCACACAGATAGTCACCCGATGCTAGAATCAAACCAGGTCCCTGGTGCTGTGAAGTAGTAGTGCTAACCACTGAGCCACTGCCAGACAATCAGGTTTCCTACAGGCTGAAGCAGTTCTAGAGCTGGGCTGTGAGCAGAAAAGGTAACTTATACTAAGTATAGCACTTTCCTTGATGGCACCAGGAGAAGCAGCAATGTTCCTCTGGCTGCTACAATGAAAGTCACAACCTCTCATGCCATAGTCTCACTCATGAGATCCCTACCTCATTTCCTTGCCATGAGAACTTTTAAAATTTCTGTCCTTACCAATTACTAGCCTTCTTAAGGCTAAATTAAATTCTAAAATAACTTCATACAGATCCTAGTTGTTAGCTGCCAAAGATAACCAGAACTCCTATCAAACTTGGAAACTTGCTGCATTGATCTGACTTTAACATTGTGCCAAAGGCTTTGTGCTGTTGTTGACATTCTTTGATGAGTAATATGTTTTTGTTTCCTTTTGCCAGCCTTTATATCTCTTCTGTCTGAACATCCTGCTGTTTTCTTCCTGTGGGTTGTCAGCAATGCTTACTGGCAACATTTATTTGAAAAATGGTAACTGATTCAGGGCCTCAAACCTCAGAACTTACCTGGCCAAAATATACTTGGAGTTAAAATGAACTGTGTAGATGCAATTTCTTAACTTTGTTAAGATTGCTGTTTCCTGGATGTGTCCAGTCAGGGAATCAGTCTTAAACTATTACTTAAGTATTGTATCATACCATGTCAGTATTACGACAGCAGGACTAACATACATGTGTGCATTTATCTGTTTCAAGATGTTGGCTGGAATCATGCAGTTTCTTTTATTTTGTCAGTCTTTTTCCTGCAGCAGCTTGTTGGGGGCACTTACCCAGCTGGCAGTAGGTCCCTGGATTTTACTCATCTCTAGATTTCAGTGATGTAGGTCTGAGTTTCAGCAGCTCAAAAATAAGATCACACACAGTTGTGTTCAATCTTCCCAGAGTCATATCAATTAAATAATGTCTATTTGTGAAATGGAACAGATAGGAAGTAGGAGCAGGAGTTTGTTGTTCAGCCCTTTGAGCATGCTCTGCTATTCAGTGTGACCATCACTGGTCATCCATATCAGAACCCTCTTCCTCCTTTATTCCTCTACCCCTTGAGCCCAATGTTATTGTTCACTGAGTTTTCCAAGACTTTATTGTTCTTATATATACACTATAGTTCTGAATGACATCCATTACTTTGCCATGTAACGTATGTATCCTTGTGTCCTGGCTTGTAACAGGAACATCCATCTGTGGGTTTGCTGGTGGATAAGCTGCTGGAAAACAGCATCCATGTCATTTTTGCAGTACAGGGATCATGCATCAGCTGGTACAAGGTAAGACCTATGTTGTTACAATCAAATTGAGTCAGTACAGTGTTGGGTTTCCAAGGAGAAGTGAGTTTGGGTCCACATGATAAAATTATATTTAATCACTTCTGTAAAAATGTTGTTTAGAATCGAATTATATTAGAGCTTTCCACTAACATTAATTGGAAATAATTTCCACCACTTGACAAAATTATTGACAGTGAAGCTCTGACAATCAGATAATTTGTGACTATAATTGCTTTTGAGGTATCTATGGTGGTTTACACAGGCTTAAACAAACACTTATATTGATTGAATGTGAGGCATAGCAACAAAAGAAAGTTGGTGCTTCGAAGCTTTATAGTTTGTAAAGCTTTTGCAAGATTGTTATTTATTTTCATCATAATTGTCTTTCTAAGAAGCCTTTTTGTAAAAAAATTTTTCTTTATTTAACAGGATCTTCTTCCATTGATGCCAGGTGCAGTTGCAAGGCAGCTAAATGCCGAATTATCTAATCTCTCTGAACTAGTGGAAAGTGCCTACCGGGTATAGTGCTACCTTTGCTATCCTTTTATTGCATTTCTGTGTTAATAGTTGAGTATTTTAATCAATGATAAAATGCTTCAGATATCACATCCGGAGATGGAAGTTAGGGTAGCTGAAGAAACATTTGTGATTTACTGTTTTCTGATTCATACATAAGAATCATTTTATGTGATGGTCGCTGTAACTTCTTTCAGAGAAAAAAAACTTTTAATCTGTGAAGGTAGCACTTCCAGCAAATTACTTGTTTTCTTTTAATTGGCTACTTGTTTGTATTATTTCTTAAACTTCCATTTTGATGTAAAAATCAAACATTAGTATCCCTAAACAATTCCAAATATCCTGATTAGTTTAGACTCTACAACTATGCTATTTTTGCAATGTTGATGCTCTCACAGTGACAAACAACCTGAATGGAAAAGAACATTGGTAATGTTTTCATGTATCTAAGTTCAGGTGTACCTGGTGTTGGCTAACTTCAAGCAGATGAAAATAAACATTGTATCAAAATTAAGAATTATTACTATGCTGATATAAAAATTTGAGTGAATTGATTTCTCATTAGTTGAAGAATAATAGAATTCTCAATAAAAAGACAGATTATAATTTAAATTGCATTGAGAATTAACAGCATTTGTTGCTGCTTTTTCTTTGCACCATCTAAATTAATTTTAGACTATCACTGAACATATAAGATATCTATTTGCCCTTTTTGAAGTACGTCCTCAAGTTGGCAAAACTGGTTATTGTACAAAGGAGTCAACCTTCTTCTGTTGCATTATTAGCTCATTGACTTTTATGACTATCTGAAACAACTTTCAGGATAAGCAAATACATTTTACCAGCCTGGGTGCATTTCCTAAAGTATGTTGCCATTGGCTGGATAAATTTGTAAGGTATTTTGATTCATAATCTGAATTGTTGGACCTGAGAAAATTGCTGAATTGTGCTTGGCAGACATGTTTCGATAAAACTAGAAACATTGTAGCTCATTAGTGTCCATTTCTTAGATCCAGTGACTGGCCAGATTGAGTGGCTATGTAGCCAGGGATCCTTAGAGGTTGGAAGCGTTATGGGTGATTGGGAAGGTGGAAATTGGAAATTGAAATGGGGATCAGTGGAAAGTGCAAAAAGATAGTAGGTGTACAGTCATAGAGTTACAGAGAGCTGCAGCATACAAAAGGGCCCTTCTGTCCATTGAGTGCACTGGTCAAAAGCAACCACCTAACTACTCTAATCACATTTTCCAGCACTTGACTCATAGTCTTGCATTGCCTTGGCATTGTCAGTATATATCTAAATGCTTCTTCAATGTTATGAGAGTTTCTAGATGGTGAATTCCAGATTCCCATCAGCCTCTGGGTGAAAACAGTTTTTCTCACATCTCCTCTTAATCTTCTATTCCTTACCTCAAATCTGTCACCCCAGTCATTGATCCCTCCATCAAGGGAAACGCTTCTTCCTGTCCTTAATAATTTTATACATTTCAGTTTTGATACCTCTAAATCTCCTCTGCCCTGAGGAAAACAACCCCAGTTTGTCCAATCTCTCTTCCTAACTGAAAACCTCCAGCACAGGCAACATTCTGGTAACTCTCTTCACCACCCTCTCCACTGCTCTCAATCTCTCCTATAATGTGGATTCCAGAGCTGCACACAATACTCGATCTGTGGCGGAACCAGTGTTTTGCACAGTTCTAGCATAGTTACACTGCCATGCTTCGGCTAATAAAGGCAAAGGTGATTGTTGGTAGATTTGGAATCATGGTGAGGCACTCCTGCTCTTCTTGGTCACCAAACTGTGCTTAAAATAGCTCTTAACTGCTGTGTCCAGTTTCCTGAAACATGTGAGACCCGGCTGGCCAATGGTAAATTCACATTATTGCTCAAATCGGAGAAATGGAGTCCCACTAACATATATTAATGGCAGACTCACTCGAATGCCACAAACCCGGATGGATTTAAACCAGATACATACGCGTTTGCAACAGGTTAGGGTCAGGCTTCAAATATTTACCAAATTAACAAGCAGCTCATTGGTGAGGATAGAGGAAGGGAAGGGAGTGTTGTTTACATTTCAGCCAATAATGTTTCTCTCGTAAGTCATATTTATTTCTGGATTTCTATTTAGTGAGAAATTGGTCTGTCCAGCTAGCATGGAATTGGGTGATATTTAACTCACAGCCCCATTTTCCATTCTCACAAATGAAATTAAAATCAGGCACAACCTAACCTGGGCTGCTGGTTTACTGTTGCTGATTTCTGTACTCCACTGGCACAGACTGATTTATTTCCCTTTATCACCTAAAGACGTGACTGTGATTGGGGTACAGCAGATCCACAGGCTCTAGTTCTCTTTGTTTCTTCGGTAAATGGGCATTTTTCATTTTAGAGTTAAACTTGCCCTGAATTTGATTACTTTATACTTGGAGTTCTTGTCATAATTATATTGCTGTAATTTTGACCAGGCAGAATTTCTGACCAGTAATAAATTCTGGTGTATAGTCAGGTCATGGTGGCTAGAAACATTGGCAGCTGAGTAGCCATCCTTTTATTCTGAAGGAGAAGAGGAGTAAAAAACCGGACTATATCAAAATCTGAGACCAGTTCCCTGATCATGAGAAGAATTTTGCTTACAGCTTTGCTGGTGAGTGCAATCCCAAACTCTCTGGATTTCACGGGGGTGGGTCATTTACATATTCAACATATGCTGACTGCATTTTTTCCACAAGCACAAGGACCTCCTAGCTAGCTGTTTGGCAGGGGCAGTCAGTGTGCAGCATTCTTAAAAGCTTGTTACATTTATAGGAAGGAAGAGTGTGTTTTTGAGGCTTGTGCTGTTGTGCCTCTCTAATGCCATATGTTACAACTTTACCAACTCACTTATAGCTCATGTAAATTCCTAGTTCCTCCCACACATCTTGTTCTGCCTCATAATGTTATCTGCAAACTTAGCTACAATGCTCTCAACTCCTTCATCCAAGTCAATGTATATGGTAAAATTCCCAGAGAATGTTAATGGTCACATCTCATCAGAGTCACTGTTATTCCTACCTACTGTCTGTTGTGTACTTTGAAGTTATCAACAAAGTTACATACAGTTCTACAGACGCTCATATTTTGGTAATACATATAAATAAGTTAGGAAAAAAAATTACGCTGTGATGAAGAGCACCCATCTAAGTGTGACCCATTAGTAGGAACTGATCCCAGGTTACATTCAGGACATAATAGCATTATTTTTGTGTGTTCTTTGGTATATTCCTACTTAACCAAGACCAGCAAGGAATCTCTGGATTCCTGTTAGGCTCCATGCTGCCTGTCGAATTGAATTCTACTCATGTCTGAAATGTTCAAATGTTCATTCAGCTAGGTGGCTGCTTGCCCATTTACAGATCTGTCCGGGAGTTGTATTTGATATGCTTTAGGTTATCAGTGGGATTTTGTGTTATTCTCCTGATTGCCAAGTGCCCACTTTGATGTCAGAAATAAATGTCCAGACATTTATAATTTTCCCTATTTCTACAATGTTGCTTTTGCTCATCTGCATTCATTCCTCAACTCTCACTAAATTCCAACACTTAGTTGTCTGTATCTTGTTCTGGACAAAATCCTGAGGAGCCATTATACCCATCTTTGCTGATCTACATTAGTTCACCCTTCCCAACTTGTGCATAAATATCCTTGGCCTTCCTCTGTAGCTTTATTTTCAATCCTGTACATGTCATTAGACTATTTCTGAACTTCATCTGTACTGGAACAGCCTTCAGCTCCCTTTCCTTAACTCGTAGAATTTGTTTGCATTGATGTTTCGATCTCTTCATTTCACTCTCAATCTTTGAAAACTCTTTTAATATACCCTAGCCAGCCCGCCCCTTTTATTAAAGTGCTTCAGTCTAGTCTTCCAGACCATAAGATTCAGTACTTTTCAGCCCTCTGCAATGGACTTTGGGATGTGACAGAAATGCAAAATTTTGATGTTGTTTGTTTCAAAGATGTTGAATGATGCACATATTATTGAGATTAGCTGGTGCCAAATGCACTCGGAGAAAGGAATGATTTATTTAATGTCTTGGGAAATCAAATGCCAAGGTAGACATGGCAAAGTAGGCATTGATTAAAACTAAACGAAGCTATGGATCTATCCAGGAGATATCCAGCCTGGGATGGCGTCAGATTAGCAGATTGGCAAGAGTGTAAGAATGTGGGTTCAGAGTCTTGTTGGAAGACCAGCTTTAGTTCTCTGGGTTTTCATTCCAGTTGTTTGAAGATGCAGTTATGCTATCTCGCCCTCATCATGTGCTCACTCTCGAATTCCTATGCCTCATGACCCCTTTAAACCTCCATCCTGTGCACGTGACAACTCATTCCTCGAACCAAACCCTGTCAACCGAAACAAAAGACAACGTAAAGATCGTTAATGCCAGCAGGGAGTGTGACAGAGTGAGATTGACAGATTGGTGATTTTAAAAAGAAAATGGATAAAGCTTGGTGGGTTTGTAGCAACAACCAAAATCTAAATGTAATTCACTCATTGAGTAGTGGTCCTGAATTTTGTGGACAAACTGTAACTTGACCAAATCATTGATAGACGCTGGGGGAAAGCAGTCAGAGTTGGTTGATCAGAGAGGAAGGGTGCCTGAGCCGCAGAATAAAGTACTGTTAGTTGAGAGTTTCTCGAGAGCTTCTCTCAAATCTTTTCCTCCCTTACCTTTTGTTGCCTTGGTACTCTTTTCTGTTGACATTTCCCTAATGCTGACTAATTCCGACATTGTGTGCTTACTAATCCTCAACTTCTGTTTGAGGCCTTTGTAACAACTTGATTACGTTTAGTAACTTTAAGTACAGCTGAAAAACTGGGCTGATTTGAACAGATGCAGCAAAATGGGCTCAAGTCTGAGTTGCATGCTGAAGCTGGACTGGCCAGAGGCCAATATTAATTGGGACTAGACTCAAGTATGCACAGGAGACTGTTGATTATTAACTGGGCAATGCAGAGTGTTGGGCTATTGATGTTTAGGTGAATTTTATTTGGCTACAACAAATGCCTTCATTAAAATCATTAATCTACCCGGCCCTAGCCTTAGAAGAGAATCAGTGCAACATTTCCAACTTTCTACATCAGGAATCACTAATTCATCAGTATGTCCACAGGAAGAAGACTATTTGTCTAAACATGGTTTATTTAGCCAGAATAAACCTGCAATAGCCTCATCATTGCAGCCATCAGTGACTTAAAGCCTGTTCAGAGATGCATAAAGAATTTCTGGGCATTAGCTTTGAGTCATTTGTTCTCTACTGTCTTATGTTAGTTGTATTTTGTACCCTAAAATGTGATCAAATTAATCTAATTACATTTTAGTTATTACATCAAAAAGTTCAGTTTTGCAGAATTGCATTTCTGCTAGTAAACCTTATTAGGAATGCTGATAATCAGTTCTTGGTGGAATGTGCATTCAATAGGTCCTGTATTAAACTTGTGGTTGTATTCATGAAAATTGTCAGTTTAATTCAAGCAACTGTGATACATTGTTTCTTATGGGAGAAAGTGAGGACTGCAGATGCTGGAGCTCAGAGCTGAAAATGTGTTGCTGGAAAAGCGCAGCAGGTCAGGCAGCATCCTGAAGAAGGGCTCGTGCCCGAAACATCGATTCTCCTGCTCCTTGGATGCTGCCTGACCTGCTGCGCTTTTCCAGCAACACATTTTCAGCTTTGCTTCTTATACTTTGATTTGATTCTGTACTGTCTTCCTTTTAAAAAAAATCAAAATATTGTACCCTGTAAATTGAGGTACTCATTACATTGTTAAATCCCTACATTTGTAAATGAAATACCATTTCAATTTTGTTAAATATTAAAGAAAAATGTAATTTTTTACTTGAAGTACTGTACCTCTTGCTTGCTGCTGATCCTCCTCCCTGACCTCCCTGGGAATCATAGTTTAAAAATAAGGTGTTGCCCATTTGAGGTGGAGATGAGGAATCATTTTATGCTGCATCTTTGCAATTCCTTCCTCAAGAGGCTATGGATGCAGAATCTTCATATTTTGTAAGTCAGAGGTAGAGTTTTGATGACCAGAAGAATAAAAGATTTATGCAGGAATAGAGAGTTGAGGTTAAAATTCGGTCAGCTGTGATCGGATTGAATGGTGGAGCAGGTTTGAAGGACAGAGTTGCATATTCCTCTACCTTGATTGTATGTTCTTCATGCTGATAACTGCAAATCCTTCCACTCCCGACACTCCTAATGCGGCTTGCACAGAGAAGAAGGCAGGGACAGGGACAGATGCCTGATTTAGTCAGGGTCACCAACTTATTGGCCAAGTGGAAAAGGAGGAAGGCCAAGGCACAGCAGTCAATCAAGAGGAGCAGCTCTATCATGTTTATGACCAGATCCTGGAAATGGTGGTGACCGGCAAGAAGGGACATTGTGGCCCCTTGCTAGTGGCTGCCTCAAGGCTGCTGTCAGGCAATAGCTATATCATGGTCCAGAACATGTGGTCTATGGTCAAGCAAGTACTCTGGATCCTGATGAAATAAGTCTCCATGGTGTATGCCTTGGACAGCAATGCCTCAGGCTCCAATCTCAGGCTGCAAGTCAGAGGATTAGGCATGAGGAAAGGACAGTGTCAGAAGGCTAGGCACAGAGAACAGCCTCAATTTAGTGAGTTGGAGAACAGGAGAGATCATTCAATAACAATAAAAAAATGTGGAAAGCAATATTAAAATGAATCTTTCAAATAAAGATAATGGGCCCCATTAACTTACAAACATTAAAGTGCAACAGTATTAAATGGGGAAATTTTAAACAAGGACTTACCGTACTCAATTACTTAATGACTGTTTCCTGTAGCTGACGCTCCATGCCAGAATTGCAAATTCATATAATTGGCTTCACAATGTCCAAAATTTCTCTGTAGTCATGAACCACATGTGTTAGTTAGTAAGTGGAATGTTTGCACATCGTAATAGATTATTCTGCACATTTCTGGTACAGTTAGGATAATGATTTTGAAATTTTGCTGTTATTTTTAGCACTCTGGTTTCTTGTGTATTCTTTCAATAATGTTGCTGAATTACTTAACAATAGTAATTTGCAGCATATGTGTACAATAGTGTTTAGAGGTGCTTCAGAAACATGGAAAAGATAGATGGTAAGTCAGAGAGGAAAATTAGGTAAATAGCAGCCAAAGCTGAAAATGTGTTGCTGGTTAAAGCACAGCAGGTTAGGCAGCATCCAAGGAATAGGAAATTCGACGTTTCGGGCATAAGCCCTTCATCAGGAATGATGATCATTCCTGATGAAGGGCTTATGCCCGAAACGTTGAATTTCCTATTCCTTGGATGCTGCCTAACCTGCAGTGCTTTAACCAGCAACACATTTTCAGCTGTGATCTCCAGCATCTGCAGACCTCATTTTTTACCTAAATAGCAGCCAAACCCTGGCCAATGAGTAAAGGAAAATGAAAATACAAGCAGGCTTAGAACAATAATTCTAGTAAATGAGGCCCAGTGAGCTGAAGGCAAGGTCCCATTGGTGGGATTAAGGTGATGCACAAGAGGCTGGAATCACGAGCAAGAGGTGGGAGTTTTCTGTAAATTGGAAAGTCTGAGGTTTTGGTTGAGCTGTAATCTGATTAAAGCCAGCAAACAGCACACCGCTGGTGAAGAAGCTTATGAATTCCTTGTGCTTGTTGATGGTGAAAAGGAGATTTAGGAAATAATTGATAATGCAGAAAAATATTGTGAATTATCTTTGCTGTTCAGTGCAATGAGTAGTTTTGGCAAGGGATAGTAAGACCTCATAAAATTTGACATGGTGCTGGCAGAACTTGCAATGGATAACTAAACATGAACTGCTGAACAGAAAATAAGCCAGAAATCCAGAATCTTGAAAATATTTTGGGTTTTCTGTAGCACTTTATTTTGTAATAAGAACTTTTATTTCAAGAATTACAAATTAAGCATCTGGTTAGTATCAGAAATGAAAGTATGGATAAAATTGTTTGTACTGTTAGTTATTTAATTTCCTTTTTTAACCCCGTACAGGCACCAATACTTGGGAATATTGGATCTGCACTGACAGGAAGAGATAGCATAAATTTAAAAGTAAACCAACAGCTTAGACAAGAATTTATGAAAAGAATATAACTAAAGCTTCTGTATCTGAATGCATATAGCGTTCAGTGTGAAACAGATGATCCAAAAATGTGAATACAAATGAATAAAAATGATCTAGTCACTATTCCAGTCATGTGGCTGCAGGATAACATAAATTGGGACCTGAATCTTGAATTATACAAGGATTTTAGGAAGGTACAAAAATAAGTGGGGTGACTGTGCTCGTTCATGATGATATATATGAGCATAATAAAGAGGGATTACCATAAATCCAGGAAATCAGGATGTTGAATGGTTTGGGTGGAGATGAGAAATGATAAAGGAACAAAATGACTAATTGGAGTGGTGACTAGTTCTCCCCAATTAACCATATAAGGAATGAACAATGGGAGCTTGCCAGAAAGATACAACAATAACTATAGGAGATTTTAATTCATACATTGACTGGAACATGCAGATGGACAAAGGTGATGAGGAGCTCATAGAATACTTTGGGATAGCTTCTTAGAATATCTGGAGCTGACGAGAGTGCTGCCTACCCTGAACCCAATGCTATTCTCCAAGATAAAATTAATTAACAATCTCATAATGAAGCCCCCTACATAGCAGTTTTCATAAAGTGATTGAATCTTGCATTCATTTTGAGGGAAATAGAAGTAGTTATGACACTTTTTTTAAAGAGTATGGCAGTTATAAGGGAGTGAAAGCACAGTAATCTAAGGTCACTTGGTAAATTAGTTAAAAAGTGGGTCAATAGAGGTGCAGTGGCAGACATTTAAAGGATATTTCACTATACACAAAATTGTTACATATGAAAGAATAAGAAAAATTCCAAGTGATTGACCACCATCCAAGGGGAGCTAGAAAGGTTAAAAATATCAAATTAAAGAAGAAAACTATAATTGCGGAGACTGGTAGATCAGAAGATTAAGCAGGATATTAAAAAACCCACAAAGAATGACCACTAAACAAAAACAGATAAATGACCTCCGTGGTGGGCAAGTTGTTGGAGAGATTCCTGAGGGACAGGATGTACGTGTATTTGGAAAGGCAAGGACTGATTAGGGATAGTCAACATGACTTTGTGTGTGGGAAATCATGTCTCACAAACTTGAGTTTTTTGAAGACATAACAAAGCGGATTGATGAGGGCAGAGCAGTAGATGTGATCTAAATGGACTTCAGTAAGGCTTTTGACAAGATTCCCCATGGGAGACTGATTAGCAAGGTTAGATCTCATGGAATACAGTGAGAACTAGCCATTTGGATACAGAACTAGCTTAAAGGTAGAAGACAGAGGGTGGTGGTGGAGGGTTGTTTTTCAGACTGGAGGCCTGTGACCAGTGGAGTGCCACAAGGATCGGTGCTGAGTCCTCCAGTTTTTGTCATTTACATAAATGATTCGGATGCGAGCATAAGAGGTACAGACAGTAATTTTGCAAATGACACCAGAATTGGAGGTGTAGTGGACAGTGAAGGGGGTTACTTCAGATTACAACAGGATCTTGACCAGATGGGCCAATGGGCTGAGAAGTAGCAGATGGTGTTTAATTCAAATAAATGCGAGGTGTTGCATTTTAGGAAAGCAAATCTTAGCAGATAAAGTAAGACCTTACTTAATGGTAAGGTCCTTGGGAGTGTTGCTGAACAAGGAGACCTTGAAGTGCAGGTTCATAGCTACTTGAAAGTGAAGTCGTAGGTAAATAGGATGGTGAAGAAGGCGTTTGGTATACTTTCCTTTGCTGGTCAGAGTATTGAGTACAGGAGTTGGGAGGTCATGTTGCGGCTGTACAGGACATTGGTTAGGCCACTGTTGGAATATTGCGTGCAATTCTGGTCTCCTTCCTATCGGAAAGATGTTGTGAAACTTGAAAGGGTTCAGAAAAGATTTACAAGGATGTTGCCAGGGTTGGAGAGGCTGAACAGGCTGGGACTGTTTTCCCAGCTGAGGGGTGACCTTATAGAGGTTTACAAAATTATAAGGGGCATGGATAGGATAAATAGACAAAGTCTTTTCCCTGGGGTCGGGGAGTCCAGAACTAGAAGGCATAGGTTTAGGGTGAGAGGGGAAAGATATAAAAGAGACCTAAGGGGCAACTTTTTCACGCAAAGGGTGGTATGGGTATGGAATGAGCTGCCAGAGGATGTGGTGGAGGCTGGTACAATTGCAACATTTAAGAGGCATTTGGATAGATATATGAATAGGAAGGGTTTGGAGGGATATGGGCCAGGTGCTGGCAGGTGGGACTAGATTGGGTTTGGATATCTGATCGGCATGGACGGTTGGCCCAAAGGGTCTATTTCCGTGCTGTACATCTCTATGACAGTATGAAAGAAAGCTCGCCAGAAAAATAAAATCAGATGGTAAGCGATTCTATTAAAACTTTTAGGAAATAGTGTTAACAAAGTGAGCATTGATCTTATAAAACGTGAGACTGGAGAATTAACAATGAGAAAATGAGGAAATGGAATGGGCAGGACTTTTGCATTGGCCTTCACAGTAGATGATGCAAGTAATATCTCAGAAATAGCTACAAATAAGGAAATAGAAGGGAAGGACAAACTCAAGAACATTACAATCACGAGAGATGTGATCATTAATAAATTGATGGAGCTACGAGTTAAGTACTTTGATTCTGATCGACTTCATCCGAGGGTCTTAAAAGAATTGTCTGGTGAGATAGTTTCTGTATTGCTTTTCATGTTTCAAAGCTTCTTCATTTATTGGATCGTCTTATTAGTTTGGAGTTAGCAAATAATAACTTTTTTATTCAAAAGGGAGGGAGACAGAAAGCAATAAATATCTATATATTAGTAATTATAGCAAGGCAATTAAATAAATTTGAGTCAAGATGGTTTCATGAAAGGAAAGTCGTGTATGGCCAATCTATTGGATTCCTTGAGGAGCTAATATTTACTTTGGACAATATTTACATCTGGTGGATGTACTTGGATTTCCAGAAGGCACAGAATTGCTACGCCACAGATTAGTATGGAAAATAATTACCTTTTTATACTGGTGATATAAAGGTAAGTTAGAAATTAAGTGTAAAGAGGAGGCTATAAAATATACTGTGATTGGGAAAGGATGTGGGATCTACATGGACTTTAATAAGGCATTCAACAAGGTTCCCCATGGAAGACTCGTTAGCAAGGTTAGATATCATGGAATACAAGGAGAACTAGCCATTTGGATAGAGAACTGGCTCAAAGGTAAAGACAGAGGGTGGTGATGGACGGTTTTTCAGACTGGAGGCCTGTGACCAGTAGAGTGCCACAGCAATCAGTGCTGGATCCACTATTTTTCATCATTTATATAAATGATTTGGATGTGAGCATAAGTGGTACAGTTAGTAAGTTTGCAGATGACACCAAAATTGGAGGTGTACTGGACAACGATTACCTCAGATTACAATGAGATCTTGATCAGATGGGCCAATGGGCTTAGAAGTGGCATATGGAGTTTAATTCAGATAAATATGAGGTGCTGCATTTTGCAAAAGCAAATCTTAGCTGGACTGATATACTTAAAGGCAAGGTCCTCGGGAGTGTTGCAGAACAAAGAGACATTGGAGTGCAGGTTCATAGCTCCTTGAAAGTGGAGTCACAGGTAGATAGGATAGTGAAAAAGGTGTTTGGTATGCTTTCCTTGGTCAGAGTATTGAGTGCAGGAGTTGGGAGGTCATGTTGTGGCTGTACAGGTCATTGGTTAGGTCACTGTTGGAATATTGCGTGCAATTCTGCTCAACTTCCTATTGGAAAGATATTGTGAAACTTGAAAGGGTTCAGAAAAGATTTACAAGGATGTTGCGAAGGTTGGAGGATTTGAGCTATAGGGAGAGGTTGAATAGGCTGGGGCTGTTTTCCCTGGAGCATCAGAGGCTGAGGGGTGACTTTATAGAAGTTTATAAAATCATGAGGGGCATGGATAGGGTAAATAGGCAAAGTCTTTTCCCTAGGGTGGAGGAGTCCAGAACTAGCAAGCATAGGGTGAGAGGGGAAAGATATAAAAGAGACCTAAGAGGCAATGTTTTCGCGCAGAGGGTGGTGCATGTATGGAATGAGCTGCCATAGAAAGTGGTGGAGGCTGGTACAGTTGCAACATTTAAAAGGTATCTATATGAATATATGAATAGGAAAGGTTTGGAAGGATATGAGCCAGGTGCTGGCAGGTGGAAATAGATTAGGTTGGACAAGTTGGACCAAAGGGTCCGTTTCCATACTGTATATCTCTATGACTCTAAATGGAACATAATGTGGGAAATGCAAAAATGTATTTTTTTGCGCAGAGAATAACAAAGATGTATATTATCTAAATGGTGACCATTTGAAAAGCTCTGAGATGTAGAAGGATCCAAATTCCCTAGTGCATTTATCACAATAGGTTAGTATGCAGGTAAACAAGGAGGTAGGGAAGCTAATAGAATGTTATCCTTCATCGTGAGGGGAATTGAATTCTAAGTAGGGAGACTATGCTTAAGTTATAAGGGACACTGGTGAAACCACATCCGGAGTACTATGCACAGTATTAGATCACCTTATTTAGGTAAAATGTGTTGGAAATAGTTCAGGAAAGACTTACAAAACTAATAAGTGGAATGAGAAGGTTGTCTTAGGAGAACGGTTAGGATAGGCTGGGCTTGTTTCTGCTGAAGACCTCCCAACTCCTGTACTCAATACTCTGACCAATAAAGGAAAGCATACCAAATGCCTTCTTCACCATTCCATCTAACTGCAACTCTACTTTCAAGGAGCTATGAACCTGCACTCCAAGGTTTCTTTGTTCAGCAACACTCCCTAGAACCTTACCATTAAGTGTATAAATCCTGCTAAGATTTGCTTTCCCAAAATGCAGCACCTCGCATTTATTTGAATTATACTCCATCTGCCACTTCTCAGCCAATTGGCTCATCTGATCAAAATCCTGTTGTAATCTGAGCTAACCACCTTCGCTGTCCACCACACCTCCAATTTTGAATAACATTTAAAGCTTTGGCCTAGTGTTGGACAGTGGAACTGGTGTAGGTGTTTGGCAGTACAGACTCGATGAGGTGGAAGACCTCTTCTGTATGCTATGATTCCATGTGGATCTTTCCTCCTATGGGAGAATTTAAAACTGATTAAAACCGGATCATTGTTTAAAAATCATGGCTCATTCATCAGGTATTTTCTCTGAGGTGCATGCATATTTTGAACTCTGCTTCAAAACGAGAGTCTGAACATTTTAAAAGCAGAAGTACATAGGTTCTTGGAAAGTAAAGGGGTGAAAGGTTATCAGAGGTAAGCAGGAATGTAGAATTGATACTGCAGTCAGACTAACCACGATCTTATCCAATGGCAGAGCAGGCTTGAGGGCTTGAGTGGTGTACTCTTGCTCCTTGTTGTTAAAAAAAAGGTTGAGAATAGTGTATGTGGGGTTAACAATAGATTTCTAATTTGTGAATAATGTCTTCTTTTATCTCATGAGTACCCTGAGGAAAGACCTACATTTCAACTCCTCAAAAGTCTATCGCTCCTCAGATCTACAAAATTTGACCATGTACATAATAAAACACTCTAATGCTAGTTATCTAGCTGATTAAGCACATTGAACAGCAAGAACAGAATGTATTTAAGGGACGATTTTGAATTTATAGAAGCAAGTGAAGAGATGAGGTAAACAAATATGGCTTGTGTTTATACTGATGGGATCTTTCCAATTACACAGGAATGAAACAATTGGCAGTACATGAAGATTTCTTTTGCAAGTTTACTGGAAAGCTGCACTAAACGATTGCCTTCTAAAACTTTGGAAATCTGTTTCTTGTCTAATCTATCAGTAGGATCTACACTCGACCTGGTGTCCTGAAAATCTTCTAAACATTGGCAAAAACATCCATTGAAAAGAAAACAGCAAAAGCAGGAAATTCAATAGAAAAATAGAAATCATCCATATCAGCTTGGCTTATTTGGCAGCAGTCTCAGTTTTTAACCGAATGTTGAGAGTTGAAACGCTATTTTCAAGATGGATTTAAATTACCACTTAAGCTGGAGATTACCCAGGAGTGGGATGGGTGCTCTGCCTAGAACATGTCCTCGTGGAGATGCAGTCGGCCAGGAAATCATATATAAAGTGCTACTTGTGTGCAGCGATTCCATTAATGGTTCAGTGGTAGACTTTTTGCTTACCATGCCGGAGGCCTGGGTTTGATTCCCGGCCAGTGCGTGGTACTCCTATCCTTCCCTTCTTCGGGCAGCGTGGTGGCTCAGGGGTTAGCACTGTTGTCTCCCAGCACCAGGGACCCAGGTTTGCTTCCACCCTCGGGTGATTGCCCCTGTGAAGTTTGCACATTCTCCCCGTGTCTGCGTGGGTTTCCTCCAGGTGCTCTGCTTTTCTCCCCATTGTCCAAAGATGTGCAGATTAGGTGAATTAACCATGCTGAATTGCCCAAAGTGTCCAGGTATATGTAGGTTAGATGAATAAGCAATGGGATACGCAGGGTTGTAGGGGATGGGTATGACGGGATGCTCTTCTGAGGGTCAGTGTGAACTTGATGGGCCAAATTACCTGCTCCTACACTATTGGGATTCTATAAAGTGCCCAAACACTGTTTGATTTTGATGGATCTTCGCTGGTTGTCCAACTTGTCAGCTTAACAGAATCTTGCTAATTTATTCATTTGGCATTTTCAAACTATTTTATGGTTTCTCTTTGCACTAGTGTTCCTTATAGTTCATTACATCTGATAGATAAATATAATAATCTTTCAACTTCTCTCGTTATCTTTTTGCATTATTTTTAGCATATGCATCAGTTCTTCTATTAACATTCTCTATTGTAATTATATTAGCATAATTCATAGAGTTGTACAGCACGGAAATAGACTTTTCGATCCAACTGGTCCATGCCAACCAGATATTCTAACCTAATGTAGTCCCATTTGCCAGCATTTGGCCCATATCCCTCTCAACTCTTCCTGTTCAACCTAACCAGATGCCTTTTTAATGTTATAAATTGCACCAGCCTCCACCACTTCCTCTGCCAGCTCAATCCATACATGCACCTTCCTCTGCGTGAAAAGGTTGCTCCCAAGATCCCTTTTAAATCTTTCCCCTCTCACCCTAAACCTATGTCCTCTAATTTTGGACTCCTCCACCCCAGGGAAAAGACATTGGCTATTCACCCTATCGATATCCCTCATGATTTTGTAAACATCCACACGGTCACCCCTCAGCCTCTGATGCTCCAGGGAAAACAGCCCCAACCTTTCAGTCTCTCACCATAGCTCAAAACCTCCAACCCTGGCAGCATCCTTAAATTTTTTCTGAACCCTTTCAAGTTTCACAACATTCTCTCTGTAAGAGGAAAACCAGAATTGCATGCCGTATTCAAAAAGTGGCCAAACTGATGTGCTGTACAGCCACCCCATGACCTCCCAACTCCTATTCTCAATGCACTGCCCAATAAAGGCAAGTGTACAAAATGCCTTCTTCACTACTCTATCTACTGGCAACTCCACTTTCATGAACCTGCATCAGGAGGTCTCTTTGTTCAGCAGCACTCCCCAGGACCTTACCATTAAGTGTATATGTCCTGCTAAGATTTGCTTTTCCAAAATGCAGCGCCTCACATTCATCTAAATTAAATTCCAACTGCCACTCCTTGGCCCATTGGCCCATTTGATAAAGATCACATTGTAATCTGAGTAACCTTCTTCGCAGTCCACTTCACCTCCAATTTTGGTGTCATCTGCAAACTTATGAACTATACCTCCTATGCTCACATCCAAATCATTTATATAATTGACAGAAAGCAGTGGACTCAGCACCGATCCTTGTGGCACACCACTGATCACAGGCCTCCAGTCTGAAAAACAACCCTCCACCACCACCCTCTGTCTTCTACCTTTGAACCAGTTCTGTATCCAAATGACTAGTTCTCCCTGTATTCCATGTGATTTAACTTTGTTATCCAGTCTATCCTGGGAACTTTGTCAAATGGTTTACGGAAGTGCGAATAGATCACGTCTACCACTCTGCCCTCATCGATCCTCTTTGTTACGACTTCAAAAAGGTCAGTCAAGTTCGTGGCACACAATTTCTCACGCACAAAGCCATGTTGACTATCCTATTCAATTCTTGCCTTTCCAAATACATGTACATCCTGTCTCTCAGGATTCCCTCCAACAACTGGTCCATCACTGATTTCAGGAACACTAGTCTATAGTTCCCTGACTTGTCCTTACCACCTTTCTTAAATAATAGTACCACGTTTTCCAACCTCCAGTCCTCTGGTGCCTTACCTATGGCTATTGATGATTCAAATATCTCAACAAGGGGCCCTGCAATCACTTCCATCGCTTCCCACAGGGTTTGAGGGTACACTTGATCAGGCCCTGGGAATCTATCCACCTTTATGTGTTTTAAGATGTCCAGCACCACCTCCTTTGTAATGTGGGCATTTTTCAAGATGTTTATTTATTTCCCCACATTCTCTGCCCTCTATGTCCTTCTCCACAGTAAACACTAATGCAAGATACTCACTTTGTATCTCCCCCATCTCCTGCAGTTTCACATATAGGCTGTTTTGCTGGTCTTTCTCTCCCTAGTTACCCTTTTGCCCTTAATGTACTTAATGTAATCCCTTTTGGATTCTCCTTAATTCTATTTGCCAAAGCTATCGCTTGTCCCTTTTTGCTCTCCTGATTTCCCTCTTAAGTATACTCAGTCAATCTCTGCTGTCTATACCTGTCTATTCCTTCTTTTTCTTGACCAAAACCTCAATTTCTTTAGTCATCCAGCATTCCCTACACCTATTAGTCTTGCCCTTCACCTTAACAAGGACATACTGTCTCTGGACTCTCGTTATCTCATCTTTTAAGGCTCCCCATTTTCCAGCCATCTGCAAACATCTGCTTCCAATCAACTTTTGAAAGTTCTTGCTTTGTACTTCAAAATTGGCCTTGCTCTAATTTAGAACTTCAACTTTTAGATCTAGTCTATCCTTTTCCATCACGATTTTAAAACTAATAGAATTGTGGTCACTGGCCCTAACTGTCCCCAGTGTTCCCCCACTGACACCTCAGTCAGCTGCCCTGCCTTATTTTCCAGGAGTAGGTCATGTTTTGCACCTTCTATAGTAGGTACATCCACATATTGAATCAGAAAATTCAATACACAAATAACAAATTAATCTCCATCCAAGCCCTTAACACTATGGCAGTCCTAGTATATGTTTGGAAAGCTACAATTTATTCTTCCAGATAACTGTGATCTCCTTACAAAATTCTTCCTCAATTTCCTGCTGACCGTTTGGGGGTCTATCGTAAAATCCCAATAAGTTGATCATCCTATTACTATTTCAGAATTACATCCAAATAATTTCCCTGGATGTATTCCCAGGAATATCCTCCCTAAGTACTGCTGTAATGTTATCTCTTATCAAAATTCACCCCTCCTTGTCCCCATTTCTATTATTCCTATTGCATCTATACCCTGGAACATTAAACTGCCAGTCCTGTTCATCCCTGAACCATGTCTCTGTAATTGCTATGATATCTCAGTCCCATGTTTCTAACCATGCACTGAGTTCGTCTGCCTTAGTGTTAGACCAGTTGCATTGAAATAAATGCACTTTATCAGTCCTACATCGTCCTCTGCTTTGTTCTGCTTGTCCTGACTGACTTGTCCCTTTTCCTCATTCTACCAGTCTCAGACTATTTCTTTCCTCACTTTGTTCCTGAGTCCCATCCCCTACTTACTAGTTTAAATTCTTCCAAGCAGCGCTCTCAAATCGCCCTGGCTCATATAATAATCTACTTCCACTTCAGGTGCAATCTATCCTCCTTATACAGGTCACTTCTACCCCGAAGAAATTCCATTTATCCAAAAATGTGAGTCCTTCTCTCCTGCACCAGCTCCCCAGCCACACATTCATCCGCTCTATCCTCCTATTCCTACCTTCTCTAGCTCATAGCGTCGATAGTAATCCATATATTGCTACCCCAAGGACTTACTTTTTAAATTCCTGTCTAACTTCCTAGATTCTGTCTTCAGAATCTCGTCCTTTCCTCGTCCCACGTCATTAGTTACAGTGAGTATAATGACCTTGGGCCTGATTGTCTCCTCTTTGAGAATATTCTGCACCCTTTCCAAGCTATCTGTGATCCTGGTCCGGGGGGTAACGCACCATTCTGATGTCTCTTGGCTGCAGAAACACCTGTCTGTCCCTCTGACTAGAGAGTCCCCCATTACAATCGATCACTTGGAACCTGGCTTACCCCTCGTCATGTTAGAGACAGTCTCCGTACACAAACCTGGCTGTCAGTGCTACATCCCCCTGAGAGTCCATCACCCCCTTTTATTTTCAAAAACAGTGTCGTTGTTTGAGATGTGGATGGCCACAGGAGACTTCTGCACAACTAGCCTCCCTCTCCTACCTTTCTTGACTGAAACCCATCTACCTAACTGTACCTTTGACTTATCTCCCTCCATGCAACTGCCATCCATCACACCACCTAGCTCCTGCAAATTCCTCATTGCCTCTAACTGTTGATCCATGTGATTCAAAAGAATTCACAACCAAACACAGTTGTTCAGGTTACTGCTGGGTCAGACAGCAGTGTAGGTTTATTTCTCCATTTGATTCCTTCCCATTTGGTCACTGCTTTTGTCTCTCTTCTTCCTTTTTAAAGTGCCATTTTGATAACTTTATTTTTTCCCCCAAAGTTCCAAAACAATGCAACAGCTTATAAAACCACTATAAGTGGGTGGCACGGTGGTTAGCACCAGAGACCCGGGTTCATTCCCGCCTCAGGCAACTGACTGTGTGGAGTTTGCACATTCTCCCCGTGTCTGCGTGGGTTTCCTCCGGTTTCCTCCCACAATCCAAAAATGTGCAGGTTAGGTGAATTGGCCATGCTAAATCGCCTGTAGTTTTGGGTGAAAGTAGGGGAATGGGTCTGGGTGGGTTGCGCTTCGACAGGTCGGTGTGGACTTGTTGGACTGAAGGGCCTGTTTCCACACTGTAAGTAATCTAATCTAATCTACTGCTTTTAATATTTGAGGAAAACAACTCGAACACTGCAAATACCTCAAAAAGTAGCAGCATTTATAGCCACAATTTTTCCCATCGTCCATGTTATATCACTGAGCTTTCGAAAATCTACTTTGGGTGATAGGTGGATCCGGATAAAAATTGTACCTTTTTGGTCCCTATGTAAAATCAGTGAATCATTAAGAATTATTTGAAGAGTGATTGATTATTGATTTTTGTGCATTTGAACATGGTTTTCCAATTTTCATAAATGACAAGCAATCTCTTCTGAAGCATATTTTAGTGTTTGCAAAGCACTCAATGAGATTTTGGGAAAACAATTGGTTTTAATACAATTGGTTCTTTTTAATTGGGTAACTGCGAACATGTATGCTTCCTGTTCACTAAGCCATGTGGAGTTGTTTCAGGGAAAAGTATTGCACAAATTTCAGCTAGAAATATTAAATTGAAAGAATCTAAGAAATGGGGAGAATAAGTATTGCTATTTTGCACAATCTTATCTTTTGGTAACAAATCCTTTTTATTTATTCATGGGATGTGGGTATCAGTGGCTGGGCCAGCATTTACTGCCCATCCCAAGTTGTCCATGAGAAGTGGCAATGGGCTATCTTCTTGACCTGTTGTAACCCATATGCTGTAGGTTCACCCACAAGGCCGGTTGAGAGCGAGTTCCAGGATTTATATCCCATGATTCTGAAAGAATGGTGACATTTTTCTGTGTCAGGATATGAGTGATTTAGAGGGTAATTTGCAGGTCGTGGTGTTCCTTCCTATCTTTGTAGGTAGTAGTGGTTGTGGGTTTGGAAGGTTCTGTTTAAGGAGCATTGGTGAACTTCCATCTTGTATGTGGTACACACTGCTGCGACTGAGCATTGCCGGTTGTGGATGTGATTGTTGGTGAATGCAGTACCAGTCAAGCAGATTGTTTTGTCCTGGATGATGTCAAGCTTCTTGAGTGTTGTTGAATCTGCACTCATCCAGGCAACTGGGGAGTAATCCTTCTGATTTGTGCCTTGAAGATGGTGGACAGGCTTTGGGGAGTCAAAAGATAAGTCACTCGCTGCAAGCTTCCTTGCACCTGACGTGCTCTTCTAACCACAGCACCTATGTGGTGAGTTCAGTTTTTGGTCACTAGTCGCCCCCAGGATGTTGATAGTGGGGGGATTCAGTGACAGTAATACCATTGAATATCAAGTACCTGTGTTAGATTTTCTCTTGTTCATAATGGTCATTGCCTTGCAGTTCTGTTGCATGCATGTTACTTGTCACTTCTCACCCAAACTTGCTGCATTTAGACATGGACTGCTTCAATGTCTGATCATTGTGCCGGAATTGGCATAGGTCCACATTCTGATTTTATGATAGAGGGAAGGCTATTGATAAAGTAACTGAAGATGGTTCAGCCTAGAACACTACCCTGAGGAACCGTGGTCCAACAACCACAGCTATTCTCTAAATTATTATATTGTAGCTCTTAATACTGTTCTTTTGAGTGGGTTAACAACTAAGCCTTAGCAATGCTAAGATTAATTTGGTAGAAGTGCATGCAAGAATTTTAAAAGAACTGTGGCATTCCTAATATTTATTTTGAGATCAAGAGAAACACCATTTTCTGAATGGCAAGACATGAGTGTATAAATTCATATTTGCACCCAAACTGTAAAACATTGACACTGATGGCACTTTTACCAGTGAGCCAACCTGTTCCAGTTCTGAAATGCAAACAGAAGTTGCTAGTGAAACTCTGCAAGTAAGGCAGCATCTGTGGAAAGATTGCAGAATTAACGTTTCGATTCCAGTGACACTTCATCAGAGCTCTTCCAGAACTGCATGTATTCAAATCAGGAAGGATTTTTGTTTGATGCACATTATTGCAAAATAATCAAAGCTTGTTTTCAATGTGCTCCCACAAGTTTTTCTGCTGTAGTTTCCCAACCACATCCCTCCTGATTGTCTTCTGTCTCTGGACAAAAATGTATCCCTCATCAGCTCCAAACCTTTTAGAATACGATTGAACTGCCAGCTCATTCTCCCCATGTGATGAGACCTGAGGATATATATGGTCCTTGGACTCTATTGTAGGACTTATGGCTGAAACATTGATTCTCCTGCTCCTCGGATGCTGCCTGACCTGCTGTGCTTTTCCAGCACCACACTCTCGACTCTGATCTCCAACATCTGTAGTCCTCACTTTCTTCAAGTGTGCATAGAACAGGTCATGTTATCACAGCAGCTAATGCAACAGCATTTCTTTTTTATTCTCTCTACACTGGCAATAATTTCTATCCCAATAGAATATTTTATTAAACTGTGGCAGAAAATGATCACTTTGATCTATAATTTTTGTGTGTATACACAGTTTTTATTGACATTACATGCCAATGTCATTTTGAGAACCGAGATGATGAAAAGGAACATTTTGATAAACTTGTATGAATCTGATATTTGAAAGAATACTTTTATATGAGTATGAATCTGATATTTAGTTAAACTGGAGAAATATTTATTTTAGCAAAATGCCAAATGAGGCCCCACAACCTGATCCAAGCTGTTGAAAAGTCAGTAGAATTTTAGAAAAAACACTTACTCCGCTCCTTTGTAAAGTGCTTCTTTAGTTATTCCCTATTCTTTCAGCCTGGAAGGGCAATTCAATTCATTCTGAGCAGTGATGAATGTTTTACTTATTGAAGTATTTATCCAGTTCTCAATTGAAGATTGTTATCAGGCAGAATCGTACAGGGGTCTGAGAGAAGTAGGTGAGGTCAGGATTTGTGACAGAATCAGATGAGAAGCCCAGAAAGGCCTTTCTTGACATTGGGAGCATCCTTGCTCCATCTTTCATGATTTTCACAAGCACTGAAGCCAGTTTCTCAGTATTGAATGGCGAGATGCCAATTTTGCAGATTACCACATGTTAAATGCTTTATTAACTGTCACACGCCAAACAAGCTAGACCTCAAGAAACCTCAACAATGAAATCAGAGTGAGTAACCAGCGACTTCAGCACATCAATGACTGCAGCCACCAGCCTCGTGCATCCCTCATCCACCAATATTGGTATCCATCAGTTTGCACACCCTCACAACCATCATGGTACTTCTCCAGTCCACTTGGAGATCACTGAGGAAGCACAGACTTGCATTGTAGGGTGCACCAGCGACTAGTATTGAAATGCTGCTACCAGGATACCAGGCATACAGGGACAGGCACCTAGCTCAGATTGGACCAGGCTGCATCTCAGGGCAGTGTGCTTGCTGTATTGCTGCTTGGCTACTTAACACATACCATTGTAGTACCAAAACATTGCCTTTCCTTTTCTTTCTTTGCTGTGCCAATTAGTGCAGTCACACAACCAGACAGCTTGCCTTTCTGGTCAGCAATCCTCAGTCAGTTGGGTGTGGAGCAGAAAGCTTACTGCCTGTTAGTTTGCAGCATCCATCTCACATTTGCACCATATACCAGCAGCCTATTGAAGCGAACTTACAGAGAAAAAAATAGGTATGTTCCTGGAAGAGGGGACAGTTGTGTCAGCAGGAGCCATTGTGCAATGTATACTTTGTTCATCTTGCTTCCGTATGCCGCAGCAGGGTCTGAACCCAGACATCAATACATGGTACATCCTATATGAAGAGCAAGTTAGGCCCCATGCTTGTGCAATTAGATTTGGGACAATATAGAGGCCTCAGCAAGATGTAAGGGCAAAACAGTACTTGTTACAAATGCAGATTCTTTACATTGTTCTGCCACCCAAGTGCCCTCCATTGATTTTCTTCATTCTCTCCCTCCCACTGTATGTCAGTATAATCACTGGATCTGCAGCTGCTGTGAAGGGAGCCTGCCTGACAGTGGAGCCCATTGGTCCTGGCTGTTTGGTTGGGAGACCCCTGGGGCTTTTGTGTCTGGATGGGCCAGACATGCTGAGAGTTTTTGCTTGATTTCTGATCTGCTCGGATGTTCTGTGCCATCTATGGTGAAGAACTAAAATTTATCCCTGAATCCTAAGTGGGCACTGAATGAGACAGATGGGCAGAAGTAGGCCATTCAGCCCATTGAGTCTGGTCCACCATTCAATGAGACCATGATTGTTCTGATCATTCTCAGCTCCACTTCACTGTCTGCCTGTCTCAGGAGACAGTGAGGTCTGCAGATGCTGGAGATCAGTGTTGAGAGTGTGTTCCTGGAAAAGCAGAGCAGGTCAGGCAGCATCCGAGGAGCAGGAGAATCAAGGTTTCGGGCAGGAGCCTGATGGAAGCGTCGATTTTCCTGCTCCTCGGACCGTCTGTCTCAGCCTTGAATGTAACGTAATGATCCAGCCTTTACAGCCCTCTACAGGAGAGAATTTCTCTAATTCACGACCCTCTGAGAGGAGAAATTCCTTCTCTATTCTGTTTTACATGGGTAACCCTTTTATTCGGAGGTTATGCTCTTTGGTCCTAGACTTTCCCACAAGAAGAAACAATCTCTCTGATTCTAGGTTTGCTCGCTGAGCTGGTAGATTTGTTCTCAGATATTTTCTCAACATGCTAGGTAACATAATCAGTGAGCCTCCGAAGAAGCGCTAGTGTTCTGTTCTGCATGCTATTTATGTGTCTTGAATGCTGCCTGACCTGCTGTGCTTTTCCAGCACCACACTCTCGACTCTAATTTCCAGCATCTGCAGTCCTCACTTTCTCCATGTGCCTCCGTGTGTTGTGATGGGTAATGTCACTTCCGGTTCTTTTTCTAAGAGGTTGGTAAATGGGGTGCAAATTGATACATTTGTTAATGGAGTCCTGGTCTGAATGCCAGACCTCTAGGAATTCTTGTGTGTGTCTTTGTTTAGCTTCTCCCAGAATAGATGTAATATCTTAATCGAAATATCTATGTGTGTATGGATACTAGTTGGTCATGTCTTTTGGTGGATAGTTGGTGCTCATGTATTCTGGTGCTAGTTTCCTGCCTGCTGGTCCAATATAATGTTTGTTGCAGTCCTTGCAGGGTGTTTTGTATATGGTGTTCTGCTGGTTGTAAATACGGGATCCTTTTAAATTAAATTAATCAGTAGCCATTTCAGTGTGGTGGTAGGATTGTGGGCTACCAAGATCCCTAGGGGCCAGACTAGTCTGGTCATTATCTCCAAGATGCCATTAAAGTATGGCAGGGTGGCTAGAGTTTCCGGATGTGTTGTCTTCTTGCTGAGGTCTGTTGTGTCGGAATCGGCGGACTGTGCTTATTGGGTACTTGATGTTCCTAAATACATTGTATAGATGTTTTTCCTCAGCTTCTCGTAGTTTCTGGGTGCCACAGTGTGTTGTGGCTCATTTAAATAATGTTCTAATGCAACTCCATTTGTGTGTGTTGGGATGGTTGCTCCTGTAGTTGAGTAACCGGTCAGCGTGCGTGGCTTTCCTGTAGATGCTGGTCTCTGCACCTCTCCAATACATTGAAGAAGCAAACACACTACTCATAAATACCGACACCCCGACACCAACTAACAGGTGGCAATGGACCTGTCTACACAGCTAGAAAACCGTATTACAGCATTGCTGAGGAAACTACACAAGGCAGGTGAAATTAACAAGACAGACCTCCAAAGAACAAAACCTGAAGGATCCAATAAACCCCATTTCTACAGATTACCAAAGGTACATAAACACGGTTCCCCCCCAGACCCATAGTCTCACTGACATACAGACTAGCAAAGGAACTGCAATGCAAACTGAAACACCCAGTAGAAGACTCAAGACACTCCATCCACTCCACCCAGGAATTCCTTATCATCAAAGACACCAAGGTAGAGGACGACGAGATCATGGTTTCCTTCAATGTGACGGCCCTATTCACATCGATAAACATCACCCGAGCCAAAGAAATACTGGCCTCGCTGCTGGACAAACCAAGGACACAAACACCGAACAGCGCCAACTCCATCAGCAAGCACAGCATCCTGAAACTATAGACTTGTGCCTCACAACCCACTTCACCTTCAACGACAAGACCTACAAACAAATCAATGGAATGCCTATGGGATCACTAATATCAAGACTCTTAGCAGAAGCAGTTATGCAGAGATTAGAACGAACAGCCCTTCCCACAATCCAGCCCAAACTTTGGGTCCGCTATGTGGATGACACCTTTGTCATCACAAAATGTGTCAAATTAGAAGAAACCCATAAACACATAAGCAATGTCCTTACCGGTGTAAAGTTCACCAAAGAGGAAGAGAACAACAACAGACTCCCCTTCCTAGACGTCACAGTAGAATAAAAAGCTAATGGAGAGCTGCACAGCAGCATCTACAGGAAATCCACACAAATTGACCAGATGCTCAACTACAGGAGCAATCATCCCAAGCAACCACATACTGCACTGCATCAGGTCATTATTTAAATGAGCCACAACGCACTGCGGCACCCAGGAACTACAAGAAACCAAGGAAAAACACCTATACATTTGTCTGAGAACACATCTACCAGCTCAGTGAGTTACAACTTGATCCACAACAAATTTTCTCTAAAATTGCAAGCAACCTCTCTGCACCCTTCCTCTCAAGCCCCCTAAGAATATTGTATGTTTCAATAAGATTGCCTCTCATTCTTCTAAACTCTAATAAGTAAAGGTCCAACCTACTCAACCTTTCCTTATAAGACAGTCCCTTTACACCGGTATCAGCATAATAAACCGTCTCTTGGACTGGTTGCAATGTCAGTTTATCTCTTTTTAGCTAAAGGGCCCCAAACTGTTCACAGCATTTCAGGTCTGGTATAACGAGGTGAGTTATTATTCAAACTGTTTTTGAAAAAGCTTTAACAGAAGACTGATTCCATATATTTTTCAAATACAAAGAATTATTGATGATTCCTACTTAAACATAATTCCAGAAAACTGACTATTTAATACAAAACTGGTAGATCATTCGTCATTTTGTGCTGGCTCATTCGAAAGTAAAACAGTGTTGCATGTGATGGAAGATTTATATATGTCACAAAGCTTTTCCTTGCTGAGTCATTCAGCTTGTTTTACTGTTTATAAAACCACTGCATCACAGTTCGTGGGAAATTGATTTTTCTTTTTGTGTGTGTTTTGTTTTCATACAGAGACTGCTTTCCGAAGTAGAACTGCAGGTGGACAACCAAATCAATGGGGTCTATGTGAACATCACTGCAATCTGTCCTGATGGCACCAAACATCAAGGCCAAATTAAGTGCAGAAATGTGAAAGTGAATGATGCAGTAAGCTCCATGCAGTGCTACATGCTTTTGCTGGTTTTTTTTAGTCTACCCTCCCTCAGATTACACAATGCACACCATAATAACTGCACAGACATGTCTTGTCATTGAGTGGGTTAATATTAATTGTACTATTATGTTTCTTAACAGCTTGATCTTTCATTTCCAGCAACTAATTTAAATTGCGCAACTTTAATTATTAGCAAGTTTAAGGCAAATTTATTAATACTGCTCATTGTAGGTTTTGGTTTGCATAACAATAGGATTTTTTTTCTTGTCTGTCATAGGTTTTTCTGTTCTTGAATTACGAAAAAAGGTTTCATCTGGAAGAGCTAAATATTTTCTCACTTCTATATGCACCCATTATTAGCACAAGTATTAATTTGTTTGTAGAATAGAGTGAGGGATTCACTTACAAACATAAGAATTAGGAATAGAAGCAGGACCTTTAGCCCTCCAAATCTGCTCAGCTATTCAATAAGACCTGGGCTAATTATTTGTGTTCCAAATTCTGCATTCCCGTCAGTCCCAAAATAAATAGGAACAGGAGTAGGTCGTTCGGTCCCGAGACCCTCACCGCCATTCAGTAAGATCATATTTGATCCAATATTCCTCATGTCAACTTTCCTATCCTTTCCCCGTAATACTTGATGTCCTTACTCATCAATAATCTATCTATCTCAGCCTTAAATATACACAAGGACTCTGTCCCCACAGCTCTCTGTGGTAAGGCATTCTAAAGACTCTCAACCTGCTGAGAGAAGAAATTCTTTCTCATCTCATTCTTCAATGGGCAGCACTTTATTCTGAGACTGCGTCCTCTGCTCCTAGATTCCCCCATGTGGGGAAGCATCCTCTCAGCATTTTCCCTGTCAAGTCCCTTTAGAATCCTGAAAGTTGTAATGAGATCACCTTTGATTCCCTTGCCCATCAAGATTATATTTCCCCGCCTGAATGTTATTCCCCCACCAGCTTCTGAGACAAAGAGTTCCAAAGTTGCACAACCTTCAGAATACAAAGTATTCCCTCAGTTTTATCTTAAAAGGGCAGCCCCTAACTTGAAAATGATATCATCTAGGTCTGGACACACCCACAAGAATAAAATTCTTCCCATTGTCTACCTTGTTAAGGCCATTCAGCATCTTATGAACATCAGTCAAATTAAATTTGTTCCAAGATGTTCCAGTGTTAATTTGTGGCATTAAAAATTAGACATAATTTTGAAATACTTCAATTCCCTGTGGAGTGGGTACTGGTAGAAATTACAACTCAGACAATCATGAGCTGGTGGCTAGTGTTCATCTTTCCCAGTCCACTTTAGTGAATGAAAGATCACAAACAATGAACTCTTTTCTGAGGGAAGATTACAAAATTATATTTTCATGTACAAATCAAGGATCAACATCTTTAAAGCTCTTTCACAACTTCACAATTTCACAATTCATGAATCAATTCTAAAGTGTAGTTGTCATTTTTTGTGAGAATGTGACATCTAATCAGTAATGTTAAGGTAGTTAGTGTCTTTTAAGGGTAATTAGTGGGGCTTTTGGAAGCGTCTTACTACTTCGCTGGCTTCAGTTTTCCATGTTTATTCATCCATCTGATTTTAATTCTTCCTCAATTTTTGTCATTATATTCTCCGTCAGGTATTGCCAGAAAGAGTCTGTTGCAGCTTTGTTTCCACTATCTGTACAGTAGGTCTCTGTTTTAGATTTTTCCAGCATTTCATGTTATGGCAATAACTGGGCCAGAATGTAAAATTTTGCGGGAGGACCTTTTCTTTAGCTTAATCTTACACCAGGGCCCATGGAACATGTCTGGGTGGTTTTCTCTTGCTCCCCATGCTCTCCTGCTTGCTGACACACGCACACACTTCATTAGCAAGTTTTGAGAAGCTTTGTAGCTCAGGTTGCGGTTCATGTTGTAGGTTTGTTTGCTGAGCTGAAAGGTTCGTCTTCAGGCATTTCATCACCATATTAGGTAACATCATTAGTGAGCATCCGGATGATGCAATGGTGGTATGGCCCACTTTCTATTTATGTGATTAGGTTTCCTTGGATTGGTGGTGTCATTTCCTGTGGTGACGTCTTTTCCCATGGTGACGTCATTTTCTGTTATTTTTCTCAGGGGGTGGTAAATGGGATCTAAGTCAATGTGTTTGTTGATTGAGTTCCGGTTGGAATGCCGTGCTTCTAGGGATTCTCATGTGTGTCTCTGTTTGGCTTGTCCTAGGATGGATGTGTTGTCCCAGTCGAAGTGGTATCCTTCCTCATCTGTATGTAAGGATACTTGTGAGAGTGGATCATTTCTTTTTATGTCTAGTTGACATTCATGTATCCTGCTGGCTAGTTTTCTGTCTGTTGTCCAATGTAGTATTTGTTATAGTTTTTGCAAGATATTTTGTAAATGACATTAGTTTTGTTTGTTGTCTTTATAGGGTTTTTCAAGTTCATTAGCTGCTGCTTTAGTGTGTTGGTGGGTTTTATGATTGTATTGAAAGACACTACCTCAGTAAAGTGTAAACCACGTAATGTGCTAAGGTCACTGGAATTTTAATTTGTCATTTGAACCTGACTTCTGACTTGAATATATAGAGTGTGCTTGCTTGCTGAGGGGTACATTGCTGCCAGCTTAACTTTGTTTTAAAATGCACTTCTTTGTTTTTGTATCTATATCTGACTTCATCCCTTGCACTCTCTGCAGCCTCCTCCATCCATAAAACCCTCTGAAATACCTGAAGTCCTTCTTCCAACCTGTGTTGTGAATCTGCATTTTGATTGCTCTAGTATTATTAGCTGCCTAGAGCCAATACACCCTAAATTTATCTGATTCTCTTCGTATTTCTTTCTTCCTTTCATGTGTTCTTTAAAACCTACCACTTCGACCAATCTTTTACTTCCTGCTGTAATATGTCCAGATGTGATTAATTGCAGCAGGGTCACCAAATAAAAGATGCCAGATTGCCTTGGGATGTTTGCTGTATGAGAAGCTGATGTTGTTGAAATATTCTAATAGTGGCCATGAATGGCCCTTCTAATTTTTTCAATGCTTTCTAAAAGTTTAATCTTCCTTTTGTTTTGATTTTGCACAATGATAATCACTGCTGTGGACTTCAGAGTTTGGTGCTTTTTGCTTGCACCGGTAGAGTATTGTATGAAAACATGGAGCAGAATCTCAGAGCTCTGAATGGTGTGGCCCTATGGCTGGGATAAATGCGAGAGTCAGGAGAGATGTTCAGCGAGGCCAATCTCAGTTTTGTGATCATCTTGTTTGCCTTGTTCAAGTGGTGTGGCGAGATTTGATTATTATTACTTGCCAAGTGCCATATTAATAGCCCACCCCATCACAGGTTGTGATCTTAACAGCCTCACCACCCAAACCAGGAAAACCCGACATAGAAACCAGAGCAGGATATTGGAGATTTCATCTCATTGCTGGTTCATGTTAGCAACAGAGCAGGGCACAATGCACCAGCACAAGCTGCATGTACACTTTCGTTCCACTTTCGGGGGGACATTGCCACCCATCCTGGCATCCTCCAGTGCTGTGGAAGTGTGCCCTACGAGAGCAGACTGGTCTAGCATGGCACACTGTCCATCAGCAATGCACAGCTGCATTGGCTACAAGTATGGGGTGGCACAGTGGCTCAGTGGTCAGGACCAGGGTTCGATTTCAGTCTCCGGTGACTCTCTGTGTTGCGTTTGTATATTCTCTTCATGTCTATGTGAATTTCCTCCAGGTGCTCCGGTTTCGTCACACAATCCAAAGATGTGCAGGTTAGGTGAATTGGCCATAGAGTTCAGGAATATGTGGGCGAGGTGCATTAGTCTGGGTAAATGTAGGGTAATAGGGTAGGGGAATGGATCTGGGTGGGTTACATTTCAGAGGGTCACGGTGGACTTGTTGGGCCGAAGGGCCTGTTTCCACACTGTAGGGATTCTATGATACTAAACAAGGGAAGGAACATACTACACAGCTTTGACCAGGCTACCCCTTAGTACTGCTCCCTTCCTCCCTAAGCATGCATTCACCCAGTACCAACCCATATGATCATAGCAAGCGCACATCCCTTTGCCCTGCTGTGTCTTGCCTTGCATTGACAACTGGCACAGCTGCATGACCAGGCAATTGAGGGCATCTGCATTTTATCTTACCTCGACGTGCGACGTCACTTTAGCACCTGTACCACGTGGCTGCAGTGTTTGGCCCGAACACACGCCATCTGCAGCAAGCAGGGTGAGGGGAGTAGTCTGCAATGAGGCCCGTGGGGGATTGTCACAGCCTGGCTGGGCTAATACTGGCCGGTCACATCACCTGGGAGGGGTTGTGTTAAGGGGCAAGGCAAGGCCGGAGGAACAGAGGAGGGCTCTGGGGAAAGGGTGTGACATGGCGGCAGTTGTAGTCTCATGGACACGGCTTCAGTGATGAAATGAGGAAATGCGGATTGGCCATTGGGCACCGAGAGTGTGATGTTGCCAGTCTCGATGCCATGTCAACACTGAGGCAGAGGACCACCTACTGTCATTCCAATCATGTGGAGAGGATGAAGTACTGAAGACAGTAGCTGCAAAGGGGCTCACAGTGGGTGGGGTGAGTGAGCTAGCTTGTCAGGGACTTGGCTGCATCTACAGTCAGTCAATGGGTGCTTACAGGAGAGCAACATTGGCAGCATGGGTCTGCGAGGTCACTACTCACTGGCCAACCTGCAGCACTGATTGTCTTAGTTTCAGCTCCCCTTCATTGTCACTGCGGGGGTCTCCTACGGATGTAAACTCTGCAGACACAAGCAGAAATGTCTGATAACATCAACTGCCTCCTCCCCAGCCCCCCAACCCCTAAGAAGCTTCACTCAGTTTCTGTAATGACATAAAGGGGCTAAATAGTAAGACATGAGTGAATGACATGGCTGTTAGGGCTAGTGCATGTGGGGGAAAGCTGTTGAGATGTTCTGAAGGAGTCGGGAGGCAGTACGGAAAGCATACAGGGTCAGTGTTGTTTGAGGAGGATGGGGGTAATGAGAGTGAGTGAAGGAAGGTAAGGTGGAATGGAAAGCAATATGGTTCTTGCTATGAGAGTTTAAATGGCAAATCATGTGGTGGATTTGGTGAGATACAATGAGAAAACATGCTTGGCTCTGCAGCTAAAAGTGGCTACGTAATTGTTTTGGGGGAGAAGGTTTAAAAGGAGAATATAATCCCATCTCCTTTTGATCCAAGTTTAGATCCCCCTCTTGTTTCCTGGTTATTTTGTGAGTTTGAAAGCAAAAGTAAGTAGGACAGGAAAACCAGCTCTGACCCTCTGACAGTCGAGAACTCTCTTGATAGCTGAATCGCTTCCATCCTGAATATGAGCAGTCCACAGTGCCCTCTGCAGAACTGACTGCTGAAAACACATTGCACATCATCACCAAACATGAATGCAATGTTGAATTCTGTTCCTATTATGCCTATGGCCACCTCAAAGTATTCTACCTATACCTGCAAAGGAAAAGGCATTGCTGATTATCACACAGCACTAATCCAGTAGAAAGTTATAGCCTGAAGTTATTGCCATTGTTTCAACTTTGTGGCTCAATGCATTTCTTTCAAACTATTTATTTGGGGTTTGCCTTGAATCCAATCTTATTATTCTTCCAATTGGATGTCTTAATCTTTGGAATTATTAATGTTGTAGCCTAAAGGAATTGCTTTTCGTTCTGATAAGGCGGAGGATATTATCAAGCGCAAGAGGGTTCAGAAGAGTTTTGCCGGTATGGAAGGTGTGAGTTATAAAGAAAGGCTGGGACATGTTTCACTGGAGCATAGGAGGTTGAGTGGCGACTTTATAGAAGTTTATAAAATAGTGAGAGGTGTAGATAGAGTTAATGGTAATTGCCTTTTCCCAAGAATGGGGAATTTCAAGATTAGGGGGCGTATTTTTAAGGTAAGAAGAGATTTTAAAAAAGACACAAGGGTCAATTTGTTTTACATAGAGGATGGTTCGCATATGGAATGAACTGGAATTGTGTGTACAATTACAATGTTTAAAAGGCATTTATATAAGTACCTGAATAGGAAAGGTTTGGAGGGATATGGGCCAGGAGCAGGCAGGAGGGATTAGTTTAGTTTGGGATTATGTTCAGGATTGACTGGTTAGCCCAAAGGGTCTGTTTCCATGCTGTACGACTCTAAGAAGAGACTGAAGAAGAACTCCGATGGACACAATTTGATCAGGCACATGCAAACTGGGATCTGCACAACTGTATTTACTGCCTGAGTGACTCTGATCCTAAGTTACCTGGACTGTGTGAGAAGCCTGCAGTCCTGCCATAAAGCAGTACTTGCATTGCACTACATATTCACCCAGATTTGGAACAGTTCCATTGGGCAGTGTGTTGAATAAGACGGTGACTATAGCTGCAGCTGTCAATTTGTTATGCCTCACTGTTCCCTGAGGACATCTGTCATTTCCTCCCAATGAGTTGTAGATTAGTTTGCTTCAGTGATCACTGTGTTATTTTCTTGAACTTGTTGGATCATTGCCTTCTTTATGAACATTGTTCTTCAGCAAGAAAGAATGGCTTTTACCTTCTGATTGCTGCAAATGTACATACTTCTCACGGATGCAATTCAAGGAAAACCTAAAAATGAAAATATTTACAGGCTCCTGACCATTCCATCGGGGGTGATGCTCTTTTTCTGGCCATCATCTATTATTTAGTACAACCCTCTAAATCACAGACTGCAGTTAGATTAGACTACCTACAGTAAGAAAACAGGTCCTTAGGACCAACATGTCCACATCGACCCTCTGAAGAGTAACCCATCCAGACCCATTCCCCTACCCTTACTAATGCAATGGGACAATTTAACATGGCCAATGCACCTGGCCTACACATTTTGGACTGTGGGAGGAAACCCACACAGACATGGGGAGAATGTGCAAACTCCACACAGACAGTCGCCCAAGGCAGGAATTGAACCCAGTCCCTGGCACTATGAGGCAGCAGTGCTAACAACTGAGCCACTGTGCTGCCCATTGATGTGATTACAAAAAATAACTAAGATTTTTATTCAATTGTTTGTGAATAGTTGTGGTTATTAGCATGGAATGTTTAAATATCCTGCTCCTGCATAGAGTTAGATTTCAAACTTACCCTTTATTACTCTCTCCACAAATGCTACCAGTGCTGCTGAGTTTCCCTCACCCCAGTTTATTTCAGATAGCCAACATCCTCAGTATTTGGCTTTCTTTTGAGCTTTAAACAGATAATGGAAAACAATCCCAATATAAATTTTCCAGTGCACACTGAATTGATTATGTGTGAACTTGATTGTCAGTAGATGTTTAACAGCTAAAGAGGTAGCAATGTAAAATTGTCTACATCTTGTCACACACAACAATTTGGTGCAACATTGCCAAAGCTGCGTTGAGAACTCCACTGTTTTCTGGAATTTTGATATGTTGTATTTGGTTATTGTTGCAACTTTCAGGCCTGCATTAAGTATTTTCTCAGGTATAATGGTGCTGGTCACGTACTAAGCATTCCCATTATTTAGTTGTGTTATATTGTTAATTGCTGTGCTTGTAGATCATGCACTGTTCTACCACATGGGGGAAGCAATGGCTTAATGGTTTTATTGCTGGAATGTTAATCCAGAGATCCAGATAATGCTCTGAGAACCTGGGTTCAAATCCATAATCAAGTCTCCAAAGGTTATTCAGTTTTCAGCACTTAAACAACAAAGAACATCAGATTCTTCACGCCAAAGTCAAAGGGCCAGCCTAATGTTGGGTGCCATTGTTTAGTGAATTGTCTGGCACTGTGATAGTGTCTCTAGTTCTGGGCTAGGAGATCTGGGTTCACGTCCTACCTCAGGATATAATGACCATGGAGGTATGGCATAACATAGTCAAACAAGTTGAATAAAAACAACTTTGACTCGTACTATCCAACTGTGACCGAATCAGATTTGAGTACGTTGTGAAAGTGCATTGTCATCTGATCACATTTTGTGATCTCTCAGGTCTATAGTAGTCAATGGAACAAGTGACATTTATTTAAAACCTCATCTCCTTGAACAATGGCAGACTGTTATTAAGACTTCAGGCCATGACATTATGGCTACCATATCCTTCCAAGATGAATGAGGGTTAGCAGAAGTCTAGAATGGATAGCATGGGGCAATCCTGGAAGCTGTTTCATACCAAAGCCCATTATCAGTTGTTGGGGCAACACAAATGAGTTTAGGATAATTATTGTCAATGGGGATGAGGTACAGTCAGGCTTGAAGATATTCGCGCAGGAGCAGTGCCTGAGCTGTTGATGGCAAGGAGCTGTCCTCTGAAGCCACAGGGTCACATCGAGTGCATGCTGGTCTGTGACCTGGCCAGGTCTGTGAGGGATTGACTACGGCTTCATGGGGAAAGGTAGCAGGGGTTAAATGTACCCTTGATAGCATTATGTCCTTTCACTTACTGTTTTCGCAGATTTCTTGAAAGCAAATGGATCACAATACAGATACATGCTGTTATTTTCTTTTCCTCCTTTTTCTCCAAAATAATTGCCGCCAAAGACTGTTACAAGATCAGCAGCAGCAGCAGTTATCATGTTAAAGGAGAAAGCATGTGTGAAGCAGGATCTTCAGGCTTCGATGTAATTTTCTCTGAGAGACCGTGTAGAAGACCCCTCAGGATGTCCTGAGCCACTGTCTGCAGGATGAGGACACGTGGACCAAATGGCATTCTTATCCCAGTAGCTCAGTACCCCAGCTGCCTTTAACTTTCCTTTACCAGTGATTATTTCAGGAAGCACTCTGTGGTATTTCACAGGCATCAACTCTTAAAATGCATCTGGGAGATACTGTCTTCCAGAGAGGCCACCAGTTCATTTTGTTTCCTTGACTGTGGGGAGTCCAGCAGTGCTGACATTAGGATTTTCTGTCAATGCCAATTCTCTGTGGAGTCGCTTGCACCCACACAGCACCTGGCTTCTTGCCCCTCTTACATGGCTACACTTTGCACCTGGGTATCCTTATGGAGCATATAGTGTTCACCAACACCCTTGAAGCCTTTAGGGAGAGATGGGCAATTCAGGAATTGGGGTGCATTATTTCTCCTTCCAGTTCCATTTTAATTTAGTTTTCTCCTTCTTTCCCTTCTGTTGCATTCCCCCTGCTTGGCAGCACGTGTAATTTGTTTATTTTTAATCAGTGACATAGTTGATTTAGTGGTGGTTTTACAAAAGCAAAAGATTCAGCGAAGAGTGTGTGGATGGTAGCTCATGTGGAACATCATAATACTTACCATCCATTTAGACTAAATTTAAACTTCCTGTGCTGTGTAATGCCAATATGTAATTTCATTTCATTTCTTTGTTAAAAATTGGATGGCATAAATAAATCCTATATGAAGTAACAGCAAGGCCTCTCCAACACATCGTTTTTTTTTTAAATGCTATAATTAACTTTAATTATGTTTTAGTTCATTTTTACCATCCAATAATTTGAAATAATCAAAGATTGAATTACAGATAATTGCACGGACTCCATTATTTATTTTAGTCATGTGGCGATGGGTGCTAAATGTTACTTTATGAATGTAAAAGGCTGGATATTAGCTGGAGGCGGATTGTTCTCCCTGCAGTGAGACAACCAACCAGAAAGATGGCCACCCCAACCCCAGCTGGCATGCATTGTGCCAACCCAATTGGTTGTCAGTTCCAATAGTCTCAGTAACACCACTGGCTCTGTTGTGGGGGATGTTGGTACTGCCTGCAAGACCAAACATAAAAAAGAACAAAAGCAAAATACTGTGGATGCCGGAATTCTGAAACACAGAAAAACTTAGTGGGTCTGGCAGTGTCTGGAGAGAGAGAAAAACAATAAGTAAAGTTTTGAGTGCAGTATGACTCTACTTCAGAACGCGAATTGACGCTGTTTCTCTCTCTGAAGAAAACCAGAATTCTGGCGTAAAGTCAGTCCACGGTATTGGGTGGGAAGGTTGGGAAAATCAGTGGGAGGGTGCGTAATGCTGTTAGGCAGTTAGGGAGGGATTTTAGGGAGTGGATTTTGCAAAGAAAGTAGAAGCTCCCCCAGAGCACAAAGAAAAGCTATTACGAGATTCCATTCTGATGATTTTATAACTTCTGTTTAAACAAAAATAACCACTCCCATCTAGCTGCTCGCGGCAAATGGATTATGGCACAGGCAGCATAATTTCAGCTTTTAACAAGCTCAATTGACACTTTAATTATTTATTTATCTGTAGTGGGCAGGCTATTGATTTTAGAGACCTCTTTTCCGCCTCCCCCCCCCCGCCCCAAATTCTGAGAGTATGTTTGGGAGTGGTGGATGCAACTTCATCTATATTACCCACCCACCAAAAACATGTCAAGCCAAATAATGTAGTTGAACAGACATGTGAAACACTGTGCTACATGCACAGAACAAAAAAAAAATTCTTTTCACACAATTTGCAAAAGCATTTATTATAAAATAATTCTCTTCAATGGGTTACTAACTTTCACTTTTATTTTGCTTTAGGTTTTATTTAATGTAACAGTTGGAATGACAGATTGTTTTGAAGGAGACAACTACATCAATTTAAAGCCTGTTGGATATAATGAAACGACTGTTATTTCCATAAGTAGCACTTGTGCTTGTCAGTGCAAAGGACAGAAAGGTTACAGTGCTGGTAAATGCTTCAATAAAGAGCTTGACCCAGACTGTAGACTTTGCCACTGTGAAGACAAAGTTACTAATTCTTCCTGCAAAGAACAATGCCTCATTGAAAATTGTCGACAGAAAAAAGATCAGCCTGTGTGCAGTAATCGAGGGATTTGCAACTGTGGGAAATGTTTATGTTACCAGAGCAATCTAGGTCGAGTGTTTGGAAAATATTGTGAGCTGGATGACTTTTCTTGTCCTTATCATCATGGGCGTCTTTGCGCAGGTAAGATAAAAGACGCATCAAAATTACTAACTCCTCTAGACTTAACTGCTAGTATGTTATGCTTTTCTTTACTTACTAGTAAATTCAACACTACTGGTAAGCATTTTGTTGCACTGGCCGTTAAAATGTCAGACCCTTAAAAGGATTATGGAGACCTTTCAGACTTTGCTTGATTCTTTTCCCTAATATTGAATTTAGTGCTGTCCTGAACAGATGGGACATAACTGCTCCACTGTGATTTATTGTCTTTCCTAGTTTCCATGTGAGCACTTCGGTGTTTTGAATACTCATGAAAAGATAAAAAGAAGGAATAGAGTAGTTTTCCATCTGTGCCTACTTTACTCTCATTCTCTCACTTTTTGTGCTGTCCCTCTCTTTTCGTTCTTGCTTTCTCTCTCACACTCTTTTTCACTTTTGCTCTCACTCTTGCTCTCTTTTTCCCTCTCGCGCTCACTCTCCCATGCTTAAACTCAGACACAAACATATGCTTCAATAAAAATCTTTAATTTTTAAAAGTTTATTAATTGAATGATTAGATTGCCATCTTTAGTGAATTGCCATTTCTTTAAAAAAAAGTATGATGCATGATAATATTTCATTATTTCAGTATGCTATTAATAGGAAAATTAAAAATACTAGTAGGATCCACTCAATGATCATGCCTTTTGTCCCTGTGCACATTGAGGCATGTTGTCATCAAATCTTCAAGAAATTGCAGCATCACTCTTCGAATGGAAAATTGGAAAGTACAATGATCTGACGTATACAGTATTTTTGGTATTTTTGACATTGCAGCAAATTTTAGACCGATATAAAATCATAGTTAAATGAGAACAGATATTTCACTTCCTATTTTTAGATGGGAACTAAAGTATATCTGTATGTCTTGGCATAATTAACTTCCATCCTCTAGCCTATTTCAGATAAAGATGACATTTGCTCTTATCTCTCCTTAAGTCATGAGCTGATGTCTAGTATTACACAAAATAGCTGGTATCTGAGGTAATTCCTGATGACTAATTTTGCTTCCTGTTGTCATATAATTTGGTTACTGCCCTGTCAAATGTTCTCATTGTGAATTTCTGTGTCTTCATATTTCATACAATCTCCTTATGTCAAATTTCAGCGACAAACTTTGTCAATAAATCAATTGAATCACTTAGTGTGCTTCTTGAAAGTACATTGAGGAGAGAAATTAAGTCATTGAAATTGCTTAGATTTTCTTAAAAGAAATTAGAATAACTGCGCAACTTAATTATTTTACTATGATATCTTTTAATATGTCAATTTAATTTGACCCTTTTTTGGATCATGGAAGCTTTTACATGAAGACTTTAACCTCTCTCAAAAAAAGAGAATGGTTTGATATTATGTGACCTGAACTGTGGCTCTGCCTCAGCCAAGTTCTGCAGCCTGAACCTGTGAAGTATGCACAATTTTCCTGGAATGCATTTGTAGCATTGAAACTATCCAGATGTTACAATCCTCCAGCCAAATATATTTGGTTAATTTTCAGTGTCTTTTTTTGTAAAAGAAAAGCAAAGGATACATTTGCAAAATTTTATTCAGGTAAATTTTGTTTTGGCAAAATATTAACATAGAGGTGTGTGTGTGTAAGTACCAGAGTGTAAAAAAAATCATCTGCATAATTAACATAGGCTGCGATTATTTTCACCAGTTACAGCTTTATTTTGCGTTTGACTTATACGTTGGACTTCAGAAAGCTTATAATGCTGTGAGGAAAGGAGACAAATTGTATGCAAATTCCAGTGTAGTTTAGGGGACCAGAGAAATCAGCTGGTAGACAACAGTTATAAATAGGTTCAAAGTTTGTGAGAAGATTTGTAGCTCGGGTGCTTGTTGTTGTGGTTCTGTTCGCCGAGCTGGGAGCTTTTGTTGCAAACGTTTCGTCCCCTTTCTAGGTCACATCCTCAGTGCTTGGGAGCCTCCTGTGAAGCGCTTCTGTGCTGATTCCTCCGCCATTTATAGTGGTTTGAATCTGCCGCTTCCGATTGTCAATTGCTGTCCGCTGCAGTGGCCGGTATATTGGGTCTAATTCGATGTGTTTGTTGATAGAATTTGTGGATGAGTGCCATGCCTCTAGGAATTCCTTGGCTGTTCTCTGTTTGGCTTGCCCTATAATAGTGGTGTTGTCCCAATCGAATTCATGTTGTTTGTCATCTGAGTGTATGGCTACTAAGGATAGCTGGTCGTGTCGTTTCGTGGCTAGTTGGTGTTCATGGATGCGGGTTGTTAGCTGTCTTCCTGTTTGCCCTATGTAGTGTTTTGTGCAGTCCTTGCATGGAATTTTGTACACTACGTTGGTTTTGCTCATGCAGGGTATCGGGTCCTTTGTCCTGGTGAGTTGTTGTTTGAGAGTGGCTGTAGGTTTGTGTGCTGTTATGAGTCCTAGTGGTCGCAGCAGTCTGGCTGTCAGTTCAGAAACACTCCTGATGTATGGTAGTGTGGCCAGTCCTTTGGGTTGTGGCATGTCCTCATTTTGTTGTCTTTCCCTTAGGCATCTGTTATCCGTTTTTGGATACCCGCGCAACTTCATTAACAGATGCCTAAGGGAAAGACAACAAAATGAGGACATGCCACAACCCAAAGGACTGGCCACACTACCATACATCAGGAGTGTTTCTGAACTGATAGCCAGACTGCTGCGACCACTAGGACTCATAACAGCACACAAACCAACAGCCACGCTCAGACAACAACTCACCAGGACAAAGGACCCGATACCCCGCATGAGCAAAACCAACGTAGTGTACAAAATTCCATGCAAGGACTGCACAAAACACTACATAGGACAAACAGGAAGACAGCTAACAACCCGCATCCATGAACACCAACTAGCCATGAAATGACACGACCAGCTATCCTTAGTAGCCATACACTCAGATGACAAACAACATGAATTCGATTGGGACAACACCACTATTATAGGGCAAGCCAAACAGAGAACAGCCAAGGAATTCCTAGAGGCATGGCACTCATCCACAAATTCTATCAACAGACACATCGACCTAGACCCAATATACCGGCCACTGCAGCGGACAGCAACTGACAACCGGAAGCGGCAGATTCAAACCACTATAAACGCCGGAGGAATCAGCACAGAAGCGCTTCACAGGAGGCTCCCAAGCACTGAGGATGTGACCTAGAAAGGGGACGAAACGTTTGCAACAAAAACTCCCAGCTCGGCGAACAGAACCACAACAGTTATAAATAGGTCATAGCTTGCCTGTGATATTACTCATTTATTTTTAGAATATTGCTTTCTGACCAGAAGACCATTTCAAAGTTGTTCATTAATTTGTATTTTTGTATTTCCATTGTAAATTCCAATGCCTGTATTTATAATGTCCATGTATACCTATTATTATAATATGCTCCCAATTGTGGTGTTTATTATATTCAGATACAGTAAATTACTGATCTAAGTATGATTCCCTTCACTTCAAAAACATCAAGTAAGGAGAAGAATGCCACAGTTGCAATAATTGACAAACTAGAATTCCTTACATTACTTCATTATTTGGTTAAAGGGAAAAAAAAGGAAGTGAAGCAAGATAACAATTAGATACAATTGTATATGTAATCAAGACGCATTGTAGCTGTACAGTGGGGACTGGTGGGAAAGGTAGAAATCAATCTACAAAAACCAGTGTGGAATGTCTTAAGATAAAAATTTTGTTTCAAATGCTGGCAAAATTCTTAAGTGAGCTTATCAAAAGATAAGGACCCAAATAAAACAGTGACTCATGACACTGGAATTAATCTTTGTTAATTATTTCAAGGCACCAGAAGATTAGTGTGTTCTCTCCAGAAAGGTAGCCACATTAACTTCTACTGAATACAACAAAAGTAAATGTGAAATCTTGTTTGTTTAAGTTCTGTCTCGGCTTTTAAGATCCTGGTTGAGCCCCTAATTTGCTAAAATTTCTATGAAGATCAGTGACCTAAAAAAGAAATGAACTCCCACAAAATCAATGGGAGTAGAAAGTGGGGTTGTGTAGGTTATTTCGCATTGACAAGCTGTAACCAGTAGAGTGCTGCGACTCATCTACTTACAATCTACATAAATGATTTGGATGAAAGAGTTGAGTGTATAGTTGTTACTTTTCCTGACGACACAAAGATGATTAGAAAAGTACATTTTGAAGAGGACATAAACAGTTCAACTGAGCGGGCAAAAATAATGGCAGGATGGCTCTAATGTGGGAAAAGAATGAATTCATTACTTTTGCAGGCAAAGTAGAAAAGTACCACATTACTTAAATGGAGAAAGATTGGAAATTTTTGTGATGTATTGGGAACTAGATTTCCTGGTGGCTAAATCACACGAAGTTAGAATGCAGGAAAAAAAAGGAGATTAGAAAGGCAATGGCATTTATTTCAAAGGAATAAATAGGATTAAAAAAAAAGTAGGGATGTTGTTATGATTGTACATGATGTTGGTCGGAGTCACACAGAGTTATAAACATCTACAATTCAGAAAAAGGCCTTTCGGCCTATCATGTCTAGGTCAGTGAAAAACAACCACCTAACTATTCTTACTTCACTTTTAAGCACCTGTTCCTTAGCCTTATCTGCCTTGGAATCGCAAGTGCACATCTCAATACATTCTTAAATTTTATGAGGATTTCTACCTGAACTCCCTTACAGGCAGTGACTCCAAGATTCCAACTACCTTCCAGGTGAAGAAGTATTTTCTTCCATTTCCTCTAAGACTTCTGCCCCCTACCTCAAATCTATGCCTCAATCATTGATCTCTCTTCATCAAGGAAAAATGTTTTCTTCCTGTTTACCCTACCTATGGCTGTCATAATTTTATACATCTCAATCATATCCCCTTTGAATCTCCTCTGCACTAAAGAAAACAATCCCAACCTGTCAGATCACTCTTCATAACTAAAACTCTTCAGTCCTAGCAGCATCCTGGTACATCTGCTCTACACCCTTTTGAGTGCCATGACATCCCTTTTTTATTGTGGATCCAGAACTGTATAGAATACAGTTTCGTGCAGTTCTAGCGTAACCTCCCTGCTCCTAAACTCTCTGCCTCGAATGAAAAAGGCAAGTATACCGTACGACTTCTACTTACTTTATCCACCTGTCCTGATACCTTAGGGCCCATTGAACGTTCACACCAAGATCCACTCATTCTTGGTACTTCCCAGGATCCTACCATTCATTATGTCCTGTTTGTCCTGCATTGCCTCACACTTACCTGGATTGAATTCCATTTGCTACTGACCAGCCCATCTGATCAACCTATCTATATCTCCTGTTATTTACAGCTATCTTTATCACTATTTACCACCCCATTAATTTTCAATTTGTGAACTTACTGATCAACCCTTCCATGTTCAAGTCTAAATAATTGAGAGAAATCACAAACAGCAAAGACACTAACACTGAGTCCTGTGGAATCCTGCTGGACACAGACTTCCAATTGGACAAACATGCCTCACCCATCATCCTCTGCTTCCTGCTACTCAGCCAATTGTGGATCCAATTTGCCGAATTTCCTTGGATCCCATTGGCTCTTACCTTTGTTGTCAGTCTTCCATGCGGGAGAAAGCTTTACTGAATTACAAGTAGACTACATCAAAAATATTGTCCTCATCCACACACCTAGTTACCCTTTTGAAAATTTAGTCAAGCTGACCAGACATGATCTTGCCTTAACAAAACTGTGCTGACTGTTAGACAGAAGTACAGCACGGAAACAGACCCTTTGGTGCAACTCAGCCGTGCCGACCAGATATCCTAAATAAATCTAGTTTTGCTTATCAACATTTGTCCCCTATTCCTGTAAACCCTTCTTATTCATATACCCATCCAGATGCCATTTAAATATTGTAACACCACCAGCCTCTACCTCTTCCTCTGGCAGTTCATTCCGTACACACAACACCCTTTGTATGAAAACATTGCCCCTTACATTCCTTTTAAATTTTCCCCCCTCACCTTGAACCTATGCTCTCCAGTTTTGGACTTCCCCACTCCAGGGAAAAGAACTTGTCTATTTACCCCGTCCACGCCCTTCATGATTTTATAAACCTCTACAAGGTCATCCTGAGCCTCTGGTGCTCCAGGGAAAATAACTCCAGCCTATTCAGTCTCTCCCTATAGCTCAAACCCTCCAGCCCTGGCAACATCCTTCTCAATCTTTTCTGAACCCTTTCAAGTTTTATAATATGCTTCCTATCGCAGAGGTACCAGAATAGCGTGCAATATTCCAAAAGTGGCCTAACCAATGTACAGCCACAACATGACCTCTTGACCCCTATGTCCAGTGCATTAACCAATGAAGGCAAGCATATCAAAGACCTTCTTCACTATGCTATCGACCTGTTCTCAATTAATCCCTGCCTCTCCAAAGCAGACTAATTCTGGCCCTCAGATTTGCTTCCAATAGTATCCTACCATTAAAGTCAGACTAACCAGCCTGGTTTACCCCTTGTGCCCTTCTTGATTAATGGTACCATAAATGTGGGACCACATTTAGAGCAAAGCATGCAGTTCTTGAGTCCTTACATAAGAAAGTGTAATTGCAATAGAAGCAGTTCAGAGAAAGTTCCCTTGGCTAAATCCTGTGGTGGTTGTCCCATGAGGAATGGTTGAACAACTTGTGTCTGTATCTATTGAAGATGAGAAAAATAAGAGATGTTCTTAATGAAACAGGTACAATTCTAAAGGGAATTAATGGGGCAGAAGCTTGAGACCTCTGGAATTCTGTGCAATTGACAGCAAATATCAATGTTTATTCACACAAGGCTAAGAGATTTCAATGTTTTGCAGCTTCTGCGATAGAAATTTTAAAGTATCTGTATAGTTAGCCCTTGTATTGGGTTATAGTAAAAGGAGATTTAGCTTTAAATGAAGTGGAAAACACTGAATTTTTTTAAAGCAGTTCTTTACCATCCTATTTCAATGTGGGTTAATTGCTTCTGTGTATTGTAAAGTATATGAATGAGTAAGAATCTCTCATTGCCTGACATTGGAGCCTAATGGACCATCAGGGCTGGATGGAGTGGCATAAACTGACACTGGGGACATGGTAGGCCATAAAGGTGGGGATGGGACATAGCCTGGCTTGAGTATATGGGTTTTGATGTAGCTTGGCACAGGGATGGCATGAGAGGCTCTTTTAGGACTTGCTTTTCAAACTATTTCCTCGTGTATAGTGTGATTCATCACAGTTCTGAGGTGCATGACCTACATGTCATTGAAAGGCTGACCTGACTCCATTTGAAAACTGTGGCAGAAAAGATCATGCCTACACTGGCAAGAGAGTCAGTGCAGGGTGCAGACTCATGACACGAAACAACTCACATTCTTAAAGCACATTGCTGAAAATCAGGACCATCACAAGTGTTCCCTGAAGGAATTCCTGAATTTTTACAGAGCTCACAAGTCAGCCCAATAATTAATGAAAATCCGGGCTAACATTTATAATTTTCTTAGAGGATAATTTCTTGCCCTCTCTATTTCAATGACTTGTTTGTTCTGATATATGTCAATCAGTCTTTAAAAAAAAAAGGCTCAGTGGTGAGTTACTGAGATGGTGTTGGAGGTCTTTTGTGAGCAATTCTGAGATGAAGCAGAGGGGTACCTATCTTATGAATGTGTCCTCAAAATTGATTCAAATCTCTCTTTGAACATAGTGAGCAGTTTTCTGTATTTTTTTTTCAAAACTGTGGTGCTTTACTCACATGAGGTGTGGAAATGTGTGAACAGCAAGTGAGCTATGGCTCTCCAAGACCAAAATTAGTCTTTAGATTCGTTCCCTGGTTGTTGTGTAATGGCATGGCAAAATGGTGATGGTTATTTTCACATTTGACATAAGTGGGAAATGATTCCTCATTAGTACTTGTCTCACACTTCATTTGGCTTTCCCTGCCATTGGGGTCAGTCAAACTTAAGATCACTCAGGCTGATATTTGAGAGACAGCTGATTCAAAACTAGTGTTTTGTTTGCCCATAGCAAGAGTGAAAATTAGCCCACTGTCTCTCATAGCAGAAAATTATGATAAATTACAATAACCAAGTCAGTCATTAAAACCACTAGGACCACAGGAGCCCAGATGTCCCCTACCCTCAGTGTTACTAAGATAGAATTACAGGGAAATGCACAATCTTATTTCCCTTTATTTCCACACTATCAAAACCTACTTTTTTAGTGCAATTTCCAAAATTTACATGGACTAAATCGGATTGTGGCCTGTCCCAAATTCTACATCTGTAAAAATTAAAGTTCTTGCTGTGAATTTTCATTAAAAAGTATAGTCCAGAATTTCTCTGCACAAGCTGTTTACAAGGTATTTTGTCAATTGTTTGTAATATATTCTCTTGCCTCAGTCTCCAAAAGGCTGCTTTCTTGAACATTACTCTGTATAAAGCAGTGTAGAGCTGGAGCCCTGATATTGTTCAGGTAATACAGAGATATGAAAGGTAAAGGAGGATTTGAAATTAATGCAAAATGGTGTGCAAGAGAGAGCAGTACAATGTAGACTTAGACAAGAGAATGCTACATGCCTTTTACAAAATGCCTTGTAAAGAGCCAGTGTAGAACAATCGTGGTACTACCGTTTTATATAAAAAAATGGCAGAAAGAGTCTTATTTTGCTTTCCTAAAGACTGGAGGGATCCAGATAAATTTTGATGACTGGTTACATGGTCATCAAGAGGCATGCTCTAAAATCTAGATATTTCACCATTCAAATTTCAACATCTGTTACTGTGGAACTTGACTCTATGTCCCGATGAACATTAGCCTGGACCTCGACTCCTAGTGTAATGACATGAACACTATACCATTATGTTCCCACATTGAATGCTGAATTTTTGTTTTAGAAGGATGAAATTATTGTAGCCAGTTTAAAACTTTGCATTATACCATAAAGTTTCCAATATTTTCTTCAAAAAAGCAGCTTTGGAAAGGAAAGGTTTTAATGAATAAACACACCTAAAGCTCTGGTCATCCTGACTCCCAGTCAGAGTTCCACAAGGTAGATACTAATTCATAATTTGTATGTGTCTTTTCTATGCCAAAATGTCACATTAATTCCTGTTTACATTTGTACTATAATGTATTAAGTGTCTTCCCCTGGTGGTTAGAACAAGTTGTAAAGTCTGTTAAGGGCAGGAACACATGATTTCTAAAGTTTGGTAGAGAATTGGTTTTGTAAATAATTATATGGCTGACATTTGACTAATAATGAGCAGGGTTTAATGCCTACATTTTACAAGCTGTGCTAAAGAATATAAAGGGAAGAAAATCTTGTCAACATACACTTTTAACAAATAAAATGGTAATTTTCATCTTTGCAGCTTAAAATTAACATGCTGCTACAATCACTGCCCTTAAACCTACCTCTGTAAGAACACAAGTGTGAGTGAGAAATTCGAGTACACAAGATCCAGAATCCAAGAACATAAGGAGCAGATTGAAGGAAACCATCCAAAAATGAAGTTTTACAAGGTTTCAATCTAGACATGTTAACATTTCAGTTTTTGAACTGCAAAATGGAGACATTATATTCTGGCTAAAACATAAGACAAAATGCTTAAAACCTTGGAGAAAGGAGGTAATGCAGCTGAGGTATTTGATTACCACTGAGAGCTCCCATAACCCTGTCCAAATTCTTGCAATTAGATGTTTAAGTATTTGGAACAGACCAGGGACAGGAGGATGGCCAAGAGGCAAACTAGAATGCCTCTACTTACTAAGATATTGGCCCAGTTTTAATGATGAATGTCAGCCCTCAAATCCTCACCCTAAAACACACCCCACATACCATTATCCATCATACTCCCCATTGTTCTTCCATGGCCACTCATGTTCAGTGACATCTCCATACCACATTTGCCCCCTCTGTGCCATTTCTGTACCTTCAATTTTCTTCCAAATGCCACATTTATCCTCCATAAACATTCAACCAGTCTCCCAATGTACAGGCCTCAGGAGCAATGTTCTTAAAATGCACATGAAAACAATAAATGTCTAAGAATTTCATAGAATACTGATTCAAACACATTTTAGAGTGATAAACTTTCATTAATAAAACTAATTTAAAATATCTATCCTCTCTTAGCGTCATAAAGATGTACAGCTTGGAAACAGACCCTTCGGTCCAACCCATCCATGCCGACCAGATATCCCAACCCAATCTAGTCCCACCTGCCATCACCAGCCCATATCCCTCCAAACACTTCCTATTCATATACCCATCCAAATGCCTTTCAAATTTTGCAATTGTACTAGCCTACACTACTTCCTCTGGCAGCTCATTCCATACATTTACCACGCTCTGCATGAAAAAGCTGCCCCTTATGTCTATTTTATATCTTTCCCCTCTCACCCTAAACCTAGGCTGTCTAGTTCTGGACTTCCCCACCCCAGGGAAAAGACCTTGTCTATTTATCCTATCCATGTCCCTCATAATTTTGTAACCTCTATAACTTCACCCCTCAGCCTCCAAAGCTCCAGAGAAAATAGCCACAGCCTGTTCAGCCTCTCCCTATAGCTCAAATCCTCCAACCCTGGCAACATCCTTGTAAATTTTTTCTGAACCCTTTCAAGTTTCACAACATCTTTCTGATAGGAAGGAGGCCAGAATTGCATGCAATGTTCCAACAGTGGCCTAATCACTGTCCTGTACAGTCGCAACATGACCTCCCAACTTCTGTGCTCAGTACTCTGACCAATAAAGGAAAGCATGTCAAATACCTTCTTCACTATCCTATCTACCTGCGACTCCACTTTCAAGTAGCTATGAACCTGCACTCCAAGGTCTCTTTGTTCAGAAACACTTTCTAGGACCTTATCATTAATTGTATAGGTCCTGTTAAGATTTTACTTACCACACATTAAATACAGGTGGTCCTCTTAAAACTGAATCAAAATGTGAAGATAGCACACTACTAACATAAGTGGACTAAAACTCTTGAAAAGCCAAGCAGTTATAATGGACTCGGCTATAAGAAAGTAACCTTGGGCAATATAAATAATGAAGCTTGTTGAAACTGAAACGTCAGATAACTTTATTTTGTCTCAGCTTTGTCAGATGCCCTGTCAATTAAAGCAGTCCAGAAACATGTGGGAGTTCTGAAAGCATTTGAAAGTTTCCTTTGCAGTTGAAAAGACTTTGGGCATTTAAATCACTTAAGTTTATCACACTAGTGGTGGAGGCTGGTACAATTGCAACATTTAAGAGGCATTTGGATATGAATAGGAAGGGTTTGGAGGGATATGGGCCAGGTGCTGGCAAGTGGGACTAGATTGGGTTGGGGTATCTGGTCGGCATGGACGGGTTGGACCGAAGGATCTGTTTCCATGCTGTACGACTCTATGACTAGAATTGCCAAGCCATGGTTTATTCAGTGCATAATGCATTACAGCCCTTTTCTATTTTGAGAAGACTTACACAATGGTGATCATTGTAATAGTCAACTTATCTTTACGGAACAGCGCTCTATAATCAGTCACTTACAATACAGTATCTAATTATTGAAACTGAAAAGTTTTCCTTTTGATGGACCTTGAAATACAAAATAAGATTCCAAAACCAGATGACTTCTTGTCTTTCTCTACTTGATGCTGAAGATCTCCCATGATTTAACACTTCCCTAAGTTACCACAGTGTCTTCAAACAAAGCAGGTCTGACTCCGAGTATAGTTGAGAGTCTATAATTCCCAACCCCCCCAATAGATTCGGCCGGGTGCGATAGCTGTGGGCCATATCCCAGGGCACATAATGAGTACAAGTATCCCAGAATTGAGTCTCATCCTCCATTATTAAATAATCCCCTGCCTCTGTCCAATGCAGTCAAAGTCATGAAAGTTTAGGCCCTTCCATTTGTAAAGCCAAACGGATACAGAAACACTTAATATTTTCTGAAAATTTGGAGCAACATCCTAAAATAATGAGAGCAAGAGCCCAAGACCAGAGACCTACTAAAGATTTGGACCCCTCTTCCCTATGCAATTGATCCTTTTGAAATTGATTGCCTTTTGGCATCTCTGTTGTGGGTCAAACTTAAAGTGCACCACTTTTCAGTAGGTATATAGCTTTGACTGGGATAACATGGGTCATTTCTGAAAATACAGCCTGGGAATATGTCAGAAAGGTGGTAGGCAGCAGAATCACCTGCCACTTCTGAAGTAAACTTTGCTGGGCAACATGGAGGAATAGAGATCTGGTAATTTCAGATTCTCCTCAAAATGCAACCTTCATCAATCTATAATTCTGCTAGAGTCAAGATTTCTAGCTGTTTTCAAGGGACTCAAATTTATTAGTAGGATAATCACCACCCACCCCTCCAACCAACCAAGCAACAATTCCCAAAAACTAACATCTGCAAATATAAAACTGTGTGGAGCTTTACATCTGCCATTGGTATACAGCCATTTGTACCATTATTCACTGATAATTAGTTGTTTTATTGATAGTTAAGTTTCTTGTAAAATTTATGTAGTAAACCCAGCCATTCTCACAATAGTGGATATATGGTATATTAAAACACTTAGTTGCACCTTGGCTCCCAAGTCCCACCGTTATTAGACTCGCTCACATATAAAATATTCTTTCCTGTAGCAGCATTTCCAATCCCCAAGTATAATTGTGTCTTCTGTTTTTTTTTAGCTGCTAGTTCCAAATTTGAGTCAGTGTCATAAATTGTGTAACTTACAGTAAATGATGTTGTTAACGACATTCCAGAAGGTTTATGGGAATCCTGTTGCTTAATGTAACAATCATTGGTGAGAATCTTGCCCACTATATGTTAACATGACAGTTCCATTCAGTGCTGGTTGAGTGATTTTATGAGGCATTTTGGCATTTGCCTGGTCTTTATCATATTGCTTTATTCATCCAGTATAGACTACAATACACTGAGCTGGATTCACATAGCACCACCAATGGATTTAGCATGATAATAAATGGACTACCAACTCCCATAAATAACTGCTGTTTCTAGGATTTTATCCGAAAAGAGCCTTTTCAATATTGTTCCCTTGTTTCACGCCCTTAACGTTAATAATTGCCAGAGGTCAGGGAAGATACTGCTTTTTTTCATTTTTAATGATGGCAAAGACAGTAGAATGGGGCTTTTAAATATGCAAGTACAAAATTATTGATTCCGTTAGGCAGGGTGTTCTTTTCAGATATTAAAGAATATATGTTTTTATTTCGGTGTAAATGACCACTGAGAGGTCATTAAAAACTGGCTGAGCTTTGCTAGCTTTGCTAGAGTTAAAAAACCAAGATTGTTATTTATTTTGTCAACATCTTTAAGGCTTGTACTTAGACCTGACGAATGTTTTATTCACTCACTCTGTTTTCCCCTACTGGTGTAAATATTTTTCATTTTACCTGCTCATTTCCTTTGATTGAGAAACCACAGAGAACAGGTCCTCCATCCACTTGGAGATGCAAGGGTAGGAACCTTAGCACCAGTATCTTCAAGTTGATAAATCAGATTGTAATAGATGAGAGCAAACTTGCACAGTGGCTGTGTCATCAGTGATGAAGCTATCTCAGTGTAGGCTTGGCCCTTGATAACATTGTCATTAATTGGAGCTGTGCTGACCCAGGTCTGACAGTTGATGCAGGAGGAATTGTGGACCTGCTTACTTGTACACCCTTGGTAGAAGCATTGAAGGCCATGCTGCCCTTATCTTTTACACCTGTGGCATCCTCCTGTTCTTCACAATTTTGAGTTGGTTTTCCACCCTCCATACCAGCAGGAAAGTTTCTGACACTCAATTGCATCACCAAGCTAAATACCTCAGCTGGTCTGTCAGCTAGTCTCAATATTAATGTTAAATCTTGTGTTAATAATATGTAGTTCATAACCTAGAGGGAGTAAAAGTGCTTAAAATGAACTTGCTGGGCATACTTCATTTTGAAATGTACAAGATAACTTGAACGAATAGGTGTCATTTGCAAGTTTTAGATTAGAATAGATTCCTACAGTTTAGAAACAGGCCCTTTAGCCCAACCAGTCCACACCAACCCTCCGAAGAGTAACCCACCCAGATCCATTCCCCTACTAATGCACCTCTCATTATGGGCAATTTAGCATGGCCAATTCACCTGACCTGCACATCTTTGGACTGTGGGAGGAAACCAGAGCAAACTCACGCAGACACAGGGAGAATATGCAAACTCCACGCAGACAGTCGCACAAGGCTGGAATCGAAGCCAGGTCCCTGGCGCTGTGAGGCAGCAGTGCTGACCACTGAGCCACCATGCCGCCCTGGCATTTCCTTCCAGGAAGACTGTTGGCTTACTTTTGACTTAATGTTTCTAAGCATACATCAGTGACATGGAACCCAGTTTCTCACCAACCATTAGCTCCTGTCATTTTCATTGTATTCTGATAGTAGGTAAAGGCTTGTCACTGGCGAGGTACATTCTGGGAAATTTAAGATCACAGCCTGTTTTTTTTTGTATGTGCGTAACTGAACTGCATGGAAAAATTTGCCTTTTGTATAGAAAATGTGTCACCCACCACAAACATGTTCCTTGCGCAATTATCAATCCATGCAGAGAACATAAACCGGATACAGTTATGAATAATTTTTATATGAAGGAATCATTTCAATATCCACTCATTATTCTTATCATTACAATGTACTGCCACCATAGTAAAGCCACACAGATTACCCTTAAGTGCCTAACATGAGTTACTTTATTAGTGATTGCATCATTTCCAACAAATATAACATCTAAACCTGGAAACATTTTAATATCAGGTGTTCTTGCCAGTAACTTATTTCTCAGTTTTGAATAATGATATCTCAGAGGGTGCTAATGCTGGGGGAGATGACAGACGTAAAGAAGAATTTAAAAATGAGGATGAAAATGTTAAAATGGAAATGATGCTTAACTAGGAAACAATGCATATCAGGGAGTACAGGGATGATGGGTAACCAGGAGTTGGTACTTGCTAATATCTCTTGTCACCTGTTGCTATTACTTTTCAAAGGCCTCTAAATTGTCTTTGGACCCAACATACAATGTCCATCTTTGATTTGTACCTGAGATGCATTTAAATTCTGCCAATGTGGTCGATCAACTCCATAGTCTAGGACTTAATGTTTTATAACTAAGTCATCTGACAATATCACATTTGAAACAAATCCATGGTGATAGTATAAAATGACAGTAGTTTTTAAATTAGTGCCTGATAGAAAAAATAATAAGCTTCTAAGTAGATGTTTTGCAAAATTTGGTTTCATAGTTTTCACACAGCTGGGAAACCTCTGAAACTTGGCATTTTCATTAAATTAAAGGAAAAAGTCTTGTGAAATGATGTATGGAAGAAGTTAATTGTGGTGAATTGGAGTTTTTGACTTCAGCCAAGAAACTGCAATCTTGCATGCCTATTTAATTAGTGTTCTGATCTCTAACATGTCTTGTGGTCTTATGGTCTCTTGTTTCAGGCAATGGAGAATGTAAAAGAGGTGAATGCCAATGTTATGCCGGCTGGGAAGGTGAAAGCTGTAACTGTTCGTCCTCCCTAATGTCCTGCAGGACAGGACATGGTCAAATCTGCAGTGGAAGAGGGACATGTATCTGTGGTCGATGTCATTGCACTGAATCCAGAGCTTCTGGTCATTTGTGCGAGGTTTGCCCAACATGTGAAAGTTCCTGTGAAAACAGCTGGTATGTTTTTGCAATTCATACGTTCACATAATTTTTCTGTTTTTACACATTGTTGAGATAGAATCATAGATTCATACAGCATAGAAACAGACCCTTAGGTGCAATGTATCCATGCCAACCAGACATCCCAATCTGAACTGGCCCCATTTGCCAGCATTTGGCCCTTATCACTCTAAATCCTTCCTATTCATATACCCATTCAGCTGATTTTTAAATGTTATAATTGTACCCACCTCTATCACTTCCTCGGGTAGCTTGTTCTATACGTATACCATCCTCTGCATGAAAAAAGTTACCTCTCAGGTCCCTTACAAATCTCTCACCTCGCACCTTAAACCTATGCCCTCTAGTTTTGGACTTCCCCACCTTAGAAAAAAGACTTTGGCTAATCACGCTATCCAGTATGGCCCTGGGGAGTGTGGCCTAACAAAGAGACCTCTGGGTGCATAGTTCCTTGAAAGTGGAATCGCTGGCAAATAGGGTGCATGTGTTTGGCACGCTTGCCTTCATTGGTCAGAACATTAAATGTAAGTGTTAAACATCATGTTGCAGCTGTACAGATCATTGGTGAGGCCATTTTTGGAATACTGCATCCAATTCTGGTTGCCTTTCTATTGGAAAGATGTTGGTAACTTGAGAGGGTACAGAAAAGATTTACAAGGATGTTGCCAGGACTGGAGGTTTTGAGTTACAGGGAGAGACTGAATAGACTGGGGCTGCTTTCCCTGGAGCATTAGAGGCTGAGGGGTGACCTTATAGAGGTTTACAAAATCTGTTCAAAAACAGAACAGGTATACAAAAAGATGCAACATAATGGAAACTCAAACTCTTATTGACCATGTGATATGTGTGTAGATAAAAAATAAGGCTGTGGTTAAGTTTAAGTAAAACAAATAATTTATGATGATGATAAATAATGCTCAAACTGCCTATGGAGTCACTTCATGGTAAAATACCATCCAACTGTACAAACCATTTGATGGTTACACCATCTTGTTGCCCTATTTGTTTGCTTTGACGACAGAACTACTTCCTTTCTAAAACATACAACAGTTTTGTGTTGAAATAAACATAATTTTGGTAAAGTAAGCTTAGCAATGAAGTGTGTAGTGTTGAACAGTGGAACTGAAGGAAATATTTTAGAATAATCAATGCATGTAGAGAATTCAAACAAAGTGCATTTATAAAACTGAAAATTACTACTTTAACCTTTTGCAGAATAAGCTGCTAATGAATCAAAATTATAGCTTACTTTTTACATTAACATAGATGGTCTTCATTAAAACTTGTTTTTAAAGTTTACCTTTATTGCAAGTCCCTGTGCAATAACTGCCATAAAAATTACTTATATAATTATGAGGATGGCAACACAGAGGATCCTATGACACAACATAAGCAGTATGTGTCTACATTTTTATATCAATTCACAGGATGAGAGCATCACTAGCTCGGCCAGCATTTATTGCTCATTCCTAATTGTCTAGAAGTAATTAAGAGTCAAAGGCATTGGCTGTGGGTCTGGTGTCACATGTAGGCCAGACCAGGTAAGGATGTCAGATTTCCTTTACTAAAGGACATTAGCGAACTAGATAGGGTTTTTTTTCTGACAATCAGCAATGGATTCATGGTCTTCATTAGACTTTTAATTCCAAATTTTTATTGAATTCAAATTCCACCACCTGCCTTGGTAGATTCAAACCTGTATCCTCAGAACATTACCAGGGTCTCTGGGTTAACAACCCTGTGATAATACTGCTACATCATCACCTCTCCCTCTGTGATTCTAACACAAGCCAAAGTACAAATGTCTGGGTTTATCTGAGCACTTGAAATCTTATCTAGATATAAAAGGTGCCTGCTGATCCTCAGTGCAAACCAACCAGGTACAGGTGTGCAAGTCCTAGCTTTCCCTCCTTTGTTGTTGCTGAGTTGAATGGATGAAGGGTCCAGGAAGAGTGTTACCATCGTTCATAGTTAAAAATCACACAACACCAGGTTATAGTCCAACAGGTTTAATTGGAAGCACTAGCTTTTGGAGTACTGCTTCTTCATCATGCAGTTGTGGAGTATATAGCACAGAATTTATAGCAAAAGTTTACAGTGTGATGTAACTGAAATTATATATTGAAAAAGATTGTAACTTCTAAAAAGTTTTGCGACATACATATGAAAGAACTGAAACCAACATGGCCATTCTAAAAGGTAAGAGACTTAACAAACAATCCAGGTCTTTTTCAAATCATAACCATCAATCATAGGGGGACTTTTTGCAGAGGAGAAAGTTCCAATTGAAGAAAGGCTAGATGGTTGGCGCAGGTACTCACTCTGTTTTACTGTCCAGATTTTTGTGTTCTCACATTTCTCAATTGCCGAAAAGCAAGTTGGACGTACAGTGTTACTGCTGTGAGTTGTCTAAATAATGAGGTGCAAATAAGCTTCTTATCCTTACGCTAAACTAGCAAAGAAAGTATCAAGTTCTATATTGCAATTTTCAATTGATCCACCATCCACAGCCTTTTGGGGGACCATTTCCAGATTTTGACTACTTTTACATGAAAAAAAGTGTTTCCTCATTTCTAAATTAAACTGCCACAACAATACTGAAGATGCCCCAAATATCATAGCTTCAATCCAAACCACTTTCTACAAAGAGTCACAAAATAGATGATAGACATCTCATTTACACATGCAAGCAGCCTCAAGCCCATTTAATGAGTTGTCCACGGCAGTTGAACTGGAATTCCCCTTATAAATAAGGACCAAATGTCCATTTCAAAATGTTAAAAAAATTATTAAACAAACACATCTTTGCACCATTCCCTTTAAGCATTTGGCATGTATGGTGAGCTTTAGTTTTAGTTGAAGATTGGTTAAGGGTCTTATAGTAACAAAATGATATACAAATTTCCCCAGGCATGAATTTGCAAATGTGCTGAAGTGAAATGTATATATCCACAACTATATTAGTGAAAGTTTATCTGACTTATGCCTTCTAGGAAGTGTGTGCAGTGCCATGTGTTAAACTATTGGGCAGTGTATCCTGCCAATTGCACAAAAGCATGTTCTCAAATGGTGTTGGTGGACCAGCTTTCAGGTACCTTTTTTTTAAAGTTTCACTGTTTCACTTTATGTGTTATATATTTCACATTTAGAGTTAGTACTTGATGTAATGTTGTTTAGAATGGGAAAAAAAATGCTCCAACGTCTTTTTACAAGTGCATTACCATGCTTGGGATCTCTGCTTCATATTTAATCATACTTAATGTCCCTGGCTGCCAGCGTTCTCTCTCTAAAATGTTTACACCAGAAGCAGATTTGGACCCGACAGTAACATTGTTTGCATGTGACATTGTAAAGGAGCAATATTTTCTTCTCACAAAATGTGATTAGTATCACTATGGCGTAACAATTCAGACAATTCAAGATATATAAACCTGTATAGTATAAACAACATTCCTTTTAGAAGAATTTTTTTTATGCATGTTTGCTGTCAACAAAGATAAAAGTCTTATTTTTAGCAGTGGTGAAGTATGTGCAATACTCTCCCTCTGACATCCTGTCAAATTGCCATTTATTTTCCTCCCTTTTGTTCTACTGGTCTAATATTATTCTGTTTACCCCATGGGTCATGTTGAGGATTCTGATACATATTTAAATATATTATTTCTTTGTTTTTAAGAAAATAACATTCATAAAAGCCACGCAACCATTCATATGTCACATTGAATGTTTTCCTTTTAAAATAGATAAAATGTCTGAATAGGTTCTGACAATTACTGGTACATTTTTATAGCTCCCAGGATTTTTTTTCTATTCAGGAAATGATGCACATTCCTAACACTGAACTTTGTGAAGTGAAAGTGCAATTCTCACAATAAAGCAGTGATCAGTGTTTGTTTTTTTAAATGTAATTGTATTATTTTCATTGATTGCCACAACAGATAATATAGGTAAATGAGACTATTAAAATACAGACCTGTTTGATTTTGTGTATTAGTGCTACTGTCTGACATTCAAAGATGATTTTATTCAGATATTTTGATTGACCTAGAATTTCCTTGAAATTTTTGCTTTAACCATAGCAAATGAGTGACAGTATGTTCTGTTGTTCTCAAGGAAATTGTCACAAAACTGATTTGATTTTGTTTGATACTAACAAATATATTTAGTCATTTCTCTGATTCTAAGTTACTTATGGCAAAAGCCCTCCCTTCATTTCTATGTCCCACCCTACTTTAAATAGATAATATATTTGCATAGCTGTAACATGAGCTGTGAATCGGAATTTTAGATGACATTTTGAACATAACTAAAAGTAAAATGCTGTTAGTTTCCATCCATCAAAAGCTTTTTAGACCTCCTTTCCTCAAGAAACTCAAAGCAAAGTTAATTGCTAAAGACAGCATTTATTAATCATTACATCTTTTCATAATGCTGCATTTGACCTTGTATTGTGTCTTTATTTTTACTGTCAATCATAGGCAAATAAGATACACAGGAAATGTGAGTGCATGTTCCTATTGCAAGACTTACACATGTCAGTGGAATTTATATATAGGTTGTAATTAGGAGAGAGCTATGTTTTCGATATAATTAATTTTCAGTTTAACTTAATTCTCTGAAGGCATAATAGCACTGAGAAAAGTTTTGTTGACCATGCCATTAACTTGTGTTTTGTTATCAGAATTGGAGGAAGAAAAAGCACAACATTGCATTTTTCAAGCACAAAACAACTGCTTATATAAATTTAAGATGGTAGCAACTGACACTGAAAAAGAATATCTTTATATATTGAGAAACCCAGGTAAGTATTTTACATAATAACATTAAAATATTAAGAAACGTTGTGGCTGAAAAGTTCTATTAGCTCCTCAAAGATTATCCTTCCATTACATGAGTTTTAAAAAATAATGAAGCCATTGTCACTTTTTTTTTGTGGCCTTGCTTCACAGATTATTTCAAATATTGCATACTCTTTGAGTAAGGAAGCTTTGTATATCAATGCTCAAATAATTCGTGATGAGTTTTAATATGCTCCTGCTTTCTTGGCTGCTTTGAAACAATCCTGTGGTTTACCTCACCTGTATCTTGATAATAAGGGACATTTTAACACTTCCTTGCCTAGATATTAGTCTACAAGCTGTATTTTTTTTTCAAAAAGCTAACTGTTCTTTATACTTGGGGATCAATCTGAATTTCTTTATGCAATTTCTAACATAAAGGATTTTAACAATGTTATACAGTCATTGCATTTAAGAACTAGACATTTGTTTGGAACTCATTTCAGACACAAGCCGCAGTCTCAGCTGATGTGTCAGAATACCAAGTATGTGTGGCAGTGATAGCATTTTTGCATGCTTATTGGGTGACTTCAGAAATCACATGCCATTGTTTGAACCCTTGCTCTGAGTTGCTGCAATGCAGATTAAACCCTGATTTCACCTGCCAACTTCCTTGTATAATAAGAATGTGAAATAAAGTGAGATAGCGGCATTGTGGTCATGTTTAGAACAGTAATTCAGAGGCCAGACCTAATGTCAACCATTGTTACATCTGTAAAAGAATAAAAACAGTGGAGGATTCAAGTATCTGTAGTGTAAGCTTCAATGAGGAGGCCTTTAGGCTCAGCTCAGCACACCCATACGATTGGGACCCTCTCTTTTACAAGCCTAGATATCCAGCTTCGGATCAAACCTGGATCTCGACCTGAGATAAGCAAATTCAGGCGAAGCAAGCAACCTGCAGCAGGACTGGTGTACGGGAGGTTCAGTGATGAAAAGCATTTGGTAAAAAGGTGAGTGTGGGAGTGATGAAAACCACAGTTGGAGGGTCAACAACAGGATGACTTAGATGGCAGAAGAGGCTGCTTCAAAATGGTGCTGATTTGATGAGTATTTATTTAATTACAGTAATGGAGGTTATGTTAATTCATGCATTAAAGTGATATTTTAAATATTAATCACAGAATGTTTTTAATGTTTTGTTTTTATTGTTATTTTGCAGAATACTACCCTAGCCACAATATCGTTGCAATGTTTCTTGTCTTCTCTGTTGGTACAGTTATTACTGGATTATTCATTGTGATGATAATCAGACAAATAGTGATGCACTGGAACTCAAATGAAACAACTCATCCTGGAACCAATTGCAAAGTATCTCCTCCTCAAAAGGTAGAACTAATAGGTTATCGATTTGCAAATGGTCAGAAAGTTTAAAACCATTTTGATTATTAATTCATCATGAGGGAAATATACTGGGAAAAACTACTGAAGGTACAAATGTCTTTTCTTTTTCAAGGGAAAAACTTCATTACCTATAGTTAGTTCAGAAACTACAGCATTCAGGCGTGACAAGCCAGAGGAGCTCCATGTGTACATCAACAAAATGCAAGTAATTTCAGAAGCTTGACTTGTAACAAAAATGTCAGAAAAATATTACAGGATCCCATCTGTCATGGGTTCCAGACCAAATGACCTGCTCCCAAGACTGATATGATGAGAAGGGCATGTTCAATCAATTCAAGCTCACCCATCCAGAAACGACAGGAGTTCCCACTCTTTTTAATATTACCCAAATGTTTCTGAAGCCAGTCTTACATTCATGTATCCTATTGGGATGACCTAATTTCAAGTTGTGCTTTCATATTTTTGTGCTATTTCCTACTATCTACATCCATAGGGAGCCCTCTCAAACATTTTCTACCGAGCCTGAAAAGATGAACTTCCTCCAGTCTTTCTACATAATTCAGTGGTACCGAGAATTTTATTGAGAAGATTAAATAGATCTGTTTCCTTGTCTGTTTCCCAATTGATGACAATTCCAAAAAGTGTGTGCAAAATGTTAGCAAGAACGCAGCTCAGTACAAGGTTAACATGAAGTGATCAAGATTGCACACAGCATCTTGAGCAACAGTACTGTTTTGTTACGGCAATAATCTCAAACAGTTTAAAAACATTTCAGGCTCAAATTAATTGCAATTCAATATGAATTAACTGAAAATGTTTTCCAAAACAGAACTCTGTAGAGTTATCCGAGAGTTCTGCTAATATTTAGTATTTCAACAGAGCATTTTGTACGTTATGTCTTGTACTTACAAGAGCCACCAATCTTGGAACTGAAGAGATAGATGTAAGATAGGCCAGCAATGGATGACTCTCTGTGCAATAATAATATTTGTAAGCAAACCACTGGAAATAATTGCATTATTGTTCTGATTTTAGTTGTCACTACTGGGGAACTAAGTTTAATCGAATTCAAAATCATCAACAATACTGCATAGGTACTGAAATCTGTGAAATTATTTTCTCCAAGAAAGATAATACTGTGATGGTCCAATGACTGCTTAGCTTTTGTTTACTGAAGTTAAGAACAAATCTAAGACTGGTAAGGTGTATACTTCTGGATTCCTATTTTTGTGATTATTTATTTTGAAGTTGATAAAATGTTGATGAATGGAATTCAGTGTGTGTACTGAATCTCTGAAATACAAGTACCAAAACTCTCAACTGGGGTCCACTCCTGCTGGTATAATTAGCCACTTTAATCATCCACATCATGGTGCAGATGCTGTTGATATTTTTTTTCTGGAATTTCCCTGGGTTTTTGCCAAAGGTACAGTAAACAAGTAGAAAAGTATCTATGGATATTCATCTCTGCACTTTTAAATGTAAACCCAGGATTTTTAAAAGGGATCAAATCAGAAGTAGGGATACCAGATGGTGCCACCAGCCTCAGCACCAAGTCACTTCTGTGATGCCAACACCGAGCCATTTTGAATGAGGATATCAAGGACAGATGCCAGCTGGAAAGTGACTGAGCCAGTTATTGGAAATGGTAGGGCATATTAATCCAACATTACAGAACCCCTGGAATTTACAATTTGTAGAATTGATAGCCCATATTGATTGGTCCATTTCTGGACCAAGCCATCGTAATTGGCTTAAGGTGTAGAAGTAGTGGTCGCCAAAAGATCAAGTAAGACAAGCAAGCCCCAAAATGACACATGATTCCCCACCCCCAAAGTGATGGAGCGCTCCCCTGGCCTTTAATTAGTTGGAGCATTGCAGTGAGCATGGTTAAAGGCTGCCATGTTGACCCAATTAAAAATCCAGCCGATGATCTACAGAGGAACCTCGATTATCTGAACGACACGGGCAGGAAGTATTTTGTTTGAATAATGGAATGTTTGAATAGTCGAATGCCAGATAACACAGTTTAGCCAAACATCGGGACCTTGTGGTCATGTTCAGATAATCTGAAAATCAGATAATTGAATGCTGAATAATAGAGGTTCCTCTGTATATCTTTCCATTCACCAATTTTAGAAATATCTAAGTTGTAAAATATACTATGTATTTTCACAGAAAAATGTATAATTTTATCCTTAAAAACCACCAACATTGGCTGGTTGAAGTCAATGAAATGATCAAAGATGGTTGTATTTCAACTTCTATAAACTAGGAATTTCAGTACATGATATTATTCTATGAAGTTAGCATTTTTTAAAACTCCTCTGCTGCTTTTATGTTGACATTGATCGTGTAATGTTAAAGTCTAATTTATAGGCTTATGCTTTTGTTTGTAGGAATCCCTTTAAAAAATGCAATTCAGGCTTTCTCCCACATAAGAGCTGCATAGAATGCAAAGAAAGCTGTTGTCAGCAGTTTCAAATCCATTCTTGTTACTCATTTAAGTAAGATAGTTCCTCACTGATGCTTCCTGTCCTTGTTCTAATTTATACACATCTATTCATACTACACAAGTGCCAGACAATGGTCATCTCCAACAAAAAAGAATTGAACAATCTTCCCCCATGAGATTCAGCGATGTTACCATTGCTGAATTTTAAATCCTTGAGGATCACTATTGATCAGAAACAAAGCTGGATCACCAAATAAACACTGGCAAGCAGAACAGGTCAGAATATGCAGACCTTGCTGCAAGTAACTTTCTGACACCCCAAAACCTGCCCACTCTCGATAAGGATCATCAGCATGTGATAGAATACTCTCTGCTTGCTTGGATTACAGTTCCAATAACATTTAAGAAACTTTGACAGCATCCAGAGCAAGGGAACACAATTGATTGACACTACAATCACTGTTTTGAATATTCAGTCCCTCCACTAACTGCACACTGTGGCTGCAGTGTTTCTTATAGAAAAGACACACTGCAATTCCATCAACATCACTTAACAAACTCTGAACTTCTGTCTAGAAGAACATGGGAAGCAATTGCATTTGCGCACCACCAATTAATTTTTTTTTAAATCTAGCATTAAAAGTGCTCTGCAATTCTGTGCTCATCGGTTTATTTTAAAAGAAAGAGTAGATTTAAACTTTCAGTGGTGTCTTTTAACAATTGGTCATGAATCAGCCAGCATATGCACCCCACCCAACTTTCCTTTCCTACAAGCTGCTATTGTTTTGCTTTTACTGAATGCTCAGATTTAATTTTAAGGGAATAGTGGGTGGCATGGTGGCACAGTGATTAGCACTGCTTCCTAACAGCACCAGGGACCCGGGTTCAATTCCTGCCTCAGGCGACTGACTGTATGGAGTTTGCACATTCTCCCTATGTGTGCGTGGGTTTCCTCCCACAGTCCAAAAATGTGCAGGTTAGGTGAATTGGCCACGCTAAATTGTCCGTAGTGTTAGGTGCAGGGGTAAATGTAGGGGAATGGTTCTGGGTGGGTGTGTTTCGGCGGTTCGGTGTGGACTTGTTGGGCCGAAGGGCCTGTTTCCACACTGTAAGTAATCTAAGTAAATATTTAGAAACTTGCAATTCTCATCACAGGGGGGTGTGCTAGATCAATTTTGAACCTTATTAAAAAGCATTTAATTAGAATAATTTGGAAACATGAGTTGGCAGCATTTACCTCTTCCCTTATGCGCAAGTATCTCTCTGTCGACATATGTATATGTTTATGTATGTATTTTTTCTTTTCCTGTAGAACTGTGAGTAATTCTATGATGCACTGATGACAGTCTAGCCTTAAAATAATGTTATCACAACCTTCAGCTGTATAATTTATCTAAATGAATGATCCATCAAGACAGGGAGATGTTCTTCTGAATCAAAAATGAAGAGAAGTTTTGAAGAATTGATAAAGTCAATACTAATATAAAATCAAGGATCTGTGGATGCTGGAAATATGAAAAAAACAGAATATGCTGGAGAAGCTCAGCAGGACTTAACAGGATGTTAATTTCTTTTTACTCTGTACAGATGTTGAGTTTGTCCAGCATTCTCTGTTTTTGAGTAAATGTTTGTGTTCATTATTATATGGCAACATGCTTCCTGCAGTGGATTATTCTGTTGTTGTTCATTCCCAGCATTTATTGCACATGCTGTGATGTATTACTGATATTCGACAATGTTTTATGTTTGAATATAAAAATAATGGTTGCCCAAATCAACAGCCAAGCACTTAACCCTTGCATTATTATTCTCCCTGTGCCATTTTAGCTTAAGCAGTCACTTGTTTAAAATAAACTATTCTTGCTATTGGAATGTTGTCCAGATGAATGTCAAATGATACATTAAGTGTTTGTTAACTATTACTGCAAAGAGTAATATCTGGATATATGTTCTCTTATATGCAGTACCTTCTGACAGTTGAGAGAGAAATAGTGTGATTTTACAAAGTAAAGCCCTAAAGCTTAAGTCAAATGGGCCTGGAACACTTAGCATTAATAACAAGAATTCATGTTCCCTGACAAGAAATGAAAAGCATTAATATCATCAAAATTATGTATTGATATCTCTTCAGTTTACAAGTTGCTTTATTAAGACTGTTTCTTCCTAGCAAAGCAACATGCTGTTTTCTTGTTTCTTACCTGTATCATGATCTTTCATACCTTTAAAAAATGCATTGATACTACTGATGTAATTGAATAAGGCACAAAATGTGGAATAACAGAAAATAGATTGAGGGCAACAGTTGGAGAATAAATATCGATGAAGTTTGTTTTACAATAATATTTAATGTTCAGTTATTTTACAGTAATTTTTCTGCTATGAAGTTATTTGGTTAACACTGTGCACTTTAGAAAACAATGTAATTAGCAATTGAATACAACTGTTAAAAATTTTCACATTAAATACAAAAATTGGCCAATAGTTTTAGATGTCAATCCAATTTCTAAAAGAATCCAAACTTGCACTAACAATTAAAAAGATTTTTTATTTATTATGAGTTATGGTTATAGCAGTTTAAATGCTCATTTAATGTCTTATCTTGAGTCATTCTGTTAATTTATTGGATTTCTTTGTATTAGAGATAATATTTTTAGGTTTACTTTTGATCTTGTAAAAAGTTATGCGTTGCAAATGTTTAATAAAACATATTAATAGTTCATTTATCTTAAGATGTTGTTTAAGCAAAATCTTACTAAATGGTTTATTCTTTCTGTTTGTCATCATGGAGATAGATATATCTTTCACAGTTGCTGCTAATGACTCATCACATACAGTTAATCTAAAAGAAAACCTGCAAGATTCCCTAATCAATTCTATGTGCAGAATAAGTGAACCAGGGCTGGTTGAGTGAGATAGAGAGTGAGTTGATGTTGGGGGAGGGGGGGCGAAGCCATTGGTGGGAGGGGGGGGGTTGGATGTGAGGTTGTGCTATGATGAATGCAGGGTGCCTGGGAATGAGGAGCTCCACATTTTGTTGACCACAACATCACATGGTTAAATCTACCAGCCTAACAATGAGTGCAGGTCTTTCTCTTGCTGCCCATTAAGTGGAATAGTGACAGGATGAATTGAGCCACAGATAGTTGGTCTACCTGATGCCTGTTCAACAATCCATAAATCTTGGACTACTGTCAAAGGACACAACTCCTTCGTTAGTGAGGCCACCTAACAGTTTTTCTGTCTGTGTGTGGGTGGCATGTATTCAGCCTACATTCATGTCAGATATCAAATCTGAGAAGACTAGATTAATAAAGCATTTCTTTAATTAATTATTACTGGGTAGCTACTGAGCTGGGCTATCCTTACAATATATTGGCTTTTGAATAAACCAGTCTGGTTGCTTAAACAATGAACCTAGCATTGAATATGTACATTTTTGTAGCATTGTGGTTTTATATTTGTTTGAGTAGCATTGTTATAATATGACACAGTTTTAACCTACTTTTAGAATAAAAAAATTAAGATTGTGTGGCTCAGTTTTTCTTTTCAAGCAGTTTTGTAGATACCTCACCAAAAGTGTGAATGGTGTGCATGGATATAAAGTTTACACAATACTGTTACTTAAATATTTAATTGTTATGTTGTTAATAAATAAAAAGACATGGAGAGCCAGACCTAATAAGGATATACCTGTATTAGGTCAGATGTCAATAAGAAGTGTCGCGGAGTATCTGAAAGAAGAAAGGTGAGGTAGAGAGGAAGAGAGGTGTAGGGAGGGAACTCTAGGGCTTGAGGCTGAGGTAATTGAAGGCATACATCCGAATGGTGAAGCAATTAGAATTGGGAATGTGCAAGAAGATGAAGAGCAACACATTTTTCTGAGGATGTAGGCCTGGACTATATCATAGGCATAGGGAGGGGTAAGATCATTGGAGAGATTTGAAAGCAAGCAGGCAGATTTCAAAGGCTGGGAGCCAATGTCACTTAGCAAGTACTGGCATGATGAGTGATTTGGACAATCTGCAGGTTTAAATGAAGTCAGCAGAGTTTTGGATGAGTTCCAATGCACAGACAGGAATGTCGAAAGTCAACCAGGTGTATGTTGCAATAGTCAAGTCTAAAGCTGAAAATGTGTTGCTGGAAAAGTGCAGCAGGTCAGGCAGCATCCAAGGAGCAGGAGAGTCGATGTTTCAGATATGAGCCCTTCTTCAGGAATGAGGAAAGTGTGTCGAGCAGGCTAAGATAAAAGGTAGGGAAGAGGGACTTGGGGGAGGGGCATTGGAAATGCGATAGGTGGAAGGAGGTTAAGGTGAGGGTGATAGGCCGGAGTGGGGGTGGGGGCGGAGAGGTCAGGAAGAAGATTGCAGGTTAGGAAGGCGGTGCTGAGTTCGAGGGATTTGACTGAGACCAGGTGGGGGGAGGGGAAATGAGGAAACTGGACAAATCTGAGTTCATCCCTTGTGGTTGGAGGGTTCCAAGGCGGAAGATGAGGTGCTCTTCCTCCAGCCGTTGTGTTGCTATGGTCTGGCGATGCATGTCCTTGGTGGAGTGGTAGGGAGAGTTGAAGTGTTGAGCCACGTGGCGGTTGGGTTGGTTGGTCCGGGTGTCCCAGAGGTGTTCTCTGAAACGTTCCACAAGTAGGCGGCCTGTCTCCCCAATATAGAGGAGGCCACATCGGGTGCAGCGGATGCAGTGAATGATGTGTGTGGAGATGCAGGTGAATTTGTGGCGGATATGGAAGGATCCTTTGGGGCTTGGAGGGAAGTAAGGGGGGGAGGTGTGGGCGCAAGTTTTGCATTTCTTGCGGTTGCAGGGGAAGGTGCCGGGAGTGGAGGTTGGGTTGGTGGGGGGTGTGGACCTGATGAGGGAGTCACGGAGGGAGTGGTCTTTTTGGAACACTGAATGGGGAGGGGAGGGAAATATATCTCTGGTGGTGGGGTCCATTTGGAGGTGGCGGAAATGACGATGGATGATACGATGTATATGGAGGTTGGTGGGGTGGTAGGTGAGGACCAGTGGGGTTCTGTCCTGGAGGCGATTGGAGGGGCGGAGCTCAAGGGCGGAGGAGCGGGAAGTGGAGGAGATTAGGTGGAGGGCATCGCGATCACGTCTGGGGGAAATTGCGGTCTTTGAAGAAGGAGGCCATCTAGGTTGTACGGTATTGGAACTGGTCCTCCTGGGAGCAGATGCGGCGGAGACGAAGGAATTGGGAATATGGGATGGCATTTTTACAGCGGGCAGGGTGGGAGGAGGTGTAGTCTAGGTAGCTGTGGGAGTCAGTCGGTTTATAGTAGATGTCCGTGTTGATTCGGTCGCCCGAGATAGAAATGGAAAGGTCTAGGAAGGGGAGGGAGGAGTCTGAGATGTTCCAGGTAAATCTGAGGTCGGGATGGAAGGTATTGGTAAAGTGGATGAACTGTTCAACCTCCTTGTGGGAGCACGAGGCAGCGCCGATACAGTCGGTTCTATATCCTCAAAAAACATGCAACACGTTTGGCTCTGCTACAAAGGAGAGGAGCAAAAAGTGTAGAAATACAGTAATCATAAAGATTCAGTTCTAAGGGGAATAGATAGGCATAGATACTCCAGGATGGTATGTCACCTCTCTGATGCTAGGGTTAACGATATCTTGAAGCAGGTAAAAGACATCTTTGGGGGGAGACAGTGAGCAACCAGTGGTCATGGTATTCACATTGGTGCTCACAATATAAGTTTAAAAAGGGATAAAGTCCTAAAAGCAGGATATGGAGAGTTAGGAAGCAAGATAAAAAGTACGACTTATAGATGGGGTTTGCAGGATTACTAACAAATGTCACATGCTAGTCCATAGAAATAGCAGGATATATCATATTAAAATGTGGCCAAAGAGCTGGTGTGGGGGCAAGAGTTTCAGATGGCTGAGCAATTGGAAATAGTTTTCGGGGAGGTGGGAACAAACTGGATGAGTTGTCCCTGGCCAGGATCAAGGCTGATGCCCAAGGGGAAGTATTTGCTTGAATGGTTGGGGAGGGTTTAAACTAAATTGGCAGCAGGGTGGGAACCTATGCCAGGAGTCAGAGGACAGGGAATGAAGGACAAGAATACAACAGAAAGGGGAATAAGACAAGTGACAGGCAGAGGAATTAGAGGCCAGAATCAAACAAGGCCACAGTAAAAAAAATAGTGGGAAAGGGACAACGAACATTAAAAAGATAAGGCTTAAGTTTTCATTTCTGAATTCTGGGTGCATTTGAGATAAAGTGAATGAAATGAATCATGTAAATAGATATAGCTGGGATTATGGTGACATGGCTATAGGGTGAGCAGGGTTGTGAACCGAACACCTGAAGCTATTCAGTATTTATGAAGGACTGAAGAAAAGGAGAGATTGTGGAGTCAAAAAGGACATATTGAGGAATGATATTAGCTCAGACAATGTTGGATTTGTCTGAATAGAATTTAGAAATACCAAGGGGCAAAAAACAGTGGGAAAGGTGTATAGACCACCAAACTGTAATGGAGAGGTTCCAATTGTTATTAAACAGGAAATCAGTGCTGCGTGTGGTGAAGAAAACATCTGCAATTGTGGGTAACTTTAATCTGCATATAAATCAGACAAATCAAATTATTTAAATACCATTGAGGAAGAATTTCTGGTGTACATAGAAGATAGTTCTCCGGTGAACGAAAATCTAATTAGTATCAGTTTCAATAGTAACAATTGACCTAGTATCTGTTGTTGTTCCAAACCTCTACCACACTTTGTGTGCAGGTATGTTTTCTAAATTAATTCATAAAATATCCAGTCAGTTTTTAGGTCATGCCCCAAGACTCACCAATCAACAGAAATAGTTTCTCTCCATGTACTCCATCAGTTCCATTATTATCTTGAAACAATAATCAAATGACTCCTTAACATTTAAAATTCCAGGGGATCCAACCCCACCTTGTGTAACCCTTTCCTGTGTTTTAATCTTTGGAGTCTAGGTCTCATTCTAGCAAAACTGAACCGTGCTCCCTGCAATACCAAATACATTTAATCCTCAATTAAATTTGTGCTTCAATCTTGAAAATTTTGACGGCTCAAAATGAAGTGACTTTATGTGAAGCATGCTTTTCGATAGGAATTAACGTTAAAGCCAGAGTTAGATTCTGGCTGACAATTATTGCTTGGAACAGGTTTGAACTATGGTATATATGTACATTACTGTATATTCCTTGCTGAAATGGTTTTAATTTTGAAATATTGAAGAAATTAGTTACTTCAAGACACTTCCCAGCAGAAAACAACTTTTAAGACATTAGTGGAAATGTTACATTCCTAAATATCTTCATTCAGGAAGAAAATAACCGTTTAAATTAAAATAAATTTTAAAATACAGAATGAATATGATATAAATGTAATTGCCATCTGAAATTTTAATTAACCAAGCTCTGGCTCGTAGTGGATGTCAGTCAGTGCAGGAAGAATTACCCACACTGACTAATGTCTGGCTCTTTATGGATCCCAGTAATTCAGACCAAGTTTGCAACAGGAACCAGCTCAGAAAAGGAACAACGGAAGGCAGAAATAGGAGTTGGGGGGTAGGGTTAGGAGGTGAGTATGTTGTGTATCTCACGACCATTATGTCAGTATATGTGCTCATTGTAGGTATTTTCCAGTTAAACTTTTCAGACATGTAACTACACACCTCTTGTTTAGGCAGGGCTTGAACTTAGGCTGACTGGTTCATAGGTAAGTACATTACTACATCACAAAGCTCCCCATGTTCATGGTACCATTATTATAATATTAAGTGACCTGAAGGTATGAATATCTCATTCTCCATCATACACCAAGATCACTTGAACCATAATGCACTACTGGAAACACATTGCTCAATGTTACTCTGTTGTAACCCCCTAATCTAGCCCAGACATATGGGATCTGAAAATGCAATGTTTGAACATGATATTCAGCAATAATAAACATGTTTTTGATTCATCAATACCAGAATATCTGCACTTAGTGTTTTGCATTGCAAAGGATAATATAAGCATTGCTGTATCAGGTAATATCCTCTTTTAGATTACATCAGGGTGAAGAGGGACCGAGCTGAAAATGTGTTGCTGGAAAAGCTCAGCAGGTGAGGCAGCATCCAAGGAAAAGGAGATTCGACGTTTTGGGCATAAGCCCTTGTGGCCGAGTGGTCTGAGGCGCTGGATTAAGGCTCCAGTGTCGACAGGGGTGGGGGTTCGAGTCCCACCGCTGCCATCTTTGCTGATTAACTCCAGCGACGCAGTGTGTTAAAGTGCTGTTTAACAGCACCTGAAGAGGGACCGAGGGCAGGGCTGAAACAAGTAGAAGGCCAGGGCTCTGACTAAAGTAGCTGAGGCATGAAGAAAAGGCTTTGACAGCTGGTAGGACATACAAAAAACAACTTTAAATTTAATCTTTCTACATTGAATTAATACATTGTCATTATATTGTTGACAACGTTAAGGTAAAACAATGTTAACTGAGTCAACTTTAAATTGAAACTTACTGTTTCTCCTACCTAAATGTGTGGTGCCCAGTACTGCTAACAGTAGCCCAGGTGTGGTCTAAACAGGGCTTTGCATTAGCTAAAGCATTACTCCTACTCTCATGGAATCTAGTCCTGCAGATATAAATTCAGCCTTCCATTACCCTGAGAAGAATGAGAGGGGATCTTCTAGAAACATGTAAAATTATAAAAGAGATAGACAGAATAGAGGCAGGCAAGTTATTTCTGCTGGTGGGTGAGACTAGGACTAGGGGACGTAGCCTCAAGATTAGGGGGAGTAGATTTAGGACAGAAATGAGAGACGGTTTTTCCCAGAGTGTAGTGAATCTATGGAATTCTCTGCCCAAGGGAGCAGTCAAGGCAGGTTCATTAAATATATTTAAGACACGGTTGGATAAGATTTTGCATGGTAGGGGAATTAAGGGTTTTGGGGATAATGCAGGTAGGAGGTGCTGAGGTGATGGATAGACCATCCATGATCTTAATGAATGGAGGAGCAGGCTTGATGGGTCAAATGGCCTACTCCTACTGCTATCACAGGAATAGAGAATTCGACGTTTCGAGCATAAGCCCTTCATCAGGAATAAGAGAGAGAGAGCCAAGCCGGCTGAGATAAAAGGTAGGGAGGAGGGACTAGGGGGAGGGGCGATGGAGGTGGGATAGGTGGAAGGAGGTCAAGGTGAGGGTGATAGGCCGGAGTGGGGTGGGGGCGGAGAGGTCAGGAAGAGGATTGCAGGTTAGGAGGGCGGTGCTGAGTTGAGGGAACCGACTGAGACAAGGTGGGGGGAGGGGAAATGAGGAAGCTGGAGAAATCTGAATTCATACCTTGTGGTTGGAGGGTTCCCAGGCGGAAGATGAGGCGCTCCTCCTCCAGCCGTCGTGTAGTTGTGTTCTGCCGGTGGAGGAGTCCAAGGACCTGCATGTCCTCGGTGGAGTGGGAGGGGGAGTTAAAGTGTTGAGCCACGGGGTGATTGGGTTGGTTGGTTCGGGCGGCCCAGAGGTGTTCTCTGAAGCGTTCCGCAAGTAAGCGGCCTGTCTCACCAATATAGAGGAGGCCACATCGGGTGCAGCGGATGCAATAGATGATGTGTGTGGAGGTACAGGTGAACTTGTGGCGGATATGGAAGGATCCCTTGGGGCCTTGGAGGGAAGTGAGTGTGGAGGTGTGGGCGCAAGTTTTACATTTCCTGCGGTTGCAGGGGAAGGTGCCGGGGGTGGAGGTTGGGTTGGTGGGGGGTGTGGATCTGACAAGGGAGTCACGAAGGGAGTGGTCCTTGCGGAACGCTGATAGGGGAGGGGAGGGAAATATATCCTTGGTGGTGGGGTCCGTTTGGAGGTGGCGGAAATGGCGGCGGATAATACGTTGTATGCGCAGGTTGGTGGGGTGGTAGGTGAGAACCAGTGGGGTTCTGTCTTGGTGGCGGTTGGAGGAGCGGGGCTCAAGGGCGGAGGAGCGGGAAGTGGAGGAGATGCGGTGGAGGGCATCGTCGATCACGTCTGGGGGGAATCTGCGGTCCTTGAAGAAGGAGGCCATCTGGGTTGTGCGGTGTTGGAATTGGTCCTCCTGGGAGCAGATGCGGCGGAGACGAAGGAATTGGGAATATGGGATGGCGTTTTTACAGGGGGCAGGGTGGGAGGAGGTGTAGTCCAGGTAGCTGTGGGAGTCAGTCGGTTTATAATAGATGTCTGTGTTGAGTCGGTCGCCCGAGATAGAAATGGAAAGGTCTAGGAAGGGGAGGGAGGAGTCTGAGACAGTCCAGGTGAATTTCAGGTCGGGATGGAAGGTGTTAGTAAAGTTGATGAACTGTTCAACCTCCTCGTGGGAGCACGAGGCAGCGCCGATACAGTCATCGATGTAGCGGAGGAAAAGGTGGGGGGTGGTGCCAGTGTAGTTGCGGAAGATGGACTGTTCCACATATCCTACAAAGAGGCAGGCATAGCTGGGGCCCATGCGGGTGCCCATGGCAACTCCTTTAGTTTGGAGGAAGTGGGAGGATTGAAAAGAGAAGTTATTCAGGGTGAGGACCAGTTCAGTCAGTCGAAGGAGGGTGTCAGTGGAAGGGTACTGGTTAGTGCGGCGGGAAAGGAAGAAGCGGAGGGCTTTGAGTCCTTCGTGATGGGGGATGGAGGTGTACAGGGACTGGATGTCCATAGTGAAAATAAGGCGTTGGGGACCGGGGAAGCGAAAATCCTGGAGGAGGTGGAGGGCGTGGGTGGTGTCCCGAACGTAGGTGGGGAGTTCTTGGACTAAAGGGGACAGGACCGTGTCGAGGTATTGGGAGATGAGTTCGGTGGGGCAGGAGCAGGCTGAGACAATGGGTCGGCCGGGGCAGGCAGGTTTGTGGATTTTGGGCAGGAGGTAGAAACGGGCGGTGCGGGGTTGTGGGACTATGAGGTTGGAGGCGGTGGATGGGAGATCCCCTGAGGTGATGAGGTCCTGGATGGTCTGTGAGATGATGGTTTGGTGGTGGGAGGTGGGGTCGTGGTCAAGGGGGCGATAAGAGGAGGCGTCCGCGAGCTGGCGTTTGGCTTCAGCGGTGTACAGGTCAGTGCGCCAAACTACCACCGCGCCTCCCTTGTCTGCGGGTTTGATGGTGAGGTTGGGATCCCTGAGATGCTGCCTAACCTGCTGTGCTTTGACCAGCAACACATTTGCAGCTGTGATCTCCAGCATCTGCAGACCTCATTTTTTACTACTGCTATCACCATTATATTGTAAAAATTATTTTATATTACCTGTTCATGTTTGTTGGATTCCAATTCTGTTTGGAACACCACTTATTCAAGCTTCTCATCTTTTATAAAGTACCCTATTTAATATATTTTTAGATCTAAAGTGAATGAGCACAGATTTGTCTACTTTAAAATCCATTTTGCCCATTTACTTAATCAATATTGCTTTGTAATGTTGCATTTCATCTACATGAGTTAAAATGCCACCTATCTTTGTATCATCAGTAATTTTGGTTATGTGGCTTTTTAATCCCCATCTAAATCATTAATGAATATAGAAAATATTTGAGGCCCTAACACCAATCCTTGTGGGACAATATCAGTAGCATCCCGCTAATTGAATGACCTGCTCATTATCCCCACTTCCATCTTTGTCTCAAATAATTTCCTAACCAGGGCAGCAATTTGCTTTAAATTTAAACAAGTCTTTCATGAGGGATGAAATCATATTCTTTCTAGAACATCATATAATTAAAATACATTTTACTATGTCCGTTAGTTTAGGGCCTTCGGGGAATTGGAATAGATTTGTAAGGCATGGCTCATATTTTTTAAAAATGTGGTTCTTGTTCATCAGCTGAAGATTAACAATAGACTTTGATTATTTCTTGAGAAAAGATGGTAGGCCAACTGTTCTATGATTCTATGATTTCCCTGTCTCACTTTCCAATTAATAGATGGTCATGTACAACTCTCCAAACCAATGTCCCAGGAGCAACAGAAGATTCTAGGTTCAGGTACATGCAACATTTTCAGCAATTTCTTTTAAAACCTTGGAATGGGAATCATCTGGTCCTGCTACTTTGTCACTCTTTAGGGACAGTATTTGCTTTATTGCTGTTATTTTGGTAAGTCTCTACGCCTTCATTATTAATTAATTAATTATTAATTTCTGGGATTTCCAGCATGCTGTACTGTAATAACAAGCGACAGTGAAGTATCAAAGTTTCCATCATGTCCTTATTTCACTGAAGTCAGAAAACCCCTGTGGGCTTCGATGGGGACTACTCCCCTCAGAGATTTGAGACATGGCTGCCTTTTTGCTGCACATGCAGTGTGTTTGCCATTTATGCTGCTGGCACAGGGAGTAGTTGAGGGCTTGACATAGCGTACTGCCATGTAGCAAGATATATACCCCCATTGACTGAGGACTGCTGACCAGCAAAGCAAATTGCCTGTTTCTGTGACTGCACTATTTGGCACAGCATGGGAAAGCAAGGCAAGGCAAGCAAGATAAGGAAGGTAGGCATGCAGGTAGGTGCTAAGCGAGTGAGCACTAAGAGAACAAGTGAACAGCCCAGAGATGCAGATTGCACGCTGGGTGACTCTTCCTGCCCTCCCTGCTGTGGCCTTTTAAAGCTAATTGCTGGTGTGTCCTGCAAAACAAGGTTGTGGTGTCTGTGCACTCTGCCAGTGCATCAAAGCAGTAGTTGTGAGGGGTTCTCAGATAACAGAAGCGAGTCCATGGAGGGGGAGTGCGTTCAGCTCATGCCTGACGATTGTGCCCTGGGATATTGTTGCCACGTGACCAACATGAAGGTGCTGCAGAGCAAGCAGTGATCTGAATCTGCCAGGTACCAGCTCTGGTTTCCTCGTCGATGTTTCCTGAGGTAAGGTGGGAGCCTGAATATTAATGAGGGAAGTTGTGCCATTAACAGGGCAGCTAACAAGAGTTAAGCCCCGTTAAATTGGGGATTATTGATAATCTCACCAGATTGCTTGTGAAAAGCATAAAAAAATGAAATGAGGTGACCTCATTGCCAGGAGGGCTTTGCTGCACTTGTCACCCAGTCCTAACAGATCTCACCATGACCCACATCACTCTGGCCTCAATAAGATTCCACCCATAATGTCATTAATCTTCTCATCTTGTGCTCTGGTGGACTTCATTCCAGCGTTGTTTTAGTGAAGCATAGTCAGTGTGCTGCCTGGTGACCCTCTTACATGTTGATAGTACATCGAAAATTCCAACATAAAATGACATTAAAAAAATACATTAATGAGAGGTCAAATTAGTAACATATTAATATTACTAATATTTCTATTCATATTAAAGGTCAAGTTGTGATAGTTCTATCAGGGCTGTTACATAGGGCTGCTCTCTCACTAGAGAGAGATGACTGGTGGTGGTTTAACCTGAGGGGTAGCCCAACTGAGGTAAGAGGAGAGTTTGAGAAGGAGAATCCTTCTAGTGCTGATTTATTAGATCCTGAAATGTCTTGTTTCAACATCTTTTAACAAATAAATGAAACTACAACAATTAAGAAAGAATATATTATCAAATGAAAAATTGAGAAATATGCGGCATTTTATAATCTCTTGTGGTGGTGAAGACCCTGCATTCAAACACAAGCTTTGTTGAAGGAATTAATCTTAGTTGGTACAGAATCTAAGGTGTTGAAACTAGTTTCATACCACTGGGTTATGGAGAAACCTCTCATTTAATTTGACTGCTGCTCTTTTCTGTCTGGGGAACCCTGTTAAAATTCTATGTGAGTATTCAAAAAGGATGAGAATGCAGGTAGCAGTGAAGCAACTGCAATCAAATAACTACATTGCATTCATAGTTAATGTTCACAGATTTACCAATGAACTGGTCGGCGAGGTATTAGAAGACTGTTGCTACTTTTAAAACTGTATCTGAGCAAGTAATTAACTCTTCAGATCAGGGAAAAGAGGAAGATAGGAGACAATTGGGGGAAAAAAAAATCAGTCCCAAGTAACAAGTACCTTGTCTATCTGCACGTGTGTGATCCAGGTATGAGGCCTCACTGTGGCAAATGAAGTTCAAAACAATTGAGTTACACAGCATTATTTACTACTGCACTCGCCAGTGGCATGGCTGTCTGATAGGAGCATATTCTATGATTAGGAAACAAATTGGAAACGAAGAAAATGCAGTTGATCAATATTTTTACATGCTGTTTTCAGTAAAATCCTAATATAAGGATTTACATGTATGTTACACTAAGCACACAAAAAAAATTCAAAAACTACAAATTTGTACTGCCAGCTAATAAGTCTCATCACTATCAATGTGGAAACCAATTTAGCCCACCAGAGCAATGATAGTTGTCTGAACACTGGGATTGACAACTTGGTCACATAGTGATAGAGATTCCTTCATGGGAAGACATTCTGGTGTCTGGTCCTAGCAGATGAAATGAACACCACAAGCGAGACGGAAACAGTCCAGCTGGAATATTTCCCCCATTATGAATATTGGGGCTCTTTGAAAATTGTGATTGTGATGGTAAGGAGGGGCTTCTGCTGTTGTGTGAGAAAGAACAGAAAATTTCAGAATGACTGTGGTGTTTTAACTTAATCATTTAATGATTGTTTTACTTAATAGTTTGGTGTCACATGCATGGCAGTAGGTGTGGTGATGACTTAAAAACACTGCTGCCCCAGGTTACCTTATCTTAAAAGAATGAGGTAAAAGCCAGACACTTAATAACATTTTTTGGTGAATGTAACTGTTAGGATTGATGAATTGCAATATGTGCAAGCTGTGAGGTATATGTGTCAGGTTCACATCAGTATCACTGTGAGGTGCGGTGAAGTATGTGAATGTGAGACATGTGTAATGTTTATGAAATAAAGTTAGTGATTACTTGAGGTAGATGGAATTTGAGCAATTTGTCAGGCTGTTGGAACAATTAATAGTATATGACAAGGTTCCACACGGTAGACTGGCTCTATTCCTGATGAAGGGCTTTTACCTAAACGTCAATTTTCCTGTTCCTCAGATGCTGCCTGACCTGTTGTGCTTTTAGAACATAGAATATAGAACATTACAGCGCAGTACAGGCCCTCGATGTTGCACTGCCCTGTCATACTAATCTGAAGACCATCCCATCTACACGATTCCATGTACGTCCATAGGCCTGTCCAATGACGACTTAAATGCACTTAAACTTGGCGAATCTACTACCGTTGCAGGCAAAGCATTCCATACACTGACTACTCTCTGAGTAAAGAAACTACCTCTGACATCTGTCTTATACCTATCTCCCCTCACATTAAAGTTGTGTCCCCTTGTGTTTGCCGTCCCCATACTTGGAAAAAGGCACTCCCTGTCCACCCTATCTAACCCTCTGATTATCTTGTATGTCTCTACTAAGTCACCTCTCAACCTTCTTCTCTCTAATGAGAACAGCGTCAAGGCCCTCAGCCTTTCCTCGTAAGACATTCCTTCCATACCAGGCAACATCCTAGTAAATCTCCTCTGCACCCTTTCCAAAGCTTCCACATCCTTCTTATAATGCGGTGACCAGAACTATACACAATACTCCAAGTGTGGCCGTAACAGAGCTTTGTACAGCTGCAGCATAACCTCCTGGTTCCGGAACTCAATCCCTCTATTAATAAAGGCAAAACACTGTATGCCTTCTTAACAACTCTGTCAATCTGGGTGGCAACTTTCAGGGATCTGTGTACATGGACACCAAGATCTCTCTGCTCATCTGCATTCCCAAGAATCTTACCATTAGCCCAGTACTTTGCATTCCAATTACTCCATCCAAAGTGTATCACCTCACACTTGTCCACATTAAACTCCATTTGCCACCTCTCAGCCCAGCTCTGCATTCTATCTATGTCTCTCTGCAGCCTACTACATCCTTCATCACTGTCCACAACTCCATCGACCTTACTGTCATCTGCAAATTTACTAACCCACCCTTCTAAGCCCTCATCCAGGTCATTTATAAAAATGACGAACAGCAGTGGACCCAACACCGACCCTTGCAGTACGCCGCTAGTAACTGGACACCAAGATGAACATATTCCATCAACTACACCCTCTGTTTTCTTTCAGCAAGCCAATTACTGATCCAAACTGCTGTCTCCCACAATCCCATTCCTCCACATTTTGTATAATAGCCTACTGTGGGATGCCTTGCTGAAATCCATATACACCACATCAACCGGTTTACTCTCATCTACCCGTTTGGTCACTTTGTCAAAAACTCAATAAGATTCATTAGGTACGACCTACCCTTCACAAAACCGTGCTGACTGTCCCTGATAAGATTATTCTTTTCTAGATGGTTATAAATCCTATATCTTATAACCTTTTCCAACACTTTACCAACAACTGAAGTGAGACTCACTGGTCTATAATTACCAGGGTTGTCTCTACTACCCTTTTTGAACAAGGGAACCACATTTGCTAACCTCCAGTCCTCAGGCACTATTCCTGTAGACAATGATGATTTGAAAATCAATGCCAAAGGCTTGGCGATCTCGTCTTTTGCTTCCCAGAGGATCCTAGGATAGATCCCCTCTGCAGTATTTCTAATACCTCTGCCTTATGAACCTCAATCTCTTCTAGTCTAGATGCAAGTATCTCTGTATCTTCTTCGCCAACATTTTCATTTTCTATGGTGAACACTGTCGAAAAATATTTATTTAGTGCTTCTCCTATCTCCTCTGCTCCACACACAACTTCCCACTATTATCCTTCATTGGCCCTAATTTGACTCTCGTCATTCTTTTATTCCTGACATACCTATGGAAAGCCTTAGGGTTAACCCTGATCCTATCCTCCTGGCTCTTCTGAGCTCTCTTTTTAGGTCTTTCCTGACTTCCTTGTAACCCTCAAGCGCCCTAACTGTGTTTTCACATTTTGTCCTAACATAAGCCTTCTCCTTCTTCTTGACCAGGGATTCCACTTCCTTCGTAAACCATGGCTCACGTGTTCTATATCTTCGTCCCTGCCTGACAGGTACATACTTATCTAGGACACACAGGAGTTTTTCCTTGAATAAGCTCCACATTTTTAATGAGCTCATCCCCTGCAGTTTCCTTCCCCATTCTAGGCTTCCTAAATCTTTCCTAATTGCATTGTAATTTCCCTTCCCCCAACTGTAACTCTTGCTCGGTGGAGTATACCTATCCCTTTCCATCACTAAAGTAAACCTTACAGAATTGTGATCGCTGTCTCCAAAGTGCTCACCTACTTCCAAATCTAACACCTGGCCAGGCTCATTGCCCAGTACTAAATCTAAAGTAGCTTCATCCCTTGTAGGTCTGCCTACATACTGTGTCAGGAAGCCCTCCTGCACACACTGGACAAAAACTGACCCATCCATAGTACTCGTATTATAGTGATCCCAGTCAATATTTGGATAGTTGAAGTTCCCCATGACAACTACCCTGCCTCTCTCACTCCTATCGAGAATCATCTTTGCTATCTTTTCCTCTATATCTCTGGGATTATTCGGAGGCCTATAGCAAACTCCCAGCATGGTGACTTCTCCTTTTCTGTTTTGAACCTCAGCCCATACTATGTCAATTAATGAGTCCCCAAACTTCCTTTCTACAACTGTAATATTGTCCCTGACCAACAATGCCACACCTCCCCCTCTTTTACCATCTTCTCTGTTCTTACTGAAACATCTGAATCCCAGAACCTACAACAGCCATTCCTGTCCCTGCTCTATCCATGTCTCAATAATGGCCACAACATCGAAGTCCCAGGTACCAACCCACGCTGGCAGTTCACCCACTTTATTTTGGATGCTCCCCACGTTGAAGTACACACACTTCAAACCAGGTTCTCACTTGCCAGTGTCAGATACTTGATTTGGGAACTCCCTACTCTCATCCTCTTCTGTACCTGTCCTACAATTTTGGTTCCCATCCCCCTGCTGTATTTGTTTAAATCCAACTTAATAGCTTTAGCAAATTTCCCACCTAGGATATTAGTACCCCTCTGGTTTAGATGAAGACCATCCTGGTTGTAGAGGTCCCACCTACCCCAGAAAAAGCTCCAATTATCCAAAAGCCCAAAACCCTCCCTCCTGCACCATCCCTGTAGCCACGTGTTCAACTCCTTTCTCTCCCTATTCCTCACCTCACTAGCACATGGCATGGGCAGCACCACTCTAATCTAGACTCTGGTTTCCAGCATCTGCAGTCCTTGTTTTTACATGGTAGACTGGTGAGCAAGGTTAGATCACGTGGACTGTTGGGAGAGCTAACCATTTGGATACAGTATTGGCATAAAGGTAGAAGACAGAAGGTGGTGGAAAAGGGTTGCTTTTTGGACTGCAGGGCTGTGACCAGTGGTGTGCCATAATGATCGGTGCTGGGTCCATTGCTTTTTAACATTTATATAAATAATTTGGATGTGAACATAGGAAATATGGTTATTAAGTTTTCAGATCGTAACAAAATTGCTGGTGCAATCAACAGTGAAGAAGATTACTGCAGAGTACAACAGGACCTTGATCAAATGGGCCTATAGGCCGAGGAATGGCAGATGGAGTTTAATATGGATAAATGTGAGGTACTGCATTTTGGAAAGGCAAGTCAGGGTTAAGGTGAGAGGGGAAATATTTAAAAGAGACCTAAGGGGTAACTTTATCACGCAGAGAGTGGTGCATGTATGGAATGAGCTGCCAGAGGAAGTGGTGGAGATTGGTACAATTACAATATGTACAATGGATCTAGAAGGATACATGAAGAGGAAGGGTTCAGAGGGATATGGGCCAAGTGCTAGCAAATGGGACTTGATTAATTTAGGATAGCTGGTTGGCATGAATGAGGTGAACAGAAGGGTCTGTTTCCGTGCTGTACATCTCTGTGACTCGATGATATTTGAAGGTGCATTCACCGATCTTGGCCACTCTCAGTTTGTACAGATGTTTGTGTAACACTGCAATCAGGTCCCTTGGACTTAATTCCTGACATTGACCCTGACGCTTACTTGGTCTCAATATCTTCTGGACAAATCTCTGAAGGATTTCCTGCTACTTTTGGATCCTTTTTCCTGTGTAACAACCCATCATCAAAGCCTAAAATGCTGCTTCTGAAGCATCGAGCCCCACACTCTGCCATGTTGTGCGACTCTTCATTGTTCCAAAGCTGGGATTCACTTCATGTATATTTCCAGGACCTCCTCAGGCTGAAATCACCAACCCTTTCAGAAGTACAGCTAACATTAGCTTGAGCTAGTAGCTAATAACATTGGTCCCAATTCAGATGTAAAGTCAAATGGCTTGCATTGGCTGAAGACTGGAAAAAATGTAAAACTAAAAGCAGCACATAGTCAAATACTAACCCTGTTGCAGCCAATGGCTGCAGGTTAATTGTACATTGCAATCCCTGTTCCTGTCTTTAGGAGCTGTCAAATTTAGAACTTCTCCTGTGTCTCGAGGTGAACTCTTACTTTTGGAACTTTAACATGGAAAGCTATCAGAAGCAGTAATCCCTCTAATTGGGTTACTTCCATTGTAATTTGGAGACAACTGACAATATGGATTTAGTTTAAAATCACACAACACCAGGTTATTGTCCAACAGGTTTAATTGGAAGCGCACTAGTTTTCAGAGCGACGCCCCTTCATCAGGTGATATCACCTGATGAAGGAGCGTCACTCCGAAAGCTAGTGTGCTTCCAATTAAACCTGTTGGACTATAACCTGGTGTTGTGTGATTTTTAACTTTGTACACCCCAGTCCAACACCGTCATCTCCAAATCATGACAATATGGATTATTGTCTTTGTCAGCCTGTGGTCTCTGCTTTTTCAGTGGTTAAGTCCTCCCAAGCCAAGTAAAGACAAACTGTCTCATCAGCACCAACTAAACAACTTGACCACTGGACCCAGGCAGGATAAACACCAAACAGATGCTAATCTGTTCTGCCTTTGCTGTGGAAAATAATATTGAGCCACAAAACTGCAGAAATGGACAACCAGCTCATTTCCTGCATCTTGTGGTTGCTCTACTGTCCATACCTCTTACAGCAGGGAGATGCTGCTCATAATCACTCTGCATTTTGAATTGGCCCTCTAGTTTGCTGAATAAATAACCATGATGTTCTGGTCTTATTTCGGAGGTTTTTAAATGATCAGTAGAATTAGCTGCATAGGAATAGGAACTGATGTGGTGGCTTCAGTTTTTGTGGGAAGTGGCTAGAATACTTTCAATTGTACATCAGTGCTAACAGCATGTAGCAGAACTAGTTCTGATCCAGTTTTTCTACTTCTGTCCCTCCCTCAAATTTATTTTCAGTAGGTATTCATGACCTACCCTTTGACATACAAGACATGGATTCAATGCTCACCAATGTTGTGAAACAGGGAACAGTAAAAAAACGTGGAAGAAATCTTCAGGAATACATGATCTGGTGGAATGTAGAGACATGGCATTTGAAACTTCACTCAGAAAAATGCATTTCAGTGGGAAGAACGCAAGAGGCAAGACAAATGATACAATTGTTCAAAGGTCCACAGAGGCCAGTGTCCCAGCACCAACCAACCATTTATTGACACTTCTTGAGTCTTTGATGTTTATCCAGCTCCCTCAGAGGCAACTCTCAGAGTGAGCAGGATCTCTGACACTCCTGGACTCCCGATTGGACCAGATTCACAGGGTCAAAAAGTGTGGCGCTGGAAAAGCAAAGCCAGTCAGGCAGCATCCGAGGAGCAGGAGAATCAACTCTTCGGGCATTGGTCCTTCATCAGGAATGTAGGGTTGGGTGAAGAGGGCTGAGAGATAAATAAGAGGGTGGGGCTGGGGAAAGGTAGCTGGGAAGGCGATAGGTAGATGCAGGTGGGTGAGTGAAGCAGAAGGGTGGAAAGGAAGATGGACAGGTAGGATAGGTCTTGAGGGCGGTGCCGAGTTGGAGGGTTGGCTCTGGGATGAGGTGGAGGGAGGAGAGGTGAGGAAGCTGGTGAAATCGATGTTGATGCCGTATGGTTGGAGGGTCCCAAGGCGGAGGGGGGGTTGAAGTGGTCAAACATGGGGCGGTGGGGTTGTTTGGTGCATGTGTCCCAGAGATGTTTCCTGAAACATCCTGTGAGTTTGTGTCCTGTCTTCCCATTGTAGAGGAGGCCACATCGAGAGCAGATGAGGTGTTTGGCTAATATACTGCCATGGAGATTAGGTGGAGCTGCACAGGAGGATTTAAACTATTAAGGTGGGGTGTGGGACTAGGGAGATAGTGAGGAAAGAGATCAATCTGAGACTGGTACAGTTGAGAAAAGAATTGAATCAAACAGTGAGGGCAGGCAGGGACAAGGTAGGACTGATAATTTAAACTGCATTTATTTCAATGCAAGAGGCCCAATAGGGAAGGCAGATGAACTCTGGGCATGGTTAGGAACATGAGACTAGGACATCATAGCAATTACAGAAATGTGGCTCAGGGATGGACAGGACTGGCAGCTTAATGTTCCAGTATAGAAATGCTACAGGAAGGACAGAAAGGGAGGCAAGAGAGGAGGGGGAGTGGCATTTTTGATAAGGGATAGCATTACAGATGTATTGAGGGAGGATATTCCTGGAAATACATCCAGGGAAGTTATTTGGGTTAAACTGAGAAATAAGAAAGGGATTATCACCCTATTAGTCAGAGGCAAATTGAGAAAAAAATTTGTAAGGAGTTACCAGTAAGAATAATATGGTGGTTATGGAGTGGGATTTTAACTTTCCATAGATAGACTGGGACTGCCATAGTGTTAAGGGTCTAGACGGAGAGGAATTTGTTATGTGTGTACAAGAAAATTTTCAGATTCAATTTGTGGATGTACCTGCTAGAGACGGTGCAAAACTTGACCTACTCTTGGAAAATAAGGCAAGGCAAGTGACTGAGGTATCAATGGGGGAGCGCTTTGGGGCCAGCAACCATAATTCTATTAGTTTTAAAATAGTGATGGAAAAGGATAGACCAGATCTAAAAGGTGAAGTTCTAAATTGGAGAAAGGCCAATTTTGACGATATTAGGCAAGAACTTTCAAAAGCTGATTGGGGGCAGATGTTCGCAGGTAATGGGGCGGCTGGAAAATGGGAAGCCTTCAGAAATGAAATAGCAAGAATCCAGAGAAAGCATATTTCTGTCAGGGTGAATGGGAAGGTTGCTGGATGTGGAAGGTATCCTTTGGGGTCTTGGATGAAGGTGGGAGGGGAGATGTGGACACAGGGTGCAGGGCACAGTGGGGAGCAGCCCCAATCAGGGAACCCATATTATATGTGTTTCACCCTTGTTATCATCAATCCAGATAGAGAAAACTGGATGTGCATTTATGCAAAATTGGGAAATAGCAGAATATGTTGAGAAAGTTGTTTTGTTTTCAAAATGAGATCATCGACTATATTAATAAAGACACAGGGAGTAACTTGAAGCCTCCACAATGTGTGAATTTGTGTCAGGCAAGATGTGAACATGAAAATAATTTCAAAACCAACCTGTACTTGCCTTGAAACTGGCCGTGCTTGCAGAGGTGAGGCTGGGACTAGACAAGGGTGGCCTGGTGGGTCAGTGGGTTACCACTGCTGTCTCACAGCACCAGGGACACAGTCTGTGTGGATTTGCACATTCTCTCAGTGTCTGTATGCGTTTCAACTGAAAGATTTGGTTTCCTGCCACAGTCCCAGTACAAATTAGGTGGATTGGCCATGCTAAATTGCCCCATAGTGTCTAGGAATGTGCAAGCTAGGTGGGTTAGCCATGGGAAATGCAGGGTTACAGGGATAGGGTAGAGTGGTTGGTCTGGGTGGGAGAGTCAGCATAGGCTCAATAGGCCGAATGGCCTGCTTCAACACTGCAGAGATTCAATGAGCCAATCCACTTTGAAGAGTCAGCTCAGTTGCTAACAGCTTTTGAGTTGGCTACATGCCTCCATTTTCTCGACTGGGTATTACTGCGGGTAAAGTGAGTACCAGAGTGCTGTTTTAGTCCAGGAGGTGAAGTGGTTGTCTTAAATCCAGTAAACTTCGCTGCTTCACTCCCAACAATTACCCCTGGATTGCCCTCTCTCGCAAGCTGATGAAAGGTCTTTAACCACAAACACTGGGGCAGATTTTCCACTGGCCAGACAATTATTATCCCATTGTAGATTGGAGATTTGCTCAGGGCCCCTTCGGAGTACACTCTGAAGGAATTGCCCAGGGAATTGAATTTTCTGCTGAGTGATTTCTCTAGACCTTGAACTCTCCAAACATCTCCATTTAAATCAGAAATTTCCAATGAAATTAAGTAAAATAATCACTCAGGGCAATTTAAATTAACTCCTGAGTAACCACTTAACAAACACTGTCTTATATCGCACACGTCCATCTACGCTTCTCCTGTACCCCTCAGACCGTGCCCTCCACTTGAGAATTCAACCCCAGTTTTCTCCCTACCAGAACATGACCTGATGACCCCCTGGAATGCAATCACCTCTACTTCTCCCCTCCAATCCACTTGACCCAATCTAAATTCCAGCCCCATGCCCCTCCCCCCAGCCAAAGCCTTCATCCACCAGATCCAAAAGGAACCTCTCTCCCTCCTCCTGCATCTACTCACCTCGACCCCACTGCCACTGGATGTAATGACCCATGCGACTGCCAGACCTGACCCAAACCCCCAGGGGCGACACCCACCCACCTCACTACTCGGTGACCCAATTCCTCCTGCCCACCCCCATCTACTCTAAAGATGACATCATATAGCCTATCACCTTGCACCTGGCCTCTTACCCCTACCTTATCTGGCATCCTACCACCTGACACCCTATGCGATCCCCAGCTGGTAGGCGTCCTACTCTCCCAGCACCTGAACAAAATACGTAGCTTAGCATTTCCCCATGACAACCGCTGTCAAAGTGGCAGTCACAAACTTTATTGTGAACAAGAAGAAAATGAGTCAATAAAAAACCAAAAAATAAGTCAACAGCCAGCAAGAGGCTCAAGCCAATGCCTTAAAGCTGTTGCTAACAGGCTTATCTGTAACTGGGTTATTCTGAGTGGCAGTGAAGTGGGGCCTTTACTTGGTCTTTAATTGGTAACTTGATGGCCTCAAGTGATCAAAGGCTGGAGTTGTCGACCATGAGTATTCTCACCCAGAACTTATTTCTGGTGGAAGTAGAAAGGTGTTTGGGCTGGTTACATCACTCTCACCTCAGTTACGACACTTTGTGTGCACCTCCCAGCTGACCGCCATCAAGTAAAGAATGTTCCACCTAACGTGACTAAGCAATTTTTGCTACTGATTATGTTTGAAATATAATGATGAACATTCCTCTGAAAACCTTTCAAAATATTTCTGCTCCACTCCTGCATGAAACTTGTAATACTTCTTAACATTGTTTTGGAAAGCTTGACGGAGGAATCAAAATAAATAAGGAAGAGTGATGCTAAAACACAATTTGATAAGGTGAAAGATATAAATTGGGGTAAATGTAAAGGTAATTTACTGAGTAGGTCAAAGAGCATAATGTAAGTACAAATTTTCAGAAGACATTTAATGAGCTGGCTCACAAGTATCATGTTCAAAAAGGTTTGTGTAAGACAAAAATGAAGTAGTATTGGTGGAATACGAGCTGATGAACATGATATAAAAAAGCCTGATTTTGACGCGCCATAGATATCAATATTTGCACATCCAGAGGAGCCCTTGTGATTCACAAATGTTCCTGGATGATCTGAAGGAGCCATGGTTACAGTGAATGACATCCTATCCCTGTGGGAAGTCAACCAGAGAGCCAAATCCAAATGCCTGCTTCTGATTGGCCTCACCACAAATGGGGTGGCATGGTGGCTGAATGGTTAGCACTGCTGCCTCACAGTGCCGGGGATGGGAGTTCAATTCCAGCCTCGGGCACCTGTCTGTTTGGAGTTTGTACATCCTTCCTGTGTTTGCGTAAGTTTCCTCTGGGTGGTCCGGTTACCTCCCACAATCCAAAGATGCACAGGTTAGGTGAATTGGCTCCTGTAAATTACCCATAGTGTTTAGGGATGTGTAAGGTAGGGGGCTTTAGTCAGGGGAAATAAAAAATGAATGGGTCTGGGTGGGTATGGACTTGTTGGGCCGAATGACCTGTTTCCACACTGTAGGGATTCTATGAGTCTGTTGAAAACTGACACAAGTGATGGCCCTGACAAAGCTTTACTCACCTGTCTTGGGTATCTTTGGGCTGCCGGCTTGGACAACCTGCAAGTGTGACTGGCAGATTACTAGAAAGGTCCAAATATAAAACGGTCGAAGCCAAACACCTGACAACTGATAAAGCATCATCATTAGGTCCATTTAGTAGCAGCTTTGCTTGTTACAAATCTCTGCTGTTGCCTAACAAGAGATGCTGAGCCTCCAGAGGCAATGTGTTCATATCATTTGCACATATTTCATGAAGGAACCCTTTTTTTACCAAATGGTTGCCTTTTCTTCTTCAAGACTGATATTCAAAAATTAAATTTAGGAAATACTCAGCAGGCCAGGTACTACCTGTAGAAGGAGAAACAGTGGAATAGTTCTAGGTCACAAGGGAGTGTAGTTTGGTGTGGATTTTGGGGCTAGTGTCGTTCCCATGATCTGCTGCTCTTGTTATTACATGTGAGTGAATCAAGAGCATGAAAAGTGCCAAAGGAGAAATCTTGATGAGTTACTGCAGTACATCTTGTAAATGGTGCATCCTACATCAGTGGTCAAACTAGTGAGTGTTTATAATGGTGGGTGTGCGACCAACCAATTGTATTTTGGACCTGGATGCTGTCCAAATAGTTATGGGAGTCTGTGGGTTTGAGGTAAATGTCCATCTGGATAATAGCGCCAGAGATGGAAATAGAGAGGTCAAGAAAGGGGAGGTAGGTGTCAGAGATGGACCTAGTGAATTTGAGGGCAGGGTGGAAGTTGTGGACAAAATCAATGAACTGCTCCGGTTCAGCCTGGGTGCAGGACACTGCACTGATGCGGTCATCGAAGTAATGGCAGAAGAGTTGGGGTACAGTGCCTATGTAGGTATGAAGAGGGACTGTCCAATATAGCCAACAAAGAGGCAGGTATAGCTGGGGTACAGCTGGGGTCCATCCAGGTGGCCATGGCACCCCCTTGATTTGGTGGAAATGGGAGGAGTTAAAGGAAAAGTTATTGAGGGTAAGGACTAGTTCATTGAGGCGGAGGATGGTATTGGTGGAGGGGGAGTGGATGGGTCTGTTGGAGAGGAAGAAGCGGAAGGTATGGAGGCCATCCTTGTGGGGTATGGACGATTATGCTGAAGACAGGGATGTTGGGGGAGGTGAAGGAGTAGTGAGCATTTGGGGAGAGATGGAGCCGAGAGAGACAGAAAAGCAGTTAGGCAGACAAAGGAATGGGGATAGTATGCCTGAAAGAAAGAAAAGATTTTAGATTTAAATTTATTTAATATTGTCACTTGTACCATCAAGTCAGTCAATGTCCAGTGTCGGAGGAGGTGCGAGACCACCACAGCATGACCGTCTCCAGTTCGGAGGTGGTGGACCCAGAACCAATAACGCTGGTGGCAGCAGGAAAGGAGCACAATGCCAGGATCCTCAGGACAATGTTGGACAGCGATGACAGGTGGAACAGAGACAATGAAGGTTACTGAAAAGGAAAGGTCAATTTTTGAAGCTGTTTTGGGTTTGGCAGTATCAATTTAATATTAATTTATTCAGTATTTTAATATGTATACAATTTATTCTGTAATGCAAGATGGCGCTGGAACATGGCGACATTATCCACTTTTCATTGTAACTTTCCAAAAAACATGTAAATTCTGTCTTTCAGGCTTCCCTCCAACAACTTGGCCACCACTGATATCAGGCTCACTGGTCTATAGTTCCTTGGCTTGCCCTTACTACCTTTCTTAAATAATGGCACCAAGTTAGCCAACCTCCAGTCTTCCAGCACCTCACCTGTGACTATCGATAAATCAGATATCTCAGCAATCACTTCCCTAGCTTCCCACGGAGTTCTTGTGTACACGTGATCAGGTCCTGGGGATTTATTCACTTTTATGCATCTTTTAAGACGTCTGGCACCTCCTCCTCTGTAGTATGGGCATTCTTCAAGATGTCGAAGTTTATTTCTCTACATTCTCCATGCACCATATCATTCTTCACAGTAAACGCTGATGCAAAATACTTGTTTAATATCTTCCCCATCTCCTGCAGTTCCACACATGCTGATTCTGAAGGGGCCCTATTCTGTCCCTAGTTGTCCTTTTGTCCTTAATGTATTTATAAAATCCCTTTGGATTTGCCATAACCCTATCTTCTAAAGCTATCTCATGTTCTCTTTTTGTCGTCTTGATTTCCCTCTTGAGTATACTCTTACTGCTTTATACTCTAAGGATTCACTCATTCTCTCCTGTCTTTACCTGTCATATACTACATTCTTATTCTTAACCAAAACCTCAATTTCTCTGGTCATCCAGCATTCCTTACACCTACCAGCTTTGTGCTTCACCTTAACAGAAAAATACTGTCCCTGGACTTCTTGTTATTCCCATTTTTTAAGGCTTCCCATTTTTCAGCCATCCGTTTACCTGCAAACATCTGCTGCCAATCAACTTTTGAAAGTTCTTGTGTAATACCATCAAAATTAGCCTTCCTCCAATTTAGAACTTTTATAACTGGTCTATCCTTTTCCATTGCTATTTTAAAACTAAGAGAATTATGGTCACTGGCCCCAAAATGCTCTTCCACTGACACCTCAGTCACCTACCCTGCCTTATTTCCCAAGACTAGGTCAAGTTTTGCATCCTCTCTAGTAGGTATATCCATCCGCACAATGAATTAGCAAATTTTCTTGTACACACATAACAAATTCCTCTCCATCTAGACCCTTAACACTATGGCAGTCTCAGTCTATGTTTGGAAAGTTAAAATCCCCTACCATAACCACCTTATTATTCTTACAGATAACTGAGATCTCCTTAATTTCTTTTCTCAATTTTCCTCTGACTATTAGGGGTTCTATAATACAATCCCAATCAGGTGATCATCCCTTTCTTAAAGCTTGGTTCCACCCAAATAACTTCCCTGAAGCTATTCCCAGAAATATACTCCCCAATTGCAGTCATAATGTTATCTCTAATATATACATTATATATAAAATATATTAAATATATTATATACAACTTTACAAAACTAGTCTTTCTCTCTAATATCCCAAGTAACCTGAACAGTTCTTAAATGTCTATGCCCACAGACTAGCTTAGAATATGACTTGGGAGTGTTAGATAGTGTGTACCTCTCAATTATGTTTGGTCGAACTGGATTTGTGGCTGTTCTTCCTGCTCCCAAAATTCTTGCTTCTTGGTCCTGATATTCTCTGGAGTGTGTGTAAGAGACCCCTTTGATTTGAGTGGCTTCTTTTAACGAAGATGAAGAGGTACCGATGTTGGACTGGGGTGGACAAAGTTAAAAATCACACAAAACCAGGTTATACTCCGATAGGTTTATTTGGAAGTATTAGCTTTTAGAGCACTGCTCCTTTATCATTACTGCTTCGAAAGCTAGTACTTCCAAATATATGTTGGATTATAACCTGGTGTTGTGAGATTTTTAACTTCTTTTTACTGGTTATCCAGACTATTTCCAAGTACAGTGGCTCAGCAGTAGTTTGATGTAACAATGTAGTTAGCATGATTTAAGTTGCACTTATCTTTCAGGAAGGTTGTTACAAAATACAGTATTGGGAATTGTAATTACCCCTAATGATTGGGCTGATCCTAGGGGTCAATAAGATAAAAACAATGACTGCAGATGCTGGAAACCAGATTCTGGATTAGTGGTACTGGAAGAGCACAGCAGTTCAGGCAGCATCCAAGGAGCAGCGAAATCGACGTTTCGGACAAAAGCCCTTCATCAGGAATAAAGGCAGTGAGCCTGAAGCGTGGAGAGATAAGCTAGGGGAGGGTGGGGGTGGGAGAAAGTAGCACAGAGTACAATGGGTGAGTGGGGGAGGGGATGAAGGTGATAGGTCAGGGAGGAAAGGGTGGAGTGGATAGATGGAAAAGGAGATAGGCAGGTAGGACAAGTCTGGACAAGTAATGGAGACAGTGCTGAGCTGGAAGTTTGGAACTAGGGTGAGGTGGGGGAAGGGGAAATGAGGAAACTGTTAAAGTCCACACTGATACCCTGGGGTTGAAGTGTTCTGAGGCGGAAGATGAGGCGTTCTTCCTCCAGGTGTCTGGTGGTGAGGGAGCGACGGTGAAGGAGGCCCAGGTCCTCCATGTCCTTGGCAGAGTGGAAGGGGGAGTTGAAATGTTGGGCCACGGGGCGGTGTGGTTGATTGGTGCGGGTGTCCCGGAGATGTTCCCTAAAGCGCTCTGCTAGGAGGCGCTTAGTCTCCCCAATGTAGAGGAGACCACATCGGGAGCAACAGATACAATAAATGATACTAGTGGATGTGCAGGTAAAACTTTGGTGGATGTGGAAGGCTCCTTTAGGGCTGGACAGAGGTGAGGGAGGAGGTGTGGGCGCAGGTTTTGCAGTTCCTGCGGTGGCAGGGGAAGGTGCCAGGATGGGAGGATGGGTTGTACGGGGGCGTGGACCTGACCAGATAGTCATGGAGGGAACAGTCTTTGCGGAAGGTGGAAAGGGGTGGGGAGTGAAATATATCCCTGGTGGTGGGGTCTTGTTGGAGGTGACGGAAATGTCAGCGGATGATTTGGTTTAAAAGAAGGTTGGTAGGGTGGAAGGTGAGCACCGGGGCGTTCTGTCCTTGTTACGGTTGGAGAGGTGGGGTCTGAGGGCGGAGGTGCCGGATGTGGACGAGATGCATTAGAGGGCATCTTTAAACATGTGGGAAGGGAAATTGCGGTCTCTAAAGAAGGAGGCCATCTGGTGTGTTTGTGGTGGAACTGGTCCTCCTGGGAGCAGATACAGTGGAGGCGGAGGAATTGGGAATACGGGATGGCATTTTTGCAAGAGGCAGGATGGGAAGAGGTGTAATCCAGGTAGCTGTGGGAGTTGGTGGGTTTGTAAAAAATATCAGTGTCACGTTGGTTGTCAATAATGGAGATGGAGAGGTCCAGGAAGGGGAGGGAGGTGTCAGAGATGGTCCAGGTAAATTTAAGGTCAGGGTGGAATGTGTTGGTGAAGTTGATAAATTGCTCAACCTCCTCGCGGGAGCACGAGGTGGCGCCAATGCAGTCATCAATGTAGCGGGGGAAGAGGTGGGGAGTGGTGCCGGTGTAATTACAGAAGATCAACTGTTCTACATAGCCAACAAAGAGAAGGCATAGCTGGGGCCCATACAGGTGCCCATGGCTACCCCTCTGGTCTGGAGGAAGTGGGAGGATTCGAAGTAGAAATTGTTAAGGGTGAAGACCAGTTCGGCCAAATGAATGAGTGTTGGTGGAAGAATACTGTTGGGGATGTCTGGAGAGGAAAAAACGGAGGGCTTGGAGGCCCTGGTCATGGTGGATGGAGGTGTAGAGTGGGGGCTGGGAAAACGGAAGTCTTGGAGGAGGTGGAGGGCATGGGTGGTGTCTCGAACATATGTGGGGAGTTCCTGGACTAGGAGGGATAGGACAGTGTCGAGGTAGGTAGAGATGAGTTCAGTGAGGCAGGAGCATGCTGAGACAATGGGTCGGCCAGGGTGGTCCGGCTTGTGGATCTTGGGAAAGAGGTAGAACCGGGCAGTGTGGGGTTCCCGGATTATGAGGTTGGAAGCTGTGGATGGGAGATCTCCTGAGGTGATGAGGTTCTGTATGGTCTGGGAGATGATGGTTCGGTGATGGGGGGGGTGGGGTTATGGTTGAGGGGACAGTAGGAAGACGTGTCCTCGAGTTGGCGTTTGGCTTCAGCGGTGTAGAGATCAGTGCGCCAGACTACCACTGCGCGCCCTTTATCCGCTGGCTTGATGGTGAGGTTGGGTTTGGAGCAGAGGGAGTGGAGGGCTGCGCATTGTGAGGGTGAGAGGTTGGAGTGGGGGAGGGGGGTAGACAGGTTGAGTCGGTTAATGTCCCGGCGGCAGTTGGAAATGAAGAGGTCGAGGGCAGGTAATGGGCCAATGTGGCGTGTTCAGGTGGATGCAGTGTGTTGGAGGTGGGCGAAGGGGTCCTGGGAAGGTGGGCGGGAATCCTGATTGTGAAAGTAAGATCGGAGGCGGAGGCGACGGAAGAATTGTTCGACGTCACGGCGTGTATTAAATTCATTGATGTGTGGACGGAAGGGGATGAAGGTGAGTCCTTTGCTGAAGACTGATCGTTCGCCCTCAGTGAGGGGGAGGTCTGGAGGGATGGTGAAAACTCGGCAGTGCTGGGAGCTGGGATCTGGTGTGGGTGTTGAGCTGGGAGTGGGGGTGGAACCTGTAACTGGAGTGGGTGTGGTGGTGGGGGGAATGGGGGGTGGAGTCATGAGCAGGGGTAGTGTTCCCCTCGGGGTTCTGGGGGTGGGGATAGTGACAGTGAGGTCTGTGGGGGACGTGTCCGCAGAATGCAGATGAATGGCCCTGGTGGGGGCGGAAGTGCTGGTGACCATGGCAGTAGGGGTGGCGGAAGTCACTGAGCATGTGGCATCAGTGATGATGTGAGGGGCAGAAGTGATGTCACGTGTGATGCATGAGGAATTGTGAGGGGCGGAAGTGGTTGTGGGACTGGCCATAATGGGGGCGGAAGTGACATCACCAATCAGTGTGGGGGTGGCAGCTGCATCAGCTGCATGGCTAATGGCGTCTCAGTAATTTCCAAGGCCAGGGGAATCTTCTGGAATGTTTGAGGAGCGCTGGTTATGGAGGTGGGTAGATAAGAGTTTGTTATACTTACAGTTTTTGATGTTTGAGATGGAACTGAAATACTGTTTGTTGAGAGTATGAATTCTCCTGAGGATGTAGTACAGAGTGGCTCCTTTGCAATTCTGAGAGAGTATGGCCCTCAGCTGAGGCAGGGCTGACTGTAGAGAGGTTAGGTGCCAGCGCATTGCTGCGAACGTGGAGCGGAGGATCTTGAAGGAGAACCGTTGCTGGTGTTTTTGAATCTGTAGTCTGTACTGTTTGTTCTGTTTGGGTCCGAAATCTGCTGGTTTAAAGGTGGTCAGGAATCTGTGTAGGATGAGTTGGTTACAGAGGCAGGCATTGAGGAAGCAAATGTGGCTGTGGTAGCGAGTTTGTTTCACGACATTGTTGAAGAGCTTCAGGGCAGAGGAAATGACCTGGGAGATGCAGTGGGAGAGGGACTCCCTGAGATTCTTGTAGAGAGAGGAGGAAAACTTTGACAAGGCAGGCATCCTTGCAAGAGGATGCATTCTGGATTAGTGGTGCTGGAAGAGAACAGCAGTTCAGGCAGCATCCAATGAGCAGCGAAATCGGCGTTTCAGGCAAAAGCCCTTCATCAGGAATTTCGCTGCTCCTTGGATGCTGCCTGAACTGCTGTGCTCTTCCAGCACCACTAATCCAAAACCTAAGGGTCAATAGTCAATCAAGGTGAATGGCTTACATAGCCACCTGATTCAAGCTGACAGTGAGCGCTACAAGCTTCCTGGCTTAATATCTCAGTTCCACTTCTCTTTAACACCAATTCAATATAACTAAACGACCAAGGTAATCAATTTGCATACCTGTCCATCTAGGAGAAAATGCAGATGCTGAAAATCAGAGCCGAACGGTGTGTTACTGGAAAAGCCCAGCTAGTCAGGCAGCATCTGAGGAGCAGGAGAGTCGACGATTCAAGCATAAGCTTTCCATCAGGAATGTAGGGGTGCTCCAAGGGGCTGAGAGATAAATGGGAGGGGGGAGGGCTGTGGGGGGGGGGAAGGTAGCTAGGAATGCAATAGGTAGATGAAGATGGGTGGGTGAAGGTGATAGATCGGACAGCAGTGTGAACAGATAGGTGGGAAGGAAGTTGGACAGGTAGGACAGTTCAAGAGGGCGGTGCCAAGTTGGAAGTTGGATCTGGAGTAAGTTGGGGGGAGTGGAAATGAGGAAACTGTTGAAATCCACATTGATCCTGTGTGGTTGGAGGGTCCCAAGGCAGAAGATGAGGTGTTCTTCCTCCTGGTGTCGGGTGACGAGGATGTGGCGGTAGAGGAGGCCCATGACTTTTATGTTCTTGGCGGAGTGGGAGGGGGAGTTGAAGTGTTCGGCCACAGGACAGTGGGGATGTTTAGTGCTTGTGTCATTTCCTAAGTTCCCCTCCCCCCACCTTATCCCAGATCACAGTATTTTGCTTTTTTATTATTTGTTCCACGCTAAGCATTCATAACTATGGTTAGTTCCCACTTAAAATAAGAAGAAATTATTTATCACTAAGTTGCAAAGTGCATTTTTTTTTCAGTTGTCAAGCTATATTTGCAGAAGTAGAAATAATGCATTATTAAGGGTGAATAGAATGATGCTAATTTTCTGGTAGACTTTTTACCATTTTTTTAAACTTGATGGTGAAACCAAAAGAAATACAGCTATAGAGTACACAAAAAAAACTACAGAGGTAGGCCACTCATACCCTTGAGTCAGTTCTGCGATTTAATGAGATCATGGCTGCTCTGTAGCCTGCCGTTGGCCCATATCTCTTAATACCTTTGCTAAACAAAAAAAAAATCCTTCTCAGATTTAAAGCTTTACAACTAATCCTGCATCCTCTGCTATTTGTGGAAGAGCATTCCAAACCTCAACCACTCTGTGTGTAGAAGTGTTTTCTGATGTCCCATCTAAATGGTCTGGCTCTAATTTTCAGACTGTGCTCTCCAGTTCTAGCAGCTCCAAACTGGAAATTGTTCATATACCCCATCTTTTCCTGTTGCTATCTTGAAGACTTTGATCAGATCAGACTTTAACCTGCTAAATTCCAGAGAAAATAGCTCTAATTTGTGTAATTTCTCCTCTCAACTAAACAACCAAAACCCAGGTATTATTCTTTATAACGTATGATGTACTCCCTTCAAGGCCAATATATCCTTTCTACAGTGAGGGGCATGGATCTGCTGAATACTCCAAGTGGGATCTAACAATGATTTTGCATTACTGCATCACTGTGAGTTCAAAGTATTCTCATTTGTACCTTGGATTATTGGTTTCCCTGCTAGATGTGAGATTAAAGTCTTTTGGATCTTGTTGCTGTCTGGATATTACATTATTGCAGAAAGGAACAGAACTGTCTATAACCAACAACCAGCTCGTTGTGTATAGTTGTCTGATCAAGCTGTAGTTTGCTGAAGTGTACACTTAAACCTGGACTTTATGAATAGTCACACAGAGGACAAAAGCCAAGATGTTTTTTTCAAAATCTATACAAAACATTTTAACCCCACCATGATGATAATTCCTAATTCTGGGTCTCCAAAAGCTGTGAAAGGGAGGGTTAAAGGTGAGGATGATGGTGGCGGTGGAGGTGGAACGACATAGAGGGAATGTGCAATAAAGGGTATAAAAATAAAAGAAACACAAGGACCCATGATTTCTTTTCGTGGCTGTTGTTCTTCTGCAAACAGTGTCTCAGGTTTGTTTATTCTGTGTGACTATTCATAACGTCCAGGTTTTAGTGTACACTTCAGTAAACTACAGCTTGATCAGACAACTATACACAACGAGCTGGTTGTTGGTTATAGACAGTTCTGTTCCTTTCTGCAATAATGTAATATCCAGACAGCAACAACATCCAAAAGACTTTAATCTCACATCTAGCAGGGAAACCAATAATCCAAGGTACAAATGAGAATACTTTGAACTAACAGTGATGCAGTAATGCAAAATCATTGTTAGACCCCACTTGGAGTATTCAGCAGATCCATGCACCTCAGTAAACTACACCTTGGTCAGACAACTGTACACAACGGGGTGGTTGTTGGTTATAGACAGTTTTGTTCCTTACTGCAATAAATATCCATATTTCAGTGAATTCCAATTGCAAAATCTGGCCCAGCTACAACCTTTGCTCACTCCTTTTTTTTGTTAAAGATTCAATATGGTGTTTGAGACAAAGAAATGCCAACTTTAAGATTTTTAACAATAGCACATACAATTTAAGGTTTTCCTTACTAAGCACACATACACCCTTAAACCTAATTAATTACACCAATATGACAACACAATTCTGACTCCTAAATGTTTGATTTTCAATTTGCCCACATCAAATGCCTGTAAATTCACTTTGGTTAAATTTAAATCAGATCAGATAAATTTGAATAAATACATTCCACTTGGAACCCAGTTTGGACTTTGTAGATTAATAACACATAGCTGTGATATTTTTAAAAATTATGATAATAACTTAGTACAATATAAGTTGTCAAACAAGAATACCTTCAACCATCACTGGCACGGAAGTCACATGAATGTTATATCACATGTAGGAGGTGAAATTTGATACCTATGCCTCAGCATCACGGTATTATCTAATTACACTTAAAGGCATCAATGAAAAGGAAGTGTCTGTACTTTTGAGGAGTCATACTTAGAGAATTCATGAAGACCATTCTTAATACTGGCAAATAAAGGTAAGCAAATGCATTGGTTTACAATTTATTTCTACATATCATTGTTTAAAAAGAGTCAATCTCATTCAAAAAGTTCAAAAAGTTGTGATTTGGAGCAGCCGGTGTTGATCTGGGTGAACAAAGTTAAAAATCACACAATACCTGGTTCTAGTCCAACAGTTTATTTGGAGGCAGTAGCTTACAAAGAGCTGCTCCTTCATCAGGTAGCTGTGGTCCAGGAGCTGCTTCACAACCACCTGATGAAGGAACGACACTCCGAAAGCTAGTGCCTCCAAATAAACCTGTTGGACTAGAACCTGATGTTGTGTGATTTTTAACTTTGTAAAAAGTTGGTTATTTATAATGAACAGCCCGTGGAGCTGCTAGATTATTAGTGGGATCTAGATCTCTGCATTATTTGACTAAACTTGTAATTTTAAAACGCAGAATGTTAAAATGAGCAAGTTGATTTCGGAGGTACTCTGGTCACCCCAAAGCTTTTTGTGGTATCTGCCTGACTGTTCAAATTTGGGGAATGGTGTGAAGTTCCTATACTTTCTTCAGTGATAGTATCTAAACTCCCCCCAAAAAAAGAATTTGTTTATTTCAAATAAGTATCCCTTTAAATTTGTTATATTTCGTAAGTACTGTCAAACAGCCTCAGACTCTACATTACTCAGTCACAATTCTTCAATCTGATACGTTAAGGAGATAATAATATTAACTTGTATTATTATTTCCTTTCACATGGTAAGATGTTCTGAGATACTCTAATGAAGATTTGCTCAACTCCAAGTCACATAAAGGGAGGTTGGGACAAGTTCCCAAAACATTGGCCTGAAGGAGTGGCTTAAAAGAAGAGAGGGAGATAGAGAGGTAAACATATTAGTCGAAATAATTCAAAAGTTAAGGTCCTGAACAACTGAAAGTGCAGTTAAAATCAGAGATGTGTAAGAGGCCAGAATTGAATGAGTGCAGACCTGTTGAAGGTTACTAGGACAGAAAGAGGCCACAGATGTAGGGAAGGGTAAGGGTGATGAGATTTCTTTTTCAAAAGGATGAGTGTTTTCAAATTGTGCTATTGTCATACTGGGACATTGTAAGTTAACAAGCACGGGATGATAGATAAAACAGGACTCAGTGTGAGTTAGGATATGGGCAGCAGAGTTTGGATGAGATCAGATTTATGGACATTGGAAAAGGAGAGGCCAAATTGGTCTGAAGTCTTTGAAATGGATTTCCCCCTAGCACTGGATCAATAAGAACAGACCAGGTGAATGTACTCCCAACTAGCTCTAGCTGGTCAGCAGTGGAGGGATATTGAAGGAGGGGGATGTGGTCAAATTGAAAAGGAGGGATGTTACACAAAGGTCACGTTAAAGATTTCATATTTTATTTTGATTGGGACTATTACAGTAGAGAAGGGAGAACGGGGATGGAACGGATTAGGGAACCTAGTTGGAGGGCTCACACTTGGACTTACAGGAAGAGTGGGAAAGTTATTTATCCTTTTCATACAGCTCCCAGATGCTCTATAAAGGATAAAAAGTGAGGTCTGCAGATGCTGGAGATCAGAGCTGAAAATGTGTTGCTGGTTAAAGCACAGCAGGTCAGGCAGCATCTAAGGAACAGGAAATTCGACATTTTGGGCCAAAGCCCTTCATCAGGAATGAGGAGAGGGTGCCAGGCAGGCTAAGATAAAAGGTAGGGAGGAGGGACTTGGGGGAGGGGTGATGGAGATGTGATAGGTGGAAGGAGGGTGATAGGCCGGAGTGGGGTGGGGGCGGAGAGGTCAGGAAGAGGATTGCAGGTTAGGAGGGCGGTGCTGAGTTCAAGGGAATCGACTGAGACAAGGTGGGGGGAGGGGAAATGAGGAAACTGGAGAAATCTGAGTTCTGAACTCTCTCCTCATTCCTGATGAAGGGCTCTGGCCCGAAACGTTGAATTTCCTGTTCCTTGGATGCTGCCTGACCTGCTGTGCTTTAACCAGCAACACATTTTCAGCTCTATAAAGGATGTCATATTCATTGGCCTTTACTACACCATGACCTTTGGTTCAAAATGCATAGCAAACAAATTGACAGATTCAAGTGTAATTAAAAAATGGTGCCATTCATTCACCAATGAATCCAAAATCCAGACCATCAAGATACACTAAGGATCAGCAGTAAATGTTAGCAAAGCCAACAAAAGCTGTAAATCATGAATAAATAAATGAATATGAAAGAAAGCTAATGTCTTCACATTGCAATGTCATCACAGTTTCCTAGTGTCAGCACAGAAACCACCTTTATTTTCAGGAAATTTCTTTCTTTTAGGTTTGTTTTACACAACAGCCTGAATGCTTTTCGCTTTCTTTAATTAGTTTTCGAGGGGAGTAGGAATCCCAGGAATCATGGTTCAAGAATACAAAGCAAACCAAGGGCAAGATGTTTCTGCTGATGGTGAGTCTTTATTCTGTAGGTTTTTGTTTCAAGTACTGCACTACGCATTTCACAATGATCCGAAAAATGTCATTAAAATATGCAGTTGAAGCGCGACTGCTTGTTTTAAACATAACACATTTAGATCACTCTTAAAAAGAAACAAATATTCTGAAGCTCAGCTGAATATGAAACTGAGTTTGAAATTTGCAAAGCATATTTTTGTTTCTCAGATTTTCAAGTGATTATCAGTTTAGTAAACCATGTTTGTGCTGAGTGTTGACATTATGACCTACAAGAAATTATTTAGTTGGCAAGTGGGCTTTTCTGTGTGCAACCTGGGCTTTGTCCTTAAAATAATGGTATGTTACTGTTAACTGTTCATTTTATTTATAAGGGGGCATGTGTTGGAGAGAAGGACTATTAGTTCACTAGTTTCCCAGCATGACCACAGGTGCTACCAACTTTTCAAACAAATAAATTGAATTAAATCCATTCCTCATCTGCTATATATGGATTCAGTATGTTTTTTCTAGATTTTATTTCTTGTGTTGCACTAATTGTTATAAGTTATAGAGTCATAGAGATATACAGCATGGAAACAGACTCTTCGGTCCAACCCGTCCATACCAACCAAATATCCCAACCCAATCTAGTCCCACCTGCCAGCACCTGGCCCATATCCCTTCAAACCCGCCTATTCATATACCCAACCAAATACCACTTAAATATTGCAATTGTACCAGCCTCCACCACATCCTCTGGCAGTTCATTCCATACATGTACAATCCTCTGCGTGAAAACATTGCCCCTTAGGTCTCTTTTATATCTTTCCCCTCTTACCCTAAACCTATGCCCTCTAGTTCTGGACTCCCCGACCCCAGGGAAAAGACTTTGTCTATTTATCCTATCCATGTTCCTCATAATTTTGTAAACCTCTATAAGGTCACCCCTCAGCCTCGGACGCTCCCGGGAAAACAGTCCCAGCCTGTTCAGCCTCTCCCTATAGCTCAGATCCTCCAACCCTGGCAACATCCTTGTAAATATTTTCTGAACCCTTTCAAGTTTCACAATATCTTTCTGATAGGAAGGAGACCAGAATTGCTTGCAATATTCCAACAGTGGCCTAACCAATGTTCTGTACAGCCGCAACATTACCTCCCAACTCCTGTACTCAATACTCTGACCAATAAAGGAAAGCATGTCAAATACCTTCTTCACTATCCTATCTACCTGCGACTCCACTTTCAAGTAGCTATGAACCTGCACTCCAAGGTCTTTTTGTTCAGAAACCCTCTCCAGGACCTTATCATTAATTGTATAGGTCCTGTTAAGATTTGCTTTCCCAAAATGCAACACCTCGCATTTATCTGAAATAAACTCCATCTACCACTTCTCAGCCCATTAGCCCATCTGGTCCAGATTCTGCTGTAATCTGACGTAACCCTCTTCGCTTCCCACTACACCTCCAATTTTGTGTCATCTGCAAACTTACTAACTGTACCTCTTATGCTCACATCTAAATCATTTATGTAAATGACAAAAAGTAGAGGGCCCAGCATCGATTCTTGTGGCACACCATTGGTCACAGGCCTCCAGTCTGAAAAACAACTCTCCACCACCACCCTCTGTCTTCTACCTTTGAGCCAGTTCTGTATCCAAATGGCCAGTTTTCCCTGTATTCCATGAGATCTAACCTTGCTAATCAGTCTCCCATGGGGAACCTTGTCAAACGCCTTACTGAAGTCCATATAGATCACATCTACTGCTCTGCCCTCATCAATCTTCTTTGTTACTTCTTCAAAAAACTCAATCAAGTTTGTGAGATATGATTTTCCAAGCATAAAGCCATGTTGACTATCCTGAATCAGTCCTTGCCTTTCCAAATACATGTACATCCTGTCCCTCAGGATTCCCTCCAACAACTTGCCCACCACCGAGGTCAGGTTCACCGGTCTATAGTTCCCTGGCCTGTCTTTACTGCCCTTCTTAAACAATGGCACCACATTTGCCAACCTCCAGTCTTCCGGCACCTCACCTGTGACTATCGATGATACAAATATCTCAGCAAGAGGTCCAGCAATCACTTCTCTAGCTTCCCATGAAGTTCTTGGGTACACCTGATTAGGTCCTGGGGATTTACCCACCTTTAACTGTTTCAAGACATCCAGCACTTCCTCCTCTGTAATCTGGATATTTTGCAAGATGTCACCATCTATCTCCCTACAGTCTAAATCTTCCATATCCTTTTCCACAGTAAATACTGATGCAAAATATTCATTTAGTATCTCCCCCATTTTCTGTGGCTCCACACAAAGGCCGCCTTGCTCATCTTTGAGAGGCCCTATTCTCTCCCTAGTTACCCTTTTTGCTCTTAATATATTTGTAAAAACCCTTTGGATTCTCCTTAATTCTATTTGCCAAAGTTATCTCATGTCCCCTTTTTGCCCTCCGGATTTCCCTCTTAAGTATACTCCTACTTTCTTTATACTCTTCTAAGGATTCACTCGATCTATCCTGTCTATACCTGACATATGCTTCCTTCTTTTTCTTAACCAAACCCTCAATTTCTTTAGTCATCCAGCATTCCCTATACCTACCTACCAGCCTTCCCTTTCATCCTGACAAAAATATACTTTCTTTGGATTCTTGTTATCTCATTTCTGAAGGCTTCCCATTTTCCAGCTGTCCCTTTACCTGCGAACACCTGCCTCCAATCAGCTTTTGTAAGTTCTTGCCGAATACCGTCAAAATTGGCCTTTCTCCAATTTAGAACTTCAACTTTTAGATCTGGTCTATCCTGTTCCATCACTATTTTAAAACGAATAGAATTATGGTCGCTGGCCCCAAAGTGCTCCCCCACTGACACCTCAGTCACCTGCCCTGCCTTATTTCCCAAGAGTAGGTCAATCAAGTTTATCACCTTCTCTAGTAGGTACATCCACATACTGCACCAGAAAATTGTCTTGTACACACTTAAGAAATTCCTCTCCATCTAAACCTTTAACACTATGGCAGTCCCAGTTGATGTTTGGAAAGTTAAAATCCCCTACCATAATTATTCTTACATATTCTTACCCTATTATTCTTACAGATAGCTGAGATCCCCTTACAAGTTTGTTTCTCAATTTCCCTCTGACTCTAGTGAATAGATGAGTAATTTATCACGTTGCAATGGAGATTCCTCAAAATGATTTGTGCTGCAGTATTGACCTGGTATGCACCATCATTCATGCAGATTACTTGAAATTTTGAAAGACATCGCGGATGCATTATTTGAGACAATTAGCTAGCATGGACTTAATAAATGCTACATTGAATTCACACAAGTGGAGACGGATAGATAGGCTTAATTTCAGTGCTGGGAAGCATCAAGAGTGGATTAAAATTGATTGCCGTTTAGAAGAATAATGATTAATAAATGATAACTAATATGAATTCAGTAAAGACAAACTATGAATGGCAAACTTGATTTTGTTCTTCAGTGAAATAATGGAGAAACATAACATAGAGTCATAGAGCTGTATAGCATGGAAACAGTCCCTTTGGTCCAACTTATCCATGCCGACCAGATAGCCTAAATAAATCGAGTCCCTTTTGCCAGCATTTGGCCTATATCCCTCTATACCCTTACTATTCATATACCCATTCAGATGCCTTTAAATGTTATAATTGTACCAGCCTCCACCACTTCCACTGGCAGCTCATTCCATACACGATTTTCCCCCTCTGCATGAAAATGTTACCCCTTCAGTCCCTTTTAAATCTTCCCCTCTCACCTTAAATCTGTGTCCTCTAGTTTTGGTCTGAGAATTGATTGGCCTTGAAAAGGTATTGAATAAGGTAACAGAAAATAGATTTGTCAGCAAAATGGTGTGAAATTGAGAGTTTAAGATACCTTAGTTGTGCATACGTATGTAACAGAGGTTAAAATTTGGTTAGTAAATATATGATTAAAATGTTTGTTTTTTTTGACTTATAAATGATTTATGGATATAGAAACGTTGAAATATTTAAAGTTGTTAATTCTGATTGCTTAACTTAGTGGACTGGGTTCTTGAACTTTTGCTAAAAGTGTAGGTTTTGCAATTAGTGCTTGTTAAATTATTTTTCAGGTCATAGACATGCACAAATTGAGAGCAGGCGTAGGACACTTGACCCCTTGAACCTGTTACTACAATCATTAAGATTAAGGCTGATTTAATTACTTCCCCCCCACCCAAAATAATCTTTCACCCAGTTATTTATCAAGAATCTATCTATTTCTTCCTTAAAAAGAGTAGAGTTTCAAAGACTCTCAAACTTTTTAAAGAAAATAATTCTCTTTATCACAATCTAAATGGTGACATTTTTAAACAATGACCCCTCATTCTAGAACCTCCACAAGTGTAAACATTCTTTTTGTATTCACTTGTCACGAACCCTCAGAATCCTTTATGTTTTTATTAAATCACCTGTTACATTTTCGAACTCCACCAGATAGATATGTTTAACCTGGCAACCTTTTGTCATATGACAACCCATCCATTCTGATTATTAGCCTAATAAACCTTCTCTGAATTGTTTCCAATACATATACATTTCTTTTTAAAATAAAGAGACCAACATGTACACAGGAGTCCAGATGTCTCAGCAATGTCCTATATAGCTGAAGCATAGTCATCCATTTTGTATTCAATTCCCTTGTAATAAACAATAACAATCTATTCACTTACCTATTTACTTGCTGTGAGATATTGTGAAATGTAATAGCCAAGATAGATTTGAGACAAGAATTGGGAGAATGGGAGAATATGATAAACAAATTACCTTCCATGGATTGTTATTTATCTTGGGAGGTGACACAAAACAGAAACATCAGATTAGCTACCCATTCTGTACAACATCTAATAATTATTTACCTATTTATTTGGTATTTGTTTCCATTTTCTGGAATATAAGTTATTATCGGGTTCTGTGTAGAACAGGCGGCTAATCACTAGCAGCACTGTTTTCTCAAGAAAAATGTTGATTCGTTGGTGATTTCGAAGAAAATACCTCATTCCTAGGGATTTATTCGGGTTAATACTTAACCTGTGTAAACAGCAAGGACAGTGTTTGTGAGAAGTGTTCGATAATAATGTTATGCTTTCCTTAACTATCTGTAGAGAAAGTTAGGATCACAAGGATAGATTAAATTTACATGTCTCTGGGCAAAAAAAGGACAAATGCACAGATTCCTCTCTATATCCACATTTCAAAAATACTGTGGGAAACTTTATTTTTTTATCAACTACTACATGGGGAATATGCAAAAATGAAGACCAGGGATTTAGGAGTCAGACAAAGTTGGGCAGTAACCACCTAATGGGATTAGAAATAGTTAGGTGGTTGTTTGTGACTGGTATTGACCAAAGGGAAGGGCCTTTTTCTGTGAGGTAGATCTCTGTCTCAATGACAGCATTTACAACCTATCATTTAACACAGTGGGAACATTCTACATTCATGGTTTGATTAACAGCTCCATGCATTGTAAAAGTTGTCTTTGATGTGGGCTATGAAGGGATTTAAGTGCCATTCCAAAATTCTGCCCTTTCCCCCTTTGCCTACCACGTCAACTCACCGAGGATCTACTGCTACCCATACACACAGGATAAAGTATAAGGTTCAATTACTTAAAGTTGTATATTGCAGACTACATTTGATTGAAAAAATGTATCATTTATAAAAATCCATTTCGGTTGCTGTTGAAAAGGTTGATATTTCTGTGATAGTTGAACAGACAGCTGTAACACAAAGAGACTTAGGGGGAATTGTACACAAAACACAGAAAGCTAGCATAGATGTACAGCAGGTAATTAGGAATGTTAATGGAATGTTGGGCCTTCTTTCAAGGGGTTTGGAACATAGAACATAGAACAGTACAGTGCAGGAACAGACCCTTCACCCCACCATGTCTGTGCAGACCATGATGCCAATCTAAATTAAGCCCATTTGCCTGCCTATCGTCTATTCCCAGTTAACTCATGTATCTGTCTAAATGCCTCGTAATCGTATATGCTTCTACCATCTCAAGGGACAGTGCATTCCAGGCACCTATGACCCTCTGCATAAAAAACACTTGCCTTGCGCATTTCCTTTAAACTTTCCCCCTCTCATTTTAAACCTATACCCACTAATATTTGATATTTCCACTCCGAGAAAGAGACCCCAACTATCCACCCTATCCAAACCCTTCACAATTTTATATGGGTTCATTAGGTCACTCCTCAGCCTCTGATGCTCTAGTGAAAACAATCCAAGATAATCCAATCTCTTCTTATAGCTAATACACTCCAATACAGGCAATATCCTGCCAAATCTCACCTACATCCTCTCCAAAGCCTCCACATCTTTCCTATAGCGTGGTGACCAGAACTACAAATGTGGACTGGCCAAAGTTTCATACAGTTGCAAGATGACTTGCAAACTTTTATACTCCAAACCTGACTGATGAAGGCCAGCATGCCATATGCCTTCCATACCACCTTATCCATTTCTGTTGCCACTTTCAGGGAGTTATCGACTTGGACCCAAGGTTCCTTTGTACATCAATGCTCTGAAGGGTCCTGCCATTTACTGTATACTTTCCTCTTGAATTTGACCTCCCTAAATGCATCATGTCACAGTTGTCCAGATTAAACTCATCTTTATTCATTTCTTTATTCAACTTTCCACCTGATGTCTATCCTGCTGCCTCCTTTGATATCCTTCCTGTCTAAAACAACTTCACCAATTTTTGTGTCACCTGCAAATCAGACTACTGACATTTTCATCCAAATCATTTATATATATATTACAAACAACAGAAGCCCTAGCACTGATCATTGCAGAAAACCATTGGACACAACCCCTCCTTAACTACCCTCCATCTTCAAAGGCCAAGCCAGTTTTGTATCCAGCTTGTCAACTCACCATGGATTCCTTGCACTTTGATCTTTTGGACCAGCCTACCAAGAGGGACCTTGTCAATGTAGACAGCATCTACAGCTTAACCCTCATCAATCATCTTCATCACTTCCTCAAAAACTCAATCAAGTTTGTAAGTCAAGACCTCCCAAAGAATGAAAGGAAAAGACTGCCTGGTGTTGACTGGAAGTTGAATTCAGGCCTCCCACATGGCAGGCAAGAATATTACCATTGAACTAGCAATGTAACAAGAGCAGGGTTGCAGTATAAGAATAGGGAAGTCTTACTGCAATTGTGCAAGGTGCTGGTGAGATGATGTCTAGAGTCCTGTGAGCAGCTTTGGTCCCCTTATTTAAGGAAATATATATCATTTCATTGGAGGCCATTCAGAGAAGGTTCCCTCGAATGATCCCTGGAATGGAGGTGTTGTCTTATGAGCAAAGGCTAAACACGATGGGAGTTTACTCACTGGAGTTTAGAAGAATGAGAGGTGATCTCATTGAAACATATCAGATTCTAAAGGGGCTTGGCAGAGGAATCTCGATCATCCGGCATTTGATTATCCGAATAATGGATTCTCTGGAAAGATCTCAAGGTCCCAATGCTTGGCTAAGCTATGTTATCCGGCTTCGATTATCTGGAATTTGATTAACTGAACAAAGTACTGCACGCCCGTGTCCTTCGGATAATCGAGGTTCCTCTGTATCTGCTTCTCTCTCATGCCAGGATGAACAGAGCCCACAATTGAGCTAAAATAATCAAGATGAGTGATGGGCTGCCTGACATTTGGCCTGGGATCACGTGTGGGTTCACAGATAAAGCGAGGGGAAACCTGTGCTCTTTGTCCCACAGTGGCCTGTTGTAGCTGCTGGCTGCCCCATGAGTACATTGCACTTCCACCATCTTGGCCTGCAGCAAAAAGAATTCAAGGAAGATTTAGTAAGAGTATTGAACTTTTATTGTAGAGAATGAAAAATGGTTTCCTGTGGGAAAAGGAAAATAGATTTAGACAAAATAAAAAGCAAAGGGAAAATGGGGGCTTCCTTTCTCTTTCCATGCCATTTGTCACAATCATCTGGCATCTATTGCCTTACCTGGTGCTGAAGGAGATTCAGTACTAATTATCAAACATGAATAAGATATATTGAAAGAAAACTATCTGTAAAGTGATGGAGAATGAGAAAGAATGTGTGAAAGAGTGAACTAATTATTCAAATAAACAACGTTAACAATGGGCTAAGCGCCTTTTATATGCCCATTGTTTTAATGACATATATTTCAATACCAACAAAAAGCTTGATTAAAATATTAATAAATTTCCCACAGGATTCTCAACCGCTGGCTATGACAATCAAGGCTACAGGGAGGATGAGAATGAAGACACTGGTCATCCACAGAAAGGAGAGTAAGGAATCCACTCCTAATTCAGGGGCAAACAGATTTTCTCATGATGTTCACTGCAAGTTAATCTTAGATTTTTTTTTGATTTCTGCAGAAAACAGAGCAAGAAGAAAGAAAAGAAGCTAAGAAAGGCAGTTGGATTTTTTGAACTGGTTTGTTTTTCCTATTTTTCTTTACACAATAGGAACTGTATATTGTTGGTCTACACTTGAATATGAGCATCAGATTGTGTGAATTGTTTGGTTGCCATGGCAACTCCATGACCAGCTGTCCTATACTTGCTACATTTAAATCCTGGTGGACTGGCAGGAGAGCAGGAAGAGGGTCACTGCCCCTTGATCTTATCTCCTCCCCTCACGTTGTAGCTAACATCTGAGGTAGGGAAGCGGGTGGGCAAAATTCCTGCCTTGAGGTGGGATGATAGATGCAAAACTTTCTTTGAGGACTGAGACTTTTACAGAGATGGTTTAATAATTCAAGGAGGCGAATGGAATGTTGGCCTTCATATCTAAAGGGCTGGAGTATAGGGATGAGATGTTATGTTGCAGTTATACAGAACCCTAGTTAGATTCCACTTAAAGCACTGTAAGCAGATATGGGCACCACACCTTAAGAAGGATGTTTTAGCCCTGGAGGGAGTTCATAAAGCAGATTTACAAGGATGGTACGTGGACTTCGGTTATAAGCAGAGATTAGACAAATCAAACCTTTATTCTCAAGAATTTAGAAGGTTAAGAGGTGATCTAATTGAAGTCTTCAGGATATTAACAGGTAAAGATAAAATAGATAAAGAAAAACAATTTCCACTGGTCAAAGACTCTGGACCCAGGGGCATAGTTTAAAAATTAGGGATTCAGGAATAATGTTGGAAAGGATTTCTGTAAAGAATAATGGAGGTTTGGAACTCTCTTCCTCAAATGGCAGTTTTTACTACTTCAGTTGTTAGACATTTTTTATTCAGTAAGGGTATCAAGAGTTATGGGCACAGGGCAGGCATATGGAATTAAACCATAATCTTATTGAATGGCGATGCAGGGCACAAGGGGGTGAATTGCCTCATCCTGGTCCTGTGTTCCAATATGAAGAATATGGAGTCAGAAACTAAATGTGGGGTTAGTTAGGATGTTAAAGGGGGAACAACCAGAGTCATCCTCTGACAATGGGTGGAGAAATGGAAGAAACTTGCACAGGGGTGTCAGCTTTGAAGCAGACTGGAAATGGTGGCTTTAGTTTTCCTAATATTTAACTAAGGTAATTGTTGGATGTTGGACAAACAATAGTGCAACAGTATTGGGAATATTGAGAGAGCTAGGGCAGAAGTAAAGGTGGTCCAAGATAATGTCCATGCAGAAACTGACCTTATATCAATATTTACTAACTGTTATCAAAATTACATTCAGAATAATATGTTCATTGTATTTAAATCTTTCATACTTTAATGTGATATATCTATTGATGAGGCATGTTGTTATTTATAGTTTCGCTTTGCAGATCGATTGGACACCCTGTTGTTAACAGTAGGGCTGATTTGTGCAATACTACATGGAGTTGCTTTGCCCCTCATGATCATTGTTTTTGGAGAAATGACTGACAGTTTTGTCAGAAGTGGTATCGTGCCTAACATCTCCACTGCAGGTACTGAAAATGCTTTGATGCTTCATTCAGTTAAACAAATAAATTATTAACTTTAAAGCAGTTTTATCACCCAATGATAACGGTGAACAGATAAACTTTTCACTTGGCAAACTTTGAATCCTATCTTTGCTCTTCCTGCATCATAATGTTTTGTAAAAGCAACATGGTCTGAGTGTATTTAACACAAGTGGACTAACTTCTGATCCCAGTTCCTTCCAATTTCGCATTACGAATGAGGCTAAGAGTGTTAATGGTGCTACCATCTTTACACCATGCAGAGTAGATTAATCCAAGTGAATGTATTGTTCAGCTAAAACCTCTACCAAAGACACTTTTAACCATTACAGGAATTCAGTTACTGTTACTAGCTTTGAACTTAGTTCTCTATTTCAAGATAAAATATATCAGTCAAAGAATATTGCCTCAGAAACAACTTAACAAAATGTGATATAACAGGAAACTATTGGGTGATTGACTAGCATCAACAGTCTCTGTTGATTTGTCAAGTGATTTTAATCAGGACACATTATTACAACTGAAGAATACAATTAGGAAACTCCCTTTTATAATACTTAACATTTTGATCATTCAACATTGCCCTTTGATGTGAAGGGCACTGCTTGTCACAGGCCTCTCAGGTGTTTCCTTTCTTCCTGGTGGTGGAAATTTGAATAAAGATTTGTGCACCTTGTGTCTTTCACTGTGTCTCACACTGCACACACACAAAAAAAAGAAAAAAAATAGAAGTGTCTGAGCCCTTTTAAAAAAAAAGAAAAAAATAATCCTTGACATTCAAATTAAGTTGTTAAAAAAAAGAGAGAGGCCCGGCAGGTGATCTGTTGCAGCTGTAGTATGCGGGAGTTGGTAGATCCTGGTGTGATCTGCAGCAAGTATTGGCTGCTTGAGGAATTTCAGCTCAGAGTTGATGTGCTGCAGACACTGTGACTCATCATGGAGGGGTTGAATTACCAGGACACTGTGTTTCAGGATGCAGCCCACACCTCTTAGAATAATTGTAGGGACATGTGATCATGAGTGAGGTAGATGTGGGAATCCAAGATTTAGCTGTGAAAGAGCTTCAGCCAGTGCCTTTGTCCAAAGGTATGGAATTCTTACTCCTGGTGTAGATAGGGCACAGACTGCACGGATAATGAGCAAACTGCCCACAACTCCATGGCACAGAGCACTGTTTGAGTACAGGGAGAAAAGAGCTGAAAATGTGTTGCTGGTCAAAGCACAGCAGGCCAGGCAGCATCTCAGGAATAGGGAATTCGACGTTTCGAGCATAAGCCCTTCATCAGGAATCCTGATGATTCCTGATGAAGGGCTTATGCTCGAAACGTCGAATTCCCTATTCCTGAGATGCTGCCTGGCCTGCTGTGCTTTGACCAGCAACACATTTTCAGCTGTGATCTCCAGCATCTGCAGACCTCATTTTTTACAGGGAGAAAAGAGAAATTGATAGTAATCGGGTTAGTACAGTTAGGGGAATAGATACCGTTCTCAGCAGCAAAACAGAGAATGCCGAAAACTAATCCACAGTAATTTTCTGCTGTTGGTTCACTGGAATTTGTGCCATTGTTATTTTGTGGTACTAAACAACATTGCCCACTGCTATTATCATGTTGTGTATGTGATGATGCCGACGACTACGAGCCTGCGGTTGGGGTAGTTTGTTGCCATTATCCTACATCCTTGATAGTGTTGGAGGAAAGTTAATGGTAAGACTTAAAATAAAGATGCTCTTATTTTAAACATGACTCCGCCCTTGCACTGTCTTGTGCTTCCTCTGCTGGGATCCCCTGGCACTCACATGGCAGCTGTCACATTCCAATCCCAGCTGCCCACTATGCCAAACACTGCCAGCTGGTCTGAAGTAGCCACCTGAAATCAGGGACGCTCAGCAATGCCACAGGATAGTTAATGACCTTCTGCGCTCCTTGAATAGAAGTGCTCCACTTTTCTCTCTACTACTTCGCACTCACTCTAACTCCGCTGCTGCATTCTAATGCATCTCAACCATCCCATCCTCCCACTACCTCCTCCCTCTCCCCCCACAATCTGTTATCCCTTCCTGCCCTCTGCTATCTATACTCCCTCACTCAAGATAGCTTACTACCTTGACTGACCAACGACAGAACAGCCTCCTGACTGATCATGCTTCCCTTCAATGGTTCATTACTGGCAAGCATGACAAATTGCCTGGCTATCTCTGTGCTAAAAGGTAAGGCAGAGATGCTGTAAGCATCCAAGTAAGCGTGAAGGGAATGAGTACTAAGAAAATAAGTGAACAGCAGTGAGATACAAAATAAAAACCAAAAGAACTGGGAATGCTGTAAAGCAGAGACATACGCTGAAATTGCCGGAAAAGTTCAGCAGTTCTGGCAGCATCTGTGGAGAGAAACAAGAGTTAGCATTTTGGGGTTGAGTGATCCTCCCTCAGAGAAGGGTGTCTTTTCCAATGCACAAAGCACCCTGTCAGCAACACTGCAATGACAGGTGTGGTGAACTCCAAAGTACATCGTGAAGTGCTGAACAGCTTTATAAATGAGTTCCTCATGTGCCATGATGATGTGATGAGGCTGGTGCAGTGCTGATGCCAACATCCATAGATATAGAGTGTATGCAGTTACTGCCTATGGAATGTGCCCTGAGATGTTGGGAAATGCTGGTCAAGGTGGAGGCCAGCTGTAGCCACCAGGTACCTGCTCAGAGCTTCATGTTGAGAATTGTTGCCATTTCCACTGCCTGGGAAAGCAGCAAACTGCATTTAAATGACATGCAGTTAGGTAATGATGAGATATTAATGTCTGAAAGTAAGTCCCTTAATGCTCCCTAGGAAAATGCTCATCTCACGATTTGGATCTTGGGTGAAAAGTTAATCCTTTTCTTCTTGACAACGAGAATCTCATTTTGCTATTCTTGCTACATTTTCTCATCTGATCCGCCGTTGCTTATGTATTCAGGGGCTGGGAACTTTATGCCCAGTGTTCATGTGTGAACTGGATACTGAATACTAGTGAATGTTAAACCCTCACAGATGATCACCTCCTCAATAAAAGAATTTCAGCAACAGCCCTTAGATACAGACAAGATGGAGATTTTGGTTGATATTTCCTCTCTGTTACCTGGGTTGCAAAAACAAGAATTCTAAACCCAAATCCTAACCTCACCACAATAGTTCACAGAAACCTAAGATTTTATAAACTATATGGATTGGTGATGCAATACATTTGTCATTTAACAATTGTCTATAATTTAAGCATTTACATTAATACACATATATCTATTGGTCTTAACAGCATTTAACAACCGTTCAACAGATACATGTTTTGAAATACCTGGACTGGATTTGGAAGCTGACATGACACGGTAAATAGATTATGGAACTTGGAAATACGTTTACTGCAGTCACTATCCTTAACTAGAGTTGACACATTAAGTTCCTGCAACGTTTTTACCTAAATGTCTTCATTACTATAGGTTTGCCCTCTATTTTATGGGACTTGGATTCGCTGTCCTGATTTTTGGCAGTTTTCATGTCACCATGTTTTTAATCGCTGGCATACGACAGACTGGAAGAATAAGACGAGAATTTTTCCATGCTATTCTTCATCAAGAAATGGCTTGGTTTGACTCAGTCCAAATAGGTGAACTAAACACAAGGCTGACTGAGTAAGTAATTGAGCTTTAAAAACTAGCTACTCTTTATGATAATCAAATACTGTAAGGATTACAACATATTTATCCAGCCTAGAAAATTTCAAGTTTTAGAACTGCCTATTTTTTTGTAGCAGCTTAATTTGTATGTACAATTGACCTAAAAGTACATTTTAGCATTTGATAGCCAACTTTATTACTCTACCAAAGTTATTTAATGGTCATATTCCTTTCTACATCACTTTTGTCTATTTCTATGTTAATCAGTTATTTAAATTTTCCCTCAATTACTGTTTAGATTAGATGGAAACAGGCCATTCGGCCTAACAAGTCCACACCGACCGGCCGAAGCGCAACCCACCCATACATTTACCCCTTTACCTAACACTACAGGCAATTTAGCATTGCCGATTTACCTGACCTGCACATCTTTGTGACAGTGGGAGGAAACCCATGCAGACACAGGGACAATGTGCAAACTCCACCCAATCAGTCGCCTGAGTCGGGAATTGAACCCGGGTCTCTGGCGCTGTGAGGCAGCAGTGCTAACCACTGTGCCACCGTGCTGCCCGTGATAAGTTACTTATCACAAATGCATGGGGGAAACATTTCACTGCTTTCTCTGAAACTGCTGTAACATATAGAGGTACCAAAGATGGGTCTTTAAATCAGAGCATCGAAGTTATATACCTAATCTTTTGATGTTTGTTGATAAGGAAATAGGCAAATATGTTTGATGTCTCTGTTGTAACAAGATGTAACAAGACACACCTTGTCATACAAGATCTTATCAGACTTTTTGTAGTTGCTACAGCAGTATTTCTTGGTAGCATTTAAGCTATGTACAAACATTTTATATAACTATGAAAATTGTATTCATAGTATTAATTTAATGTGATATTGTTTCAGTTACATAATTATACTGATGACAGTAATTGATTCTGTGTCTTTTATATTAACAGTGATATAAATACTGTCAAAGACGGTCTTGGAGACAAGTTCAGCATATTCACTCAGTTATTTAGCACTTTTGTGGCAGGGTTTACTATTGGATTTGTCTATGGATGGAAGCTTACACTGGTCATATTGGCAGTGTCTCCTCTTGTCATGGTCTCAGTAGCAGCATGGACAAAGGTACAAGCATAGCATATATTTTCAAAAAGTTTAATACCTGATCAGAACAAAATGGACCCAGTATGAGATGAAGGTTATTATTTTATGTTTATAAAGTTAATAACTTTTTAAGTAATAACTTATAAATTTAAACCAATTTCAATTCTGTAATAGCTTCTGCAGTAATTGTTTTAAATAAGGAATTGGTCAAACAACAGGAGAAAGGCAGGTGATGAAATTTGGTGTATTAACTTTTTATCAGATCAAAAACAGTTTTATAAAGTCAGAAACATAAAAGACAGGAGAAAGAACCAACAGATACGCCAACCACTGAGTGCCGTTACTGTGTCTAATATACTGAAAATTGTTAAATAGAAAACTTGTGACATAGAAGTTCATGGAGATAATTCTGACCTTGATCAATCTCAATTTTTATTTGTACTGACTTTGATAGAAATTAGAATCCTAAGAATTGAATAAAGTTGGCTGATCCATATCACCCAGATTACATTCTCACCCAAATTAAACATTCAGTGCCCCTATACCTGATTAACCCGACATGTAAAGGACAAATATTCCAGTTGTTTGGGGGTTGCAGAGGGGTAAAGAAACACAACCAAAAAGGAGGAAAAAAACATTGGCTTCAACAAATATGAAACTTAAAACACACAGTAAATTCAAATGAAACATGCTGGTGACTAGAAAAATACCTGAAGTTGAATATTATCCATAATGTAGAGGTGCTTGTTTTGGACTGGGGCGGACAAAGTCAGAAATCACATGACACCAGGTTATAGACCAACAGGTAGATTTGAAATCCTAAGCTTTCAGAGTGTATCCCCTTTGTAGTGTGATTTATGAATAGTATTAGCAACTTCAATTATATAAACCAAAAAAATGCTTAATTTTCAATGTTTTTGGTTATTGTAGCTTTATGGAATACTGAGTATTTAATACATTTCATGTTCAACAATTGTCAATACTATATCAGGCAAAATAATGTATTTTATTAAACTAAATAACATGAAATTGAAACTCATTAATAGTACCTGATGCACATAGTAATAGTAATTATCTTGATCTGCCCAAGTTATGTCAAATATAACTTGGGCACGGCACGGGGGCACAGTGGTTAGCACTGCTGCCTCACAGCGCCTGTAGACCTGGGTTCAATTCCCGACTCAGGCGACTGACTGTGTGGAGTTTGCACGTTCTCCCCGTGTCTGCGTGGGTTTCCTCCGGGTGCTCCGGTTTCCTCCCACAGTCCAAAGATGTGCGGGTTAGGTGAATTGGCCATGCTAAATTGCCCGTAGTGTTAGGTAAGGGGTACATGTAGGGGTATGGGTGGGTTGCGCTTCGGCGGGTCGGTGTGGACTTGTTGGGCCGAAGGGCCTGTTTCCACACTGTAAGTCTAATCTAATCTAAAAAAAAATAATAGATAGTGGCATAAATTATACCCAGATTACTCTATGTGGTGGAAATATATATAAATGCTACGGACAAGTTTCTGAAATATAATTTTAAAATAGACCTTTAGTATAATGTATATATTCTGTGAGATACAGAATATCCTAGATTTCATACAGCACCGTTGCTAGACATTAGGAAAAAATGACAGCACATATACTCCGTGAAATGCCGGCGCTGAGACTTGGGTAGCTTTGTAGATTTGACACTAAGTATTTCTAACTAGTTCGGAACAGAAACCAACTAAGTCAAACTGTCTGAAGCCACATTGACAAAATAGTAGACTAAATTCAAAATGTAGTGATCAAATTTCATATTAATTTGTTTGAACTGCATCTTGAATATTGTCTACAGTGTTTTCTCAGGGCCATGCAGAGACTAAACTGAGAAGGTAAGGGAAGAGTTATGGGTGCAGCAGGTGAGGGATTATCGATCCAGAAACAAGTGTTTCCCCAAAGTCCTGCTGAAATACCAGCAGGACCTCTTTTACATGTTTTACCCGATTTCTTCCTTGACAGCTAGTTTGAGTGACCAGGAGAAAGTGAGAATTGAGGATGCTGGAGGTCAGAGTCAAAATGTGTGGCACTGGAAAAGCACAGCCAGTCAGGCAACATCCGAGGAGCAAGAGAGTCGATGTTTCGAGCATATGCCCTCCATCAGAAGTGTGGAGGGGCACAACAGGACTGAGTTACGGAGAAGGTAGCTTGGAAGGCGATAGGTAGATGCAGGTGGGGATGATGGTGCTAGGTCAGAGAGAAGAGTGGAACAGATAGATGGGAAGGAAGTTGGACAGGTAGGACAGTTCAAGATGGCGGCGCCGATTTGGAGGGTTGGATCTGGGATAAGGTGGGGAGGAGGGGAGATGAGGAAATTGGTGAAATTGACATTGATGCCGTGTGGTTGGAGGATCCAAAAGCAGAAGATGAGGCTTTCTTCCTCCAGTTGTCTGGTGGCTAGGATTTAGAGGTGAAGGAGGCCCAGGACTTGCATGTACTTGGTGGAGGGGGAGGGAGAGTTGAAGTGGTCGGCCATAGGGTGATGGGGTTGTTTGTTGCGGAGATGTTCTCTGAAATTTTCCACAACTGACAAACTGACTTCCCATTATGAGAGAAAGCACGGAGGAGAGAACTGTAACTGTGGAGCTGAGAGAGGTGAAAGTCAGGTGGGAAGTTTGACCTGGGGTGGTGAGGAGGAGATCAAAGATGGGAGATCAAAGCTGGAGAAACTGAAGTGAAGCTTTTAAAATACAGATCAATGTGAAAAGCATAAATGTCAAAGCTTATCATGGGCTCCAAGTTGATTTAATTTTTTTGAGCTGGAGGAAACCTTTCAGCACATTGTGGCCAACTAGAAATGCTGTAAAGACACTTACCTTGTAGACCTAGTTTTTTCTGACTCACTTGCACTGTGAAATCATCTGAAACTAGAGTCATCTCCTCTCCTTAAATAATTTCAATAACACATTTGGAATATTGTGCACAGTTTTGGGCCCCATATCTCAGGAAGGATGTTACTGGCCTTGGAGCGTGTTCAGAGGAGGTTCATGAGAATGGTCCCAGGAATGAAAAGCTTAACATGTGGGAAAAGTTTGAGGACTCAAGGTCAATACTTGATGGAGGTCAGAAGGATGAGGGGGGATCTAATTGAAACCTACAGGATACTGAATGGCCTGAACAGAGTAGATGTTGGAAAGATGTTTCCATTGGTAGGAGAGACTAGGATCCAAGGGCACAGCCTTAAAGCAAAGGGAAGACCTTTTAGAACAGAGATAAGGAGAAACTTCTTCAGTCAAAGAGTGGTGAATCTGTGGAAGTCACTGCCACAGAAGGCTGTGGAGGCCAGGTCTTTGAATATACTAAAGACAGAGGTAGATAAGTTCCTGAGTATCAAGGGAGACAAAGGTTAAGGAGAGAAAGCAGGAGAATGGGGTTGAGAAACGTATCAGCCACGATTGAATAGCTGAGTAGACTTGATGGGCTGAATAACCTAAATCCTGCTCCCATGTCTTATGGTCTTATGGAACTCCTGAGAGTGGAATGTTTGTCTTCCAGTCTACCTCAGATTACCTTACAAGAAGAAGGTGTCACAAACTTTTGGACAACATGTGGAACTAGCTGTCTCACATTGCTATTATGCAATAAACCCATGAGTGTTTTTCTCCACTAACGGGATGCCACTATCAAGCCAAACATCTGTGTGGCTACAGTAAATGCTGATGTGACCAATGTTTCAATACAGGTGGGAATGATGGGAATGTTGGCTGTATGTCTCAACAATTGGCAGACCATATCAAACAATGTGTCCAATTGGCCATCTGCAGCTGGCAACGTGCCACTCGTGCTTAACCAGCCCATCTACTTTTAGATATGATTCTATTATTGCTAATAGTATACTGAATAATCCAAACCATGTAAGAGTTACACTGGAAACCATTTTAGGATTAACAGTTGGGCTCAAAGTGTGGTGCATTTATGAATGCTGGAAGCTCTATATATAAATAAACTGGACCCGTTTCATGTAGGAAAAAGTACTTTGCACACACGCTTACAGCATTTTCATTAAAAAATGGTTATGGAGATAGTCTCTGCTATATCATCAGCAGAGTGGCAACACGCTGACCAATCAGAATCAACCTGCCTGGTCTGAGAATTAAGATTGACAGTTAACTATTGTTGCTGCACTGCTAGATCACTGATGACTCCACCAGTGAACACCCTCTCCACATGAAGTATTAAATGGTGTATTTTTCTCAAGTCTGTTCCTTGCATCTTAATTCTGCTGTTTGCAAGATCTGTTGCAAGCTTTGATATGTTGTCTCCTTTTAGCAAAGTTAAGTTCTGCCCTCCCATGCAATGACAATAATTTAATCTTCCAAATTTAACTAAGTACAGTTTCATTCATTTTGGATATGACTTATCACCATCCGTTATATTGAAACAGATCTTGACAATACTGACCGGGAAGGAACTAGAAGCTTATGCTAAAGCAGGGGCAGTGGCTGAAGAAGTTCTAATGGGAATAAGAACAGTCTTTGCCTTCAACGGACAACAAAAAGCACTAACAAAGTAGGTTTCATTCTGAGTTAACCTGTAGCAACTCAGATATTGTGTTGTGCAAATAAATGAAAACTGCACACGATCCTATTTTCAGAAAACATACTTTATTTGACAATTTTTTAAAAATACATTACATAACAGTTCAAATTTGACATGACATAAGGTTCTGCATAGAATTGTTTCTTTCAGTGAGCCATGTTCAGCATTCTGTGCTGCCAACAGCACAAGAACCTTTAAATAGTTTACAATCATTGTGTACATGACTTACACAGAAAGATGTTTTATATTTAAGAGTAAAGAACAAAGAACAAAGAAAATCTACAGCCCAGGAACAGGCCCTTCGGCCCTCCAAGCCTGAGCCGATCCAAATGTACTGTCTAAACCTGTCAATCAATTCCTAAGCATCTGTATCCCTCTGCTCCCCACCTACTCACTCATCTTAAATGAATCTACCGTGCCTGCTTCTACCACCTCTGCTGGCAACGCGTTCCAGATGCCCACCATCCTCTGTGTCAAGCACTTGCCACATGTATCCCCCTTAAACTTTTTACCTCTCACCTTGAAAGTGTGACCTCTCGTTATGGAATCCTTCACCTTAGGAAAAAGCTTGTTTCTATTCACCCTGTCTATACCCTTCATGATTTTGTAAACCTCAATCAGGTCCCCCTCAATCTCCTTTTTTCTAATGAAAATAAACCTAATCTACTCAACCTCTCTTCATAGCTAGCACCTTCCATACTAGGCAACATCCTCAGAAACCTTCTCTGCACCCTCTCCAAAGCGTCCACATCCTTTCAGCAATGTGGTAACCAAAACTGTACACAATATTCTAAATGCAGCTGAACCAATGTCCTGTACAATTTTAACATGACCTGCCAGCTCTTGTACTCAACACCCCATCCAATGAAGGCAAGCATACTATATGCCTTCTTGACCACTCTATCCACCTGTGCAGCAACCTTCAGGGTACAATAGACCTGCACTCCTAGATCTCTCTGCCCATCAGATTTTCCCAAGACTCTTCCGTTCATTGTATAATTCGCTCTAGAATTAGTCTTGCCTAAATGTGTCACCTCACATTTGTCCAACTCTCCAGTCTATCTATATCCTCCTGTGTTCCTTGACAGTCCCTTATGCTTTGTGCTACTCCACCAATCTTTGTGTCATGAACATTTTAATGAACAATAACAATTTTTAATAAATTATCAACTATAAAACACTTTAAAGTCATTGTGGTCATTCATTATTTTTAATTATTTCAGATATGAAGCCAACCTAAACCAGGCTAAAGATGCTGGAATAAAGAGAGCTGTCAGCACAAGTATTTCCATAGGACTTCAGAACTTTTTAATTTATGCTTCCTATGCTCTTGCATTTTGGTATGGGTCCAAACTAGTTGTTGATGAACCTGAAAATTATTCAATTGGACGAGTTTTGATTGTGAGTATGGTATTTTGTTACTTTTGTCATTTTGCAGAATATGTGACATTAGGATTGGAGTAATGGTCTCTACCATTTCTGGTTGTTATGCACTGCTGTCTATGCATCAGCCTTCAAGACTGCTGTGTAACTGTACCTGAATGTACCTTAAAGGGAACGTTGCTTGTATGCTGCCTATTTGTTCACTATGCAGAACATCCTTAAATGTTGAGGATCCATCCACACACCTTCAAAGCAACATTGCTTTGGAGTCTTCCACTTGGACAGTTCACATTTTGTATTATTCCGCATTCTGCTCACTTATTTTAACAAGTAGGAGAATTGGAAGCAGGAAACTTCAGTCCTCCAAATTTGTATAGAAGGTGGTGGAAATAAACAAGAGATGAAGTTACTAATGTAAGTTTAAGAGGATCTGCTGTTCTTTCATGGAGATTGTTCATCTTTATCAATTCTTTCATACGTATATAAATTTGGACACTTGCTCCAGAGATTTGTAATAAAGTCTCTGAACTGGTTGATCAGAAAATATCTAAGTCTGGAGGGGGCTGGGTTTTCATAGTCTGTGCTTAACAACCTCCAATTCTTCTCCAATTCTTCTCTGATGCCAGCTGGATTATACCACAAGCTGTACCCAGCTATTTGAGTTAGTAGGCAGAAATTTTATTTCATCAACCAGACCTCATGTGGGCATCTGACAACAAAATCCTGATTACAGGAGAAGTGGGCATTAATGTCCCACCTCCGAGTTTTCTGACCAGTCATTGAATGCAGAGATCGTAACAACCTGCACTTCTCAATGGAAGAATTTCTATTTAAAAGGACTCCAGCAGGATCAGAGTCTGAGTGGCTTCCTGAGGCTTCAGCATGCGCAATATGGGCAAGCTACTTGCTGGCTCTCTTTTTCCTGGAAGTCCTGGGGCAGCTGTGAGAACCTAAAGAGAGGTACTGTTTTCCAAAAGAACAAACAAGCATACAGCAGGAAGTAGCAGATGTAATGACCAGCAAGAGCTGGTCCCTCGCACGGGGTCAGAGTGCTGCAAGTGGTCATTGACGTCATGAGGACCAGAAAGGTGAATGAAATCCAGCTTGCATAATAGTAAAACAAGCAGTTGAAGCCAAATGGAGCACATGTAATGGGTATCGGATTCTTTATTTCTTTAAACAAAGAGTTGTGTACACATTGAGTGTAGGGGTTGGCATATCAACTTGCAATTGTAAAGGACATTGGTGAGACTACTTTTGGAGTGCTGGTTGCTGTTATAGGAAGGATATTATTAAATTGGAGAGGATTCAGAAAATATTTGCAAAGATGTTACCAGGACCGTAGGGTTTGAGTTATAAGAAGAGACTGGAGCATTAGAGGTTGAGGGGTGACCTTATAAAGGTTTATAAAATCATGATAGACAAGGATAATAGCAAAGGTCTTTTGCCTAGAGTGGGGAAGAGAGCATATTCTTAAGGTGAGAGGAGAAAGATTTAAAAGAGATCTGAGGTGTAACGTTTTCACCCAGAGGGTGGTTCATATGTGGAATGAACAACCAGAGGAAGCGATAGATGCTGGTACAGTTATAACAATGAAAAGATATTTGGACAGGTACTTTAATACAAAAGGTTTAGAGGGATAAGTTAGGAGAAGGGAAAGGAGGAGGAGAGAAGCAGGATAAGAAAGACTTTAATGTCCCCAGATTGCCTGTAACTACCATATAAATAATAGAAATACTTAATAAAGTGAAAGCGAACTGAAGAAGCCTTGGCAGATAAGACTTTGTCACAGGGTGCAGATCCAGGCTTAAAAGATTTTAAAGCCTGTCAGGGCTTCTGGATAATCCAAGATGGAGGATAGGAAAAAATTGTAGCTGTAAGAGCTGCCTGCTCCTTTTTTAGGTATTTTCAGTGCTGGAGCTAACTTTCTCGAATTCTAGGAAGAGTAATTACTGTTCTATTGTTACATTCTTTTTGAACTTTGGAGGAAAAAAAGACCAAAACAATGGCACTTTAAAAAGGAGGAAGAGAGACAAGGGCAGTGATTCAAATGGAGAAAGAAATCTGCACTGCCTGAGCCAGCAGTAACCTGCACAGCTACTGCCTTTGTTGTTTAGTTTCAAGTACCTTATATACTTGATTTGGAGATGCCAGTGTTGGACTGGGGTGGACAAAGTTAAAAATCACACAACACCAGGTTACAGTCCAACAGGTTTATTTGGAAGCACTAGCTTTCGGAGCTCTGCTCCTTCATCAGGTGGTTGTGGGGTATAAGATCGTAAGACAAAGAATTTATAGCAAAATGTTGGAAGCTACTGCTTCCAAATAAACCTGTTGGGCTATAACTTGGTGTTGTGTGATTTTTCACCTTATATACTTGAATAATAGTCAAATTGTTTTGCCTGCTTTTTAAGGTTGAATTTATGAGGTTGACTATCACATGAATGCTACTTTTGAGGGGCTGAAATTCATGCCAGTCAAAATTCCTACCCTATCATTAGCAGAAGGCCAACTGATCTCAAAACAAATAAAGAAATGTACATCTCTATGAAGGAAAAAATGAATATGGTAGTTCTGAAAACCTGGAGCAGAACACAACAGCCAGTGGACTGGAAGAGTGGGAGCGGAGCGGAACAACCAGCAGACTGGAAAGTTGGAGCGGGACGTGTCATGAATATTGATCTGTTATCTGTGAAGAACTAGGGTTGACTTTTACATGAGAACATGGGAAATTCCAGATTATTGGGCCAAAAAATAGGGCATCAACTTTTACATGTGATTGACTATTACTTGAGGGTCTCTAGACATCGAAGTTCTTCTAAGAAAAATAAACATACAACGAATTTCACAGCTGACCTTGGAGAAACCTATGTGTCAACACACACAGCAGGGGAGGAGTACCTGAGAGCTTTTTTAAAAAGTGTAACCTTCCTGTTTTACTTTTGCAAATCTGCAATAGCAAATAGAGTGAGGTTTTTTTATTGTATGTTGTTACTGAAATCTGTCTCTGGATTGAACTTTAAAAATATAAAAATGAAGTTACTACGTTAGCCTGGAGTAGTGTTTTTGGAACAGGAAGACTGCATTATTTTCTGGTCTGTATATTGTTAAGGTGCAAAGATGTTCATTATTGGAGTGATGTCCTCTTTTTGTCAGATGTGGGAGATTAGGGAGAGCTTCCATGTGACTGATGGTAATGTCTGTAGGACATGTGTTTAGTTGCAAATCCTATTGGACTGCATGGATCGGTTGGAGCAGCAGGTAGAGGCAATAAGGAATTTACAGGAGCTGGGGGTGTGATAGATGGCAGTTTCAGGGAAGGAGAGGTATCTTCAATTTAATCAGGTAGATGGCTGACCTCTAGAAAAGGTAGGAGAGGGAGGCAGATAGTTTAGGAGTCTCCTGTGGCTCCCAGTGTCACGAGCTAGTGAAGGTAGGAATAGGAGGATGGAGCAGATAAATGTATAGCTGAGCAGTTGGTGCAGGGTAGAAAGATTCACAGTTTTGGATCATTCAAATGTATTCTGGGATAGAAGTGACATGTATAAGAAGGGTGGATTGCACTTGAATTGGAAGGGAACTAATATACTGACAGGGAGATTTGCGAGAGCTGCTTGGGAAGATTAAAACTAGTAAGGTGGGGGTGGGATGGGGGCTCTTGGTTGTGAAACAGGGAGATTGTGAGGAAAGAGATCAGTCTCAGACTAGTACAGTTTGGAAAAAGACCAAGTCAAACAGGGCAAGAACAAAGTAGAGAACGAGATAGGATAGACAAAATTAAACTGTATTTATTTTGATGCAAGAGGTCTAACAGGTCAAGCAGTTGAACTCAGGGTATAGTTAGGAAGATGGGACGAGGATATAATAGCAATTACAGAGACGTGGCTCAGGGATGGGCATGGCTGGCAGCTTAATGATCCAAGGAAGGATAGAGAGGGGGAGGGGCATTTTTGATTAGGGCTAACATTATGGCTGTATTTAGGAAGGATATTCCTGGGAATATGTCCCGTGAAGTTACTTGGGTGTGGAACTGAGAATTAAGAAAAGGATGATCACCTTATTGGGATTGTACTATAGACCCCACAACAGTCAGTGGGAAATTGAGAAGCAAATTTTGGAAGGAGAAGTTCAGTATCTGTGAAAATAATAGGGTGGTAATGGTAGGGGATTTTAACTTCCGGATTATAAACTGAGACTGCTGTAGTGTTAAGGGCTGGAGAGAGAGGAATTTATGTGTGTAAAATAAAATTGCTGATTGTGTATGTAGATGTACCTTCTACAAAAGGCGCAAAATGTAGGCAAGGCATGTGAATGAGGTATTGGTGGAGGAGCACTTTGGGGCCAGTGACCATAATTCTATTTGTTTTAAACTCGTGATGGAAAAGGATAGAATGGATGTAAAAGTTAAAGTTCTAAACTAGAGGAAGGTTAATTTTGGCAGTATTAGGCAAGAACTTACAAATTTTCATTGGGGCTGGATATTTGCAGGTTAAGGGATAGCTGGAAAATGGGAAGCCTTCAGAAATGAGATAACGAGAGTCTAGAGACAGTATGTTTCTGTTAGAGTGAAGGGCAAGGCTGGTAGGTGTGGAGAATACTGGGTGACCAGAGAAATTGAGGTTTTGGTCAAGAAAAAGAAGGAAGCATATTAGCAGGTACAGACAGGAGAGATCAAGTGAATCCTGAGAGTATAAAGGCAATAGGAGTGAACTTAAGTGGGAAGTCAGGAAGGCAAAAGGAGGCATGAGATAGCTTTGGCAAATAGGGCCAAGGAGAATCCAAAGGGATTCTACAAATACATTAAGGGCAAAAAGGTAACTAGAGACAGAATTTGGGCCCTTTAAAGATTAGGAAGGCCACCTATGTGTGGAACCACAGGAGATAGGTGAGATAATATATGAGTATTTTGCATTTACTGTGGAGAAGGAAATGAGAATAAGAGAACATTGGGAGAAAATTAGCAACATTTTGAAAGATGTCCATATTGCATAAAAGGAGATGGTGGATGTCTTAAAACAGATAAAGGTGGTTAAGTCCCCTGGACTTGAACAGATGGTACCCTAGGATTCTGTGAAAGCAGGGGAAATGATTGCGGGACCCCTTACTGAGATATTTCTATCATCGATAGTCACAGGTGAGGTGCTAGAGACTGGAGGTTGGCTAACTTGGTGAAAATATTTAAGAAGGGTGGTAAGGAAAAGCCAGGGAACTATAGACTGCTGACCCTGACATCAGTAGTGGGCAAGTTGTTGGAGGCAATCCTGAGGGACAGAATGCACATTTATTTGGAAAGGCAGGGACTGGTTCGCAATAGTCAACATGGCTTTGTGTGTGGGAAATCGTGTGTCAATAACTTGATTGAGTTTTTTTGAAGAAGTAATGAAGAGATTGATGAAGGTAGACAGATGGATGTGATCTATATGAACTGGTTCGCAAGGTTAGATCACATGGAATACAGGGAGAACTAGCTATTTGGATGCAGAACTGGCTCAAAGGTAGAAGACCGAGGATGGTGGTGGAGGGTTGCTTTTCAGACTGGAGGTCTGTGACCAGTGGAGTGCCACAAGGATCGGTGTTGAGTCCACCACTTTTCATCATTTATATAAATGATTTGGATATGAACATAGGAAGCATTGTTAGTAAATTTGCAGTTGCCACCAAAATTGGAGGTGTAGTGAACAGTGAAGAAGGTTACCTCGGATTACAACAGGGCCTTGATCAGGTGGGACAATGAGCTGAGGAGTAGCAGATGGATTTTAATTTAGATAAATGTGAGTGATTCATTTTGGAAAAGTAATTCAGAGTGGGACTTATACACTTAATGGTAAAGTCCTGGGGAGTGTGCTGAACAAAGAGTGTGGACTGGAGGTTCATATTTTCTTGGAAGTAGAGTCGCAGGTAAATAGTATAGTGAAGAAGGTATTTAGTATGTTTTTCTTTATAGGGCAGTGCATTGAATATATGAGTTGGGAGGTCATGTTGTGGTTGTGCAGGACATTGGTTAGGCCACTATTGGAATATTGTGTGCAATTATGGTCTCCCTGCTATAGGAAAGATGTTGTAAAACTTGAAAGGATTCAGAAAAGATTTACAAGGATGTGCCAGGGTTGGAGAGTTTGAGCTATAGGGAGAGGCTGAATAAGCTGGGACTGTTTTTACCTGGAATGTCGAAGGCTGAGTGGTGACCTTAGAGGTTTATATAATCATGAGAGGCATGGATATGGTAAATAGACAAGGACTTTTCCCTGGGTTGAAGGAATCCAATACTAGAGGGAATAGGTTTAAGGTGAGAGGGGGAAAGATTTAAAAGGGACCTAAGGGGCAACCTTTTTACACAGGGGTAGTGTGTGAATGGAATGAACTGCCAGAGAAAATGGTGGAGGCTGGTACAGTTACAACATTTAATAGGCATCTGGATGGGTACATGAATAGGAAGGGTTAGAGGGATATGGGCCAAATGCTGGCAAATGGGACGAGATTTATTTAGGTTACCTGGTTTGCATGGACAAGTTGGACCGAAGAGTCTGTTTCTGTGCTCAATATCCCTATGACTACATGCTCTAGGCCTGTTGATTCTGTTAAGCTTCAAACAGGTTGGAAATCAATACGTCAGCTATTTAAGCCAGGATCCTGTTTAAGACATCTTATTATATTTAAAATACTCACCCATTATTTCAAGGATAATTTCCATTATTAGCTCCAAATGGATCTCCAGTGAAAGCTGGAAATAAATGGGATTATGTCAGACTTTCAACACACTGGTAAAAATCTATTTAAAATGATTGGTCTCTGGGTGGTGGGGGTATAGTACGGAGATGTGCTTCTTTCTACTATTTATAAAACAAACATAGAACAAAGAACAAAGCGAATTTACAGCCCAGGAACAGGCCCTTCGGCCCTCCAAGCTTGAGCCGATGAGACATGTACCCAATGAGATTACCTCTGGTGGTACAATGTAACAAAACCAGAATCAAATGTCAATGGATGTTTTCTTCTTCATACTGAGTTTAAGGTTTAGTTTGATTGTCAATATGGAGTATAGACTGCTAATGAGCCAAGAAAAGTCATTCGCCTTATGCAACAAGAGGCAAATATATAGCATAATAGCAATATGTACAAATTGCATTAATTAGTTAGGTTTATGTTAGATTAAAGACTATCAAGATCCAGTGATGACATTTTTCTGAACTGCCTGATTCTTCACATAAAGGTTGAATGATATGTTCAGATTGAGTGGAGCCCAACCCAATTTCAACGTTAACTTTTTCATAACTATTATTTTACTAAACACTTCCTACTCCTGAACCTGCACCCACCCCGGTCAATTAAATGCTGTTCATGGCTTTGAGGCACTCTATCTCCCCATGCTGTTTGTGTACCTATGGGTGTGCCACTGAGTGTGCTTATAAAGCACAATGTTCTCTGGTGCACTCACATCTGCTGGGACAACTCTCAAACCTCAGCACTTGTCCTATCATAGACTGCAGCAGAGGCAGAGGTCATCACATACAAATTCAGTCAAATGTAACAATGTATACTGTAACAGGAATTATTCAGTCAAAATCCCTCCCTTGTCTTCTTAACTTTGCAAACATCACTTCCCCACACATAGACTCCATACAGAGCAATCTGTGCGAATGTACCAGCAGGCATCTTTTGGACTTGGAAGTAGGAAAAATGAGCAGTCACCAACACATTCCTTGTGACAGTGCCCATTTGTTGAATGGCAAGTGTTGAGCCATCATGGCAAGAGCACTCCTTGCTGAACAAATGCAGGACATATCAGGGCCTCTGTCCAGCCAAGCTCTAGTGTTGTAAAACTCCTTATATCACAAATTATGCTGTGCATTATCCTGAGTGTCCTCTCAAAATGGTAGATGTACCACCTTAAACTTAATAAGTGATGAAGCTATTGCTTGGCCCTGGGGATTTGCAGTAGCTAAAAAATAATTATAATGGTGAGAATCAGTATCCTGTTTTCATGAACTCATATAAAATGTGGTCTGTTATTCAGTATAAATTGCCACCCTTTATGTGGGGCATTAGAAATGTAATTCAGTGTTCTGTTAAATTAACCTTGAAATTGGCAACTAACCTTCCATCTTCATTTTGCAGGTGTTTTTTTCAGTGATCATAGGAGCCTTCTCACTTGGCCAGGGAGCACCAAACCTAGAAGGTGTTTCAAAAGCTCGAGGTGCTGCTTACAATGTGTATAGCCTTATTGCAAAGGTAAATAATGCCTTGAACATCTGTTCCATTGCTAGGAATTACTTGACTTGTTTAAAATTGATTTTCACAGGGGTGATGTGGTGATTAATTCGGCAGCACAGAAGGTCAGTGGTCCATTTGCAAAGCTGTTATGCATTGGTAATTTTAGCAGGTCACCAGTTGGGACTTCAACAGTAAAGGCTAGAGATCACAGAAATGATCCAATCTCTTGTTCCTGTTCATGTACTACTGTTACCTGCTGGGGAGTGTTCACGTTTGAACATTTGGTTGAATTTTCAATATGTATTCACCATCCAGGCAGTCAAAAAGTAAAACAGTCAGATGGTTGAGGTAATTCTAGGTTTTTGTTGTACTTTTGGAACATCGCACAAGTCAAGAACTCTGAAGGGACGTAAACAAAAGAAAACTGCAAAATATTGGAAAGAAAATACAAAGCAGAAGTTCATGCAATTACTTGGTCACCTGTCACAATAGAGATTTGATGCTTTGTGAAAACATCACAATGCAAGTGTATTTATTTTGAATTCCTTTATTTGCAGCATCGGCCTATAGACAGCAGCTCCAAAGATGGTTATAAGCCAGATAGTATCAAAGGAGACATTGAATTCAAGAATATTTACTTCACCTATCCAACTAGACCAGATACAAAAGTATGTATATTTTAATTAATCTCTGGTTATTTGGTAAAATATCTAAATAGCCAAATCAAAAAGACAATGTGTACAAATTAAGGCCAGAATTATCATTAAAAACCACTAGGAAAACCCCAACTAAAATTTCACTGAACCACATGCTTTGATGAATGCACCCCCAAATGAACTAGACAAAATCTAAGTCAAAGCAATCTAGCCAACTGGCACCGCATCCACAAATGTTCACTCCTTCCACCACTGAGGCTGGGTAGCAGCAAAGTGTACTAGAGTACGACAAGAAACACTGCAGGCTCCTTCAACTGCTCCTTCCAAACCATGATCAACACTATCGAAAAGGACAAGAGCAACAGATGCCACTCTCCTCCCCGCTGACTTGGAAATTTATTGCTGTTCCTTCAGTGTTGGTGGGTCAAACTTCTAGAACTTCCTCCTTGACAGCATTGTATGTGAGTCTAGACCAATTGGACTGCAGCAATTCAAGGCAGCTCACCAATGATTTCTCAAGAGGGCAAAAAGGAATGGGGTATAAATGCTGGCCCAGCATCAATGCCTGCATCTCATGAATAAATAACATAAACAATTCCCTGAGGTCAGGATCAGATTCCTCATTTGGGATCAAGCCAATCCTTTACAAAGTCAGAAATCAAACACTTGATTGGTTTCAAACACTGACCATTCCTTTATTTCATTTGCAGCAAAGGTTCAGCATTTGAACGTCAAGCTTATGCCCCTGGGTTAGGTCTGCCATGCCTACATTGAGGGTCAGGGATCTGACCTGCCCAGTTCTGTGGCCTTGTCCCTGACTAAATGGAAGAGAAATTTATCACTTGGCTGATTGCTGGGCATGAAATTTGTCAAAGATTAATTATCCAAACTTTTGAGTATATCCTCAAATCTCCACCATTTCTTCTAGATGAATCAAACTGGTGGCTTAAAGAGTTAACTAAATGTTCAAAGAAAATTCTTGAATCACATCCAAACTACTTTCAAATGTGAAAAGCTGCATTCTATAAATGCCATGTTCTAGTGCAAGGAGGATGAGAACCACAGTATTCCACTGATTGTTTCCTTATATTCTTCAGTACATTTCCTTACAGATTATAATCACATTCCTCACCATATACTTATCCAGTTCATTTGTAAATGAGTTAATGAATAATACTCCTTTTGAATCAAAGTTGCAAAATTTGAATGAGTTATTTCTATTAAAAAAAAACCTTTGTCCTTTTGCTTAATTTGAGTTAGTAAATTTTCATTTTGCTTGACTGCAAAGGTGGCTCTAAGGCTGCAGAGGCTGGGGTTGTTTTTCTCTGGAGCATCTGAGGCTGAGGGGTGACCTTATAAAGGTTTGTAAAATCATGAGTTACATGGATAGAGTGATTAGTCAAGGTCTTTTCCCAGGATAGGGGGTGTCTAAAACTAGAGAGGATAGGTTTAAGGTGAGAGGGGAACATTTTAAAAGGACCTGAAGGGTAATTTTTTTTTACGCAGAGGGTGGTGTGTGTCTGGGACAAACTGCCAGAGGAGATGGTAGACGCAGCTACAATTACAACATTTAGAAGGCATCTGGTTGGGTATATGAATAGGAAGGGTTTAGAGGGGTATACATCAAATGCTGGCAAGTGGCACTAGGTCAGTTTGGGATGTCTGGTCCTCACAGATGTGTTGGACCAAAGGGTCTGCTATAGGTCTCTATGACTTGAATTTAAAAGCCTAGATTGTTTTTTTTTTGATTAGATTAGACTTACAGTGTGGAAACAGGCCCTCCGGCCCAACAAGTCCACACCGACCCGCCGAAGCGCAACCCACCCATACCCCTACATTTACCCCTTACCTAACACTACGGGCAATTTAGTATGGCCAATTCACCTGAGCCGCACATCTTTGGACTGTGGGAGGAAACCGGAGCACCCGGAGGAAACCCACGCAGACACGGGGAGAACGTGCAAACTCCACACAGTCAGTCGCCTGAGTCGGGAATTGAACCCGGGTCTGCAGGCGCTGTGAGGCAGCAGTGCTAACCACTGTGCCACCGTGCCGCCCACAACTCGGGCTCGTCCGGGTTATTTGGCCTTTGATTAGTTTTGTTGATATTCTTTTAACAAATTTCTTGTTAAGGAGCCGTTTACCTTTGATGATGAATTATGTTTCAGTTTGTTTCATGTTCCAGTTTGTATTCCCTGATATCTTTAAAATCCATCTCTCTCAACTGATTAATTTTCAGCATTTGGTGCACAGTCATCAATAATATTCTTCAAGAAAAGGTATAACAGTCCAATTTTTAGCAGAATGGGTGAATTATAGAATAATCCATAAGTTTTGTTTACAGTATTCATCAATAAATATCATGCAAACTATTATATTTTGATATTCCATATTATCTTCCTCTGAATGCAAGGTTAAAATGTTGACAGTGATAAGTTTCAAAAAAACACAACGCATAAGTAATCTGTGTAATGTATGTTTGGAAACATTATATGGCCATAACTTTTAATTTGTATTTTTATCCATAACACCTTTTATTTTACAGGCTTGTAAATCACAGTTCTTTTTTAAATCTCAGATTCTTAAGGGCTTGAACATGAAAGTATGGAGTGGACAGACCGTTGCATTGGTTGGAGCTAGTGGTTGTGGTAAAAGTACAACAATTCAACTGTTCCAGAGATTTTATGATCCAGAAGCAGGAGAGGTAAGATTGTGTTACATTTACTGAGCTCTTAGGAGAGCACTATATCATTAATGTCACACATCAATTCTAACTTAAACCCGGTGTTGAAAACTCTGACCTCAAGTGCAGATTTCATGATATTGAGAAAACATTACCCATGCAAACAGCATCACATCCAAGGTCAACAATCACCATGAATGGAAGGTTATTATGTACCAACAATACTATTATAATAATTGAAAAATATGCCTGCTATTAAGCTTTAAGTCTTGATTTAGAATCCCCTCGTTGCAGAGAAATAATAAAAGGAATGGATAACCTTGAAACATCTTCATGAATAACATTTCATGGTATCAAGGGCACTTGCAAAGAAATAACTTGTTCACTGGATTCTGCTGTTATTACAACCTTGATCCAAACATGGACAAAAGCTGAACACCAGAAATGAGGCTTGAGGGGTTGTCTTGCCATCAAAGCCACACTTGTCTGAGTGTGGCATCAAGGAACCACAGCAAAAGTGGAGACAGTGGGTATTGAAGGAAATCTTTCCACGGGCTGAAGTCATAATGAGCACAAAGGAGGATGATTATGGTTGTTGAAGAGAAGTTGTCTGAGTTCCGAAATTTCTCTTAGCACTGTACTAGCCCCAGCCACCTTCAGCTACTTCATCAATGATCATAACTTCATGATAAGATTATATTTAGGATGTTTGCTGATGATTTAAAATATGATTTCCCACTAACATAATCAAGTTGACTCTCCCTCACAAGCTTGATGTTATCCAAGTATAACAAACGACTCAAAACAAGACCTTACACCTAACATGCATTGTTTGACCTGAGATGTCACCTTTAGGCTGGAAAGTTATCTTGGGGCAGTGACTTGAAAGAAATTCTGGGATTTACATATTAGTCGATCGAAGCCTGTATCTCCATTCTTACTGATTAAAGACTCAATGGCCATCTAGGATTGTTCAATGTATTTGCATAAGTTGTATGACCCTTCAATTTTTTACTTTTAAATTGTGTGTCCAATGTTTTCTGCCTCAGGAAGGAGGGAGGCTCTAAAAGTTTATAGTTTCAAATAAACCTTTTGGGACTATAACCATGTGGTTTGAAAGGTCACAGTCAGCCTCTGACAACAGGATATTATTAGCTTTCAAACTGTCAATAAGTGGCTACATCCTGCTTGCAGGTAGAAGGCCTGATTGTCTCTGATTCTGCCTGGTGATGAATAGCCTGGGGGCAGGATGGAGCCAGTAAGGGAATGCCAACTAACTGGTGACATTGAATTTCATACCCACTATTCCCATCCATCAGGATTGAAAACTCCATATCATTGAAGTTTATCTGTTGTTACACAAGTAAAATTTATGCACTAAAGAACGGAATTGAGGTTGTAAATCTCAATTGGTGGAACTCAAGCCACTGTCAATCATCATTATGCCTGCAGACCCCTACCCTCGACTCTTAACCCATCTCACTTGAGAGTCCCATGTCTGCTATCTATCATGAAGCCACCTTTAATCTAAAGGAAAATAAATGCACTTAAATGACCCTCATGAATTCAATGTCCCAATGTATTTCAAGAAGCAGTTTCAAATGCAGTACATGGAATTAATTTGATTAATCATTAATTTAGGATTGAGCTAAGTTCAAAGATACATTTTTGATATTAATCAACATTGTGATTTGTAACATGATGGTAACTTTACTACTCTAGAATTCTGGGAGAAAGTGAGGACTGCAGCTAGAATTCTGGGTGAATATTCTGGAATCATAAGTTCAAATCTGATCACAGTGCAGGAGGTGTTTAAATTCTATTAATTAACAAATCTAGAATATAATTCAAATCAGACAACACAGATTATAGTCCAGTACGTTCATTTGGAAGCACTAGTTTTCGGAGCGCTGCTCCTTCATCAAGTAGTTGTGGAGCATAAGTTATAGTCCACCAACCACCTGATGAAGGAGCAGCGCTCCACAAGTTAGTGCCTCCAAATAAACCTGTTGGACTATAACCTGGTGTTGTGTGATTTTTAACTGTGTACACCCCAGTCCAACACCAGCATCTCCAAATCATGACTAGAATATAGTACCAGTTTTATTATAAATTAAAAACATTATATTGTCATTGAAAACTCCTTGGTATTTCAGGAAAGGAAATATCTGTTTTCTTGACCTTATCTGGCCTGTATATGACTCTGAGCCCACAGCAATGTGGTTCACTCCAAAATGCCTTCTGAAATAGCCTAGCAAACCAATGAGTTGCTGAAAGGCAATTAAGAATGGGGAACAAATATTGGCGTTACCAGGCAAATCACATTCCTAACACAAATTAATGCAAGTGTTCTGCATAGAAACTACACTTAGTTATGTAATACTGATGATTGTAGCAATCAGCCCTTCATCAAAAAATTTTCAATACATCATTTCACAATTGTTCGTTATGTAACAGCTGGAGTTACTTGCCAATTGAACTATGCTGTGTTTCTTGTCCTCCATCACATAAATAGTGCATTTTTTAAGAAATGATGTGCTATAGATAAGATTGCAGAACTGGATTTCTTACCTGTCACAGGAATTTTCACATACTGGTTGAAGAGCCAGCAGGGAACACACCTTTTGCTCTTTTAGACAGGGCCTGTCAAATTAAATGGCACTCTGGCATTTCACAGTATAACAGCAGGCTTCATATGAGATCAATGGTCCCAGAGAGGTAAGCCCCATCCACTGAAGCATGCCATTTAGATGTTCACAAACAGTAACGTGTGGAATGCGACAGGGAACATTACTAGGATCTCAATTATTTATGATTGATATTAAATGCTTGGCTGAAGGAACCAAGTGTTTTTTTAGACAGATTTTTTGATGAAAAGTAATAGTTGGGAAGGCAAGCTTGTGAGAAAGTTAAGAGCTGGCAAAAGGATATAGGTAGTTTAAGTGAGTGGACAGAAAATGGATTATAATATTGGAAAATGCAAGATGGTAAACTCTCATGGGATGGATAGAAAACCAGATTATCTAAACTGTTCCAGCTAAATCAGAACAGTCAAATAGCTACTGTCTTTGCAGTCCTTGTTTGAACACAACAAGTTTTCATTTAAAAATAATACTTCCCAATTCAGTAAATACTTGACTGCATATCTTCTATGATCATAAAATAACTAATTGGTCAAGTTTTCCTGTGTTTAACAATAATTCCAATAGTTTATCATCTTTAAATCAATCTAAATAAAGAAATACTGATTTTCCCACTGAATCCATACACACAAGTTACATTGGAGGAAAGGGTAAGATGTCCAATTTAGAGTCTTTGAAGAAAAGTAAGAGTACAAAGTCGGTGACTTTGGCTGGTTTCAGCCCAAATTTAAAGATGTAGACAACTCAGTTGATTGTTCTTCAGGAAACACAGCTGTAGATCGGGATGTAAGTTTGCTCGCTGAACAGAAAAGTTCATTTTCAGATGTTTTGTCACTATACTCAGTAATATCATCAGTGAGTCTCCAGTGAAACACCGGTAGTATGGCCAGCCTTTTATTGCTGTATTTAGGTTTCCTTGGGTTGGTAATATTATTTCCCTTGGCAATGTTATTTCCAAGGGAATTCCAAGGGAATTTCCAAGAGACCACAATTTCCCTTCCCACGTGGTTAAAGATGCCCTCCAACACATCTCGTCCACATCCCGCACCTCCACCCTCAGACCACACCCCTCCAACCGTAACAAGGACAGAATGTCCCTGGTGCTCACCTTCCACCCTACCAACCTTCGCATAAACCAAATCATCCACCGACATTTCCGCCCCCTCCAAACAGACCCCACCACCAGGGATATATTTCCCTCCCCACCCCTTTCCACATTCTGCAAAGATCGTTCCCTCCGTGACTACCTGGTCAGATCCACACACCCCTGCAGCCCACCCTCCCATCCTGGCACCTTCCTCTGCCAGCGCAGGAACTGTAAAACCTGCGCCCACAGCTCCTCCCTCACATCTATCCAAGGCCCTAAAGGAGCCTTCCACATCCATCAAAGTTTTACTTGCACATCCACTAATATCATTTACTGTATCCGTTGCTCCCGATGCAGTCTCCTCTACATTGGGGAGACTGGGCGGCTCCTAGCAGAGCGCTTTAGGGAACATCGCCGGGACACCTGCACCAATCAACCACACCGCCCCATGGCCTAACATTTCAACTCCCCCTCCCACTCTGCCGAGGACATGAAGGTCCAGGACCTCCTTCACTGCCGCTCCCTCACCACCAGACGCCTGGAGGAAGAACGCCTCATCTTCCGCCTCGGAACATTTCAACCCCAGGGCATCAATGTGGACTTCAACAGTTTCCTCATTTCCCCTTCCCCCACCTCACCCTAGTTCCAAACGTCCAGCTCAGCACTGTTCCCATGACTTGTTCTACCTGCCTATCTCCTTTTCCACCTATCCACTCCACCCTCTTCTCCCTGACCTATCACCTTCATCCCCTCCCCCACTCATCTATTGTACTCTGTGCTACTTTCTCCCCACCCCCACCCTCCTCTAGCTTATCTTTCCACGCTTCAGGCTCACTGCCTTTGTTCCTAATGAAGGGCTTTTGCCCGAAACGTCGATTTTGCTGCTCCTTGGATGCTGCCTGAACTGCTGTGCTCTTCCAGCACCACTAATCCAGAATCTGGTTTCCAGCATCTGCTGTCATTGTTTTTACCCCAATGTTATTTCCTGTTATTTTCTTCAGGGGGTGGTAAGTGGGATCCAAGTCAATGTGTTTGTTGGTAGAGTTCCAGTTGGAACACCATGTTTCTAGGAATTCTCGCGCATGTCCTGCTTTGGCTTGTCCTAGGATGTGTTGTCCCAGTCGAAGTGGTGTCCTTCCTCATTGGCATTAGCATCAGTTTTGGAACGGGGGGATCTGTACCATTGGGACAGTCTCCACTGAACCAATCAGGTACCAATGTTCTAGCGAAGAGGATAAATAGGGTGGTCAGTAGGACTTTAAACTTCTGAGTTGGGGGGAAGGGAAAGTGAAAGTGACAGGGAGTATGGAGTTAAATGGAAAGATAAGCAACAGGATAGCATATGTGCAGGTGGATCTAAACTCGAGGCAGACTGAGAATGCAGCAAAAAGGAAGGATAACTTCGGACATCTTATGACTTTCAATATCTCTAATGATAAAGTTAGCATTAAGGCACTTTACCTGAATGCTCGCAGCATTCATAACAAAGCAGATGAACTAATGGCACAGATCATAGTGAATGATTATGATGTGGTAGGCATCACAGAGGCTTGGTTACAGGGGGGTCAGGACTGGCAGTTAAACCTCCAAGGATTTTCAACTTATCGAAAAGACCGGGAGGTTGGCAGAGGGGGAGGGGTTGCCTTGTTAGTTAAGAACAAAATTAAATCTATGGCACTGAATGACATAGCGTCAGATGATGTGGAGTCTGTGTGGATGGAATGGAGGAACCACAAAGGCAAAAAAAACATAATTAGAGTTGTGTACAGACCTCCTAACAGTGGTCAGGACCCAGGGACGCAACATGTACCGGGAAATAGAGAAGGCATGTCAGAAAGGCAAGGTCACGGTGATCATGGGAGACTTCAATATGCAAATGGGCTGGGTAAATAATGTTGCCAATGGATCCAAAGAAAGGGAATTCATGGAATGCTTACAGGATGGCGTTTTGGAACAGCTTGTCATGGAGCCCACAAGGGAGCAGGCTATTCTGGACCTAGTGCTTTGCAATGAACCAGACTTTATAAAAGATCTTAACGTAAGGGAACCCTTAGAAAGCAGCGATCATAATATGGTAGAGTTCAGTCTGCAGTTTGAAAGAGAGAAGGCAAAATCGGATGTAATGGTGTTACAGTTAAATAAAGGTAATTATGAGGGCATGAGAGAGGAACTGACAAAAATAGACTGGAAGCAGAGCCTAGCGGGGAAGACAGTAGAGCAAAAATGGCAGGACTTTGTGGGTATAATTGAAGACACTGTACAGAGGTTCATCCCCAAGAAAAGAAAGATTATCCAGGGAGGGATTAAACAGCCATGGCTGACAAAGGAAGTCAGGAAATGTATTAAAGAAAAAGAGAGATCCAATAAAGTGGCCAAGAGCAGTGGGAAATCAGAAGATTGGGAAGGCTACAAAAACAAAGAGAGTAATAAGAAAGGAGAGGATCAAATATGAAGGTAGGCTAGCCAGTAATATTAGAAATGATAGTAAAAGTTTCTTTCAATACATAAGAAACAAACGACAGGCAAAAGTAGACATTGGGCCACTTCAAACTTATGCTGGCAGCCTAGTGATGGGAGATAAGGAACTAGCAGAAAAACTTAACAAGTACTTTGCATCAGTTTTCAAAGTGGAAGACGTGAGTAATATCCCAACAATTAAAGGGAGTCGGGGGTTGAGTTGAGTATGGTTGCCATTACAAAAGACATAGTGCTAGAAAAGCTAAAAGGTCTTAAAATTGATAAATCTCCTGGCCCCGATGGGATACATCCTAGAGTTCTGAGAGAGGTGGCTGAGGAAATAGCAGAGGCATTGGTTGAGATCTTTCAAGAGTCACTGGAGTCAGGGAAAGTCCTGGATGATTGGAAGATTGCTGTTGGAACCCCCTTGTTCAAGAATGATCAAGACAAAAGATGGAAAATTATAGGCCAATTAGCCTAACCTCGGTTGTTGGTAAACTTCTAGAATGCATCATTAAGGATGAGGTTTCTAAATTCTGAGAAGTGTAGAGTCTGATTAGAACAAGTCAACATGGATTTAGTGAGGGGAGGTCATGCCTGACAAACCAGTTGGAATTCTTTGAAGAGGTGACAAATAGGTTAGACCAGGGAAACCCAGTGGATGTGGTCTATCTAGATTTCCAAAAGGCCTTTGATAAGGTGCCACACAGGAGGCTGCTGAGCAAGGTGAGGGCCCATGGTGTTCGAGGTGAGCTACTGGGATGGATTGAGGATTGGCTGTCTGACAGAAGGCAGAGAGTTGGGATGAAAGGTTCTTTTTCGGAATGGCAGCCGGTGACAAGCAGTGTCCCGCAGGGTTCAGTGTTGGGACCACAGCTGTTCGCATTATATATTAATGATCTGAATGAAGGGACTGGGGGTATTCTAGCGAAGTTTGCAGATGATACCAAGTTAGGTGGACAGGCAGGTAGTACTGAGGAAGTGGGGAGGCTACAGAAGGATCTAGACAGTTTGGGAGAGTGGTCCAGGAAATGGCTGATGGAATTCAACGTGATGGAATTCAATGGCTGATGGAATTCAATTGCACTTTGGCAAAAAGAATAAAAGCATAGACTACTATTTAAACGGTGAGAAAATTCGTAAAACCAAAGTATAAAGGGATTTGGGAGTGCTAGTCGAGGATTCTGTAAAGGTAAACATGCAGGTTGAGTCCGTGATTAAGAAAGCGAATGCAATGTTGTCACTTATCTCAAGAGGGTTGGAATATAAAAGCACCGTTGTGCTACTGAGACTTTATAAAGCTCTGGTTAGGCCCCATTTGGAGTGCTGTGTCCAGTTTTGGTCCCCACACCTCAGGAAGGACATACTGGCACTGGAATGTGTCCAGCGGAGATTCACATGGATGATCCCTGGAATGGTTGGTCTAACATATGAGGAATGGCTGAGGATCCTGAGATTGTATTCATTGGAGTTTAGAAGATTAAGGGGAGACTTAATAGAAACTTACAAGATAATACATGGCTTGGAAAGGGTGGACGCTAGGAAATTTTTTCCGTTAGGCGAGGAGACTAGGACCCGTGGACACAGCCTTAAAATTAGAGGGGGTCAATTCAGAACAGAAATGCGGAGACATTTCTTCAGCCAGAGAGTGGTGGGCCCGTGGAATTCATTGCCGCAGAATGCAGTGGATGCTGGGATGCTAAATGTCTTCAAGGCAGAGATTGATAGATTCTTGATGTCTCGAGGAATTAAGGGCTACGGGGAGAATGCAGGTAAGTGGAGTTGAAATGCTCATCAGCCATGATTGAATGGCGAGTGGACTTGATGGGCCGAATGGCCTTACTTCCACTCTTATGTCTTATGGTCTTATGATCTTATGGTCACATCTCTGTGTAAGGATGATAGTGGGTCATGGATGTTTGTGGCTAGTTGATGTTCATGTATCCTGGTCGCCAATTTTCTGCCTGTTCATCCAGTGTAATGTAAGGTATTTTGTAAATGACATTAGTTTTGCTTGTTGCCTGTGTAGCTGCTGTTTTCGTGTGCTGATAGGTTGGTGGGCTACCACATACCTCTAAACACATAAATAAAAAGTGGGCCATGCCACCAGTGCTTAACTGGAGACTCACTGATGATGTGACCTAGTATAGTGACAAAACATCTGAAAAAGAACCTTGCAGCTCAGTGAGCAAACTTACATCCAGACCTGCAACATGAGTTACAAATCTTCTCAAAACTCACTAACACAGTTGTAGAATTCAGTCTGTTTTGTAAAATCGTTGCTTTCTACATATGGAGACAATGAACTGTAGCAAGCAAGATTCAAAGCTTCCAAGGAATATGGAAAAAGAGGGATCAAATTTAGCTTCTTGTTCAGACAAAACACATTCTTAAAACACATCGAGGTATTTGACCATTCTCTCAAACTAACAGTAATTTGAATCTTACATTTTAATTGTAAGTCAATTTGGTTATGTCGCTGATGTATCTTAAAGAAGGGTTCTATTATCCACGCAATTAACATTAAATAGTCATCTCTAACAGTTGAATACGCAGGTGACTGCCTTGTTAATGAAGCAGGTGGAGGGACCTTCACACTCAGGGGGCTATTGCCTTTCGTCCTTTTACAGATTTGCTGTTTTCATTCTAATTAAGTTGAATGCAGGATGGATATTTTTGCAAATCAGGTGGACATTTTGACTATAAGCGTAAGTTCTTTTTAATTTGTATTTTTTAAGACAACTTTTTAAAAGTTTGATTTCATGTTTCCATTTGAAAGAGTGTAATTTGTTTTCTGAGGAACCTGTCTGTCCTCTTATTTGAACCACAAGCCTTCAGAATGCAGGTACTGCAAGTAATTAAGAAGGCAATAAAACATCAGGCTTTATTGCTAAGGGTTAGATTATGAAATTGGGGAAGACTTGCTACAACTCAACAGGACATTGTTGGTACCCACAACCTGAGTACTATGCATAGTTTAGATCCGGTGGTGCCAATATTCATTGATGTTTCAAAGAATGAAACACTATCTAATTGAAACGTAAGATTCGGAGGGTGGTGACAGGCAAGATACTGATATGATGTCTCCATCTATGGGGGAATCTAGAACTAAGCAGCAAGGTTTATAGAGCTCTTCCATTTATCATGAAAGTAAGGAGAAAATTTATTTCTACGTGTTGCTAGTTTTGTGTGTTAGCTAGAATGTCTTGGAAGAGGTTGCTGAACCATGGTGGATTCAAAGGGTGAAAGTTTAATCATGTAGTAAGGAACTATGTCCTGCTTATGTATAATTACATCTGTCTCTACTGAAGTTGTGTTCAAACTCTCTTCAAGTCTTTGTTATGTGTTCACTAACATTATTCTAGGGGGTGGTATTCTTACAATTCCAGACAATATAGATGCGATGCAATTGGGCTTAGCTTTTCATCATGACTGAGACTTAATTCGTCACAGCAAGAATGTCAGGAAGAAGCCAGGATTCTTAAGTTATTCATTGAATCTGGTGCCTCTAATCCTGATGCAGTTGTGAGTGGAAGCAATCCATAGATTGCGCATGCACAGTTCTTGGATACAGCTAGCTATTTAGCAGGTCATGGGAGTTTGGAGCCTCTGGGGAGTGGAGATTATACCAGATAATAGCAGATCTGATATCAGTGATTTGAATAGCTAGGTGAAGGTCTTGAATCAGCTTGGTATGTACTTTCCGAACTATTTTTATGTTAACTGCAAATTCAGCCACCACATCTTTGAATGTTTTATTGAAGTTATTGATGTAAATTCTAAAAAGTTGAAGATGCAGCACAGACTCCTGTGGGACATCACTCAACACATCTTGCCAATACGTTAAAAAAAAGACAGAAGTGAGGTCAGGGATTAGAGGGCCATGACAAAATCCAAACTGAGAATCACTGAGCAGGTGTTTTTTTTTATTCTGAGCAAATGCTACTTGATAGCGACTCTCAACTAACCCTTCTATCATTTTGCTGATGATGATTGGGACAGCCAAACTATCGAAAGAACTGCCAGAATGTTCAAAGTTGTCAATGAGGAGTCAAATTTGTCAAAGCTGGTCATGAACTGTCCAAGAGAAATAAAAAGATAAAATACATGCTTGGTATTTCAGTAACAAAAACAGAAATTACTGGCAAAATTCAGCAAGTCTGGTAGTATCTGTGGAGAAAAAGGAGAGTTAACATTTTGCATCAATGAACTGAGGATATAGGCAGGCTTCTTAAAAAGCACAACTTGAAATATTAACTCTGCCTTTTCTTCACAGATGCTGCCAGACCTGCTGAGTTTCTCCAGCAATTTCACAGGGTAATTTGCCAATATGGCCTTTGTGACAGGAGGCACGGGTCAAAGGTTATTTTTTTGTGACTGGAAGCCCATGTCCATTGGCGTACCATGGCACTGAATCTCTTGCTGTTCATTGTTTATCTACATCAATGATCCAGACACAAAATTAATCGTTATTCTGAGATTAACATTCAGGAAGATTATGTCACGTCTTCTGCTCTTTGTGAGTCAGTGAAATATGTGCGATATGGGATCTTTTCACCACAATTCTAATTGATACCTCTTCACCAAGTCCTCCTGTCAGTCCTTTCAATCCTTCCACTACATCACTCCATTTTGTCATAGGAAAAAAAATCTTGTCTTCTTTTTAATCCTGGCAGTTTCATCTCTATCATCCGACTCACCACATTTCTCTCTCTTTGCAATTTGGATAATTGTATCATTTCACTATCCCCTTGGCTACATTCTTTGGTGCTTCCACAATCTTCACTGACCCACTGATCAGTCGATTCAGTTTTTGTTCTTTCTCATCACTTCACACAACTGTTTCAGCAAATTCATCTCATGAGTAAGCTGCAAATGTGTTGCTGGTCAAAGCACAGCAGGCCAGGCAGCATCTCAGGAATAGAGAATTCGACATTTCGAGCATAAGCCCTTCATCAGGAATAAGAGAGAGAGAGCCAAGCAGGCTAAGATAAAAGGTAGGGAGGAGGGACTAGGGGGAGGGGCGATGGAGGTGGGATAGGTGGAAGGAGGTCAAGGTGAGGGTGATAGGCCGGAGTGGGGTGGGGGCGGAGAGGTCAGGAAGAGGATTGCAGGTTAGGAAGGCGGTGCTGAGTTGAGGGAACCGACTGAGACAAGGTGGGGGGAGGGGAAATGAGGAAACTGGAGAAATCTGAATTCATACCTTGTGGTTGGAGGGTTCCCAGGCGGAAGATGAGGCGCTCCTCCTCCAGCCGTCGTGTTGTTATGTTCTGCCGGTGGAGGAGTCCAAGGACCTGCATGTCCTCGGTGGAGTGGGAGGGAGAGTTAAAGTGTTGAGCCACGGGGTGATTGGGTTGGTTGGTTCGGGCGGCCCGGAGGTGTTCTCTGAAGCGTTCCGCAAGTAAACGGCCTGTCTCACCAATATAGAGGAGGCCACATCGGGTGCAGCGGATGCAATAGATGATGTGTGTGGAGGTACAGGTGAACTTGTGGCGGATATGGAAGGATCCCTTGGGGCCTTGGAGGGAAGTGAGTGTGGAGGTGTGGGCGCAAGTTTTACATTTCCTGCGGTTGCAGGGGAAGGTGCCGGGGGTGGAGGTTGGGTTGGTGGGGGGTGTGGATCTGACGAGGGAGTCACGAAGGGAGTGGTCCTTGCGGAACACTGATAGGGGAGGGGAGGGAAATATATCCTTGGTGGTGGGGTCCGTTTGGAGGTGGCGGAAATGACGGCGGATGATACGTTGTATGCGGAGGTTGGTGGGGTGGTAGGTGAGAACCAGTGGGGTTCTGTCTTGGTGGCGGTTGGAGGAGCGGGGCTCAAGGGCGGAGGAGCGGGAAGTGGAGGAGATGCGGTGGAGGGCATCGTCGATCACGTCTGGGGGGAATCTGCGGTCCTTGAAGAAGGAGGCCATCTGGGCTGTGCAGTGTTGGAATTGGTCCTCCTGGGAGCAGATGCGGCGGAGACGAAGGAATTGGGAATATGGGATGGCGTTTTTACAGGGGGCAGGGTGGGAGGAGGTGTAGTCCAGGTAGCTGTGGGAGTCAGTCGGTTTATAATAGATGTCTGTGTTGAGTCGGTCGCCCGAGATAGAAATGGAAAGGTCTAGGAAGGGGAGGGAGGAGTCTGAGACAGTCCAGGTGAATTTTTTTTTACTCATCTCATGAGTACCCATTCATTGTTCTCCTCATATTTGCCATATGTATATGTAATGTAATATAAGTTATATAATAACTTTATTGCCATTACTCCAACTAGAATTAATCTATTGTTTAATTTCCACATCCTTGCTCTAATCTTCTGATATCGATGACCCCAGGTAAACTATGCACTTAATTTTCTCCTTCTGTTCAAACTGACTGGCTCTAACCTGACAAAAGGTAAACTACTAAAAGCTTTGACAGATTTAGATGTCTCATTGTGTGAAAAAGGGTCATTTGTCTTCCTGCCAACCTCACCCCTTTTAAAAACTTTCAAGGGCTCCCTCTCCACTCTGCACTGCTCCTCATAAAAATAAACTCAATTCCAATGCAATCATTTATTGAATATATAATTCAGTGCAGAGGAGGCAAGAATCAGGAGGTGACAATGAAACAAACAATTCACGAAAATAACTGCAAATGACTAGCATGTTGGATATTGGGAAAAGAAAATGTATTGAAACAAGTTAAATACATAATCCGGGCAAATTACTTTGGCAACTGCTAAATGAATAGTATAGAAAATGCTTAACTGAAAAATAATCACTTTATCTGTTCTTTTAGATCACTCTTGATGGGCATGATATCCGTACTTTGAATGTGAAGTGGCTGCGACAACACATCGGCATTGTGAGCCAGGAACCAATATTGTTTGCCACAACAATTGCTGAAAACATACGATATGGTCGAGAGGAGGTAACTGATGCAGAGATTGAGCAAGCTGCAAAGGAAGCAAATGCTTTTGACTTTATATCAATGCTTCCTGATGTAAGTGAATGTTTGAATTTTACAAAAGCACAAATCCTGTTTACCTCGTTTTTGTTTTGAGTGACAAGATTTCCATAGAAAGCGTTTTTATGTTGAATCTTTCTATTTTCCATTTGTTGTAACATGCTACATCAATGTCTGAGTTAGAGAAAATAACTTGAACACAAATCCCACCAGGTTTGATCTCTGGAAACTTGCGTACATTGAGGTGGAGGTTTTCCTTTTATGTTAGTCAAATGTGTTCAAAAATATCCTCTTGCGCAGTAACATTGAAAAGTCTGAATAGTATATGCATTAACAGATTGCTCAATTGGTAGTATTTAATGTTCCCTGTTATCACAAATGGTAACAGCATACAGTACACTCTAATATTTCACTACTACCATATTTAACTTAGTGACAATTACAGTCTGTTCTGATATAATGCAATAGTTCCATTCCTGTGTGGTCCTATGTTGTAACAAAATTGGGTAATAGCAGCACCATTTAAACTAATAGGACCGGAATTGAGTTGTAGCCAATGCAGGTAAGGAAAGTTCACTTTCTACAAATGATGGTCTAAACGCTTCAATCACATTATAGCCAATTTGCATTAAAGAAACATGTATTATAGCACAACTGACAGTATGCAGATATTAATTTGGTCTGATTAATGTAAATGAGGCAATCATGTGCTGGTCATACAGCAGCTATGGTATTATAAGCTATCTGTTTTAAACAATCCATTATTGTCCTTTCATCTGCCTTGCATTAATGTCTGAGATTCTCTCTCTCTATTTTCCTGCCTTCCTACCTTTCTACTTTTCTCTCAAGCTTTAAGATTTTCTGCAAAACTGAACTCTTTAGATAGTATCTTCCCATTCTAAGATTAAGTGTGAAAGTGCAAGAGATTAGCAGAGATTATGCTGTGTGTTTTGCTAAATGCTGTCTGTGTTATGTTAAACCCTGATAATTAACTGGATCTTCCAATGATTAGGCATGTGAATTGGTCACCAATGGATGTTTGACCTCATCAGGTCAGGAGAAGGTCGGGGGGTACGGCTCTAATTGGTCACTCTTTTGGCTGTATCCAGTCTCTCAGTAGTTACAGACCAGGTGGGATTAGAGCTTTAAATGGTGATGAGGTGGTTATTAATTGACCACTTAAAAGCCTGAATTAGCTGCAGGGTGGGAGGTTTGAGTTTGAACTTTTCCAACCAGAAGGTGGTTCTGGTAGAGATGGGAATGTGGCAGGATCCTAGGATACTGTGATTCTGCCTAATTAAGTTGCCTTCCCTAAGCCAGAGCTATTATCTTCAGAACCAGAGAATTCTTCCCAATGCCTAATGTCCTATCCATCTGTTCTGACATATTTTTCTGTGGCATGGTATAAAAAGGGTTTTCATTGTTAATGTTCTTTGTAAGTGAATTGGGATATTTTATTATTGTGAGATCACAATATGAATGGTAGCTGCAATTTTTATCGTTACTGTGTGGAAAACTATAACACTACAGGTGAATTACTCATGACCAACTTGAAGGAAGTAGCACTATTCATACAAATGGTTGATTTCCTGACTACAATCATGAGGTGATTTTTCTATTTATCCTACAAAGAAAAGAAAAATTGTTCACAGAATTAATAATAAACTGAGATTATTATTTCGGCCACATATCTTTAAAGGCTGCAAAAGTAACTCAGTGGTTGAGGTACAGTCCACCTGCTTGAGAGCTGTAGATCTTCTATTGTCCTACAATTTATTTTAGATCAATATAGCTCATTGTTTTAAACATAACACAGAAATTACAGGAAATTTTAATTCAGGACAATGAGGTGCACAGTGAACAGTGCTCATTGATCATTATAAAACATAATGGCACAAATTGTACAGTGAGTGGTAAGCAAACAGCACCAGTTTACTTGTTTGTTACTAACTTACTTCATACTTACACTTGGCTCTAGTCTGTTTTTTACAAGATTTTTACAAGATACTGTCAGCTGGACAAGCAAATAGAGCAATGCACTCCCTCACTTATGAATTAGAAACAGCGAGAAGCCAGTTTCAACAGCTAATAGGGAAAGCTGTCCTTTATTTCAACTGGAATAGAGTACAAAAATAGGAGTGTCATAGTCAAGTTGTACAAGACACCAGTCAGACCACAGCTGGAATACAAGAAAAGTTTTGGGCCCCTTATCTTACAAAATGTATAGTGACATTAGAAATAGTCAGTATATGTATAGGGAGTTGATACTGGGATATTCTTTTCACATTGGCATGCTAGGATGAATCTTTTGGATTCAATGTATCTCTGTGTATATCTTTTGACCAGAAACCACATTCCTTACCACATTCTGCCTGGTAGCTCACAGAGAATTTTCAGTTTCTTCTCTCTACAAGCCACACTATCCATAGTGATTTGTCTCTTTGTGTGTGACCTCTATCACCTCTGTCTGAAAAATTGGAGAATGCAAGTCTGTCCACAGTCAGGTCATCTGCTCTTTCCTTTTTTTTTAAATCTCATGAACAACTTATACCTTCTTCCCACTAAATCAACCTTGCACCCCATCTTTTCCTAATCAAGTCACTTGGTTTGTTGTTGGGCAGTAATCAGAGCAGTCTCTTCACTCCTTCATTGTATCTTAATTTAAAGAGACAATTTGAAATACAATAGCTTCATAAAACCTCAAAATATAACAATGCACAATTGTGACACGTTGAGTGATTTGTATCTAAGGGCATCGAATGCACTGTTAGCCTCATCATTACTGTCACAACTAATTTTGGCTAATAATTGGATTATCGTGTGAAGGTTTCCTATGCAGTAGTTATAACACTTCGATAACTCTTTATTGGTAGTGAAGCACATGAAAATGTTCTGAGTGCATAAAAGATATAAATGTAAGTCTTCTGTTCTCTTTTACTAATGCAATAATTGATTGTTAGACCAAGCGATACCTTCTGTCATCATTCTAAGTCCCTGCATGGTAGCATGGAGGTATATTTTTCCTAATAGTTTACTTTTTGTACTTATGCAATTTCTAGAGATTTAATACGATGGTTGGTCAAAGAGGTGCCCAGCTGAGTGGTGGACAGAAACAGAGAATTGCTATTGCTCGTGCGTTGGTCAGAAACCCAAAGATCCTTCTGCTGGATGAAGCAACATCTGCTCTTGATACGCAGAGTGAATCAATAGTGCAGGCAGCATTGGATAAGGTAAGAAATTATCAAGGAAATTGCTATTAAATTTCACAGCATCTCTTTCCTGAAGTTAACTTTAGGAGAATTTGTGATCAGTTTCACACTGTTAACTTCTACGAAGCACAGTATGGAAACTGTGGGCTCTTGCAATGGCTACCTATCATCTGCAAGTTCAATGCAAAGTGGGTAACTGAACCAGTTTCTGCCAGATAGATTAGTTTAAGGCTACCAGATAACTGTCCATCTCTGTATTCCTAGATAAACTAATCCCCAGAACAATCCTGTGTTAGCCAAACAACTCTCCAACAACACTAAACACAAACTTCAAGTTGTCATCCTGAAATATTTCCAATGCATAACAGATCCATAGAACAGTGTATTTAATTTAAGTTATCTTGGATAAAATATTTGGTAAATATCTATTCATTAAGAATGCATGAGCGGGAAGTACACAGAACATTTCTATTGTAATTATTGCAATTAGCTATAACTTAGAGGGTGCAGCACTATTGCAGTTGCCATAACTTTGCATGGTGTATACATAGGATACATGCAACATCCCAGACTTGATATAACTTGAAAATAGTGTTGTCAAAGCTTGTGTATTGCTGAAAATGTGTTGCTGGTTAAAGCACAGCAGGCCAGGCAGCATCCCAGGAATAGGGAATTCAACGTTTCGAGCATAAGCCCTTCATCAGGAATGAGAGAGAGTAGCCAAGCAGGCTAAGATAAAAGGTAGGGAGGAGGGACTTGGGGGAGGGGCGATGGAGGTGGGATAGGTGGAAGGAGGTCAAGATGAGGGTGATAGGCCGGAGTGGGGTGGGGGCGGAGAGGTCAGTAAGGAGATTGCAGGTTAGGAGGGCGGTGCTGAGTTGAGGGAACCGACTGAGACAAGGAGGGGGGAGGGGAAATGAGGAAACTGGAGAAATCTGAATTCATACCTTGTGGTTGGAGGGTTCCCAGGCGGAAGATGAGGCGCTCCTCCTCCAGCCGTCGTGTTGTTATGTTCTGCCGGTGGAGGAGTCCAAGGACCTGCATGTCCTCGGTGGAGTGGGAGGGGGAGTTAAAGTGTTGAGCCACGGGGTGATTGGGTTGGTTGGTTCGGGCGGCCCGGAGGTGTTCTCTGAAGCGTTCCGCAAGTAAGCGGCCTGTCTCCCCAATATAGAGGAGGCCACATCGGGTGCAGCGGATGCAATAGATGATGTGTGTGGAGGTACAGGTGAACTTGTGGCGGATATGGAAGGATCCCTTGGGGCCTTGGAGGGAAGTGAGTGTGGAGGTGTGGGCGCAAGTTTTACATTTCCTGCGGTTGCAGGGGAAGGTGCCGGGGGTGGAGGTTGGGTTGGTGGGGGGTGTGGATCTGACGAGGGAGTCACGAAGGGAGTGGTCCTTGCGGAACGCTGATAGGGGAGGGGAGGGAAATATATCCTTGGTGGTGGGGTCCGTTTGGAGGTGGCGGAAATGACGGCGGATGATACGTTGTATGCGGAGGTTGGTGGGGTGGTAGGTGAGAACCAGTGGGGTTCTGTCTTGGTGGCAGTTGGGGGAGCGGGGCTCAAGGGCGGAGGAGCGGGAAGTGGAGGAGATGCGGTGGAGGGCATCGTCAATCACGTCTGGGGAGAATCTGCGGTCCTTGAAGAAGGAGGCCATCTGGGCTGTGCGGTGTTGGAACTGGTCCTCCTGGGAGCAGATGCGGCGGAGACGAAGGAATTGGGAATATGGGATGGAGTTTTTGCAGGGGGCAGGGTGGGAGGAGGTGTAGTCCAGGTAGCTGTGGGAGTCAGTCGGTTTATAGTAGATGTCTGTGTTGAGTCGGTCACCCGAGATAGAGATGGAAAGGTCTAGGAAGGGGAGGGAGGAGTCTGAGACAGTCCAGGTGAATTTCAGGTCAGGATGGAAGGTGTTAGTAAAGTTAATGAACTGTTCAACCTCCTCGTGGGAGCACGAGGCAGCGCCGATACAGTCATCGATGTAGCGGAGGAAAAGGTGGGGGGTGATGCCAGTGTAGTTGCGGAAGATGGACTGTTCCACATATCCTACGAAGAGGCATGCATAGCTGGGGCCCATGCGGGTGCCCATGGCAACTCCTTTAGTTTGGAGGAAGTGGGAGGATTGAAAAGAGAAGTTATTCAGGGTGAGGAATGTCGAATTCCCTATTCCTGGGATGCTGCCTGGCCTGCTGTGCTTTAACCAGCAACACGTTTTCAGCTGTGATCTCCAGCATCTGCAGACCTAATTTTTTACTCAAAGCTTCTGTATTTGCAGCTTTACCATTTTCTTATTCACAATTACCTAAAAAGGAAACGTCCGCATTATGTTAATTTTGCAGTTTCCATTTCATGTAGATCAGTTTCCATTTCGAGAATCATCTATAAAAGAGCACAAAAGCACACTAACCATAAAGAAGTTCTGCTACCAATTTTCTGTACAAGATTGAACCTGTTTAGTCAGTATATATGAGAAATTTGACATTCTTAAAAAGTATTGACTAAATGGACTTTTATAATATGACATCACATCCTGTTTTACATTTGTCATTCCCAATATTAACTGTTAAAATATGATCTTCCAACGATGTTTAGTCTTGCTTTATGATGCAATCTTGATTTACATCCTGGTTACCTTCTAAACTCCCACTCTCTACATTCATGAATTTAGTCTAGAAAATATGGTCACCCCAATCTTACCTCAGGTTTCCTTTTTTGTTCCTCATTAGCATTAAATACCCCTCTCTTAATTATTGTTGTAATGAAAACAAGACAATCTGCACCTTCTTTGAGTCCAATCATTTTAAATCTTAGCTTAGATCCATTCCAAATGTGATTCCTCAGCACTTCAGTCTTCTCTGCTTTTTATGAAATATATTTATTTGAAATTCAAGCATTGTTTACATTATTTTCCTTCCTATTCTTTTCAACTTGGTATCTCTTATTTAGATTTCACCTAGATTTCTTGAATTAAGAAGTGTATTTATGGAATCTCCACTTAGCTACAGGATTTTAGAGTTGTAGAGCTGTAACCTGTCTGTAAATGAACAGCCAGTAGGTAATGGTAAGAATGTTGATTGAGGTGACTCATGAACAACTGATGGAACTTTGCACTTGCTAAAGATAGTTGTCTCAAAACATTTTTTGCAGGAGTAAGAATCAAAGTGGAAGTCTTAACCATCAATGTAAACCCATTAATATTTACATTTTGATTCCATTCATGATTGGATAAAACAAACCAGTTGATTTATTTTCATATATAATGCTATCAAATTCAGTATATATTTATGCAATACTTTAATTGAGAAGTTAAAGTTTTAAATTCCTATGTGTACGGTTTGCATACTTCAGATGAAACTGGTTTAATAAACAGCAGGCTATAAAAAAAACCTGACTCTGTACTTTGTGTAAGTAAGCAATGTTCTTTTTTTTAATTGCTGTCTGGGCGATATATTGACGCAAGGGACACAAAATTCCTTAAACTTTGAAAATTCAAGAATATGGGAAATGCCAAAGTTCTTTCAGTTACTCTAACTTTTTGGGCCAGTTTTCTTACTGAGTAGCCAAGTTGGTGATAGTTTTAAAAGATAAAAATTGCATTGTTATATATTTTAGAAACATTTTAAACCACTTTGCATGCATGATTTTAGTGTGTGGCTGCTGCCACAAGTAGACACACGCGGCACTCAGTTTTTATAAAGTACCATCTCACAAACATCCTTGTGATGAATGACCAGTTGATCTGTATCTGGTGAAGTATTTCCCCGATACTGTTAAGCTATTAGTTTCAATATGTGTACAATATTCTCAAAGGTTTTGCTGCAAATTTGATGAAAGACACAAATGTGCATTCCAAGTACTGTGTATAGACATTTGTTCGTCCATGGAGCCCAATGAGTATTGTAGGATTTTCCATACTTTAATTTAAAATAAAAAATCCTGTGAAATGTGTTGACCTTCATGCGATATTTCCTGACCTGCTCTCTTGGTCATTGAACTTATACTAAAAAGGTAAGTCTTGCTTCTCGGTTAATTTGTGACTAAATGCCTTCGGCAAACATGATGAGCTTGTTTTTGAACAGTTGTTTTCCTTACTTATTTTTCCCTCAGAAGTACTTTCTGTGAGAATTTTGCTTTGTTCTAAGTAAAGTATTCCATTTTGTTTCTCAAATTCCAAACATTTATTTACTAATTGTAATGCATTCCATTTCAATGATCCTATAATGTATCTGTACAACTTTTTCTTCTCCATAAATCCAAATACAGAAGAAAATCTGGACGCACATAGTAGACCAGCTAGTATTTGAAAAGAGAATGCAGTTGATGTTTCAGATTCTTATTCTTCAGAAAAGGAAAACATCTTAATAAAATTTGAAAGAGGGAGTGGGGGGCAAGGGACAAAATCAACAAAGAAATACCGAGAGGAAAAACTAGTAGAATTATTGTTAGAAGGAGTAAACAGTATTCTTAACCAAACAATAAAAATAACCATTAAATAAGTTGAAGAACTTAAAGCATCAAAGAATATTTGAGCAGCAAAAGAGAGTAATTTGCCTCAGGAAAAGACTAGAATAGTACAGAGTTTTTTTTTAGAAAACTCAGTTTGAACATTTCTGAAAGAATAACGTGCAGTGACTTCAAAAGCACCAGGAATGCAAGAAGTTGAATGACCAAAAGCACCCCCCCCCCCCCCCCCCCATCCCAACCCATATCGCCATTGCCAGAAACTCCATAGCCTCAGCATCTATCATAGCTGTCAGCATGAAGTTCAGCTGAAGGCTTCTTCACTAATGGTTGTAGTTTCAAGGAAATCGTTAAACACATATATGTGAATCTTTACACTGTTGCTAGCGTAAATGTAAATTATGCTTTTAGTTAGTTACTATTATAGAGTAATGAGATAGCAGCAGCATGTGCAAAGATGATGTCAGTGGAATGTGATAATGGGGAAAGAACTGGAATGATGCAGATGCTCAAGCAACATTACAGGATCACAGAATTATTTCAGCACAGAAGGAGGCCATTTGGTCCAACATGTCTGTGTATGCTGTCCTAATGAGCAGCTCAGTTAGTGCCATTCACCTACCTTCTTCCTGTAACCCTATTTAAATAGAGATCTAATTTCCTATTTGAATGTAACAATTTAATTAGCCTTATCCACACTCTTGCAGGCAGAACATTCCAGACACTAGCCACTCATTGTGTGGAAAAAAGAATTCCTCACATCACCTTTTATTTTAACAAATTAATATAAACCAATGCTCTCTCATTCTCAATCCTTTCCCATTGGCAACATTTTCTCCCCAATTATTTTGTTCATATTTTGAATACTTCTATTGGATCTCCTCTCAGCCTTCTCTTCTCCAAGAAAAACAGTCCCAAATTCTCTAATCTATCTTCATAACTGAAATTCCTCATGACTGAAAACATTCACATTAATGTTTTCTGTGCTTACTAAAGCACAGTACCCAGACATGGGTGGAGTACTGTAACTGAGGCTGGATTAATGTTTGTACAACATAACCTCCTTACCTGTAGTTTTAATATCCCTATCAATAAAGCCGAGAATGCTGTGTGTGCTTTACTAACTCCAAACTCACCCTATTATGTCAATGACTTGGCCACATATATACCTAGATCCCTCTGTTCTTCCAATCCCTTTAGAATTGTGCACCTTATAATGTGTTGTCTCTCCATGTTCGTCCTAACATTATGTTTTCCATAGTGAATTTTGTCCGGCCCCATTCTCCACATCCCACCAATCTCTCTATATCCTTTTGATTTTTTTACATTACCTTACTTCGTCACAATGCTTCCAAATTTTGTATCATCCACAAATTATGAAATTGTATCCTGTTCCCCAAGGTCTATATCATTAATTTATATCAGGAAAACTGAAGTTTCCAACACTGACTCCAAAATGCATCCACTAAGCATTATTTTCTGTTTCCTGTCACTTTGCCAATTTTGTTGTTACTGAGCCTTTTTTCCATGAACTCTAATGGTTTCCACATTGCTGAGAAGTTTTGTTGTATGGCATCATATCAACTGCCTTTTGGATGCCCATGTATACCACACATTAGCTGAGGTGCTCTCATCAACCCACTCCATTAGCTCCTTAATAAGTTCCAGCAGTTTCCCAACATTGAAGTTAAACTGACTGGTTTGTCATTTTAAAAGGACATGACCTTTGTAATTCTCCCATCCTCTGGCATCACCCCGAGCCTAAGAAAGACTGAAAAATTGTTAGTGTCTCCACAATTTCCATTCTCCCTTCCTTCGGTGTCCCTGGATGTATCTCATCTGATCACAGCTCCTAGTCAGCTTTAAGTAAAGACAACTTGTGTAATATCGAAACTCTATCAATTTTAAACTGCTCAAGCACCCAAATTTTCTCTTCTTTTCAAGATAATTATAAACTTTAAATTTAATACCTCAGCTGTGTCCCCTTGATCTCCGATCAGCTCTGCCTCTCCTTCTACCATTCATCTCTTTATCAAAAACACTGGGATTTCTCAAATGTTAGCTGCTAATCTCTAATAATTTTCCTTATTTTGTTTCTCTTATTTGATTTTTGACTCTCTTTTCTTCTGAGCCTTCTACATTCAGTCTGATTCACCAGTTGTATTTTTCACTTGACGTCTGTCATAAGCACACACTTTCCATGTTAGCATAATTTCAATGGTTTTTTGCATTCTAAGAGTCCTAGAATTGTTTGTCCCTTCCTTTCTTTTCAAGAGAATAAGTCTTGACTATGGTAGATCTGTTAATATGTTCCTGAAGAAGGGCTTATGCCTTAAACATTGATTCTCCTGCTCCTTGGATGCTGCCTGACCTGCTGCGCTTTTCCAGCAACACATTTTTCAGCTCTGTTAATATATGTGGATACACAAGAAGTTGCAGATTAAGAGTTCTAATGGAAATCACTCCACTCTAACTGGAATGGATTCCAGTACATTGGGAGGATAAGTACGGTTAGATAACTTTATCATATCTTTAGAATCAATCAGAACCAATCACTAATGGCTGGGGGTGAGTGTTGCCACCAATTCTCCTGTCTGTACTGGGTCTGAGTACCTGATCACCTGACAGTGGTAGAGGATGAATAACTAGGTAAAAACAAGGGCTGCAGATGCTGGAAACCAGAGTCTACATTAGAATGGTGCTGGAAAAGCACAGCAGGTCAGGCAGCATCCGAGGAGCAGGAAAATTCATGTTTCAGGCAAAAGCCCTTCATCAGGAATACAGGAATAAAGGCAGGCTGCCTGCAGAGTGGAGAGATAAATGAAAGAAGGCGTGGGGGGGGGGGGGGGGAGGTGGGAGTGGGGAGAAAGTAGCATAGATTACAATAGGTGAATGGGGGTGGGGATGGAGGTGATAGATCGGGGAGCGGGGGGAAGGTAGCAAAGAGTACAATGGGTGAATGGGGGTGGGGATGAAGGTAATAGGTCAGAGAGGCGGGTGGAGTGGATCAGTGGAAAGGAAGATAGGCAGGTAGGACAGGTCATGGGGATGGTGCTAAGCTGGATGGTTGGAGCTGGGGTGAGGTGGGGGAAGGGGAAATGAGGAAACTGGTAAAATCCACATTGATGCCCTGGGGTTGAAGTGTTCTGAGGCGGAAGATAAGGCATTCTTCCTTCAGGCGTCAGGTGTTGAGGGAGCGGTGGTGGAGGAGAACCAGGACCTGCATGTCTTCGGCAGAGTGGAGGGGGAGTTGAAATGTTTAGATTTTACTATCACCTCAAAGTACAGAAAGTACATGCGTTATTTTGCATGAGGCATTTTAACTTTGAAATGTGATAGGGTACAAAAAATATAGAGACCAAAATCTTTCCAGGAATTTGTGTCAAAGCTGGCTTGACCAATAAAGGCAAGCATACTAAATGCCTTCTTCACTATCCTATCTACCTGCACTCCAAGGTCACTTTGCTCAGCAACACTCCCCAGGACCTTACCATTAAGTGTCTAAGTCCTGCCCTGATTTGCCTTTCCAAAATGCAGCACCTCACATTTGTCTAAATTAAACTCCATCTGTCACTCCTCGACCCATTGGCCCATCTGATCAAGATCCCGTTGTACTCTGAGGTAACCTTCTTCACTGTCCACTTCACCTCCAACTTTGATGTCATCTGCAAACTTACCAACTATACCACCTACATTCACATCCAAATCATTTATATAAATGATGAAAAGCAGTGGACCCAGCACTGATCTTTGTGGCACATTGCTGGTCACAGGCCTCCAGTCTGAAAAGCAACCACCTTTATTGAATTCTATTGCAAAAATATTTCTTCACAGCAGTGAGGCCAGTTGGGAAGCTGTTACCTTTATGAATGGGTTTTGCTGTGACTGTTTAATGCAGTTATAATATTAATACCTACTCTGGATTCCTTGAGCAATGGCAAAATGAACGTCAGGATGATCTGGACCTATCAATGAACAGTTCTCCATTAAAAGGCACTGTAATTAAAATAACCTTTGAGACTTACAGATGAGTATTTTTCAGTTTTCAATCCCTTTGAACAAGGTTTGGTAATATCTTCTCTAATCATTCTCTTTCATTACAGGCAAGAGCAGGTCGGACCACCATTGTGATTGCCCACCGCCTCTCAACAATTCGCACTGCCGATGTTATTGCTGCCTTTGACAATGGCGTGGTCACTGAACAAGGAACACACAGTGAACTCATGGAAAGAAAAGGGATCTATTATTCCCTGGTAATGCAACAGGTAAGCTGAACACATCTTTACCAGAAACCAGAAAATTACAAATTCAGCCTTAATTATTCAGTTTCCTTGTGATAGATGTCACTTTAGAATTTTGCCACCAGCACTTCATATAACGAGGTAAAGTATTGAAGCAATTCATGGCAGAGAAACAACAATATGCACTACACGATGAGGAAGAAAAATTCAGAGATTCCTTTTTATTCCAAGAACACCTTCCTGAGCAAAAGAATGGAAGTCTCACATCAAATGTTCTAGCGTTCTTAAGAAGCCAAGTTTCTTGTCAGAGAGGCAACACACTGCATTTTCCTTTCTGCTAGCTAGAAATAATTATGTTCACCATAAAAAGAATATGTCTCCTAATTTGTACAGTGGTCCAAAACAAATTGATTTGTGACATATATGTATTCTGTGAAAATCTAGAAAATCCCTGGGCAAAGAAGTTGAGTTGTATGAAAGCTTTGACTGCTTTTGTTAATTGAGCTGTATCATTACATCTGATCCCATCAGGACCTACTGACTTAGCTTAATGTTTTTCAAGATACCCAACATCATCTCCTTCTTAATATTGACCTGCCCTAGAATGTCAACATAGCCCTCCGTGAGAAGGACACGAATGTCCCTGTTCCAAGCAATTAAGAAATTAATCAACATTTACCTTGGCAACACTTTCAACTGTTCACAATATCAATGTGAATAGCCCTTAACATCTGAAATGCTTCATTTTATATAATGATGGAATTTCAATCGAGAATGTTGTTGTGTCACCATAGTCTTACCAAACCATAGGGGCTGCTCTCTCATGAGAGAGAGAAGTGACCAGTGGTGATTTAACCTGAGGGCCACCAGACCTCAGTTGAACGAAGAGGTTAAGAAGGAGAGTCCTTCATGGTAACCTCAAAACAGTGATGGGAATTGAACCCACGCTGTTAGCATCACACTACTCTACAAACTGACAATCCAGCCAACAGAGATAAACCATTTCCTCCAACTGAGGATATCTATAACTTGTAGGAGCAAACATACTACTGTATGAGTGACTATTAAAAGGAAACCAAAATGTTGTGGTTTTGGAAGCCTCCTGACACTAATCCACTGTGTTGCTATTCCTAACCCAGGAAATAGCAATTCATCCAACTCCACGGCAGGTTAAGTAGTCTGGATGATTTTGACTCTCTTGGTTTATGAAGGACAATTGGGGTTCAAATTATCCATTTAGAATCTGCAATACTAACACCAAAATAATGGCTTGTGTGTTTATGTGTTTAAGAATTCATGTGAGGAGAGTGAAAGTGATGAAGAAACAGATGATACTTTGAAGGAAGTGGAACAACCAGAAAATGAACAGAAAAGTGTAAAGATTATCAACAGGAACAGCTTTAAAAGAAAATCAAGCAGGAAACATCACCAATTTGCTTCCACTGAACAAGAACCAACAACAGAGTCCAATGAGCAAGAGAAGGAACCGGTTAGACTTAAATAATAATGTGAACTAATATTGGCAAATGTTTTTCAATATACATATACATTTGTGTGTTTTTGTTTATTCTGAGGAAAATCAGAAACACGTTAGGTTGGCATGGACAAGTTGGACCGAAGGGTCTGTTTCCATGCTGTACATCTCCATGACTGTGAAGCAATCAGAGAAGTAATTAGCATTAACTTCATGATTTTAAAAAAAGGTAATCTCAGTAATAAAATCTTAAAGAATTGTGGATGCTCGAAATCAGAAACAAGAACAGAAATTGTTGGAAAAGCTCAGCAGGTCTGGCAACCTTTGTGGAGAGAAATCACAGTTAATGTTTCAAGTCCAGTGACATTTTCTCAGAACTCTCAGTAATTTGGTTTCACTCACAAACTGAGTTCATGCAGTTCCTGCTTCGATTTCTTTCAAACATTTGAACTGAATTGAATTGAGTTTATTGTCTCATGTACCGAGGCACAGTGAAAAGCTTTGTCTCATAAGCAACGCAGGCAGATCACAGAGTTAAGTAGCATAGAAAAGTAAATGATAGATTAACAGCAGCAAAAACAAAAACACAGGTACAGGCAAATGTACAGTGTTTGTGAGTCCATTCAGTATTCTAACTACAGTAGGGTAGAAACTGTTATGAAACCAGCTGGTGCGTGGGTTCAGGCTTCTATACTTCTCCCTGATGGTAGAGGTTATAGAAAAGTATTGCCAGGGTGGGATGGATCTTTGGGCATGCTGGTGGCCTTTCCTTGACAAAGGGCCTGGTAGATGGATTCTATAGATGGAAGGTTGGCCTTTGTGATTGTCCGGGCCAAGTTCATCACTCTCTGTAACCGTTTCCGATCTTGAATAGCACAGCTGCTATACCAGGTAGTAATACATCCAGACAGAATGCTCTTGACGGCGCATCTATAAAAGTTGGCAAGGGTATTCACCATCATGCCAAATTTCCTCAGCTGCCTGGGGAAGAAGACATGTTGTTAGGCCTTTGTAACCAGTGCATCCACATGAAGAGTCCAAAAAAGCCTATTGTGGATGACCACTCCCAGGAGCTTGACACTCTTTACTCATTCCACCTCTGTGCTGTTAATGTGTAGGGGGGCATGAGTAATATCCTGTCAAAAGTCAATAATGAGTTCCTTGGTTTTGCTGGCATTGAGAGCTAGGTTGTTCTCAGTGCAACATTTTTCCAGGTCTTCCACCTCCTGTCTGTAGTCTGTTTCATCACCATCTGAGATTTGACTGACTATGGTGGTGTCTCAAAATAAAGTACCATGAAATTCATGCTTTATTATTAGAAACTGATAGTGAAGAAAAAAGTAACATGAAAAAGAATAATTTTATAGTCGTGCAATCTAAAATCCAAGTCTCTGAATTGTAACCCTACCCTGACTGATATTCCTTTTGTACAGGCTTTTATTGTATGTAACTCCTCCTGTTTGCCAGTAGACACAGCACAAATCAGGAAATATTTTGTTTTAAATCTCTTAAGTTTATATTCAAAAGCAGTGCACACCACGGGTTCAGGATCCATGTTCAGTACACAAATTATATTCATCTAACATAATTAATTTGCCAATATTAATAAATAAATTGTGCAGCAATTGGTGGCATTAAGGAGATAACACTTATTGTGACCATCTCAACAAAATGTTGGAAATTTATGCTGCTTTGTTTCTAACCTTGTGAAAAGGACAGTAGCTTTCCCAAAGTGTCCCTGCCATTTTCAAAAGATTGCCAAAAGATTGCATATTAATAGTCTGTTGAACTCTCCACAGAGAGTTGCTACTTAACTATGGAAATGCCTTTTTAGTGAGATTTATATTTGTAGGATATCCCTGCACTATTTTTCTCACAAGGAGTACAATCAAACAATTGAGTCTTGTTTTTGTTGCAGCAAATTATTTTCAGTGGTTCTTTAGATTTTGCAGCATTTTCATATTTACCCTCTTTACTTTTTCACTCTCTCTAATTGTGGTTTTCTTTTCTTCTGTTAGATTTTGGGGAGGCATGATCACATGATTATAGTCAGTTGACTATTTGTAAACAATTTTCAGATACTTTGAAGTTCTAAAGAGCAGAGGTTTAGATCTGACAATTAGTTAATTAGACAAGGAAAATAGACAATCATGACAATTGAGGATGAGTCACTGATACTAAAGGATAAATAAGCTGTTGGCCATGGAACTTATAAATGTCAGTAAAGCTGTGAAGGAAGTATCCTATTTTCCAGCTGAAGTGTTCCCCAGGTCTTTCTTCAATCTCTCCAAGTCCATTTTCCATCTGAAGAAGACCAATCCCTGAGGACTACCACCTCAAGGATGATCTAATGAGGACTACTCTCTGCTCTTGAGTACTTGTTAAGATTACCCACTTCTAATGAATGAAAGTTTACATTGCATCAATCAACTGTCTGAATCCTTTGGCCAATGACCAAGGAGCAACTAATTATGATCAAGATGGCCGATATCCCCTTGTCCACCTCCATATGAAGGTCATTCTTCTAAGACCAAACCATCCTAATTCTCTCAGACACTGTATTGATGATAAAGTAATGTGGATCCAATAAATCATTCTGAGTAAGTATTTATTTGACAGTGACCCCTGTGGAAGATGAAATTACAGTTTAAGTTGTCATTGAAAACATGTTCTTATCTCTGCACTCCCTGCTTAACATCTGCAATTATTGCATGCCAGAGTAATAATCAAAAACAAACATTTTCTTTCAGGAAGTTAATTGTGGTTAACTTCTAATTTATATATTAAAAAATCCCCACCATGGTCAGTTGAGAATTATGGTAGATTTCCAGTTCAGTAACTTTCAATACACAGCTATCTAATATTGGTTTATTTGTTTACTTGATCTAAAATAATGCAAGGAGTTGGTAGATCTATTCAAGCCAAAGGGACCAGAAATCCTCTACACTGTTGGTGGATCTTTAGCAAAAGTATATGTAAATGGCTTGAAAATATCAGAAATGCAGGATCTCTGTCTAAATGACTGCTGCCTCTGAACTGCACCAGGAACTGAGAGTAGTTTGAACCTCTACCTGCTCCAGACCTGGGCCTGAGAGATGCCAAAGAAACAAAGACAAGGGGAAGCAGTTCCCATGTTAAGAATTTGTGCTGTTTGTTTGAGCTGTCTGAAAACATCAAAGGATTCATATCACAGTTTAAGAAAGGTCTTAAGGTCAAAGTCCTGATCTGAAATACAGCTTATAAGCTTGATTAAATAGTTTCTTTTATGAAGGGATAAACTAAAGGTAAAAAATCTCTAACATCTGTACAAATATATTGAGGGACCTAATCCTCTCTCTGTAGCCACCATCTTGGTCACATAGACTGTATTCTGTAGGTATTATTTAAGATGCATAAACTTTGAAAGGCTGCTCTCTGTTACCAGGTGAACCGTTGACTTGACCCGGACCCTGATATTCCAACAGAGTCAAAATCAAATGCCTGTGTTGCCAGTTCCGGTGCCTCCATTTCAACAAAATGTGGCCAAACCTTGTTAACATTGTTGTTTGATCCTAAAATGAGATGAATCGCATTTATTTTCCAAAACAAACACGCACAATGCTCAGTGACAGAAAAGCTGAATTATCATATAAAATGTGTTGTGTGATCTCAGGATTCAGTCCATCCATATTCCACAATCTCAAATGAAAGGCATTTTAGAGTTAAACTGGATCACGCTGAAATAGAAAATGCTAAACGAGAGCTGTAATTAATTATTTATTTTTGTTTTCAAATTTTAAAGGAGGAAAACTTGCAAGAAATTTCATATTCAAAAATTCTTTCTTTGAACAAGCCAGAGTGGCCATACATTGCTATAGGAGCTCTCACTGCCGTAGTGTCTGGTGCTGTCTCACCAGCGTTTGCTGTTGTGTTTTCCAGGATTATTGGGGTGAGCTATTTTTCTTTCTCTAATTGGTGACATTCAGAAATTTAAAATCATATGCCTTGCTTTGTTTCAAGTGATTTTGCAAGTTACATTGAAAATTGATGATTAAGTGTATTGAGGAACTCAATTAAAGGGTAAAGGGACTGCGGGAAAATGGGAAGCCCTCAGAAATGAAATAACATGAGTCCAGAGACAGTATATTCCTGTTAAGGTGAAAGGAAAGGCTGGTAGGTGTAGGGAATACTGGGTGACTAAAGAAATTGAGGTTTTGGTTAAGAAACAAACGGAAGCATATGTCAGGAATAGACAGGGTAGATCAAGTGAATCCTTAGAGCATATAGGCAATAGGAATATACTTAAGAGGGAAATCAAGAGGGTGAAAATGGGACATGACGTAGCTTTGGAAAATAGGGTTAAGGAGAATACAAAGAGTTTTTACAAATATATTAGGGACAAAGGGTAACTAGAGGGAGAATAGGGCCCCTCAAAGATCAGCAGGTCAGGCAGCATCCAAGGAACAGGAAATTCGACATTTCGGGCATAAGCCCTTCATCAGGGCTTACTCCTGATGAAGGGCTTATGCCCGAAACGTCGAATTTCCTGTTCTTTGGATACTGCCTGACCTGCTGTGCTTTTCCAGCAACACATTTTCAGCTCTGATCTCCAGCATCTGCAGACCTCACTTTTTCCCCTCAAAGATCAGCAAGACAGCCTTTGTGTGGAGCTGCAGGAGATGGGGGAGATACTAAACGAGTATTTTGCATCAGTGTTTACTGTGGAGAAGGACATGGAAGATAGAGAATGTAGGGAAATAGATGGTGACATCTTGAAAAAATGTTCATATTACAGAGGAGGAAGTGCTGGATGTCTTGAAATGCATAAAATATAAATCCCCAGGACCTGATCAGGTATACCATAGAACTTGGTGGAATCTAGGGAAGCAAATCCTGAGCCCCTTGCTGAGATATTTATATCATTGATAGTCATAGGTGAGGTGCCGGAAGGCTGGAGGTTGGCTAACATGGTGCCTCTGCTTAAGAAAGGTGGGTAAGGACAAGCCAGGGATCAATAGACCAGTGAGCCTGATGTCAGTGGTGAAAGTGAGGATTGCAGATGCTGGAGATCAGAGCTGAAAACGTGCTGCTGTGCTTTTCCAGCAACACATTTTCAGCTCTGATGTCAGTGGTGAGCAATTTGTTGGAGAGAATCCTGAGAGACAGGATATACAAGGCAAGGACTGATTAGGGATAGTCAACACAGGTTTGTGTGTGGGAAATCATGTCTGACAAACTTGGTTGAGTTTTTTGAAGATGTAGTAAAGAGGATTGATGAGGGCAAAGTGATGGACACGATTTGTATGGACTTGTAAGACGTTCGACAAGGTTCCCCATTGGAGACTGGTTAGCAAGGTTAGATCTCATGGAATACAGGGAGAACTATCCATTTAGATACAGAACAGGCTTGAAGGCAGAGGATAGAGGGTGGTGGTGGAGGATTGTTTTTCAGACTGGAGGACTGTGACCAGTGGAGTGCCATTAGGATCGGTGCTGGGCCCTCAACTTTTCGTCGTTTATATAAATGATTTGAATGTGAACACAGGAGGTAAAGTTAGTAAGTTTGCAGATGACACCAAAATTGGAGGTGTAATGGACAGCAAAGAAGGTTATATCAGATTACAATGGGATCTTGATCAGATGGGCCAATGGGCTGAGAAGCGGCAGATGGAGTTTAATTTAGATAAATGTAAGATGTTGCATTTTGGGAAAGCAAATCTTAGCAGGACTTATATACCTAATAAGACCATAAGACATAGGAGTGGAAGTAAGACCATTCAGCCCAGCGAGTCCACTCCATCATTTAATCATGGCTGATGGGCATTTCAACTCCCCTTACCCGCATTCTCCCCGTAGCCCTTAACTCCTTGTGAGATCAAGAAGTTATCAATCTCTGCCTTAACGTTCTCAGCCTCCACTGTACTCCATGGCGATGCTTTCCACAGGCCCACCAGTGGCACACCACCTTAATGGTAAGGTCCTGGGCGTGTTGCTGAACAAAGAAACCTTGGAGTGAGGTTCATAGCTCCTTGAAAGTAGAGATGCAGGTAAATAGGATAATGAAGAAGGCATTTGATATGCTTTCCTTCATTGGTCAGAGTATTGAGTACAGGAGTTGGGAGGTCATGTCGCAGCTGTACAGGATGTTGGTTAGGCCACTTTTAGAATATTATGTGCAATTCTGGTCTCCTTCCTATCAGAAAGATGTTGTGAAACTTGAAAAGATTCAGAAAAGATTTACAAGGATGTTGCTAGGGTTGGAGGATTTAAGCTATAGGGAGAGGTTGTACAAGCTGGGGCTGTTTTCCCTGGAAAGGTCGGAGGCTGAGGAGTGACCTTATAGAGGTTTATAATATTATGAGGGGCATGGATAGGATAAACTGACAAAGTCCTTTCCCTGGAGTGGGGGAGTCCAGAACTTGAGGGCATAGGGTGAGAGGGGAAAGATATAAATGTGACCTAAGGGGCAACTTTTTCACCCAGAGGGTGGTACGTTTATGGAATGAGCTGCCAGAGTAAGTGGTGGAGGTGGTACAATTGCAACATTTCAAAGCCATCTGGATGGGTATATGAATAGGAAGGGTTTGGAGGGATATGGGCCAGGTGCTGGCAGGTGGGACTAGATTGGGTTGGGATATCTGGTCGGCATGGACGAGTTGGACCGAAAGGTCCATTTCCGTGCTGTACATCACTATGACTCCAATTACTCTAATTAGATATCAGCCTTGGCTCAATGAGAGTACACTTGCCACTGATTCAGAAGCATCTGGGTTCAAACACCACTCTGGAGGTCTGAGTATACATCTAGCTTACACTACAGCACTGGACAATTGGAGGTGACCTCCATGAAATAAACTGAGGCATTCTCTACCTGATCAGGTGGATGTAAGTGATTCCATTGCACTATTTTAAGGAAGAACATGATAAGTTCCTCCTACACAACAGTAGTATCTCAAATTCAATCAAAAAAATTCACAAGTCTGGTCCCAAACAAGTTGCTATTTGGAACTTAGCTGTTTGTTTTGCAACAGGAACCTCACAACAGGGAAAAAAAATACTTACCTACTACAAACGGCTTAGGGAAGTCCTGAGGTCATGAAGGTTCTGACATAAAGGCAAGTCTATCTTTATTATTTCCAATAGGTTTTTTCAATCTTAGACCCTGAGTTGAAACGACAGAGGACTGCTATGTTTTCGCTGATATTCCTGGCTCTAGGTGCTATTTTCTTTCTGAGCTACAGTATACAGGTAAGTGGTCAAGAGGGGACACAATGTTTACCCACCAAAATAAAACTTTAAAAGTTGAAACAGATTGAAGTTTTAACTTGAATGCTGGTTTTACCCATTTGGGGAATCATAATTTTAAAAAAAACTCCTGCTAATCTGATGCTTTATTTTAATCACCAGTTTTCCTTTTTAAATCCTTTAGGGATACATGTTTGGAAAGTCTGGAGAAATCCTAACTATGAGGCTGCGTGGATTATCCTTTAAAGCCATGTTGCATCAGGTAGGTAGTATTTCGAAGTTTCTGTGAGAATGTCAGCTGTCATGACTGTTGATACTGTGGGGTGGCATGGTGGCTCAGTGGTCAGCACTGCTGCCTCACAGTGCCAGGGACCTGGGTTCGATTCCCGCCTTGAGTGACCGTGCATACTGCCCATATCTGCTCTGGTTTCCTTCCACGATCTGAAGATGTGCAGGTTAGATGTGCCATGCTAAATTGCCCATTGTCTTGAAAGATGTCTAGTTTGGTGCATTAGTCAGAGGTAAATGTAGAGCAATAGGGTCTGGGTGGGTTACTCTTCAGAGGATCAGTGCGGACCTTTTGGGCCAAAGAGTCTGTTTTCACACTGTAGGGATTCCATATATATATATATAATATATATATATACATGTGTGTAAATGTATGTGTGTATGTATGTATGTATGTATGCATAATGACTGAAGTGCCTTGTGCAAAGTAGAAGTACAATACTGTGAATTGGGCTTCTGTGAACATCTCGCTGGGAGTGTCAAGAACAGATTGATCCTTCAATAAGATTAGTAAAAGGGAATGTAAAATTCTTGGGTTATTTATCTCCACTAGAGATGCCAGAAGCAGCCAGCTCATGACTTTAACCTGCTGAATTGAGCCAGTGTAAGCAGGGGATTCTAGAATTCAGGAACTGGTGAGACAGAATCAGTGTTAGAGCAGGTAAAATTGGAAGTGAAGCAAGAGCTCAGAATTGGCAGAGCTCAAATATTGCGGAACATTATCGAACTGGAGGAAGTAACAGACATGGAGTTGCAAGATCTTGGATTCATTTAGAAACCGGGAGGTAAGTTGTAAAACTAAGGAGTTTCTCAACTGGAAGCCAGTATGGATCCCAAAGGAAAAGGATGAATGAAATGTTTGGAGGAATGTTCCCTTCCTGAACTGCAGCAGGGAAAATGGCATTAAAGGTAGGTAATCAAACATTTGTATGGACAAATTAGGACTGGGCATTAAATGCAAAAGATGCCCTGATTGCATGAACCACTATATATAAAAAAAAAAGCCTGGTTCAGTAGAAATGGTGTCCTCTGTGAGGGGCATTCAAAAGTTAAAAACCCTTCAGTTTAAAGGAAGTTATCACACACGGAGAACACCATCAAAGTCAATAGTCTGTCAGCCAAACACCGAGCAAAATGTCCAATTCCAAAGGAAATATTTTCCAGAATAATAAGACTGTAAGACAAAGGAGCAGAAATTAAGCTATTCAGCCCATTGAAGTCTGCTCCATTATTCGATCATGGTTGATAAGTTTCTCAACCTCATTCTCCCACTTTCTCCCCATAATCTTTGATCCCCATGACAATCAAGAAACTATCTATCTGTTTTAAATACACTCAATGACCTGGCCTCCACAGCCTTCTGTGGCAATAAATTCCACAAATTCACCGCTGTCTGGTTGAAGACATTTTTCCTTATTTCTGTTCTAAAAGGTCTTCCCTTTACACTAAGGCTGTGCCAGTTGAAACCTCTTCCTAACATCCACTCTGTCCAGGCCATTCAGTATTCTATAAGTTTCAATTCGATGACCACCCATCCTTTTTAACTCCATCAAGTGCAGCTCCAGAGTCCCCAGACATTCCTTATATGTTAAGCCTTTCATTCCTGGTATCATTCCAGTGAACCTCCACTGGACCCACTCCAGGGCCAATACATCTTTCCTGACTTTTAGGGCCCAAAATTGCTCATAATACTCTAAATGTGGTTTGACCAGAGCCTTATACATTCCTGCTTTTATATTCTCATCTTCTTGAGGTGAATGACAACATTGTATTTAGTGGAAACTGTCTGAATTGGTGAATTCAAAGAATTGATGGATGAGTTAGGATGGTAGTAAATATAACTATGTATTTGAACAGATTAATCAGAAATAAAAGCTTGAGGAGATGCATTGTAGAAGATATTTGGTTCTGAAATGGTTAGAGCTGCGAAGTGCATGAAGATCCACCATTTGGATAATGTCACATATGACGTGTACAGCTCTAGATTCTGAAGAAGCATGACACACCACCGAGACCTTCTCACAATTTTCAGAACGATGTCTATCATATTATCGATGTAACTCCTACCTGATTTGCTGCCATGCAATAAACTACACCAAACAGGGGTTAATTTGGGTAGGTAGGAATGTAGATTGATCAGATCAGCCACAATTCTGCTGAATATATATGAACCAGCTCAAGGGGCCAAATGAGCTGGTCCTGCTTCTGTCTCATGTTTATGTAGAATTTGATAACAACAAGAGTCTCTTCTTGTTAGGCTATCTAATAGTTTTCCTCAGCCACAGTAGACCGGTTCTGTAGATCCCGCCTAAAAAGGAAGCTGGTGGCAACAAATTTACTTTCTGGTCACCAAGCATCCAAGTAGCTCACATAAAATGATGAGCAGTGGTAAGGATTCATAACACCACTGCCCTGGCCTCTGACACCCCTGTACCCTTTTCCCTCCAATACCCACTGCCAACTCACTGTCAAATATCACCTACATTTCTCAGTGTTGATCCACTCATTGGATGGTCTTTTCCCAGCAGCAGTCTTATGCTACCGAGTTCTGGCACTGCCCATCTCTCCCTAATAATTCTAAATGGGTGGGACTTCCTGCTCCAGGGTCCTATTCCATCAGAAAGGTAGTCCATCAGCTGCCTAATTGCCAGAAGATCTCCCATCAGTTTCTCTCCTGAAAATTCCACTCGTCTCCACTCCACTGACAGAGCACAGACTCCTATAGAGTCCAGTAAAAAAATACACTTCTTAAAAACCATTCTCTCCCACGCTGCTGGTAGGCCTCTTGAGAAAGGTGATCATTGCTCTCTGGGCTTATTTTTCTCATATCAGAAGATCATGGCTTTTTCATCGAGACAGTTTCTAACAAGATTTCAAAGATGGATATAGGCAGAAACCCCAGGGTAGCTTGTGAACTCCCTCCAATGTGGCCCACTGACACAAGGTATGCATAGAAGATCTTCTAGGTTCCCTACAGTGTGGAAACAGGCCCTTCGGCCCAACAAGTCCACACCGACCCTTCGAAGAGTAACCCACCCAGACACATTTCCCTCTGACTAATGCACCTAACAACTATGGACAATTTAGCATAGCCAATTCACCTGACCTGCACATCTTTGGACTGTGGGAGGAAACCCACTCAGACACGGGGAGATCGTGCAAACTTCACGCAGACAGTTGCCCGAGGCTGGAATTGAACCTGGGACCCTGGTGCTGTGAGGCAACAGTGCTAACCACTGAGCCACCATACCACCCATCTGCACATTGGATCTGCCTATCTGTACATTAGAAGCTGGAATCATTGTTGAACCCAAAATACCAGATCAAGCAAAGGAACTACTTATTTACCATGCTTCCAGTTGGAATGGCAGGGTCCCTGATATTGCATCTTTTATCAATGTATATTGTTTAATGATTCAAATTTGATTGCCAATTAATTTATTCTAACACTAGGATATCAGTTGGTTTGATGATCACAAGAATGCTGTTGGTGTGCTAATAACCCATCTGGCTACAGATGCATCACAGGTTAAAGGGGTAAGTAAATTTATTAGAATATTCCTCTCTCATTCATGGAATAAATGCTTACTATCTTACAGTTACATGATAACCACAGGTGTAAGGTTCAGAAGAGAGCAGTATATATATTCTGTAAGACATGATTCATGTAATGTACTGCATTTTTTTTACAACTTAACTTTTTCTTTTAAAATGAAACTTTTCCATGCTCCAAAGAACTGATAGAAATCTTTGTCGCATTTCTCTGGGATTTCTGTCAAAGTTACAGCACGAAGTCAGTAGAACCCTTAAGCGAATGCTGCACCTTAATCTTTTAAAGCAGTACCTTTGAAGTAACTTGCTAATCAGGTAGATTTTAATTCGCAAAAGTAGCTTTCATAGACAGTAACGCAGCACCAAATAGAATTATCAGCTTTAATACTACAATCCTCCAAACAGGAATATTCAACAGAATTCTTCTTGATAACACCTGTCAGGCACTATTTCCACTCAGATGTGAACTTATTTTCAAGATACAGCAATAAGACTCCTGATAATACCAGAGCTTCTAATGTGTTTCTGCTAGGTTTGAGAGCAGGTTATATAGTCCTGACGCAGCATTTGATATCTTGTGACAAAACCGTATTCAGGCTGATCCACAACGTATCTTTTTGAAGCAGCAGCACCCATGAACAGCCTTACTGCCTCCACCTGGAACTTTGAGGCATCTTTCTGGATTGCTTCACTTTCCCTGATATTCTTTTAGTCACGTCAAACTTCTTGTAACATCTCAGAGGTACAAGTGAAGACCACTGACTTCCCCTGGCCCTCATGTTTATCTTTCACTAAAAGCTGATTTTCAAATCATTGTTGCCTGTGGATATTTAATATACACAACATGGCTGCTTTTATATTTCCTGTGTTATAACAGTGACTACATATCACCAGTACTTCCTTGGCTGTTTGGAATGTCCTGAGACATCCATCTATGTGTCTCTATCATCCCAACCACATGTAATGATACTGTTTACACTGCCTGCACATGAGATCCCAGCTCCCAAATGATTGATTCTTCAAGAATGGCCTGAGACCAGTGTCCCAACTGAGGCTGGTCAATTCTACACCTCTGGATAAGTAGCATTCCTATCCCCTTTCACTTGCACATCCTCATGCTCACTAGAACCCATTGCCTTTCCCTTTAAAAATCCTTCTATTGAAACCTTCACAATGGTCCTCTTTACACTTCTGTTCTAGCTTCTACCACTTCAGATAGACTGTCCATGAGGGAGGAGGCAGGATGTGTACCTTGACCACTGCTCTACCTAACTGGAGAATGGCTACACCCTCAATTCAGTTTCACGGGTGGTACTTTAGTAGACTGGGTCAGGAATACTTTTTGTGCTTGGGTTTCTCATGTGGTGCAAAGCAGCATACCCTAGACAGGGACATCTTGCAACTTAGCAACATCCTGCACAATCCTCATAACCAAAGAGAGCTGTGTCGGCCAAGGATGAGATACAGGACTTGCCAGGAAACCAATGAGGAGGAAGTTGAGGGTGAAGATCCAGAAACACGCCAAGTGACTACCCTCCCTCTTCCTTCTCTTTGACAATAGTTCACTGGGCCGAAGAGGCCAGAGACAACCACTATAGGCAGCTGCTTCCAGGACAACCGAAACGTGATGGAGACTTCTTCTGTTTTTGTTCCTCTTTCATTGTACAGCTGGCAGTCAGCCCTCTAATGCTGTATGCCACGCTTCTCAAGGGTTGCCTTGTCCTTCCATTTGATGTTATCTATGCAATAAAACATTGATTTTGTTTTCCTCTGAAATGTGGCTTTGCTATCCTCATATTTGAAAACCAAACTTCATGCAAAAACCTTGCCCTGGCCCAATGTTAGCATTAAAGGAGCTGTCAGACCGTGAGTCCTTTCACTACCTGAAGGTTTGTGACAGAGTCACCTAGTCAAAGAGATGTACAGCACGGAAACAGACCCTTTGGTCCAACTAGTCCATGCTGCCTAAATATCTCAACTCACTCTGGTCCCACCTGCCAGCACCTAGCCCATATTCCTCCAAATCCTTCCTAATCATATACCCATCCAGATGCCTTTTAAATGTTGCAATTGTACCAGCCTCCACCGCTTCCTCTGGAAGCTCATTCCATACACGCACCACCTGCTGTGTGAAAAAGCTTCCCCTTAGGTCCCTTTTATATCTTTCTCCTCTCACCCTAAGCCTATGTCCTCTAGTTCTGGACTCCCTCACCCCAGGGAAGAGACTTTGTCTATTTATCATATCCATGCCCTTCATGATTTTATAAATCTCTATAAGGTAATCCCTCAGCCTCCGATGCTTCAGGGAAAACAGCCCCAGCCTATTCAACTTCGTCCTATTGCTCAAACCCTCCAACTCTAGCAACATCCTAGCAAATCTCTTCTGAACTCCTTCAAGTTTCACAACATCCTTCCAATAGGAAGTAAACCAGAATTGCACACAATATTCTAAAGTGGCCTAACCAACATCCTGTACAGTTGCAACATGACCTCCCAACTCCTATATTCAATGCTCTGACTAATCAAGGAAAGCATACCAAACACCTTCTTCACTATCCTATCGATCTACAACTCTACTTTCAAGAAGCTATGAACCTGCACTCCAAGGTCTCTTTGTTCAGCAACACTCCCTAGAACCTTACCATTAAGTGCATAAGTCCTGTTAAGATTTACTTTCCCAAAATACAGTGCCTCGCATTTATCTAAATTAAACTCCATCTGCCACTTCTCAGCCCATTGGCTCATCTGATCAATATCCCATTGTAATCTGAGGTTACCATCTTCACTGTCCACTACACCTCCAATTTTGGTGTCATCCGCAAACATACCAACTATTCCTCTTATGCTCACATCCAAATCATTTATGTAAATGATGAAAAGAAGTGAACCTAGCACTGATCCTTGTGGCACTCCACTGGGTCACAGGCTCCAATCTGAAAAACAACCCTCCACCACCACCCTCTGTCTTCTACCTTTGAGCCAGTTCTGTATCCAAATGACTAGTTCTCCCCGTATTCCAAGAGATCTAACCTTGCTAATCAGTCTCCCATGGGGAACCTTGTTGAATGCCTTACTGAAGTCCATATAGATCATGTCCACAACTCTGCCCTCATCAGTCTTCTTTGTTACTTTTTCCAAAATCTCAATCAAGTTTGTGAAATATGATTTCCCACGCACAAAGCCATGTTGACTATCCCTAATCAGTCCTGCCTTTTCAAATACATGTACGTCCTGTCCCTTGGGATTCTTTCCAACAACTTGCCCACCACCGATGTCAGGGTCATGGTCTATAGTTACCTGATTTGCCCTTGCCACCCTTCATAAAAAGTGGCAACACGTTCGCCAACCTCTAGTCTTCTGTGACTATCAACGATACTAATATCTCAGCCAAGGGGCCAGCAATCCCTTCCCCAGCCTCCACAAAGTTCTAGGATACACCAGGTTCTGGTGATTTATCCATTTTTATGTGTTTCAAAATATCCAGCACTTCCTCCTCTGTAATATGGACATTTTTCAAGATGTCACCATCTATTTCCCCACATTCTATATCTTCCAAGTCCTTTTCCACAGTAAATACTGATGCAAAATACTCATTTAGTATTTTCCCCGTTTTCTGTGGCACCACACAAAGGCTGTCTTTCTGATCTTTGAGGGGCCCTATTCTCTTTCTAGTTACCCTTTTGTCCTTAATGTATTTGTAAAAACCCTTTGGATTCTCCTTAACCCTATTTGCCAAAGCTATCTCATGCCCCCTTTTTGCCCTCCTGATTTCCCTCTACTGCCTTTATTCTCTTCTAAGGATTCACTCGATCTATCCTGTCTATTTCTGACATATGCTTCCTTCTTTTTCTTAACTGAACCCTCAATTTCTTTAGTCATTGAGCATTCCATATACCTACTAGCCTTTCCTTTCACCCTAACAGGAGTATACTGTCTCTGGACTCTCATTATCTCATTTCTGAAAGCTTCCCATTTTCTAGCCTTCCTTTTACTTGCAAACATCCGTCCCCAATCAGCTTTTGAACGTTCTTGCCTAAAAACAGTCAAAATTAGCCTTCTTCCAATTTTTTTCTCAATTTCCCTCTGACCAGTAGGGGATCTATAATACGATCCCAATAATTTGATAATCCTTTTTTTATTTCTCAGTTCCATCTAAATAACTTCCCTGGATGCATTTCCAAGAGTATCCTCCCTCGGTACAGCTGTAATGCTATCTCTGTCCTCTCTTGCCTCCCTTTCTGTCCTTCCTGGAGCATTTGTACCCTGCTGCCAATCTTATCCATCCCTGAGCCATGTTTCTGTAATTGCTATGATATCCCAGTCCCATGTTCCTAACCATGCCCTGAGTTCATCTGCCTTCCCTGTTCGACCCCTTGCATTGAAGTAAATGCAGTTTAATTTATCACTGCTACCTTGTTGTCTCTTTGTTCCTGCCTGTTTGACTCACTTATTTTGTCAACTGTACCAGTCTCAAATTGATCTCTTTCCTCACTATCTCCCTGGGTCCCACACCCCCACCTTAATAGTTTAAATCCTCCTGAGCAGCTCTAGTAAATCTCCCTGCCAGTATATTAGTTCCCTTCCAATTCAGGTGCAATCCGTCCTTCTTGTACAGGTCACTTCTACCCCATAAGAGATTTCAATGATCCAAAAATGTGAATCCTTCTCCCATACACCAGCTCCTCAGCCGTGCATTCATCTGCTCTATCCTCCTATTCCTACCATCACTAGCTTGCAGCACCGGGAGTAATCCAGATATTACTACTCTCAAGGACCTCTTTTTTAAATTCCTACCTCACTTTATTTTCCCTTCAGAATCTCACCCTTTTCCCTTTCTGTGTTGTTGGTTCCAATGTGTACAATGACCTCTTGCTGGTCCCTCTCCGCTTTGAGAACATTCTGCACCGTCTCTCTGAGACATCCTTGATCCTGGCAATGGGAGGCAACACACTATTCTGATTTTTCCCGGCTGGCTACTGCAATATCTGTCTGTGCCTCGGACTAGAGATCTCTTGGAACCCGACATTGCTTAGAGCCAGTCTCAATTCTAGAAACTCGGCTGTTCATGCTACATTCCTCTGAGAATCCATCACGTCCTACATTTTCCAAAACAGCATACGTGTTTGAAATGGGGATAGCTACAGGAGACTCCTGCACTCGCTGCTTACCTCTCTTACCTTTCCTGGAGTTAACCCACCTATGTGACTGTATCTGCAACTTTTCTCCCTTCCTACAACTGCCATCCATCACATCCCCTTGCTCTTGTATTTCTTCATTGCCCCTAACTGCCTCTCCAACCGATCCATTTGATCTGATAGGATTCGCATCTAACAGCATTTATTGCAGATGAAATCCTCAGTAACATGTAAACTCTCCCTAAACTCCCACATCCAACAAAAAGAGCACATCACTCTACTAAAGGCCACTTTTGCTTCTTTCAATCTACAGACCCAGAAAATAGCACCGTCTTATTCCTCTACAAAACACAGCTCCAGGTTAAATTAATACTTATGGCTAATATTGGGTGGCATGGTGGCACAGTGGTTAGCACTGCTGCCTCACAGCGCCAGTGACCCGGGTTCAATTCCCGCCTCAGGCGACTGACTGTGTGGAGTTTGCACATTCTCCCTGTGTCTGTGTGGGTTTCCTCCCACAGGCCAAAGATGTGCAGGTCAGGTGAATTGGCCACGCTAAATTGCCCATAGTGTTAGGTGAAGGTGTAAATGTATGAGTGGGTTGCGCCTCGGCGGGTTGGTGTGGACTTGTTGGGCTGAAGGACCTGTTTCCACACTAAGTGATCTAATATTTGTAATCAAGAGACATACCTCAATAAAACATATAATCAAGAAAGAACACACTCTACTCACTACTGCAGGCCCACTGTAAGGCCACACTTAAAAATCTTCACTTATCTGTTTCTGTGCTGTGACCTCTCCCAAACAGGTTCCTCCAAGATTAATTGTGAATTTTATTGTTTGTTAATTTTTCCAGACGCGCTCCAATGTACAGCAATACATGAATTCAAACAGCAACAGTGGGTTTTTCTCTCTCACTGTGTCTCTCTCTCCTGCATGGACATCACCATGTGCTGCCTTTGTCTGTTCTTATCCCTTTTCAACGTGTTGTTGTTTTGACTTTTGTTCTCTCAAAAGTTCCAAAACAATGCAACAGCTTATAAAACAGTAATTGCTGCTCCTGGAATTTGAGGAAATCACCTCCAACACCTAAAATACCTCAAAAAATGAGCAGCCTGTAACAGACAGAAATTTTTCCCATCTTCCATCTTGGATTATCCAGAATCAAAATGGCCCTTTGTAACAGAGGCATATGAGTCATATTAGAAAGCCCACTCCCTTGTAAATACCACCAAGTTATACTTAGCTCTGAGACTGCTTCTCATGAGTCTTGTTATACTCCTAATTTTCCCTTCACTGTTGCAAAATACAGTGAACCTTTGCAATGTATCATCATTGACAATACCAGTACTTTGGACCATGAGATATGGATCTGTTCCCTCTACTTGGCTCCACAATTATAGTAAAGTGACATTTGTCACTGCTGATGAGTGTCTTTGTGCCACAAAACTAACCAAAAATTAATGCATTGCCAACAATGTTTTTGGAGCTTCAGATAAAATGTCCCTCTCTGAGTTTAACTCTGGTTAGGACAAAAAGCTTATCCATGCTGATAACCTAGATTGATTCAACCGTCTGCATTACAGTGTGGAAACATGCCATTCAGTCCAACAAGTCCACACTGACCCTTCGAAGAGTAACCCACGCAGACCCATTCCCCTACCCTATTTCCTATATTTACCCCTGCCTAATGTACCTAATCTACACATCCCTGAACACTTTGGACAATTTGGCATGGCCAGTTCTCCTCACCTGCACATCTTTGGATTGTGGGAGGAAACTGGAGCACCCGGAGGAAATCCATACAGGCACGGGGAGAATGTGCAAACTCCACACAGACTGTCGCCTGAAGCTGGAATCAAACCTGGGTCTTTGGCGCTGTGAGAAAGCAGTGCACACCACTGAGTTACCATGCTGCCCCACTGAGTTACCATGCTGCCCCACTGAGTTACCATGCTGCCCCACTGGGGAAGCACTGCATCACACACAGCCAAATTGTATCCATGATGCATTCTTCAATAGAAACATCATCCAGTTTTCTCAATTAGTCAAATTAGACCGAGCATCATAGACATTCAACAAGTCAGCTTTTATATAGATTTATGTCATAAAGTTCATTAAGTCATAACTGTTCTTCACTATTCAGCTTCTAGTTCTGAGAAGACTGCCCTGCACCACAAGAGCCCTCCTTTTAAATCAACTGGTTCGGGCATGTTCTGAGACCTCTGGGGCAAGTGGGACTTCAACACCAACCTCCTGACCCAGGGCCATTACCACTACACTAGAGGACCATCTACACATTTTAATAGAATTGACTTATTAATTCCCAACTCCTGTTAACCGTGTTATCCTTAATTCCTATGTATTTATCATCCTCTCACCAAAATTAGATGCTAATCTTTTAAATAACCTCAAGAAACAACCAAGTATTTACTAACAACACCATTTGATTATTTAGTTTTTGTGTGAATTAGTTCAGCAGTTTCTTCGCTGTAGCTTGAACTGCCCGCAATATTTTGTATTTAATTAGCAATGTTTTTAATTTCTCCTCAGGCAACTGGAATACGACTTGGTACGATGGCAATGACTGTTTGCACTTTTGCCGTAGCTTTAATTCTTGCATTCATTTTTGGCTGGCAGTTAACTCTTCTCATCCTGTGCTGCATCCCATTTCTTTTTGCTGCAAATATTATTGCAATGAAATCAGTTCTTGGGCACGCATCTAAGGACAACAAATCCCTCGAAGAATCTGGAAAGGTGAGAATTTAGCTAGACATTCTTACTACATCTTTTGATGCCCAAGAGGCAAATGTTCTGATTACATGTCATAACTTCAGGCAATAATGTAAAATGAGCATGTAGATTAGATTCCCTACAGTGTGGAAACAGGCCCATGAGCCCAACAAGTCCACACCAAACCTCCGAAGAGTAACCCACCCAGACTCATTCCCCTACCTTTACCCCTGACTAATGCACCTATCACTATGGGCAATTTAGCCTGGCAAATTCACCTGGCCTGCACATTTTTGGATTGTGAGAGGAAGTCCACACAGACACAGGGAGAATATGCAAGCTCTACCTGAGGTAGGACTTGAACCCAGGTCCCTGATGCTGTGAAGCAGCAGTGCTAACCACTGAGCCACAATGTTGCCCCATCACCCAAAATCAAAGTCCAGAGAACTGTTTAATTGGTGACTGAGCCGATGTCATCGATTTTGCACTGTTGGTTAAAACCAAAGCTTCTTTTGGTATTTCTCACCAGCCACAATTTTCCCAAAATAAAATTATAAGCAACTTTATAAAGAAAAGGCTAACACTGATAGAACAGGGCCAATCTATTTTGTGTTAGTGATTTGGTGATGCATTAAAATGTTTTTTCTTCCATATTTAAAATGTCTTTTCATTGATGTTTACAAGTTGAATCAACAAGTGCATATTTTTATTGGATATTAGATGGGAGTGTAAATTAAGAAACTAAGAGCACAATCCCTAACACTTCCTGTCCATTAAAATTTGAAATAGGAAATTATGGGATGTAATTTCCAACATAATCTCTTGGTTGATCTGGACCTCTGAATAGAAATTATCCTTTTTTTCATTACTCCGAGCAAATACAGTACAAATAAACTTATTTTAGTCTTCAGAACATGCACCTGAATATTGTTTTCAAGTGATAACAACAAAACAGTTCTCCATCCTGTAGGTCGAGGAGACATAGTTTAAACAATCTGCCATCCCTTACCTGTTTCTCTTGTATCAATGATTTTGCACAATTTATCAGAGGCTCCAGGAATCATAGGAACATAATACAATTGGCTGTTCTATGCTGCACATATATTAACCAATAAAAAGATAAAGGGGTTAATGTGATTTTCAGTCTCTCATATATGTTTTGTTCTAGTCATTTGCAATGTACTTTTTCAACTGCTCGATGCCACATCTAACTGATATTTGTAACACTTATTAAGAAATTAGAAAAATAAATATTTACAGAACATGTTACGTTGCTAATATTTGAGTATATACGAAGAGCAATATTTACTACTGCATAATTCATCATGTCGTCAGTGCACTTTATTAGGAATGTGTGGCTAAATATATGACCATAAGACATAGGAGCAGAAAGTAGGCCATTCAGCCCATCGAGTTTGCTTTGCCATTCAATAATGACTGATAAATTTCTCAACCCTATTCTCCGCTTTCTCCCCATAACACTTGATCCCTTGATACTCAAGAACCGGTCTATCTCAGTCTTAAATATACTCAACGACTTCTGTGGCAATGAATTCCATAGATTCATCACTCTGGCTGAAGAAGTTTCTCCTTATCTCTGATCTTTAAGGTGATCTCTTTTATTCTAAGATTACTCTAGATTAAGACATAATAATTAGATATGTTAATATTCTATGGCAAAGAGAATCAGATTCCTTTGAGCAGCTTTACTAATGAACTAATAATTTGTTAATTTTTGCAGGTTATGTTTTTTATAGATATTCTGAATTGAATTTTTGTACTTTTATCATCAAACTAAACATTCTTTCCCCTTTGGAAAACAGAATTGTTGTGAATGTCAGGTGGATTCCTCAGAATGGCTTCAGATGCAAATGAGAACCTCTGCTTTAGAGAATAAAATTTTGAATCAATTTTTTAAAACTTCATTACTGAAAGCAGACTTCGTTTGTTGTTCTGTTTATATTTGATTCAGTAAATTGTATGAAATAGCAATCTTTGTGATATTTTGTTTCACTTCCTCTCAGATTGCAACAGAAACAGTAGAAAACATTAGAACTGTGGTATCTTTAACAAGAGAAGATGCTTTTTATAAAAAATACATGGAACATGTAGATAAACCTTACAGGTACATAGTTTTCCCAAACTTATTTTAAATTGCATGCTGAGTCTATGATTGAAAACAGTATATCTAGAGCAACATTTTAGTAGCTCTTTTAGTAAAAGATTTAAAGCTTCCATGCAGTCTTTAGTCTAAAATAGGAACATGGGTGTCCACAATGCATATTATATGTTCAGACAAACTACTTATTTTTGATCTATGATTCCCCCTTATCAGAAACCAGTTCCTGTAATTTGCCATTTTTTTTAACTCTGGAGAAATTAACCAATCCACAGATCCTAAGGATAATCCAAGGGGAGCTTGTTTTCTCCTTTCTCACCAAGAATAAAGTTATCCATTTATTAACCATGGCATTGATTCCCCTATTATTCTACGATAGCCTTCACAGTTGTTTTAAATTTAACGCTGGATTTTTGAACACTACACATTTTCAAGATGAGAATTATTTAAATATAAAGTCAATGAATATATTGCATGAACCATATTTTCACTGATTCGCATTGTAAATAAGATGCCAAATTTTCTGAGCTATTTTATGATTTTTGCAGAGCCGCACTCTCAAAAGCTCCACTCTATGGCTTCAGCTACGGTTTGGCACAATGTATTGCATTTTTTGTTCAAGCTGCAGTCTTTCGATTTGGAGCATGGCTCGTTGTAAATTGCTTCATGGTTTTTGAAGACGTGTTCTTGTAAGTAACTTTATAAAGTAAAGCCATTCTTATGATCCTAGCTGATGGTAATATTGGACAGGTTAGATCCCTGAGTGAAATCTGGGTAAACAGAACATTAGATGAATTTTTGAGGTTGCTTACTGTGGGGATTAATTGCTGAATATATTCTCAAGAGGTTGCCAATGTTTTCTAACAAAAGAACACAAGTTTATTACACAAAAGAATAAAAAATATATAAGTCAGTTTGAAAAGGTCTTAATGTGAACTGTGTAACAAAGCAAAGTCTTGCATTTGGTCAACAGTCTATCCAAAAACAATTTGCATGCTGATTATGACATACTTTACTATATATTATACCAAATTATTCAGAATGTTTTGAAGCATGACTGATCATCACCCCAAGAAAAAGCCGTAAAATAATAATCATGAAGATGACAATATCCTACTACACTATTGATGTTATTCCTGTAGCCACTGCTGTGTTCTCCCATACAACAGTTTAGGGCTTTATATAACATTCCTTCAATATTTTTGTTGATTAGGATATAATATCTAGGAAATGAATGAAGGGGCTGTTTAACTGGATGGTGTGAATAGTGGCAAGAGTAGTGTGATAAGCTACCAGAACAATGTTCAAGTTGAATGGCCAAGTATTCACTTGCAGACTCCTTTCTTAGAATGTGTCTAAAAGCGGAAATTAAGTCTAATTTTTCAGGCTGTGTTAGTGAGCAATTAAAGCCTGTGTGTTCAAGCAATCCCTCTTTTGACAAGCTATGCAGTTAATCAACTTTGCTTTCATTACTTTCATTTAATTTTTAACAGTCTGATACAGTCTGGTCTGAGTGGTGGGATTTCTGAGGCAACATTGATTCTCATTTGTGAACAGTGACCAATTTGTGATGAACCACACCAGGAGTACTGTGTACGGTTTTAGTCTCCTTACTTGAAAAAGGATGTACTGACACTGGAGGGGAAACTGAGGAGGTTCACTACATTGATTCTGAAATTGAGAGGCTTGGCTAATAAGGAGAGGTTGAGTAGACTGGGATTATACTCTTTGGAATTTAGAAGAATGAGGGAGGGATCTTATAGAAACATCTAGAAATATGAAGGAAATAGATAAGATAGAAGCAGGGAGGTTGTTTCTACAGGCAGATGAAACTAGAACTAGGAGGCATAGCCTCAAAATAAGGGGGAGCAGATTTAGGACTGAGTTGAGGGAGAACTTCTTCACCTAAAGGATTGTGAATCTGTGGAATTTGCTGCCCAGGGAAGCAGTTGAGACTATCTCTTTCAATGCTTTTAAGACAAAGATAGTTTTTTGAACAATAAAGGAATTAAGGTTAAGTCCATGAAAAGATCAGCCATGATTTAATTGAATGTGGAGTAGGCTCAATGGCCAGATGGCCTACTCTATTTTTTATGTTCTTATGAGCTGCTAATAGTTATTTCGGCTGGAATTTGGAATGGGAGCAACTCTGGTTTATTTGAATTATGCTCCAAACTCCGATTCCTGAGGCAAGAAATAAATGACTTTTCCCTGCAAAGAAATATCAGATTTTTGGGAATTTTGTGTTTTGTTTTCTTTGTCCCAGTTATTATGATGGCACAGACCATACATATCTGAATGATATGTGTTCGGATCTCATGCCAATCCTAGTACACTGTTTATACATAATTACCTGTCAGGCTTAAAGTTCCGTTGAGGTACTGACCAACATTTGGGACCCTCAACTTCCCACACTGGAGATGTGACTCCATTCTACATCAAGGAATACTCCAACCACTGGCACCTGATTTTCCCACATGACTAAACCTTTGCTATAAAGCCAACACACAACCCACGGGCATTTGACCGTATTCCCTAATGCAGTCCAACTTCACCCACCTCCTCACTTATCTTGCAGCCCCCAGGCCCCTCCTGATAAATGGATGTCAGTCCTGCCAACCCCTGACAACTGACCCACCATAATCAAATCACCCACTTAACTGCTACCTGTATTCTCCACCAATCTGCTACCCAAACCTTCTCACCCACCTGGCTAACACCCTATCCCTTACACACCTGGCACCCTACTCTCTTAGGATCCATGCAGTTGAGCCATTATCCACTCTGCACCTAGCCCTTGGACTCTACCCATGTGCGTCTGGCTGCCATCCATACTACTTATATCTCCATAACCCTATCCCCTCATTCACCTGTCAACCGACATACTTGGCACCCCTTTCCCTCACCCACCAAGGCACCCTACACCCTTACACCCCTGGTACACTAACCCCCTCAACCACTTGACATCCATTATTTAATCCGCCTGTCATGCTACCCCATTACTTATCCATGTGCTACCCTGTGATACTTGTGATCATGACTGAGTGAGTAAGATGGTGGGTGAAAATTCCCTTTGTGATGTCGAAGTGAAGGTTCAAATCTTGCAAAATTCATTCCTCTCTGCTTGTCTAAACAAAAGGGGTGGGTGTTGCACTTCCTCCAATGTATATTACTGCTCCGTCATCACTGAACTTGTGTGAGAGTGGCTGCCTCTCAGCTCCTGGTTCTCATCTGTGACCAGAAAGAATAGATTTTGGCAGCTATTTTTATAACAATGATCTTTGCACCAGCCCACTGGAATGCTGCCTGTATGGACTGCTGGACTACTCCTGTTGTGATCAATCTTGCATCAGAAATCCAACCAAAATTGTTAGAAATGGGCAACACTTGGTCTAATCTGGTTTAGAAATAGGGATTGCAACCAGGTCAGAATATTTCAGACAAGTGTCTTTGTACATGATGGACAAAGTGAGGACTGCAGATGCTGGAGATCAGAGCTGAAAATGTGTTGCTGCAGAAGCGCAGCAGGTCAGGCAGCATCCAAGGAGCAGGAGAATCGACGTTTCGGGCGTAAGCCCTTCTTCATAAGCCCTCATTCCTGAAGAAGGGCTTTTGCCCGAAACATCGAATCTCCTGTTCCTTGGATGCTGCCTGACCTGCTGCGCTTTTCCAGCAACACATTTTCAGCTCTTTGTACATGATGTCTTTATTTGAATTATTGCAGAGACAAATCACACACGTTTATTTCCACAAGGGATGCTATGTTAAAAAATTAGAAATCGGCAAAAAAAAAGCAACGATTGAATAGTTTGCCCAATTCTGGTGAAGTTATTTCATTGCAAGCATGCTTTTCCAAAATACTAAAGAGAATAAAACTATTTCTAAAATCTGTTTTTAAATAATATTAGGGTTTTTGCTGTCATTGTATTTACTGCTATGCAGTTGGGACAAGCTTCAACTTTTGCACCAGACTATACCAAAGCTAAAATCTCAGCACAAAAGATATTCCGTCTTTTAGAAAGGAAGCCACTTATTGAAACTTACGATGAAGGAGGAGAAAAACTGGTAAGTAGCAAGCAATTGCATTAACCAAAAATTATTTCAATAAGCATGTTATATGCATGTTAATTAATTCTACAATTTTCATGGTGCATTCTTGGAATTCTATCTTCACCTCTAACAGTAATTTTATTATTAACTAACACTCACTGGAAATCCGTGGACCACCACAGCTAACTAGAGAATTGTACTTCCTGCATCCCACTTAACTGTTTTCCCAGTTTCTCCATCTCTGTCACTTTTTCCATACTAACAATTCTGCTGTCATCCCTGCATCACCGCTATCTTTCCCAGAACCATGACAAGATTAATCTTTTCCTCATCTTACCCCACAGCAGCATCTCTATTCAACAGATTATCCTCTGCCAATTTTTTCCAGCTCCAGTGAGAAGCCACCAGCAGAAGACATCTTCCCTTGCCAAAGCGACAGTTTTCTCTCTGTGATACCCTGGTCCATTTCATTCCCGCTCCCTACAGCACCTTCCTTTCCTACAGTACTTTTCTATGCAAGCACAGAAAATATAACATCTTCATTTTACATCCTCCTTTCTCACCATCCAAAAGGCTGAATACTCTGTCCGGTATTTGCTGCTCACAATATGGTTTCCTCAATTTTGGAAATGTTAAACATAGACTTTCTGCAGAATACCTCCACTCTTTCTATTGGAGAGACTCTGGGCATGGATTTCTGCTGCCAAAAGAAGGGAGAATAATGTACTAACTCATTCAGGAGAGTGAAACTTTAATGGTTAAGACTCTGACTCGCCTTGAGGAGAATGTTCTTGCCATCAAGTGGTAAGAACCTAACATGCAAGTATCCATGTCTCCTTAATGGCACAACTCAGTGGAATTAACTTTGCCTTCCCATTGACTTCTGCTCAATCTCACACTTCAGATACTCATCTGCGTTCAACAAACACATGCCTGGCAACTTGATCTTTCACCTCCAGGTGCATTCCCTGCCTCTTCTACATCTAGCAAAACACTATGTAAATAAAGCAAAGAACTGTGGATGCTGGAGAGCTGAAACAAAACAAAAATGCAGAAATTGCTGGAGAAGCTCAGCAGTTCTGGCAGCATCTGTGGGAAGAAAGCAGAGTTAACACTTCAGGTCCACTGACTTCATTAGTTAACTACTTGGAAAAATGATTTGGAGATGCCGGTGTTGGACTGGGGTGTACAAAGTTAAAAATCACACAACACCAGGTTATAGTCCAACAGGTTTAATTGGAAGCACACTAGCTTTCGGAATGACGCTCCTTCATCAGGTGATAGTGGAGGGCTCTATCGTAACACAGGATTTAGAGCAAAAATTTGCAGTGTGATGTAACTGAAATTATACATTGAAAAATTGATTGTAAATTAAGCCTTTCATCTGTTAGAATACAGTGATAGTTTCACTTCTTTCATGTGTAAATCACATAACCTTTTTTTTAAAGTTGCATTCTCAGGTTAGCTGTTAACAATGGTGATAGCGAGACAGTATGTTGAAGGTGTTAGCCCCCTGTGTTCTCTGTCTATGACCTGATGCTTAGATTGATTTTAATCTAAAAAGTGAGATAACAGAGTTTTACATAAATTCATGCAGTTTTTGAGCTCAGAGTTCTACATGAATATATACTGTTTTTGAGCAAAGTGCAACGTAACTCTGCAAGTACAAATTCACCCCACAAAATATATGTGTGCATGTGGGTCTTTGTGTATGTATGTCTGTCTGGGGTGGGGGTTGTGAGTGTGAGAATGTGTGTGTGTGTGTGTGTGTGTGTGTGTGTGTGTGTGTGTGTGTGTGTGTGTGTGTGTGTGTGTGTGTGTGTGTGTGTGTAGTGAGTGCAGAGCGCCTTAAGTCTGTGAGGGGGTGCATGTGTGAGTCTGGGAGTGTGTGTGTGTCTATAAGGGTGTGTGTGGGTGTCTGTGTGCGCGTCTGTGTACCTGTGTCCATGTGTATGTGAGAGAGTGTGTGTTAGGAATATCTGTGTGTGCATGTAGTGCAATGGTGATCACCTGTAATGTGACATGAACCCAAGGTCCCGGTTGAGGCCCTCCCTATGGGTAACAAACTTAGCTTTCAGCCTCTGCTCGGCCACTTTCCTCTGCTGCCTGTCCCGAAGTCCACCTTGGAGGATGGTCATCCGAAGGTCCAAGGCTGAATGTCCTGCACCACTGAGGTGTTCCCCAACTGGGAGGGAACCCTCCTGTCTATTGATTGTTGTGCGGTGCCCATTCATCCGTTGTCGTAGCCTTTGCTCAGTTTCCCCAATGTACCATGCCTCCGGGCATCCTTGCCTGCAATGTATAAGATGGACAAGGTAGACTTTCACATAGCTACTATTTTGCCATTGACACCTCAGCTGGACACCTCTATAGTTTCTTTACTGGTCCCATGTCTTTGGCTCTCGTCTTTGATTTAATTGCTATATTCGATAACTCTCCTGCCCTATCAAAGAATATTTTCTTTTTCTTTTCTTCCTACTCTCCCCTTTTTGCATACTCAAAACCTATACATGTGAAACTTTTCTTGGGGTTCTCATGAAAGGTCACAGGCCTGAACCATTAGCTCTGTTTTCCTCTCCACAGATGCTGCCTGACTTTGAGTATTTCTATTATTTCTGTTTTGCTTTTATAACCATATAATGTCTTATGTAAATGAACTATTAAAGATTCAGTTGTCTATTAAAGTTAGCAATGTCATTGATTGTTCAATAATAGCATTTCATCTCTATTTAATTATCATAACTATTGCAACCTTTCTCCTTTTGCAGAGCAAGTTTGAAGGGAACATTGAGTTCTGCAATGTGAAATTTGCATACCCTACACGACCAGACATACAGGTCCTGAAAGGTCTGAATGTCCAAGTTAATAAAGGCCAATCTCTGGCACTTGTTGGAAGCAGTGGATGTGGAAAGAGCACATCGATTCAGCTACTTGAGAGATTTTATGATGCTGTAGATGGACAAGTGGTAAGAGTCAATTCATAAAACTTAAATTGTCATTCATCAGCTCAGCAGGAATGTTGAACATCAAGTGAATTCACTTCATGGTCATTACTTCTGAACTGACCTCTTTGCTTCAGTCACTTTTATCCCTTTCATTAGCAAATTAATCTTGACATTGTCTATCCAGTGCCTCCTTGGTCCTCTTTGGCTGATTAATCTATGTACCTTTGCCGGTAAGTCCATGAAACAGTCCATCCAGCAGTTAAAATCATCGCAGTTATCACTTCTGAACCTTTTGAATAAAAGGTGACTCTTGTCCAAGCTATGTGTTTAGAAGATAGGCTGGTGATTCACACAATGTCACCGTATCCTTCTCATGAGCTCATCAGCTGTCAGCATCTGCTGCTGTCAACCTTTCGAATGCACCAGCTTTCCCATCCTTATAACAAGAATACATCTCTGACTTCACAGTATTTTTAACTGAAATGTTGTTGGCTTGTTATATCCTGTTTATTCTTTCCATCAGTGCGAGTGCAATTCTTGTATTCATCCAGAGTTCTCACTCACTGATACTAACCATTCAAGATATACAAACTTATAATCAAGTAACCTGTCTGCACCTATAAATGAAACATGGCACGTTGAACAGAGAAATGGAAAGTGCTGTTCTCCTGGAAACAAATCCCAGTCTTCAAGAAATAATGATGATATGATGCTTGTATTTGTACATTTCATAGTTTTTATTGACTACAGTACATTATATCATGCTATTATGCAAGATGAAATCATTTTGGAAGAAAGTGTGGATTAAAACTACTCTTAGAATAAATTAGTTATGTATATAGCAATCAACAAAATATTGCATGCACTTTTTCAGCATGCATAGTTTGAATTCACTGCATCATATCATTGTGTTTTCCAGTTGGCCGATGGGAAAGATGTAAAATGTCTTTCCTTGTCATGGCTGAGACAACAGATTGGAATCGTATCCCAGGAGCCCATACTCTTTGACTGTAGCATTGCTGAAAATATACAATATGGTGACAACAGCAAAACTGTAACTCAGGAAGAGATTGAAGAGGTTGCAAAAACAGCTAATATTCACAGTTTCATACAAAGCTTAACTGAAGTAAGTCCATATTTACATTGGTTGTCTTTTTAATGATGGGGCAGGCACAAAATCTTTAATATTTTAATACACTTCTACATATTAAATAATTTTCTGTGCAAGTATACACAAGTATATGTACATAATTAAGAGATTAAATCTAAACAATAGAATTTGTAAGTGCCTGAAGTTTTGTGCTACCAAATGAGTATTTTATAGTAAGAGAATTACTAGCATAAATGTATTTCTGTTGTTTAATGGATACAGACTCATTATTACATGCCTTTTTGAAAACAGATGGATGAAAGTGTTATAAATTATTTATTTGACTTGATTAAAAGAGAGGTTTTTGTATTTATTTTTGAGATGTTGTTATTGACCAGGGTCAGCATCTATTGTGCATCACTTTATGCAAGAGAAGGTAATTGGGAGCTGCTTTCTTTAAGTGCCTTTGGCTGCAGGCAGACCCACAGTGCTGTTACGTAGGAAGTTCCTGGTTTTTGGAACAGGAGAGAAGAAATGACAATGAAGATCCATGTCAAAATGCAGTGTGGCTTGGAGGAGAACTTGCAAGTAATGGTGTGTCTCTGCATATGTTCCACTTGCCCTTCCACCTGGTAGTGCTGACAAGTTGGAAGGTGCCTCAAAGGAGGCTTGAGTTAGTACAGCATCTGTGGCAGAGATTGGAAGTTAAAGTTGGTAGATGGGATGCCAAACAAGTGGGCTGCTTTCTCCTTGATGCTTCTTGACTGGTATTGGAGTTGCAACCATCAAGCCAAGTACAGAGTATTCCATCACAGTCCTGGCTTTTACCTTGTGGAAGGTGGGCAGGCATTGAGGACTCGGGGTGAATTACTTGCTGCAGAATTCCTCACCTGTTCTTGTTGCAACACTATCTATGTAAATGATCCAGTTTAGTTTCTCCTCAGTGCTAATCCCCAGGATGTTGATAGTGGGAGATTACGTGATGTAACACAATTGAACATCAAGGGGCAATGATTAGATCCTCCCTTGTTGGAAGTGGTCATTACCTGGCACAAATGTTACTTGCCACTTATCAACCCAAGCCTGAATGTTGTCCTGTTCTGGCTACAAATGGACATGGATTGCTTCAGCACCTGAGGTCATAAATGGTTTTGAACATTGTCTAATCATCAGCAAACATTTCTACTTCTGACCTTATAAAAGAAGGAAGGTCATTCATGAAGCAGCCGAAAGTGGTTGGTCCGGGGGCACTTCCCCGATAAACTCCTCTGAAGGGGCTGACATAATTGGACTTAAACTAAAACAGCCAGTTTCCCTTGTGCTAGGTATGACTCAACCACCTATGAGCTTTCCCCAATTCCTATTGACTTGAGTTTTGCTCAAATTCTGCTTTGATGTCAAAGGTGGTCACTGTCAGCTCACGCTGGCAGAAAGCTATGGTTCAAATGGTAGCAACTGGATTCAAAGTCTAAAGGGTTTGTGTTCAAATTCCACCTTTGGCTTTGAGGGTGGCAGTCTGGATTGATACTTGGACTGACGATGTGATTCTCTGTTGGAGATAATGGAATGAGTTTTTTCCAAAATTTAGCCTAATGTTGATTTCAGTGATGGGCATAGAAGGTTTCTCTCCATGAGCTCTCATGTGATTATGTGACGCTCACCTTAAGCGTGCACCACACTTCCACAGAGGTGTTCTCATGCCATCTTGTACCGAACAATAATGCAAGTATGTTCAGCTGCGAGGATGGTCTGCGGTTTCTGCCACCAGTGTCACACTTAAACTCCCGCTGAGCACTGGTTGGAATGCTGCAAGCCAGAAATAGCCTTTCATGGTTCACATTTGTGAACCATCACACCAGAAAAAGCCAATAGAGAAATATTGGCACCCCAGTTTGCTGATGGGAACCTAGAGATCCTGCTGGATGGAATAGTGGACAGGAAGGATGTCATCTTTCCTCACATCTGCCAGAGGAGAGCAGAGCAGCAGAACCTCCCAGTCTGGTCTGAATTTGTCACCTGGGTCAATGTGGTGTCCATGGTAAGGATTGCTCAGCTTTGCAAGGAGAAGGTTAATGATTTTCTGCACTCCACAAGGTTATATGTCATCATCTTCTCTCTTAGAAATTCACATTCACTCGTAACTCCACTACTGTGCCCACCAAGGTTCATGATTGGCCACTCCCATTGTTAGATGTAGCATCTTCCCTCAAACACACTCCATTCCCCCAAAATCACTAACCTAGCATGGAGGCACAGTGGTTAGCAATGCTGCCTTCCAGCACCAGAGACCCGGGTTCAATTCCTAACTCAGGCGACTCTCTGTGTGGATTTTGCACATTCTCCCCGTGTCTGCGTGGGTTTCCTCCGGGTGCTCCGGTTTCCTCCCAAAATCCAAAAAAAATGTGCAGGTTAGGTGAATTGGCCATGCTAAATTGCCTGTAGCCTTGGGTGAAGAGGTAAATGTAGAGGAATGGGTCTGGTTGGATTGCGTGTTGGTGTGGACTTGTTGGGCCGAAGGGCCTGTTTCCACAATGTAAGTAATCTAATCTAGCACACCCTGGTTGACTTCAGACCTCACCAACTTTCTTCAACTTGCTTCAGTGCAGCAGCTGTACCAGTCACTTTCATCTCACTCAAATTCTGAGCTTGTTTCTTCCCAGGAGGTAATAGCACACCAGAGGGCAGTGAGGAAAAGGATGGGTAGTGGGCTGCCTGAAAATCAACTGCTCATCTGCTATGCAGAGAGAATTCTCACCTTACCATGAGAGGACCATGATTGCTGATGTGGTGATGGGGAAAGCTTCATGCCTTGCTGACCAAGAATTGTTGTCAAGTCCTGTGCTACTTTCCCAACACCAGCATTGTGAATGTATTCTTAACATACCTGAGTTTCAAACCCCATTTCACAACCCATTCCCTAACTTGCTTTTCCCCTCACAGCCCCCACGATGAAGAGACCAGCCTTTCCTGCCAACACCACTTCCATCACCTCAGTGCCTTTTGGCACACACCCATAAGAGAATGTACAGGAGAGGATGTCTCCTGCACAACTCAGACACTGACATCTCGATGGGTACATGAGCTAGGTTAGAGGTGGGAGGGCATTTTACTGGCCCTTTATGAGCATATTACTGGCACATCTCTGTAGATAGCCAAGGAAGAAATGCCCAATTCACTAGCACCGTGTGGACTGCTGGAGTCCACATCCCTGCTCAGTCTCAGGTCAGAGAGGATTGCATTGTGTTGGCCATTAATACCTTTGTCAACATGAGCAAATTGACAAAAGAGCAGCAGTAACCCTTTTCTTAATACTAGGGAAGCTAGAGCAAAGGTTGGAAGAATCCACCAATATCGTCTGTATAATTCTGGCTCTGGCCCGTTAGCAGACTGGTTAGTGGCTGCCATGGAGAGCCAATAGAATGGTCATTAGCTGCTGGAGATGCATGCAGACCTGCACTTCATCACTTTTGCTGTTGGTGGTCAACACCAATAACAAGGTGACAGAAGGGATGGAAGACTTCGACCTTTCTCCAGGTGAACCCCTTTCTCACAAAGTGACAAGGTAATGCCAGTAGGCATCCAGCAGAAGAGGCACCTCATATAGAAATCTCTCAGGATACTCAAGGTGTGCCCAAGTAGGTACCCATCCTTATTGCCCACCATGTTTTAACCCTGTCTGGAGAATAGCTAATTTTTCCTGATTGCCCATACAAACATAAGACATTGCCATGGTTGAATGAGGGAGCATCAGATATTGTGAAGGCTTCCATTGGTTGCTGGAGCTAATATTTATGAAACAACAAGAAAAACAAAAGAATAAAGTTGTAAGGTGTATTTATGGTTGGGATTAAATAGGGGATGCTTTCCTTTGCTGTTTTAACATATTTACAATGAGTAAATGATGACTTCACCCAACTCAGTTCCATTGAAAGCGCTTACCAAGTGATAATTGTATAATGGTCCCTGCAGTTGATGGTGCTATACTGTCGGGTAGTGAAGGTGATTCTCTTTCTGATGAACATCCTCATTTTCTTACACTAAACAATGCTGTAGCTCTCTCAGATCTTCATCATCCATCACATATTATGGTTGTAAATTTCAGTTGTCATAGGTAAACCATGCAAGGAGTGCTTCATCTGGACAGTGCTGCCACGGGCCTGTATAAGCATTGGCAGCTCATCGGAGGCCCCACTGGAAGAAGTTGTTGCATCGCGGACACAGACTGGGCATTCTGACTGCTTCCTGAAACTCCAATGCTGCTGCAGATGACGCAGTCTTGGTGTGGTGTCCCGGGACATCCTCATTCAGTGGTGCAACAACCCCTCTCTAATCTGAAGGATATTCCACCAAAGGAGAAAGACCATGGGACTCCTGCACTTTCTCCATATCAGGAAGGCACCTTTTGAAGGAAACTTTGCACGATGTGGCTGCTGCAGATTGGCTGGAGGCTGAAACTAGTTCTGGGTTTCCAAATGCATGAGTTCTTCATCAGTTTCCGTGGATGTTCACAGTGGAACAAACATAGCAACAGCTACAGTGTCAGGATCCATGGGGGGTTGGTTCCAAAGAGCACTTGTGAGGAAAATCAAAGATAAAGCAACTCATTATAAATTTAATTTAGCTAATTATTATGTGGTCATTCAGCAGTTGCAATGCACATGAATACATTTAAACATTATCCTACATAGATTAGGTCTACATAATGTAGAAGATTGCACACACACTCACACTCACACTCTCACTCTCTGTCTCTCACTCTCTTACACACACATGCATACTCACTCAGTCATACTCTCTCTCTTTCTTATTCTTCCCCCCACCACTTGCAATTTGTAATGATTAGTGACATGGCTACTTGTGGCCAGGGTTTTTAATTGACATGGTTTCTCACTTTTGATTCCAGGTACCTTTTACCTGTACTGTGTGAGTGCCTGATTAGTGCCATTGTCCTTGATGGCCATCAAATTTCTCATATACTGAGGCCCCTTCCTCACACAAATAAAGTACAGTTACTCCATTCATTCTGAGTGCGCTGGCAGCCAACATTCATTTCTGTTTCACATTTGCAATTCATGTGGGGAGGGAAGGTAAAACAGATAGCACTCCATGGAGTGAGTTGCAGGTTCAGCTTGTCAGTGTAGCTGGCCCCTCAAAGTTTCATGTTCCTTTCTGCCTTGGTTTGCTGCCAAGCCCATCAGGTTTGAGCTTTTCCCACAGTCCCACTCAAATCTTTTATTTAACACTTTACTGTTGTGCTTTCCTCGGCTTTACAGTCTCCCACCCTTATATGTTGAGTTACTCCCATTCATAATTATTATCCCCTCTGCATCCTAGTATGCTGCTGCTTCCAATTCCATAGTTGGCTTCCCCAAAGTTCTTACCACACATTGGCCTCTGATAGCGATCCCTTGATTTTCACTGAACATAGCTCCTGGACTGGCCATGACCCAACCCCTTAATTAAGTTGGACGGTCAGCTCTAACTAATGTCAGATCACACCCTGACTGATCATTGTGCAGCTTCCTGACTGACTTACTGCTAATCCCTGGACTGGTTGAACTGGGTTTACAGGACTGACTGAACGGTAATGATGCAGAACCCTTGACCTTGACGGTCCAGTGGCTAACAGATCATTGTACAATTAATATTGGAAAATGCCTGTGACTAACTGTGGCAGTACTGTCTGACCAACAACAAACCCCCAGACTTGACTGAGGACTACTTCCATTAATCCTTGAGACATGGCCACTTGACTGAAGTACATTCCTTATATTTACTGTGTAAGCTGGTTCAGGTATGACATTAATGTAGCACAATGCCATTCAGCAATATGTCCATCCCCTTAATTGATCATTGCTGGCAAACATGACAAGTTGCCTGGTTTGGTCTACACGACAAGGTAAGGCAAGTACTATGAGCCAGCAAAGCTACAAGGTAAGGCACAACAGGTGAAGTGATCATCCATGTAGGTGCAAAGTCAGTGAGTGCTAAGAAAGCAGGATAAAAACTCTGAGGTATACCATGTTTTGATGGGTTTCTATCCTTGCGCACCAAGTAGCCAGGCAGCAGCAATGGAAAGTAAGGTATCAGTAAACTCCAAAGTGCAATATTTAAGTGTGAGATGATAATGTGCTGAGATTGTGCTTGATCAGTGTTGAATTCTGTGGATGGATAGTGTGAGCAGTCACTGTCCATGGAGTGTTCCCTGAGATATTGGTGAACACTGACCAAGCTGAGTATATGGTTAAGAGAATATGGTTAATGTCGTTTAGCTCCTCTCCACTAACCAGAAAAACTGTAACCTGCATATAACTGAGGCAAGATTTGATAACCATGAGATGTTAATGCATGCAAATCATGGCTTTGCCACTCACAGTGAGATTCCCAATGGATATTGAAACCTTGCAAAGAAAATCAGGCTTTTTCTTCCATTTCTCCAATGTTTCCACTCTCCTAATAGTTTCCCAACTGCCTTGCATTCTCCATGTTACTCAGGGATTGGTGAAAATGCCACCCACTGTTTTTTTTGGATGAGACCCTAAGTCAAGGCTTTGTCAATCCTCTTGGGTGCATGTAAGGATTCCCAAGGCATCACCTTTGAAGAACAGTGGGGCAGTTATCCCTGCTGACCTTGGTCCTGGCTAATATTTATCCTTCATTCAAAACAAATAATTGATAGTCTGATTATTTTCACATTAGATGAAGCTTTCTGTGTACAATTTGGCTGTTGCGTTCCTACATTACAGCAGTAGGCACAGCGACAAACTTTCTCGCCAGCAAGAGATCCCATCAGATCGAGCACAAATCATTCCCTATGATGCTGAGTGGCAGGCTTCATGGTACAATAAGTTCACCTTCGAGTTCCACACAGCCTTTAGCTATTGACACCTGATAGTCAGGCATCCACTGGGAGTTGGAGAGAGTCTGTGGAGATCTTGCTGTTCAACAATAAAGGCCTGCACCAGCATAAAGCTGTGTTTTTTTGGGGGGGGCAAGAATTTTGGGGCATCAGAGTGGATCACCTTGGGGAGACTACAGTAAAAAAAGGTGGCTGTGTTGCAGCCACATTCATACCCACAATTACCCCTCAGATAGGGGTAAATAGAGAACCGCCCCCAATTTCTTCCCAAGCTGCAGGTAAGCCAACCTCATTTCCTTGGAGCCACTTCCCTATTCTTTTTAAAACAAAACTTTCATTGAGTTTTGCCTTTATTCCCATGGTCACAGAAACAGGCCCAGAATAGCCACTTTCCTTACATGGAAGAAAATTACCCAATTTCCTTTAATTTATATCCAGAAATGCTCTGACACACTAGTCACTGTCTTTTCACCCCAACACCAAATCATGCATGGTATTTTTATTTCCTTTTATTACCCACCACCAGTAAACGATAGGTAGTAATCTCAGTGGTGGATTGAGGCCCTTATTTATTTAGTATTGTTATTTAATTAGGATTTTTATGTGCCTTAATTGGTGACTGTTCAGGAAGGTCGCCCATTGACATTTGCACCCAGAATCGGTTTGCTGAGAAGGCAGGAAAGGGACGGTTAGCTTGGCTACATTGTTTGCTCTTCCCACCATTTCTCCCATCACCCTGAGGAAGGGAAAACCCTGTCATACAATTCCAAGAAATTTCATTCATTAGAAGCCACTTTGGGATGACCTACAGTCGCAAAATATAAACTATTAAGTGTAGTCGTTGCTTTTAAGGGTAAAACAGTTTTCAGGTTAATCGGTAGGAATGCGTCTGCAAACCGATTCTGACACAGTATTCAGTGGACACAAGGCAAATGATACATGCACTATGTCATTGTCTTTGTGTTATTCTATTCATCTGTTCACCAATTAGTCAAAAAATTAATTATTAAGATGGGTAATTTTGCCACAAAATGTGATACAGGCATCACTAACCTAGTTTTTGGAGGATTAGCTTGATTAAATTGCTGGAAAGTCAGAATTCAACAATATCTACAGTTTTCTGTCACAATTTGGCAGTACATTGTTTTTTTTCTCTCTCACCCAGACAGTCACAGAAGCTTCCCTGATCCAGCAGTGTGGGAATGTAACATGAATGGGTTAAGTTAGGCTAAATAGCTGCCTTCATCTGTAGGGATCTTGTGATCATTTGATAAAGATTGTCAATAACTATTGGTTACAAATGTCCTTGACTGTGTTAATTTAATGGATCTCCTTCTGTGATAGGGGTACAACACCCGAGTTGGAGATAAAGGCACACAACTCTCTGGTGGTCAAAAACAAAGGATAGCCATTGCACGAGCCCTTATACGTAAACCAAAGATCCTACTCCTTGATGAAGCAACATCTGCCCTGGACACTGAAAGTGAAAAGGTTATAAACTTAATCTATCATCAGTATCATTGGGTAACATGTAATTATTTTACTTATATTTGAACAGATTAAATTTTATGTAGTTTAAATCAATCAAGCCTCAGGGTACCTTGGTTCTTGATGGTAAATGAACCTGACATTGCAATATTAGAACTAAATTTTCGATCCTGGTTAGTAGCATGAAGTCTGTACTAGAAACCTAGCTTGAAATAATGGAAGTTGAGGTTTTCGATTTGAGGAGGATAAAAATTGAGAGTCTTGCAGGTGACACCAGAAAACCTCTGGAGGTTGCTTTGTGCAGGGCAGGGCTGAGTAGAAGGCCTACATCAGTGTGCTGGCACTTCAAGGCAAGGGGACAAAAAAGCAATCCAACATAGATCATCCCTCTAATACTCATCTCTCAACTTGAACACACACTTTCCATGCCGTAATATGTGATCTCATACCCACAACTCATCCCTATCCATTTCATAACCTCCATACCAGCCTCACTCTCAATACCCAGGCCTACAGCACTTCATATCCTCCATGTTAAGCTACGCCCTCAACTCTCCCCATGCTCTTTAAAGCCCCTGCACCAACTTTGTACCAATTCGTACCACCCATTCTTTCTGTAAACCACCCATGTCTTTACATCCACTGTGCTAATTTACTCCATATCCTCCATGGACAGACATCAGGGTTTATGTTGAGATGGGGAAAATAAAGTGCTTTTGTGCCTATTAACTAACTGTCTACAAAATACATGACAGTTTATTTAACTTTCTTTAATCCATTTTAAAATCTAGCATCAAAGAAGTTATACCAAATTGGAATTGTCAATTAAAATATGAAATGATAGGCCACCTACTATGATATTGAACTATTTAACTAGAACAGTTTTAAATGGTTTTACAACTAGGCAACTTCCTTTTTGACAACTCTGTCGAAACTTTTTTGACAGCTCCTTTTGATAGCCCTCCTGCCAGTTTCAATGATTTTATGAATTTTGTCAGTCCCACAACCCACCTGTTTCTGTCAAGGGCAGTTATTTCTTGCAAACATCACCAGACCACCCTTAAATGTCCTGAGACTATTTCTAAAAGGGTGTCCTACTTCTCCAAAGGTCTTTGGTAGCTTTGGGCCTTCTCCTACCAGGTCTAAAGTGCACAAGAAATGCTTTGAGTGAAAAATCTGATTATTCTGAAGTGGCTGCACTTTGGATAATCTGATAGGCATTTTTTTAAAAAAGCCAGCAGGTTGACATTGATAATCTCTTAACAGGTGGCCATTGTTGCTACAATTGCATTACCATTTTGAATATCAAACCGAGCATTTATTTTCTTTATCTTTTCACAGATTGTACAGCAGGCCTTGGATAAGGCAAGGCAGGGTCGAACTTGCATTATCGTTGCCCACCGGCTGTCAACAATCCAAAATGCTGATGTTATTGCTGTGATACAGAATGGTAAAGTTGTGGAAAAGGGAACTCATAGCCAACTTCTTAGTAAAGAAGGAGCTTATCATGCACTTGTCCATGCTCAAGTTCAACATTAATGTGAATGTTGTCGAACTGATTTCTAATGGCATTGGAGTGTGTTTCACTTGGTACTCTGCTATTGTAACTGCACAGGTTCCAAGGAAATTTATTTGTACATGTTAACTTTGAGAATTAAAATTTTAGTTGGAAGATTCTCTTTGATTTAAGATTTCATGTGATGGTGCAATTTGATGAAATATTATGCAAAAATGTGATTTTCTTTTATATTAATTAAAATTTTCCTCTGAGGTTCAAATAGCAGATAATTGTTGTTGCCTATTTGGTTTTGAGTTAAAGTTCTCCAACATACAGTAGAAATTGTGTTATCATACATTCAATAAAATTAGGGGTGCCTGTAAATAAAAATATCACTTGCTGGGGAGTTACCACAATGACAACAATAAAGTGAGAAAGGGTTTCAGAGCAACATTGAGGGCTGGAGGGCCTGTACTGCGCTATAATGTTCTATCTTCTATGTTCTAGACATAGAAGAATGTAAATTGACATGAGTGCTTTTGAGTGCCTCAGAGAGAAAGAGCTATTAGCAATAAACCACAAATATATATTTTGTGTAACTAGTAGAGCAATCAATAACTAAATCACCACAAATAGTACAGAAAGAAATATGTGACTTTTAAACAAGTACTGCTCAGTAATTGGCGTGTTGACTTGTTCCCATGCACCACATTATGGCTTTCTGCGGAGATGTATTTTTGCATTTTGTGAGCAGCTCAACCACACACCTTGTTGGCAAAAGAAAAAAGAAGTCCAAACCATGCAAATGGAAGCTATGAGTCTCAATTCAGAATATCACCCTCAACACAAAGTCAGAATGTTTAAAATATACATGGTTTGCTCTGAACAAAGGGTGTATCATTCTGGTTGGTGGAGAAATTTACTTGCACCAGTGCTGGATAACAAAATTTAATTGTTTTTCTTGTTTTATTATTGACTATTGTAATGTGAATAATTTTGATTGTCTTGGAATAGTTCTGCTTTTCAATTGATTTTCAAAGTCTAGTATGAGCTGTCCCTTCTTTTTCTTTTCATGGGCTGTGGACTTTGCCTTGTCATTTTGTCCTCAATGATAGTACACGTAAAGTCACCATAGTCTCAAAGGGTAAAAAGTGAGGTCTGCAGATGCTGGAGATCACAGTTGAAAATGTGTTGCTGGTTAAAGCACAGCAGGTTAGGCAGCATCCAAGGAATAGGAAATTCGACATTTCGGGCACAAGCCCTTCATCATTACAGAGAGACAATGGGAGGTGATAACTCAGTTAATGAACAAGATTGAAATGGCAGGACCTTTGGGGTAGCCTAAGCTGGTGTTGGAATTGAGTAATGCTGTTGGTGTTAATCTGTATTGTAATCTCGAAATCCAGCCAACCGGACTAACCTTTTAGTAGGCCTCTACTTTAGAGTAGGTGTAGATTGTGTACTGGACTTGGGAAAGGATCCAACAACTTCAGAGATAATGATGACAAGAATTGATGTAATTTCACTACCCATGTGTCTACAGCCCCATGATTTGTAGACAACTGCACCAACTGCACCCTTCCATACTCTGGTATTGTCCAGTATTGTGTGTGTGTGTGTGTGTGTGTGTGTGTGCGAGACAGAAAAGGCAAGATATTGGAACAAAGAACTAGAGAGAAAGACTGAACAATCAGGGATATTAGAGCCATAGATTCCCTACAGTGCAGACCGAGGCCATTTGCCCAATCATGTCTGCACCAACTCTGAAGAACCTCTACCCACTCTATCCTACTACACCATATTTACCTCATCTGCAATTTAGCACGTACAACATCCTAACCTGTACATCTTCAGAATGTAGGAGGAAATGTGAAAACCCAAAGGTTTTATGGTTAGGGGCTTTATTAAAGAGACACTTCACTTACTGCCACATAGGGCAGATGAAATTTTATATGCATGAAATAGGGATAGTGGGTTGGGCATCCCTGAATTAATGACCCGGATACCAATTGCAGTTATAAGGAGACATGAAGTATTCAAGCACTTGTCAGCAGCATGGTAGCTCAGTCGTTAGCATTGCTACCTCACAGCACCAGGTACCTGGGTTCAATTTCAGCCTTGGGTGACTGTCTATGTGGAGTTTGCATGTTTTCCCTGTGTCAGTGTGGGTTTTCTCCCACAATCCAAAGATGTGCAGGTTAGGTGAATTGGCCATGCTAAATTGCCTGTAGTGTTCAGGAATGTGTAGGTTAGGTACATTAGTCAAGGGGGAATGGGTCTGGGTGGGTTGCTCTTTGGAGGGTTGGTGTGAACTTGTAGTGCTTCTACACTAAAGGGATTCCATCCTATTATGCCTGCCTCATTTCATTTTAATGGTGAAGGTACTTTGGATACATCAATTGAATTGGATCAATTGAATACCTTATGTAAGATATGGAATCTGGCAGACATAGGGAGAACATCCAAAATCGACACAAAAGGTCACTCCAGGGTGGAATTGAACCTAGGTCCCTTGCATTGTGAGGCAGCAGAGCCAACCACAGTTCTATTATGCTGTCTGTTCTGTAGAAAACAGTAGGAAAATCCTTTAAATTATGAAAAAGGTTGATAGGATTAGCATGGAGGTTGTATCATGAGGTAGTTTGAAACAAGGCATCATAAATACAATAAAACATTGATTTTTAAAAATAATTCACACAGAAGTTGTTTAGTTACAGTGGTAAGAAGGTGAAAGCTGCTAAGACAGACTGGTAATGAATAATATTAATGCATTTGAAAATAAGGATAGAATAAGTAGCATAAGATTGGAAGAAATCTAATAGATCTAAAGTATGTGCATATTTCTGTCAATGGGTTAAATGGTCTGTTTCATTGCTTTCAAATGCGATAATCCTATGAAATTTTTCAGTCATGATTACATAAGTATAATTGAATAAAGATAAGCATGAATAATCCACAGCTTTGAATGTATTCTAACAATATCCGATGAATAAAGATATTTGGTAGTCAACTGAACAGCTATTTGTATATGGAATTATTAAATCAAAACTGGATTTTTGATGATTCCACTGCAACTGAACTGTGTAATCTTCCTCTGCAGTTAAAGTTTCTCTTTTAACCAATGTCAGCAGTATTTGCATGTCCAGGTAAATGTTAACGTCAGTAATTTGTCAACTGAGATCGGATTTGAGGTATTTCTTGAATTTTAATTTCAGTACTGTCATTGTATTTTGTGTACATGAGTCTCATGAGCTAATGAATCTCAGCAGGTTATTCTGCTGAGATTAAATTTCTTCATTCGATGAATGAATCACAGAAATAATACAGAGGAGAAAAACATTTTGGTCCAGCCAATCAGTTCCAGTGTTCCCCTTTTTGAATTTTCAATTCTGCTGGTCAGGAAATGCATTGCTACTATTAAATACTACTTTCATATCAGTCTCTGTAAATAGCTTTCTTTCAGGATTATGAAATTTTAGACTCTGTGATATTTTCTGGAATCAGAAATCTAAGGCAATGCTCATGGCGAGTTAAAGATATGAGCTTAACCTTTTTCACTTTCAGTTAGCATTTTGGTTAAATGTGATTCTTGTCACCCAGCCTGCCATGGCTCATAGTAACTTTGGTCACACAATCCTCCTCTCTTTAATTATGCAAATGGACTCTTCGACATCCTTCATGTGCAATCACACGACCCGACCATAATCTGCCAAACTTTCTAGCTCACCCTCAGGACCACTACTCACTCCACCTCAGCCACTACATACTCATCTCACCAAGGATCATGGACTACTATTCACTATTGCACACATCGTGTCTAATCAAAAGCTTTCACCCACTTCATCAACTCAAAGTATTCAGCCTTCCTACAGTTTGTCCTCCCACTCAATCGCTTGGGCATCTCACTCCCTGTCCTGCGTCACTACCCATTTCTCTTCCATTGATTTCTAGCATACTGAATCCTTCCCTTTGTTTTATTGTCACGTGCAATGTTATTCCATCTAAGCTACTGGCACATGATGTAGCTTTGGGTTTGGCATAGTTCGGTATTGTACAAAGACACATACCTGAATGTTCACCATCCCCTTGACCTGGTCAGTGCTCCCCACCATGACAAGCTGCTGTGTGTAAGCATTAAAAATATGAAGCTGAGAGCTTTCAGATGCTTGAGATGAAAATCTGCACTTACAAAGTGGCATGGTAGAAACATGCAAATCGTAGATGCCCCTGGGCTCCAAATCAAAGTGCTAAAGGTCTGAAATGGTGTGACAATAAGCATGATCAGTGGCTGCTGATGGTTTGCTAATGCTAATTCACTTGGATAGAGGGTCAAGGAACATGCCAGCCTGGAGCATGCTGGGAAAATGTGGGGAAGATACAACTGTCCTGTAGAAGTGGGTACGGACTCTGACTTAGGTTCAGGATTTCTGCCATCTGGGAAGGTGGGAGAATGGGAAGAGACTCATTAATAAGATTGTTTGAGGTATAAATATGTTGTAAATTCATGGGAATAAGATATTTGCTGTTCAATAATGAGATTCTGAAGTCATTATTTAAATGTGAAAGGGAAAATTAGAACATAGTTTCTCAGTGTTGAGATTCTGACTTTTTTCCGTTCTCGACCCATTTTCCCAATGCTCTTGCCATTGTTCAAACCACACAAAGAAAGGGAAGATTCTACCTGTTGTTTGTTTGTAAAAAGAACCTGGAAGACAGTAATGATGAGAAGAGTTGGTGCAGCAGCAGACGTGGAACATGAAGATGGGATTGAATTAGAGCTCAGGAAAACATGTGGGACAGGGTCAGAACATAAACTGCAATGCAGAAAGTGGGTATCTTCATAGTCATAGAGTCAAAGAGTCATAGAGATGTACAGCATGGAAACAGACCCTTCGGTTCAATTAGTCCATACCGACTAGATACCCCAACCTAATCTAGTCCCATTTGCCAGCACTTGGCTCATATCCCTCTAAACCCTTCCTAAAATTATAGCCAGATGCCTTTCAAATGTTGCAATTGAACTAGCCTCCACCTCTTCCTCTGGCAGCTCATTCCATACATGCACCACCCTCTGCATGAAAATGTTGCCCCTTATGTCCCTTTTATATCTTTCCCCGCTCACTCTAAATCTATGCCCTCTAATTCTGGACTCCCACACCCCAGGGAAAAGACTGTTTATTTATCCTATCCATGCCCCTCATGATTTTATAAACCTCTATGAGGTCACCCCTCAGTCTTCGACGTTTCAGGGAAAACAGCTCCAGCCTATTCAACCTTTACCTATAGCTCAAATCCTCCAATCCTGGCAACATCCTTGTAAATCTTTTCTGAAGTCTTTCAAGTTTCACAACATCTTTATGATAGGAAGGAGACCAGAATTGCACGCAATATTCCAAAAGTGGCCTAACCAATGTCCTGTACTGCTGCAACATGACCTCCCAACTCTGATCAATAAAGGAAATCATACCAAACGCTTTTTTCATTATCCTATCTACCTGTGACTCCACTTTCAAGAAGCTATGAACCTGCACTCCAAGGTCTCTTTCTTCTGCAACACTCCCTAGGACCTTACCATTAAGTGTGTAAGTCTTGCTAAGATTTGCTTTCCCAAAATACAGCACCTCGCATTTATCTAAATTAAGCCCCATCTGCCACTTCTCAGCCCATTGGCCCATCTGATCAAGATTCTGCTGTAATATGAGGTAACCTTCTTCGCTGACCACTACACCTCCAAATCTGGTGTCATCTGCAAACTTACTAACTGTACCTTTTATGTTCGCATCCAAATCATTTATGTGAATGACAAAACGTAGAGGACCCAGCACCGATCTTTGTGGCACTTCACTAGTCACAGGCCTCCAGTCTGAAAAACAACCCTCCACCACCACCCTCTGTCACCTTCGAGCCAGTTCTGTATCCAAATGGCTAGTTTTCACTGTTTTCTATGAGATCTAACAATGCTAATCAGTGTCCCATAGGGAACCTTGTCAAATGCCTTACTGAAGTCCATATAGATTACGTCCACCACTCTGCCCTCATCAATCCTCTTTGATACTTTTTCAAAAAACTCAATCAAGTTTGTGAGACATGATTTCCCACACACAAAGCCATGTTGACCATCCCTAATCAGTCCTTGCATTTCCAAATACATGTACATTGTGTCCCTCAGGATTCCCTCCAACAACTTGCCCACCGACATCAGGCTCACTGGTCTATAGTTCCCTGGCTTGTCCTTACCACCCTTCTCAAACAGTGGCACCACATTAGCCAATCTTCAGTTTTCCGGCACCTCACCTGCGACTATTGATGATATACATATCTCAGCAAGAGGCCCAGCAATCACTCCTCTAGCTTCCCACAGAGTTCTAGGGCACACCTGATCAGGTCCTGGGAATTTATCCACCTTATGTGTTTCAAGACATCCAGCACTTCCTCCACTATAATACGGACATCTTTCAAGATGTCACCATCTATTTCCCCACATTCTATGTCCTTCTCCACAGTAAACACTGATGCACAATACTCATTTAGTATCTCCCCATCTCCTGCGACTCCATGCAAAGGCCACTTTGCTGATCTTTGAGGGGCCGTATTCTCTCCCTAGTTACCCTTTTGTGTTAATGTATTTGTACAAATCCTTTGGATTCTCCTTAATTCTATTTGCCAAAGCTACCTCATGTCCTCTTTTTACCCTCCTGTTTTTCCTCTTAAGTATACTCCTACTGCCATTATACTCTTCTAAGGATTCACTCAATCTCTCCTGTCTATACCTGACAAATGCTTCATTCTTTTTCTTAACCAAAACCTCAATTTCTCTAGTCATCCAGCATTTCCTACACCTATCACCTTTGTGCTTCACCCTAACAGGAATACACTGTCTCTGGACTCGCATTGTTCCTGAAAGCTTCCTATTTTCTAGCTGACCCTTTACCTGCAAACATTTGCCCCCAATCACCTTTTGAAAGTTCTTGCCAAATACTGTCAAAATTAGCCTTTCTCCAATTTAGAACTTTAACTGTTAGATTTGGTCTATCCTTTTCCATCACTATTTTAAACCTAATAGAATTATGGTTGCTGGCCCAAAGTGCTCCCCCACTGACACCTCAGTCACCTGCCCTGCCTTATTTCCCAAGAGTAGGTCAAGTTTTGTATCTTCTCTAGTAGGTATATTCACATACTGAATCAGAAATTTTTCTTGTCCACTGTTAACAAATTCCTCTCCATGTAAACCCTTAACACTGTGGCCATCCCAGTCAATATTTGGAAAGTTAAAATCCCCTATGAAAACCACCCTATTATTCTTACAGATAACTGAAATCTCCTTACAAATCTGTTTCTCAATTTCCCGCTGATTATTAGGAGGTCTGTAATACAACCTCAGTAAGGTGAGCATCCCTTTCTCATTTCTCACTTCCACCCAAATAACTTGCCTGGATGTATTTCCTGGAATATCCTCCCTCAGTACAGCTGTAATGCTATTCCTTATCAAAAACGCCACTCCCCCTCCTCTCTTGCCTCCCTTTCTATCCTTCCTATAGCATTTGTATCCTGGAACATTAAGCTGCCAGTCCTGTCCATCCCTGAGCCACGTTTGCTATGATATCATAGTCCCATGTTCCCTACCCATGCCCTGGGTTCATCAGCCTTTCCTGTAGGCCTCTTGCATTGAAATAAATGCAGTTTAATTTATCAGTCCTACCTGGTTCTCTACTTTGTCCCTGCCTGCCCTGACTGTTTGACTCACTTCTTTTCTCAGCTGTACTAGTTTCAGATTGATCTCTTTCCTCACTATCTCCCCGGGTCCCACCCTACCTCCTTACTAGTTTAAATCCTGTCGAGCAGCTCTGGCAAATCTCCCTGCCAGTATATTAATCCCCTTCCTATTCAGGTGCAATCTGTCCTTCTTGTTCAGGTCACTTCTACCCCATAAGAGATTCCAAATATCCAAAAATGTGAATCCTTCGTCCATATACCAGCCATGCATTCATCTGCTCTATTCTTACCCTCACTAGCTCCTAGCACCAGGAGTAATCCAGATATTAGTACCCTCAAGGACCTCCATCTTCAATTCCTGCCTAATTTTCTATATTCTCCCTTCAGAATTTCATCCTTTTCCCTTCCTGTGTTCTTGATTCTAACATGTACAATGACCTCCTGCTGGTCTCTCTCCCCCTTGAGAACATTCTGCATTGGCTCTGAGACATCCTTGATCCTGTCACCAAGGAGGAAACACACTATTCTGATTTATCCCTGCTGGCCGCAGAAATATCTCTGACTAGAGAGTCTCCTGACACAATTGATTGCTTGGAATCTGACGTACCCCTCATTATATTAGAGCCTGTCTTAATACCAGAAATTTGGCTATTTGTGCTCCATTCCCCTGAAAGTTCACCATCCCCTATATTTTCCAAAATAGCATGCTTGTTTGAAATGAGCATAGCCACAGAAGACTCTTGTACTACCTGCCTACCTCTCCTACCTTTCTTGGAGTTAACAGATCTACCTGATTATATCTGCAGCTTTTCTCCCTTCCTATAACTGCCATATATCACACCCGCTAGCTCTTGTAAATTCCTCATTGCCTCTAACTATCTCTTCAACCGATCCATTTGATCTGGTAGGATTCGCAACAAACAACATTTATTGCAGATAAAATCCCCAGTAACACGTAAACTTTCCCTGAACTCCCACAACCAACAAGAAGAGCATATCACTCTTTTAAAGGCCATTTTGCTGCTTCTAATCTACAGTCCCAGAAAATAGCACCATCTTATTGCTCTACAAAACACTGCTCCAGGCTAACCTAATACTTATGGCTTACATTTTTATAATTTAATCAACAGACAAATCCCAATCAAAACATATAATCGAAAAAGAATCCACTCTACAGACTATTGTAGATTTACAGCAAGGCTATACTTAAACTGTTCACTTGTTTATTTCTGTGCTGTGACATCTCCTAAACAGGTTCCTCCAAGATAAGTTATGCATTTTGCTGTTTGTTAAGTTTGCCTAGACACACTCCGATGTCCAACAACACATGAATTCAAACAGCAAAGGCAGTAACTGTGCAGATTCAGTGCTGTATCAGTTAGCAGTGTAGGTTTCTTTTCTCTTTCCCTTCCAGACTATGTGCTCACTGCCTTTGTCTGTCTTTCTCCCTTTTAACAATGCCATTGTTTTGAATTTTTTCCCAAAGTCCTAAAACAATTGCAACAGCGTATAAGACAGTAATTGCTGCTCCTGGAATTTGAGGAAATCACCTCCAACACCTAAAATACTTCAACAATTGAGCAGCTGTTTGCAGCTTCAAATTTTTCCTGTCCTCCATCTTGGATTACCCAGAATTCCTAAGTATTATCACAATAAGTAAGTGTCAGTTTGATGCAAGCATGTTAAAAATTCAATTGATAAGTAGGAGCCACTAAGATGTAATGGTGATAGCTGCACTGCAGAAATTGAGGGAGCAGGCCTATCAAAATTCTAGATATACTGAAGTAATACAACATACCTGCGATGCAATTTTCAAGGTACTACATACTTGGACTCCTAGGTATCTCTGTTCAACAACACTTCCCAAAACCTTGCCATTAACATTGTAAGTCCTACCCTGGTTTGTCTTACGAAAATGCAACACCTTGCACTTATCTGAACTAAACTCCATCTACCATTCCTTGGCGCAGTTGATCAATGTCCAATTGTACTCCAAGACAACCTTCTTCACTGTCCGCTATAGCACCAATTTTGGTGTCATCTGCAAACTTACTAGCAATGCATCATGTTCTCATCCAAGTCATTTATATAAATGATGAACACCAGAGGATCTAGCACCAATGCTTGCCCAGTGCTGCTTGTCACAAGCCTTTAGTCTGAAAAAACAATCTTCTACCACCATCCTCTGTCTCCTACCATCAAGCCAATTTTGTATCCACTTGGCCACCTCTCCTTAGATCCAATATGATCTAATCTTACTACCCAGTCTATGATGTGGTAGCTTGTCAAAGGCCTCGCTAAAGTCCATTTACACAATGGAGAAAGTGAGGACTGCAGATCCTGGAGATCAGAGACAAAAAGTGTGGCTCTGGAAAAGCACAGCAGATCAGGCAGCATCCAAGGAACAGGAGAGTCCACTGCTCATTGGATGCTGCCTGACCTGCTGTGCTTTTCCAGTGCCACACCTTTTGACTCCACATGCACAATGTTTACCACACTGCCCTCATCTCTCTACCTGGTCACCTTTTCAAAAAACTTAATCAAATTTGTGAGATACAATTCTCATGCACAAAGCTATGCTGACTATCCTAATCAATCCTTGCCTTTCCAAATGTTTATAGAACCTGTACTTAAGAATCCTCTCCAATAACTTACCGATCACTGATGTTAGTCCCACCAGTCCGTAGTTCCATGGCTTTTCCTTCCAGATACTGTATTGGTACTACATTAGTCAACCCTCAAGCATCTCACCCATGACTGTCAATGATACAACTATGACTCCTGGGGTTCTTGCAATTTCTTCTCTAGCTTCCCACAATTTCCTAGGAGACACTTGGTCAGGTCCTGGGCGTTTATCTTCCTTTATATATTTTAAGACCTCTAACACCTCCACTTTTGTAATGTGGACTGTTCAAGACATCGCTACTTATTTCCCCAGTGTAGCAGCATGGGCGGCACGGTGGCACAGTGGTTAGCAGTGCTGCTTCACAGCACCTGAGACCCGGGTTCAATTCTCGACTCAGGCGACTGACTGTGTGGAGTTTGCACGTTCTCCCCGTGTCTGCGTGGGTTTCCTCCGGGTGCTCCGGTTTCCTCCCAAAGTTGCTAAATTGCCCGTAGTGTTAGGTAAGGGGTAAACGTAGGGGGATGGGTGGGTTGCGCTTCGGCCTGTTTCCACACTGTAAGTCTAATCTAATCAGTCTCCTGGCTGCTAAAACACAGATGGAGTGCTAACTTGGCCAGACAGTAAGGGATTCTGGGTACATTGGCCAAGTGAAACTCTGAAACCACAAAACCCACACATCAGACACAGTGTAAACACAGCAGCCAGGTGCTAATGATATTAGCATAATGTTAAGGGCAACAGTTATCTTGGTCAGATATACCCCCAGCAACTTATTCACTAAACAAAGGACAGCCTGGACAGAAAGGCACCAGGTCCTGCTACACAAAGAAACTAACAGTAGCTGCCATAAAAATGACTGACTATGTTTCAAGCTATTAAGTGTATCTCCCTGATTGGCCAGAACTATAGAAAGTTACAAAAACCATCTAAAGGCAAAAAAAAAACCAAGGTTCATCTGCATACCTCTCTCTTGGAATCATCTGAGGTCTCTGAGGTAAGCAGCATCTTCTGCCTGGACAACCTACAACCCAGAGGACTCAATAATGAGTTCTCCAATTTCAAACACTGTCCCTTGCCATCCTCCGACTCCCCTCCCTTTCACTGCTTCCTGCCACCAATTGGATTCATTCCTCTGATTGACCAATCAGGTCATACCCTCTATCTGTCTTTACCTATTGCCACTTCACCACCCTGCCCCTCTGCCCCCCACTTTATCTGCAGCTCCCTCCACACCCGCCTCCTGTCCTGAAGAAGGGTTACAGCTGAAGTGTCAATTTCTCCATCTCCTGATGCTGCCCGGCTTGCTGTGTTCTTCCAGCCTCCCACCTGTCTTAAGAAAGGGAGGACATTGGGAAATTGTTTCTGTCAGGCAGGGATACTAGGACCCATGGGCGCAGCCTTAGAATTAGAGGGGGTTAATTTAGAATGGAAATGAGGAGACATTTCTTCAGCCAGAGAGTGGTGGGCCTGTATCATTCATTACCATGGAGCGCAGTCGAGGCCAGGATGTTAAATGTTTTCAAGGCAAAGATTGATAAATGCTTCATCTCACAATGAGTTAAGGGATATAGAGAGAGTGCGGGTAAGTGGTGTTGAAATGCCCATCAGCCATAATTGAATGGCAGAGTGGACTCAATGAGCTTAATGGCCTTACTTCCACTCCTATGTCTTATGGTCTATGGTCAGACAGTTTAATTTGGATTCCAGCATTTGCAATTTTTTTGTCTCTTAAGAGGCAGAGACCAGTTGACCGTCCAGAGAGAGACAGACAGAAAGAGGAGGAAAGTAGCTTCACAGAGAGCCAGAGCCAGAGAGAGAGCAACTGTGTAAATGTACAAGATACCCAGGATGTATTTTAACTCTAAGGGGTCAAATAGGATTACAGCGATAGTACGTTTAGTATTACTAGATATTGTAAGTTCATTCCTGATAAAGTTGGGACTGTTCTGCATTACCAGCTCATTTTTGTATTGATTTGAGCGCTTCAGTATTGTGGGACACCTGAGCAAATTCATGTCAGAACCAAGTTCCCTAGCTTCTGTGTCCTTCTCCATGGTAAATACCGACAAGAAATATTCATTTCGGGTCTCACCCATCTCTTGTGGCTCCATACATAGACGATCTTGTTAATCTTAAATATACTTGTAAAATCCCTTCGAATTCTCCTTGACCTTAATTTCCAAAGCTATCTCAGGTCTCCTTTTTGCCCTCCCGATTTTCCTATACTCCTCAAGGGATTCACTCAATTCCAGCTGCCTGAACCTGACATATATCTCCTTTTTTATCTTGACCAGAGCCTTTATACTTTGGCCCCCCCAATCCTATATTTTCCCAGAAGTTGAAAGAGTGTTTTCTCATCCACTTTATTAGTCCCTTGGGATCTTATATGTTTCAGTTAAGACACCTAATACTTTAATCAACAACACAAGATCCAGGCCTATTCTGTCAAGCCTTTCCTTATAAGGCAATCTGCACATTCCAGGTTTCAGCCTAGAAAATTTTCTCTAAACTGTTTCCAAAGCATTAACATCATTACATCATTCCATCATTACAGTGACCTGTATTGTACACAGTACTCCAGATATGGTCTCACTAAAGCCCTATGGCTAAAACATAATCTCCCTACTTTTGGTTTCAAATCCCTTCATGATAATAAGTAACATTCTATTACCTTTCCTTATTAATTGCTGTTCCTGCATCCTGACCTTCTACACTAAGTCTGCATCTCGGAGCTCTGCAAGCTCTAACCTTCTGGAAAATAGGCATTTTTTAAATTCTTTCTGCCAAGGTGGACAATTCCACTTTTTCCTGTATTGCATTTAATTTGTCAGAACTTTGCCTACTCACTTTGCCCACCAAGGACAATAGGCCCTGACAAGATTTTAGCTCTTTTAATCCAGAACCTGACAAGATTCCGTCAATAGCACTGAAAGCTTGTGCTCCAGAACTTGCTGCTCTCTTAGCTAAGCTGTTCTAGCGCAGTTACAACACTGGCATCTCTCCAACAAAGTGGAGAATTGCCCAGGCATGTCCTGTATAAAAAGCTGTATTAATCCAATTTGGCCAATTACTACCTCATCACTCGATCATCAGTAAAGTGATGGAAGGATGTCATCAATATTGCAATCAAGGAATATCTGCTCAGTAATAACCTGCTCAGTTACACCCAGTTTGGGTTCCATCAGGGCCATTCAGCTCCTGACCTCTTGGTTCCAACATTGACAAAAGAACTGAACTGCAAAGGTGAGGTGAGAGTGTCAGCCCTTGACATCAAGGCTGCATTTGACCAAGTGTGGCATCAAGGAGCCCGAGCAAAATTGGAATAAATGAGTATTGGGGGCAAATTCTCTGCTGATTGGAATCAAACTTGGCATATAGAAAGATGGTCTTGGTTGTGGGATGTCAGTCATCTCAGCTCCAGGACATCTCTGCAAGAGTTCCTCAGGATAATGTCCTCGGTCCAACATCTTCAGCTACTTCATCAATGACTTTCGCTTCATCATAAGGTCAGAAGTGGGAATGCTTGTTGATGATTGCACAATGTTCAGCACCATTTGCAACTCCTCAGATACTGAAGTAGTCCATATTCAAATATAACAACATCTGGACAATATTCAGGCTTGGGCTGACAAATGGCAAGTAATACTGGTGCCAGAGACAAATACCAGACGATGAGCATCACCAATAAGAAACAATATAACCACCACCCCATTGCGATCAATACCATCATTGAATCCCAACTGTCAATATCCTAGGAGTTACCATTGACTAAGTCTCAACTGGACTCGCTATATAAACAGAGTGGCTGCAAAAGCAAATCAGAGACTAGGAATGTTACAGTGAATAACTCAACTTCTGATTCCCCAAAGCCTGTCCACTATCTACAAGGCACAAGTCAGGAGTGTGACAGAATGTTCCCCATTTGCCTGGAACAGTGCAAACCCAAAAACATCCAAGAAGCTTGACATCATCCAGGACAAACTAACCTATTTGACTGGCACCACATCCATACATATCCACTCTCTGAAACACCAACATTCTTTCACAGCAGTGTGCATTATCTACAAGATATACTGCAGAAAATCTCTGAAGTTGCTTAGATAGCACCTTCCAAATTCACAACCACTTCCACCTAGAAGGACAAGGGCAGAAGATACTTGGGAACACCATCACCTTCAAATGCCCCTCCAAGCCACTCACTATCCTGATTTGGAAATATATCACCATTCCTTCACTGTCACTGGGTCAAAATCATGGAATTCTCTCCCTGTTTACATTGTGAGCCAACCAACAGCAGGCAGACTGCAGCAGTTCAAGAATGTAGCTAGCCACCACCTTCTCAAGGGCAATTAGGTATGGGCAATAAATACTGACCCAGCCAGCAACACCCACATTCTACAAATGATTTTTAAAAAAATCACGTGAGCTATCTGTATCCCTTTGTAGGCTCATTACAGTATTTTCACAACTCACTTTCCTACCTATCTTTGTGTCATCAGAAAATATAACTACTATACCTTCAGTCCCTTCATCCAAATCATTTATATAAATTGTAAAAAGCCCCATTATTTGCCCCAATAGCACACTACTCATCTTGTGAGACTGAAAAAACTAATTTATTCCTATTCTCTGCTTCCTATTAGCCAATCAACCTCCTGTCCATGTCAATATGTTACCCCCTAAACTATGAGCTTTAACTTTTCCCTATAATCTATGATGTGGCATCTTACCAAATCCAAGTACAGTACATCCCCTGTACTTGGCTCCCCTTTATCTACAGACAAGCTACTTCCTCAGAACAAAACTCCAAAAAATTAGTTAAATATGATTTCCCTTTGACAAAACCATGTTGGATACACATGATTACTTTGAACTTAGGGAGATGCGCAGTTATAACATTTTTAGTAGTAACTACTGACATTTTCCCTATGACAGATATCAGGTTAACTGGTGTGTAGTTCCCTGCTTTCTGCTTCCCTCCCATTTTGAATAAAGGAGTTACTTTAGCTAACTTCAGTCAAAAGGAAATTTCCCTGAATCTAATGAGTTTGGAAAATTAAAACCTCTTCCTCATCTATCTCACTAGCTACTTCTTTGAAGACCCAAGGATGAAATCTATCTAGGACATGGAAACGTGCCAACTTGCAGTTCCAACAATTTACTCAGTATTATCTCCCTGCTAATTGTACTTTTCTTGGTTTCCTCCCTCCATTTCAGTTCCTGATTTATGTTACATGTATCCTCTCTAGTGGAGACTAGCTCAAAATATTTGTTCAATTCATTTGCCATTTCATTATCTTCCATTCCTAATTCCCCAGATTCACTTTTATTTTACATGTTCAACACTTGTTTTTCAGATTTTGATTTAAAAATTTCATCCACCCCAACATCCCAACACACGCACACTTTTTAAAAAATCAATGGGGTATATTTCCTCCATTTGCTCTGCCTGTGGGCTCTGACTTTGCAAGAATGGCAATAACTGAAGCAATCTATATCCAAATGCAGCAAGCCCTGGACAATATTCAGGTTGGGGCAATATTCAAGAGTCATTTCAGGTTAACATACAGTTTCAGTTGGCAGTTAGGAAGGCAAATGCAATGTTAGCATTCATTTCGAGGGAACTAGAATATAAGAGCAGAGTTGTACTGCTGAAGCTGTGTCTCTGGTCAGACTTCATTTGGAATACTGTGAGCAGTTTTGGGTCTCTTATCAAGGGGAAATATACTAGCGTTGGTGGGGTTCAGAGGAGGTTTACAGAAATGATCCTGGTAACAAAGGACTTGTCATAGGAGGAGTGGTTGAGGACATTGGATATCTGCTCAGTGGAATTTAGAAGGATGGGGGGGTTATTTCATTGAAACTTACAGAACACTGAGAGGCCTAGATAGACTGAATGTAGGGAAGGTGTTTCCATTAGTAGAAGAGACCAGGATGCCAGGGCCCAGCTTCAAAGTGAAGGGGGCGACCATAGAGAGTTGAGATGAGAAGACATTTCTTCAGCCAGAGGGTATCTAATCTGTGGAGGCCAAGTCATTGTGTGTGTTTAAGACAGAAGTAGATAGATTCTTGATTGGCAAGGGAATTAAGGATTACAGAGAGAAGGCAGGAGAATGGGCTTGAAAAACAAATCAGCCATGATCAAATGACAGAGTAGATGTGATAGGCCAAATGGTCTAATTCTGTCCCTACATATTATGGGGTTATGGTCTTATGATCTAATACCAATATCTCTTGTCAGGGACCAGCAATAAACTGCTACTCTAAAGTAACCTAGTTCATTATATATCCTTCCATTCTGAACAGCGCAGGTCAACCCAGTAATCCTATTCAGGGAACTGTCTCACTCAAAACAAAAACTAAAACCCAAAGACTCTTTCTCTGAGCTACGGGTGTCTTCCTTAACCTTAAAAACAAACAAGTTTAAGCAGTATCTAACTGCTATTGAGACCCTGCTATTTACCTTAATGGATCACAAAATAATCTAAATGTTCATCTGTGGTGCACAAAACCTAAAATCTGTTTTTGAAAGAAATCACCATGTCAACAGAAATGCTTGTAACTTATTTATTAACTTCAGACAAATCCACCAGATACTATCAGAATGTCTAGAAACCCAAACTCACAATAAATAATATTGAGAAATATACGTAAATTCTACTGTTACCATTACACATAATAAACTACAACTTTAAGACAAGAGCCATTTCTCATTGGACTCACTAGTGTTTTTTCTCTACCACTCAAAAACAAATGGGCAGTTACATACAGTCTTGGAAAGAGGATGATGGCACCAAACTACCCCAACCATAGACTGGTAGTAATTGTCATTGTAGCATATACAAAAATGTCATCTGTCTGAGGAGAGAGCATCCAATGTTTTCCGACAGTGACTATTCACTACTGTCCTCGATGCCACCATCTGATGGGAATCACATGATCCTGTGATGAATCATCCTTACATATAGTAAACTCATCTGAGGGATGTCATTATTGTGATCGACTTGGATCACCTATTGTGGAATAGCAGAAATTCCCTGTGAAAGACAAAGGACATGAATGTGTACTGTGGAGGTAAAAATATTTCAAGTTATTATGGGCATGGTCATATATCAGTAACAAATGATATCAAATGAACATGGCTGACTGTATGTGGCTGTCTCTTATTTCATTCTGTCACCAAGGATACCCCACAATTCCCATCTCCAATGGCCAGAAACATTGAGGCTCTGCTGATCTCCAGTGCCTAATTCTCTGCAAATGAAGACCATGCCCTTTGCCTTCCCTAAACATTCACTGCTTTCTCATCCTGAAAGGAGGGAATGAAGAGAACTAGAAATGAGAGTAGAGAGATGTACTTCCCAAATTCTATTAATCCTCTAGGTGTGAGTGCTTCATAGAGAGAGGCTCAATATTACCTAAAAAATAAATGTGTACATTGTAAAGGGTCAGATGGGGATTTGAGAGAGTCCACACATATAGAGCTGTGCCTGAAACTGCATGTTTAACTGGTTGTGAGGAATGCTGTACTTAAGAAGGCAAAGTAAGATAGACATCAGGATGGAGGGTGTCCCATTGCTCTCACATTTCCTGTCTTTCTGACATAATTGAACCACTGTCTGCATTAAATTTAGGCAAATGGCAGCTGTCCTGCAGTTATCCTCCTGGGAAACCTCCAAACACATTTTCTTTGTCTTAGCTGCTAACTACCTCAATCCTTCAATGGGGAAGAATGCCTCTGTCTGCACCCTTACTGTCCCCTAAAGCACATCTAGGGAGGTGTTGCTGAAGCACAATGCAGCCTTTCCCCATCTTGACTCAACAATAAGTGATCTTCTTAGACAACTACAAACTCATTCACATCTTTGGGTTTAGGATTACTCCTTTAAATACAAAGTTAAAAATCACACAACACCAGGTTATAGTCCAACAGGTTTAATTGGAAACACACTCGCTTTCAGAGCGACGCTCCTTCATCAGGTGATAGTGGAGGGCTCAATCCTAACACGCAGAATTTATAGCAAAAATTTGCAGTGTGATGTAACTGAAATTATACATTGAAAAGTTGATTGTCTGTTAAGCCTTTCACTTCTTTCATGTGTAAATCACAAAACCGTTTTTTAAAAAGTTGCTTCTCGGGTAAGCTGATAACAATGGTGATAGCTAGACAATATGTTAAAGGTGTTGGCCCCCTGTGTTCCCTGTCTATTCCCTGATGTTTAGATTGATTCTAATCTAAAAAGTGAGATAACGGAGTTTTACATGAATTCATGCAGTTTTTGAGAAAGTACAATGTAACCCTGCAAGTACAAATTCACCCCACAAAATATATGTGTGCATGTGGGTCTTTGTCTGTCTGTCTGTGTGTGTGTTTGCCTGGGTTGGGGGTTGTGAGTGTGAGAAAGTGTGCGTGTATGTAGTGTGTAGAGTGTCTTAGGTCTGTGAGGGGGTGCATGTGTGAGTGTGAGAGTGTGTGTGTCTGTAAGGGTGTGTGTGGGTGTCTGTGTGCACATCTGTGTATATGTGTGTCCATGTGTATGTGCGTATAGGAGTGTGTGTGTGTGTGTGTGTGTGTGTGTGTGTGTCAGTGAGAGTGTCTGTGTGCAGGAGTGTCTGTGTGTATGTATAGTGCAATGGTGGTCACCTGTAGTGTGACATGAACCCAAGGTCCAGGTTGAGGCCCTCCCTATGGGTAACAAACTTAGCTATCAGCTATCAGCTTCTGCTCGGCCACTTTTCTCTGCTGCCTGTCCTGGAGTCCACCTTGGAGGATGGTCACCCGAAGGTCCGAGGCTGAATGTCCTGGACCACTGAAGTGTTCCTCAACTGGGAGGGAACCCTCCTGTCTGTTGATTGTTGTGCGGTGCCCATTTATCCATTGTCGTAGCCTTTGCTTTGTTTCCCCAATGTACCATGCCTCCGGGAATCCTTGCCTGCAGCGAATAAGATAGACAACGTCGGCTGAGTCACATGAGTACCTGCCGTGTACAAGGTGGGAGGTGTTTCCACGTGTAACGGTGGTATCTATGTCCACACTCTGACACGTCTTGCAGCGCCTAACGTGACAGGGTTGTATGGAGTTGTCCTGAAAGCCAGGCAGCTTGCTATGAATAATGATCTGTTTGAGGTTTGGCGGTTGTTTAAAGGCAAGTAGTGGAGGTGTGGGGAAGGTCTTGGTGAGGTGCTTATCCTCACTGATAATGTGTTGCAGGTCATGAACAACATGGCGTAATTTTTCAGCTCCTGGGAAGTACTGAACAACGAAGGGTACCCTGTTGGTTGTAGCACGTGTCTTTCTCCTGAGGAGGTCGTTACGGTTCCTTGCTGTGGCACGTCGGAACTGGCAGTCGATGAGTTGGGCATCATACCCCATTCTTGTGAGGGCATCTCTGAGTACTTCCAGGTGTCCGTCACTTTCCTCCTCAACTGAGCAGATCCGGTGTACGTGTAGGGCTTGTCCATAGGGAATGGCTGTTTTAATGTTTCGGGTGGAAGCTGGAGAAGTGTGAGGCTGCCTGTGGGTTTGTGGTAGAGTGTGATGCTGAGGTGCCCATGCTTGATGGAGATGCATGTGTCCAAGAATGAGACAGACAGTTGAGAGTAGTCCATGGTGGAATGAAACTTATTGATGTCACTGTGTAGTTTTATCAGTGACGCCTTGCCATGGGTCCAGAGAAAGAAAATGTCATCAATGTACCTGGTGTACAATGTTGGTTGGAGATCCTGCGTAGAGAAGAAGTCTTGTTCGAACCTGTGCATAAAAATGTTGGCATATTGAGGTGCAAATTTGGTTCCCGTGGCTGTTCCATGTGTCTGGATGAAGAACCGGTTGTTACAGGTTGTGATCACGGATAAAGCGGATGAGTTGTAGGATGGTGTTTGGAGACTGGCAGTTGTTGGTGTTGAGTACTGAGGCTGTTGCCGCGATGCCATCATTGTGGGGGATGCTGGTGTAGAGTGCGGAAACGTCCATTGTGACGAGGAATGTTCCCGGTTTGACTGGTCCGTGGGTGCTCAGGCTCTGTAAGAAATCCATAGTGTCACGACAGAAGCTGGGGATCCCCTGTACAATAGGCTTCAAGACGCCTTCCACATAGCCAGAGAGATTCTCACATAGGGTCCCATTGCCTGATACGATGGGATGTCCTAGTGTATTGGCTTTGTGTACCTTTGGAAGGCAGTAAAAGTCACCTACACGAGAAGTACGTGGGATGAGGGCACGTAGGGAACTCTGAAGGACTGGATCCAAAGTTCTGATCAGTGTGTTTAATTCATGGGTGTGTTCTTTGGTCGGATCAGCTGGGAGTTGCTGTAGTGATCCTGGTTCTTCAATTGTTGTTACACTTCTTTGCAGTAATCTGTTCTATTCTGAATGATGATGGCTCCTCCTTTATCTGCTGGTTTGATGACAATTTTGTGATTGGTTTTGAGAGCCTGGATGACATTGTGTTGTGAACGGGTGATGTTTTGCTCTACCTTGTGGGTACGGCTGATGAATCTGGCATTTATATATTTCCTGATGGTTTGAGCATACATGTCAAGCCCAGGGCAGCGGCCTTCCAGTGGGGTCCAAGTTGACTCCTTCTTTGGTCACTTCTCTACGGATCCCTGTGATAACTTTTCCAGTTCATCAGTGGGCTCAGTGGGATCACTGCTGGCACCTTGAAAGAATTCCTGGAGTCTCATTCGTCTGATGAACTCCTCCGTGTCTGCTGCCAGAACCAACGGGTCCATTTTGGCAGAGGGTCAGAAGTTGAGAGCCCTACTCCTTTAAATACTTGTTGTAAAATTACACTTGTGCTTGCAGACATTGATTGGATGGAAAATCTAGATTTAAAATGATAATGGCGGGACTGGTTTAAAATGCCAGTGACAGACTCATTGCATTTACATCTGGGTTACCCAGCCCACCCACCCCTCCCAAGCCCCTCCACACCCCAACTCCCCCCCAACCGCCACCACCACCACTCTCCTCACTGTCACTCCCAGAACATCTGGGCAATTTTATCACCTGATCAAATTGACCAAATATGTATTTCAACCTCCTTTGCAATCCCTAGTTGTTAGAACAAAGCTCTATCAAATCTAACACAAAACTGTAATGTAACCAATGATAATCGACTGTCTTCAGTGTTTGGAATTGATGATTTGGTGACTTTTGCTTTAAATTACTACCATAGAATATTTCATAACTCACCTAAATTGCTCAAATTCTTAACAATTGATTTGACTTCAAGTTAATAGTAGACTGTAATGTTCTTACCAAACATCTACTATTCTAACATTTCTCTTCCCTCTCTCTCTGTTTGTCCTTTTTCCTTGACTCCTGCTTCTTTCCCTCCCCACCTTCATCCTCCCTTTCTTTCATTTCCTCTCCCTTCATCTACTTGCCTCCTTTCCCATCATCCCTTGCTCTCTAGATCCATTCCTCACCCCATGTTTTTTCACACTGGTTCACATTGCCACTCATTGATTTTTTTGTGGTTTTTCTTTGTCCCTCTATCCATCCTATCACCCTCTCTCCTCTTCTCCCAGTGTGTGTGTAAATATTTTAAAGACTTTCTACTGATTATCATATTGAGTCACGCTGATGTTTGATGATAAGACTGAAGTTAAATAACAGATTGCATTTCCTTTCACCATTTCTCTTTCAAAACATGACCAAGTTAATCATTAATATTCTATGACAAGTGAACAATGTATGTATTTAGCAATTATATTTTTCTGTCATCTCATGATTGCTTTGAGAATTATTTAGCTTTCAAGTGTAGTATTGTGCATGTTAATTGGATAATTTATAGAAACATTCCATTTGATCAAATTTCTATTTTTATATTTGTTCACGTAATAAATAAGGACTGCAATTTTGGAAATGCCTGAGAAGTAGACAGTGCACTAACATGAAAAATAACGGATCAGTTTGTGTTACCATACTACGGTAGAAAATGCAGCTGAACACATGGAAAGCAGGTAAATAAATTATTTGTGACTTTTTTTTGAATTACAGAAATGAAGGAGCTCAGTTGTGAGAATCTAGGAAATGACAGATTTTTCTCCCTAGGGTATAAATTTTAAGGAGAAGTTTCCAGAGACGTATTCAAAGCTATGTGAGTGTGATTGAAAACATATGGGAAAATCATTTCCACAGGCAAGGGAGTCAGAAGCCTGATAATGCAGACTAAATGTCATTGGCAAAAAACCAATGGAATTTTTTTACCAGAACTGTGCGTTTTTATAATCTGGAATGCATCACCTGAAAGGGTAATGGTAGCAAACTCAATCGTGACTTTGAAAAGAAACTTTGATAAGTACTCGATGAAGACAACCTTGCAAGGGTGAAATCTAGCTCGTTAAATCCTATCTTTTGTTTTTAACAGTAGAGGCCAGTTACAGAACACTTTCTCAAGAGACTGTTATTGTACTTTTGACATAGAATGAAATCTTTATTAAACAAAAAAGAAACCCAGAAATTAAATTGCAGTAGACAAAATGAAAGGTTAGAAAAATATCATAACACATCAGAAAAAAATTCAACTACCGCTTTTATCTCAACGATGTCCTTACTGAGTGGCGAGTTGTTGCGGGAAATGGCATATGGTAAGATGGGGCGGAAATTGAGCATGAGGTAGGTAATTAATGTGATGAGTGTGGTACGATAAGGAAGAAAACATACTCTGTCTCACAATATAAAGCCTACCAAAAATTCAATGCAACATAACTTAGCTAAAAAATGTAAAATTTAGCCCAGATATTCTCATAATTCATACTTTTCTTCATTCTCACACATTACTCTCTTTCTGTATCTGAATGAAAATATAAATTTGCCTGCCAAAACATCCCTTTTTGGTTTTTCTGTTTATTTTTAAACCAATAAATCTCATTGCTTGAGGAACTATACTGTTGGTCTGAGTAGTCTATCTTTGCTGTGCTATTAACATCTCACACTTCCAGTGAAATGAAAGTGGACAGGCACAAGAAAAATGTCTTGTGGATCATGAAATGCTCTACTCCAGAAAATTGATGCCAATGTTACATCCAAAAGATGACAAGAACTGCACCACAAATTTAAAATGGTCTGATAAATAGACAAATTAACATAAATCCACAATTAAGAACAATACATAACATTAAGTTATATATATGTTTGGTATAGTTGTGTTTCAGGAAGGAGAACATATAATTAGTCATTTTTGGACTTTCGTTTGTGAACTTGGGGGCTTGATGAGAAGAAGTTTGAAGGTTTGATGAGGTTTTCAACTCCTGAGGTGACTACTTCAGTGCATTAAAAAGGGAGTGAAAAGAATGGCAGCTGCCTAGCAACAGGAACCCAGTGACACAGAGAAAGTCAGTATTATCCAAAAAGATTGTGAATGAATTTTGCTGTTGTTATACAGCCATCTTAGTGCCATGTGTGTACAATCCAAGGCACCCTGCATCCAGGGGATGCCAGTTGTGTTCCCGAGTCTGACCGCCCAGTCTGAAGCACTGATCCTACCATTGGGAACAAAATGAACCAGTGTGACCTTACCCAGACGGCATTGGATGCTGTCCTGATATATTTGGGGTGCATGACTGAGAGATCCTGTACAGTTCACCCATTGGTCCTTGGAAGGAGTGAATAGCATAAAATCCAGTCCCATGGTGACCTTTAAAGCCACTGGGAAAGAATGGCTTCGCACTCCTGCTGCTCTCAGCTCCAGTTCCACTATGCAGCACAGTTCCAACACAGTATCCTGTGACAACAGGGGCTTCCATTGGCATTGCACCTTCTTGGCCAGGAAATGCAGTCAGGACCAGAAACCTCTGGACCTCCTGGGCACCCCATGTATTCTGAAAGGGCCATGACTGCAACGTCTCCTTGAGCTGAGTGCTCTTCATTCACCATCCCAGCCTGCTGCTGCTCAGGGACTGTTGACTTAGTCTGCTGCCAAATAGGAAAAAGATCCAAAAGCTGTTAATGAGATTCTGCATCTAAGTTGAAAAGGACTTCCATACCTCTAACTTTTTCAACTTCGTTCAGAAATTTGGACCATACACAATTCCTCATCACCTCCATATACAAATCAGGATGGCTATCACTGTCATGTGAGAATGTGAGAAAAATAAATTTGTAGCTGCTCTGAAATGGTGCTGGGCACAAACTCAAGATGTATGACTGGTCACTGTCAAAACAACTCCCAATCCCATGTAGAAAATTATGAAAGTGTCTTATCTTCAGGCAGAGACTCAGATCAGAACAGATATTCTACCTGGCATTTTATGGGCATTGACAATGTTTTGGATTTTGGCTTTCTCCGAAGTATTCTTCATGTCAGCAGAGATGACAGTTGTGAAAGTGAACTTTTGGTATTTCGGATCTACCTCAGAGCACCGCAGTGATGTCAATCATTCAAACACCACAACAACTTATTTCTAAAGATTCAAATCATCGTGACAATCACAGGGGTTTCTATGTAAATATCTATAGCTCAGGCATCTTGGGTCTTCACCGACCTTCTGTTTACTTTCACTCTTGGAGCCATCACCCAAGATTCATCAATTCGGCACAGTGAACATACATCAGTCAATAGACTAACATAATCAAACAGAGATCAAACACAATTTTGAGCATTATAGAAACTATTTCCACTCTCCAAACATGAAGAAAAAGAAACTTGTAGATATATATCACGATTCACTGGTGATACTTCAAACAATCTTCAATATGTATTTAGATTGGATTAACCAAGTTAGAGTTGATGTTGTGGGGAATTAATTCCTGGAGTGTATGTTTCTAGAACAGTATATGATGAGCCAACTAAGAATTGGTCTATTGTGGATTTGGTGTTGAGATAAGACTAATCAATAATCTTGCTTTAAAGGAGTCTTTGAGAAATAATGACTATAATGTGACTGAAGTTTCCATGAAATTTGAATGGGATATATTTTTTTCTGAAACTAGGATTTTCAATCTGAGCAAAGGAAGCTGTGAAGAACAGATGTGCAGAAATTCTTTTTACACTGTGACAGGTTGGAAAGTGTAGATGTACAAAGGGATCTGTCAATAAGTCACAGAAGGCTAACTTGCAGATGCAACTAACTATCAAGAAGGCTCATGGAATTCTTGTGTTTAATGCAAGAGGACTTAAGTAGAGGAAAGTGAGGTTTGCTTCAATTGTTCTGGAGCCTGGTCAGATCACACCTGAAATACTTTGTGAAATGTTGGCCTCCTTATCTCAGGAAAGATATTATTATTGCCTTTATGATAGACGTCTTTCTGGGATAGCAGGTCTGCCCAATGAGAAGAGATTGGGCAAACTGGGCCTGCATTCTCTAGAATATCAATGAATGAGAGGTGACTTCAGTAAAATTGACAAAATACTTAAAAGGATAGGCAACGTCGGTACAAGCAAGATGTTTCCCCTGCATTGGGAGTCTAAAACCAGATGACCGTAGCACACTTTTAAAATAAGGGGGGTGTCACTTATTTCTGAGATGATGAGAAGTGTTTTTACAAAGGTTGTAAACATTTGCAATCATCAACAGAGGGCCGGGATGCTTATCCTTTGTGGAAGTTTGAGATAAATAAGGATTGTCTTCAATGCTCAGACCTTTGAGTGAAGAAGTTGAGACATTATAGTGAAGTTGTACAGGATGTTGGTAAGGCTTCTTTTTGAGTACTTTGTTCATTTCTGATCTCCCTGCTATAGCAAGGATACTATTAAGGTGCAAAGGGTTCAGATGAGATTTACCAGGATGTTACCAGGAATGGAGCATTTGGGTTATAAGGGGAAGCTGGATAGGCTGGGATTTTTCTCTTTGGAGCATAGGACATTGAGAGATGACCTTGTCGAGGTTTATAAAACAGTGAGGGATATGGATTAGGTGAATGATAGGTGTATTTTTCAGAGGTGGGGAATTTCAAGACGAAGGGGCATATTTTTAAGATGAGAGAAGAAAGATTTAAAAAAGGCATGAGGGGCAATTTATTTTACGGAGAGTGGTTTGTGTATGAAATTACCTTCCAGAGAAAGTGGTCGATGTGGGTACAGTCACAATGTTCAAAAGATATTTAGAAAGTATGTGAGTAGGAAATATTTGGAGGGATATGGGCCAGGCACAGACAGGTGGGACTAGTTTAGTTTGGAATTATCATCAGAATGGACTGGTTGGACCAAGTGGTTTGTTCCTGTACTGTATGACTCTATGACTCTATGACTGATAAACTTTCTGATTACCAGTGGTATAAAAGGCAACGGGGATCAGATGGATAAGTGTTCCTGATCAATTATGATTGTATTGCTTAGTAGAACAGACTCAATGGATTAAATGCCCTCCCCTTATTCCTATGAGAGTATGAGGGCCATATCAGCTATGGTGAATTGGTAAAATACATTAAAGTATTCAACAGTAAATGTGCAACTGCATTTAAAGAAATACTATGAAGTCTACAACAGATATACATTTCCCTAAGATACAGCCACCTGACAATGGTGGTTACGAAAGAAGTTAAAGATTGCTGTAGATCAGTAGAAATGGCTTATGAAATGGCAGAAATAGTGGTAAGTCTCAAGATTAATTTAGGCCCGAGTCAAGAAGGTCCAAGAGATTGATAAGTAAAGGGAAAAGACAATATGTATGCAAACTAGCAAGGACCATAGACGGAAACTCTAACAGCTTCTATTGATATGTGAAAGTAAAAGGTTAGCAAGGATTAACGACTACCTTTGGGAAGGTAGTCATGAGGAAGTTGTGTGGGACTGGCAGATTTGTTGTGGAGAACAGGAAAATTGCTCCTGTTTTCACAGAAAAAGATACAGAAAATCTTCCAGAAGTACAGAGAAACCAAGCAGCTTGAGTAATTAAATAACTAAAAGAAATGAACATTGTTATAGAAGTAGTCATTGAAAAAAAAATAGCTGGATTGCGAGATAGCAAATATTCTGGACCAGATGTGCTTCATCCTAGATTGTTTGGATTGTTCAGTGAATAGCAGGAGAAATAATGGATCCATTGGTGATTATCTCTCTGAATTATACAGATTCTGGAAACATCCCTGCCTACTGGGAGTTAGTAAATGTAACTGCCATTTAAGAAGGGAGAAAGAGGGAGATTGCAGAGCTGTGAGCCTATTAGCTTCAAGTCTGTAATCGAAATTTAGAAAATAATAGAAAAGTGGGATAGTCAACATGGATTTATGTACGGGAGAGCATAATTGACAAACTTGTTGGAGTTTGTACTTGAGTTTTTTTGTACCTTGGTACCTTTGTCCCTAAGAAGGAGCTGTGTGTGAGGACATTATACACTTTTCAGTGTACTCCTGTACTTCGGTACTTGAGTATATATGATAATAAAATCTAAATATAAATACAAAACTTGTAAGCCTCTCCAGAAGCATGAGACATATTCATCATTAAAAAAGTGTTGAAAACCTTTCCATTAATGAATTTTAATGGACCTCTTTTCCTGTGGGCATAAATCAATTTGAATAAACTAAGCGATTCATTTGGGGAATCTTTGGTTGCAAATAGTAAGAAATCTTATGTTTTTTTTCAATCCAGTGGTTATTCATAACAATAAGGCTTCATAATCAGTTGAGAGTCTGTAATTGAGAATCTATTGGCCACGAAACTATTTGCCGACTGTCAGAAAAACCCATCTAATGCCCTTCAGAGAAGGAGATCTGCCATCCTCACTTGGTTTGGCCCACATGTAACTCCCGACCTACAGCAATTTTGTTGACTCTCACCTGCTCTCTGAGACTGGCTAGCAAGCCACTCAATTTAAAGGCAGCTAGGGACAGACAATAAATACTGACCATCCTAATCCCACAAGTGAATTAAAGTTAAAGTTAAAAAAAAGTTAATTTCACACTCCAACTTAACATATTCTTTCCACTTTTCAAGTCTTTCACGTTAGCGGTTGGTCAGCTTTTGTAATGGTCTTATTGCCTCATTTATGACAGTGATCGGTGCTCCCATATCGCTACCTATTTAGATACTTAGTTTGTCAGCAATATGCAACCTCTTTGTTTTTCAGATCAAAATACATATCTCATCCTTATCTGCGTAGCAATTAATTTGCAAGTCCTATACATTTGGTAGCAGTCCATGTGATTTATATGAAGAAACTTTGCGCAATTCTTTCAAGCCATTGGAATTCTGCCAGCTGCAGTCCTGTTCAGCAGGAAAAATGATTACCATTTTGCAAGTGTAGTGGCTGAGACACAAGTGCGCTTTAAAAAACTTAATGTGGGAACTGTCTCTGGGAGAGATATAACAGAGGACTTGTTTCCATGAAAACTTCATCTTGTGGTCATTTCGAGGATGAGAAGCTGTTACACACAGATCTTTGTGCAGCAGATAGCACATTTCTGTCTCAGGAGAAAGTGAAGACTGCAGATGCTGGAGATCAGAGTCAAAAGGTGTGCTGGAAAAGCACAGCCGGTCAGGCAGCATCTGAGGAGCAGGACAATTGATGTTTAGAGCAGAAGCTCTTCATCAGGAATGGCTGATGAAGAGCTTATGCTCGAAAGATCGACTTTCCTGCTCCTCTGATCCTGCCTGACCGGCTGTGCTTTTCCAGTTCCACACTTTTTGACCGAGGTTTCTGTCTCTGCCTGTCTTGTAAAATAGGGGCAGTTAAGTGAGATTGCCTCTGACATCTCCAGACACAGCTCCTAGAGCAGTTATGTGTTGTATTCTTAACATTTCAAGTACATCTTCCTCACAAATTTGTCTTTCCCAACTTAACTGTCCGGACTTTCACAGAGTGCACAACTTTAGGGGCTTGGTTAGCTCAGTTGGTTAGCTGGACAGTTGGTTTGCAAAGCACAGTGACTCCAGTAGCATGGGTTCAATTCACACACCAGCTGAAGTTGTTGTGAAAGCCTCTCCTTTTCAACATCTCCTTTTGCCTGAGACATGGAGACCCTCAGATTTAAGAACTACCAGTCATTTGTCTCTGACGAGAGAACAGCCCTATGGCAACTTTACCTTTACATATCTTTGCCACCTTCTAAGATGTAATGTCAAAGTTAGTGATCGCTCATAACATAAAAGAAAGTCTTTATCTGAGAAAAGAAATCAAAAGTGCAAAATGGAGGATTGTCAAGGCAACTGATACTGTAAATATTATTAGTATTCTTACTCCAAAACTCCCCAGTTAAGAGGCCTTGTTAAACGGCTGAACTCCTAATACATTCCCTCATGATTTTATCATTGAGGTTTACACAGTGGATGAAGATTAATTGAATTTGTGTAAATCCTGAAACATTAATTCATTCCTTGGTGTCAAAATGCCTGTCGATAAACCCAGTACACTAGGAAATGTCCATTTGAGTTATTGTATTTGTGGGATTGTGATCGTGAAGCCAAAATCAATGGCTGTACATCTGTGCTTTACCAGGTAGTGCTCCCAAGGAACACTGTGCCTGCCTGAAGCATCTGTGTGGTAGGTTTGCAAAAACATTTGTAATTTTTCCTTGAAGTAGGAGCTTAGAACTGTAAAAGTCAGTTCATATACAGAGTCAAGTTACTGTGCTTAATGAACTGCATTATTTGATGAACTAAATCACTGTTAAATAGAACATAGAACATAGAACAATACAGCACAGAACAGGCCCTTCGGCCCACGATGTTGTGCCGAACATCTATCCTAGATTAAGCACCCATCCATGTACCTATCCAATTGCCGCTTAAAGGTCGCCAATGATTCTGACTCTACCACTCCCACGGGCAGCACATTCCATGCCCCCATCACTCTCTGGGTAAAGAACCCACCCCTGACATCTCCACTATACCTTCCACCATTCACCTTAAATTTATGTCCCCTTGTAACACTCTGTTGTATCCGGGGGAAAAGTTTCTGACTGTCTACTCTATCTATTCCTCTGATCATCTTAGTATTTGATCTCTGATCAAATAAGTAAAATACTTTAAAAACAATATTTTTTTATGCCCACTCCTGAATTTCATCCAGTTCAGTATATTTTCTCCTCAGTCTAGAGTTTACCACAGTGAACCCCTCAGCCTGCAATATGACAGACTATGATCTGGTGCTAATGTTTAACTAATGGAGTGTTCTGACTCAAAATGGAGACTCAGATGAACCAGTGACTATAGCAACCTTTTATTACAATTTCATGCAATTGAGTATTGATTCAGTCTTATCTACAGCACTACAGACCTTCAGTTTGCATTTAGCTTAAGTTGTAAAAGTGGATAATTGAGATTGAAATAAAGTAATTTCCTTGGCATTGTTATATCTTGCTAAATCGAGTCCCTGACCTCCTACAGGCAGTAGCTGCAGCTGTAGTCTAAGTTGAGGCATTCATTTTGTATTTCATCTGTTTCTTAAAGCAATTGAAATATACATTTTTTTTTACTTGATAACACACCAGTCTCAGCAATATGTACATTGTCTGTCACCACCAGTGTGATATCTCCAGCAAAAACATTCTCCTTCTAATTTCGGTATTCCAGATAAGTCACTCCTGCCACAATTTCTGATCTGCTCCATAGTCAGTATCAACAGCTGCTCCCTCTGCTTGGACTTCTGGCCTCGAGGTGATTTCAGATCAGTGTTCCAGTCTTGAGGTGATCCCACCTAGCCTTGGAAGACTTGAGGTGAACCCTGGTGTGGTCTGGAGTCAAGGACCAGTGCAGACTAGAGACTAGGTACCAGCATGGACTGGGTTGGAAGGATTGTTCTTCTGAAAATTTTCTTTCTTTATTTATCTAACTTATTCCTAAAGTGTGCAATTCTGGACTTCATATTATTTATTTTTAATTTTTGTTCCCCTAAGAATTTGTACTCACAGATCTGTACCCAGGTACCTTTGTGCCTAAGATGATGCCATACTTTGTTTTTTGTAAACCTTTCAACTAACTCATTTGAGTGCATGCAACAATAAAGCTAATTCTAATTTTAATTCTCTCCTAAAGTACCTTTTCACACAAGTGCAGGAGATGTGACACCTACTTCTTTTATCTCTTCCCTTTCTACCGTCAAAGACTGAAAGCATATAGTGAAATGGTGTTATGTGGTGGTTCTTACACTCCACAACCACCTGTTGAGGGAGCAGTGCTCCAAAAGCTAGTGCTTCCAAATAAGCCTGTTGGACTAACACCAGGTGTTGTGTGATTTTTAACTTTGTACACCCCAGTCCAACACTGGCATCTCCAAATCATGACTCACAATATACCTCCTCTTGCACTGGGGAAACTATATGCAGATGGGGTGACCATGTTGCAGAGTGTCTCTGCTCAATTCACAAATATAAAGGCCATCTTCCAGAAGCATGCCGTTTTAATATTCCACCTTGTTCCCATCTTTTCAGTCTTTATCCTGCTCCCATTTTGAAATGAAACTCAACAGAAGCTCTAGGGTCAGCATCACATCTTTCATCTAAGAAGTTGTGCTTTACTCAACTTAACACTAAGTTAATCAATTTTTCAGTATGATATCTGCCCAATTTTTTGTCATGTATCTTTGCTGGTTTGCTTTTTTCCTCTCATTCTTTTCTTATTCCCTTTATATTACATCCCAACATCATTTCTTCTGCCATTTATTTCTACTCTGGACACTTGTCTTATTCCCTTTGACTGTGCAACATGAAAATATTTGATATCTCACAGTCATTTAATCTCTCTTCCCCCTAACCTATCACAGTTGTTTTATTTTCTCCACACCATCTTCTCTTTCATTGCCTTACATCCAATTAGATTTCTAATTTCTCCCATTTCTGACAAATAATGACAGGTCTGAAACATGACCAGTTTTTCTTTCTGCAGGTGATATCTGCCTAGCTGAGTATGCCTTGTATTTTGCATTTTAGTTCCATGCTTTGCTTTGCTAGCTTGTGTCTAAGCTTCTGGTTCTGATAATTCTAAAAGCATAATAATAATAATTGCCTATCATAGAATCCCTACAGTGGTGGAAACAGGCCCTTCGGCTCAAGAAGTCCACACGAACCCTCCAAAGATCAACCCACCCAACCCATTGCCCCATCCTATATTTACCACTGACTTTCCACTTTCCTGTTTGCACTCCATCTTGATTCCCTTGTCCATCTAACTTAGCTTTGAGTAAATTTGAATACTAAGCCTCGCTACCTTCTTGTGAAGACAATTCCACATTCAAACTAACCTCTGAGTGAAAAAGAAAATCTCTATTTTTCTATCCTAAATGGGGACATTATGTTCTTAAATTACATTCATTTGTTTTGGTCTATCCCACAAGAGGGAATATCTCTTACAAATTTTAGAGTAGCTCAGTGGTTAACACTGCTGCCTCATAGCACCAGGGATCCGGGTTTGATTCCAGCCTTGGACGACTGTCTGTGTGGAGTTTGCATATTCTCCTCGTGTCTGCATGGGATTTTCTCCGAGTGCTCTAGTTTTCTCCCATGCTGTTCAAGGATGTGTAGGCTAGGTACATTAGTCAGGGGTAAATTTAGAGTAATGGGGTGGGGTGTGGGTTTAGCTGGGATGCTCTTTGGGGGATCAGTGTGGACTTGTTAGGCCAAAGGGCCTGTATCCATACTGTATGGATTCTATGTATCCACCCTATCCAATTCCCTCAAAACCTTCTATATTTCAAAAGATCACCTCTCATTCTTCTAAACTCCAGTGGATGTACGCTAACCTAGTCAACCTTTCTTCGCTAAATAACTCTTTTATCTAAGTGGTATTGCCTGCCAGCTGGGTGCCCCTCAGTACACTGGAGATAGGACATCCATCCCTCACTAAGGTCTACCTTAGAGATTAGGTGCCAAAGCAGCTTGCCCAATGACTTTGTAATTCCAGAAATGCTGGTGGCAGGAGTGACCAGGGCTTGGACAGCAATCACTCCCCAGATTCTTAATCTGGATTTTGAGATCAAGTTATACACGGGGGTGGATATCAAGGAGCAGACGTAGACTGGCGGGCAGATTGGGAGGTGGGGGGTGGGGGGTGCAGATGAGTAGCAAGGGGTGTGGTGGGCTGGAGGGGTTGGGTATCTTAATGTGGAGCGTGGAGGTCTAGGAGGAGTGGGGGAGGGAGAAAATGGAGAAGTGAGGGTGAAGCAAAGGGGCAGACATTGAAGCACTTATTGTGGAAAAGGGAGTACTTGAGGGAAGTAGCCATCTCTTGCCTAAGACCTAAGCAGGTGACCTACTGGGCTTTCCTCCACAACCCAGAACTCTCACCACCAGCCTCAGAGTTGAGGCAGAGTGGAAAATGACAATAAAGTGTGTGATACTGACAGGTCTTGTGGAAAATTGTGGGTAGGTCATGATCAGCCATAAAGACCACTTGGGAAAATTTGTACCTCTTCTGCCAGCCAGCCTGCAGTCAGCCTGTGGGGACCCCAAAACACAGCCCAAGGATGGAAAGGGAAGGACAATTTGGAAATGGATAGAGTAATTGGTGCGTGTATCCTATTGTACAATGTCAGGGAGTCAAGCAACTTTGACACTTCTTTTGAGATTCAAACCTGTAATATTATCCTTGGAGCAGTGAAAATTTACCCAGGTTCAGGGACATGCGGAAATGCTGTATGATACTTTAAGGAAGAAACCATGGAATGGGAGAGAACTAGAAGTCCAAAAACATCTTTCAGAATTTGTGAATTTAGCAAGTATGTTAATCACCAACTGTGATAAGCACGTCCTTCCTATATCTGACCTCAGGTAATTAAAGATATTGTGGGACATTGGAGGCCATCTGGAACCTGGTGGGAGGTCTCTCACTCACTCTGTCTCTCTCTCTTTCTCTCTCTTTCTCTCCATCTCTCGCTCTCTCTCTCTCCATTCCCAGGCCTCTTAAATCTCTACAGACACCATTGCCTCTCGATGAACAGGTTAAGATACCACTGTCATAATGGGATCACTTTTCTGATTTAGATTCTTCCAGATGTTTGCAAGAATCATAAAGTTAAGTAAATCTGGTGTACAACAGTACAATGGTTAAGTTACTAAACTGGTCATCCACAGGCCAAAGAGTGTACAGCCAGAATATTATCGGCCCTCTAGAGATGGGTAAGACAAAGGGTAGTCATTGAGGACATGTTCCATATCTTGGGGAGGCAGGAAGCACCTTTGTAGTATATCCAGACAATGAATGGCAATGCAAATGCCTTCTAAAATGGCCAGTTGGACATGTCAAATGTGCCACCTATGTATCACAACCGCTCCCAGATCCCTGGGGTTGTAGGTCCTGTGTTGTTGACATTGGCATTTTGTTGTTGGAGGGGATTAGAACAGAATACTTCTATAAAATAACTTGTGGAGCAATATTTAATTACACACAGTTGCTAACCTTTAGTTGTGATAACTTAGGAGAAAGCAAAACTGTTTATGACATAAAATTTCCTGATGAAGGGCTTTTGCCTGAAACGTTGATTCTCCTGCTCTTCGGATGCTGCCTGACCTGCTGTGCTTTTCCAGCATCACACTCTTGATGAAGAACACAAAACTGTTTATCAAACAATACATGGAACTATTTATTCAGGAGCTAACTTTTCTGCAAAATGACGCAATAAAATCATGCTCACAGACAAATAAAGCATTGTTAATTAATTGAATCTCTGAGCCTTGGAAAAAATACCAGGTGCGTTGGACAAAGAAGAGTGATTGATATGTATAAGTCAGCCACGAACCATTATGCAAGGAGAATTTGTAGCCTCTAGTGCATTAAAACCTGATGGTATGTACATGCCTTCACAAAAACAATATTTCCATTAGATAAAGGTACATACGTAGTGATAGGTTAATTGCATATATATTCTATGATGTTCTAAACCTAATCGATAGTAACAATTCAATTTGGATAACTGTACACCTCTTAATTGGTATATGTTAATTCTTGTGACCGAATCCAAGGGTATAAATGTGTCTGTAATTCTTTGTCCTGGGTCTCCAATGTTCATAATTAGATATTTGGAGTCCCTTGCTGTAGGTAAATAATAAAGGCCATTTTAACATTCTATAGATCTCTGTCTGACCACTCTTTGTATATAGTAGAGCTAATATCAAAACCTGGAAAATTCTCACAACATTGCTTATCCCTTGCCCATTGACACATCCTCCTCCTGACTTTTCAGCCCCTCTGATTGGACTGGCACTTTGTGGGGTGAGCCACTATTCATAATTGTGTGCACAACCATTTAATTAGCCTTTATCCAGGGAATTCTTTACCAGGGTTCTGAGGTCAGCCAGTCCAGTGTCACCTTCTGTTTTGGATCTGGTAATGTGCCTTCTGTGACAGAAGATCCAACCATGTGGGTTTGAATTTCACCATGACTTGATGAAATTTTCAATACACATTTTTCTTTAAGGAACTGAATGTTAAAAACTGTTAGCAGATTGCAATGTAAAAAAACAAACTGGGTATGGTGTTCAATGTCTTCTTTGATGAAGACATTGATGATCTTACCCCGTTTGCCCACATATGACTCTATTCTCACCAGCAGTTTCAAGGAAATGCCCTGACGTCACCTTTGAACAATTTAAGTATGGACAATGAACGTGAGTTATAATGACAATGTGTACAGATCATGGAAATATTCTTGTTTAAAAACTTACTACATTGTTTTTGTATTGTTTTTGGGATTATGCAATTAATGGTATGGTGCTGCAGAGAGACCAAGGGGTTCAGGTCTTTGAAACTTGTATGAAGTTGATGATAAACAAGTGTTTGATTATGTGGAAAAATTCAGAAATGTTTAAATTGTAAAAATCTCTAAGATGTTGAAAATACAGTAAGTGCAATAAAATAATCTGTCTTTGTTAATGATTAATTTCTGGTTATGATCATTAAGTAACATTGAAAATAAAGGGATAAGGTATCTTATTCATTTCATGACTCATGTTTATTATCTGCTCATCTTTGTTTTTGTCACGCATGGAATTATCATTGTTGTCTCAACAGCTTATTTTATAGATATTATGATGTACAGAAAGAAGTGGTCAAAGTGGTGTGATTTTTAAGTTGTGTCTGGAACAAACCCAAAGCATAATTTCACCCTAGAAATTGTTAAAGTTAAAAAAAAGTAATCAGAGGATTGTGGATATTTGGAATTCCCAACCTCAGAGAGTTGTGGAGGTTCAGATCATTGAGCATATTTAAAGAAACAGTAGATAGATATTTGAAAAATTAGCAAGTTGATGGCTGGCACTAAAGAGGAGTTGAGGTCTGGGGGCAGACCATCCACGATCGTGTTAAATGGTGGCAGCACGGCCTAATCACGCTCCTATTTCCTGCGTTCTTACGTTTCTTTGCTGTAAACTTGCATTATTCCATGACAGAGAGGGAAAATGCTAGAAATACTTAGCTGGTCCTGGCAACACCTGTGGGGAGAGTGAAACAGAGTTACATTTTCAGGTCTGTGACCTTTCATCCAAAATGGGTCAAGTAATTGGTTTTCAGCTAGAGCTGGATGGAACAAGGACAAGTTGATCAATGGACTGAGCAGTGGTAGAGGGAGTTTAATTTGAATAAATTTGAGATATTGCATTCTATTAAAACTAACAAGGACTGGGATTACGCAATTAATGGTCTGGTGCTGCAGAGAGACCAAGGCATTCAGGTCTTTGAAACTTGTGTCTCAGGTAGACAGGTGGTTAAGAACATGCTTGACACGCTTGCCTTCGTTGTTCAAACCTTTGAGTATACGAATTGGGACATCATTTTGAGGTTGTACAGGATGTTGTTGAGGCTCTTTCTGGAGTACTTTGTATAGTTCTGGCCGCCCTGACTTAAGAACGAGATTATTGAGCTGAAGAGGGTTCAGAAGAGATTTACCACAATGTTGCCGGGAATGGGGGGGGGGGTGTTAAATTATAAGGAGAGATTAGATGGGCTGGGATTTTTTGACTGGAGTGTAGGAGGTTGAGGAGTGACCTCGTAGAGCTTTACAAAATCATGAAGGGTGTACTAGCAAGTGTTCTCTCCAGGGTGGGGGAGTATATTTTTAAGGTGAGAGGAGAAAGTTTTAAAAAGGACACAAGTGTGTCTCATGTATGGAATGAACTGCTAGAGGAAGTGGTGGATGTAGGTACAAATACAATGTTTAAAAGACATTTGGATATGTACATGAATAGGAAAGTTCTGGAGTGATATGGGACAAACATGTAAACGTGGGAGTAGGTTAGATTGGAAACCTGGTCAGTGTGGATTAGTTGGACCAAAGGATCTATTACCGTGTTGTATGACTCTATGACTCTAAGTTGCAGATCTGTGGTAGGTTGAAAGACAGGAAAGATTGAGTGAAAGAAGAATTCATTTTTCAGCAACACAGAGAGTGGTGTCCTGCAAGAAAAGTACACGATGCATAAGCTCTATTGTGGGAGGCTGCTTCATCAGAACAGATGTGATGGAAGAATGGAATTGAGTCCTTACTGGGAATAGAGTTAGTGGGTGTGCAGCTGAGGTGGCCAGAGAGGTCATTGCGCTTTTAATGAATATTTGTTATCAGCCTATTTATAGAAATAGTGACAGAGAAATGAAGAAAGGGTAGGGAGGAGTCTGAGATGTACCACTCAAATTGAAACGAAGGTCAAAACAGAAGCAAGGTTGAAGAGTTTTCCCAGTCAGACTGAGGGCAAAATACTGCATGGATACAGTCATCAATGTGCTGGGGAAAGACTTAAAGCAGCAGGCCCGAGCAGAACTAGAACAAAACATTTTTGGCACATACCAGAAAAAAGGAAGGTGTTCTTGAATAACATTGCGGGTGCTGCTAACAGGGCCAGCATTTTTTGCCCATCACTAATTTCCCTTGACCTGAGTGGCTTTCTCGGCCATGTCAAACAGAATTACTTTTTCAGGCCTGTGATCTTTCATCCGAAATGGGTCAAGTTAAAAATGTAATTGGTTTTCAGCAAGAGCTGGATAGAACATGGACAAGTTGACCAATGAACTGAGGAATGGCAGAGGGAGTTTAATTTGGATAAATGTGAGATATTGCACTCTGTTTAAACAAACAAGGACTGGAAGTATGCAAGTAATGGCATGGTGCTGGGTTGTGTTGTCGAAACCTAGGGGTTCAGGTCTGTTAAAAGTTAGCCACATTGCTGTGTGTCTGGAGTCACATGTAGGCCAAACTAGGGAAGGACTGCAGATTTTCTGAGAAGGCATTAGAGACTAGCCAAATTTTAGGACAATCAATGGTAATTTTATGGCACCGATATTGAGACTGATTTTATACTCCAGTTTGATTCATTTCATTCAAATTCCAGCAGCTTCCATTGAGGGATTGAAACGTGGTTTGGTTTTCATTTTAGGAAGAAGCAGAGAGCCTTAAAACCATTGTGGTGGCAACTGAAGGTGTAGAGGGGTTAGGTTTCCATTCTAAAATGACGCTGATTATGGCCAGGAAAGTAGAAACTTATAAGTGATAGAGGACATCAGACGAGTCACAGATGTACAGCGATGAGAAATTCCATCAAATAGCAAGTTGCTGACAATTTCACTTCAGAATCCACCATTTGAACTCTTCTTTCCATCTGTGTTTTGGGACATTTTTTTAAAAGAAAAATCCACCAGTTTACTAACAGTAACTTAGCTTCAGCTACTTCTCTGGTAGTGTGCTAGATTTTTGGGCATTCAGGCTATAAACAACAGGAACCCTGTCAATTCCACTGAGTTTCACTTTGTTTCAGTATTCTGGAATGATGTCCCAATGCAGATGAATTGCGTCATATTTTAATTATATTTCCATGTAGGTTCTCCTCAGGCCATCTGAAATTGGCACAGGGTCCTGATTCCCAGTGATGGTAACAGGGAGCTCTGTTACTATTGCTGACTACCTCTGTAGAGAACAAGGCAGCCTGGCCAGAGATTGTGTGGAGGTTGCTAGTCATGGGTCCATGAGTGGACGTGAATCCAGCGTAGAAAATAGGGTCAACAATGTCTTCTACTCTACAACGGCAAGTGACATGATGCAGACTAATACGGGCATAATGGGATGCAAGCAGGAAGAGTTTTTTTACTTCTTACATGGATTGTGGGTATCACTGGCAAGGCCAACATTTGTGCCCACTTCTAACTGTCCATGAATTGAGTGGCTGATTATTCCATTTCAATGGGCAGTTACGAGTCAATCACATTACTATGGATCACATGTAGGTCAGTCTGAATAAGGCTTTCAAATTTCTTTCTGTAAAGCACACTAGTGAGCCAGTTGGGCTTTTAGAACAATTGAAGATATTTGTTAATGTTACTGAGATTACCGTTATATTTCAGATGTTTTAATTAAATTTTAGTTCTATCAGATGTCATTGTGGGATCTGACACTATCTCCCTAAGTTTGGTTTGAGCCTTCTGTATCTGATGGAACATGTGGACTTTATAAAGCTGTGGTTAGGCCTCATTTGGAGTACTGTGTCCAGTTTTGGTCCCCACACCTCAGGAAGGACATACCGGCACTGTCCAGCGGAGATTCACATGGATGATCCCTGGAATGGTTGGTCTAACATATGAGGAACGGCTGAGGATCCTGGGATTGTATTAATTGGAGTTTAGAAGATTAAGGGGAGACTTAATAGAAACTTACAAGATAATACATGGCTTGGAAAGGGTGGATGCTAGGAAATTTTTTCCGTTAGGTGAGGAGACTAGGACCCGTGGACACAGTCTTAAACTGAGGGGGTCAATTCTGAACAGAAATGTGGAGACATTTCTTCAGCCAAAGAGTGGTGGGCCTGTGGAATTCATTGCCGCAGAGTGCAGTGGAGATCGGGACGCTAAATGTCTTCAAGGCAGAGATTGATAAATTCTTGATGTCTCGAGGAATTAAGGGCTACGGGGAGAATGCAGGTAAGTGGAATTGAAATGCCCATCAGCCATGATTGAATGGTGGAGTGGACTCAATGGGCCGAATGGCCTTACTTCCACTCCTATGTCTTATGGTCTTATGGTCTTCTGGACCAAATGATGATGATTTGAAAGTTGTACCACTTGCAGGAAGATGTTGTTCCACACATCCAAAAGACACACAATCCTCCTTTCTGTCTACAGATCAAAACAAGTGCATGGAAGCGGGGTGTGAAGTGTCTTGGAAATGAGAATCCTGACACTGTGGAAGCGGAGACCGCAGAACTGACGAAACATGCTCATGGCTTACATGGTCTACTCTTATTTCCATGTTCCCTATTCATGTATTCAGTGAGCAGTGCAACTGCAAACCGTGAAACACCTTGAGACACTCTGTTAATTTAGAAGTGCAATTAAATGTAAGTTGTTGTTAAATGCTGAACTGACCTTTGCATGTAAATTAATTTTGGGTGATTAGAAGTGAGTCTGCGGTTTCTCTTGCTGGAGAGGCAAACACTTATTACAATAGGTATACCTCGTTCAGTTGCTGTCTCCATTCTTTTTTCTCACTGTCACGTGATTTTTAGAACCCTTTTAAAGCTAGGTTTGGCAGCACCCAATCATTACTCCTGGATTTATCTTGTCCTATTTTTTACTCAGTGTAATATTGGCACTCTCTTACATAAAGGACCTTGGCCACTGACATCAGTTTCTCATTCAACCAAATAAAGTTACAGTATAATATTGCGAGTTTAAATTGCTTATGTAGGGTGTGACTAACATGAAAAAAAACGGCATTTATTTCGGTAGTGTGATAATGAGTAATTTATAGTTATGGGAGTGTCACATAGTACATATCGAAGTTCAGACGGGAGAAGCTGCCATTTCTTTGAATAAGTCTGAAGTATAACCAGCTGCCTGTGGGACACAGCAGGTTAGTATTCTGTGGAATTACGTTATTTGTAACCTTATAGCTACTCATATCTTGGGCTTGATTTTGCTGGAGTCAGCCTCTGGAGGTACAGATTTCCCTGATCGAGGATTTCTCTATACGCTGACTGGATGGGAGTGTGAGCTGTTAAAAGGGCAACAAGACTGGCACAGCATCGGGAACCTCAGTCAGTGGTGGTACCATAATCATATCTCCTTAATCGAATAGAAATGTAGGAAAATAAGTATGGTTAGAGAAAGGTCGTTATGAAAGAAAGAGAAAAATGAAAGGGAAAAGTTTTTTTATTAAAAATACAGTCTTTGTAAAATCAACAATTGACTTCATGCATGAATCAGATTGAACATTTTAAATGGTCCCTTTCTAGACCAGAGAAATTAATTAGTATGGATTAAAAATATCATGTTATCAAAAATGTACTTATTATTCCAATCATAACTATTTACTGAGAAGATAATATGCAAATCCAATGAATTATTATGGCTAATCAGAAAGATCATGTAAACAAACAACTAAGTAGCATAGATCAACCAGCGATTTCTGGAGATTCACAACTCACAATGTATCTCTTATTGCCCTGAACATTCTGCTCCTTTTATGGGTTAATAATGCAAGGTGCCATTAATATGCCTTTTTCTTTTCTGGAGAAGATGCATCCTATAATTTAACTCAATGAAACCTATAAACATTGTGAGTTGGATCCGACAGGGCAGCACAGTGATTCAGTGGTTAGCACTGCTGCCCCCACAGTGCCAGGGACCTGGGTTTGATTCATATCTTGGGCAACTGTCTATGTGGAGTTTGCATGTACTCTCTTTGTCTGCGTGGGTTTCCTCCCATTAGCCATGCTAAATTGTCCATAGTGCTCAGGGCTGTGTAGGTGCATTAGTGAGGGGAAAGTGTTAGGTAGTAGGGTAGGGGAATGGATTTGGGTGGGATACTCTTCAAAGGGCCAGTGTTGGGCCAAATGGCTGGTTTCCACCCTCCAGGGATTCTTTGTATCTTCTATTCTATACGTACTGAAAAAGGAAAAAAAGAGTTTTCTGGTTCAGTGGCAGTATCTCTACCCCTAAACGCAGAGGCCTGGTTTCAAACCTCACCTGTCCTGGATGCGAGTCATAACATGTCCAAACAGGTTGATTAAAGTAAATATAGTACTGAAGTGTAAGTGGTAACAGGAATAAGATGTTTTCCCGTGATTAAAGCTTGTGTCTGAAACAGCTTGTTTAATTTTACTTTTGAGTTTTACTCAAGCTTAATATGTTGAAGAATCTGAAATACTCACCGCAGAGAAGTGCATTCAGTTGTATTGTTATTTCAGATGACAATGGAACCAGAGGGTGCAAATTTGAGAAATGGTGACTTGAACAAAGTGAAACAGAAGGAAAATGCTTTGGAAGATCCTAAGGAGAATCAGAGAAAAAAGTAAGTGGTGGAGTATGCAATAAAATTTCATGTCCCGATTTAATAGACTGTCAACATCATATACACAGGTCAATGAACTAACTTCATAAGAGTTGACTGATGACACCACTGTCATTCAGGTATCTTCTATTAGATAGGCTGATCCTATAATCGCATGATCCCAACAAGGAAATATGCTGATGGGCAGAAACAGGACTGCAACACTGGAGGCTTGATTCTTTAATGCATCCTCTCTTCAACATGGCTTCTCGCTGTGAGCAACGTATTGAGGATATATTTTCCATTTTAATTATCGAAGATTCAAATTTTATTTCAATGGTATGCCTTATATTCCAGGAAAGAACTTTAGCTTAACGTGTAGAAAAGAAGAATTTTCTTTTTCTGCAGGAGCTGTAATTTTCAGATATTGATCTGTGTTTCTATTATTACTGTAGAATATGAATTTGGAAAGCATGAATTAATTTCAAATGAGTTATTATTTAAACTATTTTGCATGATTACATATCATACTTGTAACCCCAAACTTATCAGTCATTATGTTCTCCTATTTTCTTCAAAATATTCTAGATTTATTGTCAGCAACAAGATTACAGTATATCCATGATAAACTGCCATATGAAAATCAGCATATCTTCCCTGTTCTCCATTCCGTCTGATTTCCTGTACAGTCAGTTCTCCTATAATGCAATGATTGCGTTCTTGTGCAACCCCAGGTTAAAAAAACCTGCTCCAGAAACAGCACTTAAAGTGTTGGCGATATTATTGCGTTACAGCCAGCACATGTTTTAAAAATTTGCATTTTAGAAACAGCGTCCCCAATTCATCAATCGTGTTATAGCAAATACATGCTGACAACATGCGCAATATAGCAGAATGACCTGTACTTGTAATACCAGTTATTGCTTGCCACAAGCAGCACATCTCACAAAATCAGAGTTCTAGTCCACATTTGTGGCAGGAACATTCTTTGCAGAAATGGGTTCTGTGGAGGAAAGATACTAAGGGAAAATAAAGGTAAACTAGGTCAACATTAAGAAATTCTTTGAGAAGTTGGGCAAAAGATATAAGGTGGACGTGGTTTTCAGATGAGGGTGAGAAGATAGCAGTGACACGTTTAGAAGGACTGCAGATTAAGGATGAAAAGGAGAGAAGTTGTGTCAGCTTTGTGGGGTGGAGTAGTTGATCTTGTTTAGGGGTTATATGAGAAATATTTAGGAAGGAATAGTCAGGAGTCAGGAGTAAAGTTCATGAATGTTGACACCGGAATGGGAGTAAGAATACAAATGTTAATGCAGGGAAAGAGAAAGTAAAATGGCCAACATGAACTGATGTAAAAGGAAGGAAGGATAGTGACAACAATAATTGGAAAGAATAGTGCCAACACTAACTGAGGGAGGAATCACATCTTTAAATGAACAGGAAGGAATAGATAAGAATATCGACAGTTTGAAAGAAGCATATTAATTTGAATAGGAAAATAATTGGCAGCTTTAAAATGGAACAAAGATAAGATGGATGCTAGCATGAAGTGAAAGAAGGACAGAATGGGTCACAATTCTACTTTGATTCTCTCTTTCAGTTCCATTCATGAAAGAGAAAAAATGTGGACGTTCTGCCTGAATATCTTAACTGACTGGCTGAGGAGGGTGAATATTTAGGTGGATTTTCAGAGGTAGTTGGTCTGTTGAAAACCCAAATCTTCTCGAGGGTGAAATTGATCTCGCGCTGCATACAAAGTCATAGTGTGTAGGCAGCCAACATTAGTTAATGGGCTGCAAATGTGTTTTCAGCTGTTGTGCATCAGCACAAACTACCAAATACACAGTCATTTTGTTTTTTCACTTTTCTTGTGGATTAAGAGTCTGTCAGTTGTGAAGTGTTAAATGTTTAAAATCAACAAATAACAAATTAAATATGATTCCCAGCCCAGAGCATTACCCTTGTATTGACCTTCTCCCATCTTCTCAAGCTTTGAGTGTTGTCATCTCCTGAGAAATTTAAAACATTGCTTCCATGTTGAAGTTGGAACAGTATTTATTTTAAAGTTCTGTGCTGTTATTTTCTAGGAGAAGCAAAGATGAAAAGAAAGTTGGAAATGTGCCAGCAGTTAACTCTCTTCAGATGGTATGTATACCTCGATATAAAGAATGTTTTATTTCATTGAAATTTCAAATTGAGACCTGCCTACAAGGTGTTGTATAAAACTCTTTCAGGCCTACTGAAATATTAACAATTACTGTATGGACATGTCTTTTGGACCTGTGTACTTCACATGCTCACTGTTCACATGCAATACTTAATCAGCTCTACAAGCACAATGTGACTTCTACAAAGTTAACCTCCTGCTGTGAATGGACTGAGCATTTGAAAAGGAATTCTATGAAATTTACTTTTTTTTAACTCGCAAAAGGTGTGCCTTCACTCAAAGGAGGAATGAGAAATATAGGAACATAACAGGTAATATCTGGACAGACAGGTTGAAGCAAATGAGTTGTTACAATGTAGTAAAGGCTACGTAATACAATTTTAAAGTGTTGTTGTTCATTAAAAATTATCACAGTACTGTTTAACTATTTTAGGTTAATGCCAGATGGTGCATTAGTATTTACTTCATTACATTAACCTTGAAATTCAAAAAGTCCCCACTTCCACTTTGTCTTGGAGAGGTAGTGCACTTCACAAACACCTTTAAATCAGATTCGTCCATGAAGTTGGCTCAGGAAACCTGAAAGTAATAAGGAGGCATGGCCAGTTCCAGAAAATAAGCGAGTTAAGTTGCCTTTTTTGGGGGTGAGGAGGAACAAGATATTTACCTCATCCTGGTACACATAAACCTCATCCTAACTTTATTTATAATAACCTTACTGGTAAATCCTTTTATTGCTTTCACTATTGTTGTTTATCTAGCTTTCTGTCCAAAGAGTTGAGTTGGTGAAGTGTTAGCAAAACTACATTTGGGATAAAATTACCCTAGCTCTATGTAAGTCACAAAATTCCTCTAATTTTAACATTGCAACCTTTGAAAATCTCATAGATCATGCAAGTGATAGATTAGAGCACTTACTGAATTCTAACAACTGAGGATATGTCGATGAATTGAGAGATTTAGGGGCCCATATTGTTACGATTCACTAGGATAGCGCATTAGAAATCAAGCCCTGCTATTTTTGGAGTCATCATAAAAGTGAAAACTTTTAAAAGAAATACACAAAATCCCAAAACAACCTGATTTTCAGATCCAGGTTGATAGAACACATGGCCCAACTTTCTACACTCAACAAAAGATCACTATTTATTACAGGCCATCCAATTCTAGCCACAGGTAAACAATTTGACTAAATTAAGTGAATGCTACAAATTAAAACACTAAGTTCCTTATAAATTCCCCCGAAAACACATAAGCAGACAAATATAAACAGGAACAAAACCTGGCTGGAGAGAAATCTGGGAAGACAGTTCCATAGCCTTTGTTTACAAAATCTACTGGATTGGTTCTTACTGATTTGTAGGTTTCTCCTCAGCCAATGTTTTTCTTCTTAACCTGGTTTCCACTGGTTTGCAAGTGCATAGCAGGATGGCTATTTGACTTATAAAAGACCTCTGACTTTGTCCAATTCAAAGTCACAACTGGGAGTGTCTGCTGAAGGAAAGATAAGCTGTTTTTTCTTCAGATTTAAGCTGGCTCACAGGAAAGAACAAAGAGAGAGAGAGAGTTTTTTGCTGTTTCAAATTTGTTGGTTTTTCTTCTGGTCCAACTAGCTTCTCTCTGTCTTGGTCACAGCCCAACCTGCTCAACTAACTGATCTTTGTTACTGAAAATTGGTCGCTTGTCCACAAAATGATCAGCATCACTTGTAAATGACCCTCCTACTCTAGTACATCTGCTCACTACTAAAACCCACAGTTATACAGACAGTGTTCATAATTCCTTTCTTTCACAACATGCAGCTTTGTAAAACACTGGTTTAAAAAATAAAGCAGTCCTTTCTCATTTCTGTCACAACTTTTAAAAGCACAAATATAAAAAAAAAGGATGTGGTCTTTACGTGCCTCCACCCTTAAGGGTATGAAATGTTATTTCAGCAATGTGCTCCTTTACAAAACAGGGAACATACAAAGAACACAACATAGTTGGATAGGTAGAAAAAAATAATCAAAAGGCTAATGGTATATTGGCATGAATTGTATTTTAAGAGGTTTGGAATGGAAAATGGTGAAAGTTATGTTACACCTACAGAGGTGCCACAGGAAGGACTGGCCTTGGAGAGGAACAGCTTGGAATGATCAAAATGGTAGTGGCTGAAAAGATTAGACATGAAGCTTGGATACATACATTAAACGTGTATCCTTTGAATATCAAAGATTAAGTGGTGGTCTAAATCATGTGTTTAAGATGCTCAAAAGTTATAGAAAAAGAGAATCTATTTAATCTGATGGAGGAGTCTGGAACAAGTGAGCAGTTTCTTAACATTAAAGCCAGGCCCCTTAGGGATAAATGTAAAAAAGAATTTTTTTTACAAAAGGCAGTAATAACTTGGGTTTCTCTCCCCCATGAAGTTACTGGGTCTAGAGCATTAGAACATCTTCAAAACTGAGATTGAAAGGTATTAACGAATATATAATTAAGATGGGACATAAAGTTAAGAAGCATCTACCATAATTAAATTGAATGCTGGAATAGGCTTAAGGAGCTAAATAATGGATTTCTCTTCTTAGCTTTCTCATTGTGATCACAATTCTAATATTAACAAAAGAATTGGATGATTTCTTTACCTTTCTTTTAAAAACCAACATGAGAAATAAGCAGAAAAAAAAACAAAAGAAATGTCTGTTTGCGCTTATTGCATGTAAGCAATATAACACAATTTAAATCTTGCTGCACAATGTTTGCCAATTATTTGACATTTGCAATTTACTTAATACAGTAACTCGGAAAATCCATCTTGACTATCATTTTGGTACAACACAAAGTTTGGGGAATGATGTTTATATATTTTCGTAAAATTCAGATAAGAGAGATGAAAGACATCTATTTTGCACATCTCTTAGTTTCGTTTTGCAGATGGTCTGGATATTTTACTGATGGTAGTTGGAATTATAGCTGCAGTGGCTCATGGAATGTGTCTACCATTATTATCAGTTGTTTTTGGAGATATGACAAATGGATTTATATGCAAAGCTGCCAATTCAACCTGTAAGTAGCTTTCATCTTTTTGGAAAGATTTTCATACTAGTACATTTTATAAATTAACATTTTGTTGCTGTAAAGAGGAGACAGAATTGATGGGTACTAAGCACTCTACTTGAAAAAAACAAGATGAAAGCTTACTAAAATATTGAAGTCAGCAGGTAGTTTACTAACTTATTAATTAAATCACTTGCCATGTAAATTGTTGATGGTAATGGTAGCTTCAAATATCTGGACTATAATTAAAATTTAGGAAGTTAGGAATGGGAATGAAAGTTAGCAAAGATTCTTTGCAACTACTGCATAATAGTTCCATGAGTAAGTTATTATTAAGAAAGAAGTAATTACATATAGTAGACAATCAGATGCATTTCTGGGAAGAGGCATGATATACTGGCTAGGCAGTAGCTTACCACCAAAGGGCAAGCTTAATGATTTTTTCGTGTTCTGAACAATTCTTATATTTAAATCGAGAGGTTTTAGCGTTTTATTCTCAAAACTGGTCACTTTCAATGGAAAAAATATCACATACATGACAGGATCTTTGAGAGAAATTCAGATATTTTGGAGAGCAGAATTTTTTCCATTCTAATATCATTTAGAAATGATTACTATATTATAGGAAACCATTAATAATCAGTAAGTGATAGAACCCTTTTTCTACATTTTTACATAGAACAAATATCAATATTTTAGACAAATGCTACATTGTGTATGTAGTATGAATTATTTGTGAGATGTTTTACGCAATAAAGGTCAAATTAAATTGCAACATACAGCATGGACAATGCATTCTATCCCCAGCAGTAAGTGTAATTAGAAAAACATTTTAATGGTTTTATTCCTTGATGGGTAGCAAAGTGCAGCTTAAGCTATTTTTCTTGGAGTAATGTTAAGCAACAATACAATAAAAGGTAGCCCATTGCATTTTGTGACATTAGATTTCATAACTCAATTGCCCTTTGCCAAGTCATGCCTTTGCATTTCATTCAGACTGTGGGAGTCAGAAGATTTTATTTACAAAATAAATGATTAATTTCCCAGCCTGGAATACCCTCCTTTGACCTTTTCTGCTAAATTGATTACTTCTGAAGATCAGAAGTGGGGATGTTCTCTGATGATTTCATGATGCACAGTACCATTTATTACTCCTCAGATTTTGGAGCAGTCTGTGTCCATACACATAAAGAACTGGGCAACAACCAGGTTTGGGTTGATGAACAGCAGGCAATAACCCTTGTATGTGTTCTTCACACACAGATCTCTGAGGTAGGGGGCTCTGTGACAGAAACGCTACAAACTAGCAGTGAGTCTATTAGAAAGTAGTGACATACAAATGATTTGAGGGGATGAAGAGTTGGGGGGGGGTGTGGAATATCTTGTAGGTGTCAGCGTGACATGGCCTATGATAAGATGGGTGGCAGAATTGGTTGAGAAGTCTGGTGAGGAGCATCTTGACGCATCATTTAAGTTTTTTGACAAGTGGCGCAGAGAATTTCATGCTACGCAATGGTGAGTTATCTATCAAGGAGTTTATTGATTGTTAAATACCTTTTAAATGGTCCAACTCACCTCATTAATATCTAGCTTTCTAGTTTACCAAACTTGCCAAATAAACTAGATGTCAAAAAACTCGGTCTGGATACCTGATGAATTCAGCCTGCTGCTTGCTCCAGAAGATCTCAATGCTAGAAGTTGTTGCCAATATCTCAGGGCATGTTTCATGGGCAATGGTTGCACTGCACATTCATAGATGTTGGCATACATGTGCCCATCTCTAAGAAATCTCATTGTACATCTCCAGCGCACTTACAAGATGCTTTATCAATTCAATACTGCACAGTGGGCTATATGGACCCAACTCACGTAAATTGCCAGGTTGAATCTTTGGGCTCTGTACTTGCGGTCATTGTGCTCACTCACTCTGAACCAACCTGGATGCTCACAGTATCCCGACTTTGAAATGCTTTACCTTGCCATTGTGCGTTTTGACCCTTCACCTAGAGCGACTAGGCTTCTGTCTTGCCTTACTGTTCAGTGCAGACATACAGGCAGGAGGTTTGTCATGGCTATGAACAAGCCTCAGAGAAATCAAGAGGGATCTTCTTTGCTCAGGGTTTTCCAACAGAGTAAGGTGAAGGACAGCCTCTAACATTACTCCAAGGTCAGCTGCTCAGAGTGATCAGAGTCAGGAACCTCTCCACAGAACATGATGTAACATGATTCAAAATAATTAAGTGTTAGGCCACAGTGTAGACAGAATATTATCATAAATAAATATTTCGGTTATATTTTCTGCAATGTAATTGTATTCTTATCATGGTTGATTACAGTAAATATGACAGACTGTGATGATACACCCTTTGAAGAACAAATGGCTAAGTGAGTGCAATTGTACAAATAACTTTTCAAAATATGGTAGTGACAAGATATATAAGCAATTGTACTGCATTTCTGAAATTACCACACTGATTTAGTGGAAATTATTATACAATAAAATGACAAATCTCCTTGCAGACTTTACCAATTCTCAACTGTTTAATTTTTTAAAAATTACAAACATAAGAAACAAAAATAATTGTATTCCTTACTTTTATAGAAGATATTTTCAGAAACAAAACATTCATTGTTTCCACCCCAGGTTTTCTTATTACTATGTTGCAATTGGAGCAGGAGCACTGCTATGTGCTTATATCCAAGTTTCTTTTTGGGTTCTGACTTCAGCAAGACAGACGAGAAGACTTCGAAAGTTATTTTTGCACACTTTACTAAGAAGAGAGATTGGATGGTTTGATGTTAACCCAGTTGGACAACTCAATACACGTCTTACAGCGTAAGAATGATATTATATTTTCAATCTAGATAAACAAGTGCATTTTTCCTCAAAATGACTGTTGCTGTTAATGACAGCATCTTATTCCACTGAAATTTATTGTGCTTTTTCAATGACTAGAGACATCAACAAAATCAATGAGGGAATTGGGGATAAGATTGGACTTTTGTTCCAGTACATCGCAACTTTTGCTGGAGGCATAATAGTTGGTTTTGCAAGGGGATGGAAGCTAACTCTGGTAATTCTGGCTGCCAGCCCTCTCCTCGCGTTATCAGCTGTGCTGTGGTCCAAGGTAAGTGCTAACACCATAAAAATCTTAAGGTAATCTATAAAATACAAGAACAGAGCAGAACTAAACACAAATTAAATCAAGTCAAAAATACGCGTGATGTAAGCTGTGATATAAATAGAATTCTCAACACATAATTAAAATATTCTTAGTCGGTTATTTAACGAGGGCTGCGTTTTTGCAGCTTTCCCTTCGTGCCTGCTTCAAGGCTCACTGCATCCTTGCCTTGCCTTGTCTTTTTACCCTCAGCTCTTTTAGCAAGAGGATAAAGGCTCACAGTACTTCTGCCTTGAGTTGATGTTTAGTACAGACACTATGCCAAGCAACTTGCCATGTCAACAGTAATCAGTCAAGGTGGTGAACATATTGCTATACCCCACCGTACTGCATCAATCTCACATGTGTAGTAAATGCCAGCAGCATATATGGCAAAGACACTGCATGAGCTTTAACCAAATGGCCATGCCTCAGAATCTAAGAGGAGTAGTCCCCCCGGTGGGGCTGCTGTCAGTCAAGAGGTTCTGATTCAGTAAATCAAGGGCATCGTCCGATCTCAGTCCAGGGTGTAGGAGACTGCTTGGGGTCGAGACAGACAAAGTGTCATTCACAGTGCTGGTCCTGGTCAGTCCTGCATGTCCAGTGCAAACAGTCGCAGGGGTTAATCAGGCAAGGAGCCGAACACAGATCAGTCAGCAGTCTGGTCACTCCCTAGTTGGGGCTGTGCCTTGAAGTTGATAGGGACTGGGGCTTGGTGGAGGTTGTCGTAGTCCTGGGATCAATGGAATGAAAGTCAAGGGGAGTTATCCAAGGACACTGCTGTGGTGCAGAAATTGGAGAACTTAGTTCTAGGGATTGGAGACAGCATGCCAAGAGCAGAGCAGACAAAGGGAGGAAACTCCTTATGACAAGGGAGGGAGATGATAGTGAATTGGAGACCCTGGGTTACTGCAGGCAGAATGGAGGTCATTGGCAGTCAGAATCACCCTGGCCTCACAGAAAATGGAATGCGCCAAGCATTGTTAGGAATAACTAAACTGCAGCACCTGGACTTGGGAGTAATGTTGAGAGGTGCCGATATAATTCCAGGAGGAGTGTGGGAACATGCAGAGGGTGGTGTGTATATGGAATGAGCTGTCAGAGGAATTAGTGGAGTCCGGCGCAACTACAACATTTGGGTATATGAATAGGAACGGTCTAGAGGGGTATGGCCCAAATGCTGGAAACTGGGTCTAGATTAGGTTAGGATATCTTGTCAGCATGGACGAGTTGGACCGAAGGATCTGTTTTCATGCTGTGCATCTCTATGACTCCATGTGTAGGATCATTTCTAATTGGCTGGTCAGGAAGTGACAGGTAGAAAAAGACATGGAAGTTTATCATGGCCACTGTTTACAGTCTGAAACTGAGACCCACTATACTAAGTGCAATCTGTGTTGTCTTTCATTTTCAATTGACTAGAAAATGAGCATTGCAAATTGAAAAATGGCTATGACCACAGCCAAAGATGGCCACTGAGGTGTCAGCTACATTGAACTATTATGCAACTGGCTTTTTAAGTGCACTCCAGACAGTGTGCACCATATAATCCAAACATGCTGTGCTCTGCACCTGTAGGGCAACCAAAATGTGGATGTGATAAGTTCTGAAGAGTTGGAAGAGCAGAAACAGTTTTCCAAAAACAAAAATGACAACATTGAGCAGGAGGAATATTACTTCAGGCATGACAGGGTACATCAAGCATTACCAACCAAACAGGATTAATTGATACCTGGTTCCAGTGGATGAAAGCTGAGCGAAGTGAGCATTCATTAACTGTAGATTTACTTGAAAGGCACACAGTTCTGTTCTGTTGCTAGGTGTAATTTCAGCTTTTTGGTTTGCTTTTTGTTTGCTTTTGAACATTGAGAAGATGCTGGGTTACACTGGGGGAAGAGTAGCACTGAGTTACACAAAGTTTTATGGTGGGTTGAGGCTAAGCTGAGTGTGTTAGTGCTTAAACACCACAGTTGTAAGAACATTCACTTCTATGTGCAATGAAGTGTCAGCTGTGCCACCTATGTGCCTGGAGAAGTGTTTGTTACACAGGATGCGTCTTATAACTTTTAGCACTCACTCACTTGAGGTCTGCCAGCCTTTGTGGCTTACATTTCTTTTTAGAGAGGAGGGAGGGTCAAAGAGCTTGTTATGTTTGGAAGCACTGAATAGTCAAGAGGGTGGAAATATCATTGTGTAGTACCGCGTTACATCATGGCTTACACTTGCAGCATGTGCCAGCAGCTCAAGTGGCAAACACACTTCAAATAATTGACCATGCGTGAGGTTTGAAGGGGAGCAATTGTTAGTAGAATCAATAAGGAGTACAGTCAGTATCGGAATATGGTCACAATCAGTCATGGGGCTCGTCTGATTGCAGACCAGGTCCTGTCCAATGCTGCAGGTCAAGACAACCTGGGGTCCAAGGGTTACAGCATCAGTCGGGGTGCTGAGGAGATATCAGTCTGCTCAGTTCCTGCAATGAGATGAAGAGAGGTATAGGATGCAAATGGATGGAAGAATGCAGGAGCAGGAGAGGTGGTCATGCACCTGAGTGAGTGAAAGGGAAACATAGAAGGTAGAAAGAGTAAGTAGTTTGAGAGGTTGAGGTGTGTGAGAGCTATTGAATGGATGAACTGCATGCATCTAGGATAATTGGTGAGAGTGAGTGTTGAGGCAATACTGAGGAGATAGTGGCCTTATCTATGTGATATGCAGAAAAACATTGTCGTTCTTTTGTACTGCTAGGCATTTCTTCTAACCCAGGTCACAGAAATGACCTGGGATGCTATTAGTGTCCAGACTGCTTGTGTCTAGTGACGTAACCTTCTGCAACAGGATAAAGGACAACCCTCTTCTCCTATACCCCATCTACGAATATCTCCAGGTCTCCGTATGTAAAACAGGGTGTGAGTTTTGCTCTCTGCACCTTCTATTGTATAATAATGACAGGCAGATCCTAGCTTGCAGCACTTGAAGTGATGTGCAGCTGAGCTTTAAATATGATGTCAGTGACATGAGGTCCCAGTAATGGTGAGTACGTCTGCCTCTCCAGCTGTAAGATTCCCCAAGAAAAGCATCAAAAAGCCTGGCTGTATAATTAATGAAGTGAAGAAAGGAAGATTGTGTTCAAAAGCTGTTCTGAGCCATGGTGGACTGGGCCTATGATTCTCACTCCACAGCAGTCAAACTGATAAAGGGAAAGTCCATCCCTTTGTTTTATATAGGACTGTATGTAAAGGCAAGATTTTGGACCAATTTATAATATTATAGCATTGTCATTAGATAACTTTATGACTTGCAGCATGTTCAAATATTTTAAGCTTTATGTTCATAACCTCAGCTTTGGTGTTTTCTGTGTTCAGCTCACAGTCTCCTTCACCAACTTGGAAATGACAGCTTATGCAAAAGCTGGAGCTGTTGCTGAAGAAGTCTTGGGGGCAATCAGAACGGTGGTGGCATTTGGAGGTCAAAAGAAAGAAATTGAAAGGTTTGCATTGTGACTTTTGCCAATTATCAACCAGTCTTCCTTGTTCAATTGTGAGACTTATTTTTCTTCTCTCTTCATGACCTCTTAAGGTACCACAGGAATTTAGGGGAAGCAAAGAAAATTGGTATAAAGAAGGCGATTACTGCCAATCTGTCAGTTGGGTTTGCCTACTTTATAATATTTGGATCTTATGCAATTGGATTTTGGTATGGAACCACTTTGGTTCTTGAGAATTCAGGATATACAATTGGAACAGTTCTCACTGTAAGTATAATAATATTAACTAACATTCTACATACTAGCCTATTTATTGAATAGTACAGCTGTTCAACTGTTAGAGGCTTTATAATCAAGGCCTAACTGGTCTGTTCAGCTATTCATTCCCACAAAATGAATTCCTACCCAATCTCAACAGTAATGCTTTCATCCTTGTTGGTCTTCCATTGCATCATGTGCTCTTTAAGTAAAACGTGCAGATTGACAAAATTAAAATGCCAACCGTCGATAATACTAGAAAAGTTTCATTGCATTAATTTTAAAATACATATTTTTAAGAAATTTGTCAACTTGGGAAGGGATGGACAGCTGGGAATAGAAGATCTTCCATCGATTATATATCCATATATTGAAAAAACAGAGGTGCGGTAGGATATGTCATAGGCAGCTGGTTGTATTCTGCCAGTTTGTCACCTCCTCCAAAGTAATCAATCATAATATTCTCTCTTTAACACTAGTTTTTGGATATGGATTTTTAATGCCATACTTGGGATGTTTTATAAGTTCTTTGTTTTGCATTTATATTTTTAGATTTTTTTCTGCGTCACCTTTGGAACATTCTCTATTGGTCAGACAGCACCCTATATTGAAGCATTCTCTAATGCCAGAGGAGCAGCATATGAAATCTATAAAATACTAGATGAGGTAAAGAAGGAAATGGAAAATTGTACTTCTGCTGTGCTGTATGTTAAAATAGTAGCATTTAATTCATGTGAAAACATTGGAGAAGTTTTAGATTAGATTTAGATTTTATTTTCATGTGTACTTAAGTACAGAAGTACAGGAGTACAGTGAAAACTGTATAATGTCACCACACATGGTACCATCACTGGTATAAAGGTTACCTCTGTTAAAAAATACTTAGGTACAAAATAGGAAAAGAAGCAAAGTTTAAATACTTGACAAAAAAGTTAAGCATTCCCTTAATAGAATAAATGGAAAAATATCTTATTGCAAAAATAAAGCAACTATTTATGTATTTTGAAGGAATGCAATTTTATAATGGAAGTTGAAACATTTGAACCATTCCATGAGAGATGTTGTTGGTTCAAGTATGCTTGCTAATGGTATTCAATCTTCCTACAAAAAAAAATACAAAAGAGTGTATCTCATTTGATGTATGAATATGAGTAATAGAAACTTGGCTGATGCAGATAGAGATTGATTCAAAATGGAACTATGCAAATTAATAAGCAAGTTAAGAAATAGCAGATGATTTTTAATAAACAAATGCATGGAAACCCATGGAAATATATTTTGTACACAGTGACTGGAAGTATATGACTAGAGTTGGAAAAGAAAACTGCGCATTGATAGACTCTTCACTGAAACTGTCTAATCATTACACAGATCTGATCTACAGATACCAGGATAAATCTTAGAACTTTTAATTTTAAGTCAAAGCTAACCATTTATACCTTCCTAAAGTCATTAGAATTCTATGCTCAGCTTTGGCTATCTTGCTTCAACTAGACTTTAATTTGAATAGAAAAAATGAACACAATGTGGGGTAGTTTTCCCAATAAAGGAGAGCTAGGTTTGGGTGAGTGCAGGGAATTAAATCCTTAGAAATTGCCATCAGGATCCCAACATAACCATCAATGCCTCTGGGTTACTACCAGTGGACAATCCATTGATCTCTTGAATAAGTAATTAAGATTATTAGGAAGCAGATTAAGATATTTTTAAATCTCAAATTGTCCAATGTGGAAGGTGGGAACGCATTACCAATGGTTGATAAGGCATCTGGAGGATTAACATACTGTCCTCTTTCTCTCCACTACCACACCCTAGGTCTCTACCTCTTCCTAACTTCTGCACTCTCCTTGCCAAAACAGGCAGGTGTAAATGTTCACAATTGGTTCTATATAGAGAAAGGATTGCCATTTCTAGAGGGTGATTGTGAGGCACAGGTGTAAGGGGACAGTAGCCTTAGTCTTAAGTATTCCTGATGAAGGGCTTTTGCCCAAAACATCGATTTTCCTGCTCTTTGGATGCTGCCTGACCTGCTGAGCTTCTCCAGCACTACTCTAATCTTAGTCTAAGTATTGACAGGTGACTTGGGATATGAGGAGTTAGGAATAAATGGAGCTGTTATGAAGCTTGTTGTGCAGAAGGATGCTGGGAAAGTCACAGCATGAGGCTTGACACCTGTAAATGTTATAATACTCCACTGTGATGGTCGCTTGAGGCCTGGAATCTTCTTCCTGCATTGTGTCTCAGTGGAAGGGACCGCATTCTTCATGCTGACTTCCTTGGTCACTTTCACACATAGCTTGCTTGCTGATTCTCTTCCTCCCATCCTTGGGAAAGCTTACTTCGCAGTAACACCTCAGATCATATACCCCCTTGTTCACCCCAGCTAACAGTGAGTGAACCAAGTGCAATCTTCCCTGAGCTCCCCTGCATTTCTAGAGTTGCTGCAACATTGAAAATCCAAGAACCGATGTCACATTCAAACCCATGCGATAGTCCCTTGAATTAAAAATCCTTTCTTTGGCAAACCCAGTATCCCATGCCGCTCGCCCTCTCTGATTATTCAGAAATTTCAGAGGCAAGATGTTACTTCCATCAGTCTCCTCCATGGGCAGGAGTTACAGGAAAGCTTCCTCCTCCATCATTCAGGTACAGACCCGCAAATAGTCTGACTGTTTTTGACAGGGACCAAGTGTGGATAAAACTGCCCAAAATGTGCCAATGAATGGAGGATCAGTGGTCAGCACTGCTGCCTCACAGCGCCAGAGACCCAGGTTGGATTCCAGCCTCAGGCCACTGTCTGTATGAAGTTTGCGCATTCTCCCCGTGTCTGCGTGGGTTTCCTCCGGGTGCTCCGGTTTCCTCCCATAGTCCAAAGATGGGCAGGTTAGATGAATTGGCCATGCTTAATTGCCCATAGTGTTCAGGGGTGTGTAGGCTAGGCGCATTAGTCAGGGAAAATATGGAGTAATAGAGGAATGGGTTTGGGTGGGTTACTCTTCAGAGGGTCAGTGTGGACTTGTTGGGCAAAAGGCCTGTTTCCAAACTGTAGGGATTCTACGAGAGAAAGAGCATTACCAAAGTTCTGATTTAACCATAGTTGGAGTATGGTGAATTTGTCAATTTGACAAGTCTGGGAAGCAGTGGAAATACAGTAGAGAATGTAGAGATACTTAAGTTAGGATTAAATACATACTTTATCAGATGGCGATTAACTTCCAGCCAGGGGCAGAATTTTGCAGTCTTCTGTCAGTGGCTTTGTAGATGGGGCTGGGAGAGGGAGGTCTGTCCAAAATCCTTGGGTGGCCTTCCTGCTGCTCTGTCTACCCTCAAAACTGGCCAATTCATTGTCACTTCTTGTCCACCCTCAATTTGAAGGGGGTATGTGGAATTCAGGGGCAGGGTAGCTCGGCAAGTCATCCGGCTTGGACCTCGGCCACTAATGGATGTTAGTCCTTCAAGAGCCCCTGTTGTAAGTCAGATGCACCCCTCAGAGATTTGACTCCTCGCCTCATCTGTGGTCTCCTCTTCATGACCCTTCCCTCTTCTCCACAATCCCTTAATCCATTCCCCTGCCCATGGTTTGACTTTCCTTCCTATACAATCCTCTGCACTTACTTGGTCCGCAACTCAGGGAGTTGGTTTCTAGGGATTGTTTGTGACCATTGCCATCCCTGGAAGTGCTGGCTGGGAGTACAGCATTCTGAGGTGCTCCTTTCTCCCAAGTAAGGGGCACAAGTCCCATCTCCAGCCAATCAACTTTGCTCAGTGTGATAACTGGCTTGGGGGCCATTATGATCTGCAGGAATGGGCTCACCAACAACTCTTTGATTGGTAGACAGGGAATCCTACATCTGGAGAAGCCTGCTCCAGATCTCAAAATGATGAAATTTTGAAAATGGAACATGGTAGAAAATCCAGAATTAACAGTGGTGCTTCAGAGAAAAGTCACAAGGATAACTGCAAATATCCAGAACAGGGGAGGAATCGGTTAGCACTCAACTCTGTCCCAAAACCATGAGGTATAACAGGAATAAAGAGAGCAATTGCTGGGAACTCAGTAGGTCTGACAACATCGGCAGAGAGAAAGCAGTTCACATTGCGAGTCCAGTGACACTTCTTCAGAACTGATGGTAGCTGGGAAAGGTACAACTGAAGTAAGTGTCCAAAGAATTAAGCTTGAGGACCACCAAAATTGGTCTTTTCGGCAGGGTCTTTAAGGATTGCTGGATTGACTGCCTATCTGCTGATAATACTGACCACAGAATGTATGGCTGATATCTTTCTCAGATGGGAGCCCTAGGTGCCTACACAATAGTCTTTACCATTTAGTACGAAGATCACTTTTGTTGTGACACCTGCATATAACATCTACCATACTAATGCTTTATGCATGGAAAACAAGTAAAGCACCAACAAATTTCTCAACCTCGGTCTGTGCATTATTGTCTAGGCTTCTGCATCCCTTGTTCAGCAACCAAACCATGACAATACTATCAACATTAGCAAATGAAACAGCTCAAAGAAGAGTTGGGTCATTAAGAATCCTGTTATACAATGAAGCTAATGCATAATTTTCATCTTTTAAAGCTTAATTTTTCACAGCAACATTGATCATTTGCCTGTAGGTAATTAATGATTAACTAAAGCGCAATCTGAAAAGTGTAGGAACAAAGGTTACTTTATATTGCTTGGATATGCCGACGTAAATCAAAACAAGGATGTTCGTTAATTTAGACAAGAACAAAGCATAGTTTTTTGTGAAATATTTTTGAAACATTGAAATCAAAATGTCAGGTTCAAAATATGAGCAGTAAGATATTATTGTCAAAGGCAAAGATGTGAATTGCACTTCAAACAGAAAATAAAGTGGAGAAGTAATTATGCTGCCTGTTGGTCAGTGCCAGTGTGAGGCCAAAGAAAGGTTTAACAGAGTTGTCTGGGTGAGAAAACTATCAAGGAAAGTAGCTCTTTTCCAATAATTTTGTGAAAAAGGGCCAAGGCCTTGAAGTAAAAGATCAAGATTCACAGTAAAGGAGACCATTGATGAGGGAAGGTTGAAAATAAATATGAACTGAAGCAGTGACAAGAGGAAAATAAGCTTCAATTTAAAAACCGAAGCTTATAAAAGGGTGGAAAGACTGAAAAATTTTACTGATTTTAGAATGTTGATGTTGTGGAAATAGTGTTGCAAAACTATGAAACTAATATTTTTTAAAAAACTGTAATGAAAATGTCTAAAGTTTCTGACTGTTTAACATGTTTTGCTGCTAGTGATCTACATTTCCAGAGCCTGTGTTTTATGGGGTTGAGATTACTTTCCAATAGACGTTGTTTAGTTTCAAACTAATGATAATTTTTAAGACTTATTCTCTCCCTTCAGACGTTGTATCTTTGGTTTGGTTTTCTTTTTCAGAAATCTGCCATAGATGGTTTCTCAGAAGAAGGATATAAGCCTGATCAAATTAAAGGAACAGTGGAATTTAAGAATGTACATTTTAATTACCCATCAAGACCAGATGTAAAGGTATCAGAATTTCTTTTTCACATTTGCAACAAAGCTCAGGGCATAAGAAAATGTGTTTAATACTTCTGATTTTAATGGATTTCTAATATTTGAAGTCTCTCTGTATTTAAAATAAATTATGAAAGGACCAGCGAGCTCTGTTGGTTAGAGTGTGCTGCACTAAAATGCCAATTTCACAAGTTAGATCCCTATGCCGGCTGAGATAACTCTTGCAGCTTGCCTTATTGTCTTGCCCCATCTTGGTATCATTGCAATAGCTGATACCTGCAAAACACTTGTTTCATTAGTAGAAAGAGAAACTACTTTTGTGAAACAGAGATATCCAGTTTAGGTGCTTTTTTTTCAACTTACAGAATGTGGGTACCTCTAACTAGGCCAGCATTTATTACCCATCCCTAATTACCCAGCGAGCAGTTCAAAGTCAACCACACTGCTGTGGGTCAAGTCACATGTAGGCCAGGCTAGGTAAGGATGACAGTTTTCCTTCCCTAAAGGGCATTAGTGAACCATGGGTCATGGTAAATTGCCCATAGTATCCAGAGATGTGTAATTTAGATGGATTAGCCATGGGAAATGTAAGGTTACTGGGAAAAGTGGGGGTTGGGGTCTGTGTAGGATGCTCTTCAGAGGGTCAGTGCAGACTTGATATGTCAAATGGCCTGCTTCAACACTGTAGGGTTTTACGATTCTATGATTCTAAACAGCATAATGTTTTATGTCTAATTGTAGACTGGTTTTACAAAAATAACACAGCAGGACCCAGAAGATTGCTAAAATTACTTTTTTAAAATGTACATTTTTTTTAGCTGTTAGTATGCAACTAACTTGACTTCTCTCTTTCCGCAAATTTAACCATTAGAGTGACTATTTAGCCATTAGAGTGATGCAGTTCACACAAGTGCTGCTCTGAAAACGCCATAGAATCCCGACTGTACAGAAAGAGATTATTTAGCCCATCGTGTCTGCAGCAATTCTCCAAAGAGCATCCCACCAAGTCCCCTCTCCATCCCTGCATTTTGCACAGTTAACCACTTAGCCTGCACAATCCACCTAACCTGCACATCTTTGGACTGTTCGAAGAAACCAGAGCACCTTGAAAAAATGCAGCCAGACCTGGGAGAATGTGCAAACTCCACACAGTCACCCAAAGCTGGATTCAAACCTGGGTCCTTTGCAATGTGAGGCTGCAGTGCTAACCATTGAGCCACAGTCATTGAACAGCAAACATCTTGGGGAATTTGGGCTCTTTCTATGAACAAGTCGTAACATAATCATTACCATTTCAACAGTTGCAAAGAGCAATGTTTGAAGCTGGAACATGCCTGCCACGTAATTCCTTTATCCAAATGTTGCAATGGACTGGATCATTAAAGTTAGCTTTGCATTTTCTGTCTTTCAGGAATCTCACTGTATCCATGTACAGTCATCAAAAACTAAAACATAATTGTTCAAAATAAAAAGTAAGGCAATGTCTATAAAGGGAAGAAGCTGGTGATCCAAAACATTCAACCCTTTACATGTGCCTCTTTATATATGCTGACTGTACATCTCCAACACTTCCTTTCTACTTTTTACTTTTTACACTGACCCTTTGAAAAGTAACCCACCCAGACCTATTCCCTAACTAGTCTACATTTCCCTGACTAATGCACCTAGTCTACACATCCCTGAACACTAAGGACAAGTTAACATTCCGAATCGACCTGACCTGCATATCTTTGGACTGTGGAAAGAAACCAAAGCACCTGGAGGACACTCATGCAGACATGGGGAGAATGTACAGTCATCCGAGGTGGGAATCAAACTTGGGTCCCTGGCACTGTGAGGCAACAGTGTTAACCACTGAGTCACTCTGCCACCCCCCTGTTGTAGTTTTATAAAAAGATTTATCAATCACCTGAAGGTAGATTGTCACTAGCCATTTTTCATTGGTTCAGCTTAAGAAGTCTGGTATAGATCTGCAGAAACAGATCTAATTTGAGCTTCCCTTTTTGATGTTGAAAATAAAGGCTAAATTCTTTAAACATGCCACACAAATACCTTACTGAATTTAGCCCTACTGAAAACATTTACACCAACTATTACATCAAGAAATTGATCTTGAGATGGCAGTTCTGCTGCTTTGTTAATTCCTTGGTATGGTCCAATCCTGGAAATGCCACAGACAGCCTGAAATTTCCATTCTACCTCCATCACTTTGAATGTTCAAAGAAAATCTGAACATGAGCTGTTGCCATAACATCTGGACACCTGGGCGCTTTAGAATATTTGTTTTCAGTGGCTTTTAATTGAACTTCATGCTATGTTAAATCATTTTAGTCCATCAGCAAAGCACTGAAATTGATTGCTTTGAATGTTTCTGTAGATTTTAAACGGCCTACAGTTGAAGATTAACAGCGGACAGACAGTAGCTCTGGTGGGAAGCAGCGGCTGTGGAAAAAGTACCACCATTCAGTTGCTACAGAGATTCTACGATCTCCAAGAAGGATCGGTGAGAAACTAGATAGTCTCTGATCTCTAAATAGTTAATAACCTAAAATGGATTAACAAAGTAATCAGTTGTCCTAAGTAGTTGCTTGAGCCTTATATGTACTGTGTAAAAGGTATAGGATCGACTGCTCTTCATGTTGCTGGCTTTGGTTAGTCACATTTCATATTCACTTGCCTGGATGAGTGCAGCTCCAAAAACACTTAAGAAGCTTGCTACCAGCCAAGACTTGATTGGCATCACAGCCACAAACTCTCATTCCCTCCACCAGTAATGCTCAGGAGCAGCAGGTGTATATCACTAACAAAATGCACTTCAAAAATGCTTGGACAATACTTTCTGAATCTACAACCATCTCCATTAACAAGGACAAGAGTACCAGATACTTTGGAACACCACCATTTTCAAGTTCCTTTCCAAGCCACTCACTATCTTGACTTGGAAATATACTGTCATTCCTTCATTGCTGCTGGGTCAAATCCTGGAATTCCCTTCCTAATGCATTATATGTTCACCTACAGGGTATGAACTGCAGTGATTCAAGCAGGCAGTGCACCACCACCTCCTCAAGTTAATGGGCAATAAATGTTGGCCCAACCATTGATACCCACATCCCATGAGTAAATAAAGCAAATAAAAAGAAATTAGCAGAGGAGGTGCTATTGTATAATCCCGTGCTTTCAATCATCCTACATCAACAATCATACCATTGGTCCCAACATATTTTTAATTGCAGCAGGTCAGCTTCCACACCAACCTGAAGGCGAAAACCCCCATTACACCTGATTGACTGACTCTTCACACCATTTTGACTCATGTATGACCCATGACCAAAATTGTTATCATCAGTGCACAAAAGTATTCAAAAGCATGTGATAGACAATAGTCAATCGACAATAGGTGCAGGAGTAGGCCATTCTGCCCTTCAAGCCTGCACCACCATTCAATATGATCATGGCTGATCATCCTCAATCAGTATCCTGTTCCTACCTTATCTCCATAACCCTTGATTCCGCTATCCTTGAGAGCTCTATCCAACTCTTTCTTAAATGAATCCAGAGACTGGGCCTCCACTGCCCTCTGGGGCAGAGCATTCCACACAGCCACCACTCTCTGGGTGAAGAAGTTTCTCCTCATCACTGTCCTAAATGGTCTACCCCGTATTTTTAAGCTGTGTCCTCTGGGTCGGCACTCACCCAACAGTGGAAACATGTTTCCTGCCTCCAGACTGTCCAATCCTTTAATAATCTTATATGTCTCAATCAGATCCCCTCTTAGTCTTCCAAACTCAAGGGTATACAAGCCCAGTCGCTCCAGTCTTTCAGCGTAAGGTAGTCCCTCCATTCCAGGAATTAACCTCGTGAACCTACGCTGCACTCCCTCAATAGCCAGAATGTCTTTCCTCAAATTTGGAGACCAGAACTGCACAAAATACTCCAGATGTGGTCTCACCAGGGCCCTGTACAGCTGCAGAAGGACCTCTTTGCTTCTATACTCAATCCTTCTTGTTATGAAGGCCAGCATGCTATTAGCCTTCTTCACTACCTGCTGTACCTGCATGCTTACCTTCATTGACTGGTGTACAAGAACACCCAGATCTCTTTGTACTGCCCCTTTACCTAAATTGATTCCATTTAGATAGTAATCTGCCTTCCTGTTCTTGCCATCAAAGTGGATAACCATATTATCTACATTAAACTGCATCTGCCATGCATCTGCCCACTCACCTAACTTGTCCAGATCACCCTGTAATCTCCTAACACTCCTCCTCACATTTCACCCTGCCACCCAGCTTAGTATTATCAGCAAATGTGCTAATGTTATTACTAATACTATCTTCTATATCATTAATATATATTGTAAAAAGCTGCGGTCCCAGCACTGATCCCTGCGGTACCCCACTGGTCACTGCCTGCCACTCCGAAATTGAGCCCTTTATCACTACTCTTTGTTTCCTATCAGCCAACCAACTTTCAATCCAAGTTAGTATTTTGCCCCCAATACAATGCACCCTAATTTTGCTCACTAACCTCCTATGTGGGACTTTATCAAAATCTTTCTGAAAGTCTAGGTACGCTACATCTACTGGATCTCTCTCGTCCATCTTCAGAGTTACATCCTCAAAAAATTCCAGAAGATTAGTCAAACATGATTTCCCCTTCATAAATCCATGCTGACTCTGGCCTATCCTGTTACTACTATCCAGATGTGTCATAATTTCATCCTTTATAATAGACTCCAGCATCTTTCCCATCACTGAGGTCAGACTAACTGGTCTATAATTTCCTGCTTTCTCTCTCCCACCTGTCTTAAAAAGTGGTACAACATTAGCCACCCTCCAATCCACAGGAACTGATCCTGAATCTATCGAACTCTGGAAAATAATCACCAACGCATCCACGATTTCTCGAGCCACCTACTTCAGTACCCTGGGATGTCGACCATCAGACCCCGAGGACTTATCAACCTTCAGACCTAACAGTCTCTCCAACACCAATTCCTGGCAAATTTAAATTCCCTTAAGTTCAGGTCCTTCAGCCACTGTTACCTCAGGGAGATTGCTTGTGTCTTCCCCAGTGAACACAGATCTGAAGTACCAATTCAATTCTTCTGCCATTTCTTTGGTCCCTGTAATATATTCCCTTGTTTCTGTCTTCAAGGGCCCAATTTTAGCCTTAACCATTTTTTTGCCTTTCACATACCTAAAAAAGCTTTTACTATCTTCCTTTATATTTTGGCCAGTTTACCTTCGTACCTCATTTTTTTCTGTGCGTATTTCCTTCTTAGTAATCCTCTGTTCTTTAAAAGCTTCCCAGTCCTCTGTTTTCCCACTTATCTTTGCTATGTTATACTTTTTCTCTTTTAACTTTATATGTTTCTTAACTTCCCTCATCAGCCATGGCCACCCATGTCTCCTCCTAGTAACCTACTTCCTTTTTGGAATGAACTGATCCTGCATCTTCTGCATTATACACAGAAAGATTTGCCATTGTTCCTCCACTGTCATCCCTCTCAAATTGCAGATTGAAGCTTATTGTATTATGGTCACTATTTCCCAATGGCTCCTTCACTTCGAGGTCCCTGATCAATTCTGGTTCGTTGTACAATACCAGATCCAGAATTGCCTTCTCCCTGGTAGGCTCCAGCACCAGCTACTCTAAGAATCCATCTCGGAGGCACTCCACAAAGTCTCTTTCTTGAGGTCCAATACCATCCTGATTTTCCCACTCTACCTGCATGTTGAAATCCCCCATAACAACTGTAGTAACATCTTTGCGACAGGCCAATTTCAGCTCATGATTCAACTTACATGCGACATCCAGACTACTGTTTGGGGGCCTGTAGATAATTCCCAAGAGGGTCTTTTTACCCTTAGAATTTCTCAGCTCTATCCACATTGACTCTACATCCCCTGATTCTAGGTCCCCCCACGCAAGGGACTGAATATCATCCCTTACCAACATGGCCACCCCACCCCCTCTGCCCATCAGTCTGTTCTTACGATAGCACATGTAGCCTTGAATATTCACTTCCCAGGCCCTGTCCACTTGAAGCCATGTCTCAGTTATCCCCACAATATCGTATCTGCCAATTTCCAAAAGAGACTCAAGCTCATCCATCTTATTTCTAATGCTTCATGCATTCATATATAGTATTTTTAATTTGTTACTGTCCTCACCCTTCCCATCAATTCCTATATCACTCAACCTTATGGCATGATCCCTTTTTGAGTTTTCTGCCTCATTGATACAGTTGTCTTTCTTGACTTCCCTTGTTTTAACATTCCCTTCAATTTCCTTCTTAAACATCCAGTTAGTCCCCTTGCTCACATCACCCCCCCCCCCACCCCGCCCCCACCCCGCAACTTAGGTTAAACGTAGCTGTGTTACAGTAGCAAACCTACCTGCCAGAATGCTGGTACCCAACCTATTAGGGTGCAAACCATCTCTCTTGTATAATTTATGCTTACCACAAAACATACCCCAGTGATCCAAGAATCTAAATCCTTGCTTCCTGCACCAGTTCCCCACCCACACGTTTAAGTCTATTATCTCCCTGTTTCTGGCCTGAGGAACTGGAAGCAAACCAGAGATAACCACCCTGGACGTCCTGCTTTTCAGCCTTCTTCCTAGTTCTCCGAAGTCCCGCTGTAGTATGTTCCTCCTCTTCTTCCCGACATCATTTGTGCCGACATATACCACCACCTCTGGCTCTTCACCTTCGTCCTTGAGGACTTCCTGCACTCTGTCTGTGATGTCTTTAACCCTGGTACCAGGAAGGCAACACACCATCCTTAAATCCTGTCTGCTGCCACAAAAACCCCGGTCAGTTCCTCTCACTATGGAGTCCCCTATTATCACGGCTCTGTGCGATGTCCAACTCTTCCGCTCTGCCTCCATGCCAATTTTTGATTGACAGACCTGGCCGCCTCACGGACTGGCAGTGTCATCTGTATCTACTGTTTCCAAAAGCTTCAACTTGTTCCTGACAGGTACTTCTCCCGGGGTCTCTTGCACCTGTCTCCTCTCTGCCTTCCTCATCGTCTGCTCTCTTCTGCTCTCTTCTGGTATGGTCGGTGTGATAACCTCGCTGAAGGTCTTGTCCAGAAAGATCTTGTTCTCTCGGATGAGCCTAAGGTCCTCGAGTTCTTTCATCAGCGCTGCAATATACTCTGTCAGTAGCTGATATTCCACTTCAGTTGCTCTTGGCTGAGTCTTACCCAGAGACGTTAAACTGGTTTGGGTGGGACAGGGTCAACTGGAATGTTTTGATTCCTGTGAATACAGCCAAGCAATCAGCTCTCACGAGAAGGGTATTGCGATGGACATAAAAATTGCACTGCCAACTTGTTATCAGGATTTAGCTCCCCCTCACCCTGACCCATGAGGATGGGAAAGCACCTGGCCTTTTCTGGGAGGTAATACAACAGGGACATACTCCATTGCCACAGTGTGAGAATGATCAAGGTGTTGCCTTCATCAACCTCTTTTCCTTTAAAGTCTGTGCATCTTATAAATGATCTTGCATCCTTGGGATTTGTTCCAAAAATGATATAGTTCAGTGTCCCAATGGAATAGTAGAACGAAGAACAGTATAGTGCAGGAACAAGCTTAATTAATGAATATCATTGCAGTTAACTTAATGCTGATTAACTTAGATCTACATTGATACTTAAGTAGCAGCCAATCTTCTGAGTCATGATTCACATTGTCAGGTTGTTTTCGAATCAAACATTACTTTACCCAAAGTGATCAAAGTGATAAGCAATTCTGTTGGAGGAATATGTAATTTATTTTATATTACAATGCGGAAAAATTACTTGGTGCAATATCTTTTCTATCGCCAGATTACAGTTGATGGCCATGATATACGGTCACTAAATATCAGGCATTTTCGCAAGTTCATTGGTGTGGTCAGCCAAGAGCCTGTACTTTTTGCTACAACCATCGCTGAAAACATACGATTTGGACGTGATGACGTTACAGACGCAGAAATTGAGATGGCTACAAAAGAAGCAAACGCCTACGATTTTGTCATGAAACTTCCTGATGTACGTGAGATGTTTCAGCCTTCAAAGGGGTGATCTCCTCATCAAAGCATAGCTGATAAATTTTTGATTGTTCTGTGTTTATAATGAAATTGCACTAAAGACAGCAAAACCAATTGCTGCTACATTGCATCTGGCATGATGGCCATACCAGTGACAATGCATCGGTTTGCCAGTTACTTTTCCATAAAGCCAGTGTGGACTAAGTGAGGACTGCAGATGCTGGAGAGCAGAGTTGAGGGTATGGTGCTGGAAAAGCACAGTAAGTCAGGCAGCATCTGAGGAGCAGGAGAATTGGCGTTTCGGGCGCAAGCCCTTCATCAGAAATGAGCTCAGGAATGATTCTCCTGCTCCTCGGATGCTGCCTGACCTGCTGTGCTTTTCCAGCACCACACTTTCGACATAAAGCCAATGTCTCTGATACAGCACAACCAGTGATAAGGTCCTTAGTTGAAAGGTAAAGAGAGAAGCAAGTTGATCAATATGAGTTTATTTTAACTAGATAACACAGTCAGAATATCCAATATGATATTTGAAAGTAAATCAAATTGGAGTTTTTCTGACCAAAGTCTGTACTAATAAGAAAAGCCTACTTGCAGGATGAGATTCAGTACATATTTCAAATGAGTGAAACTTGCAAGCTTTAGTATCCAAGAACTAAGTCAATGTAGTTCATGTGTTGCAAGATTTATGGGGCTGCATTTTCCTGACAGGGGTGAGAAACAAGAACTGGGACTGTTTTCAGGACTTGAATAGTGGGAAACTCCTCCACTGACAAACTAAATAAATTTAAGCTTTTTGTGTAAGATGCAAGAAAGCATCAGTGAAATCTTGGCCTTGCATATATCCTTGTGTACCTGATGATAGAAATAAAGCCCAAACTGGGCAAAATCTGCCATCCATCAGAATTTTCCTTAACAAGAGCTACTGTCAGGTAACTGGAGTTCCAAAAATATCCCATGTTTCATTGCATTGAGACAGCTCCTGTCACACCTACTAGCTTCGGATAAAGTTCCTGCTCTCTGTTGTAAGTTCTTACCCTTCCACCTACTGGGCACCACAACCACACCAGTGCTGGAGCCACAGCCGGTCCATTGTTTAGTGATTGCCTCATGTCTGAGCTATATGAACTGCTGATCTGCAGGAGGTGTCCATCGATGGAGCCATGATCATGTATTTTCAAACTGAATTAATTGGCTAATTTAAAACCCTGTAAACAAGATCATGAACTGTCCCCATTACTTCTTTCCAACAGAAAAACTTTGCCTTGGAAAACATGGAGGTGGGTGATGTAACCAATGCAAGAGCTAGTGTAGGTGTTATTTCACAGCAAGGAAACAATAAAGTGTTTGAGACAGAGACAGACGTAGACAAAGAGGAAAAAGAAAGAATAAGACCTTTTTGAGCTAGACCTTTTCCCCTTTCTTTTTGACCTTTGCTCAGTCAGAATCACTCAATGCACCACAAGGGCACAAATATAACTATGGGATTGTTTGTCCTCCCTGTTGGGAAATGCATAGTGTCTGTTTAGCACAACCACTCGTGACAATGTGCCTGAATTGAAGAATCTAGATGAAATTCCTTTGTGGACTGATCACATGTCCAAGCAGTTACCACAACGTATTATTACTTTTCAGCAGTGGTGCCTCAATGGCACTACCGTCTTTCAAGAGCTAACTGTCTGAAACAAAGTTTCCTGATTGAATTTCTGGACAGTGAAGACTGTCTATGATTAATATTTTGCGTTGTATTGCAGAAATTTGACACTCTTGTCGGACAGAGGGGCACACAACTGAGTGGAGGACAGAAACAAAGAATTGCAATTGCCCGGGCTCTGGTGCGTAATCCTAAGATTCTTTTGTTAGATGAAGCCACTTCAGCCCTGGACACAGAGAGTGAAGCCGTGGTTCAAGCAGCATTGGATAAGGTACATGTCGACTTTAGTTCCTAAACATTTCTGTTAAGCAAAAGTAACAAGAAAATTGTGATTATGCACCTGCAGATTAAATGGTGAGTAATGTCCACTTTGCAATAAGTAGTTCTTGTAAATCTTTAATGTTGTGCTGGAAACAACTGAACGATTACTCTGTAAACATTGTGAAAACACAAGACAAAATATCAAAATAAAGTTAAAAATCACACAACACCAGGTTATAGTCCAACAGGTTTAATTGGAAGCACACTAGCTTTCAGAGCGACGCTCCTTCATCAGGTGGTAGTGGAGGACTCAATCCTAACACACAGAATTTATAGCAAAAATTTACAGTGTGATGTAATTGAAATTATACATTGAAAAATCGATTGTCTGTTAAGCCTTTCATCTGTTAGAATATAATGATAGTTTCACTTCTTTCATGTGTAAATCACAAAACCTTTTTTTTGACAAGTTGCATTCTCAGGTTAGCTGTTAACAATGGTGATAGCTAGACAATATGTTGAAGGTGTTGGCCCCCGTTTTCTCTGTCTATGCCATGATGTTTAGATTGATTCTAATCTAAAAAGTGAGATAACGGAGTTTTACATGAATTCATGCAGTTTTTGAGCAAAGTACAATGTAACCGTGCAAGTACAAATTCACCCCACAAAATATATGTGTGCACGTGGGTCTTTGTCTGTCTGTGTGTGTGTCTGTCTGGGTTGGAGCTTGTGAGTGTGAGAAAGTGTGTGTGTGTGTAGTGAGTGTAGAGTGTCTTAAGTCTGTGAGGGGGTGCATGTGTGAGTGTGTGTGTGTCTATAAGGGCATGTGCGGGTGTCTGTGTGCGCGTCTGTGTATATGTGTGTCCATGTGTATGTGTGTATAGGAGTACCTGTATGTGTGTGTGAGAGTGTCTGTGCGTAGGACTGTCTGTGTTTGTGTATAGTGCAATCGTGGCCACCTGTAATGTGACATGAACCCAAGGTCCCAGTTGAGGCCCTCCCTATGGGTACCCACGGACCAGTTGAACCGGGAACATTCCTCGTCACCATGGACATTTCCGCACTCTACACCAGCATCCCCCACAATGATGGCATCATGGCAACAGCCTCAGTACTCAACACCAACAACTGCCAATCTCCAAACACCATCCTATAACTCATCCACTTTATCCTCGATCATAACATCTTCACCTTTGACAACCAGTTCTTCATCCAGACACATGGAACAGCCATGAGGACCAAATTGGCACCCCAATATGCCAACATTTTTATGCACAGCTTTGAACAAGACTTCTTCTCTATGCAGGATCTCCAACCAACATTGTACACCAGGTACATTGATGACATTTTCCTCCTCTGGACCCATGGCGAGGAGTCACTTATAAAATTACACAGTGACATCAACAAGTTTCATCCCACCATCAAACTCACTATGGACTACTCTCGACTATCTGTCTCATTCTTGGACACAAGAATCTCCATCAAGGATGGTCATCTCAGCACCACACTCTACTGCAAACCCCAAGACAACCTCAAAATGCTACACTTCTCCAGCTTCCAACCAAAACATATTAAAACAGATATCCCCTATGGACAAGCCCTACGCGTACACCAGATCTGCTCAGATGAGGAGGAACGTGACAGACACCTGGAAGTACTCAGAGATGCCCTCACAAGAACGGGGTATGATGCCCAACTCATTGACCGCCAGTTCCGACATGCCACAGCAAGGAACCGTAATGACCTCCTCAGGAGACAGACTCACGCTGCAATGACAGGGTATCCTTCGTTGTTCAGTATTTCCCAGGAGCTGAAAAATTACGCCATATTCTTCGTGACCTGCAACACATTATCAATGAGGATGAGCACCTCACCAAGACCTTCCCCACACCTCCACTACCTGCCTTTAAACAACCGCCAAACCTCAAACAGATCGTTGTTTGTAGCAAGCTGCCTAGCTCTCAGGACAACTCCATACAACCCTGTCACGGTGGACGCTGCAAGACGTGTCAGATTGTGGACATATATACCACCATTATGCATGGGGACACCTCCCACCTTGTACGTGGCAGGCACTCATGTGACTCAGCCAACGTTGTCTATCTTAAACTTTGCAGGATGCCCTGAGGCATGGTACATTGGAGAAACCGAGCAAAGGCTATGACGACGGATGAATGGGCACCGCACAACAATCAACAGACAGGAGAGTTCCCTCCCAGTTGGGGAACACTTCAGTGGCCCAGGACATTCGAACCTCGAACCTCGAACCTTCAGGTGACCATCCTCCAAGGCAGACTTCGAGACAGGCAGCAGAGACAAGTGGCCGAGCAGAGGCTGATAGCTAAGTTCAGTACCCATAGGGAGGGCCTCAACCGGGACCTTGGGTTCACGTCACATTACAGGTGACCACCATTGCACTATACACACACACAGACACTCCTGCACACACACACACACACACACACACACAGGTACTCCTGTACGCACATACACACGGACACACATATACACAGTCGTGCACACAGACGTCCACACACATCTTACAGACACACATGCTCCCACACTAACACATGCACCCCCTCACAGACTTAAGACTCTATGCTCACTACATACACACGTACACTTTCTCACACTCACAAGCTCCAACCCAGAGAGACAGACAGACACAGACAGACAAAGACCCACATGCACACATATATTTTGTGGGGTGAATTTGTACTTGCAGAGTTACATTGTACTTTGCTCAAAAACTGCATGAATTCATGTAAATCTTTGTTATCTCACTTTTTAGATTAGAATCAATCTAAACATCATGGCATAGGCAGAGCACACAGGGGGCTAACACCTTCAACATATTGTCTAGCTATCACCATTGTTAACAGCTAACCCGAGAATGCAACTTTTTAAAAAAAGGTTTTGTGATTTACACATGAAAGAAGTGAAACTATCACGGTATTCTAACAGATGAAAGGTTTAATAGACAATCAATTTTTCAATGTATAATTTCAATTACATCACACTGTAAATTTTTGCTATAAATTCTGTGTGTTAGGATTGAGTCCTCCGCTACCACCTGATGAAGGAGCGTCGCTCTGAAAGCGAGTGTGTTTCCAATTAAACCTGTTGGACTATAACCTGGTGTTGTGTGATTTTTAACTTTGTACACTCCAGTCCAACACCGGAATCTCCAAATCATATCAAAATAAAGACAGGGAAATATCAACTGATCATTTGAGATTGTCCTATCTTCTCACAGTGTAACTTCCATATACTGTTTCCACCATTTCCCTCCCTTTAATTCCTTGCAATGAAATTATCTGAGAATGGCAGAAAGTGACTGACTTACAGAGTTTCACTTCATGATGCTTTTGCCAGTACATGGCAATCATGGAACTCCCATGAGAATTCATTTCCGATGCTTTTTATGTGCTCTCAAGATATGGTTGGTATAGAATCAGAAGTATCTTCTTTTGCCCCAGTTACTCTGGAGGTCTTCTGGCACCCAGGGTAGCATTCCTGTCTTTGAGACGGAGGCTTTAGGTTTAAATTGCCTTGTAGGTCTTGATTGCCTTGAAAGTGTTTTCATAAGTCACCAAATCAGTTGCCTGTCAACTTGCAATTTTTTACAACACAGATGTAGCAGGCAGCAAGAGCAGATGAGTCTCTTGGTCAGTCATGGTGATGCTCTTGGTGCAGAGTGGCACTTCTCAAGCTATAGCCTCTGACTTTAAGTTAGTGGCCTATTCCAGGAAAAAGAAAGCCCCAGATAATGACCTGCATGCCTGTGCATCTGTAGATATGGGGAGTTGTCTAAATCTACCTTGAGGGGTAAAAATCACCATAATTGTTTCAGACCATAGGGTTGTTCTGTCATCAGAAAGAGATGACAGATGATAGTTTAACTTGATGGTCACCATGCCTTGTGTAAGGGGAATATTTGAGAAGGAGAGTCCTTCATAGTAAGTTAAGCTGGTGCAGGAATTGAACTGGTGATGTTGGCATCACTCTGCATTGCAAACCAGCTGTCCAGCCAACTGAGATTCAAGCACCTAACCCTGGAGAAATCGCCTGAACAAAATGACCTGAGTGCCTGTTTTGCTTGTCCAAGTTGTTTTTAATATCAAATCATAAATTCTTATATAAGTAACTGATAACGCTTGTCACCAGAGGTCCTTCTTTAATTTCCGCAGGCAAGTAAAGGTCGTACTACAATCTTGATTGCTCATCGCCTGTCCACAATCAGGACTGCAGACATGATAGCAAGCTTTCAGAATGGCGTTTTAGTGGAACAGGGGACACATGCAGAATTGATGCAGCAACAAGGAGTTTACCATTCACTTGTATTGGCACAGGTACCTTATTCTCTACTGGGGGATATTTCAAAATGAAACAGAATGGATGTAATTGGAACACATAAATGCAATCTTATCTTAATAACAATAGAAGAGTCTACAGAACATTTTTCCAAGAAACAAATGTGTTGTGAGCAAATAGTTTGCATGATGCATGAAGGAAGACTGAAGATTTTATTAATTTTTTTCCACTTTTCCCCTTCTGACATCATATTATTTATATTTAATTTCTTTAATTATATGTTATTTATGTTATTATATTTTGATTAAAGTAACTAAATTATCAAATTTGATTTCATTTTAATGTTGAGTTTTGTGGCTGTATTAATTGTAGTAAACCAGGCTATTGTATGAGTCAGTTGGGACAATACTGTGAAGTTACAATATCATTACTGTTTGTCATAAGATATGTTAACACTACAGTGTGAGTTGCATCTACAAGATTAACTTGTTCTGATTTATATGCATATTATCCCCTCAGTAGAAGTTATATGTAATATCGTAACTATAGTGATTCATATGTTTGATATCAAATTGGTATGAATCAGGCCGAGGAGACCATACCACATCATTGTAGTGAGTGGTGAGGAATAACTTGGACCATGTGCTGCCTAATGTTTGGTGCTACACAACCACTGAATGGATTACAATAGAATCTGTGATATACACGATAGGAAATGTGTCAGAAGGCACTTTGATGCTCACCTAACAACCAATGGCAGAATATACAGCAGGCAGATCAGGACATAAACCAACATACAGTACTGCTTTGATGCCATTTTCAACTGCAAAATCCCATTTTAACTTCACACAGCTGAGTACAGCTTTGACAGGAATGAATGGTCCTGAAGGGGTCATAAACTACATACAAATTATTTTTGGCTGCTGATGTAATTAAATGTACTTTATGAGCTTTCCTACACTGGACTACATTTTGAATGTCTACTGTGTAAGGTCTGGCTTGTGCTGAAATACTTTTATATTCATTTCAAAGCTTGCACTGGAACAGATTTTCACTAGCCATATATGGCCTTTTAGGGGTTCCTTTGGGAATTGTGCATCACTGAGAGGATAAATAGAGGTTATGCTGACCAGGACAGTTTGCTGGAAGAGGGAGGAAAAGGAGGAGGACAACAATGCAGGATACCATATTAGACAACCATTCTTACAGAACAAATCTGTTTCCTCAACTTCAGCTAAGATAATCTTCACTTCACAAAAGAGTCAACTAAAATTTGGCAGATGCTTTAGCTACAAATGTGGCCAAAAAGCAGGACAAGGATAGTCTTGCTTATAGATGTCAATACTGAGTAGTTGCTGGTGTGTGTGAGCTGAGAGCTGTGGATTTATGCCTTGCGGCATGGCTAGGTATGTGATAGCGACACAGAGCGCATAAATGGAAGGGTTGGTTTCTGATTGATAGAGATTGATGTCAGGGTAGTGAATTAAGTAGTGGACGAAGCAGTTAAATTATTTAAAAATGAACAAGTTCCCTTTAATAACTCATATCATATTTTTATATCTTTTTCTCCACTTCGTCTATTCTCTTAGAACAACCTTCCTTGCTATCATTTGCATTCTTACTTCTTCCCATTGCCTCCTGAGCATTTGTCTGGAGGATTTCATGTCACCTACGAATGCAAGGGGGTCAATCTTTCTCTCCACCCTCTCTAGTTCAGTGCATTGCCAGAAAACATTAGTGTTTATTTTCATGAATCTTTAGACTTTCCTCAAAGCCTCAATGCACCTCCTCTTATGAAGTTCAGGCTTTCTTTAAGTGGTACAGACTCCCCATGATCCTGACCGCCCAGCTGATGCATGGGTCACATTGACAGCATGCAACTATCATGTAGCATAACCAGCAACATGAATTTATCATGATGCTTCCAATGAATGTGCACAGGTCATATAGTTGCAGTGACCCCACACATATTATCAGTGATTTGTCGCTGTAACCCTCACCTTTCCTGAACATAAATTCTACAAGGAAATATAATGGCTTCAAATACTGTAGGCTTCTCATTTTGGGAATACTGTGAAAATTCACTTGCCAGAAATCCATCATGAATCAAGACAATTGTGAATTTTTGGAGTACACGTAAATGTACAAAATAAGAATGCATTTTAGAATCCTGGAACTCCCTGTCCAGCAGCATTGTGGGAAAAGCTCTTGCCAAAGTTTAATTCAAGGCAAACTATGGATGGAAAACAAATGGTGCTCTTCCCAGCAACGCCCACATCTCATATATATGGATAATGAAAAAGAAAATGACAGCTATAGGTTAAGGAGACAGCTCAACTTCCTTTCACACAAACAATTAGGAAGAAGCAATTAATGCTGTTTTTAACAGCAACATTCATATTCCAGTCACCAACTTAAAAAATACATTGAAGTGTGTTTTTTAGATCAATCAGTTTTCATTGTAACAGAGAGTGCAATATTAATATGAACCCTAAGGATATCCCAACTCAAGGCAGTAATCGTGGAATTGGCTATGAGATATTAGTATAAATGGTACTGAATAGAATTTCCTCCCTAACTGCAATGTGGGTCTACCTACAGCACATGAGGCTTTGAGGAAAGTCTAAAAATTCATGAAAATAAACACTAATGTTTTCTGGCAATGCACTGAACTAGAGAAGGGAGCTCATCACCACCTCCCCAAGGGAAACTAGTGATAGTGTAAATGCTGGCCCAGCCAGTGATGCCCATGTCCAATGAAAGAATTTTTTTTTTAATAAATGAGAATAGGTTGATGGAAAGGAAGCAGAAAGTAAGGATTAAGAGCACATTTCAAGTCAGCAAGCTGCATGTCGTAGGTGAGTGCTGAGATATTAATTATTTAATATCTATCTTAATACGTTCATTGAAGAGATAGCAAGCAGTGTAGCAAAGTTTACAGAGAAAAATAACTCCTCTCAAGTAGTGTGAGTCAGGAAGCAAATATTTCATTCGAGATTATTCAAGGATGATTTCAATTTCCGAAAGAACTTCTTACGAATAAGGTTTACAGTATATATTTACAGTCCTCAACATCATACAAACTGATGTTATCTCAATGTTCAGCCTTGAGTCTACTGATTTCCATTGTGATTCAATCATCTTGTATGGATGTCAGGTTCCCTTAGCTCCTTTTGGTACTGAATACTAAGCTTGTAAGGGCTGTGAGCTAACATGCCCAAAACCACGCTCAGTCAACTATCCTATCATGCCCAGGAAGAAATCAAGCATAACCCCAGCACTTATTTCAAGACATGCATATACTTTAACTTTAACCCCACTAATATTAATTCCTTCTCATCCCTATTTCAATGGGAGTATAATCTGTAAGGAGATCACAAGGAGGCTGCACAGGGAAACAGGCAAGTTGACTGAGTGAGAAAAAAAATGGCATATTGAGGAGAAGGAGGGATGGTGTGAGACTATTCATTTCTGTAATAAGAATAGGAAAATGGAATAGTTTTTACAAGGTGTGAAACTTGTAAACATTGATATTCAGAGGGACTTTGAGAATAGTCATACAAGAAACACAGAAATTTAGCATGCAGATGTTACAAGCAATTAGGAAGGCAAATGATTTAAAAAGCTTCTAAATGCCAAGAATGAAGAATTTTTGTAACAATTGTCTGGACCTTTCCTGACACCACACCCAGAATATTGGGCACAAATTTGGCCATCATACCGAAGGAAGGTTATACTTGACTTGGAGGCTGTATAACAGAGGTTCACAAGATTAATTGTTGAAATGAAAGGGTTGTCCAATGATGTTTCGCTGAGTGAAACTCTCTGTAGACATGATTGCAGTAAAATATGTAAGATTTTGAATGGGCTTTAGATAGAAGACAGTGAGCGTGGAATCTTGTTAGGCTCTGAATGACATGTGCTATCAGGAGGTTAGATTACTTACAACGTGGAAACAGGCCCTTCGGCCCAACAAGTCCACACTGACCCACCCCCCTACACCTAACACTATGGGCAATTTAGCATGGCCAATTCACCTAAACTGCACATTTTTGGACTGTGGGAGGAAGCCGGAGCACTCGGAGGAAACCCACGCAAACACGGGGAGAATGTGCAAATGCCACACAGTCAGTTGCCTGAGGCGGGAATTGAACCCGGGTCTCTGGTGCTGTGAGGCAGCAGTGCTAACTGCTGTGCCACCAGTGGTAGAACTGGGTGAGAGGTTCAGCAAGGCTCATCTCAATGTCAAGATTATCTTGCTGCACCTTGTGTGTTTTTCCCAAGTAAAGTGCCAAGTTTCTCTAAGAATGGTGCATGATCTGATGGGATGGAAGTATGAAGTGAAACTTACTACGAAGGTTGAATCACCAATTAATGCAGCGAGTTTGAAAAGATTTGATGAGAAGACATACTTGACCTTGTGGCGAGGATCACTCGATCCGAACAGGGCAAGTCACCCTTAGCCAAAAAAAAAGATTAATCCCGGAGAGATTGATCAGCCAGACAAAACAATCTAGACCATGGAGGATAGTCTTAGGAAAAGGGCCAAACATTTCAGACTGAGATGAGGAATAAACCCCCCACTGGAAATGCCTTTGGAATTCTCTACTCTAGAAAGTTGTCAATGCTCCATTTTTTGAATATATTTAAGGCTGATATTAATTAATTAAGGTAATTTTATTAATCTCCCAGGAAATCAAAGGATATGGGGAGCAGGCAATAAAACAGAATTGAGGCTGAAGGTCAGACACAGTTGTATCGAATGGCAGAGGAGGGCAAAGATGCTGTATGGACTACTATTACTCTTTTTGTTAAATTAATACTCGTGGTATCAACACAAAATAAGTAGTAGAGAAAGTCTGGATGGCAATAAGAAGAGGGATTAGAAATTAGGAGATTAGAGTCAACATTTAAATGTACTATCCGATAAATAGTCAAGATTTATAAAAGGTCAAATATTTAAAAGGAGATAACAAACTTTGACAAAATGAAGGGGAAATCTGATTGTGAAAAGTCAAAGTGTGACACAGATATTACATAATTATCTTACATCAAATTTTCCTGCTGATGGTGAAAATTAAAGTGTACATATATTGGAAAAGGATGCAGAAAAATAATTATTGGACATATAAATGGGTTTGTGATGTTCCAGTCCTGTGTTATTTTATTTGAATTCAAATTAAATAAATTATGTTTCAGCAAAATTATCTCAGTTCCTAATGGATACAGTCTCAATTCACCCCAAATACTGGCAAATTGGCAACCTGATTCACAGAAATCAAAATTAATCTCGTATACAATGAAATAGGATTAACTAATAACTAAAGAGTGAGAATTCCCTGAAATTGCAGTGGTAATAATATGATTGAGTTTTACATTCAATTTGAGGAAGAGGATAATGTCCAAGACTATGATTCTAAACTTAAGGGCATGAAAGCAGATCTGGTTAAAATGAGCTGACAAATTAGATTGGAGGTTAAGTCACTAGAGATGCAGTGGCAGAAGATTAAAGATAACTTTTAGAATACAGATTGTTCTTCTATAACACATGTTTTGCTAATGTGAATTCGCTGTAACATAATTGACTAATTTTAAGCATGTGTTGGCTATCACACAATTACATTGCTAACACTTCAAGTGCTGTTTTTAAAGTGTAATTTTTCTATAATGCAGAGTGGCACAAGAATGCAACCATGGCGTTATATGAGAATTACCTATAGTCAGGATAGATGCATTCCAAAAAGAAAGAAAAAAATCAAAGGGGTGGACCCACTATTCATTGTTAAAGTTAAAGATAATATCAAACTTAAAGAAGAAACAGGCAATTTTGAAAAGATGGGTGACAGGTCAAAAGATTGCAGAGAGTATATAAAGCAAACAAAAAAAAATTGAAAAATAAATAAAAAGTGAAAGATTCAAGTATGAGAGAAGGCTAGATTGATAGTAAGAGTTTCTAAAAATTGTTAAAAATAAGAGGAATTAACAAAGTGAACATTGGTCCTGTCAAAAGTGAGTCTGAGGAATTAATAATGGAAAATAAGGAAAGGGCACAGAGATTTAACCATTTGCATTGTTTTAACTGTAAAGAATATAAGTAATATCCCCAAAATATTGTTAATTCAGGAAATGGGAGTAGGGAGGAACTAAAGATGATTATAATCATCTGGGAAATGAAACTGAGCAAACTGTTGGAGCTGTGTTTTGGCTAGTCCCAAGATTCTGATGGACTTTATCCTGGGATCTTAAAACAAAACAATTGCGGCTAGAGAGTCAGGTGATGCATTGGTTCTAATTCTTTCAAGTTGTATGATAGAAAATGCAGCTACTTTAATCAAAAACAGTAAACAACATGTCATTTAGCTTTACAGCCCTCATAGAGAAAATGTTCAAGCCCATGTCTAAATATTTATGGCAGGGCAATTAGAGGCTTTTTAGGTAATTAGGTAGAGTCAACAAGGCTTTGTGAAAAGGAAATCATGTTTAATCAATTTAATAGAGTTCTTTGAAGAAATAACACATGCACTGGATAAAAGAGTACTAGTGGATGTACTGTATGTAGAATTTCATAAAGCATTTGATAAGATATCATATCAAAGGTTACTAAGGAGAATAAAGGCTTATGGTGTAGTAGGTAATATATTAGCATGGGTCACCAATTGTTAGCTAACAGAAAACAGATTATAGATATAAAAGAGTATTTTGCTAATCGGCAAGATTTAATGAGTTGTGAAAAGGATATGAGGATGTTACAAAGGGATATAGAAAGGTTAAGAGAGTGGGCAAGAATCTGGTATATGATGTATAAGGTGAGAAAATGTAAAATTGTCAATTCTGGCATAAAAAAATAAACTTGATTCATTTTATTTAACCGGTGAGAGTTTACAGAGCTCTGATATATTGTACATCTGTTTCTGTGTCAGCATTGGCCTTCTTATTTAAGGCAGGGTGTAAATGCATTGCAAGCAGTTCAGAGAAGGTTTACTAGACTAATAGTTGGAATGGGTGAGTTGTCTAATGAGGACTGGCTGACAGGCTAGGCTTGTATCTGCTGCAATTCAGAAGAGTAAGAGTCAATTTGTTTGGAACATATAAAATTCCTCAGTGATCATGACTATGCGGATGTGGGAAAGATGTTTCATCTTGCGGGAGAATCTAGAACTACAAGTCATCATTAAAACATAAAGAGCTGCTCATTTAAGATGGAGCTGAGGAGATTTTTTTTCCCTCTCAGAGTATCATGAGTGTTTGGAACTCTTCCTCAAGGAATGATGGAAGCAAAATTTTTGACTGGTTTGAAGGTACAGATAGATAGAATTTTGGTAAGTAAGGGAGTGAAAGATTGTTAGGCATAGGTGGGAATAAAGTTACAATCAATTCGGCCATGATTTTGTTAAATCGTGGAACAAGCTAACGAGGCCAAATGATCCACCCCCCGGTCCTAATTGATATGTTTACATGTAAGTGTATTACTGAAATGGCAGTTGTATTGTTAACTGATAATCAATACTTGTTAATAACGTGCAGGAACTCACAAATTAAAGAATGATATATAGGTAACTAACTGGATGGGTCTGTAGAAAGCATCACATTTACACTGAGTAATCAGACTAGTGGACCGAAGAGCTAAATGATTTGAATGACAGACTGGCAAACTCTGGATTTCTGACATTCAGAAGTCAAGATCAATCTCACCTTCTATGAAGTGAAAAGACGTATTTGGTACTTCTAACCATTACAGTATCAAACCAGCCCAGTAATTAATAATGATTCACACTTGGTTCATTCTCATGTGAAAATGAAATTGTATTGAAGTTACTGTTTGAATGATCTCCATGCAGAAAAGATACTCCACATAATCTGTCAGGTGGTAAGGGTATTTTGAAATTAATTGCAATAAACCATTCATTGTTTAATATATCTACAGTCATTTAAAAGCACAGAGGAGGAACACAAGAGAAGAGAAAATGGGGAAGAGCAAGATGAATCTGAAAATCTTCTCTGCAAGCGTACCCTATCCAACAAATCAAGCACCAGAAGTGGTAATGAGACTGAAACTGAAGTGGAAGAAAATAAGGCAGAGGTAATGGAATCTCAATCTTAAATTTACTCCTAGTTTTACAAGTAAAGCAATTACAATTGTTTTATCACAGATTACTATCAACTAACCAATTAACCAATTCACACCAGAAGGAATTTTTAATCAGTCATGTGTCTGACATTTGCAGAAATCTTCTAATTTAAGAAAGTAAATTATGACAAAACCTGTGCTGTGGATTTCTGCCTGAGCATTAGTCCATGCATCTGAGATTATCCAGCTTTGGTGCAGGTTGGCAGAGACCAGCACATTTACTGGTGTTTAACCAGCAAATACCATGTAACTCATCAGAGCAGGGCATCCTACTGATTGGCCAGCATACTCCTCCAGGGTCAGGGTGTCCCCTGGCAATTTGATTCATAGCGAGCCAGACCAGCTTATTGATTTCCATCATTTGCAGTTCTCTTAGTTTTTCTGTTCAGCTTAGTGATCCTGTAGTTTTCTGAAGTATTACGAGTCTGCCCGGCTCAGATATCAAATTGTCAAATCTCCCTTGACCATTTTTGATATTTGGAAGTGTGACCTTTGTGTTGCTATGCCACCACCTCAATTCCAAACTTCAACTCACTCAATGCTTCTTCACTTTAAAGACGATCATGACTAGTTAGTTGAGAGTTCTGAAGTGTCAAGAAAATCTCAGTTGCAAAGCATTAAACTCTATAAAAAACAGATATTCAGAAAAAAACTGCACATTTTCCAAGATGTTTTATGGTTTAATGAGGCAATTGGCTTGGCTAGGACCCTCATGTGTGATTGGTAATGAATGATTGATATAATTAACCATACAATTCACCTCCGAAAGTGTCATCCAGCTGGATGGAACTACCTCAGATTGCTCAAAGCTCTGATTTTTCTGATGGTTGGAATTTTATATTCCATTTTAAGATAGCATGTAGTGACTTTTTTTTAGACCACCTTGTCTTCACCAAAATGCTCAGTGGCATATATATCTGACTGAAATATCTATTGATATGCATGTAACAAATAACATAGCTTTGTCTGATGCTTATCTTTTTGAAATAGGAAGAAAAACTCCGAAGTGTTTCATTTCTAAAACTTTTCAAATTGAACAAATCAGAGTGGCCATACATATTTCTGGGAGTCATAGGTGCGAGTATCAATGGAGCAACTCATCCTGCCTTTTGCATTATATTTGCAAAGATTATTAGTGTAAGCATGCAACACCTTTTCAACATTTATTTTTATTACACTGTGCATATAATAGTTTGCTGCCATTAATTTGTGTTATGGCTTAAAAAGTGTATGATCTATACATATTGTAATTTGGGATATGGATTTGGGTAGGTAGATGATGTAGGTCAATTCAATGGAAGTATTTTATTTTTAACAAAAACAAGGCAGAAATTAATTTGGAAAAATGACTTAAGTTCATCAACTCCAAGAAAGTATGTGACTGCATATGTGATATATGGCATGCAATGCCTTCATTGCTCAGCCCTTTAAGTATCAGAGTTGGGACATTATGTTGCAGTTGCACAGGACATTAGTGAGACCTCCTTTGAACTGTGCTCAATTCAAATCACCCTGTTTTAGGTAGGATATTATCAAGCTGGAGAGTGTTTGGACACAATTTACCAGGGTGTTGCTGGGAATGGAGGATTTGAATCATAAGGAGCGGCTGGATAAACTGGGACTTTTCACTGGTCCGTTCGAGGTTCAGGGGTGATCTTATAGAGGTTTATTAAATCATGAGGGGTGTAAAATAAGGTGGATGGCAGGTGTCTCTTCCTTAGGATGGGGGATTTTAAGACTAGAGGGCATGTTTTTAAGGTGAGAGGAGAAAGATTTTAAAAAGACATAAGGGCATTTTATTTTAACACAGACAATGATTTACTTGTGGAATGAACTTCCAGCAGTAGTGATGAATGCGGGTACAGTTACAGCATTTAAAAACATTTAGATAAGTACACAAATAAGAAATGTTTGGAGGGATACATGCTAAGTGCAGGCAAGTTTGGGATTATGGTAGGAATGGACTCCTTGGGCCAAAGGGTCTATTTTCATGCTCTATGACTATATGCAATAAAGTCCCTGACTGGAATCCATGTAGGGCTAATGGACAAATGTTGAGTTTGTGACAAAGAATGAAAACACATTAAGGCTGTAAGTTTGATTTTGTCTTCAGAATATAAGTTGGAAAGTTTCTGAACAGAAGAATTAGGAGTTAAGATCAGAAACAAGTTTAGTTTAGTTCAGGGAAACTAGTCACTATCACCAAAGAGTTTTAATTTGTGAAGCTTGCAAGGAAGGAGAGTTTGTATAGAAATCTTCAAATTGTTAGAAGTGAAAAAGTTTAGGCCTTCAGAATTGTGAAGTGTTCACATTAGCAAACTAAGAAAGCAGTTGTAAAATTGTCTCACAATCTAAGAATAAAAAACTGAGAGGAGTCAGGTAAATAGAAACAAATCTTCGAGATAGGAGTGAAATTGCTTTTGGCTTGAATTTCTATAAAAGGATCAAATTTGGAAACAGGTTAAAACTTGTTTTGCTGTTTGTGTTAAGGTTTTTTTCTAACTTTATAGATGTAATAAACAAATGTATTGGTATCAAAGAGCTTCGGCAGCCTCATGTGAGTTTTTTTTCCCGACTGACCACCACAGTAACCAACTGCAAAACATCACTCTGAGGATCTCTCAAACCAGGTTTCATTCTCCAATTGGAATTGTCCAGTATTTTCATTAGTTAGTGTCATAACACTTTTATACGGATTGGTATCTTCTTTTTTTTTTGAGTAGACAGTAGCTTGGTAATTCTGTTCCTGACCTCATTTGGTTTGAAGCAGATGGTGTCAGAATATTATTTGAGAGTATACTCAACTATGTTGTAGCCTCTTCTTGCAACTCCTTCTTGCAAGTTCAGCAGCTGTAACTCCCCTTTTCTCACACTGCTTTCCCACTTCCCACCATGTTTATGTTAAGTGACTATCAGCCCATATAATTGGCTGTGTATCTACTCCATCTTTTTAACCTGCTATCGGTGTTGCTAGCATTGGGATATAAAATTAACCCCATCCCATCCCTACCTTGCTCAGGCCTTATGGCGAGAGGTTAAGAATGTCCTCTCCTCTAATTGTATGTTGTTAGGAAGTGAAAAAGGACGTTATGGCACAAAGGAGAGAAAATGTTTCACATTAGCAATGCAAAACAGATTTAAAGCAAATGAGAAGCTAATTTTTCACTGCACTAGTTTTTAGTTCACACTGACTTGGAAAATATTTTATTTTTCTAAAATTCAGACCAAGTAAAAGCAACAGTAGAGAGATTAGGAAATGGTTGAAATGTAACTCTGAAAATTTCATGCAAAGATGATTGGGGTAGGTGAAAAATTGACTGTCCATTCACTTAGGCTTGTTTACCATTGCTGTAGTGCATCTCCTCATTGGTAACCAGGTTCTTAGTTATTTCACAGAGTTCGAGTTGGGGCTGGAGAGGGGATGTGGGGAAGCCTAGGATAAGGGTGAGAAGAGACATTTATTTCATTTAAATTAGAGTTACCAAATTTCATTACTACAGAGCTATTGGCATAAAAATTTCAAAATTAAAATTTCACAGTAAGATATAATTCCCTCAACATGAGGACAATGAGCAACTAGGACGATAGGACAATAGGACAATGATAGCAATTGTGATCTGCTTCTTCTAGATCACAGCCAAAACACCTCAAAATGTTTCCTCCTGTTGTTATGTATCTCTTAACTAAAGTACTGTTTAATCTTTCACAGTTAATCCATTTTATTTCTTCCTCCAGATCTTTACTGAAACCGATACAGCAGTGATCAGGCAACAAGCTGATCTTTATTCGCTTTTGTTCTTTATTATTGGTTTAATTTCCTTTGTTACATATTTCTTACAAGTAAGTATCTTATGCTACAAGTAATACAATCAATAATGTCTCAATGTAATTGCATTGTATTTTCAAAGTGACTGCAACAAATAAAAAAATTATCGTTGTCTTAAAATATAACCTGGAGACTTAAGATGGCTCATTGCCATTCAAAATATTGGAAAAACGTTATTGAATACAGTTTTCTAAATATTATGCTGGACAAACAATAACATCCAAATCAAACAGAAGAGAAATAATATTAGAAATGAGCTAAAATAAAATTAGAACAGCAAAATGGAAATACAAAAATGTCCCTGTGGATTTTAAACATTTAGGATAGTAAAAATGTGAAAATGATTTATTTAAAGTTTTCACACTCAGCACATGAATTAGGTTCTGGATATAAAGACAGCCATAGGCACTTTAGTGTGCCTTTAAAAATATTTAATAGCATCTTTAAGTCAGTAGTTTATCATGCACATAATTTACATTTCTGTGGGGGGAGCTAGTTTCTTTTCCTACATTCTGATTATTTAAGAGCTAGTACCTCAAACTCAAGACTAAGGTCATAATTTATCAGGCAATAGTGATTGCCATGTTTCTGTATGCTTCAGCATCTTGCACAACTAGCAGCAGAAAAAGTGTTGGACAAGTGACAAAAAAGGCGGGCCAACAGTAGCATTTTATTACTAAACCCAACTTGTATATTATTCAGAATTGGAATACTAATCTCTGAAAACCAGCTTGACTAGGTTATATATATTATGCCTAGCCCCATTGCTCTATTTGGAACTTGGTTGTGGTAGGAGACACCTAGGAAGACAGCTGAAATAATTTGGGAAGACCTCAGAGTATCCCTGAATAGGTGAGCATAGCTGCCAATTTATGAGCTATCAAAATTGAAAGGCACTGAACATTTATTGGGTAACTGTGGAGGCAAATTGAGTTGTCAGGGGTGCATTCAAACCTCATCGAACTAACCTTTCCAATACCGCCAGCAGAGGCTGCAAATTGCACAATTGATGAACCAGTTATCTCGGAAATATTGGAATGGGACAAAGTCATCCTTGATCATGATATACTGCCTCAGAAGAAAATAAATACACAAAAATGAAATATAGTTTGTCCACAGGCAGCTTTACTGGACTGCCAATGCCAATGATTGGCAATGACAATCATATACTGTATTCCCATCAATGTTACTTTAATTCTATCATTGAGCCATTTTTCTTCAAATGATTTAGTATCAGCTAAGATCTGAAATTCTAGGTGCAATAGTGCGAGCCACTATTTTTTGTCAGACTGTCAACAATTCTGTTATCTTTTGAAATTGTTTTTAGTTCTTTGAAATCAACCTACTCAGTCATAGCCATGGTAGTCTGATCAAAATGATTATTTTTCTGATAAGTTTCTTTGAGTTGTACGCACAAACATGCTTGCCAGTTTCAGTGAGTTAATGTTTGTTGTCATTTGGCTCTTTAGTTTATGAAGTATCATTTCTTTATCATTATACTGATTTCTTTAAATTCATCTTTCTTGCTAAACATTTGGTTCCCACTTTTTTCCAGAATTTGTTGTATGTTTTCTATTGTGAAGACAGATGCAATGCACTAATTTAATGTCTCTTTGTTGATAATTCAATAGCAGAGTTTATTTTCTGATCTCAGGTCTTGTGTTACTCTGTCTCCATTTCCTATTTTCTCTTGCCTTACCAATTTTTGGATTACCACGACTGAATTCCAAAATCCACCCAATCTTCAGAAATCTTTTTATGAACACTAGAAGCCTTTTCCTTTGATCTAAAGCTATTAATTCCTTAGTTTTGTCACATCTGAATATCTTTTGTGTCGTGTTTTTCCCTTAAAATGAATATATATTTGTTGTAAATTATGTCTTAATCCTTTAAATGCAAGCCCATTGTTTGTCACGATCAGTTGGGTTTTCCAAGATATGGTAGTCACACTCAGATTGCCACTCGACTCCTTCGCGTTTCTGATAGGAGGTTCCGATTAGGGCTCCTTCAGAAATGTGGAACATGTCGTAACTCTGACAGGTCTGTGCAGGATCGTAGGGGTAAAGCAGGCCATGCCCCCTTTGCACAGTAGTTTATTGCTGTATTCTGTATCTTAAATAGCCAGTGCCAGAAGCAGACACTTTTACAGATCCTGTGAAAGGGTAGGTAGGTAAGGTAAATGTGAGGTTAGGATGCAAGTGGGTAGCATGGTAAGGTGCCAATGGAATCTTCATTTTCCCAGGAAATTCTCTTCAGGTTTATAATATCAGGGACGCGGTAGAGTCCCCAATGCAAAACTCCCCTCTATGCTGCAAAATGGCCATTTGGCAACTATAAAATCTGGGCATATATCTTTTAATGTTGTTTTCCAATCAACTTTAGTTCACTCTTTCCTCATAGCTACATCACTTTGCTTTGTTTAGTGGTAAAACCCTTGTTTTGGACAATTAACTAACTTTCAATTCATTCCAATTTTCCAACATACAATGGTCACTCTTTCCTAGAGATCCCTTCGTTACAAGGTTATTAATTAACCCTTTCCCATTGTACAACACTAAAACCAATAACCTATTCATAACTGGTGCTTCAAACTACTGAAACAGAAAACTATCTTAGATACATTCTATATTTCCTCCTCCATTACAAATTTATTTTGCCCAGTCTGTATGAATATTAATACTTTCCATATATACCATATTACCTTTACGATATGAACCTCTAATTTCCTGATTTATACTGTGCTCTACATTACAACTACTGTTAGGGGACTTAATAAAAAATGCACAAAGTGCTTTCTTCCCTTGCTATTTCATGGTCAGTTGTATGCGAACAAACAGCTGCACAAGTTGATTTCACCAGAATGTGAAAGATAAATCAAGAGTGAAAATTGGAGACAGTACCTCAGTATTAAGCACTACCAGAAAAGAATTGTTTTATTTTCATTTGGATACAAACTGACCATCAGAGAACAGACTACGTATGGGCTAAAAAGCAATAAGTAAATGCAATGTACAAATACTGTTTGGGCTACAAGTCTAATGGAAAGGACAGCCTAAAGTGGTGGAAAAATAATGGTACAATATTATCCATATATAGATAGTAGGTTCAAATGTATGAGGTACTGTATGGTGCAGAAATTATAGAGACTTCCCTGTTTCCAAATTGGAAACTCAGGCCCTCACAGGGCTTAACACTAAGTTTTGTTTTACATGGTCAATGAACAATGGCACTGACAGATAAATGAAAATACAATGCCATTTTTGAAAAGGTTAATGAACATGACAGCTTAGGTTATCCCAATCTGTTAACAATGTAAAGATTTTAAAAGTTTACTTTTGGCTTTTTGAAATGTTCTGGTAATGGGATAATGATCTAAGAATTATCATATGAAGTTTGCTTTGTTATTTTTCAGGGCTTTATGTTTGGAAAGTCTGGGGAAACCCTCACTCAGAAACTGCGGTCTATGGCCTTCAAGGCAATGTTACGTCAGGTTTGTAATTGTGATGCAACATGATGTGATGTTCATGAACTCTTTTTAGATCTAAAATGTGGTTGATTTATATTGTTTCAAGAGGAATAGGCTGAGAAATGTTTTCTCATTAATCAATGTGTCCTTAGTGCCAACTCATGAAGAGAGAATTCCCTGGCTACCAATTTCATGCCACGGCTGAGTAAGTGTCTGAGTCTACAACAATCTGTTTGAAAAGCTAATGTCATATTGACCCCCAGATGAGCTTCTGACAATTTATCTCACCATCGCTTACATTGCCAATTTATGTCAGCAGCTTGACTGATTCTGCCTCTGCCTCCATTTAGCTGCTGCTGAAAACTTTTGGTGACCTCTAAACTATAATATTCCATTTATATGTCGAACCTGTCGCACCATCCATTATCTTTTGGCCAATTGCCCTAATTTCACCTTATTTGGGTTTGTATCATCACGTACTTTAAAGTATTAAAGGCACAGTACAAATATAAGTTGTTATGTTGGCGAGCAGAACTGAAGGAGAATATTTCTGTGACTATTTGTCATTAATGATAAATCTTTTTTGACTTAACTTTCTCCCTTTATTTTCTGAGTCTTTTTAAATTGTATTTTCTGTGGCACTTTATAAACATCCATTTACATCAATAGTTTGAAGTGATTACATGTCATGAAAATTTGTTTTAAGAGCCCACTATAGGAATTGAGGACTTCTGTTCCAAGTTTCATATAATACAGCTCATGAATGTATTTTATCAAGATATCTGCCATGTATTAATTGAGATTACCGGACAGGTATTTGACAGTCTTCATTCTCTCTTTGTTTAAGATGCCACTCTTCTGCCAAGTTTTTGGTTACTTTATCCTATTATCTCTCTGTGTGAATTGGTTTCATACATTGACAATCTTCCTGAGGAACACCTTGGGAATTTTCTAATACATTAAATGCTCCATTTAAATTCATGTTACAGCTATAAGATGCAAAGTAGTATGAACTAAATTTCACTGAATTACACACAAACACACACACGCACGCATACACGCATGCACAGACACAATATATTGCATATTGTCAAAAGTCAAAACTGTCAAAATATGCAGCAATCTATAAATTGTCAGTGCTAGTCATATTTCACTTTGGTTCTCCATTCCATTCATAGTTTCTGCTTCATTCTGTCTCTAGGAGATTGCTTGGTTTGATGATAAGAAAAATAGCACTGGTGCCCTAACCACAAGACTGGCAACAGAGGCATCACAAGTCCAAACAGTGCGTAACCTGTTTTTTGTACACATTCCAAAGTTCTGTATTTATCATACATTGTTAGCTATTGAAATCACTGACTTTAAAAAAATGTTATCTGACAGGTCATGGATGTATTGTATGGTTAAATGGATTAAGAACTACGTTTTTAGGTATAATTATGTAACTTCAATAAAGAGTTTGCATTACACGAAATTACATTTGTTCTATGGGCAAAAATGAGCAAAAGATATGATCCTAGATCCCACAAGGCAGCTTTGACCTCCCCTCTGCTGATCATGATCTTTCTCTCTCCTTCTGTCTGGGGAGAGAGAACTCTATTCTCAGAATCTATAAAGGCATTGAATACAAAAGCAGGGATGTACTTTGAATATAAAAGCAGAGAAGTACTTCTAAGGCCCTATAAGGTTCTGATCAGACCACATTTGGAGTATTGTGTGCAGTTTTGAGCCCCATATCTCAGGAAGGATGTACTGGCCCTGGAGCTTGTTCAGAGGAGGTTCACAAGAATGGTCCCTGGAATGAACAACTTAACATGTGAGGAATGTTTGAGGACTTTGGATTTACACTCAATGGAGCTTAGAAGGATGAGGGGTGGTCTAATTGAATCATACAGAGAACTGAATGGACTGGACAGAATAGATGTTGGGAAGATGTTTCCATTGGTAGAAAAGACTCGGACCCAAAGACATAGCGCTAGAGTTAAGGGAAGACCTTTTAGAATGGAGATAAGGAGAAACTTCTTCAGCCAGAAAATGGTGAAATATGGAATTCATTGCCACAGAAGGCTGTGGAGGCCAAGCCATTGAGTATATTTAAGACTGAGATAGACAGGTTCTTGAGTATCAAGGGAATCAAGGGTTACGGGAAGAAAGCAGGGAAAAGTGGTTGAGAAGTTTAACAGCCATGATTAAATGGTGGAGCAGACTCAATGGGCTGAATGGCCTAATTTCTGCTTTTACATCTTATGGTCTTATGGCCTTATGACTCCCATCCATCTTAGCATTAATCTCCTCTCCATGCTGTGATGGCAGCTGACTTCTCCTTTATCCCCAATCCACATTCCAATCTTCAACAATCCCAGTCCCATGATGGTTTCTGTCACCCCACTCACTGAACTCCAGTGTTTGATCTTACCTCTATACCACCCCCCATTTTCTACATTCCCCCATCCTGCAGTATCCATGACCATCTTGGAGATCTGTGAGAGTAACCTCCCACTGCTGGCTCTCTCACCTGAATGCAAAAGCGTACCTCAATTTGACATGTCAGCCGAATGGCAGCAAGTGGAAAAATTCAGTAGGACCCCCATGTCCTTGGCTTTGCCTCTCTACAGACAGTGGGGCTGTGAATCTTTCTGGCAATGAGTGCAAGTGCAGCTGTTGAAGTTTCCTGGGAGCTAAGGGCAAACATTCGAATACCATCACTGATACTTTCCTCAGGATCAGACAAACTCCACTGATCTTTTGGAGTCACCCTACCAAAGTGCATGAGTGACATTTTTGTTTAACTTCTGGATGGTGCGGTGAGAGAAAATGAAATTCAGCTCCATGTTTGCATCTAAATAAATTGGATCTTACTAAATCCCCATACTCCACTTGCCAACCTTCCCGTGCCTGAATCCCTCAACGAAAGAAGCAGCTGCGGGAAATAGCTGAGGTTGTCTCCCTTGAAATCTTCAGAACCCATTTTCAGATTGCTTCCCACTTAAAGGTTTTCTTTAGCAGGATTCCATTTCAGCAGGTCATGCCTTGCCTAACTAGCAATATCTGTGGAAATGGTGGTAAAATACAGACACTACTCCGTGTGGGTAACAGAACTAATGCAGAAGAAGAAGAAGAAGAAGAAGAAGAAGAAGAAGAAGAAGAAATACTCCTCTCTCTCTCTGCAAAGTGAAAAATTCCATGATAGAGAGACTCCACCTCGACACTAGCAGTGGCTTTGGCTTGGATCAGATATACCAACAAGCACTGGAGCAATTCTCCAAATTGACCTCTCTCTCTCCAGGCATACAATCTGTGCCTATTTGGTCAGCTCTGCACTGCCTTTCCAATGCCACAGAAAGAATGGATCATAAGACTATAAGATAAAAGAGCAGAATTTGGCCATTCGGCCCATTGAATCTACTCCACTATTCAGTCATGGCTGATATATTTCTCAACCTCATTCTCCTCATAACCTTTAATTCCCTGACTAATCAAGTAACTATATATCTCTATCTGTCAATGACTTGGCCTCCACAGCCTTCCTTGGCAATCATCTGCTTGATAAAAACAATGACTGCAGATGCTGGAAACCAGATTCTGGATTAGTGGTGCTGGAAAAGCACAGCAGTTAAGGCAGCATCCGAGGAGCAGGAAAATCTACATTTCGGGCAAAAGCCCTTCATCAGGAATACAGGCTGTATTCCTGATGAAGGGCTTTTGCCCAAAACATCGATTTTCCTGCTCCTCGGATGCTGCCTGAACTGCTGTGCTCTTCCAGCACCACTAATCCAGAATCATCTGCTTGAATTAGTTTATTTCTTTAGATTTCAATAAATTATGCCCTGTTTCCTGGTTTTAAATTTAAAAATGCTTTCAATCCTTTACCAGGGCCATTTATTGGAGATAAGAGAGCAGCCTTCCAAATTCCATTCCTCTGTTAAGGGAAGTCACCTAGGGACAAATTCTTGAGGGATCGCTCCTCTCTGCTGCCATAGTTACGTAAACAAAATTTTCATTAAACTTCCATGTTACAGGAGCATGAGAACCCCTAGATAAATTCATCCCACAGTTAAATCGATAGTGATGTTTGGAGGACTTGTAATGGGTCAGGGGGAGAATTTTCAATCTTGCTAACCTATCAGGGTGGCAGAGTGGCTCAGTGGTTAGCACTGCTGCCTCAGACCAGGGACCCCATTTAGATTCTAGCATTGGGCAACTCTCTGTGTGGAATTTGTACATTCTCACCATGTCTGTGTGGGTTTCCTCTGGGTGCTCTGGTTTTCTCCCACACTCCAAAGATGTGCTGGTTAGTTGAATCCATGCTAAATTGCCTATGGTGTCCAGGGATGTGTAGATGAGGAGGATTAGCCATAGGAAAAAACAAGGCTATAGGGTACAGGGGTGGATGTGAGTGGAATGCCCTCCAGAGGGTCAGTGTGGTCTCGATGGGCCAAATGACCTGCATCTACATTGTAGTGATTCTATCAGTAACCTAGCAGACTGGACTACCTGTCTGATAAAGAGCCCAATCTCCTTTCATCTCATGGAAAAGAGTAGCATCCAAAGCAGGCAGATTCCACAGATGTGAGAGTTTGCAATGCACAATGGAGAGCAAGGCATTAGCAGCAAGTAGAAAAGGTTAAAATAAGGACATAAAGGAATGGCTAAACTAAAGGACCCTAAAGGGAATTTTGAAAGAAAGGAAAGGTTATTAAAGTAACAGAGGTACAAGATCAGGCACTGTTCAAGATAGACATCACTTCTTGGCACTGTCCACTTACTGTCTGAGATAATAATAAAGTAAACTTCTTACAGAATGTTTATCAATTTTTTTTTCATTTCAGACTGTAGGTTCAAGATTAGGACTAATAGCTCAAAACATTGCAAGCATGGGAGCTGCTGTTATTATATCATTCATATATGGATGGCAGATGAGCTTGTTGGTACTAGCAATAGTGCCCATCCTTGCTATGGCTGGAGTGGTTGAAATGAAATCTCTAACGGGATACACAAGTCGTGATAAGAAAGAGCTTGAAGCAGCTGGAAAGGTAAAGTCAGCTCACCATGATCAATTTCAGATGATTTGAACATTAAATGTTGAAGAATGACCGATAATGACTCTGTGGATATATAACCTAATTTTTATGTGCACAGCATTTTTTTCCTCTTTGGCAAACTAACACGTAGCATGGAGAAATGAATGTGTACCCCCATCCATTGTAATTCACCTACATGCACACCCATACAAACACATACACAGCCACACAGACTTGCACACATGTAGACAAACAGTTGCATCCACACATATACAGACAAATGCTCAAGTCCAAACATTTCGCTCACAGCCCAGGAACACAGAAGTGGGAAATTTTCTAGTTCCACAAATCCAATCTGGGAAAGTGCTGCGTAAAGTCAAGCTTTTATTGGTGGGCTTCCGAGGGAGATGGGTCGAGTGAACCCAGAATGAAAACAGAGGCTACTAACATTGGATGCACAGGACTGGTATTTATGCATTGATACTGTATAACAGTTGTTTTTAAAAATTGTATCAGCACTCACTTCCTTGTCCCCAGACAATCTCCATGCTCCATCAGTGCTAACTCATGTCACTTCATACTCACTTCTATGCTGCTCTATGCCCTTCCACTCATTCCTACAGTCAACCCCACAAATGTTATGCCACCATATGCCTGTCTACCATCCCGCATATCCTGCATGCTACCTCATACACCCTCTATTACTGGATACATCTCGACCATTCCCATGGCTTCTCATTCCCTCAAAGTGACTCTGGTCCACTCTACCCACCCCCATAATGCCCTGTACTAGCATGTACCACGGTACCCACCATCCTAGCTCTTTATAGTCTCATACCAAGTGAGTGTTAACTCATATCAATCCTTTGCCCCAACCTACAAACTATACCTTCCCCCATCCATGCCAATTCACCTAATATGCACCACGGGCAAACCTCAGGAGCCATGTTGACACACGTATGTGTCTATTGTTGTCATTGCTACTTAAAAAGCACTCTCATTGATTAAAAAAAACAATGCATATCATTCTTTCAACTAACATCATATTTGACATTCTTTGGCAGCTTGGACACATTGATACACGTGAACATGCAAAATGACAGGATTTATCATAAGTAATTTTATGCATACACACATTGATGACAGTCTTATCTGTTAAAATGCATATGGGAAATTTGCCAGCTATGACATGATACTTACAGCATAATGATTGATTAAGTAATAATTTCAATAATGGAATAGACTCCCTTTTGGAAGCACAGGGAGGAAAAATGATTCTCTTTCAGAGAATTTATCACATTGAGCATAACAGCTCAAATACTTGCTCAGATTTAAACTTACGTTATTAAAACATTGCAAAGTTATTTTAGATACAAACATGCTGAAATTACCTCCTGACTTTTCTTTAGGCCCTGTAAACGTGCAAAAGTTGCAGAAGTTATTTTCCTGTATTATTTTTAAATGCGATCCAGTTCACTTAAAGTGTTGCTTGTGACCTCATCAAATATTGAAGAGAATATATAATTTATAGGAGCCAAGATCATACTTGTTGTTCTCTCCTTGGAAACTAATATTCCAAGGACGAGCAAATGGTTCACAACTGCCCACAAAGAGAGATTTGCAGTGAATCAGCCTGACCCTTTTACATGTCTATGTGGGAGGTGAATGAACAGCATTTCTGAGGCATGGACTCTCTTAATTAAAACAAAATCCCTTTAACACTCACTTCCTTCTAACCCAGACAATCTCCATGCCCCATCAGTGCCAACGCATGCCATCTCAAACTCATTTCTTTGCTGCCCTCAGCCCTTCCAATCATTCCTTTGAAGGAGAGGGGATGTTGCTTAGCAAAAAAAAAGTCAAAGAAAAGGAAGAAAATTGTTTTGCAAAATTAATATGCTGACTCAGTGCATATTTAGTAAGAAGAAGTTACCAATGGCATTGCCTGGTATTGAAATTTTGACATTATAAACAACGCTTAACTTTGCTTTTCTTTTAATTTAAAGATAGCGACAGAAGCTGTGGAAAATATCCGCACTGTCGTTTCTTTGACTGTGGAACCAACATTTGAAAAGATGTATGATGAAAACTTAGAGTTGCCATACCGGTACGTAAATCTAAATGCAATTATTAAAATAGATTCAGCTATAACAGCATAAATGTTGCTTAACATTCACTAGAATTTTAAAAAGGCACATTTACAAGAAACGCAGTGCAAATTCAGAATTGAATTGCACATAAGTTATTGCACATAGATCCTAGTGGCACAGTGTTTATTTCCTTGCCTCTGTGCTACGAAAGCCAGGTACAGTGCAATAACATCTATGAACAGATGAATAAAATGGTTAGCAGACAGATCCTCAATTTAACTGTTGATAAAATTTAATCCTACAGCCTATTGTAGCAAATATGATTCAAACCTTACTCTTTAAGTCTGTATTTAATGATATACATCAAGCAGACATAATATTGTTTGGTTTAGTACTTATTGAACTGATATGAGCAAACAAACTTCATATTGTTCCACTATAAGTTGTTACAATCCCCACTCATAGTGCTACTGGGTAAATCAGATTGCAGAGGAAACCATGCTTACTAGATTTTATCTTTAATTTGTTTCACTAATTAATGGTTGTTGGCATTGATTTTAGGGGTGTTCATGATCATAGCTACCTAATAATAGACAGATGGTGATTTGTAATAGTTTTTGATGGTTTATTGAGTTTATAAAGCAATAGTTTAGATAAGACATATTAGTTAATTAGATAGAGTAAGTATACAACCGTGATAATTAGGGATGGTTCAACATGGGTTGTTTCTGTAGTGATTGTAACAAGGTCAGCCATGTAGATCTCATAGAATATGAGTTCCCTAACTGGGGCTGTTAAACTGGTCCAATCAGGAAGCCCTGGCCGACAAATATGAACAGGAGTGTTAGAGGTTCTGCTCATTCTGGGAGCTGGCTGTCAGCTTGCTGGGTCAGTGTCATGTATAATGCACAAGCAAATACAGGGTGACTCGGTAATGGGATACCAGCCTTTGTGGGGTTATTTTGGTTTCAGCCTTGTTAATGTTGTGGGGCAGCATTCTGCTCTCTAGCCGAGATGTTAGGGGTTGCATCCCCAAGTTGTCCCCCTCTTCTTCTGGTTCACCTTCCAACTGGAGAAGACAAATCTCTGAAGACTGCTCTATAAGGGCTGCTGACTACAATGGCTATCTGATGGGAATCACGCAATGTGGATGGGTGCCTGCAAAGATGAGGTTATAATGGAGGTTACTCTCAATGTAAGGACTTCATCTCCCACAAGGATTGTGCAACCATTGTCTAATAGCAGCGCAGACTCGATGGGCCGAATGGCCTAAGTGTGCTCCTCTATCATATGAGAACTACTCGATGAGGCCTATCTGATGAGAATTACTTCCCGGCCCTTCGACATTTGTTTACATAACCCATTTGGGCCCAATGATCATGCACAGCTGCTCATGATGCCAGGATAACCATGGTCCCCTGATCTTCCTCCATCTGAGGGTTAGTTGACCATGCCCTTCCCTCAGGTGAATTTAGAGACGAGGCCATTTAATTGACCCAGAGACTGTAAATTATGATCCCTGCCATATTCTGACTTCGGATTCATGCAGAACCTTCCCACAACATTGCAATTAGGCCTTAAGTTGACAAGTTATTTCCACTGAAGGTCCTTACTCCACCACTGCTGTTAGTCAGCAATGGGAGCATGAAAGTTGCCAGGTGGGGAGGAGATAAAAAAAAGCTGATCCCAGGAGGATCCCTCACCCACTGTCGGGAAAGGGTCGGGGTGGGGGGTGGGGGGTGGTGTGGTGGCGATGTGTGTGTGTGTGTGTGTGTGTGTGTGTGTGTGAGGTGGAGGGACGGGCATGTAGAAGGCCACTGAGCGTCTCGCCCATACTTTTTAGTCTGAACTCCTACCCCCAACCTCGTGTGAATGCTTTAGAAAGTGTGCAAAAGCAGTTGACAAGAATGTTCCAGGGATACAGAAGCTCAGTTATGAGGATGGATTGAAGAAGTTGGCACTGTTCTCATTGGAGAGGAGAAGACTAAGAGGAGATCTGAAGGAGGTTGATAAAATCACGAGCAGGTTGGATACAGCAGATGGGGAGAAACTATTTCTGTCCATAAAAGGGATGAGACCAAGAAACATAGATTTAAAGTGATGGGTAAAAGAAGGAATGGGGCAAGCAAGGGGAAACTTTATTTATTCAGTGGCTAATTAGCATATGGAATATACTGCCTGGAAGTGTGATGGACACAAGTTCAAGAAGGCATTGAAGGATTGTTTAGGTAAAGATAATGTGCAAGGGTATGGGGAAAAGGCAGGAGATAGGCAAGAGGTTAAAAATGCTCATTTCATGAGCTGGTGCAACCATGATGAACTAGATGGTCTCTTTCTGCACTGTGATACTTCTGTGATTTTAACACCTTCCCTGAACCAAGCAACTCACTTCTGGCTTTACTCACCTATGTCCTCAGTCCTTCTGTTGATCCTGGGCCATTGGTGAATGCATAATCAGCAGCTTTCAGTATCCCTGCCTTCAGGTGGTAGGATTTCCATCTGAGTGGGGGTGGTCCACTTAAGTGCATGAAAGGATTTCTCCAAAAGGATGTGACAATGGAGTCTTGCCAACTCTCCAGCTAATGGATGAGACCGCTATCCCTTCGATAAAATTCAATCCAGTATGCCCTCTTCCTGTCACTTCAATCTCTTCCTTTTTTTAACTTGCCTAGCTAAATTTGAGTTTCAACATCTTTTCTGCTAAATGCTGTAAAATATGTTGGTTTTGTGTGGCCTGGAGAAGAAAATATGAATTAAGTATGCACTGTGTATCTCTGTTTTATGTATGCAAATGTCAGGCTGTGTATATTCTGGATTTAATGCACCTTAACACTCTGCATGTTTTGCAGAAATGCTAAAAAGAAATCCCAGGTCTATGGTTTTGCCTTTGCACTGAGCCAGGCCATCCAATACTTTAGCTACGCTGCTTGTTTCCGATTTGGTGCATACCTGATAACAATAAACGCAATGGATGTAGAAGGTGTTTTTCTGTAAGTAACATGAACTGTACCTGTTCTTTTTGTTCATTAGGGCAATTAGTTTAATTTCCAATACATTCAAAATGCTTGAAATATCATTCCCCAGCCTTTTAATTCATAACTCTGATCAATGATGTAAATTGTTCAAGATCTGTCACATAAGTGTCTGAGAGGCTTTTAATACAGCAGGATTCAACCAAAAAGAGGTGACTAGAGAGAATGAAAATAATGTGATTTTCCTACAATGTAGAAATTTGAACCAGATTCTTATTATTGAAATTTCTGAATATGATAATGGTGGGATTAACTTTATACTGAGAATCACTTTGACTCTGATGTTCTCTGGGCTCTTGAAATATCACTTGAAGTATGTTTATGTTACTGTCCTACACGTGACTTGTTTGGGCTAGAAGACAATTTTGAAGGTTTCTGTTAAACAAAATATGTATTTCTGTATCTACCAACTTTGTCTGATTTAATCATGCAAGAAACATTCAATTTGTATGATACTATGTTGTCTGAAAGGTTTTCTGAAAATCATTTTACAGTGTTTTTAATGCGATTGTGTATGGTGCTGTCGCAATTGGACAGAGCAGTTCTTTCGCTCCTGATTATGCAAAGGCAAAAGTTGCTGCAATGAATCTGTTTGCACTGTTTGAGCGTGTGCCAGCCATAGACAGCGATAGCACTGATGGGCAGAAGCTGGTGAGTATTTGTTTGCAAAAACTAACAAGAAAGTAGTGTGCTTTAAGATCTCAGAATTAAGCCGAACAGTAGATGACATTAATGCTTAATGTTTGCAAACAGTGCTTTTCTTTTGTATCTTGTGCACGCAATTAAATGCAAATTGTTGCCATTTTTTATTGCTATTTAGAAGCGTTTATCTTGCTGGAATAATCCATGCTGTTTGTTTTGTTCTCATGTGGTTATATTGGTCACTTATGAATATTTTTATTTTAAATTTCATATCCTGTGATGTTCCCATAGATGACTGTGCAACCCGTCCATGCCGACCACATATGCCAACCCAATCTAGTTCCACCTGCCAGCACCCGGCCCATATCCCTCCAAACCCTTCCTATTCATATACCCATCCAAATGCCTTCTAAATGCTGCAATTGTACCAGCCTCCACCACATCCTCTGGCAGCTCATTCCATACACATACTACCCTCTGTGTGAAAAAGTTGCCCCTTAGGTCTCTTTTATACCTTTTCCCTCTCATCCTGAACCTATGCCCTCTAGTTCTGGACTCCCTGACCCCAGGGAAAAGACTATTTATCCTATCCATGCCCCCCATGATTTTATAAACCTCCATAAGGTCACCCCTCATCCTCTGATGCTCCAGGGAAAACGGCCCCAGTCTGTTCAGCCTCTCCCTATTGCTCAAATCCTCCAACCTTGGCAACATCCTTGTAAATATTTTCTGAACCTTTTCAAGTTTTACAACATCTTTCCGATAGGAAGGAGACCAAAATTGCACGCAATATTCCAACAGTGGCCTAACCAATGTCCTGTACAGCTGGTACATGACCTCACAACTCCTGTACTCAATACTCTGACCAATAAAAGAAAGCTTACTAAACGCCTTCTTCACTATCCTATCTACCTGCGACTCCACTTTCAAGGAGCTATGAATTTGCACTCCAAGGTCTCTTTGTTCAGCAACACTCCCTAGGACCTTACCATTAAGTGTATAAGTCCTGCTAAGATTTGCTTTCCCAAAATGCAGCACCTCGCATTTATCTGAATTGAACTCTATCTGCCACTTCTCAACCCATTGGCCCATCTGGTCAAACTCCTGTTGTAATCTGAGGGAACCTTCTTCGCTGTCCACTACACCTCCAATTTTGGTGTCATCTGCAAACTTACCAACTGTACCTCTTATGCTCACATCCAAATCATTTATGTAAATGACAAAAAGTAGAGGACCCAGCACCGATCCTTGTGGAAATTTCTTTCCTGGTAGGTCAAACATGTATTGATATTGCATAGCAAGTCCTGCTCTTTGATCAACAGAGTCCAATGGTATGGCTTGCATGAATCCCTTTACAGTAACAATTTATCCACTTTACCTGTCATAGCTGTGTGAAATCTGCCAGCATTCTTTGGATAATGGAACTGCAACACCATAATATGGAAATGAGTTAGAAAACCCCTTTGGTTTAAATGCTACTCTACTATGTCCAAGTATTTATTTCTTCACGGAGAATAGTTTTAATCAATGTTTTATAAATTGCATGACTGCAAAGCAAAAATAAATCAACACAACATTGATTTTTTTGTATATTTTAGGGAACTAATGGGAAAAGCATTACGTATCATGTTAACTTCATGTTTTATACACCATCATTCTTTTGCAAATGGATTTACCCCTTCATTGTTGGAATGAATTTCTATTTCTTTTCCAGAGTAGGTTACTTTGCTGTTGCATACAGCTCTATTTTGATAGCCTATAAAATTTGAAAAGTCATGTCCAAATGAATAAGCAAGTTGAATATTAGATTGGATGTTCGCCTTAATTGCAAAAATGTCCTTTTTTCTTCATAAATAACAAATTACATTCTCAAAAATTACATTTTTGAAGTCAAGTGTTCTCACAATTTTGTTACTAAGCTGTTAAGTACTGAGAAAGTTAAGCAATCTCCCTATGCTTGTTGGGAATAATTTCAGTTCTTTGTGTGTTACGAGTATGGAACCTAAACTCTGGTTTAGATGTGTCATGATGTATCCCATATATTTTACTAAAATTAACGATAAGTATTTCAATCAGACTGTAAAATATATTTAATATCTTTCACTATGCATTAATCATATGCTGTGGCTTACAAGTCTTTTTTTCATAGCCTGCCATTATATAATTTACAAGATAATTATTTTTCCATTGTTTGGTTCATATTAAATTACCATAAAAGATAATCTAGCTTTATGTTGCTAATTAGTGAACAGGGGTTCAAAAGTACTTTCTCAATGATTTTTCAATATTTCTACTTCAGATTTTCTTAAATACTTCAATAATCATATCTGTCATAAATGTGGAATTTAATTAAACATTGATGCTGTTGTTCTAATAAATAGAGTCTGTTAACACATCTAATGACATTCCTGAAGAATTGGCAAAACTCTTTGATGTGCATGCAAAATTACATTTTCTGGAAGCTAAACATACTATATGGAGAATCGTTGCAGCTGGCAAATTCAATGCTGAATGTACCTTTTCCATTTCATTTGTTTTGTCATAGGAAAACTTTAATGGTGACTTGAAATTCTCCAAAGTTTACTTCAGATATCAGAGTCGTCCAGATGTACCAGTGCTCGAAAGACTCTCAATCAAGGTTGGCAAAGCACAGACTTTGGCACTCGTTGGCAGCAGTGGTTGCGGGAAAAGTACATCTGTGCAGCTTATCGAAAGATTCTATGATCCACTGAAAGGAGAAGTGGTAAGACTTACTTTTTGTACCATTAAGTACAAGAGTGGCTTTAACAAATCCCATCTTGTTCACTTGAGACCAAAACTTGAATACATTCCAGTGAGAACTTTTAAAGTGGAAACTGGCTATGCAAGTTGTCACATTGTTGACATGGTCACTGGCAGTCAAACCTCTGAAGCGCCACTCTTATTCTATTGGGCTGACCTGGAAAGCTAAGGGATGAAACTTAACATTGGTTTGTAGATCAGGTGATATTGGCTCAACATCCCATTTTACATCTTAACCAGTTAACTCCAATGTAAATGAAAATGGGGTTGGGTAAAACAGATTATTAATCTTAGTGCCTTATCCAGATAAATAGTTGCTGCTGAGCCAGAATATTATCTCATTAAATTAAATGGAATTCTGACGCAATAAAGAAAGTTTTAAAAGTTGTCAGCAATTGCTGTGCACTGCCTTGAAATAGAATTGACTGTATTTTGATCCATGAACTATTACCAATGGGGTAAACACATCTCTCTCCTGAAATTATTATTTTGTGATCGTACATACTGATGGTAATTTTGTATACCTGCCAATCAATTAGCTGACCTTCTCTCAAACTACCCTAGCCGAGCAAGCCTGGGGCATGAATGCAGAAGCCAACCTTGCAGTTATTTGTATGCCATCTGCTTCTTATTTTCTTGATAACTACAGAAAAAGAGCTTGGTCTTAATCTTTGAGGTGGATCCTGAACCATTTCCCTACAATCTGGCCTCCTGCCTGAAATGTCCACCAAAGCTGGGTGCTGAAGGGGTTGGAGATGGGACAGTTGCCTCCCATGTCTAATGTGGGGACAAAGCAGGCAGATTAGAAGACCCACTTGCATTCATTGGGATGTCAATCCAGCTCTGTATTTGATAGTTCTCACTCACCAAGCCCCCGTTCCTTCTATATCCACCTTAACCTCTTCTCATTTGACCCATCTTATCATTTCCTCCCATTCTTACAGTAAGGACTCTTTGGGAAGCTTGTAGAACTATCAAACTAAACAAATTGCCTTTCAAAAGTCTCATTAAAGAATCCCCTTAGAAACACATACAACTGTCAATCAAAACAAAATTCACTGTTTCATTCATAGCTGTATCAACAATCCCTGCTGAACTGAGTCCATTGGGAGGGGGGGGTTAGATCTCACCCAAATATTCTTAATACATTTTCATTGCACAACTGTGTCAACAAAAATTGTAGAGCAAAATACACTAAAACCTTTGAAGTAGTAGAACAGATAGCTGGGCTAGCAATCAATGAAAAGATAAAGCATGTGGTTCAATTGACAAATAAAAATTTCAGTCTTGACACAATTTAATGCAGAAGAGCTGATTAGCCAGTGGATAAATTAATCTAAAGAGGTTTCCACCTTCACAAAGCTGATCAATTTATTGAACATTTTCTCTTTCCCAAAATGATTGACAATCAACCACCGTTGAAAAAAGTGAGGACTGCAGATGCTGGAGATCAGAGCTGAAAATGTGTTGCTGGAAAAGCGCAGCAGGTCAGGTAGCATCCAAAGAGCAGGAGACTTGACGTTTCGGGCATGAGCCCTTCTTCAGGAATGATTCCTGAAGAAGGGCTCATGCCCAAAACGTCAATTCTCCTGCTCTTTGGATGCTACCTGACCTGTTGTGCTTTTCCAGCAACACATTTTCAAATCAACCACTGTACTAAACATATTTAACAGCTTAATTAGTTAACAGAGAGGTCAGTAAAGATGCAGTAGCAGAACTGGAGGGGATATTTCAGAATGCACAGAGCAGATACATTTCAATGGTAAAAACAATTCAAAGTTCAGACCCACTATTTGCATTTAACTAGAAATGTTGAAGGTAATATCAAACAAAAACAAATGCAATTCTGCAAATAAAGATGGCAGGACAGAAGTTTGTAAATAATATGAAAACAGCAAAGAATGACCAAGAAATTATTAAAGAGGGAAAAATTAGAGATTGAGAGAAAACTTACCAGAAATATTAAAAACGTGTGACTTCCAAAAGAAAAAAAGAAGAAGGGATTTAACAAAGTGAAACGGGACAATTATTAATATAAATTTAAGACAATGACAGTGCAATTGAACAAATTGAATTGAAGACATCAGTCTTCACTGTTACAGGACACAAATAACATCTCAGAAACAGCAATACATCAGAAAAGGGAATAAGGGAGGAAGTGAAGAAAATCGCAATCACCAGCAAAGTGATACTAAGTAAATTGTTGGATTGTGAGTGAACAAGTGCCTGGAACCAGATGAATTTCATTCTAGGATCTGAAAGGCTAGTGAGAGAGTTGGAGTGTGGTTTTAATTTTCCAAAATTTCTTTGATTCTTGTTAGCTTGAAAATGAGCAAATCTAACTCCTTTATTCAGAGCAAGTGGAAGACAAAATTCAGGTCAGTTAGTTTAACATCTGTCATACAGAAAATGTAAGAAGCTATTATGAAAGAAGTTACAACAATGTACTTGGATAAGTTCAAGAGAGTCAGGTAGCATTAACATACTTTAGTGAAGAGAAATCAAGTTTTATCATTCTACTGGTTGTCCTTGTAGAAATAACACAAAGGAATGGTTGCTGCACTGTACAGAGATGTCCAGAAGGCATTTGGCAAGGTATCATATTAAAGGCTGTTGCAAAAATTAAAAGTTGGTGGTGTAGGGCTAGTATATTGGCACATTTTGAAGATTGGCTGACTAGCAGGAAGCAGAAGACTTTGGGTCTTATTTCAAGTTGGCAAGATGTAATAAGTAGGGATCAGTGCTGGGACCTCAACTACTTCCAATTTATATAATTGGTCACCTTATTTAATTACCAATATGAATGCATTGGAGACAGTTCAGAAAAAGTTTACTAGACTAATACCTGGAATGGTTGGACGGGGGGGGGGGTGTCTTATCAGGAAAGATTTGACCAGCTAGGTTTGTACCACCAGGTCAAGAAGAGTAAAAGATGACAACTAAAATATATAAAATCCTGAGGGATATCAACAGGGTAGAACCAGAGATATTTCTTCCTGTTATGGCAGAATCTAGAGCTAGGGATTGTTATTTAAAATCAGGGGTCACACACATAAAACAGAGTGGTCAAGAGGGTTGTCAGTCTTTAGAACTCTCCTTCTGAAAAGATGGTGAACGTAGAGCCCTTGAACATTTTTTTAAAAGGAAGAGTAGATTAGATTCCCTACAGTGTGAAAACAGGCCCTTTGGCCTAACCAGTCCACACCAACCCTCCGAAGAGTAACCCACCCAGACCTGTTTCCCTTTGACTAATGCAGCTAGCACTATAGGCAATTGAGCATGGTCAATTCACCTGACCTGGACATCTTTGGATTGTGGGAGGAAACCCACACAGACACAAGAGAATGTGCAAATTCCACACAGACGGTTGTCTGAGGCTGGAATTAAACCTGTGACCCTGGTGCTGGGAAGGCAGCAGTGCTAACCACTGAGCCACTGTGCCACCCCAAATAGGGGCCATAGGTTCTTGTTAAGTAAAGGGACAAGATGTTGGAATAAGGATTTGAGTTTACAATCAGATCAGTCATGATCTTACTGAATAGTGGACCAGGTTTGATGGGCTTAATAGCTTACAGCCCTGAATTCACAGGCTTGTGTGCAACTAGGGATGTTTTACCAAGCTAAATGAATGAGGCAAATGCAAATCGTTAATGCTGAATACTTGATATGATTGAGATGTTAAGTTTTGTTCAGTGTGACACAGTCATGGTAGATGTTGTTTCTGGGTTCTGTAGGTCTGTATTCAACTTGAAAGATTCTCCAGCCATGGACTTAGCAAAACTTTGTCAGTGTGACAGTCACATTTTAATTTGTTTTGCTGTGTTTAGTAATGAGGAATCTAGCTTAGTAGCAGTGAACATGCTTCGCATGTGTGATTCCCCACCACAGTCACAAGCAATACTTTTTACAGGGTTTCCCACTATTTATGTTCCTGTTCATCTACCACGCAAAGAGATCCCTGGATCTGAAAGCGGGCATACTACTTAGGTGTAGAGTCTTTAAAACACAAGCTATAGACAGTGCAGGCATACGTTCTAATCCATGTCTCTGTACTAAGAAAGTAATGGTTGGTTGAACATTGTGAAAATTTTGAAATTGTATCAAAACCAGAAACAAAGATTTTGTAGATTACTTGGCAGACAACAGCACCATCAGGTGGTACAGAGAGTAATAGAATCTTTTTCATATTGATAGCATTCACATGTGCCCTGAAATTTCCAACAGGATGCAATATACAATACCTACAAATCTTTATATAATTTGAAACATAAGATTAGCCTGATTACAATAGCTAGGATAAGATCTTTGCTGGAATGCAGAGTAGGTTTCAGATAAATGAGTGAAATATTCCCAGAGCAGAATGTAGTGTAGTTAAAATCATGATTTTTGATTTGTTTGTTAAATATAAAATTAAAATCAAATTGTGTTCACAACAAGCTGTAGCAAATGAGAATTATAGATTCAACATAATTTTAAAAAGTCAACAATTTTTTTGTGACAAGATATATTCTACCTTTTCATAATGAATGTGCCTTCATACTTGGCATCAGTTTAGCTCAGTTGGCTGGATTGTTGGTTTAGGGAGCAGTGTGATGCCAACAGCGGGGGTTCAGTTCACATCACCCTTTTGAGGTTACCATGAAGGACTCTCCTTCTCAATCTCTTCACTTGCTTGAGGTCTGATTGCCCTCAGGTTAAATCACCATCAGTCACTTCTCTCAAAATGAGAGGAGCCCCTATGGTCTGCTAAGACTGTGGTGACACAACAGCCTTCGCAATGCAGAATGATTCCTTATATGATGTCCCATCTAAAACTATTGAAATATATTGGTTTTAATTTTCCAATTTTGAGTGAAAATATTTTCTCCGAGATTCTTGAGGCCTAGTCCACCATAGCTCATGATTCTGTTTTTCATTTATTACGCATCAGGAATGTAAAGCCTCATTAATTGGAATCACATGGCAGGAGAGGCAGGTGAGTGAGACTAAGGAAGTATAAGTGAGAATCAGTGATTATTCCACACATTTGAGGGATGTGCAGGTTAGCTGGATTGGTCACACTAAATTACCCATTGTGTCTGAGGATGTGCAGGCTAGGTGGATTAGCCATGGGAAATGTAGGGTTACAGGGAAAAAGTGGGGGGAGGGTTTGGATGTGATGCTCCTCAGAGGGTCAGTGTGTACTCACTGGGCTGAATGGCCTGTTTCCGCATTGTAGGGATTGTACGAATTCTACTCTAGATTCATTCTATCTACCAGTTTTTGAAAGGCTTTACTATTGAAGGTTGGGAGATGCACAATAGGCATGTTGTATGACCATTCTCCCACATAGTTGGTCGACTAAGAGGTGCTCAAAGTGTTGCATCTTGCTCATTCAACATTGTCCAACAGGATGCTCAAGCTTTTCAGAACATCTTTGCAGTAACCACACACTGAAACATTGAAGTTAATATACAATGAAACAGCCACAAGAGATACCTCAAGATTCCTCTCTCCCTGAGACATCATTTCACAACACCTGGGTGTCATGTTCTGATCAAAGTCTGAGGAGTTACTTAGTGCCATTGCAAAGCCTGCACACTGCTGCCTGTCGCCTAATAAATGAAGAGCAGATGCATTTTCCTGAACAATCAATAAGACCTGTTATGTGTAGATGGTTAAAAGTGGGATTACCAAAAGATATCAAGTATACAATGAGATAGGTTATAAAACTTTTAATCAGCAACAGAAAAAGTCAACAGTAACAACAAGGTTCACAAGTACTTTGCATGAAGCAGAGGCTGCTTGTCATACAGCCAACTCAATGTGAAACAATGAAAGGGCATTCAAACCCAGCTCATTTAACCTGGAACCAGGTTTCAATTAGGTTATCTCTGGATTCTCATGCTCAGTAATGCATTGCTGTATCATGCTTTCTTTAGTGTCTGTCCTGATTAATGACCCCATCCCCATCCTCATCTTCATCCTCACAAGATTGCTACTCATCTCCTATTGCCTCTGCATCCAGGCCAATCCCCTATTATCAGCTGCAGTTGAAAAGAGTACAGCAAGACACAGGAATGATGCTGTCCACCTTTCTGCTGCAAAGTCCCATTGGACTGGTCCAGGCATTGAAAGCTCACCTTGAGGAGATCTTTGGGTTGTTCCACTATGGCCCTGTGGAAGCCTGGCCAGTGTTGTAACTCCATTCTTTGTAAATCTCATGGTTCATGTCTAGAGGGGGTAGACCTTGTCTCCCAGCAGCCACTTCTGTATGGCCCCAGGTTGTGAGAGTTCCAACTTTGTACATATAATAGTAGATTCTGAAATGTCTAGCATGGATTTGATGGTCACACTATTTGAAGCTTGATGATGTAGAAGCCTTTTCAGTTGATAAATCTGCAGGTTGGCGAGAGGGCTCTCTCAAAGAAAGGTGGATGCATCAATAGCATCGTGTGCCTGGGGGAGGTTGGGCTGGGGTGAGGAACCCTGTGATACTGGAGAAATCCAGTGCTCGGAGGCTGCCCTCAACATGGGGGATGTTCATGTAGAGGTATGCTTTCGAGAAAATGGCATCAGTGACACCCGTGGGTCAAAGATTGGAAAATGTCACACGGATCCCCAGTTTCTCCTTGAAATGTGTTGCTGGTGTAAGAACTGAAGACAGCTGTAACCTTGGTGGGCACTAAGATGGACAGGCCACCCAGTCCTTCTGACTCAAAGGCATGCTCCAGCAACTGGCACCATTTGATGATCATGGCCCTGGACTTTCTTAATCCTCAGAGGGCCTATGTTTCTGATAGCTGCAGAAAATGATGACAAGGCCTATAGATATGGGTTCACATCATTCTTCTTCACTTCCTTGGAGAATCTTTTTCTTCTCCCACAAGAGGCTGTGCAATAGTGTTTGGAGCTTACGGTTCTTGCTGGACTTGCTGATGATATGGTAGTTGTTCTGCCCTTTGACATTGTCCTCATGTTTGAAGCAATGCCACATATTTAACCAATGATACTCCTGAGCCCTTCCATCAATCACCATGAAGCCTTAAGCTAGAACCTGACACAGTGTGGCATGGTGACTTCACAAGAAAGTCAATGTCATGCATTGATGAGGAACTCTGAGGTGCGGAACCTTATCCAAATGCACACTGCTCGACCAAAATGTTCATACTACACTGGGGGAGTAGACGTATGGCAGTAAGACCCTCCCCCTCCCAGACAGGGCACACTTGCAGATCACAGACACTGTCCTTGCATATTTATAATTCTATGTATAAGTGTGGCAGCTCTGATGCAGTATATGCTAATGATGGCTATGTTTCAAAAATGCCATTGGTATTGATGCTTTTAATTTAACATCTGATTCCATTTTAGTTGACGTGTGAAGTTTGCACATTCCTTACCATATCTGTGTGGGTTTCCTTTGGGTCCCCCGGTTTGCTCCAATGCTCCAAGGATGTGCAAGTTGGGTGGATTGGCCATGCTAAATTGCTCATAGTGTTCAGGGATATACAGGCTATGTGGTTTAGTCATGGGAAATGCAGAGATGGGGGTGGGCCTGGGTGGACTGCTCTTCAGAGGGCTGGTGTGGACTCAATGGGCTGAATGGCCTGCTTGCACACTGTAGGAGTTCTATGACAAGGAGAAAATTAATGTCAACAAGGTAATGGCCATTATTGCTTGAAGCTACAATTTGTCACGGGCATTTTTGGACAATGAATGAACTGTGGATGAAGTGCAATTTTATGTCAGATAAATGATGTTACTGAATCACTGGATGCATGATTAATGCACTTCTCCTCCCAAGGTCTCACATTAAAACAATTTTATTCTCCCCAAAGAAAAAGAGCAGCAACTTACTCCATCCATGCTCCATGCAGTGGCAGTAATTTTGTATCATTTTTCTATTTTGGATCAAAATCATTGGCAAAATTTCAATGTTGTGTTATATTGAGTGACTTACTGGCTCAGCTTGAGACTGAGGATTATCCCCCAATCTTCATGTTCCGTTTTGTCTTAATGAGCTTGTGTCCCCAGTGACCCTTCAGACTCTCCCATTTCCAGCTTTGTCTCTTTCTCTGTTCCCAGTTTACTCCCGCACTCCATGTCTAAGCAAATTGCAATGTTCTTGTTTACTGTACTCTTCCCACACAGAGGACAAAGTGATAGTGACTTGTAGAAGCAAGAAATTAATCTGCTATTATATATGAAGACAAATTTCATTACTCACAAGTGTATGAATCCTATTTGCATACGTGGGTCATAAGCTTACAACTAACATTTATTTTAATTGTAGTGTCTAGACGGAACTGATATCAGAAGTATCAACATCCAATGGCTTCGATCACAAATTGGAATTGTATCCCAGGAGCCTGTGCTCTTCAATTGTAGCATTGCTGAGAATATTGCATATGGTGACAACAGCAGGACTGTATCACAGGAGGAAATTGAGAAGGCAGCAAAGGCAGCAAATGCTCAATCCTTTATTGAACAGCTCCCTGATGTAAGTTCATTGATTATCAAACAACAACAGTAACAATGACAATAGTTATTTCATATGTGTGCATGAGTTGCCTGGAGTCAAGATAGAAGCAGGAGTAAACCAGTTGGCCCTCCAAGCCTGCTCAGCCATTCAATACAATCAAAACCAATCTTCCATTTATATTCCATCTTTACATACTACCCCCAATTCCTTTGTTCCCTCTAGTGTGCAAAAAAAACACTCAATTTCGGTCTTCAATATACTCAACGACTAAGTATCCACAGCCTTCTGCTCTGGAGAATCCCACAGGTCCAGAAATTTTAGTGAACAAATTTCTCCTTTTCCTAGCCGTCTGAAGGTTGGGCTGGGAGGTACGTGGGGGTGAGGTGGGTGGGGGTTTGGCATTGGGTGGGGGGAGGGGGGGTTGGCTTTGGAGATGGGGGAGGTGCCAAATGCTCAGGCTGGAAGGTGCATGGGGCCTCAAATACTAACCTTGTGGTACATCACTAGTTTCAACCTGCAATGTGAAAATTGCCCATTTATTCCCTCTCTTTTTCTTCTGTCTGTCAGCCATTCATTAATTTCTCTAACCATACTCCCCACTCCTCCATCCCAAAATCTGATAAGGGTGGCTGTGTGTGTTACACCTGTTAAACTCTCCCCACTGACTAAAACCTGCCTGCCTGGCCCTGGCAATCCAGCCCATTCACTTTTGTTCTGTATCTCCAGAAACCTCCTTACCCTGAGAAGCAGGCTTTACCTTCAACGGCCCAGAATCCTTGGAGGTCAGCCGCATACAGCCTTTGGGGAGGTATGCTGGGGATAGGGTGGGGGGAGCTTTAATTTCACCAGGGTTTCCAGAAATGACAATGGCAGGATTGCCAGCCAGTAGATGGGGGCCACTATTGTGACTATTAAATTTAGCCCATTACTTTCATTTGCCACGTTTGTGCCCAGTCACCTAACCCTTGACACATCTTTGCAAACTTCTTGCTGTTTTCCCACCTTTCTTTGTATCATCAGTAAACTGGATTCAATACGGTCAGTTCCCTTATCTAAATCATTGACATAATTATAAATAGCTGAGACTCGAGCACTATTCCTTGAGGTATTTTGTTAGTTACAGCCAATCAACCTGAAAATGACCCATTTGTCCTACTCTGCTTCGTGGCCATTAATCAGTCTTCAAACCATGCGAATTTATTGCTCTCGATTCAATGAGCCGTAATTTTTTGTATCTTTGATATGTTGGCACTTGACCAAATGCTTTTCAAAAGTCCTATTGCACTCCGCTCACTGGTTTACCCTTATTCTCCATGTTTGTTACAACCTCAGAAATCTCTCGCAGGTTTGCCAGACACTATCTGCCTTGCAGAAATCAGTGCCAATTCAGCATGCTCACAGGATGACTCTCTAAGTGCTCTGCTATCACATCTCAAAGCAGGACTGTGAATCAACATTCAGTATCACCTATAACTACTAAATTCAGATAGTAAAATAACTTTATTGATACTTTCAGGATTTTCATTGTTAAGATTGTAAAGGAAGAGCGTGTGGAGTACAAATACAAGAATATGATATGAAAAGTTTGAAGCTTATTCTCCCCGATTTCATGAAGCATTGCACATTGCTGGTAACAGGGTTCCTATGCTGTAGAATTACAATGTGCCATTGCATAATTTTTTTTCCATTTTAGTGTTAAAGGGATGCTATCACCCTTTTGGGACATTCTCCAACAAGCTTAGATCATGGAACAGCTGGGAGCATCCTATGCCAAAACAGGCTTGCATTACAACCAGCATGAAAGGCTCAACTGCAGCAGATGTGGTATCAGCTGCAGCTCTATAATATTGCAGCTTCATGGAGTCATTTATTTTTTTTTTAAAAAACATTCTTAAAGTCCTTTTTTTCTGAACCAGAGCCTTGATCACTAATATAATAACAATCACTTCACCAATCACACCATTGACTTCACATCTTGATTCTTCAGCATAGTTCATCAGGATGACAAAATGTATAATTTCATATAAAACATGTTATTGTGCAACTTTGGGAGAACTGGTCGATGACATTATTCTTATTTTTTTTTTGTCTAGTCCTCAATATTCATTTATATGGGTACTTTTTTTTAATTTTAATTTCCCAACCTGAATTTATGCTGTCATGGGGAAATAACAGTGCACCTTCTGAGTGAAGACCTAATCTGAGTATAAGACTAATGCAACGCAAAATCTAGCTCAGAAACTGCTCATGGTTCCCACTGGTCTGATACAAGAGATGAAAACCTACATGGGCAGGACATTATGCTCACACAATTCTGTTAGCTGTGAGCAAGTGACACACTAAATTTCATCATTTGCTGTGTGTAACTCAAAACCTTTGGAGTTTTTAGGCATAAAAATCAACAATTTTCTCAATATATTTGTTTGATTACAGTCTCTTTCGAGATAGCAATGTGTCTTCTGCTGGCACAGATATTTGTACCATTAGGGTTCAAAAAAGATTTACGAGGATGTTACTGGATTTGGAGATTTTGAGCTGAAGGGACAGGCTGGATAGGCTAGGACTGTTCTCCCTGGAGCATCAGAGACTGAGGGGTAACCTTATTGAGGTTAATAAAGTCCTGAGGGATGTGGATAGGGTGAATAACTAAGGTGTTTTTTCTAGGGTGGTGCTTGTGTGGGATGACCTGCTAGAGGAAGTGATGGAGGCTGGTATTATTAAAACATTTAAAAGGCATTTAGATAGGTACATGAATAGGAAGGGTTTAGAGGGATATGGGATAAATGCTGGCAAATGGGAATAGATCAGTTTAGTATTTCTGGTCAGCATGGATGAGTTGACCAAAGGGTCTGTTTTTGTACTGTATAATTTTACATCAAGGTAAAGCAACTTTGGACCAGTGAACTTAAGATGGGAGCTTTTCTTTAAAGCATCAGACATTAAAATTTTCTGGGGATCTGAAATGACAACTGGAAGGACATTTTCTATTTTTGAAACAAACTATAGTTCATCATAATAGCTTAGATGAGAGAAAAGTTTGATCAAACTTACCTTAAGTTTACTAGGACTTGTGTGTATCACATCAGGTACTGTTAAATTTGTACGCCTTTTAAACTGTGATTCTTTTTATCATTAGAAATACAACACTAGAGTTGGGGAAAAGGGAGCTCAGCTTTCTGGTGGACAAAAGCAGCGAATAGCCATTGCACGAGCTCTCATCCGGCAGCCAAAACTCCTGCTCTTAGACGAGGCAACATCTGCACTTGATACAGAGAGTGAAAAGGTAAGTCCTTATTCTTAAGCAAAATAATAAATAATTGAGAACTGAAATTGAAATCACTTTCAATGATAAGCAGAGTTGCCAGTAACAGTGGCGAGTGCAAATGTCTCAATTGGTGGTTCTGGGCAACTTTTGGTTCAGCCAAAATTCTCATCAGTATTTTAAAATATTTGCATGGCCTTACCTCTTCCTGTCTCTGCCACATTCTTCAGCTCTACAACTTTCTGAGATCTCTTGTGTACCATCAATCTTCTTTGGTGCATCATTGGCATTTTTTTTACAGCTGCCTAGACCCTCAGATCTGGAATTTCCACTCTGAACCTCATTGCTTCTTTACCTTCTCTCCAATTTTTAGGAAAACCTGCCTTTTTAACCTATTCTGAATGCAGTAGTATACGGGTTTTGTTTTGAGGCTAATAATCAAAGCATGGACTAATATTCAAGTGATGCACGTTTAAGCCCTATTTGAGCAGTTTGTAAATTGGACTTCAGTAAATTAGGTAAAATAAACTCGTACAAAAAGCTCAATAATGTTGTAAAATTCAACTGATTCACTTCATACTCTTTAGGCTTATTTTTAAACCTGGATTAGACATATGTAACTCATGTGTTGCACCAATTAACCCTGAACTGCCCTTTAGATTAGATTACTTACAGTGTGGAAAGGCCCTTCGGCCCAACAAGTCCACACCGACCCGCCAAAGCGCAACCCACCCATACCCCTACATTTACCCCTTTACCTAACACTACGGGCAATTTATCCTGGCCAATTCACTTAACCTGCACATCTTTGGACTGTGGGAGGAAACCGGAGCACCCGGAGGAAACCCACGCAGACACGGGGAGAATGTGCAAACTCCACACAGTCAGTCACCTGAGTCGGGAATTGAACCCGGGTCTCTGGCGCTGTGAGGCAGCAGTGCTAACCACTTGTGCCACCGTGCCCTGTGAAATGAAATACATAAACCACTAGAGATTGATAGATTCTTGTTGTCTCGAGGAATTAAGGGCTACGGGGAGAACGCTGGTAAGCGGAGTTGAAATGCCCATCAGCCATGATTGACTGGCGGAGTGGACTCGATGGGCCGAATGGCCTTACTTCCACTCCTATGTCTTAAGGTCTTATGGTCACTTGAGTTCATCGTATTCACAACATGGAATCACTGTGGTTCAAGAAAGCAGCCTATCATCACCGTCCTCTTGAGGGCAATCAGGAATGATAAGTAACCCACATTCCATGAATTACAGAAAACTTTTAGTCTCCTGTGCTTTGTGTGGTTTTTGCTGCAAAAATCATACAGCTCTCCTATGAAGGCACCATATAAATGCAAACTCTTGGAGTAGGTAACGATATATTTAATTCCAGCAACTTTACAATTGTGGAAGGGTGTTTGTAATGCCAGTCTTCCAACATCCAGGTCTGTACTGTGTGAGGCCTTCACTGCTGCTGAGTTCGAAAAAAGCATTAATCTCTTGTAGACAGCTGCAAGCCAGACATTAAACAGATAGAACTTTCTGAAACCAGCAGCACAGGAAAAATACTAAAACTATGGACTACCTGGATAACTGGTTTTTAACAGGCCCAACAATTTTGTACTTGGCTTGCTGGCATTAGACTCAAGATTCGAGGCTGAAACCATGTTAATATGGCTCAAATATAAAGTAAAGTCAAAAGTGCTTTCAGCTGAAGAGGTGTCTTGCAATTACAGAATGATCCATGTTCACCTCACAATTATAAAACAAGAAGTAATTAATCTCTTGAAAACCTCAAAAAAAATCAATGGATTGAATCTTATTGGAGTTAGAATGGTATTTATTGATGAAACCCTTGTGAATCTGCTGAGGAACATGTTCTTGACTAAACTGGATGCAGACAGATACATTTAGAATGATGTATCTGATATGCTGACAACATTCATCATTCTGTTTCTGCTTCAGGTGGCTAAATTTCATGATTGCTTCCACCGTACCCATAAGTTCCTGAGCCTCCATAATGTGTGAGGTGAAGGGGAGTCCCAATGGCCTTTGTCTTCTGACAGTCTGATCTGATACCTGATACATGAATGGTGTGCCCCAAAATGTTGAGTGCGTGTATAGAGAATTCACATTTATGGTTAAATGGGAGCCCTGCACCCTGCAGGTGGTGTGACATAGTCCCTGCTCAAATGTCATGTCTCTGCACCACAGAATTGTGGACATGGATATTTTTCAATGGATCAACCCTGCCATGTTGTGAGGGCTGGATGAAGTCACCTTGACCCAGACATTCCCACCACGGTACTATTCCAACTCCAGACAGATGGTATTCACAGATTTTTTTGTTGTTGTTGTACATCCAGAGCATTGACAGAAACAGAGCAATGGATATGGTCAGAGAGAAGGGGTTCTTAGAGGTCACATAGGCCTGGGAGCAATGTTCAGAGGATCTAATTTTGAATTCAACTTCCCCATCTAGACAGACCACAAACTTAGTCACCTTGCCCAATACTAGGGAATCACCAGCACAAACATTCCGCCCACCAATCATGAACTCGGATGCTACAACAGAAAAACATCCAAGCAAGCCAACAAACAACAGCAGATCCATTAGCCCACATTTACGGGGAGGCACTGACACCACAGGATATCCATTTTGTCAAAAATGTGGAATCCTAAACCTCTTGGGTCATCCTACTGGCAACCTATCTTCTAGTGTTCTTTGAAAAGCATCCACATTTTAGTGTTATGATTTACTGGTGTACAATGAAAAAGTAGGCAAAAGTGAGGACTGCAGATGCTGGAAACCAGCATTTAAATCAGAGTGGTGCTGGAAAAGCACAGCAGGTTAGGCAGCATTTGAGGAGCAGGAAAATTGACGTTTTGGGTATAAGCCCCTCATCAGGAAACTTCCTGATGGAGGGCTTTTGCCCAAAACATCGATTTTCCTGCTCCTCGAATGCTGCCTGACCTGGAATGATAGAGCAGTCATACCAAAAGTCTTTCAAATTGATACTTTCTGATGTCTGCACTAAGGATGCCTAGGTATCATCAAATATCAAAACAATGCTCAAAACTCAGTATGGTGACCAGGAATGTCTAAATCGATGATGTGACTTTAAATGCAATTACCTACTCCATCTATAAACAAGACAGCAAAGAGCCATTGATTCCATTCTCATTCCAGCCTAGACCATGGGAGCACTTTGTGATGGCCTTTTTTTTCCCTTCAAAAACAAAATGTTCCTTGTTGTAGCTGATTCCTATATGTAATGGATTGAAGTCAAATGAGTACATGGTTTCACCTCAGTGTCTGCCATTGCTCTTCTCAGGAAAACTTTCACCATAAATGGCATTCCAGCATTATTTCAGAAAACATTCCCAGTTCACCAATGACTGCTTTAAATGCTTCACAAAGACCTATCTCTTTACACACATCACTGGTTCATCCAGATTCCAAAAAGCCAATATGGATCTCAATAAAGAGAGAGGTTCAAACTTAAAGTCTTTATTGAGAAAGAAATAGAGATGTGAATTTAGCCTAACTAAGCTCTCGTTCCACACCATTATATAATGGTCTGACCACATCGAACATTTGACAAGCAGGAGGCTCTCAGATCTTCCAATATCTGTGCCTCAAAGTACCAAAAGAAAAATTGCTAGAAGGCTCACCAGACCTCAACTATAACTGCTGATGTAGACCTTGGGGCAAGGGAGTCAACATGCCCCAAGACCTGAATTGCAGATATTCTGGAGTGCACCACACACCCACTAATGCTCCTCATGGAAAAGGACCATGGGGTCCTTAGGAGAAACAAGTCTGCACTCATGCACATGCCCAGAAGGCTTTTACAGAACAGACTAGTTAGCCTGATGACTGAGAGTCCAGCCACACTGCTCCACGATAGGGTTGATAAACCATTCCATAGGGGGACAACAGTGAAGTACTTCCTCCAAAAGTACTGACAGTTTGATCAGGGTGACTCATCAAGTCATCATAACAACTGTCACTGTAACCCATGGAGAGCACAAGGGATTTGCTGAGAGGGGAGTGAAATGCATATTTTTAAATAGAAATATAAACATTTTAGTTATGGAGAAATGTAGATATGTCAATGAATATAAATGTTTGTATATTTGTGATGGGAAACGAATAAACATTCTGGGAAAGCATGAGTTCTTAGGGACAAGGTGTAGCATAAGGTATCAGCTGTAAATAGGATAGTTCATAACATCACAGGAGGTCATGTCAGGTCACATGACACTCAGTGTATGAAAGAACATACTCCATGATAGTCATGCAGGGATCTTTCCCTGCTCTGTATATTTCATATATTGCTCAAAAAGACAGCTCTTATTACCAATATCTGATCTGTGCCCATCTCTAAGCGAACGTACAACACAGGGGCCTGTGAAAATTGAAACACTGGGCATGTTCAAGGCTAAGATACACAAATTTTTGAACAATAAGTAAGTAAAAGATTTTGAGGAATAAAGAAAATCTTTTACTTACTTTTTGTTGAGGCTGCAATATGCCTCTCTTCTATTTCATATGTTATTATTATTTAAGTAAGAAGTAATCTTCTGTATAAAAAACTTCTATTAATGGTCAAAATCATGAAAGTTGGAAGTTTAAGCAGTTGGACATGTTACATTAATTCCTTTTCAAGCAAAATTCCTTCTTTTTTCAGATTGTTCAGGAGGCTCTCGATAAAGCAAGGAAAGGCCGAACCTGTGTGGTCATTGCTCACCGTCTGACGACAGTTCAGAATGCAGATGTGATTGCTGTCATTGACAATGGGAAAGTAATAGAACGGGGCACACATGAACAGCTGCTAGCTAGACATGGAGCTTACTATAATCTAGTAAATGCCCAGGTCATTCAATAAAATTTCATTTTTATTTTGTGAACAGTAATGCAGCTGCTTCTCTATTGAAGCTAAGTACTTAAAATTCTGCGCTAATGGAAAGATGGGGTATATTTGGATTCCTCATTGGACTATTACTTCAAAGAAGCAAATTTGTGCCAATGTGAAGTCACGACAGGTATTACACCTCAATAACACTCAGACAATCCTGTGGATCATCTGTAGTTACAGTTATTATAAACCACTCCCCAGAGTCCTGGTGGGGCTGTAATGAGGCCTTTAAGTGGTCATTCATTGGCCACTACAGGGCCTCATTAGACCCAACTGTCAGAAAGCTGCCCAATGCCTTTCTAGTCCACGTAAAACATCAACCAAGTCAGAGATAAATGCCTTCGTGACAGGGAGATGCCTTCAAACCTAAAATCCAGCCCAAAATTGCTGAAATGATAGATTATATCCAAAATATACGCAAATAAATGTTTTGATACAGTCAGTTAGCATGTTCTCTAAAATATTGTACTTGCTGATTCACTAAGCAACACCTTCTTCCAATCATAATTGTATACAGTTTAGAGCAATGTTCTTGTAGTCAAAGAAGAATAAAGAATAAAGAACAGTACAGCACAGGAACAAGCCCTTTGGCCCTCTAACTCTGCGCCAACACATTTTGCCCTTCACCACAAAAACTGTGTTTACTTACAGGATCATATCCCTCTACTCCCTTCCTATTCATATATTCATCCAGGTGCTTCTTGAATGCTGCTATTGTGTCAACTTCCACCACCTCCTCAGGTAAAGCATTCCAGGCACTCACCACCCTTTGTGTGAAAAACTTGCCTCGCGCATCTCTTTTAAATTCACACCTTGATAGTGTTTCACCAAGTGAATGAGCCCTCCACCCTGGGAAAAAGCCTCATACTTTTCATTCTATCCATGCCATTCACAATCTTAAAAACTTCTATTAGATCGCCTCTCAACCTCCTGCATTCCAGTGAAAATAAACCCAATTTATACAACCTTTCTTCATAGCTAAACTCACCCATACCAGGCAACATCCTGGTAAACCTTCTCTGTACCGTCTCCAAGTATTCACATCTTTCTGGCAGTCTGGTGATCCGAACTGTATACAATATTCCAAGTATGGCCTAGCTAAAGTTCTACAAAGCTGCAGCATAACTTGTCTATCCTTATACTCAGTGCCCCTTCCAATGAAGGCAAGCATGCCAAAGGCGTTTTTTACTACTTATCTATCTGCGCTGTCACTTTCAGTGATCTGCTGACCTGCACGCCCAGATCCCTCTACATATCAGTACTTCTAAGGGTTTTGCATTCACTGTATAATTTCCACCTGTACTTGACCTTCCAAAACACATCACATCACATTTGTCTAGATTAAATTTATTTGCCACTTTTCTGCCGACACCTCCAACTGATCTATATCTTGCTGTATCCTCTGATACTATCTGCAATTTTATTAATCTTTTTATTATCCATAAATGTAGCAATTAGACCAATGTTCTGCTCCAAATCATTTATGTAGCTTACAAACAGCAGGTATTCCAGCACTGATCCCTGTGGAACACTGCTAGTCACAGCCCTCCCTTCCAAAAAGCATCCATCCACCACTACCCTCTGTCTCCTATGACAAAGACAATTCGGTATCCATCCTGCCAATTCATCCCTGATATCATGTGACTTCACCTTTTGTACCAGTCTGCCATGAGGGACCTTGCAAAGGCTTTACTGAAGTCCATGTAGACAACATCAACCACTTTTCCCTCATTAATTATCTTCATCATCTCCTCAAAAAAACTCGATCAAGTTAGTGAGGCATAACCTCCCCTGCACAAAACCATGCTGTCTAACGCTAATAAATCCATTTGCTTCAAAATGCTGATAGATCTTGTCCCTGAGAATCCTTTCCAATAATTTCCCTAACACTGACATGAGACTCACATGCCTGTAATCTCCAGGGTTATCCTGGCTACCCTTCTTAAACAGTGAGACAACATTTGCTGTTCTCCAATCCTCTGAGACCTCACCTTTGGTCAAAGAGGATATAAAGATGTCTAAAAATGCTCCAGCAATTTGTTCTGTTGTCTTCCTCAATATTCTGGGATAGATCCCATCAGGACCCAAAGATTAATCTACCTTAATACTTTTTAAGGTGCACAAAACCTCTTCCTTTTCAATAGTAATTTGGCTTAGAAATGCAACACTCCCTTCCCTGGGATCATCCTCCACCAATTTCTTCTTTTTGATTAAAATTGAGACAAAGTATTCATTTCAGACCTCACCTATTTCTTCTGGCTCTACACATAGATTCTCTCCTTTGTGGCCAACCTTTTCCCTGGCTACCACTTGGGATTCTCCCTAATGCTGTTTGCTTATGACTTTTCATGACCCCTTTTAGCCCTTCTAATTCCTTGTTAAGGTTCTTTCCTACTCTCCTTATAAACATCAAGAGCTTTATCAGTTGCCATTCTCCTAGACCTTATGTCTGCTTCCTTTTTCTTTCTGCTCAAGGTCACAACATTCCTGGTCATCCAAGTTCACATAACCTGCAATACCTACCCTATGTTCATGCTGTTCCTGAACTCTTATCAACTGTTGTTTGAATTACTCCCACTTATCCAATTTGGATTTACGCTCAAATTGCCCTCCCATCAAAATTCTCCAGTTCCTGCCTAATATTGTTGTAGTTCACCTTCCCCCAATTTAACACCTTCGCCAATGGATTGCTGTTATCCCTATCCATGAGTATCTTAAAATTCATGGTATTATAATCACTACTCCCAAAATGCTCCCCCACTGAAGCTTCACTCAACTGGCCGGGCTCATTTCTCAAAATCAGGTCCAGTATAACTCCTTTCCTGGTTGTATTGTTTACACATTGTATCAAAAATCCCTCCTGAATGGTCCTTACAAATTCTGCCCCTTCCGAACCCTAGCATGTAATAAATCCCAATCAATATAGGGCAAGTTAAAATCACCCACTACAATAGAACATAGAAGGATACAGCGCAGTACAGGCCCTTCGGCCCTCGATGTTGCGCCGACCGAATCCTACCTAACCTATACTAGCCCAATAACTTTAAAATGCCTATCCAATGCCCGCTTAAATGACCATAAAGAAGGAGAGTTCACCACTGATACGGGCAGGGCATTCCATGAACTCACAACCCGCTGTGTGAAGAATCTACCCCTAACATCTGTCCTATACCTACCACCCCTTAATTTAAAGCTATGTCCCCTAGTAACACCTGACTCCATTAGCGGTAAAAGGTTCTTAGTATCTACCCTATCTAAACCCCTAATCATCTTATACACTTCTATCAGATCTCCCCTAAACCTTCTCTTCTCCAATGAGAACAGCCCCAAGTGCCTCAGCCTTTCCTCATAAGATTTTCCTACCATTCCAGGCAACATCCTGGTAAACCTCCTCTGCACTCGTTCTAAAGCTTCCACATCCTTCCTATAGTATGGCGACCAAAACTGCACACAATACTCCAGATGAGGCCTCACCAGAGTCTTATACAACTGCAACATGACCTCAGGACTCCGGAACTCAATTCCTCTGCCAATAAAGCCCAGTACACCATATGCCTTCCTCACAGCACTATTTACCTGGGTGGCAACTTTCAGAGATCTGTGTACATAGACACCAAGATCCCTCTGCTCATCCACACTACCAAGTAGCCTACCATTAGCCCAGTAATCCATCATCTTGTTATTCCTACCAAAGTGAACGACTTCGCACTTAGCTACATTGAATTCCATTTGCCACATTTCCGCCCAGCTCTGCAACTTATCTATATCCCGCTGTAACCTACCACTTCCTTCCTCACTATCCACAACTCCACCGACTTTTGTGTCATCCGCAAACTTGCTTACCCAGCTTTCAAGTCCTTCCTGTAGATCATTTATAAAGATAACAAAAAGCAATGGTCCCAAAACAGATCCTTGTGGTACACCGCTAGTAACTGCGCTCCAAGATGAACATAATCCATCAACTACTACCCTCTGTCTCCTTCCAGCCAGCCAATTCCTAATCCAAACCTCTAATGTATCCTCAATGCCATACCTCCGAAGTTTTAGCATTAGCCTACCATGGGGAACCTTATCGAACGCCTTACTAAAATCCATATACACAACATCTACTGCTTTACCCTCATCCACTTCCTTAGTCACCTTCTCAAAGAACTCAATAAGGTTTGTGAGGCACGACCTGCCCTTCACAAAACCATGCTGGCTATCCCTGATCACGTTATTCCTACCCAGATGTTCATAAATCTTATCCCTTACCATTCTCTCTAAGACTTTGCCCACCACTGAAGTCAGACTCACTGGCCTATAGTTACTAGGGCTATCCCTACTCCCTTTCTTGAACAATGGGACCACATTCGCTATCCTCCAGTCCTCTGGTACTATTCCCGTTGACAATGACGACATAAAAATCCAGGCCAATGGCTCTGCTATCTCCTCCCTCGCTTCCCATAGGATCCTGGGGTAAATGCCATCAGGCCCAGGAGACTTATCTATATTCATCCTTTCCAATATTCCCAAAACCTCTTCCCTGCATATTTCCAGGGCATCCATTCTAATTATTTGTGATTCCATATTCACATCAGCAACAGTGTCCTGTGCTGTTTTTACACCTTTCCAAAATCTGTCTACTTATTCTCTCTTCCATCTCCTGCAGGTTGTTAGGAGGCCTGTAGCATACCCCCAGCATTGCGATTTCACCTTGCTCATTCCTGAGTTCTACCTCACTGTATGTGTCCTCAGATGTATCCTCTTCAGCACAGCTATGTGATAATCCTTTATCAGTAATGTAACTCCCCCACCTCTTTTACCTCCTTTTCTATCACACCTGAAACATCTAAATCCTGGGGTGTTCAGCTGGCAATCTGCTCCTTTTTCAGCCAAGTGTATGTAATTATAATCATATCACAGTTCCAAGTACTAACCAAAATTGATCTACCTTGTCTATTATACATGTCACATTGAAACACATGCATTTCAGAGCACCCCTTTTCAGCAGTGTTCTCCTTGCGGGATCTTGTTATTAGTAATGTTTGCCTTAGTTTCTACCTCTCCCTCAATTTCTGCATCTACTGTCCTACTCCTCTGGTTCACATCCCCCTGCCACACCAATTTGAACCCTCCCCGACTTTTCTATCATGTATCCCATTGTCAAAAGTAGGATTTCCTGCTTTGTCGGAAATCCCATGGGGTCAGCTGAATTAGACAGGATTCTCAACTGCACCAGGCATCTCATCATAGGAAGGAGTCAGGAATTGAAAAATGGGCACAGCAGGCCTTAGGCACATCCAGCACGTGTGTAGATCAAAGTCATTGCCAAGGAAGAGGACAGATTATAGATTTCAGAATCCTTCATGGCAATCTATTGCATTTCTTTTGAAATGTTTGAAACTTACTTCTTCTCCCACATGCCACAACAACTGTAGATCTAAGAGACATATTGGCATTCCTTCATCCAGCATTAACATACTGACAATTCCTCTTCCACAAGTATGGTATTTAAATACCCTGCATATATTTATGTGGACACACTGAGTGATCATAGTTTTAGGAACCATTAAGGTGGATCCTATGTCAATTTGCAGCTTTCACTCTCCTGAAATCAGGAAGAATGCTGGGGAAAATCTGGACTCAGCTTATTATTATTCCAAACAATGTAAAGAAGCCAGTTTTTCAAGGTCTGTCATTTATATCTTTGAAAAGTAATGACTTTTTACTAATAGTTCCATGGAATTTATATGAAACATTTGATTTGTAATAGTCAGAATATCTTACTAATTACCTCACATATCATTTAAAGAAATAAGTGGGCCTTTAGACCATCAATGTACTGTATTTGGTAACTCAACTATACTAAGATGCAAGGTTATAGCAAGGTATCCCGTGTATTTGACAAAAATGGTTCCATTTATCAATGTAACATGAATGAAGAATAAAATATTTAAGTCCTGTCAAGGTTTGGCTATAATCAATTTGTGGTTGTCCATTTCAGTGTTTTTTTTTAAAAAAAATGATTTTCCACCATTAGGATGAGCTATTTTGAAATTTCTTCAAACTTACTTTAAGAGAATAACATTTAAGATTTCAAACACAGCATCAGAAGCGTACTTCCTGGGAAAATGGTTGCAATCTTTGAGACGCATTGTTGTTGCATCAATAATACTAATTTAAACTCAGTTTAATACAAGATTAGGAGAGGGTTACTCAGTATGTTGAGATTGTCTAAACATTCATTTAGGTTTGTATAACCACGGAACCATTGAAAGTGAGAGCACAGACAGAGGCTATTCAGACCCATGTGTTTGCCCTGGCTGAATAAATGTGTCACCCATTCTAATCCCATTTACAAGTGATTCTCTGGGCCCTTGGAGGTCACAATGGTGTGCAAAAGCACGTTTCTTTTAAAGAGTTAAGGGTTTCTGCCACAATCAACAAACTGGTACTGACTTCCAGCTGTCCACAATCCTCTGGGTGAAAATGATTCTCCCCATGGTCCCTGTAATATTTCTACCAATCACTTAAAATCTGGACCCCTACGGATTGACCTCTCCACTATAGAATGTTCTTCACCATCCACTCTTTCTATGCCCCTCCTTGTTTTGCACACTCAATTAACTCACCTCTTAGCTTCTTCTGTACTAAGGAAAACAATCCTAGCCTATACAACCTTTCCTCATAACTGCACTTTCAAGACTTAGCAGCATTTTTGTAAATCCCATCTGGACTCTAAAGGATTTATGTCCTTCCTGTAACATAGTAAGCAAAACTGTACACAAATTCCTGTTATGGCCTAACCAGAATTTTGCATGGTTTCAGCATTACATCTCTGCTGTTGTATTCAATACCTCATCCAATGAAGGAAAGTATCCCATATGCCTTGTCTGCCAGCTTACCTACCTGCCACCTTCAGGGATCTGAGAACATGTGCTCGAAGGTCTCTTGCTTCCTCTGCTTATCAGAGAACATAGAACATAGAAAAATACAGCGCAGTACAGGCCCTTTGGCCCTCGATGTTGCGCCGACCCAAGCCCACCTAACCTACACTAGCCCACTATCCGCCATATTCCTATCCAATGCCCGTTTAAATGCCCATAAAGAGGGAGAGTCCACCACTGCTACTGGCAGGGCATTCCATAAATTCACGACTCACTGAGTAAAGAATCTACCCCTAACATCTGTCCTATACCTACCTCCGCTTAATTTAAATCTTTGCCCCCTCGTAATAGCTGACTCCATACGTGGAAAAGGGTTCTCATTGTCAACCCTATCTAAACCCCTAATCATCTTGTACACCTCTATCAAGTCACCCCTAAACCTTCTTTTCTCCAATGAAAACAGCCCCAAGTGCCTCAGCCTTTCCTCATATGATCTTCCTACCATACCAGGCAACATCCTGGTAAACCTCCTCTGCACCCGTTCCAGTGCCTCCACATCCTTCCTATAGTATGGCGACCAAAACTGCACACAATACTCCAAATGTGGCCGCACCAGAGTCTTATACAACTGCAACATGACTTCAGGACTCTGGAACTCAATTCCTCTACCAATAAAAGCCAGTACACCAAATGCCTTCTTCACAGCACTATTTACCTGGGTGACAACTTTCAGAGATCTGTGTACATGGACACCAAGACCCCTCTGCTCATCCACACTACCAAGTATCTGACCATTAGCCCAGTACTCCATCTTCTTGTTACTCTTACCAAAGTGAATCACTTCACACTTACCTACATTGAACTCCATTTGCCACCTTTCTGCCCAGCCCTATATCCCGCTGTAAACTGCCACATCCTTCCTCACTGTCAACAACTCCACCGACTTTCATATCATCCGCAAACTTGCTCACCCAACCTTCTAGCTCCTCCTCCAGGTCATTTTTAAAAATGACAAACAGCAATGGTCCCAAAACAGTTCCTTGCAGAACACCGTTAGTAACTGCACTCCAAGATGAACCTTTATCATCAACTACTACTCTCTGTCTTCTTCCAACCGGCCAATTCCTAATCCAAACCTCTAACACACCCTCAATGCCATACCTCCGTACATTTTGCAGTAGCCTATCATGGGGAACCTTATCAAACGCCTTACAAAAATCCATATACACCACATCTACCACTTTACCCTCGTCCACCTCCTTAGTCACCTTCTCAAAGAATTCAATAAGGTTTGTGAGGCACGACCTGCCCTTCACAAAACCATGCTGACTATCTTCGATCACATTATTCCTATCCAGATGTTCATAAATTCTATCCCTTACAATTCTCTCTAAGACTTTGCCCACAACAGAACCGAGACTCACTGGCCTATAGTTACTAGGGTTATCCCTACTCCCCTTCTTGAACAAGGGAACCACATTTGCTATCCTCCAGTCTTCTGGCACTATTTTTGTAGATAACGAGGACATAAAAATCAAGCCAATGGCTCTGCAATCTCCTCCCTTACTTCCCAGAGAATCCCAGGATAAATGCCATTGGGCCCAGGGGACTTATCTATTTTCACCCTTCCCAGAATTTCCAACACCTCCTCCCTACATACCTCAAAGCCATCCATTCTAATTAATTGTGCCTCAATATTCACATCGGCAAAAATGTCCTGTTCCTGAGTGAATACTGACGAAAAGTATTCATTCAGTGTCTCTTCAATCTCTTCAGCCTCCACACAAAACTTCCCACTCCTATCCTTGACTGGACCGATACCTACCCTAGTCATTCTTTTATTCCTGACATACCTATAGAAAGCCTTTGGGTTTTCCCTAATCCTATCAACCAAGGACTTTTCATGTCCCCTCCTTGCTGCTCTTAGCTCTCTCTTTAGATCCTTCCTGGCTACCTTATAACTCTCAATCACCCCAACTGAACCTTCTCGCCTCATCTTTACATAGGCCGCCTTCTTCCCTTTAACAAGGGATTCCAATTCCTTATTAAACCACAGCTCCCTCACACGACCCTTTCCTCCCTGCCTGACAGGTACATACTTATCAAGGATACTCAATAACTGCTCCTTGAACAAGCTCCACATATCGATTGCGCCCATCCCTTGAAGCCTACCTTTCCAAGCCACGCATCCTAAATCATGCCTCACCACATCATAATTTCCCTGCCCCCAGCTATAACTCTTGCCCTGCAATGTACACTTATCCTTCTCCAGCACTAGAGTAAAAGTCACCGAATTGTGGTCACTGTCCCCAAAGTGCTCACCTACCTCCAATTCTAACACCTGGCCTGGTTCGATACCTAGAACCAAATCCAGTATGGCCTCACCTCTTGTTGGCCTGTCTACATATTGTGTCAGGAAACCCTCCTGCACACATTGGACAAACACCGACCCATCTAATTTACTCGAGCTATTGCTTTCCCAGTCAATAAGAGCTATTGAAGTGGAACCCATGCCAAAATTTGCAAGTGGGTCCTGCCCAGGCAAGTTCAGGAGGCAGCAGGAAGGGATTGGGAAGGCACTACCTTCAGCAGCAGCAATGACATCGTGACCCAAAACAGGAAGAGCAAGCGGTGAGGAGCCAGTATCTGCAGCATTAGGATGCTGAATTCTCCCAGAGAACAAGCTAAACATATGACTCATCATTATTCCTTTATTTTTCTGGTTTATAATAAGAAAGACTTTAATGTTAACTGCTATCTTATTTCTTTATTTTTCTACTTATTCTAACTTCTTAAATTTTGTTTCTATTACTACTTTGTACCTAAGTTTTTTGTACCTAGGTACCTTTGTACCGAAGATGGCACCATGACATTATTCACTTATCACTGTACTTCTGTACTTAAGTACATAGAGTCATAGAGACGTACAGCATGGAAACAGACCCTACAGTCCAACTCATTCATGCCGACCAGATATCCCACTGAATCTAGTCCCACCTGCCAGCACCCGGCCCATATCCCTCCAAACCCTTCCTACTTATATACCTATCCAAATGCCTCTTAAATGTTGCAATTGTACCAGCCTCCATCACATCCTCTGGTAGCTCATTCCATACACGTACCATCCTCTGTGTGAAAAAGTTGCCCCTTAGGTCTCTTTTATATCTTTTCCCTCTCACCTTAAACCTATGCCCTCTAGTTCTGGACTCCCCCACTCCAGGGAAAAGACTTTGCCTATTCACCCTATCCATGCCCCTCATAATTTTATAAACCTCTATAACGTCACCCCTCAGCCTCCGACGCTCCAGGGAAAACAGCCCCAGCCTGTTTAGCCTCTCCCTGTAGCTCAAATCCTTCAACCCTGGCAGCATCCTTGTAAATCTTTTCTGAACCCTTTCAAGTTTCACAGCATCTTTCCGATGGGAAGATCAGAATTGCATGCAATATTCCTACAGTGGCCTAACCAATGTCCTGTACAATGGGACAATAAAATCTAAATATAAATCAAAGTCTTAATTTCCAGCTTTTGCTCTCATGAAATCAGGGAAGCTGCTAAGAAAAATCTGGTCTCAGATTTTTAATATTCTAAACAATGAAAGGGACCAGTTTTATCAGCAGTCCTGCCAAAGGTGTATTCCCTTGGCTTGGTTGTTTTTCCGAGGTACATTATTTTGCACATCACCAGATTGAATATCATTTGTCACTTTTCTGCCCATTGAACCAAACCATTGACATCTTCGAGCAGTCAACAAATTTTTTGTTTATTGACTTATGGGAGGTAAGTATCTGAGTCAGCATTTATTGCCCATCCCTAGTTACCCTGGAGAAGGTGGTAGTAAGCTGTCTTATTGAATTGCTGCATGCCATGTGATGTTGGTAGATTCAAAAAGCTGTTAGGGAGAGAATTCCAGGATGTTAACCCAATGACAGCGAAGGAACAGCATTCTAATTCCTGACCATGGTTCCAATCTTTAAGTCTAAATCGTTGACCTATATCACAAACAGCAAGACACCTAATTCTGAGCCCTGTGGAACACTGTTGGAAACTGATGTCCATTTGCAAGAACAGTCATCAACATGTTTGGTTACTGTCACTGAATTGATTTTGGATCTAACTTGCTATATTCCCTATGTCTTTAGCTCTTCTTAACAGTCTGCCAAATGTCTTTGTAAAATCCACATAGACAACATTCATTGATCTACTTTCATCAATCCTTGTTGCTTCCTCAAGAAATTCAAATAAATTAGTAAGACAAGAGCTTCCTTTAACAAAGCCATGTTGACTATCTCTTTTTAATCTCTGACTATCCAAGTAACAATTAATCCTATCTCTCAGTATTGATCCCAGTAATTTGCTCACCACCAACGTTAAACTGACTAGCCTATAATTATTTAGTCTAGCATTTGCATCCTTTTTGAAAAATCGTATGCAGCTAGAAAACATCTAATCCTCTGGAACTTCACCTGTTTTCAGTGAGAACTGGGAAATTATCTCCAGATTATCAGTTATTTCATCCTTGGTCTCCTAGGATATAGACTGGGATATAAATCATCCAGCCATGGTGATATATCCATCTTCGTGAGGTCAGGCCCTCCAGTACTTCTCATTTTGTTTGCTTCAACTAATTTTTCAGGCTCCTCTTTTTTTTTAATGGGCATGTCTACAATATTTTCTTTGAGGAGACAGGAACAGAACAGACATTTAGAATGCTGCACGCATCTTTTGTATTTCTGGGTCTGCAGATTGGAAGAAGCAAAAGTGACCTTTAGTAGAGTGATCTACTCTTCTTGTTGGATGTGGGAGCTTAGGGAGAGTTTACGGGTTACTGAGGATTATGTCTGCAATAAATGCCATTATTTGCGAATCCCATGGATCGGTTGGAGTGACAATTAGAGGCAATGAAGAATGTACAAGAACAAGGGGGTGCGATGGATGGCAGTTGTGGGAAGGGAGAAAAGCCACAGATACACAAACATAGATGGGTTAACTCCAGGAAAAGTAAGAGAGGTAGGAACGTAGTGCAGGAATCTTCTGTGGCTATCCCCATTTCAAACGCAAATGCTGTTTTGGAAAATGTAGGGGATGATAGATTCTGAGGAGAATCCAGCATGAACAGCCAAGTTTCTGGTATTGAGACTGGCTCTAATGCAATGAGGAGTATGTTGGGTTCCAAGAGAACAATTATGTTAAGGGACTCTCTAGTCCGAGGTACAGACAGACATTTCCGTGGCCAGCAGTGGAAACTTAAATTGATGTGTTGCCTCCCTGGTGCCAGGATCAAGGCTGTCTCAGAGAGGGTGCAGAATATTCTCAAGGGGGAGAGGGGCCAACAGGAAGTCATTGTGCACTTTGGAACCAATGACACAGCAAGGGAAAAGGATGACATTCTGAAGGGAGAATATAGAGAGTTAGGCAGGAATTTAAAAAGGAGGTCCTCAAGAGTAGTAATATCTGGATTACTCCCAGTGCTACGAGCTAGTGAGGGCAGGAATAGGAGGATAAAGCAGATGAATGCATGGCTAAGGAGCTAGTGTATGGGAGAAGGATTCACATTTTTGGATCATTAGAATCTCTTCTGGGGTAGAAGTAACTTGTACAAGAAGGACGGATTGCACTTGAACTGGAAGGGGACAAATATATTGGCAGGGAGATTTACTAGAGCTGCTTGGGAGGATTTAAACTGTTAAGGTGTGGGTGTGGGATCCAGGGAGACACTGAAGAAAGAGATCAATCTGAGACTGGTACAGTTGAGAAAAGAAGTGAGTCGAACAGTCAGGGCAGGCAGGGACAAAGCAGAGAACAAGGTAGGACTGATCAATTAAACTACATTTATTTCAATTCAAGAGGCCTAACATGGAAGGCAGATGAACTCAGGGCATGGTTTAGAAATTAGGACTGGGATATCGTAGCGATTACAGAAATGTGGCTCAGGGATGGACAGGACTGGCAACTTAATCTCCAAGGATACAAATGTTACAGGAAGGACAGAAAGGAAGGCAAGAGAGGAGCGGGAGTGGTGTTTTGATAAGGGATGGCATTACAGCTGTACTAAGGGAGGATATTCCTGGAAATAAAGCCAGGGAAGTTGAGTGGAACTAAGAAATAAGAAAGGGATGATCACCTTATTGGGATTATATTTTGGAGCCCCTAATAGTCAGAGGGAAATTGAGAACAAATTTGTAAGGTGTTCTCAGTTGACTGTGAGAATAATAAGGTGGTTATGGTAGGGAATTGTAACGTTCCAAACATACACTGTGACTGCCATTGTGTTAAGAGTTTAGATGGAGAGGAATTTGTTAAGCATGTACAAGAAAATTTTCTGATTCAGTATGTGGATGTACGTATGAGAGAAAGTGCAAAATTTGACCTATTTTTGGGAAATAAGACAGGGCACGTGTCTGAGCTGTCAGTGGGGAAGCACTTTGGGGCCAGTGACCATAACTCTATTAGATTTAAAATAGTGATGGAAACAGATAGACCAGGACCTGACTAGGTGTACCCTAGAACTCTTTGGGGAGCTAGGGAAGTTATTGCTGGGCCCCTGACTGAGATATTTGTATCATCGATAGTCACAGGTGAGGTGCAGGAAGACTGGAGGTTGGCAAATATAGTGCCACTATTGAAGAAAGGTGATAATGACAAGCCAGGAAACTATAGACTAGTGAGCTTGACGTCAGTGGTGGGCAAGTTGTTGGAGGGAATCCTGAGGGACAGGATGTACATGTCTTTGGAAAGGTAAAGACTGATTAGGGTTCCTTAATATTCATAGCCTATTGACATTTGTTAGATACCTTTCAACTTTGTAAAATTTGCCTTCTCTTAAATTAGAACATTTGCTCTGGTTTTATTTTTAATCCCCTTCCATAATGATATTAAATCTAATGGTATTCTGATCTCCAAAATGACCACCCATTGCTGCTTCATTCACCTGCCTAAGACTAACTGTAGAATTGTGCCCTTTCCTATTGGACTATTTATATTTTGGTTAAAAGCATTTTCAAGAATGTAGTTCAAGAGTTTTGTGCTCTCTGCGTCTTTCGTATCCTTAATATCCCAAATAAAGTTTGCGTAGCTGAAATCCCCAACTATTATTGCCCAAATAGGCTGTATCATCGAATCCCTACAGTGTCAAAGCAGGCCATTCAGCCCCACTGACCCTCCAACAGCATCCCTCCCTATCCTATCCCTGTAACTCTGCATTTCCCATGGCTGATCCTCGTAACCTACACATCTGTGGACACTTTGGGCAATTTAGCTTAGCCAGTCCACCTAACCTGCATATCTTTGGACACTCAGACATGAAGAGAATGTAAAAACTCCGAGGGTGGGATTGAACTCAGATCCATCCACTGAGCCATTATGCCACCCCAAATCTTACTTTATCTGGCAAATTATCTGTTTGTCAGGATTCATGAAGGGTTTCTCTCAGGGATGCTGAACAAGTTTCCTAATGCTATCATCCCAAACACTCTCATTAACAATCTATCACACCTTTTTGTCATCCTATTAGACTGATGGTAGTCCAATTACATCACTCACTATAGCCAGTAGAAGTGTCCACTATCAGGATGTGGCCACAATAGATGACCATTCCTGGTGCTGGCACCATCTTGAATCCTGGACATGCACCTGGTCACGCGTTGACTGTCCAGTATTGCTCTTCACTGTGAACGCTACTTTGCTGCAGTCAAAAGCTGCTGCTCTCACTACAAAATGGTGGCACCACTGATACATATTTCCAGATACAACTGCACATTCATATGTCTATGGCTGTTTAAGCATCAGTCTGCACCATTCACTGGTGCTTTGCTGTATCTATTCCTTCAGCCTCTCTAAATCAATTTTACTCTTTCCCCCAAAGATCACTGTAGGCCAGCATCTTACCATTAGTCAATGTGGGGACATTACATACAGAAAACCTTCAAATGGTTCAACAGAGTAGCTTTTATTTACAAACAGTAAAAGGGAGCAGAAATCAAGCAAACAGAAGCTGCATTTCTGTCTTGAATACCAACGAAATGCTTGCATATTGTGCCAGATTATTTTACAGCCAAGGAGTGATCTCTGCACCCAGGTTTCATCTCCTGGAGTTGGTTGCATATTAATTCCTTTTTGGTTGGCTGTGCTCTACGTAGTTGTGCTCTATCATGTCCTTGCTACTCAGCATCTTCACTTCCTCCTTAAAACCTTAAAAGACTGGCCCTGCTTTTCTAGTTTCTTGGCATTCAGCCTATTCCATGATTCCTGATTTTCCTGCTCCTCGGATGCTGCCTGACCTGCTGTGATTTTCCAGCACCAACCTAATCTTGCCTCTTATCTCCAGCATCTGCAGTCCTCACTTTCACCCATTCCATATTGTCTACTTCCGTTGGGCAGATCAATCTGCTAGGATTATGCGCCACACTCTGTCTGGAATAAACTGCAGGGCTCCATCAGAACCATGTCTCCAGTGGAACCTCACTTTCAGGAGGCCTATCATCTGCTTCTCCATGGCCTAGGTTGAAAATGATATACATCATATACACATTTGGCCTCAGTCAAGGGGTTGTGTGATGGAGTCATCAACGATTGTCACATTGGGTCTCCCCTGGCCTTATGTAACCAGCCTTGCATCTGGATTATCAAAAGCAGCACAAGCACAACAGTTCAGAAGGATGTCAGAGCTATGACAGTGCCTAGGGCACCAGGTACAACCATCTAAGAAGTGGAACTGGTGATAGGAAATCACTTGCACATTAAATGAAATTCAAATAATATATATTAATAAAGTCTGTGGTGCTATGCCTGGGCCCTTTCAATGTGAACTGTGAGCAGTTGATGGTACCCTGCCTCACAGAGATACCAACTACACTGGCACATCCCATTGCCTGGGCTATAGCATTGACCTCATCACAGGGAAACATGATGAACTGATTAGATCTGGCATGAACAGTATAACCACAATTTTGATGCATTTTTGGCTGGGCAAATGAGAAATCCCCCACATTGCTCCTGGGAACCAGCCAATCACATAAAAGTTCAATGCAGCTATCACCTTGACAGTCACAGGACAGGATGACCACGCATTCCTGTAGGTCCCACTCCAGCTGCTGGAATAGTTCAGCTACAGTATCTGGGACATCCTCAGCCTGGCGACATCCTGAGGAAATGGCATCACAGCTACTCTGTCTTCGACACATCCTGAAGGACCTTTCAGTGGTGACCTCTTCATGTGGTGGAGGCTGTATGGGGGTCTTGCAGCTTGGCACATCTGCTCCTCCTCCATCTCCCTGAACCTTTATTTCATGGCAGGAAGAGCGACAGTCACACCTCCTGTCACTGGATGCACTAGTCACACTCGCAATAAACCTGTGTCAGACATTTAAGGAATGGAACAGGCTCTGAGCAACAGTCATACCTCTTGCAAAGGACAGCTCCCACAGACAGTGAGACATGGGGCATTCCAACAAGGAAGGCCATGTGATGACACATCTTGCCTCTTTGGTATTGCACCTTATTTCATCGAGTGGTCTCATATTGCAAAAACAGATAGTTGATGAGTATAAGCACTGCCTGAGCACTGATCCTTTCTCTTCCCAGCCACATATAAACCAAAAAAGGCATCATTGCAAAAGAATTGCATGATACTCTTAGTTAAGGTGGAGATGGAATCAAGCTCCATGCCCCTTTGCACTCTAGAATGTCTTGCATTGACTCAGTACGTTGTAAGCAGAAGTGGGAACTGCAGATGCTGGAAATCAGAGTCTAGATCAGAGTGGTGCTGGAAAAGCACAGCAGGTCAAGCAGCATGCAAAGAGCAGGAAAATTGACATTTTGAGCAAAACCCCTTCATCAGGAAAGTACGTTGTGTACGTTGCAACACATTGGTGCGTCTTTTAAGGTCACCTGTAATCAGTTTTACTTCACAGAGATGTTTATCTGCCATTTGCAAGGACCAATGACATGGTCAACATTGCCTGTGACCAATGTCTGTCGCCCACACAATTATACACTGTGTGTTCTTCACATCAGTGGTGGAGGCTAGTACAATTGCAACATTTAAAAGGCATCTGGATGGGTATATGAATAGGAAGGTTTGGAGGGATATGGGTCAGGTGCTGGCAGGTGGGACTAGATTGGGTTGGGATATCTGGTCGGCATGGACAGGTTGGACCAAAGGGTCTGTTTCCATGCTGTACATCTCTATGGCTATGACTATATGTTTGCAATGATGTGATCCTACACTCTGCAGCTGCACGACTGATACAATTTCATTTGAAGGAGCTCCCATCGCACAGATGTGGAGTCCCTGGTTTTGGTCATCAAACTGACACTAACTCTGCCCACTCTGGGTGGGGTTATAGCTATTTTCTGCATGCGGGTTGTTTTTAACAATCAAAAGATCATGGAAAGTAACAGAATTGACCCGTTGGGCAAGTCCTGACAGTGACGGCTGTTTGGTAAGTTCCAGTAGTGTCGTTTGTTTAACAGTTAAAAATTTAAAGTTTTTTTTTAAAAAAAGCGCTTAGCAGACCCGGAAGCTAGTGTCACGCTAGGTTACCTGGGTAGGGTTTTTTTTTCCTTATTTAACCGCGCAGGCGAGTAACCCGAGGCACTACACGAGTAGTGCCTCCCACCCGTCCTCCTCCTCTAACCTAATAATAAGACCAGTTGTGACTAGCAGGTAAGTGCTGCATTTTGCTTGTTTGTTTCTTTAGATTTAGTTGTTTTTTTTAAAAAAGAAAGCTTACTTTTTAGAGGGATGGCAGTGCAGACAGTGCAATGTTCCTCTTGCAACATGTATGAGGTGAGGGAAGCCATTAGCGTCCCTGCTGATTACACTTGCAAGAAGTGCACCCATCTCCAGCTCCTCCAAGCCCGTGTTAGGGAACTGGAGCTGGAGTTGGATGAACTGCGGATCATTTGGGAGGCAGAGGAGGTCATAGATCGGAGCTTTAGGAAAGTAGTTACTCCGAAAGTTATAGACAGATGGGTGACAGTGAGGGGAAGTGGGAGGAAGCAGCCAGTGCAGGGACCCCCTGCGGTCATTCCCCTCAAGAACAAGTATACCGTTTTGGATACTTGTGGGGGGATGACTTACCAGGGGCAAGCAACGAGGTTCAGGCCTCTGGCACGGACCCTGGCCCCGTTGCTCAGAAGGGAAGGGTGGAGAAAGGTAGAGCGATAGTTCTTGGGGATTCAATAGTGAGGGGTACAGATAGGCGGTTTTGTGGGGGCGACAGAGACTCACGATTGGTATGTTGCCTCCCAGGTGCAAGGGTACGTGATGTCTCTGATCGTGTTTTCCGGGTCCTTAAGGGGGAGGAGGAGCAGCCCCAGATCGTGGTCCACGTTGGCACCAACGATATAGGTAGGAAGAGGGGTGAGGATGTAAGGCAGGCTTTCAGGGAGCTAGGTTGGAAGCTCAGAGTTAGAACAAACAGAGTTGTTGTCTCTGGTTTGTTACCCGTGCCACGTGATAGAGAGTCGAGGAACAGGGAGAGAGAGCAGTTAAACGCGTGGCTACAGGGATGGTGCAGGAGGGAGGGATTCCGGTTTCTGGACAACTGGGGTTCTTTCTGGGGAAGGTGGGACCTCTATAAAAAGGATGGTCTACACCTGAACCTGAGGGGCACCAGTATCCTTGGGGGGAGGTTTGCTAGTGCTCTTTGGGAGGGTTTAAACTAACTCCGCCGGGGCATGGGAACCTGGACTGTAGCTTTAGGGTACAGGACCTTGTGAACAAGGCATCAATCTCGAAGGAGGGTGCCTGTAAACAGAAGAGTGGCTTGAAGTGTGTATACTTCAATGCCAGAAGTATAAGAAATAAGGTAGGTGAACTTGCAGCGTGGGTTGGTACCTGGGACTTCGATGTTGTGGCCATTACAGAGACGTGGGTAGAACAGGGGCAGGAATGGCTGTTGCAGGTTCCAGGGTTTAAATGTTTTAGTAGGGTCAGACATGGGGGTAAAAGAGGGGGAGGTGTGGCATTACTTGTCAAGGATAGTATTACAGCGGTGGAATGGACGATGGAGGAAGACTTACCATCTGAGGTAGTTTGGGCTGAGGTTAGAAATAGGAAAGGTGAGGTCACCCTGTTAGGTGTTTTCTACAGGCCTCCTAATAGTCCGAGAGAAGTAGAGGATAGTATTGCGAGGATGATTCAGGAGAAGAGTGAAAGTTGCAGGGTGGTTGTTATGGGGGACTTCAACTTCCCAGATATTGACTGGGAAAGCTATAGCTCGGAGTCGTTAGATGGGTTGGTGTTTGTCCAATGTGTGCAGGAGGGTTTCCTGACACAATATGTAGACAGGCCAACAAGAGGTGAGGCTATACTGGATTTGGTTCTAGGTAATGAACCAGGCCAGGTGTTAGACTTGGAGGTAGGTGAGCACTTCGGGGACAGTGACCACAACTCGGTGACTTTTACTTTAGTGATGGAGAGGGATAAGTGTGCACTGCAGGGCAAGAGTTATAGCTGGGGGCAGGGAAATTATGATGCGGTGAGGCATGACTTAGGATGTGTGGATTGGAAAAACAGGCTTCAAGAGAAGAATACTAATGATACGTGGAGATTGTTCAAGGAACAGCTACTGAGTGTCCTTGATAAGTATGTACCAGTCAGGCATGGAGTTAAGGGTCTTGTGAGGGAGCCGTGGTTTAATAAGGAATTGGAATCCCTTGTGAAAGGGAAGAAGGCGGCATATGTAAAGATGAGGCGTGAAGGTTCAGTTGGGGCGATTGAGAGTTATAAAGTAGCCAGGAAGGATCTGAAGAGAGAGCTAAGAGCAGCGAGAAGGGGACATGAAAAGTCCTTAGCTGGTAGGATTAGGGAAAATCCAAAGGCTTTCTATAGGTATGTCAGGAATAAAAGGAAGACTAGGGTAGGTATAGGTCCAGTCAAGGATAGTAGTGGGAAGTTGTGCGTGGAGGCGGAGGAGATTGGAGAGACACTAAATCAATACTTTTCGTCTGTATTCACTCAGGAACAGGACACTGTTGCTGGTGTGAATATTGAGTCACAAGTGATTAGAATGGATGGCATTGAAGTATGTAGGGAAGAGGTTTTGGGAATACTGGAAAGGATGAAAATAGATAAGTCTCCTGGGCCTGATGGCATTTATCCTAGGATCCTCTGGGAAGCTAGGGAGGAGATAGCAGAGCCATTGGCCTGGATTTTTATGTTGTCATTGTCAACGGGAATAGTACCAGAAGACTGGAGGATGGCGAATGTGGTCCCCTTGTTCAAGAAGGGGAGTAGGGATAGCCCGAGTAACTATAGGCCAGTGAGTCTGACTTCTGTGGTGGGCAAAGTCTTAGAGAGAATGGTAAGGGATAAGATTTATGAACATCTGGATAGGAATAACGTGATCAAGGATAGTCAGCATGGTTTTGTGACGGGCAGGTCGTGCCTCACAAACCTTATTGAGTTCTTTGAGCAGGTGACTAAGGAGGTGGACGAGGGTAAAGCAGTAGATGTTGTGTATATGGATTTTAGTATGGCGTTCGATAAGGTACCCCATGGTAGGCTAATGCAAAAACTACGGAGGTATGGCATTGAGGGTGCATTAGAGGTTTGGATTAGAAATTGGCTGGCTGGAAGGAGACAGAGGGTAGTAGTTGATGGTATAGGTTCATCTTGGAGTGCAGTTACTAGCGGTGTACCTCAAGGATCTGTTTTGGGACCATTGCTTTTTGTTATCTTTATAAATGATCTAGAGGAGGGGCTTGAAAGCTGGGTGAGTAAGTTTGCGGATGACACAAAAGTCGGTGGAGTTGTGGATAGTGAGGAAGGATGTGGCAGGTTACAGCGGGATATAGACAAGTTGCAAAGCTGGGCAGAAAGGTGGCAAATGGAATTCAATGTAGCTAAGTGTGAAGTCATTCACTTTGGTAGGAGTAACAAGAAGATGGATTACTGGGCTAATGGTAGGCTACTTGGTAGTGTGGATGAGCAGAGGGATCTTGGTGTCCATGTACACAGATCTCTGAAAGTTGCCACCCAGGTAAATAGTGCTGTGAGGAAGGCATATGGTGTACTGGGCTTTATTGGCAGAGGAATTGAGTTCCGGAGTCCTGAGGTCATGTTGCAGTTGTATAAGACTCTGGTGCGGCCTCATCTGGAGTATTGTGTGCAGTTTTGGTCGCCATACTGTAGGAAGGATGTGGAGGCATTGGAACGAGTGCAGAGGAGGTTTACCAGGATGTTGCCTGGTATGGTAGGAAAATCGTATGAGGAAAGACTGAGGCACTTGGGGCTGTTCTCATTGGAGAAAGGAAGGTTTAGGGGAGATTTGATAGAGGTGTACAAGATGATTAGGGGTTTAGATAGGGTAGACACTGAGAACCTTTTACCGCTAATGGAGTCAGCTGTTACAAAGGGACACAGCTTTAAATTAAGGGGTGGAATGTATAGGACAGATGTTAGGGGTAGATTCTTTACACAGTGGGTTTTGAGTTCATGGAATGCCCTGCCAGTAGCAGTGGTGAACTCTCCCTCTTTATGGTCATTTAAGCGGGCATTGGATAGGCATTTGGAAGTTATTGGGCTAGTGTAGGTTAGGTAGGATTCGGTCGGCGCAACATTGAGGGCCGAAGGGCCTGTACTGCGCTGTATTTTTCTATGTTCTATGTTCTATGATCCTCAATGTCCCTTTCTAACTACAACCTACTGGACAATAATTTGATCTGCTATACTGATAATCATCTGGATAGGACTGACAATGTATATTAATGCTTGGCATTCAATAATTCAAACAAGTATTTATACCAGCAAGGGAAGGTTATTTCTGGTGTTTTACTTTCCAGGTTAAAAAATGCAGTGCAATAACTGTCGAGCAGAATATCAATATTTCCCTCAGTAATGTACAGTGGGAGTCAGATAGAAAGCTGACCAATATACTTCACAGTTAAAAATCACACAACACCAGGTTATAGTCCAACAGGTTTAATTGGAAGCACACTAGCTTTCGGAGCGACGCTCCTTCATCAGGTGATTGTGGAGGGCTCAATCGTAACACAGAATTTATAGCAAAAATTTGCAGTGTGATGTAACTGAAATTATACATTGAAAAATTGATTGTCTGTTAAACCTTTCATCTGTTAGAATACAGTGATAGTTTCACTTCTTTCATGTGTAAGTCACAAACCTTTTTTTAAAGTTGCATTCTCGGGTTAGCTGTTAACAATGGTGATAACTAGACAATATGTTGAAGGTGCTGGCCCCCTGGTTCTCTGTCTATGCCATGATGTTTAGATTGATTCTAATCTAAAAAGTGAGATAACGGAGTTTTACATAAATTCATGCAGTTTTTGAGCTCAGAGTTCTACATGAATGCATGCAGTTTTTGAGCAAAGTATAATGTAACTCTGCAAGTACAAATTCACCCCACAAAATGTATGTGTGCATGTGGGTCTTTGTCTGTGTGTGTGTGTGTCTGTCTGGGTGGGGGTTGTGAGTGTGAGAACGTGTATGTGCGTGTGTAGTGAGTGTAGAGTGTCTTAAGTCTGTGAGGGGGTGCATGTGTGAGTGTGGGAGTGTGTCTATAAGGGTTGGTGTGTGGGTGTCTGTGTGCACGTCTGTGTGTACCTGTATCCATGTGTATGTGAGAGTGTGTGTGTAGGAATATCTGTGTGTGTGTATAGTGCAACAGTGATCACCTGTAATGTGACATGAACGCAAGATCCTGGTTGAGGCCCTCCCTATGGGTAACGAACTTAGCTATCAGCCTCTGCTCAGCCACTTTTCTCTGCTGCCTGTCCCGAAGTTCACCTTGGAAGATGATCACCCGAAGGTCTGAGGCTGAATGTCCTGGACCACTGAAGTGTTCCCCAAATGGGAGGGAACCCTCCTGTCTGTTGATTGTTGTGCGGTGCGCAATCATCTGTTGTCATAGCCTTTGCTCGGTTTCCCCAATGTACCATGCCTCCGGGCATCCTTGCCTGCAAAGTATAAGATAGATAACGTTGGCTGAGTCACATGAGTACCTGCCATGTACAAGGTGGGAGGTGCTCCCACACGTAATGGTGGTATCTATGTCCACACTCTGACACGTCTTGCAGCGTCCACCGTGACAGGGTTATATGGAGTTGTCCTGAAAGCCAGGCAGCTTGCTACGAACAACGATCTGTTTAAGGTTTGGCGGTTGTTTAAAGGAAAGTAGTGGAGATGTGGGGAAGGTCTTGGTGAAGTGCTCATCCTCATTGATAATGTGTTGCAGGTCATGAAGAACATGGCGTAATTTTTCAGCTCCTGGGAAGTACTGAACAACAAAGGGTACCCTGTTGGTTGCAGCATGAGTCTGTCTCCTGAGGAGGTCATTGCGGTTCCTTCCTGGCTGTCGATGAGTTGAGCATCATACCCCGTTCTTGTGAGGGCATCCATGAGTACTTCCAGGTGTCTGTCACGTTCCTCCTCATCTGAGCAGATCTGGTGTAAATGTAGGGCTTGTCCATAGGGGATGGCTGTTTTAATATGTTTTGGTTGGAAGCTGGAGAAGTGTAGCATTGTGAGGTTGTCTGTGGGTTTGCGGTAGAGTGTGGTGCTGAGGTGTCCATCCTTGATGGAGATGCATGTGTCCAGCATGAGACAGATAGTCGAGAGTAGTCCATGGTGAGTTTGATGGTGGGTTGAAACTTGTTGATGTCACTGTGTAGTTTTATCAGTGACTCCTCGCCATGGGTCCAGAGGAAGAAAATGTCGTCAATGTACCTGGTGTACAATATTGGTTGGAGATCCAATATACTTCAAAATTGCTTCTGTGTGTTGGTCTCATGGCTCACAAAAAATCCCCATTCAGATCAGTAAAATTGCCTCTGCTTGTTCACTTCTGCATTTCAATGAAGTTAAAGATGGCAAATTACTTGAATGTGTTCATTTGGTAGCGAATGAAGCAGTAACATGTTTAAAATCAGAGTACTGCCCTAAGCACTCGATTTTCATTGTAATCCTATTGTTTACAAAAATATAAAAAATTACAATGGATATTTGAAGAGTATCGTCTGTGCACAAGTACACTGCTCAATTTCAGTCTACATAATCTCCAGATTTTCAGATTTTTTTTTCCCTTTTTTCAAAGACAGACTTGATTCACTTGATCCCAGCTGTCTATGCCTGCCATATGCCTCCTTCTTTTTCTTGACTAGAGCCTCAATTTCTCTAGTCATTCAGCATTCCTCATACCTACCAGCCTTGCCCTTCATATTAATAGGAACATACTGCCTCTGGACTCTTGATATCTCATTTTTGAAAGTTTCCCAAGTTTTCACCCACTCCTTTACCTGTGAATAGCCTCTCCCAATCAGCTTTTGACAGTCCTTGCCTGATAATGTTAAAGTTGGCCTTACTTCAAGTTAGAACTTGAGTTTTTAGATCAAGTTTATCCTTTTGCATAACTGTTTTTAAATCTAATAGAATTGTGGTCACTGGCCCCACAATGCTCCCCACTGACACCCCAATCATTTGAACAAAAATAGACTTGATCAGACCCAGAAAAGGGAACTTGAGCCATGTTTAACAGTGGGTGGGGTGGGTGAGTGATGATAGTTGTTTTGCCTATTTACTACATTATTTGTTTTTTTTAAATGCTGTGCATTTTCCTTTGATATTGTGTTATGATGATTTTTCAGTTAAATATGAATTCATTATAGATTCTTAAATAAGTGGCACAACTGAACTTACAGGATACGCCATCCTTCACACAAACCCCCATCAATACAGACTTTCCCTAACAGGCTCAGTCAGTCTGCAATGCAGTATCAGCAGAAGAACACTTTCTGCTGCAGACTCACACCATTATCAGTGTCACTGGTCTGATGACGGGCATCCAGGACCAGTGACACTTGTGCGGCGAACAGTATCCAAGACCAGTGTCACTGGCGCGATAATCTGTATTCAGGACCTGTGTCACCGATGCGATGACCAGTATTCAGGACCAGTGTCACTGGCGCGATAATCTGTATTCAGGACCTGTGTCACCGATGCGATGACCAGTATTCAGGACCAGTGTCACTGGTGCAATGACCAGAATTAAGGACTACCATAATTGATGAGATGATCTGTATTCAGGACCAGTGTCACTGGCGCGATGACCTGTATTCAGGACCAGTGTCACTGGTGCGATGACCTGTATTCAGGACCTGTGTCACTGGCGCGATGACCTGTATTCAGGACCTGTGTCACCGATGCGATGACCTGTATTCAGGACCAGTGTCACTGATGTGACGACCAGTATTCAGGACCAGTGTCACTAGTGCGACGACAAGTATTCAGGACCAGTGTCACTAATGCGATGACCTGTATTCAGAACCAGTGTCAGTGGTGCCATGACCTGTATTCAGGACCAGATTTACTGATGTGACGACCAGTATTCAGGACCAGTGTCACTAGTGCGATGACAAGTATTCAGGACCAGTGTCACCGATGCGATGACCTGTATTCAGGACCAGTGTCACTCGTGCGATGACCAGTATTCAGGACCAGTGTCACTCATGCGATGACCTGTATTCAGGACCAGTGTCACTCGTGCGATGACCAGTATTCAGGACCAGTGTCACTCATGCGATGACCTGTATTCAGGACCAGTGTTACTGATGCAATGACCAGTATTCAGGACCAGTGTCTCTGGTGCAATGGCCAGTATTCAGGACCAGTGTCACTCGTGCAATGACCTGTATTCAGAACCAGTGTCACTGATGCAATGACCTGTGGAGGAACGACAAAAGGAATTCAATAATTTGAGCAACATTGGTGATGAAAGAAACACAGTTAATGTTTCAAGTCTGACGACCCTTTTTTAATATGATTCTTCTGAAAAAGGGCCAATTGGACTTGAAACTTCCACTTCGTTTTTCTCGCTCCACAAATGTTGTCACATTTACTAGCTACAATGCTGCCTAAGGCTAATACAGTTGTAATGTCAGTCAAGTCCTCGGAATTGAATATCGGGCAGCGTGGTGGCTCAGTGGATAGCATTGCTGCCTCACAGCACCCCAGGTTGGATTCCCAACTCAGGTGACTGTCTGTGTGGAGTTTGCACATTCTCCCTGTGTCTGCATGGGTTGCCTCTGGGTGCTCCAGTTCCCTCCCACAGTCCAAAGATGTGCAGATCAGGTGAAATGGTCATGTTAAATTGTCCAGAGTGTTAGGTACATTAGTCAGGTGTAAATATAAGTAAGGGAAATGGGTCTGGGTGGGTTACTCTTCAGAGGGTCAGTGTGGACTTGTTGGGGTAAATGGACTGAACCAACACAGTAGGGAATCACGTGTACTCCAGTACAGAGAAATATTTTTACAATGGCTGCCTATAATGGCAAATATTAGATTAGATCAGATTCCCTACAGTGTGGAACAGGCCCTTGGCCCAACCAGTCCACACAAACCCTCCGAAGAGCAACCCACCCAGACCCATTTCGCTCTGAATGATGCGCTTAACACTATGGTCAATTTAGCATGGCCAACTCACCTGACCTGCACATCTTTGGATTGTGGGAGGAAACCGGAGCACCCGGAGGAAACGCACACAGACACAGAGAGAATGTGCAAACTCCACACAGTCAGTCACCCGAGGCTGGAATTGATCCTGGGTCCCTGGTACTGTGAGGGCAGCAGTGTTAACCACTGAGCCACCGTGCTGCCCCAAATCTTGGATACAAAAGAGGAATAAAAGGAAAGTAAAATAAAAGTAGCATTGTTTAGCATCTAAAAAATAAGCTAGAAGTAAGATAGTCATAACATAGTTAAAGGATTGACATTACAGTCCGGTAAAAGATTTCAGCTCGATATTATATTGCAGCAGCTCAGTGAGCACATAGTCTGACCACCAGTGCCAGGGCCCATGCCAACAACAGTCCTAATCTGCTCCAAGCCTCCAGTCCTCTCCACCAGACACTCAGAGGCATCAAGGTAAGTTATGTTGCTCCGGGACTCGAATCTCCGCTTGCAGATCTCCAGGGTTCCTTCCCACCTGGCTGCTCCAGGACACACTTCCCCCTCATGCTGCTTGGGACTTGCTCCTCCTCTCACATCCAGGGCTCATTTCCCTTGCGCTGCTCCAGGACTCGCTTCCCCTCGAACTACAATGGGATTTGCTTCCCTTCAAACTACACCGAGACTCACTAGCTCTTGCACTACAAAGGGACTGGCTTTAACTTATAAACCAGGGCTCACTGCACCTCATGCTGCACCAGGGCTCACTGCCCTTTGCCCTGAACTAGGATTCACTTCCACTCAAGCTGCACCAGGACTCACTTCCCCTCACGCTACACCAGGCATCACTTCCCCTCGCACTGCACCAGGACTCACTTCCCCACATGCTGCTCCAGGCCTCTCTTCCCCTCACGCTACACCAGGCATCACTTCCCCTCGCCCTGCACCAGGACTCACTTCCCCTCGCGCTGCACCAGGACTCACTTCCCCTCGCGCTGCACCAGGTCTCACTTCCCCTCACCCTGCACCAGGGCTCACTTCTCCTCGCGCTGCACCAGGACTCAGTTCCCCTCAAGCTGCTCTGGGTATTACTTTCCTGATCGCTGCTAAAATGAGAGAGAAAATAGGAAATGAAGGAAAATGAACAGGCAGAGCAAAGGTCTTCTGGGACAGTGTCCTACTCTGCCTCCATCTCCTGCATTTGGGGAATAAACACTTCACAATAATCAGTACCTGACCATTTCAAGCTCATATCATGAACAGTACTTCCCTTTCACCCCATGATCATCCAAGAGTGGAAATTCTGTAAGACGTGCTTATGAATGAAAACAAAAATGAGGTTTTATTTGCAACAGTAAATGTTTTAAATAGTTATACTCAGATCGTGTAGAAATCAAATGTGTTCTGAAGCAGTGACATGCATCCATCTGATGAGAAGCTGGGCCATTTAGATATTGATTCTCTGAGAAGTTCAGTTAAAATACAGTTCAGCTATAACACAGTTTCATTTCTTGGACACTACCACCATAAAGTATTTCCACTGTATTCTGAGACTTTGATTCTCATTTCTCTCCATTGACGAAAGTAGGTTGTGAAGTGGAATAAATTATGACGGAGGACTTGCTGCATGATAGAATCTTCTTAATGTTTTTGGAGGTTGTAGATCTTACAAGTGGGGTCCTCTCCAATTCTTTCTTGCAATCAATTTGATTACTCAGTTAAACGTCCTTTGTCCCTAGCAGAGAAATGATCACCTTCAACATTGCAGGGGAATAAGAAAGAAATATTAATTTGGTTTTGTCAATTTTGAATTATCCCAAATAAAAACAGAAGTCTTCTTCAGAAAAGTAATATTGTGTGCAAAACATTAACATAGTTTCTCTTTCTATTGAAGCTGAAAGGTTTACTAAGTTTCTCCAACACTTTCTGTTTTTAATACAGATCTCCATCACCTGTCGTAATTCGCTTTTATTTGAATAAACCCAATTTCTGATTTATACTGGGATTTGTTAGTTAATAACCTAATGAACAGGTTTTTGGAGACCAAGTAGTTTCCAACATGAGATGTTCAATAAAACCCAAAATTATGCAACATGTTTCTTTACATTCTTTACATATCCTGGAGAAGATTTGTCACCTTCATGAACTGGAAAAAGCCTTTTCTGCCTGCAAAATACTTTGTGATATGGTCAGCACAGCGGTTCCCAGACAGTGGGCTGAAACCACAATTGGAGTCATAGAAAGTTAGCATGGGCTCGCAAAAGATCAGGTCACCCTAATCTTTCATTCCTTTGTGTCGTCCTGGCAGTGGGAAGTGATCAACCATAATACAAACTCCTGACATCAACGTTTTCTTTGTGGGGTCTCCGATGAGGCATGATACGATGTAACGATAGCTGTTAAATAGATCTTGAAGCAATGGCACTGGAGGCAGACACGGATTTAGGGACGAGTGGCAGCCCATTCACTGAGGATCTGGAACTTTCGTCACAGATTCTCATATTTATAAAATATGTTATGTGCTGATCTGTTATATGTGAACTTTAATAGTGTACAAGAATGTTATTATATTGTTTTATCATTTTTTTTTGTGTTTTGTGAGGTTACACTAATTTTGAAGTGTGAAAATGGCAGTGTATTGGAAAGTAGTGTGGAAGTGTTGATTTATCGCAGGCTATATTTGTAAACTAGTCACTGAAGGGAGATTCACAATGTTTATACTGAAGTTGTGATACAAAGTCTTGTAATGATCTGGTTTCTTAGATTGAAATTCCTGGCAGATTAACATGAATGCAGAGTGCCCTACTGCACACAGGTTTTCAATCTTGCATTCTTTGTCAAATTTTCTGAAGGCATGTCCCTTTCAAATTTCTCAAATGGTTCCAGGTAATGATTTTTGCTCGATTGTCAGTTCATGTGTGTCAGTAATACTTCAAATGTGATTATCATGAAAGATAGTCCTAGATTGTGAGACAAATTTCCTCAGCTAACCCATTCCAAATTGGACAACAGAAATGTGTCAAAAAGACGCAGGGAGGCCCAACCTGTATTGTTTTCCCAATAAAGTGATTACTAGCAGACCTTTCTCTTTCGCTCCTTGCCTGTGATAACAAGCTGGTGGTGTTTAACATTTTTACCTATGTACTTGTTCTTCCTTTCTTCATCACAATTCCTTTGGATTCCCCGTTCTTTCGAATCCTATATTAAAGCATCCATATCTTATTGCCCTGACCTAAAATATCTCCCCGTGCCAACTCAAATGCTAATCTCTCTGGTTTGACCCTCATTCTTCTCTGATTCATTCAGCCTCCCAGGGTGCTGGACTCACACTTCCCGGGAGAAAATGAGAACTGTAGATGCTGGAGATCAGAGTCAAAGAGTGTGGTGCTGGAAAAGCACCGCCAGTCAGGCAGCATCTGAGGAGCAGGAGAGTCGAGGTTTCAAGCACAAGCTCTTCATCAGGAATGGCTGATGAAGAGCTTATGCTCAAAACGTCGACTCTCCTGCTCCTCAGATGCTGCCTGACCGGCTGTGCGTTTCTAGCACTTCAGACTTCCTGACCCACCCGAATTCCCCGACTTTAAGACCCACTTACTTCACAATCATGCTAGAAGCAACTAGAGCTTCTCCTGAATCTCCAATGATTGCATTATAATGAGACATGTGACCCAAGAACAGGGAGCTCTTAGGCCTCACCAATTGCAAAGGCAAAAATGTAACTGCACATTCTGCATACCAAAAAATCGATGTTACCAAATTTCTGCATGTGTCTGCACAGAATCAATTTATGGAGATGTAAAATGTTATTAGATGTAAGCTTCTTACTTTTATAAAAATAATGCAGGTTAAATTCTATCTTTCCATAATTCTTACCATCAAAACGTCTACAACAACTTATCAGTGTCTACTCAGTTTAATCTCTCCATTTTCTTTCTCCATGTTTAATTTGTTGTGTGATAGCCAAGTTAGACTGGCTGCTGTTAAAATCAATTTGCAGAAAAATGTACACTTTCCATTTTCAGTACAATGGGCTATATTCTAAAAATAGAAAGAGGTCTAGACAGCATGGCACAAGAAGACTAAATGATTGCACTATATAATTAATAGTTTGGATTCATCATAATTTCAATTTCAAGATTCCTAACAACCCTTAACTGTTTCTTTGTTAGCGTACACCTTAGCTTGATGAGGTTTTCTGCATTTGATGAACGCGGTTTCCTGGTGCTTACACACACAAAACAATTAATTCAGATCCTCGTTAGCTGTTTAAGTTAGCTACTCAACAAATGGAGGCTGAGGTGTGACTTTATAGAGGTTTATAAAATCATGAGGGGCACCAATAGGATAAACAGACAAAGTCTTTTCCCTGGGGTGAGGGAGTCCAGAAGTAGTGGGTATAGGTTTAGGTTGAGAGGAGAAAGATATAAAAGAGACATAAGGGGCAACTTTTTTCATGCAGAGAGTGGTGCATGTATGGAATGAGCTGTGAGGGGAAGTGGTGGAGGCTGGTACGATTGCAACATTTAAAAGGCATCTGGATGGGTATATAAATAAGAAGGGTTTGGAGGGATATGGGCCGGGTGCTGGCAGGTGGGACTAGATTGGGTTGGGATATCTGGTCGGCTTGGACAAGTTGGACCAAAGGGTCTGTTTCTGTGCTATTCATTTCTATGACTATGACTCAATGACTAAATGCAGTATCACATAATATTGTTTTTTGCATCTGGTCTAATGAAAAGCTACCACTCATTTTCTAAAAATAAATGTTAGATAATCTCTATTAGTTTCTCAAATTGCAAGTCTGCAACTGGAAGTCCCAAAAAGAACCTTCCTCATATATAACATAGTGGCTTGGAATTTCCTTGATGTCCATTGTGACTTATGCTGTTCAAAATAGTGTTCACATTAACCGTGTATTGAATTCTACAGCAGAATGTGAAGCTTAGAGACCAGGAAGATTCGTGTTGTGAAATTGAAACGTGGCTGAGTTAACTCAGCAAACCACTGGAAGCATATACAGACCACACTGTAAAGTCCAGTATATACAATGAAATTACAGAATTACATAATTGTTACAGTACGTTAGAAGATCATTCAGTCCATTGTGTCTATACTGGCTCTTTAAATGAGCATTGTGTCTCAGAGTTATCTTCCTGCCCTTTCCCCATAGCATGCACATTATTTCTATTTAAATAGTTGTCCCATGCAATCTTATCTACCTCAATTGAGTCTGCATCCAGAAAGTGCATTCCAGACCAAATTGACCCTACATAAAAGAAATTTTTCCCACATCGTATTAACTTCTTTTATAAAGCACTTTACATCCATGTTTTCTTATTCTGGATCCATTTATGCATGGGGACAGTTTTCTCCCTTTCTCCCCTGTCCAGTCTTCTCACACTTCTTAAAACTTCAATCAAAATTCCTTAACATTTTCTCCTCTCCAGAGAAAACAGGCCTAATGTCTCCAGGTTCTTCTGCAACTCACTCCAATGTGCTCACTTCCTTAGTAAACAGTATCAGACAGAAAAGTACACTATGCTTCAGTTGAGGTCTAACTAGCAACATATACAAGTTCAGCATAACTTCCCTTCTCTTCTATTCAATGCCTTGTTAATAAAGCCTCAGATATTTTATGCTTTATTAACCTCTCGTTCAATCTTTGATACCTTTATAGACTCATGCACATATACACCCAGGTCTCTGCATATACTTTAGAGTAGTACACTTTATTTTATCCCATCTCGCCATGTTCCTTCTACCAAAATGTATTATTTCCCACTTCTTTGCTTTGAATGTCGTCTGTTACCCAACTATAGACTCCACTGTCGTTCTGTGAGGTCCTATGTTGTCCTCCTTACAGCTTACAATGCATACATGTTTTCTATCATCCACAACTTTGAAATTGTCTTTTACACTCCAAAGTCCAGATAATGAACATGGATCAGGAAAAGACAGGGTGCCTATACTGAACCCTGGAAAATGCACCACTAGCAAGTATGTTGGAATTTCAAATTCAGTTTGAGGATAAGAAATTTGAGTCCTACACAACTGCTTTGATGTTAAGCAAAGGTAATTGGATAGACACAAGGATAGATTTGGCCTTATTGGATTGGATAGATACATTAAAACATTGGGCGGTTGATCAAGACTTAAGAAGAAATTCGATTCCTATCAACAGAAGTAAATTCCAGAGAAGAAGAAAGATTGTAAGAAAGGAAATAACATCCATGGCTAAGCAAGGAGGTGAAAAATATCATAAGGGAAGAGACCAAGTGATATCATATTGCAGAGGCCAGTAGTGGGTTGGAGGATTGGGAGATTTTTAAAGTCCAACAAGAGTTACAAAGAAAAAAACAAAAAGAACAGAGGTTATTTTAAAATGGAAACTAGTGCAAAATACAAAGACAGATAGCAAAAGGTCCTGTAAGTATATTGAAAGGAAGACAGTCGGAATACAGAAATGTCGATGAAACAAAATCAATAGTTTGCCTCAGTTTTCACGGTGGGTGACACTGAAGCCATCCCAATAGTGACAGGTCATGCAGAGATGATAGAAATGGAGAATATTAAAACAATCACCATCACTAGTGAAAGCACACTGAGAAAACTATTGGGATTAAAGCCAGGCATGTCCACAGAGAAGGATGGTTACATCTTTTGGTCTCAAAAGAAGTGGCAGCAGAGATAATGGATACATTGGTTATAATATTCCAAAATTTCCCTGATTGAGGAAAGGTACAAGTGGATTAAAAAAAATTAATATAATGACCTTCTGATTTTTAAACAACCACCTCAGTCCCATTTTACCTTTGGGCTAATGTTGAGCACTCGGCCTTTGATATCATAGTATCATAGAGTCCTCTGTCACAGCACAGAGACAGGCCCTTCAGCCCCAACTGGTCCATGCTGACCAAAATATCCATCCACGCTATCCCCATTTCCCTGCGCTTGGCACATATCTGTCTAAACCTTTCCTATCTATGTCTTTGTCCAAATGTCTTTTAATTTTTTTTATATTACCTACCTCAACAACTTGCATTGGCAACTCATTCCATATGCCTACCACCCTCTGTGTAAAAAAGTTGCCCCACAGGTTCCCTTTTATTCTTTCTCTCTACCCTTAAACAGTTCCCTCTCATCCTCAATTCTCCAATCCTGGGAAAAAGACTAAGTGCACTCACCCTATCCATACCTCTCATGATCTTAAAGAGTTCTATAAGATTCCCCCCCTCCACCCCCTCCATTCCTCAGTCACCTACACTGTAAAGAAAAAAGTCCTAGCTTGTCCAACCACTCCCCATAACTCAATCCCTTGAGTCCTGGCAACATTCTTGTAAATTTCTCTGCACTCTTTCCAGTTTAATAACATCCTTCCTATAGCAAGATGACCAAAACTGAACACAATACTCCAAGTGCAGTCTCACCAACATTCCGTACAACTGCAACATAACTTCCCAACTTCTACACTCAATGCCCTGACTGAGGAAGGGCAGTGTGCCAAAAGCCTGCTTCACTGCCCTGTCTCCACTTTCAGAGAACTGTGCATCTGAGCTCCAAGGTCCCTCTGTTCCACTGCACTCCTTAAGCCCTCCCAGTCACCATGAATCTCCGACCTTGATTTGGACTTTCCAAATTGTAAGACCCCCATGCTTATCTATATTAAACTGTATTTGCCATTTCTCAGCCCATTTGCCCAACTGGTCAAGGTCCTGATGCAATTTCTGATCGCAAACTTCCTCACTGTCCACAACACTGCCTATTTTAGTGTCATCTGCAAACTTACTAATCATGCCTTGTACATTCTCATCCAAATCATTAACATAGAAAGTAAACAGCAATGGGGCCAGTACCAACCTCTGAGGAACAACACTAGTCACAGGACTCCAGTCCAACAAGCATCCTACCACTATTGCCCTCTGCTGCCTACCATCAAGTAAACTTTGTATTCAATTTGCCAGCTCGCCCTGGATTCCATGCAATCTAACCTTCTGGAGCGGCCTACCATGTGGAACTTTATCAAAGGCAGAAGTGGGTACTGCAGATGCTGGAGATTAGAGTCAAGATTAGAGTGGTGTTGGAAAAGCATAGCAGGTGAGGCAGCATCTGAGGAGCAGGAATATCGACATTTCTGGCAAAAGCCCTTCATCAGGAATGAGGCTTTACCAAAGTCCTTACTGAAATCCATGTAGACTATGTCAATTGCACTGCCCTTATCAACCTTCCTGGTCACTTCATCAAAGAAATCTAACAAATTTGTGAGGCATGATCTCTCTCATACAAAGCCATCTGACCACTCCTAATGAAACCTAATCTTTCCAAATGCACAAATACCTTATCTTTCAGAATCCTAGGAAGTTGTTCTATTGTCAAGCCAGCTCTTTCTCTTCCAGCTAGCAGGTGGCTTCTGGTCCAGATCATGCTGCCCAGTTAAACTTATCAAATTAAACCTCATGTCCTTTTAGGGAGAGATGTTACCTTGGCCCCTGTGGTGCTGCAGGTCACTTCATTGAAAGAATCAAACCTGCCGTGAACACAGATTGCTCCATCTCAAGGGAAACTCCAACACACACATAACTACAGGGGAGGGAAGAAGCAGGGTTGAAATCCTAATCTACCCATTGTCTGAACCTATTAATGGCTACCTCCCTCAAACTGGGCAGCCGAAGGAACAGAAGTATAATCAAAAGATGTGGAGGAGTTCCATCAGAGAATGGAAGAGATGCTGCATCCTCACACAATCCCTACAATCAGGGCAATTGGACTCCCCAAGGTCAGAAAAACTATAGGTGGAAAACTATCAAACAAAATACCAAAGTAGCAATTTCTTAAATTGGCACGATAACTAAAACCAAACCTTTCGCAGAAATGCAATAATTTTCATAATAGCCCTAAGGGCTGATGATATCCCTTGTGAGAGCTAATATTATGGTACAAGACCCTGGAGTACTAGTGACTTAGTAACTTGATCTTCCAGTCTTCCTTTACACTCTTTTGAGCAGAACATGTGAACAAAATAGCTCCTTAAAGGAGTTTTGTTACAAAAAAGCAAAACTTCAAGAAAAACTTTAAATCATGACAGGCCAGCAACTCCTATTTAGGTGCTTAGAGTTCTTAATCAATACTCTTCATGTCTAGATGTTTTTTAATCACCTTGTTCAGACATGTCATGGAAATTGAACTCAGGCCTCCTGGGCCAGAGATAGAGACACAGCCACTGTACCACGAGAGCCCCACTTCCTCCTATGTATCCTTATCCTTAATAATGCAATTAACAAATCACTACCAACCATCTCTAACTGCAATTATATAAATTACAAAAAGTTAACAGTATTTAATACATCAAGACTATCAGTACAATGTCAAGCATGTAATAATAAATTTGCACAAAGCAATGGTTAAATTAATTAAATTATTGTGGCAGTTTAGAACATTCATCAAGGCAAGCACATTAAAATCGAGAGTGCATACAGCATAGATTCACCAGGATGATACTGGTATGAAGAATCATAGTTCTAAAGAGAGACTTGAATTATTGGAATAGTTTCTGCTTGAACATGTTAAGTTAAAAAAAGAAATTTAATAGCCTGTTTAAAAATAATAAAAGAGTTTGATAAGGTAATTAGGGAAAAGTTATTACCTCTGCATCATAAATCAGTGGAGATTGGTCATAAATTTAGATCTGTTGCTAACTGAGTGAGAAATCAAGAGAAATTTCTTTATAGAGAGCATTGTTAGAGCAAAGAATGCATTGCCACAGGAAATGTTTGAGACAGAGACTATTACACCTTTAAAAGGAGAATGGATGAGCACTTGGAGAGATAAAGGTACAAATAATGGGGAAAAAAGAAAGACAATGTAATTAGTTTTAGAATAGTTCAGTAAAGTACCAGCTTAGACACAATCTTTTGGTATAGACTGCGCTAGTGTTGTAAATGTCTATGGTTCTATAGGCCTTAAGTACATTATAAAGACAAGCTGGTTTTTTTTATACAAGATTAAGGGCTGTGCAAGTGCTGGCAGCTCCCAATGCTGTTCTCATACAACCTCAAGCAAAATTTGCCAGATTCACTAAAGCTGGTGGCTGGGAAAACATTCATTTTCCTTTTGAGTTGCCACATATACCAGGAGCTTACAGCACCAGCATAGGCATCTGGCATTAGAAAATCAGCTATAAGCAGATTAATTTCTAGATGGTTTGAAAGCACAGCTGCTCTCACTCAAGCTTTAAGACCTTTTAAATTTACCAGCTGGAAGGATCTCTCTCTCTCTCTCTCCTTTCCCCTCTTAAAATCAAGAATAGGATACGTGGATGGCTGCAAATTAATATGCATTTGAGATTGCTATCTGCAGCATTCCTGCTGTCTCAGGCATTAAAAACCAGCAAAGAGATGGAACCTTCTTTCATTCCTTCTCATTTTGTTGCTTTCCTTTCACTAAACCACATTTTTTTCTCTGATGGCTGTAGTTTTCTTGCAATTGCCCCACAGCTGCCACTAGGGTGTACTCTTAAACCACAAAAGTGTGATAGCTTCCTTTATCGAATTGTGGATCAGTTCATTTGCTGAAAGAATAGAACTGATGGTTATCAATGTTGATAGAGAGGCAATGTTGCACCTAACTTCCATTCACTAGCAAGAATATTACTTTTGTTCCTGCGTACTTTAAGAGGTGACTTTGCTGAAATGATAAGAACAGATGCTAAGTTTATGCTGTGCCTTTTTAAAGGTACAGTTAAAGAAAGAATCTTCTGCCTAATTGCTGTTTGCCTAGAGGCACTACAACAGATATCCATAGCTTTAACACTCAAGCTCTGATCGGAAGCCATTTTTGTTAAGCATTCTACGTGGACTGCATACAACCACTTTCAATGAAGGAATGCATCTGTTGATGCACTACAACAGGTTTCAGTACGGCTCAGGAATTGAGGAAGTGTGCACACATGTTTTCAAATGCAGCACTGGAGCTCCTAATGAAAGATCCAAAGGAGGAGGCCATGTATCCATAGGGTCATGAGATCACCTTGTCATTCTGCAATCCTATCCATCAGTCATGTGGCAACTGATGCTGATTTGCTTGTCCTCATATTCTCCTTCTGTCCCGCCTCTAGAATAAGGGGTGCCCTCGTATAATGAACATAACTGAACACCTCGTTTCGCCTTTAAGGTGGCTAGTTAATTGTTGGAGTGAGGCCATCCGCGAATGTTGTGGGGCATTAATGTGTTAACAAGGTGTCCCAGAAAGCCTGCTGCTTTGCCTCGAAAGTTGTCATCAAAACCTTCATAAACAGGGAAGGCTGAAAATGGTTTTAAAGTACAGCTCAAACACCTCATCACTGATTAGTTCACTTCCATTTATCTAATTGGAGCCAGTGTAAGGAACAAGTTAAAGAACATCCAAACTGCAGTACATCCACTTTAATGGGGTCCAGCAGACAATTTAATTAAGGGGCAATCAGCCCTGAAACATGCTCTGGCTATTCCTGGTGCAATTTAACTGTTTTATGATGAAACGGTCTTGTATTAATTGTGGATTGAATTAACATTGCAATACAAAATCTTAAGGGAGGTTCTTTAGTGACTGGAGAAACCTGGCAATACCTTACTTAACTCAAGATGATTAAATGCTCTAATGCAGGGCTTTCCAAAGTGGGCGTGTCAGGTCCCCAAGTGGGATCCAACCTGAAATTTTGGAATCATGACCTGACAGCAGTCTTCATGCCACAGTTGTGGGCGGCATGGTGGCACAGTGGTTAGCACTGCTGCCTCACAGCACCTGAGACCCGGGTTCAATTCCCGACTCAGGTGACTGACTGTGTGGAGTTTGCACGTTCTCCCCGTGTCTGCGTGGGTTTCCTCCGGGTGCTCCGGTTTCCTCCCACAGTCCAAAGATGTGCGGGTCAGGTGAATTGGCCATGCTAAATTGTCCGTAGTGTTAGGTAAGGGGTAAATGTAGGGGTATGGGTGGGTTTTGCTTCGGCGGGTCAGTGTGGACTTGTTGGGCCGAAGGGCCTGTTTCCACACTGTAAGTCTAATCTAAATCTAAAGCATGGCGAAGTGAAGCACGCACTTGATGATGCCTAAAACATTACAAACAGTCTTGAAATGGAATACTCCGAGACCTTGTTCATGGTAGCTGATGACTTCAACCAGATCAATCTCAAGAATGTGTTACCAAAATGCCATCAACCCATCTCCTGTCCCACCAGAGATCTGAACATCCTTGACCATTGCTATCCAACCATGAAAGATGCCAACTGCTCCACCTCCTGTCCCACTTTAGAAAATCAGATCACAATGCGGTGCTTCTCCTCCGAGCTCAAAACTAAAGATGATGCATAAATACCTAATGCAGAGTATACTGCAGTGTTGGTCTGAGGCAATAGAAGGGCTTCTATGGGACTGCTTAGAGTTGGTGGTCTGGTCTATATTCAAGAACTGACCAGCCAACCTAAATGAGGATGCCTTTACCATTACAGACTTCATTGGTAATTGTTAGAAAACCGTATGCTGAAGACGGTAATCCGAATGTTCCCCAACTGAAGTCCCAGTCTGAGGCGTTCAAGTCGGATGACTCTGACCTGTACAGGAAATCCAGGGACAAACTTCATAAGGCCATCAGAGATGCCAAAAGGCAATAACAAACCAAGCTGGTGACCCAGACTAACCACACGGACGCCCATCATTTGTGGCAGGTCTTGCACAACAAAATGGGCCACAAAGTGAATGCCAGCAGAATTGCAAGCAACAGTACATCTGGCCCCAATCAGCTCAATACATTCTATGCTCACTTTGAAAAGAAGATCAGTGAAGCCATGTCACTTACTCAACAGCCTCAAATGGAACTATACCCATGGCCACCACTGCAGATATTAGATCGGCCTTCTTAAGAGTGAAACCATGACTGGACCAGATGGACTGCCTGGTTGTGCACTCAGATCCTGTGTGGACCAGCTGATGGGAGTATTCGCAGACATCTTTGACCTCTCCTTATTACGATTTGGAGCCCCCATCTGCTTCAAGACGATCATCATCATCCCAGTGCCAAAAAAAATCATGCAGGGTGCCTCAATGTCTACTGCCCATTGGCTCTGTTCTCCATAATTATGAAGTGCTTTGAGAGGTTAGTCATGGCTCACATCCAGCCTATCAAATTGCCTTGATCTTTTGCAATTCGTCTCCCAGTGCAACAGCTCCACAGCAGATGCCATCCCCCGGCCCTACACTCAACCTTGGCACATCTGGATAACAAGGATACCTACGTCAGCCTCATAATTACTGGGTACCACTTCATCTTCAACACCATAATTCCAAACAAACTCATCTATAAACTCCAAGACCCAAGTATTGGCTCCCTGCTCTGAAAGTGGATCCTCAACTTTCTGGCCTGTATATTGCAACCAGTAAGAATAAGCAACAATGCCTCCTCCACCATAATCCTCAACACCAGTGCCTCAGAAGGCTACATACACATGCCCTTACTATACTTCTTATATGCCCACAACTGTATGGCCAAATTCCATCCCAACTCCATTTACCATTTTATTGATGACATCATGACCTACAGGATATAGGTCAGATTTCAAATAATGACGAGACCGAACACAGGAAAGAAATTGATTATTTAGCTGCACAATGTGAAGACAACAATCTCTCCATCAACATCATCAAAATGAAGGAGCTGGTCATTGACTTCAGGAAGTGGAATGGAGGGCATGCCCCTGTCTGCATCAATGGTACTGAGGTGGAGATGGTTGAGGCCATCAAGTTCTTGGGAGTGATTATCACCAAAAATCTGTCCTGATCCATACACATTAACACAACGGTCAAGAAAGCACACCAACTCTACTGACTCAGGAGGCTATGTAAATTCAGCAATGTCATCAAGACTCTTACCAATTTTTATAGATGCACTATAGAAAGCACCCTCTCTGGATGCATCACAGTGTGGTATAGCAACTGCTCTTCCCGAGACCATAAGAAACTGTAGTGAATCATGACCACAGCCCAGACCATCCAGCAAACCAGCCTTCCATCCACTGACTCCATCTATACTTCCTGCTGCCTCAGGAAGGCAACTATCATAGTCAAAGACCCCTCCCACCCCAGTCGTACTCTCTTCCACCCTCTTCTGTATGGCAGAAGATATAAAAAGCTTGAATCCACGTATAAACAGATTCAAGAATAGCTTCTGTTATCAGACTTTTGGATGGATGTCTCCAATATTAATTCTGATCTTTCGACTTGCACTTCCTCTGTGATTATAACACTGCATTCTGCACTCTGCCCTACTACCCTGATACGCTTTGTATGGTATGATCTGTCTGTAAATCATGCACAGCAGCACTTTTCACTGTATCTCGGTACATATGGCAACAATAAATCACACTCAAACTCCATTTAGATCACCATTTAAATCAAGGTTCCAGGTCTCGTAACACAATCTTGCATTCCAACTCTTCTCTTTTCATCTGAAATCTACTGACAATTAAAATGGACACATTGTATTCATTTCTTATTAATAATGTGGGTTCTAGAATGTTTACCTCACAGAAATGTTCTTTATCACTACTTATAATCTTGCACATCTATTAGAAAATGACCAAGTTAATATAAAAATTCAAAATATTAAAAGTCACAGAGGTTGGATCTCTTCCAACAAATAACCCATGTCATAATAATAATAAAAGTGCAACCTGCAGTTTTCTGATGGAATTAATTCAATCTGTCATTGGGTGCCGAGTAAAATACCACGTCAGAGCATTAAAGAGTAAGTGCTGGTTCACATGTATCGAATGTTTCAAGAATATTTATCCATAAAAAAAACTTGCCCACAAGTGGACCCCTGTATCCTAAAGGTAACCTATTTCAGGTAGAAATTTAATTGTCATGATATAAAAGAGACCTTCAACACAAGACATAGTGCTTGTCATCTATTTATATTGAAAACAAACACAACATACATCCCATCAATGTCATGTTTTGGCCAAATACAGGACAAAACTGGATAAAACAGAAACAATTCACCACAGAAACGTTTGCATTAAATTCCACTTCCATCACACTAAATCATATGAACTAATGAACTCTAATTTATATATAGTCAGTTGCATATGAATTGCAAGTTACACCAAACATTGATAATTAGGCAGGGGATATCTAAAATGTTAGCAATTCTGGTGAAAGTTCATCAACCTAAAATGCTAAATTTGTTTCTCTCTCCACAGATGCTGCCATACATGCTCAGTAAGATACAATGGTAGGCATTTCCAAGTGTAGAAAGTTCATAAAGCATTGAAAATCTTGAAATAATTGACTGCTTGGGGTGTTAATTCCAATGGTTAATTTGCGTTGTTATTTTGGGGTTCTTCGCAAACAATCTTTTGTGTAAATGTGGAGAACCAGCAAAAGACTCTTTATTCTTACCTTTTATAGACAGCGCAATATCATTGCGTACTGGATTAATTCTCCTTGATGGTGGGAGAAAATATGTCCTCTAGAAAACATATGAAAGGGAAGACTAATTTGTGAGGTAGATTTACAGCAAAAAATGAAAATGGGAACTCTCTGACCTGCACTGGTCATTTGGCATCATCTGAATAAGATCAGCATGAGATTTACATTTCAAAGCATTGGTGAGACTAGCATTCTGTGAATCATCGGCATTCCAGATCGCTCTCACATCTGCTGCCAGATCCATCCATTTTGATTTTTGTTTCCAGTTGAGCTGATCTATTCTATGACTGTGTCACACAATGTCAATCAGTCTGCACTCCAGCAACAAAATATAGGCGCTGTCATCGACATTTCTCCAATGTTGTGGAGCAAGCAACCAGATCAGTTTCACTAAAGCTGACATTCTACACCATGAACTTTTTATACTCCAACTCCCAGCTGAGCTGAGTAACTATTTCTTCTGGCCTCTCTGAGCCCAACTTTTTATCAGCACAAAGCTATCACTTACTGCTGGGCTCCTCAGCATCCTGTTACCCCACAAATTTCTCTGAGCCCCAGTCACACCAAAATAACAACAGCACTCCAATTCTTGATTAACCTGCCACATAAGCTTGTTTTCATGCTATTCCTCATTCCGGTGGTCATTATTTCTATACCATCAATTGTAACCTATATACCTTCGTATCTCTACACTTGTGTCAATGTCAGCTCTCACTGATTGCCCCCAGCCCCATTTTCTGAGTTTGCAGTAGAGTCCCCAAAGCATACAAACTTTCTCATTATATAAAGAAAAAAATTATCCTAATAAGGATCTGGGAAACACATCTTCTGCGAAGCCAAGAAACAAACATTTACTTTGATACTCTGTTTCCTGTCACTCAGTCAGCATGATGCTACTATTTCTTTTATGATGTGGACATCAACTGTGCTGTCAGCCCAACCATGTTGAACTTTATGACGTGCCCTTCGGCAGTGTCAGTACACGACATCACCTGTATTAGCCTCCTCAGACCTCTTTGTTACATTACCAAAATATTCAATTAAGGGCCAATGGGCTAAGGAGTGGCAGATGGAGTTTAATTTAGATAAATGTGAGGTGCTGCATTTTGGAACGGTGAATCAGGGCAGGACTTATATACTTACTGTAAGGTCCTGAGGAGTGTTCATGAACAAGGAGACCTTAGATTGTAGGTTCATAGATCCTTGAACGTAGAATTGCAGGTAGATAGGATAGTGAAGGCATTTGCTTTTCTTTATTGGTCAGAGCATTGTGTATAGGAGTTGGGAGTTCATGTTGGCTGTACAGGACATTGGTTAAGCTAATTTGGAATATTGCGTTCAATTCTGGTCTCCCTGCTACTGGAAGGATATTGCGAAACTTGAAAGGGTTCAGAAAAGATTTACAAGGATGTTACCAGAGTTGGAAGATTTGAGCTATAGGGAGAGGCTGAATAGGCTGGAGCTGGTTTTGCTGGAGCATTGGAGTTTAAGAGGTGACCTTATAAAGGTTTATAATATCATGCGGGCCATGGATAGGGAAAATAGACAGGGTCTTTTCCCTGGGTTGGGGGAATCCAGAACTAGAGGGCATAGGTTTAAGCTGAGAGGGGAAAGATTTAAAAGGGACTTCAGGGTAACTTTCTCATGCAAAAGATAATATGTGTATGGAAAGAGCTGCGAGCTGAACTGGTGGGGGTTGGTACAATTGCAACATTTAAAAGGCATCTGGATTAGTATGTATATAGGAAGGGTTTAGAGGGATATGGGCCAAGTGCTGGCAAAAAGGATTAATCTGGTCAGCATTGCCAAGTTGGACTGAAGGGTCTGTTTCCATGCTGTACAACTCTATGACTGTATGACTATAATTTACTTAAACACAATTTGCCAATTTCGACTTTTCCTAATCAATTCATCCTTGTGTGGAGCAAGTGTAATCTTATCCCAGATTATTTTTCACAATAGCTTCCTTATCACCAATATTAAAATGACTGGCCTGCAGTTACTAGGTTTATCCTTATAACTGTTATTATTAGTTATAATAACTTATATATTATAACAATATCATAGGTTTAATTATATAATTATTATATGGGAACTAGGATTTAATATTTTCAATACTCTGGGCCTCATCATTATGTTTGTAATCAAAAAGGATTGGACCTTGGCTTGCATTGAACAACTGTGCAAATAATAACTTTAGGTTTAAATGTTTGTTGGGAAAAGGATGATGTTGTTATTATGCAAAGACTTTACAGGAAAACAGCCTGCGGAAGATTGCCAAGAAACAGTGAAACAGTAATCCACTACCTGGGCTGCCTGACGAATTTTACACAGTAATATATAATATAGAAATATAGAAACTAGGAGCAAGAGTAACCTGTCCAAACCTTCCTCCCTGCTCTTCCATTCAACATGATCATGGCTCGCTCTATCTCAATGCCATCTTCCCACTTTCTCCCGACACTGCTCGATGCCTTTAATCTAAAAAGATGCTGATCTTTGCTCCAATATATTCAGTGATTGGCTTCCATCGCTTCTGTGGTGGATAATTCCATAGGTTCATCATTCTGTGAACAAATAAACCTTTCCTCAGCTCAGTCCTAAATGGTCTATCCCATATCCTGAGATTGCGTCCCTTGGTTCAAGACTCGTTTATCAGGAAAAACATCCGCTCTACTTCTACTTTATTTATCACTGTTATAAATTTCTATGTTTCAACCAGATCCTCCAGTATTTTTCTAAACACTGGAGAACACAGGCCCAGGTGAATTAATCTGTCCTCAATGGACTATTCTGCCATACCCAGTGAAGATCCGCTACACACCCTCCAAGACATATATGTCCCTCCTTAGGTACTGAGATCAAATCTGCACACAGTGCTCCAGATATTGTCTCACAATGTCCTGTATTTTGCTAGTTACTTTTTCAAAACAAAATCCAGTAGATTTATTAAGCATGATTTTCCTTTCATAAATCTATGCTGACTTTGCTCAATCTGACTAGTGCTTTTTAAATGTATCTTATGTTTTTATAATGGACTCTAGCACTTTCCCCACTAGTGATGTTAGGCAGTAATTCTTTCTTTTCTCTCTTCCTCCCTTTTTAACCTGTGAATTACATTTGCAACTCTCCACTTACTGTTCTACAGTCAATAGTTCCAGAGTCACTTCCTTTAGTACTCTGAGATATAGATCATAGGTCCTAGGGATTTGTTTGTTAACCTTTAACTCTATCAATTTCCCCAGCATCATTTTCTTCCTAATACTAGTTTCCTTCATTTCCAATCTCTCATTAGACCCTTGGGTTTCTAACATTTGTTTGTTATTGACACCTACTTTTATAAAGACAAAACAGTAGATGTTCGATTGTTCAGCAAAGTATTTGTTCCCCATTACAATTTTGCATCTACTGACTGTAATGGACCTATATTTGTCTTTGTAAATCTTTGTCTCTTCGTAGACATGTAAAAGCTTTTACAGTCAATTATGATGATGCTGTCATTTTAAGAAAGCTCAAGCTTCCAAATAAACCTGTTGGACTGTAACCTGTGATTTTTAACTTTGTCCACCCTGACCCAACACTGCCATCTCCAAGTCACTTTAAGAGGTTATTTTTTCCTTTTATTTTTGGAGAGATGTTGCAAGGCAGAGGTGTGGAGATGGCTACCAGACCACTCATGTAAACAACTTGTGAGGCCTTGGGGTTTTTTTTAATAGCCTGAATGCATGTGGTCAGCTCTCACTCATCAGGATTTCTGAGTAACGTCAGAAGCCTTCAGGATCTCAAAAGAGTTGGAAACTTCAGTGAATGTATCCAAGCTGCTACCTTCTCTGAATTTTCTCTTGATGCTTTTTCCACATGGATTGGTGAACTACATATAAGAATCCGTGTCTGAATCTACCTTTTTACCAAAGGGTGTGTTTATGGAATGTTACTGTTTTGGAACGGTTAATTAGTTGTAGTTACTGAATCTATTATTCGGTTAAGTTTTCCAATAGTTACGTTATTCTAAATTCCTCTTTCTTTTGTTTGTATTTTAACTATGGTGTTTAAATAAATTGTGTTATGCTTAACATCAAGTAGTTTGACCAGTCTCATCACATCTGAAACATGGCACTTCACATCTACCTATAAAGTAAGAAAAAGTTAGGGTCTAGGCTCTCATCTTAAAATATATTGAGGAAGTCTCATCTGGTCCATAATACAATTTCTATGTTCCCTGCAATTCTACTCTAATACTCTATTTCCCTGTCTGGATTCTTTTTACTGAATTCCCCTATTAATCAGGCTTGATGTTTTTTTCTGGTAAAAATGATATGTCTCCTATTTGGATCTAATACTATCCCTAATTTCTTTTCCTTTCCTCTTTTAGTTCATGCCAGACAGGACTGAATAATTGAAGTTCTGAGGAAAGGAAATGCTAATTCGGATTCCTTTCCGCAGCTGCTGCAAGGCCTGCTGGGTTTTTCCAGCAATTTCTATTTTTGTTTTCCATTTCCAGCATCTGCAGTTCTTTCAGTTTTTATTTAGGCCTGAATAATTGTTGTAATTCATGCACATTGAGACAATGAACCATTTTCTATCCACCGTTTAGTAAGGTTCCTCAATCAGGCCTTTCAAATTCATGTCCAAAACTCTCATAGTTCTGTATATTTAGATTCAGGATTGGATTCAACTACTTTGCTCTCCATCTTACTGAATATCTCCATCACTTTATGGTTACCCTTCCCTAATGAATCCTTCCCTACTCGTAACAATATTGTTAATTAATCTTTTCTCATTGCACATCACCCAGTCTAGAATAGCCTGTTCCCTGGTTGGTTCTTCAATTAATTTGTCTAAAAACCATCATACACACAGTCCAGTGATTGCAAGATCATGCTCCAACCAATTCAAGTTCTCCTATCAAGATAGTCATACCACTAAGTTTTAATAATAATGGTGTCGATTATTCAAAGCAGACATTTTCTACCAACTCATTTAAAACAGACCCAGACATTAAGGAAATGATTACTTACAGTGTGGAATCAGGCCCTTCGGCTCAACAAGTCTACACCAACATGCAACCCACCCATGCCCCTAACACTACGGGCAATTTAGCATGGCCAATTCACCTGACCTGCATTTCTTTGGACTGTGGGAGGAAACCAGACCAAACCCACGCAGACACGGGGAAAATGTGTTATGCCCAAAGCACCAACTCTGTTGCTCCTCTCTTACTGCCTGACCTGCTGTACTTTTCCCAGTCCCACACTTTGTCAACTCTGACTCTCCAGCATCTACAGTCTTTACTTTCTCTGAATTATTCTGGTCCCACAAATTATTTCTAGTGTTTCAGAATAACTTCTATATATGGTTCAATATTGACCTTTTATGCAATGTCTGATTTGCTTTATTCATTGCCATAACATATTGTTGCTTTCAGCTAATAACTACAACTGCAGTTTAATGCCAAACAGGAGCCTTAGATCTCTTTTATTTTCAATGCATGTTTTGTTCCATTTCAGTAATAGTATCTTCCTGGATATTTCAAAGTTGATTCATTAGCATTTTGTTACTGAATTTCCCCAGCAAATTTAGCATATTCAAATCCTCCTGCAGCATAAATTGTTCAGCTTTGGATTCATTCCCATCCATCCCACCAGCAAAATACCACCACCAGAAGTATATTCCGCTCCCCTCCCTTGTCAGCCTTCTGCAGGGACCATTCCCTCTAGGACACTCTAATCCACTATTTCCTCACTTTCAACAACCCCCAAAGCCCTACGGCATCTTCCCCTGCAACCACCTATTTAACTTCTCCCTCCTCAGTATCCAAGTGCCTGAACATACCTTCCAGGTGAAACAGCACTTTCACCTGCACTTCACATGATCTAGTCTACTGCATTCACTGCTCACAGTGGGGTCTCCTCTACATTGGGAAAACGAAATGTAGACTGGGAGTCCACTTTGCCGAACACCTTACTTTGTCCACAAAAACGACTCTGAACTTCCAATTGCCTGCCACTTCAATACATCATGCTGTTCCCTGGCCAAAATCTCTGTCTCAGGCTTGCTGCAGTGCTCCAGTGAAGCTCAAGACAAGCTGGAAGAACATCATCTTATTTTCTACTTGAGGCCCCTGCAGTCTGCTGGACTCAGTATTCAGTTCAACAAAATTAGAGCTTGAGCTCTCCCATGTCCTTACCCCAAACCTCACGCATCAGGCCTTGTTATCACATAATCTGCCATTACACACAACATTGTGTAATGTTTAGCCACTAACAGTTGCCATTAACAGCTATTCACCCTCCTAGCCAAATTGTTATCCACTCCTTTGCCTGTCCAACCATTCTCCTTTTTCTTTGAGCTGTATCTCCACCTATCACTTACTCCATACCCTCTTACCCCACCCTATCTTCTGCAGTTTCCTAGGTATCAATTGGGCGGCACGGTGGCACAGTGGTTAGCACTGCTGCCTCACAGCGCCTGAGACCCGGGTTCAATTCCCGACTCAGGCGACTGACTGTGTGGAGTTTGCACGTTCTCCCCATGTCTGCGTGGGTTTCCTCCGGGTGCTCCGGTTTCCTCCCACAGTCCAAAGATGTGCGGGTCAGGTGAATTGGCCATGCTAAATTGCCCGTAGTGTTAGGTAAGGGGTAAATGTACGGGTATGGGTGGGTTGTGCTTCGGTGGGTTGGTGTGGACTTGTTGGGCCGAAGACCCTGTTTCCACACTGTACGTAATCTAATCTAAATTCTGAGCAAGGGTCACACGATCCAAAATGTTAGCTCTGATTTCTCTCCACAGATATTGCCAGACCTGATGAGCTTCTCCAGCATTTTTTTTGTTTTTATTTCTGATTTACAGATTGGGTTTCTGCAGTTCTTTCGGTTTCCACTAACTTTATATCATTTTCAAAGACAGCTAATGCGCTTGTGATCCTAGCTTCATGTAATTAATGATGATGATAACCAAAACAGCCCCAAAAGAGATGCCTGTATGACACCCATTTTGGCAGGTTCTGATGCTGATGACAATCCCTGTACCAACACCCTTTGGATTATATTGTTTAACAAACTACAAAACTATTGTATGATATTAATTAATTCATGTTTTCTTTATTTTCACTATCAACATTTTCAGAGGATGAATACGAAAAACATTACTGCAATCCAAGTGTACCATATAAAAACTGAAAGAACTGTGTTCTGAGGAATGGTCACTGCACCTGAAACATTAATTCTGATTTCTGTCCATAGATGCTGCCAGGCTTGCTGAGCTTTGTCAGTACTTTCTGTATTTGTGTCAAGTATACCATCTCACTGCCACATTGCCATCAACCTATTTATTGCACCCCCGAAGAAAACCAGGAAGTTCCCTAGATCTCCCCTGCAAAGGTAGAAAATGGTTATCGTTTTATGCTTTTATTTCTATACGATTTTGGCTTGAATCAAGGTTTCCGCAATTTTATCTATGATGGATGTCAAATTCCCTCCCTGCAGTTACTCACGAGGGGTAGAACGATGCCTGGATTATTTGTTCCACAGGCAGTCATATCACTGAACATAGAGATGTTGTGATTCCATCTGTAGTAAGGCACAAAAGGGTGTGACCATGAAGAAGCAGTGAAGGAATCAGAAAATACTGTAGTGTAGGAGCCGCAACCTTGCAATTATCTCACAAATTCAAAGCGCTTGCCCGCGCAGATGAGACCAACTTTGCAGGGAAGAGGACTGGACTGACCGGGAAAACTTTCCTCCACAAGTATTTCCACTAATGTAGTAGTAATAGGGGTCACTAGGAAAGGCAGGGGGATATGCATTGTTTTGAATAACCAAGAGTCCAGAAGGCTATGTGGCCTATCCAGTATAACGTTTCTGAAAATCTGCTCTCAGTCCGACAGGAACATGGAACAGAAAGGTCTTTGTAGGTCCTCACAAGATAGGACTGACAAGGAAAGAGGATCTGTTTAGATAAAATAAGTGGCATCAGATTGAAGAGCAGAACCTCAAGTGTAATAATCTGACATTTTTTAGCTTGACTGAGTGCTAATTGGGTGAGGGCACAGAGAATTAGTGAAAGCAATATGTGACTGAATGATGGGTTCGGGAGGAAGTTGATTTAGTTTGGGAAGTACTAGCACCAGTATTATGGAAACTGGAGGGACAGTATGCACCTGATACTTGTTGTGGGTAATGCTCTAGAAAATGATATGACCATTTCATGAGAGAAGGTTCTAAAATAAAGAATGAGTGTGAGAGATCGAGCTTGCTAGATGTAGAAAATTGACGGGTAGAGCCAAGCCAGGTAAACAATATAATAAAATGAGAAATTAAGGTTGAAGAATATTAGGAGGAGAGAGAAGGAATAAACCTAAAAACATACCAACAGTCAAGGCTAGACATTATAAACGTCACAAAAAAAACACAACTGAAGGCCCTGGTTCTTAATTCATGACAATGTAAAGAAATTGTCAGTGCACATTCAAGTAAATGAGTATGATCTGATAGCCATTACTGAGATGTGATTGCATGATGACCAGAATTGGGTCCTGAATATTGAGTGGTCAATTATAAGCAAGAAAATTAGGAAGCTAGATAAGACAGATACGTTAACCCTGTTAATTAATCATATCTTTGGTGCAATAGTTAGAGATGACCTTGTCTCAGAATAACAGAATGTAGAATCAGTTTGGATGCAGAAGAGGAATAGTAGAGGAAACTAATCACCTTTGGGAGTGTTCTACAGGCTCCCTGCAGTAACCACAATATGAGCACATGGAAAGAAATATTAGCTGCTTGTGACAAAAGGATGGCAGTAATCATGGGTGACTTTCTTCTACAGTACATAAAAACTGAAAACAATAAAATCAGCAATGGTTGTCTTGATAAGAAATTCATAGAATGCTTTGAGATGATTTCTTAGAACAGCACATCCTGAAACCAAATAGGGAGACAGTTACACTATATTTTATATTGTGTAATATGACAAGATTAAGTAATGATCTCAGATAAAAGCACCCTATATAGCAGAAACCACTGTATGATTGAATTTTCTATCTAGTTAGAGAGAGACAGGAGTGGGTTTAAGACTGGCATTTTAACTCAAATAAAGATAACTATGGGCATGAAAGCTGGGCTAGATGAAGTGAACTGTGTTATTAGGATAAGGGATGGATGAATCAAAAATGTATGGCAGACATTTAAGGGGATATTTCAGAATACTCAGAATAAGAATATTCTTACTATAAAGACAAATTCTAAGGGGAGGATCCACTCTCTGCAGCTAACTAAAGAAGTTAAGGAAAGCATCAAATTTTACAGATAAAAAAATATAATTATGTAAAGATGAGTGCCAGACCAGATGATTTGATAAAACATAAAGAATGGCAGACAGTTACGAGAAGATTAATTGAAATATATAAATTGAGAGTAAGCAAGCTGAAAATGCAAAAACTGCTAGCAAATGTTTCTACAGTACTTTAAAAGGAAAAGAGCAAATAAGTTCAGTGTTGATCCTCTAGTGAGTCATAATAAGGCATTAATAGTAAATGAAATGAACAAATATTTGGCTTCTGTCTTCACTATAGATGACATAAAAGCATACGTCAGGAAATGGAAGAGAGAGGAACTTGAGTGAACTAATGGGGCTGTGGGCTGACAAGTCCCCACTGCTATTGAATTATATCCAAGGAGTTAAAAGAGAGTGGTACTGAGTTGGTATACACATTGGTGCTAATTTTCTAAAATTCACTAAATTATGGAAAAGCTCTACCAGGCTGTGGGAAAAAAAAACAATCTACTTGGATATACCATGACACACCTCAAAGGCAGTTGGGGTGTAAACCCAGACTTTCTGGCCCAGGGGTATAACTCTACCTGTGCAACACAAGAACTATTCTATCAAACTGGAAATAGTACAGAGAAAGCCTCCATGAAACTTGACAAAACTGACTTAGCCAAATTAAAAGTAAGATTCAGCCCATTATGACTGACAGGTAGAGGGAAACCTTTATATTAGGTTTTACTCCTTTTACTCCACCACTGAAGTCCATACTCACTCCCCACTTCCCCACCTCATGAATTTCAGGTAGCAGCATCATACTTGTTGATGCTTAATACATACCTTAGCATTTCATTCCTTTATACCCTGACATAATATGGTTTTTGTTTTCCATCTTACCATTTATTCTCTCAGTATAACTTGGAAACTGACACAAATTTATTACTATTTTTTATCTATTTGATATACTGACTTTGGAAGGTGTGAAAGTTAATTAAGTGTTCTCTTGACAAGGAACCATAGGTGCCTCAATCCATTAGAGAGGAAAAATTAATAATATGGCTTGAGGGACACCATTCCATATCAAGAGCGGGACAAAACAAGAAGGCAGAAGTCCATGACATACTGGTTTTTGAGGGATTCAAAAATCTCTTCAATGGAATGACTATATATATTGATATTGCATAATGATGGAGTTAGAAAGTTATGATTTAAGGTATTAAGGTATTTTAAATTGAAAGACAATTTGTTCATTTAGCAGGAGTTAAGATATGAAATTATGAACCATTATAATTATTTTAATCAATCCGTTTGGACAAGTTATAGCACATCTTTGGGAGAGGTAGGACTTGAAGGCAGGTCATCTGGCCCAAATGTAAGAATTAATCACAAATGCGCTTCTCATGTAGTATGATCAGTTGCTGTCCTTGCAGAGCAATTAGCACATTAGTTGTAAGTCATGATTGGAAATCTTTGCATATTACAATCTGGTTTACCTTATTGTTCCAAGTGTGCATGATAAATAGTACAATTTTAAAACTATATAATCAAATTATAATGCATTTAAGTTTCAAACTTGCTGCGTTCTTCTGTCTCACCATTTATATCAATACTTTAGCAGTTAGTTCTCTTGTGAATGCTATTGCCTTCTTTCTTTAAATGTCAAGTGGGCCATTCTCTACATCCTTCCTCCTCCCTGCATTGCTTTATGTTTAAGTTAAGCCTGTTACGTTAACTCACCTTTTTCTAGCACCTCCAAACTGTGGACTTCCTTGCTTCTTCAGTATTTGTCTTTTCCTTCAATGTTCAACAATGCCTACTTTAAGGATCTTGTTGTGTTACCTTTATTTAACAAATTTTAAGCAAAATTGAACAAAACTAAAATTTCTAGGCAAAATATCTGAGAAATAATTGAGAGAATGAAATTTCTGAAAACCGACAGTAGTTAAATGGCAATTGTTGTATTGTTGTGGCTCATAGCCATATGGATTTATGTGATGAAGGAGATGTCTTACAGCCAGCCTGTTGTAAATGAAGATTGGCATGAAAGGATATATCACTTTTAATATTCAGTCTTTATCATAGCTTCACGTGTTTTTATTTGCCACTCACTGGTATCGTCTCCAAATTTGCAACATTTCTTTAAACTTATTCATTTCTCTCTAATAATGTCACTTCCTATTGTCAGTTCTTATCTGTTGTCAGCTTTTTACACAAAACTGTCATGAACAGGTACACTTTATCATTTTCTTGTCACACCAGTCAGATGCAAGTGTTCAGAGCACAATCTAATTTGGCAATGCAATCAGTATTTCAACCAAATTACAGTAGGAGACACTATAAAAATTGACAGACATTTTGTAGCAATTTTACTGTAAAAAAATTTATTTCAACTAGAAAGATTCTAGGAGTGAAAAATATTATATTCAAATGAAACCTTGTTTTTGTCACTTCAGATTTATCATTTTTTTGACTGTAAGTGTAGAACCAACTGTATCAAAATATAAACAGTACTACCAGATCAAGAATATGTTTTCTACCTTTATGTAGCGTAAGTGTGTGTTAGATTTAAAGGGAAGGTTGGTTTGAGTTCAAATATTAGCAATTTGTATTCAATGCAATTTCTTGTTTTACGTTTGCTTAAGTTTTTTCACTGTATACTGTCCCTTGTGCATATGCAAGTAAAATTACGTAAGAAAGGATTGAAGTAAATAAGAGATTCCCAGAACTATGTGAATGCATGCTCCCAAACTGTGATTTCAGCATTCCAAGTCAGGGCACTGCCATGTTAGATGACTGGGCTGGATTTTAGTCATGGAGGCAATAAGCTCCCAACTCAGCAAACCTGTCACCATGGAACTTTCCTTCATGCACATAACCTTTACCGCAGGTGGGTGAGGCAATATTTGAGTGAGGCCTGCCATCTCCAATGGCATGTTCAAAGGTGGCCATGAACATTGACGAGTGTTAAAGCAAGGTAGCTGGAAGGTTTGCCTCAGTTCTCTAAGACATTTGGCAGTTTTATAAATGGCCCTCTAGCCACCCACCCACAATCCAGACCATCTCATATCCCCCACCAGAATCCCCTCCCCCACACCCATTCATAATCTCATCTACTTCCATTCTATCCCAAACCCAAATAAGAAGTATATAGATTTTATTTGGAAACATGGAATATGGAAACTTGTGGACTGCTGTAGTACACAGAATGTACGTGATTTGGTTTATAATTAAAAGAAAGTGGAATCATGTAGTATCCAAAGTTACATAACTTTTGGAGAGGTTTCTATGAGACACACTGGTGGCAAATATCTTTGGGTTAAAATAAAAGTGCCTACAGGTTGTCACATGGAGAGATCCTCACTATTTGTCTTTGATATTTCTCATTTTTTTGTTTGAACTATGAATTGAGGTTGGGGTTAATTGAACTTTCAACATCTGTGAGAAAGGTGGAAAAAAGACATAGATGATTGCTGTTTGTGACTGGCCTTGAAGATAATGTCATTTAATTACAGATAAAACGAATAGTGTGGACGATTTGTCACTTGCAACCGGTTGGATGTTGAGTTGGTCAATCAAGAAAGGACTGATTCTAATTAACCAACCACAGAAAATATTAATTTTAAGAAAAGAAAAGGAAGGAGTGAACCTGATCTGACTGGAACACTTCAGCGGTCTGAGACATTCGACCTTTGGGTGACCATCCTCCATTGTAGACTTTAGGACAGGCAACAATGGAAAGTGGGGGTGGAGAGGCTGATAGCCAAGTTCAGTACCCATGGGGACAGCATCAACTGGGACCTTGGGTTCGTGCACACCACACACACTCCTACACACACACACTCCTACAGACACGCACACTCACACAGACCCTCTCTCATATGCTTACAAATACACTCCTACACACACCATCTCACAGACTTACACCCCTTAATATTCACATACACACACTCTCTCACAGACACTCATAATCCCCTGCCCACACACACACACACACACTCTCACACACACACTCTCACACACACAAGTTTGTGAGGTGAATTTGTACTTACAGAATTAGATTTTACTTTGCTCAAAAACTGCATGAATCCAAGTAAGATTTTGGAAATCTGTTTTTTAGGTTAGAATTATTATGACCATTGTGGCACAGACAGCCTCACACAGGGAAGCTTACACCTTCAATATATTATCTGGACCGACATGACACCAACTATTAAAGTTCACTTGAGAATGTAATTTTTAAAACTTTTTGCTATTGACACATGAAAAAACTGAAATCAACATGGTTATTCTAAAAGATGAAAGATTAACAAACAATCCAGGTCTTTTTCAACATATATTTTCAATTACATCACACTGTAAATTTTTGCTATAAATTCTGTGACTTACAATCTTATTCTCCACAACCACCTGATGAAGGAGCAATGCTCCGAAAGCTCGTGCTTCCAAATACACCTGTTGGACTATACACTGGTGCTGTGTGATTTTTAACTTTGTACAGCCCAGTCCAAAACCGACATCTCCAAATGATCATATCTTTGAGATAGTGGTGTTGAGCCATCTTCTTGAAGTGAAGCAGTTTATGTGTTGTAGGGACACACACTGCTGTAAGGGGAAGAATTGCAAGATTCTGAAACAGCACCACTGAGGAACAAATGATATAACTCTGAGTCAAGATGATTAATGGCTTGGAGGAAAACTTGGAGATAGCAATGTTTCCATGTATCCAGTATGCTAGTCTTTCTTCTGGTATAGGCTGTGAATTCAGAAGGAGCTACTGAAGGCCCCTTATTAAGTTATTGCAGTGCGTCTTGCAGGTAGTGCACTGTACTGACACTGCATCAGTAATGGAGCAAATATTTGGTGATGGATCTGCTTTGTCCTGGGTAATGTTAAGCATCCTGAGATTTTTTACACTTACAACTATCTGAGAAAGTGGACAGCATTCCAATGTGCTCCTGAACTATTGACTCTGGACAGCCTTTAACAGGTGAGTTACAATGTCAAGTTAGTCACCACCGAATTCCCAGCCTTTAACCTACTCTTACGGCCACAGCATTTATGTAGCTAGTCTAATTTTCTGTCAATGATAACCCGTAAAATATTGGCAGTGGGGGCATTCAGGCAATGATAATGCCATTAGATAAGATAAGATGGTCAACATCTGAAACTGAAATACAGTGACTGTTCCTTGCCACTTATCAGCTCAAGCCTGAATGTGGTCCAGGTTTGCTGCACATGGACATGGATGGCTCCAGTGTCTGAGGTGCCATTAATGTTTCATGAACAGTACCGAGTGTTATGCAAATCATCAGCAATATTTCCCACTTCTAAACTTTTGATGGAAGGAAGGGCATGAATGAAGAAGCTGAAGAAGGCCTAGAACACTACCCCTGAAAAACGTCTGCAGCAATGTCCTGGACTCAGATTATTGACCTCTAATAACCTTTGTGGTCAGTATGTCTCCAACCAATGGAGAACTTGCTCGCTGATTCCCATTGCACTCAGTTTTGCCAATGCTCTTTGACTCTGTACCCAGTTAAATGCTGTCTGGATGTCAAGAGCAATCATTCTCACTTCTCTTGTTGGAATACGTTCTTTTAACTATGCTTGGACTAAAGCTATAATGAGATCAGGAGTTGAGCAGACTGGTGGAACCCAAAGTTGTTGTCACTTTTCTGATTATTGTTGAGCAACTGGATTATGATATGGAGTAAACTCGTAGGGCTCTACTTGGTTGGGTTGGATTTGTCCATCTTTTTGTGGATAGGACATACTTAAGTAATATTCTACTTAGCTGCATAATTGAGCTTGATGTAGGTGTAACTTAGCTAGTGATATGGATATTTACGGAGTAAAAGTCTTTAGTACTATTGTCAGGATCTTCAACCTTTGCAGTTTCCAGTGCCTTCAGCCATTTCTTGTTATCATGTGGACTAAATTGAATTGGCTTAAGACTGATATCAGTGACGCTGACCTCAGGAAGAGCCAAGAAGGATCATCCACTCATCACTTTTGGCTGAAGTTTGCAGATTCTTTGGTCTTGTCTATTGCATTGACATGTTTAGCTCCCCTATCATTGACAATGGTGATATTAGTAGAAATTCTTTTCCGATGAATTCTTCAATTACCCACCACTATTCAGGTCTGGTTGTAGGAGGTCTGTAGAGTTTCAATCTCATCTGTTGGCTGTGGGATCACCTGGCTCTGTCAATTACATGCTGCTTCCTCTGTCTGGCATGCAAATTGCCTCAAGTTGTAACTTTATCAGGTTCACTCCTCAGTTTTAGTTCTGCCTGGCAAGTTTTCCTGCACTCTGGATTCATTGAATCAGATTGTTCCCCTGGCTTGATGACAATAGTAAAGTGGGAATATGCCAGGCCAGAGGTTACAGATTGTGGTTGAATACAATTCTAATACTGCTGATGTGCCACATTGTCTTGTGAATGCCAAGATTTGAGTTCCAAGATCTGTACCATCAAAGCACAGTAGAAGGATTGTACAATACCATCCTCAGTCTGAAGACAGGATCTCATCTCAACAAAGACTGCGCAGTGGATACAGGTACATCTGTGTGAGGTAGATTGTTGAGGAGTTTTGCTGGTTTTCTCACTATTTGTCACAGATTTAGCTGCAGTAATGTCCTTTAGCACTTACAGTCATAGGGTCAGGACATTATATAGCATAGAAACAGACTCTTTGGTCCAACTCATCTGCACTAATCAAATATCCTACATTAATCTAGTCCCATTTGCCAGCACCTGGTCCATATCCCTCCAAATCCTTCCTATTCGTATACCCATCCAGGTGTCTTTTAAATTCTCAATTATACCAGCCTCCACCATTTCCTCTGGCAGCTCATTCCATACACGTACCACCCTCTGCATGAAAAAGTTGCCCCTTATGGCTCTTTTAAATCTTCCCCCTTTCACCTTAAACCTATGCCCTCTAGCTTTGGACTCCCTTATCCAGGGAAAAAGACCTGGCTATTCACTCTATCCAGGCCCCTCAAGATTTTATAAACCTGTATAAGGTCAGCCCTCAGCCTCTGACACAACAGGGAAAACAGACCCAGCCTATTCAGTCTCTCCCTGTTGCTCTAATCTTCTAATCCCTTGTTTAGCTTGTTCAGTGTTTTAAGTCACTTGGTGCTTGGTGGTAAATATTAAAGTCCCTGCCCAAAGTACATTCCATGTCTTTGCCATCCTCTGTGCACCAGTTGGTGGAATACTGATTCATCAGCTGAGAGGGGTGATGGTTGGTCATCAGCAGGAGGTTTCCTTGCCCATATTTGGATTGATACCATGAAATGTATGACTGGAGCCAATACTGAAGACTCCAGGACAATTCCCTGCTGACTGTGTACAACTGTGCTGCCACCTCAGATGCGTCTGTCCTGTCAGTGTGACAAGACATACACAGCGATGGTGATGTTGATATCTGGCACATTTACTGTTTGGTATGGATTAAAGGTAATGATTATGGCAAACCATCAGAACAGCTCATCCAATTTTAGCACAAACCCTCAGATTTTAGTAAGGAGAAACTTGTAGAGTTGACAGGAAAGAATGTAGCATTTTTGATTCTGGTTCTTAGGTCAATGCTGAGTGGCTCTTGCAGTATCATTCCTCTTTATCTTTGTATCTGAAACTGATTAACTTGCTGAGCCATCTCAGAGGGCATTTAATGTCAACCACATTGCTGTAAGACTGGTATAATTCACTGGGAGAAAGTGAGGACTGCAGATACTGGAGATCAGAGTCAAAAAGTGTGGCGCTGGAAAAGCACAGCCAGTCAGGCAGCATCTGAGGAGCAGGACAGTCAATGTTTCGATGATTGCTGATGAAGAGCTTATGCTCGAAACGTTGTCTCTCCTGCTCCTCAGATGTTGCCAGATCAGCTGTGCTTTTCCAGCACCACACTTTTTGACAATAACGACTGATGTCACTCATTGGCTAGTTACTGAGTGGGACTTGGTTTACAAAAATTGGCAATAGGTTTATGGTTGCCATACTGAGACTAGCTTTTAATTCCAGATTTATTAATGGAATGTAAATCCTATTGCCTTCCTCAGTGACATTTGAACCTGTGCCCACCAAATATAAGCCTGTGCCTCTGGCAGTGACATTATCAATTCCTAAAGATGTGATTCAGATGTCTGTGCAAACACAGGAGTGTCCTTCAGTATGGAGCTGAAAGAATGTACAGAATATTTGCAGTTTGTTGTGTCATTCACAATATGTCAGTGAAGACAGGAATGGAGCTGCAGGAAGAGGAAGTTGCTAACCACTCGGAATTCTCCAACCAAACAGAAAAGGAATGCTGGAATGATACAATTAGATCAACTGGGGGTGTTTTCCCTTATAGCAGTGAAGGTTGAGAAGGAAACCTGTTAGAGGTGTATTAGAATATAAGGGGCATAGAAAGAGGCAGATATGAAGGCACTTTTTAAATTAGTGTAGAGGTCAGAATCAGGGCATTTGCTTACTTTTAAGGGGTAGAGGGCATAGAGGAGAGTAAAGGAGATTGATTTTCCATCCAGAAAGTGGTTAACATCTGGAAATCACTGGCTGAAAAAGCAATTGAATCAGAAACTCTTATAAACTTTAACCAGTATTTAGATATTCACTCGCATTGCCATAGCCTCTAGAACCATGGGCTAAGAGCTGGAAAATGGGATTAGTGCAGAGAGATCTTTGATGACTGACATGGACATAGTGAGCAGAATGGCCTCCTCTATACTATAAGTGTCTGTGAATCCATGAGGACAAGGAAGGTGAGAATTGGGAGGAGCCAGGCATGGCCAAGGTTCCTGTGGCCACTTGACTGGCTGCCGAGGAGTGTCATGAAGACCTCTGTAAGGTATAAATCAGCTAATACGGGTGTAGGAGGCCATTTGCTATTCTGCCATAAACTATCTGCCCTGGCCTGCTCCCAACAAAGTCATTCCCACAGCCAAAGATCAACCATTGCATTGAGACCCTTTACTCAGCTTCCAAACTGGTCATTTTATTCTACCGAAGACTCTGTCCATTTGGAATTCAAAATAGATGATAGGATCATGAAGAACTTAATTAAAGTGTTTGTTGCATTTTTGTCAATTTTACAAAATGCCATGAACATTCAATCACTTGAATACCATTAAAAAGAGACTTAGTTTGCAGATGCTTTTCATTTTTATTTATCAGGACAAATGTAAGAATACCAAATTTCAAAAGATCACAACAATTTATATCACAGGAGAGAATGGATGCTGATTACTTGAGGCATTGCCATAAAGAAAGCTTTGGAAAGCTATGAGCTGCCCATGTTGCCATGTATTTCAAAAAGGAACAAGGTTTGAACATATTCCTTTCATTTTCTGAGAATCAGTCCCTCTGCTTGATGACATGCTATTTCTAGCAATTTTACATGAATTACAAGCTTAACTACTATCTTAAATTGATTGTTAATATAACTACTAGCCACTCACGATAGTTCAGTAATTATCACCCAATTTTGGAATGATATTTAACAGCAGGTATTAGTTTCTTGTTTTTTGAAGCATGATTGGTTGAATATACTCGTATTCCATTTATTATAGACAATTGAGAGAACATGATATATATTCCTAACAGCCAATTGTTGGGACATATGGAAATCCTGACAAAAACAAAACACATTTCCCATTTCTGCTCCATCAATTCCTTTCTCATAGATGACCCAAGAATCATCATCTACAGGTAGTTGAAGAGAAAGTGGAGGTCCTGTATGCTTCGAGGAAGACTTTCCACTGCCATACTTGGTCCTGTTAATGTGATGTGAGATTCAACATATGACAATGAAGGTTTAGCTCCCACCAAGGGTATGTGTATCTGAACTTATGTAGGCCTGTGATGATGCATCTTCAATATGTGCAGCCTCTTCTGAGGAATTTTTAGCCTATTGTCATTTCAGATCCTCTGACACGCTAAAGTACCTGTGAGAGATAAAAGATGCAGATTAGAACTTATAAATGGTAATAAAGTCCACTTTGTGCCAATATTAATGTTCACTCAACCCAAGGATATGCAGGTTAGATGGATTGGCCATTCTAAACTGCCCATAGTGTCCAGGGACATGTAGATGAATTAGCCATGGGAAATGCAGGGTTATGGGGATAGGGTGGGGGGCTTGAGTCCGGGTGGGATGCTCTTCAAGAGGATCAGTGCAGACTCAATGGGCTGAAAGGTTTAGCTTCCACACTGTGGGATTTAATGATACCTCGGATATCACTTTGCAGTGATGGTTAAACAAAATGAGTGAATTCCATGTGCCAACTGGGATTATAAAGCTAATTCAGTTTTCAGATAGAGACTCTTCTCTACCATTAATGCCCACGGACTCTGTATCCCCGTTGATCTCCAGAGCATCATCCATCGCTGCAGCCAATGCAGCAATCCTCAAGATGCCTAATACTCTCCCTACACAACCTTCATTCAGTGTCTTTCCCTGAAGTTAAACATTCTCTTCTAAATTGAGAGTGGAGATGAATGAATGATAACCTTTGTGGATAGTGGCTGTGAGGGATAGGTGTAAGATGTCAAATGTTGAGGGTTAATGTCAGTATTAGTTATTTAGATGGGGATTTCAGGAGGTGCCTGGGGAGAGAGGAATGTGTGGAATGAAAAGGTTGTTCTTTTGAAGAATGCTGTGTGGAACCTGCCAAAGGTGTTGGAGCATGGTGGTTAACATCAGAAAGTTAATCACCTTTCCTGACCTAGTAAGGACCTATTTTGTGACATGGAATCCACATCCTTAGGGGCACGTAGTTGTTTCTACCAGGAACCAAAATGGCCACTCACACGTCTTCAGTCTGTGCGGTTAACCTCTTCCTCACTTCCATAGAACACCCTCTTTGGGCCATCGCTCCCTCCAGCAACACCTGCAAAGAAATGTCAGAGAACCCAAGGAGCAGTCCAACACACATCTTCCTTGCATTCTTCTCCTTCCTTCTGGTTTCAGCAGCAATTTTGGATGCAATGCTGCTGGAATCCCCTTAACTAGTGTGGTTTCCATTGACAGAGTCACACATACACACACACACACACACACACACACACACACACACACTGATTGGCAGGAAAACACCAAGTTAACAATCATTCGGTGTCTGAATTGAATTAAATAACTAGAGCAAAGTCTACTGCTGTAAACAAAACTCTCGAACGCCAAATCTGCAAATAGATTTGTTATAATGAAGTTTCACCAATGCAGTTTAGATACTGGTTGACCTGATTCTTTACCTTAAATTAATGTGATACAAAGAAAATAAATGTTAGTAGGAGGGCCTAAGGTCAGCCCTCATTATTACTAATTAGTCATCTGTCAGCACTTAATATCTCCTTAGCATGTTTACTAATTGAAGAAAACCAACACTAGGCTGTGGACTTTGCCTACTGTATATAAAATGTAGGTGCCAGTGTTGGTGATGGGTGTGAGAGTGTTGATTAGAGGGTAAAGCAACAATGGAGGTGGGAGTGATCAGGAATTAAGCAGTTCCACTCTGCCTAAATCCACAGTAATAATGCTGTATTACCTTGTTCTAAGGTTAACGTTTAGTGACTTATGGCTAGTCATTCAGAGAACCTAAGGAAGGTTCTTATGCTGCTGGTTCTTACACTTCTCTGGGAGAGCCAGTTTCTCAGAGCAGGACAAAATTGGGCATTAGCCAATAACTTACATTTGTAAAAAGCCCAAGGCGTTTGAGTAGCAGCCAAAGTTGCCTAAAAAATGGTTCAGGATATATTGGTTCATTTCCCTTTCATGTGCACTTTAAATGTAGGATGTTGCTGCTGAATGGGCTCTTGATGTGCCTACTTTGTGCTTTTAAAGAAGATTGAGTCCATTTCTATCTTTTCACTTATGCTTTCCCCTGGTGCAGTCACTTGGTGATCTCTTTAATAGTGCTTAAAGAAATATTCTAACATAGGTAGAATCCTAAAATGTTTTGTCAGTTCTTCAAAACATCAGACTGGTGTAATATCTACTGTTACTGCAAATGTTCTCTCTCTCTCTTTCTCTCTCAGTGCTTTTAACTTACCAGACCCCAGCAAAGGTGGAAAAATGTGGTCTGACTGCATCTTATGCCAGTAAAACACGTAATGTGATCACAGGAGGGTGTTACTTTGCACTGTGTTAGCCCGTTAAAAGAAATTTTCAGATTACATAGTAATCCACCCCTTGCATTTTTTATGTCAACATTATTGTTCCAGAAAAATGTATGGCCATTTACAATACCAATTGAAATTACAGTGATTAACCCATCTAATGATGTGAATACCTTCTAGGGCATGTGTAATAAATACATCTGGGAATTAAAGAAACCATTTCTCATTACATACATTGGAATGCTATTCTTAATATGGCCAAAAGTTACAGGTCCAGATGAGTGCTTGTTAGCAATATCAAAAGTTTAATAGATGGAAACTTGAACAATTTGTGATCACTTGAGTTTTTATATGACAGAGGGTCAATGTAAACCACTGAACTACAATGCTTCTTTTTCAATCATTTATATTTGAAAGGTTAATGTTACATCCGAGAAGCCTGTCAATGCTTGAACAGCACTGAAAATATAGAACAGAATGCACTTAATAGTTTCAGCACATCATGGAAGCATTCTTTTATTTTACAAGATTTTAAAAAAGCAAGAACGGACATGCATTTCTTTTCTGTCACAGGATGTGGACATCATTGGCAAGGCCAGTATTTGGCACCCATCTCTAGTTACCCTTGCATTGACTTCTCTACTAGGCCATTTCAGAGGGAAGTTAAGAGTCAACCACATTACTGTGGGTCTGTAGACATATGGAGACCAGACTAGATAAGGATGACATATTTCCTCACCAAGGATCACTAGAGAACCAGATGGGTTTTCATGACAATCAGCAATGGACATTGTTACAGAAACCAGTTCCTTCTTTCATCCAAATTAATAATTGAATCTAAAGTCCAGCAGCAGCCATAATAGAATTTGAAGCTGTGGATTCAGAGTATGAGCCAGGGCCTCTGGATTACTGGGCCAACGACACCATCCCCCTAAATATAGCATATAGTATCTTTCCTGACTTCAAGACGGCCCAAAGCTCTTTATAGCCAATTAAATACTTTTAAGTATAGGTTATTTTGTAATGTAGGGAGCACAATGGCCAATTTGCGTACAGCAGGATTCCAAAAACAGAAAAGGATTAATGATCAGATAACGTATTTTAGTGACGTTGGCAGAGGGATATTGCTCAGGTCACTGGGGAGAATTCTCTGTCTTCTTCAAGACATCATTTCATTTAAGAGCTCATCCAAAACACTTTCATCAATGTAATTTTATCTTGGTACAAAACTAAAGTTAGACAGTATAGTGCCTTAAAGAACAAAATAACAGAAAAATCGCAATGGCCTTGAACTCCAGCACTTGCACCATTATATGGCTGTTATTTGGCTAAAACAAAATTAACCGTCTTCATTTGTGTGCTAGAAGTCTATTTAAGTAGATTCAATGTTGGTAAATTTGTACAGCACTGGTTTTATAGCATTCAAAACATTAAATATGATCAAATACTAAACCCAGCCTGGCTCATAGAGAAATGATTTCTTATGCATCATGTCAAGGAAATCCTTACCCTTCAAGTGCCATGTACTCACCTTAGAGTGGTGAAATAAAAGGAAATCCAAGACCAATTAAAAGATAATTCTGGAAAATCTCTCTCTAATGCCTCCAGGCAATCAAAACTACCTATTTTCATTATTTGAGTGATCAAAACAAAATCCTGTGAATACTTGAAATCTGGAAATGCTGAGCAGATCTGGCAGCATCTGAAGAGACATAACTTGAATTCACATTGCAAGTCAAATATCACTCTTCTATTTGTACCTACCTATTGTGTGGTGCAAATATTGTCCCAACTGGAAACTTGATTCAGCAATCTTCCAGTTCCACCGGAAATCAGCATTCAACATACATGTCAATAACTTGCTCCATAAGCCTAATCAAATCTGCCTAATTATCAAATATTCTAGATATCTTTTTGTTTTCTGCTATCACTCATGACACACACAAAAATAATACTCATAACATAGAACAATGATGCAAGGAAACAAAGCATTAACTAATGTACTTGTAAGGGCTAGTTTGCACATAATATGTGATCAAAACAATGGAAATTAAAGTTGCTAATCAGGTATGATTATTAGCCTATCAATTTATTTTAATTTACTTGTGCTGTAAAATACATTGTGTCATTTGTACCTATAGCAGTTACTATGATGTAACAGCTTCTGTGAAACTCAGTTAACTCATAAATTAATGCAAAGAAGTTAGTCTTAATTAGAGAGAAATGGCAGTCATGAAAATGTGTGTAGCTAATGTTCTTTAGTTATTTTCAAGTATGTGTATGAAGTGAAATGAAAATTGCACAAAAGTGCATCATTTCTTCACACACTGTGATGTTATCAATATAATGATTCCTACTTCTATTAGCCCTCCCAATAACAAGAAGGTCAGCAAACACTTTATCATCTTAAATCTTTCCAGCAGAAACTAAGCCATACAATTTAAAGTGAGAGGTTAATTGATAAGTATAAGGGTGAACCATTTTAAGCATAAGAAAATAACAAAATTATGTCAAGTATTACATTATCAAGGTTTCAAAAATGTAGCAGATGGCATTCTGCAGCTTTCCACTGAATTTTCTATTTGTACTAAAAGCTTAAAATTCAATTAGTCAGGACATGTATCCAATATCCTGTTGGGCACCTCATTTCACTTTCCAATGAACCTATCAGGAAGATGTTGTGAAACTTGAAAGAGTTCAGAAGAGGTTTACAAGGATGTTGCCAGGGTTGGAGGATTTGAGCTTTAGAGAGAGGCTGAATAGGCTGGGGCTGTTTTCCCCGGAGCGTCGGAGGCTGTGGAGGGGTGACCTTATAGAGGTTTACAAAAATTATGAGGGGCATGGATAGGGTAAATAGACAAAGTCTCTTCCCTGGGGTCGGGGAGTCCAGAACTAGAGGGCATAGGTTTAGGGTGAGAGGGGAAAGATATAAAAGAGACCTATAGGGCAACTTTTTCACACAGAGGGTGGTATATGTATGGAATGAGCTGCCAGAGGAAGTGGTGGAGACTGGTACAATTGCAACATTTAAGAGGCATTTGGATGGGTATATGAATAGGAAGGGTTTGGAGGGATATGGGCTGATGATGACAGGTAGGACTAGATTAGGTTGGGATATCTGGTCGGAATGGATGGGTTGGACTGAAGGGTCTATTTCCATACTATACATCTCTATGACTCTATGCTTGGCTATGATTACAAAAATAATAGATTCTAGTAAAGTAAAATTACTAAAATGTAAGTCCTTATGTGTATTTAATCACTTTTAGACGTAGTGAAAGGTTTTAGTACCTTGACTAGACATTCTTTGGGAAAGTTTACATGGACTCATGAAATCGAATTTTAAAAATAATGCTTACACCAGATCTTCATTTCACTCTGAAATGTAATCGCTGTAAACATTATCTGGAACATCATTCATATTGGTGAAGATGAAAAATGGTGTTAATGGCAGGATTGATTTCAATTTAGCAATGCCTACATTTCAAAGCAAAATGTGTAATTGATTTTCAATGAATAATTAGTTATATTTCCAAATGTTGTTCAGCCCCTATTTATTTTGCTTAAACAGTTTCAAAACTATAATCAGTACTCTTTCTATTATGTTCCTGGAAGTTAATTTAGCCTATCTTAACTCAAAAAATGAAAAAGTTTCAAAATTCACACAAGTACAGCATTTAATTGCTTCTTCAAATATTTCAATGTTTCTACTTCCAGCTCATCATTTCTAGTTTGAAAATAAACTTATTGATATCACTATTAAATTTGTCTTTCCTGATTTAAATCTATGACCATGAAATTGGATTTCAGTGGTAAAGTGATAGCAAATCACCAGTCTGTCTTACTCCCTGCTACTTTCCATAAAGCCACTGAAAATAAAATGAAAATATGTACGGTTTAAAATGGGCTGCTGATTTATCCTCACTTGTTCTGTCCTACTGTTAAAGACCATTTTATCCATTGCATCTGCTTGCCTACTCATTACGAACTTTAAAGTAAACTTCCAGATTCCTATTGTTATCTTTGATGCTCAGTGATAGCCTCTTAAATGCCAAAAAAGAAGCTGAAAAGAAAATGCTTCTCTAGCCTTACACACAAACTTAGATTTTAACTCTAGGGATCTGGGGATCAGTGCTATTGCTGTTCTGTACAGTGCCTCCAGTTCTAAACTGTCCTCATTGTGACTGGACAATCAGGATCAGACATGATACTTAAGATATGGGCTGATCAGATATCTAAGACAGTGTTCTCTTGCCTTTGGTAATTAATCAATTTTATCCAAACCACGAGGTCTCTTTCAATTTTAACTTTAGTTCTATCACAACCATTTACAAAGCATATATATCACAACTTTTCCCTTCAAATTGGCAGTACTTTCGAAAGTTCAGTATTAAATTTGAGTGTCATCAACCTGTCCACTTACAAATTATGCTGAACTGTAATGTTTAAGCTTTCTGCTCCAATTCCACCTTTTTTCCTAGTTTGATATAATGTCTAATTTTGACCAATTTATTTTGACTTCTTGACATTAAATCATGTATTGACAATAAAACAGATTCAGTCCCAAGATTAACCCTTAAGTCAGCTCACACAGACCTCCACCCTATTCTGACATATTCCTCCTAACTTTTTTGACTCTTTGACCAATTTTTATACATTTCTGAGATTTGCCTTATGTTCTCTTTGAGGTTTGTGCTAAACTAACAGATTTTTGGGTGAACATCTGCCAACTTTGGAAGTCTACATTTGTTGCATCAGTATAAATCACATCTGAGTTACTATTGAGTAATTATTAAAGTTCAATTTCTCTTACAAAATAAGTTTCAAGGTGAAAGCAAAAATTAAACATATCACAAAACGTTTCTTTCTGTCAAATCTCTCATGAAGACAGCAGACCTAATCACATCAGGGAAGGAAGAGTAGAAGTTATTTTTCATGGTTAACTTTGACTGATACGATATTGGCAAATTCTGACAGATCTGTGTGATTTGCGTTTTTTTGCTCTAATTTTAGATTGTCAATTCCTACATCTTCTTTTATCTCTTATATTCACATTTATCTCATTTGGCACAGCATTTCAGAAATAAAAGATAAAGACTGTGTAACATATAGACTAGAGCAGAAAGTATATGGGACTGAAACAGTTCAAATAATAATACATAAACAACGAAAGTTATTCTAATATGTAGATTTCTACAATTGATCATTTTAATTTTACTGTTTGTTTTGCTTTGACTTGTACTGGAAAATAGGATTAATATTATAATTTTTTGCAGTAATTTACGAAAACTGTTGTAAAATATATGATTCACAAAGAAAACAGTCTGATAAAAACAATGCAAGAACATCGTACTTGCTTGTCTGACATCCTGGACCAGTCACAAACTCCAAAAAACTTCATTAGCATTTTCAAACAAGATTAAATTTGATCTGAAATCTTTAACATAATGATTCAATTAATTAGCAATTCGTCTTTATAAGTTCAGAAAATCACAGAGTTTGAGGGAGAATGATCCTAAATATAATAGGTTTAGTCATGGATCAGTTAAATCAAACTATTGGACAGTAATCTGATGACATCTAAAATGTTTGCCGTAAATCCGTTTCCATTTTTCTGGCTATGTTAACTCAGATTCAAGTATGAAAGATTGATGATGAGCGGTACAATTGCAGAAGTAGAATTGTGGATATGAATTATATTTGACTGTGCATGAATAAAGACAATCATCAGATTCGAAATGTACGGCGATCAAACGAACCGTACCGGGGGAAAAAATCCTGATTTTTAAATTAGTTCAGTTTGGATATCATGTACGCATTTGCATCATTGTACGAATTTTTTTTACATCAGAGGAGAATTAATATTTTTGTCTGCTATGCCTCAAATAAAAAAAAGCCTATACTAAGCTATAATGTGTGCGCATCGTGTCAACATGGGTGCAAACTTACCTATACCAACATCACCGCAGGACAGTAAAACTCTGGGTCAACATACTTCATATTTCGGTCTGTTGTATAACTACAGTCTACAATGTGTAGACATGGGTGGGAAATGCTCACTGTTAATCAGTTTGCATGTGTACTTACAAACAAGTTACAATATGCAGTAATGTCGAACCTACCATTTTTGCAATATAAATATTTTTATACAATATCGAAAAGATACCATTTTAAAGAATGGGACAATAAGAATTGAGCAAATCGGTCTATCTTTGTGCATTGTTTCGGGTCTTTCAGTAACTCCTGCAAATCAAAAAAAAACACGTCTGACAAAACGGTGAAAAAATTTCGAAGTGCCCCAGTAGTGCGTGCATTTTTCTGGTCATTTAATGCATTAAATTTTATTTAGCAGATTTTATCTTATCATACTGCGACAATACTTCTATCCAAAACCTCAAATCTCGACGTTTTATTCCAACATTCACTGAAATTATGATTTTTTTTCGGAAACCAGCCGGAATAAACGCATTGAAGCTTTTTTTTGTTCATGTACCGAAAGACTTGAACGGTCATTTCAAAGGATAAAGTAAAGGGTACACAGATATTCCCGGGACATATTTTGTTTTCTCTTGTAAAGTTTAAAAAAACCATGCAGGAATTAAAAGAAAAATGCTGGAAATCTGAAATTTAAAAGAAAGTGCCGGCAACATCTGTGCAGAAAGAAACGACTGAAACATTTCGACTCCGATATGACCCTTTTTGGGGGGAACTGAAGAAGTCCTATCAGGCTAGAAACTTTAAATCATTTTCTCGCTCTACAGAAACTGTCAGACTTGCTGGCAATATCTCCAAAACTGTCCGAGTTATTTTTTAAACATATTTCAAACAATGCAGAACGTTCACGCAGGCATGATGTTCCTTAAAATACACAATCACTGCACGACTTGCAAACTACCAGGGTATCTGGGATGCAGGTGCACGCATACCCGGGAGAGTGTGGCTGTAGGACTCTGATAGAACCGCGAGGTGACGCTGTCCAGCCAGGGTACAGAGACAGAACCATGACTGTGCACAAACCCATCAGGCAGCCTGAGCGATTTTTTTAAAAAAAACTTCAAGCAATCTCCATTTTATTTTCTTGAAACAAGCTATACGCAACTTTTAACCTATTGGAGGTGCTGAAAACAATCAATGAGTGAACAAAAATCGAACCTGCTATTTGTTGGGAAAAATCAACTGAACTGAAACATGGCCATTTTCCCCACCTAAACCTACCTGAACAAACATCACCCATTCAGTACAGCTCTTCACATTTAATACATCCCAAGCCAAGCGTGCAGGATCGAAATGCACATGTTGCTTGAGCTTTGCGTCAGTTATTTCACTATAAATCGTTGCGGTTCTTTGTATGTTTCTGGTGCCCTAATAAACGCTTAATAGCACGAAAGCTTTCTCTGGAGCAGTTTATAGTCTGCTGGTACTGATTGGCGCAATGGTTTCAAACCATTTGCGTTTCAACTAAATTGGACCATTATAAATAATTAGTGGAGATCAGTTTGATGCATTTGCCCGAAAGAAGGCGCAAATTTCCATTGTTTTGCGTCCAAGTATCCACTTTCATCTAATTTTGGGGAAGATGTTTTCCTTTTGATGATGCTAATGCCCGGCCAAAAGCATTGAAGTGGAAATTCGGATCTCGCAAGAATCTTGAGTTTTTTTTAAAAAAAATCAACGTTGCTGTGTAAAAATAAAATGACTGGCTCAATTTAAGAGAAAGCTTTCTGTCTATGTGAGCGCTTCAACACCACTTATTTCAATTCGAACTGTAAACTAGCAGAAGTTGCTTTATAGGTTTCCGCATCTTCAAGTTCACTTTTACAAATATTTCACTTTCCCCAAAGAAACTTGCACCTGAAGTTTGTCATTGGAAACTTCGAATGGGGAAACAAAAACGCGCGCGTTTTGAAGTTTGAGCTTGATATGGATGAGAAAGAGTCGGAAATAAATCGAATCGCATCCTTTCCATTTTGATTTTTTTTAACTTACAAACTTACGCAGATTTATGTATCAAACTTAACGGCTTTTGAATGCAACGCGTACTTTTATCGCACCTGCTACAATTTGTTCGGCGATTTGAAAACTTGGATTACAATAGTTTCCCGAAAGGTGTGACGATCCAACACTACTACCCACCCCTTTTCCCAAACACACACTCCTGGGACTTCAACATCACAGGGAATTAATGTTTCAAATGTCTGAATGAAGGAAATGTCGATTGGGGGGCGGGGGGGGGAGAAGAAAAACTAAATTTGGAACTCGTCTTTCAAGCAAAACACTGAGTAGATAAACCAATATTTAGCGATTTTTTTGGGGGGTAAATACAATAAATCTGAGATTTGGCCCTATTTTGCCCGTCTTCGTTAACCGTGCCAATTATTTTAAGGCGAGCCAGTCTCCCACACCACCAGCACCCCTCTTAGCCTCAGCAATAATGGCTCGCTCTGTCCTATACAACATCTTAGCGTGGCAAGTAGCTTCCCGCAAAATGCATCATTAACCCCCCTCTCAGTGGAACTAGCTTTCACAGTTTTTGAAATCAGGAGCCACAACGATGAAGTGCACTTTGCCAGGTTTACTGCATAAAACAGGCCGTTCAGTCTACACAAGGTAAAGGAAAACTCCAGTGAAAATCGTAGAGTTACATTAATGCTTTAAATCTCTATCACGGCTGCTTTGTGAGGTAATTTTAATCACAGGACGATTTCAAAGTGCTTGCATTAAGTGACCTCTCCAGAAGAAAGGCTGTACATTGTCCACTAGTCGGGACTTTACTTGTTGATGGACAACAGGTTGACCCAAAGGCCAACAGTGATCTCAGCTTTGCCTTGATCTGTGAGCTGTGATCTGCAACCTTTGGTCTCAAAGCACATAAGAAACCGTTTACTTTCTACTACCTCTGCACCCGTCTCTAAACACACCTTATATTACAGTATAATGAGCTTTGAATTCGATTGAACGTGTCACAAAACATAGCCTCAACAATTTCAAATAATTCATAAGAAAGAAAAATAATTGCAGGGGCATGCTGTACGATGAGGTCGCTTTGAAACACTCTCAAAACCAAGGAAAAACACGATCGGTGTTTTATACTTGGACAGGGGATTAAACGGCTCGGAAAACGGCACATTCCCAAAGGAAGGGGCAGCAGTGAGGTCTGGCACCACAAACATTGTCAAACAGGCTGCATTTGTTTGGAACCCGACCTGGCCCCCGGTGGGATTCTGGGTGGGAACGAAAGACTAAAAGGTGAAATGGGTATATTTTATGATTCTCTTCATTTTTATTGTAATGAGTCGTGTGCATAAGTCCAGACCAGAGAGAATATTCCTTTGTTTGCACCGTGGCCCGGACAGTGTAATCATTGAATTAGAAAAATAAAATAGACGCACTCCTATGAGTGAGAGCGAGGAACAATTTAAATTGGTCCGACTTTACAACTTTTCTACCCCTTTCTGTAAATGTCCTTAATTTATCGTGACATGAAATGTGTGCAATTATAACTGAGCCTCTAAAGGCCAAATCCCATCGCCACCAGTTAATTGGCAATTACTGCGGCAGTATCTTTATCTAAACGGCACAATGAGCGTTGTAATGCCCGCCGATCGCTCCTTGAGTCTTTTACAACGGGAGTTAACGATAGGCAAATCACTTCCGCGCATCGTCTCATGCCTTTGAAATGTTCCACACGCATACACAAGGCTTTTGAACTTAACGGCCCCCCTTTGATAGCAACGGGTGATGCTTGCAAAGAAGCATCGTCATTCGAGATAGCTCTGGGGACGTTTAACATACAAATACCTCATGTTAATGTATACAGTTCCTGCAGCAAATTAAAAGGAAAAGCGTTGCTTACAAAGTCAACCCTCCCTCCCCCCCAGCACCCCATAACAACAAAAACAATTTTAACCGGAATGTCGAAATAAGTTTAAGCATTAGTTCTGAAGATTTGTTTTCTCTAATCAAGTTGACTCGACGTGCAGACGATACTCAAGAGTTGATTTTTCTCCCCCCTTCGGGATGTTAGCTAAACCACAACAATAGGATGAATAAACGTACAGTAATGTATTTCACATTTCTGCTGAAGGTATTTGCTTTGCTTCTGTCAATCCATATTCCGGGTCTCTTCCCATAGCTCACTGGAACCAAAACAAAGTGCAAAGCTTCTGTCTGCATTGAAATCATTGTTGGAGGCGTCGATCGCAGTATTATTTCATACATTCCATCCCAACAGCTTGTAAACCAGGCGCTGTGAACATCACTCAAATAAAACACAAAGGCGCTGAAAAGACAAGTAGGTTATTTCACATCCCATTATATTAAAAAAACCGATCTTTTGCAAAATTATGTCTAAAATATCGCTTGATCGTTGAGTTTGCTGTACATATATTATTTTATTTTGATACCACATTTCAGGTACAATTAATCCATGTCTGTGCCGAGATACAAAGAAAATGTATTAAATACAGCCTCAGGACAATTACTCTCGAGTGAAGAGAACTTAACACTTCAAAAGTGCCCAGAACATGACAGAGTTCAAAACCCCATAGTATTCTCTGTGTCTTTCGACCTGTTAATAACGCTGGGTTACTCTAAGAGGTGTACCTAATTGTACTTTACAAGTTTTGTCGTCATAGCGTGGTTTATTTAAAGATCTTCTCCTATATTTTCCAGTTTAAATGATCGTTTAAATATTTTTTTCTATTAAAAAAAATCAAACACACGCAGACAACCGGTCAGGTCTACTCCAGGATTTATTCTATAACTCGGGGTCTCCTGCAAAACCCACTTGTTACGAAATATATGCGAAATTTGCCTTTAAACTATCTGACTGCCAGTATATGCAAAGAAGTCGATACATGCTCCATTAAATAAAATAAAAAGCCATTCAACATTTACCGTACATCGTCTGCTTCATTCTATTAGATTTTCTTTTTACACAATTCCAAAATAAAAAGAAGAAATAAAGTTCTCAAAGTGCGTTCTGGATATATAAGATATATAAGTTCAGAAAAATCGCACTGAATTCTGCAGCGACATATCACTGTTAACTTTCTTGACAACTAAAAAAAAACCCTTAAATTTACCCTTATATATGTTCAATTTTTTTTTCAGAAGAATTTACAGGAAAATACTATACAAATCGTCTCCTGGACAAATAACGTCTCTCACCTAGATACTGGTGGAGTAATTATTTAATAATTAACTATTCTTAATTCTGACCTCAGTTTTACAAAGTCTTGCAAATATTTTACAAACTTGTAATCCGTATTATTTTCACTACACGGCGCCGTCAATCGTATTTGAAATCAGTCCGTCATTTTATTTCTTGTTTTTGACAACGAAAGGAATAAGTACCTTAATATACATGTTGAAATACTCGTCAAGGAATTTACACGCGAAAAAAAAATACTATACATACAAATCGTCTCCTGCACAAGCAGAATTTGCACTTGCAGCTACAAGTGTTGGAACTTTTTCAGGCGGTTGAGGACAGAATAAAAACAAACCGGGTCCTCTCACCCTGAGTGAATGTTGATCGGATGAAAAGGTATTTGGAAAATAGGTAAGCATTGAGAGAAAGCTTTCCCGACTGCAGAAGTCAAGATATTCGACTTTGGACCCAAATAAAAAAAGGTGGCCGGTTGGACAGTCGCTGTGCAGAGGCGATAACATACCGTGCCATACACATGCTTTACTTGTAGTCAGTGTGGGCCTGTGTGTGAGAGACCATCGAGGCAGTGCACGGTCCCGGCATTGGTTTGGACAGGAATTTGAAAATGGGTGCGCAGAGATGGGAACAAAATCAGAAGTTTTAAACTGCATTGCAAGTGGGGTTTGCAGAATCAGGCGGGCAAAGGCGACTTAAAAAACAATCAGGTGGTGGTGGAGGTTGGGTGGGTGGGGGGGGGGGGGAATGGAGGCAAGTTTGAAATGTGTGCCTTATTTATTTCTATCCTCAGCCTCCCAAGCCTTGAGGCAACACAGAGTTCGGCGGCGCTGGTTTCTCTGTCACAGAGCTCTCCCCGTTAAGTTGGTGGAAGTTGTACTTACACGTGAATCTCTGCTGCAAAGTTAAAGCCCTATTTGCCGTGGCTGCTGCTGCTGCTGCTGGCAGCTTCAGTCGAGGCCGTTGAGGGCGGCGGCGGCGCCTCCCTGGGCTGCTGCCTGCAGCAGCTCGGCCGGGGACGGGCAGCGGGGGGAGCCGGGCGCGCTGTGCTCGCTGTCGGTGTCGCTGCCTTTCTTGCTGCCGCCGGTCGGCCCGGCGGCGGCGGAGGCGGCAGGGGCAGCCCCGGCTGGCCCGGTGGCGGCGGGCCCAGCCCCCGCCCCCGCCCCGGGCAGCCCGCTGGCCTGGTGCGTCTTGACGTGCTTGCTGAGGTGGTCGCTCCGCATGAAGCGCTTGTTGCAGACCGGGCAGGCGAAGCGCTTCTCGCCGGTGTGGGTGCGGAGGTGCCGCTGCAGCTCGTCCGAGCGGGTGAAGCGCTTGCCGCAGAACAGCCAGTTGCAGACGAACGGCCGCTCGCCGGTGTGCCAGCGGAGATGCGCCTTCAGGTGCGACGTCTTGCCGTAGACCTTGCCGCAGCCCGGGATGTGGCAGCTGTGCAGCCCCTTCCTCCTCAGGCTGGCCCCGGCCGGGCCCAGGCGCTCCGCTTCCTGGCAGTTGGGGCAGTCGCAAGTCGCCCGGCCCGAGTAGCGACGGGCCGAAGAGCCGCGGGCGGCGGAGACCGGGCCGGCCGCCAGCGCCGGGTTGCTGCCGCCCAGCGGCGACGGGGCGGGCTCCGGGTACGAGGAAGGCGGCGGCGGCGGCGGCAGCACCGGCTTGAAGCCCTCCTGGGCGATGAGGTGCTGGCCCCCGGCCGCTAGCAGGTGGGACGAGCCGCCGCTGATAGCCGCCGCCGTGCTGAAGGCCGAGTGGCCGAGCGCCGGGTAGTCCGAGTTGTAGGCGCCCAGCGGCGAGGCGAGCGGCCCGCTCGGGTTCTGCACGTCCAGCCAGCCCGCCGCGCCCGGGTGCATGTCCCACCAGGCGCTGGCGCCGCCGCCCACCTCGCCCGCGATGCCCGGGTGCGACGGCTTGAACCAGGGCTCGTACGGGTGCGCCATGCCCACCCGCGGGTAGATGCCCTGCAGGCTGTTGGGCAGCGTGTCCACCGTGGTGTGCACCTTGGAGATGAAGACCGGCTGCCCGGCGTCCTGGGAGCCGGAGCCGCCGCCGCCGCCGCCCGCCGACGGAAACACCGAGTACTCGTTGCCAAAGGGCGAGCTGGAAGCCGGGTTGGAGGTGAGTGAGAACGCGCTGCTGCCCCCTGGCCCTCCGCCGCTCCCGCCGCCGCCGCCGCCTCCCGAGGAGCAGCTGACGCTGAATGAGTCGGACAGTCCTGCGCCGTTCCTCGCCCCGAAGCCCGAGAGGCTGGAGCCGCTGTTGCAACTGGAGACGGATCTTTTCCAAGGGTGGAAGCCTTTCCCGAAAGACGCGTTGTCCGACAGAGACGGGGACGGGCTCGGGCTGCCGATTTTATTGCACGTCGCGGCCAACATCGCTAAAGGAGTTGATCCTAGCCTCGGTTCTTCCTGCAAACGGGGGGTGGGGGGAGGTGGGTGGTGGGGAGGAGTGGGGGGGTGCAAACAAAAAAAAACACAACAATGCACACAGTTGCGATAAAACTCGGTTGGACACTAGCACATCAACACAGCAACTGATCTTACAAAAGCCAGCCGTGACACCGCCAGGCTGAAAAGTTGCAACCGTTCGTTCAAATACGATCAAGTCCTTAAAGTTAGAAGCGAAAGAAAAAGTGGCACTTAAACGCGTTCGGGGAACTTGATGAAGATCCCAACGAAAACAGTTTTATTTTTTAACAAGTTAATCGTTCTCAACATGAGGCAAACTTCAAGATTTAGCACAGAATTGGGCCTCATCCAACTTGACAAATACTGCATCAGAAAAGAATAGAACTAACATACCTGTAGAACCTGCAGGATCGCAAGGATAAATCAGAAGGCAAATTTTTTTTAAAAAAAAATTCACAGGTAACTCTGCTGAAATGTACAAGAAAAGGCCTCCCTTTGCCTCTCCGTGGGATCGCGTTTAGAGGAAGTTGGTGCAAATGCCCTCAGAGCGGTGCCAAACTAAAAAGTGACTCGGCCCTTCTTTTACCTCTTGCTTTATAAAAAAAAACTCAACAGGAGACTGATAGTCCTCCCTTGACTGGGACTTTTTTAACCACCTCGATCCAACAACAAAGAGCTAATTAAACCAGCAAGAAAATCCTTAGACTCACCCCCAGAAGTGAAGTTGCCATCACAAAAAAACTGCCCTCCTCAGAGGATCCCTTTTTTTTATTATTATTTATAAATCAGAGCACTTTTTTTAGGTGTGCAATACAATGATCAGTTCCGCCCATTCAACCACAAATGTAGCGTCTCTCGCCTTTGAAGTACCGCTAAGCCCCCGGCAGCCAATCAGCGTCGCTGGCGCCGTGACACTGCGCTTTGTGACGTCAGGCGCCACACTTCCACTCCGCTCATCCCCAGGAGCGGAGCGAGGAGCGGAGAGCACGGCGTAACTCACAGCGGAGCGGCCAGGGCCAGGGCCAGGGGCAGGGCGCAGTGCAACTGGGGGGGAATCGCTGCTTTCTTCACGCTGGGGACGCGAAGGGGCACTTGACAGCGGTCGGGGGGTGGGGGGCCCACCAGCGGAACGCTGGCGTGCCGCCGGCCGAGGCTCGCAGCGCAAAGACCAGGGCGGGCAAGCTCAAGCTGACAGAGGAACGGGCTCCCGAGTCCACCGGCACCTTGTATTCCAAAGGCGCCTCTCGCTGCTCTTGTCTTACACCTCCACCACCACCACTTGGGCTTTCTGTCCACTTAAAGCAGCAAGCGTTTCTTAATACGTTTTGCCAGTTAGTGTTTTATATAGAGGAGTGTGTGTGGAAGGAGAAATAAATCGCTACCTTTCCAATGTTGTTCTGTTATCCCTTAAATAAATATGACCTGAGCCACTTGTCCCGAGTGAATTTTCTGTTGTGCTTGGGCGCTTCATTCGTTCCTATTCTTGTTGTTTTAAGCCCTTTAGTATTTTGCCAGCCCCCACCTCCAAACAAAAAACAACCGAAATTTCACCAGATCAGTAACATTATGTCAGAGCGTCACCAATCTGGTCTCATCCTGACCTGAGCCCTCTCTGGAGAAAATCTCCTTTTTTTCTGAAACGATGCTTGACTTCAAGTTCCACGGAAGTAATCGCTTAGTGAGGTCTCCTTGTTTTGACTCGTTTGACCGTTTCTCTCTCTCTCTCTCTCTCTCGCTCTCCACGACCTGTTAAAACGAAAATGCAAAGCAGGCGTCGCTTTAAAGCTCTGCACTAAACCAATTCCGCCGTTGAAGTCTCTCTGAGGTACTCAATCGCCTGCCGATTTTTTTGTTCTTAAAATCCACACATGACAATGAAGGAAGTCGAAAGGATGCCCAGGTCAAAGCGTGTGCGGGGACCCAAGCGTTTCTGGAAAGCGGTTTCAAGTTGGGTTTTCACAGTTTACCGAACGCGTTTGGATTCTGTTTCAATATTTAATATCTGGATATTTCAAAGAAGCTCTGCTAAGCCTTTGTTGAAACGATCGTGTTCATGAAAATGAATGCCATGTTTATTTGAGCTTGCTGATGGTGATGATTTTAGCATGTTGAGAAGGCGTGACTGGACGGCCCAGGAGGAGGAAGGGGTGGGAAAAGGAGGGAACTCCGTTTAACAAATAAAAGAATTAACTTTGCCTTCCCGACCTCTTTAATGATACATATATAATAAATATATGGATTAAAACGTATATAATTGATATTTCCCCTAAATTAGCCCCATCTTATTTGTTTTACTTCTCCCGTCCATGCTCCTGTCAATGATCTTATTTGCTCAAACATGTGTGGTTCAAGCTTGTTTCAGAGCAGCTGACAAGTACATGGGTAAACGGCGCGCTTACCTTTCAGAAACAGCAAGTAAACCGGCAATAAAAGGAGACGCCGAATCCGCCTTTTCAACTTAGCAAAACATCAACATAAGCTGTTCGAAAACAGATCCGCGAAGAGAGAGAGAAAAAATATGTAAAGCATGAGACACACACACACAAAAAAAATGTAGGTGCATGCTTCTGCCAAAGAATTGAACTGAGTGGCAGTAAATCAGTGTGACAAGCCAGCCGCAACCTTGAATGTTGTGAGAAAATACAATCGTCGTTAAAACATTGTTTCTCGTCGGAACAATCGATTGTGATCGATTTTGGTGAGCGATTGCATTGTTTCCAACTGTTTCTCACCTCAAGCTTTATCCCTGTCTGACCCTTTCAACAAGTTCCCGATGGCACAGAACTCTACGCGTTATATCATAAGTGTGACATCTAATTATATATAATAATTACAGCTTTGAACATTTGAACCACAGGTGCAAGCAAAATTTATGGAGGATGCAGGGGGGTGTTCAGACGACACACGCACAAACTTAAAGATAGAAAATGCAATAACCTGTACAACAACTTATTGGACTTTTCTAGATCCGCACAATCGAACTGCAGAATTACGTGGCAGTTCCTACTTGTACTGTTAAATCTTTTGCTGTTATTGACATTATTTTTCAAAGTGCGCTTAAATGTGTACATTGCTTTATTGCGAAGTGATGTATCCGCTCCCTCCCCCTACCCTGCTGCCCGTCCTGCCCCAACTATGTTTAACTCATCCAACACTTAGGAAAAGTTGGCGGTGTTGTCAATTTATGAATTTATCACTGAAGCTGCCGGCGGGGTTTTGCTACTGTTTCATTTGTTGCTGCCACAGACGACAACAAAAAACAAACGGGCACTAGCAAAAAAAAGGGCGGGGGGGGGTGGAGGGGGTGGCAACAGAACTGTGTTTGACATTCAAATTCATCATGAATATAGAATTGCGGTTAATGAGAGGGAAATTCTGTCCATCTAACCCATGTCGCTCGCGAGCTCAGTTTTGTTTACCTGTGGTTTCTCTATCTAGTATTTTATTTCTGCGACCTTTCATTCAGAAATCACTAAGTAAATTAAAACCGAAGCTTCGTATCGATATGTTTTTTTTTGCTTTACGATTTTCTTACATAAAGCGTTAAGAACACGAATGGCTTGCGCTTTTCTTAAAATAAACATATGAATGCAATTTAGGCATTTTGACCAAAGTTTTATTTTTCGCAGTCTTGCAAGTAATACCTTTAACAAGCTGCTAAAAATGGAAGTTAGAATCCGGGGTTATTCCGTGTTTTATCCAATTGCAGTGAGTGCAAATAATTCACGAGGAAATACTTCCAAGCAGATTTTTTTAGTGGCAGAAGACTTATCATTCCAGCAGAAGGCAAGTTCCCTTCTAATAAAGAAAGCATACATTAGCATTCTGCACGCGCCTGCAGCATAAATTTCATTTGAATTTCAAATTTAATAAACCAGGAGGTTTTTAATCATCCCCAGTTTTATTTGTTTGATATTAACATGCTTATTGACCGGGTCTGTTGACCAGTTTGATCATTACAGGACAGCAAAAAGTTAATTAAAACGACCACAGCTCCTTAATCATATCATCTGTCTCATCCATGTCTGTTGCTTTATTACAGTCTATGATTGATAGTTGCACAGATTAATTTCTCTGTTTCTTCGATTTGGAGAACAGCTTTAGGTATCTAATTTACATCCTGAGATCAACCGGAGGCACATCTGGACGTATCTGTTACTCGATTCTGTAACAACAACACACACAAAAAAAAACCAGGGAGACATTCAAAACTCCACCGATCAGAGCAGCTCTGCCCGAGGCGTTTAACGCTGTCTGCGGGTAACCGCGACTGTTAGCGGAATTTCGTTTCTCCTTCGGCTCCGAGACAATTTAGGCAAAAGCTTGAATCAGGTTGTAATGAATGAGACGGGCTCAGTGGACGGACGGTTTGTAAGCCACTTCACGCCCGGGATATCAGTTATGAAGCTTGTAATAAATTTTGATCTGGTGACATCGCAATTATCCAGTACACATTGTCATATGTTTATCTTTGTACTCCCAAGGAGGAGAAAACGACCTACTTATTGACCTCTCTCTTATTTTGTTTCTTTTTCTCCGTATGTCTATTTGTCCAGGATTCCCGTCACGAACCTCAATTCCTGCCTCACTCTTCCTTTTCCATCCTTTGAGTTTTTTCTCTCTCTCTCCATCCCCCATTAACTCTCTCGATCCCACCCGCATCCCCTCTGCCTGATTCCCATCTCTCTGTTCATTAACACGCTCTTTCAGTTTCAGCGATGCCGGTCTGTTTTAGTGTCATGTTTATCTTCACGTCTCTCTTTGTTGCCTGTTATCGGTGCACCCATCGCATCGCTGACCTCACCAGCACATTTCTCTCTCTCCCTCTCTCTATCTTAATTCCCACAGCCATTTTTACCCCTTTTGACTTCCCGATCCCCGTACGGTTTTGTCCTTCCAGTTAAATTTCCCACGTGTACCTTACACAGTCTGAGACATCCTCTCCCTTTGAGATCTACATTTGTCATTGTCGTTATATTCTCCTCGCCTTTCTCGATATCTGTTCTCAGGTTGCATCTCTGAGTCAGACCTTTTCCGTTTTTTTCCCCCCTCTTCGAAAAGTCAAACAGCGCGTGTTTGTATGAGAGAGATGCAAACGCGGAGCTCTAACGCATTTTCTCTGGAGCTCTCGCCCTCTCTTAAGCGTTATCGATTAGATACGTTTGAATCCTGCTGGAAAAACCGTGGGACGACAAGGGGATTATCAACCGACTCCGGCAGAGAGTTGACAATTGCAATCGCAGGAAGAAGAAGATAAATGTTACTTTGGGAATAGTGTTTAATTACAAATAATGCAGGAGCTGTTCGTCCGCTGGTGTAATCAAAGCACGTGTTTAAAAAAAATCCTTATTCAAGGTCTCACTGAAACACATTTAAATAAATAAAAGAGTGCACTCTCCATTTTCCCCAATAATTGAGCTACGCTGATTAATTCTAAGCAATACGAGACTATAGACTTGTTCCGAAAAAAATATATATACCTAGACCTTAAGTAGAATAGCATGAAATATAAGACACACGACTGTGTGCAGTATATAAGTTTATGGGCAGCACTGAACAGATGTCCCTATTTATACCATCATTTTCCCACATGTCTGTTGTACATTGCCATCATGAAATCTTGCTCTAAACCTGTCCCATTCGTTTCCATAATGGGCACGTTATTCTGGATCACTGAGCACGAACAAATGTGTTTAATATCGCGTGCTTCAGAATAATTCAGTGCGAATCCAAGAAAAAAAAGTATTTCAGCATTGATCGCAGAGAACTTGCTGAAAAGATCTTTGCAAATATGGTATAATTTACAGAGCAAGTATATAATACGAGGTGAACTGCGAAGCCCTTTGCGGCGTAAGCTGCTTCTAATTACCTGCCAGAGCAATTAGCTGACTATCACGAAGAAATTAGATCGCTCAATGTAGCATAAATAATGTGAATAATTTTGTAAGTATAATGGAAAAGCAAGACCTGTTTTTGTCCATAAGGAAATAACACATCCTGCTGTACAAGTCTAACATGTGTGCACAGATATATTAACCCAGCGATTTTTATGAATTAAGGTTAAGCAATTTGTGTTTTCCCTCTATATGCTTCTATCTATCTATCTATCTATCTATCTATCCATCTATCCATCTATCTATCTATCTATCTATCTATCTATTGTATTGAACACATCAGAAATTTTATTCAGGGAAACAGAATGTCAAAATTCATAACACGTGCGATGGAGGGCACGGATGCAGATAAAGTGATAAATGGAAATGGAAGCAGTAAGGAAAGGAGGGAAGGAAACATAAAGATATGGAATAACAAATATAAGCTTTATGTCGCTTGTAAATTTGTGACTTTCTGTTTTTGGAGAGTGAGGAAACTCCTTGGAGTTAGAGTTTTCAGACTTAATCATGAAAGTCAGTGTGCTCACATCTAACTGCTACCTGTCCTCACTTGTTTGTAAACACCTCAAATCAAACCTTTCTTAAGCAATATAGGAATACAAATAAAACAAAACTTTAATTCATTAGGTTCGTAGGTGTAATTGAACTTGTGGGCTTTCCTGAAGTGGAAATCAAGGTCTCTTAGCAAGAACAGAGCATGGGCTCCAGGATTCTGAACGCAGCTAAGTGGCGATTCACTTGATCTCCGTCTTATTGCGTGCAGATGAACGGATCATAGGAAGGAGTGGTTGAAACTTAATACGGCCTACGACTTTTGGAGCCTGTGTTGTTTTTTTAGATCCCCCAACACAGCCATGAAATATTCTAGCTATATACAGACCACAGCTCCTATAGCTCAACAGGTTTTTGGTGATTGATGTTAAACGATGCATTTTGCTTCGGAATAATCAGTGGCTTTTTTTGTGTGTGAGAAGAGCTTACCTCCGAGAAGTAATGTACACTGATCCCTTTGAGACAGTTTTTCATTAAAGAGACAATACAATAATATTTGCATGTTGGCGGCATAATAAAATATAATAGGCAAAATGTAAGTGGAAACAGCGTTAAAGTTCCGCAGCTGCCCAGACGTGTCCCTGAACTGATGCAATCGAACAGCGCATTGTGATTTCGACATCATTCAGTCACTTAATCTTCAAGGCCGTTTTAAAATGCATTTCAATTCCGCCTTTAAGTTTTCACGACACTTTTCTGTTACTTCCATATTTTCCAAAAAAACCTAAGGGTGCTGAGCTAAATGTTGCTTAATGGTTAGGATACTGACTAACCTGGCTGAGATCAAAGTTTTGCGTATTATATATAATGTTCTAATAAAGTTTTAGCAGCTGGATGTAAGAGAAGTTTAAATAGTGACATTGACCCTCTGTAAGATTCACAATTGTTTAAGATTGTCGTGATTTCTTTTGCACTGGAAAGCATTTGGAGTGCCTTGTTGTGACAAATTGTCAGAGCGAGGCGCAAGCCCTCTATTTCAATCAGTCCTTTTTTTTTCGTTAAAAAAGTTCGTTAGATCACCGCCTGACTGTTGCAATTTCTCCTCTCGCCCACTCTTGAGTTGGTTAATTGATCAGTTGGCTTCGTGACGTTGACGTGCCAACCTGTAAACTTGACATTGGAGCCAATTAATGAAAAGTCTTTAGACAATGAGATTGACAAAAACGTTTTCTCTTGTTGAGGGTGTTGGGCGTTTTTTTTTGATTTCCGCTTGACTACAACTCGTAATCGGATCTTTGGGCTTGAGAGGGGTAATGCTTCTCGATCTTACAATGCTGCCGTGTTAGGTTTAAGAACCTGACCTCGATTTGTTTTGAAGGTGGATTATTCCAAAAATACAATTGCTTACAATAAGTCCGGCGCAGCAATGCGCAACGTTCTATTAATTATATATTAAGAAATAGGTCCAAGCTAATGTTCTTGTAAAATGTGTTTTCTGTTTTTCCTTACATAGCACATATGTAAATGCATAGATCATTTCTAGAAATAGGTAGCTAGAAAATTATACGAGTGTGGTATTGAATTATTCGACATTAGAATGCAACGCGTAGACTTTGGACATTAACTTGTTGAAATAATATTTGTCCCTAGAAGGACTGTAGAACCTTAGCCTGTAGGTGATTATGTTCTGAAAGCTTTCACAACACCGCAATGCGGAAAGCAACGATTTTATTTTAAAAAAGCATTACATTGTGAAAACTAAAATTGTTTTCCCAACTTGAGCAAGAAACATCTGGAGCAGGTGGGGTGAGGAAGAGGGGAGAGTTGGTTCTTGATCAATCTCTGCCTCTTTCGTTGATGTGAAATATATATCTTTGAATGAACAAAGATGGTTTAATCCTTGCCCGTGGTAGCCACTGAGAAAGCCGCTTCTAAAACCTCAGTGTGTCAGCTGGATCGGGCTGCGGGGATGGTCCCAGGGTGAGAGGGTATGGGGATTGACCCCGGCAAATTTAACAGGCAAATCTCAGGCAATTCTCAACAAACCATCCATTCAGCTTAATGTGTGCGCCGCGATGGAAGGCAATGCAAAATACTGAGCATTTTCAACTGTTTCTTGAAGTTAGCCCAAATCTTTCCCTCCGACTATGTTGCGATTGGCACTTATAACGTTAATGGTATAATGTGAAGGTTGATAAATTGCTAATATTGCTGCAGTGGTTTGGAAGGCTATGGGAGAGAGCCGAAATCTTGGAGTAACATTGACGCCACTTCATGTTGCTGGCGATGTTTTTAATCGGCCTGTTCAGGGATACTATAACACATCTCTAAGGAAAGACTTGAACACGGGGCCCCTGGCTCAGAGTGAGGGACATTGCCACTGCATCGCAAGCGCCCTCACATGGTTTTATGTGCTCTTTGGAGTTCTTTAGCCGGTGCTAGGCCAGTATTTATTTCTTTGTGCATCTATTGTTGAGTATTACCGAGCCACTTGGATAGAGGTGTATAATAGACCCGTTTCATTTATGCTGACCTGGAATCAGGCCGTGTAACTATTTCAATATTAGATGATCAGGAGGTATCATAGTGAGCATTGAATGCTTACCCATTACGAATAACGGCTGCAGAAGATTGAACAGTCAAGCGGGGAAATGTACTAACTGCAGGTCAATCTCAACCGAGTGACTTTTTGTCCTCTGCGCTCTGATCTTGATTATTGCGTTACATTTAATGATGGCCGTTCATAATAAAAGATAGTCGGATGACAGAGAATGATTTCTCTTTTTTTTCATTAAATATCTTCAGTTGTGAATGAGTAATGACATTTTCACAATCTTCCAAATATTACAAAAGCATTTGATTAACATGGATCTGGGCACAGAAGGCTTCTTTCAAGACTGAGCAACCATCAAGAATTCATTAGGCGCTGAAGTAATTTGATCGCCGTTTGGAACAAACTTCATTTTGGATCCAAAGACTGAAAGCAGAGCCATTACTTTTGTATATTACAACAATCAAAATGAAATAAAGTGTTTTCCAACCCCAATTAATGACACCAATTCCACCTACAATGGATGTCCTGTCAGAAGCAGTGGGATTTTGCCCAGTCATTGAAGGGTAATAAGCAGAAATACTGAGCTAGATTGCAGCAGCAGCAAAATGTGGGGATAATTTTACAAATCTCTGCCAATGGAAACCCTGAATCCCTGCCAAGAGAAATCATAAATTCGGGCATTCTCTTTCTATTAGTTTTCATGGGCAGCACAACCCACGTTTCTAATTTGCTTTGCATGTACAGCACTGCCTATCAGCCTTGTAAATGCATATTACCTCCATATATCTGAGGTCATTATGTTGAAGATATATGGTGGTCTGATTAGAGTGTGCATTTTGTTCAGTTTGCTCACGAGTAACAAGTAAAACATCAAGTCTCTGGAAAAGGCACAAGGTGAATTCATAATAGATTTGAGTCATGAAGGAAAAATAGAAAACCCAGCGCTTTTGACTTGAAAGGTAAACAACATATGACCTTTCAGAGTTACAAAGTTGAACAAAGAAGGTTAATATGGAGCTAGATTTTATGGAGCTCCATTTTGTGGTAACACGCAGCTGCATGAGAAGGAAATACAGGTACCAACTGGTACATAGCAAGGTCAGGATTCATATCAAGAAGCACATCTTCATACTATAAGTGACTATTCCCTGAAATTATCCTTTGATAGAGTAGTAGAAACAAAAGTATACGTCATTCAGGAGACAATTAAATGTAATAATTTTCTATGGAATAGTTGGATGGGTAAAATGGCTCCCTTCATCTTAATTTAAATGTCATATATCCTGATGGATATAAGTTTCAATTTGCCTCAGTTAGTAGTCTTCACATTTTTTTAGTTGGATTGTTATGCAACCAAGCTGTTTTCTGTGTCCAAATCATAATTTAAATAGATATTTCAGCATTGTAGTTCAGAACTATTATTGGAGGAGTTTTCTTCAGAATAAGGCACTAACATACACTGTCTGCTGGCTCAGGTGGATGCAAAAGATGATTTGGTATTATTCATAATTTGGAGATGCTGGTGTTGGATTGGGGTGTGCAAAGTTAAAAATCACACAAGACCAGGTTACAGTCCAACAGATTCAGATGGATGAAGCAGCAGTACTCTGAAAGCTAGAATTTCCAATTAAACCCATTGGTCTATTACCTGGTTGTGTGATTTTTAACTTGGTATTATTCAAGAAAGAATACAAAATAATCTTGCCTCAAGCCAAGTAAATAAATAAAATGGCCATTCTTCCTAAAACTGTGAGGTCTCATTTTATACAAATTGTTCACACATCATTAATGATTCACATTCAAAATGACCCTGTTAGATGTGAAACACAGTGGAATGTTCAGAGAGGTGATACACAAATACTTCATTTTTTTACTGATCTTTGTGATTTCACTCTTATAAAGTTACTTATAATGTGGACCTGCTGTTCACGACCATTTCTCATGTCACTGCTGGTGCTTCCTCCATTGAAGTAATATTCAAATAAGAATTCAGATCAGCAATGAACTATGTAGCTCCATTTAAGTAAATGTCATTACAGCCTTCAAACTGCTTTCAGTTTCTCATGAGTCACATTTAATAGAGATAAGTCAGATACTTATGGATAGACAATGAATATGAACATGACACTATTCATTCAGAGTAAAATGCTTGAATATAAGTATCTATAAGATAGGTTATCCATTTTTTGTAAACAAAGTCTTGAAAACTAAAACTTCCTAAAATTACTTACTTATTGCAAACTAAACCGGTCCAATGAAGTTGGATCAATACCGAATGTAAACAATTGATAAACTTTACAGGATATAACAAAGTCTGCTTTAAAGTTGCACTTAATAGGCTTTCAAGGGTGATTCAATGCAAATAAACAGATCTCTTAAAAATGATAACAACCCCACAGAGGACCTCAAACAAAAACAAAGTAGTGCAGATGCTGGAAATTTGAAGCAAATGTAGAAAATCCAGGAGAAATTCATCAGGTCTAGCAACATTTGAGGAGGAGAACCATAGTTAATGGTTCAAAATCAATATGCCTGAAAAAGAATTCTGAAGAAGAGACAAATTGGACTCAAAATCTTAACTCCGTTTCTCTCTCCACAGATGCTGCCAGATATGGTAATTTTTCCAACACTTCCTGTATTTGATTCCCAGAGTACACTTGCCAAATTTGCAAATAATCAGATTTTAATATATAAACATATATTCCTAAACATAATATCTGAAAAAGTTATAATTTGTGTGGCAAATTAAGATAGTCTCAATTAAATGTGTTATTATATCATGTGTTCTCACACTCAAGCGCAAGTAGCAAATATTGTTTAAACTATGAGCGGAAATTCATTTTGTCATCACTTTAACAATTAAATAGATATGAAAATAAAATAGTTCAATTATGTTGCATCATCTGTATTGCTAAAATTAGCAAAGTTAGGAATTTGATTTGATTACCTTCCAATTTCATCCGGATTCAAGTGATCATATTGATCGTGACATATTAGATTAGATTAGATTGCTTACAGATTGCTTACAGTGTGGAAACAAGCCCTTCGGCCCAACAAGTCCACACCAACCCTCTGAAGAGCAACCACCCAGATGCATTGACATATTGATCGAAAGAAGACTTTCTATATTGGTTTGCCGTTCTACCACCATTTTCCTTCTGTTATGGTTACATTTTTGTGCATATGCAAGCTACGTATGTGAATAACTGAAAAGACGTGCATATTCAATACAAGCTGTGCAACCAACAAGATATCAGAAATAAACTTATTTGGAGGATACAGAGTTTGGAGAATGGTAGAGAAGATTTAAATGAGGTCAGTTGGTGCAAGAAAGGATTCCACTTCGAGGTTCACTGACCACTGAAGCTAAAATAAGCCTAAAGTTTGCAAACTGTCACCAACTTCTGAGTTCCAGACAGGTTTAAAGGACCAATTTATATTCATTCCTCTAAATCCATTTGCTCTTTCCCACTCTGAACCTGATTTTTTTTCAAATTGGGTAAAATTCTTGCTTCATGATATCTTGAGGACAGGAACTCTAGACCTCTGAAGAAAACAATTAATTGCTCAGGGATCTGAAGTTTGGGTTTAAAACCTAACTGTTGGAGATTTTTAACAGGACTACAAAAGCTCAATGCAGGAAGTCCAAAACAAAGAGTCACACTGAAAATGTGTTGCTGGTTAAAGCACAGCAGGTTAGGCAGCATCTCAGGAATAGGGAATTCGACGTTTCGAGCATAAGCCCACTCTCTAAGGATATGGGGTAAATAATTTAGGATTGAGATGAGGAGGAATTCCTTCACCCATAGAATGGTGGGCCTGTGAAATTTGCTACCACAGAAATCAGCTGAGAGCAAAATATTGTATGATTTCAAGAAGGAATTGGATTTTGCTCTTTGGCCTAAACGGATCAAAGAATATGCAGGGAAAGTACCGTGGCACAGTGATTCAGTGGTTAGCAATATTACCTCACAGTGCCAGGGACCTTGGTATGAGTTCCAGACTCGGGTGACTGACTGTATGGAGGTTTCACACTCTCCCTGGGTGGTCTAGATACCTCCTACAGTCCAAAGATGTGTAGTTAGGTGGATTGACCATGCTAAATTACTCATAGTGTCTCAGGATGTACAGATAGATTAACGTACATTATGGGAATAGGGTGAAATGCTCTTCAGAGGGTTGGTGCAGACTCAATGGGCCAAATTGCCCATCGTATCCAGGGATGTGCAGGCTAGGTGGATTAGTCATGGGAAACACAGGGTTACAGGGATAGAGTAGGGAGATGGATCTGGGTGGAATGCTCTTCAGAAGGTCAGTATGGACTCAATGGGCAAAATGCCCTGCTTCCACACTGCAGGGATTCTATGATTCTATGATATGGCCTCGATTTGTACTGTCAGTATTTTATGGGACTAAAAGCAGGAACAGGTTATTGAGTTGAATGTTCAGCCATGATCAAAATGAATGGCAGAGATGCCCACTATTTCCTATGTTTGTATTTGATTTTACGCTTTCAAATACAATCAGAAGCAGGGGCAAGTACTGGACTTCACATTTACACCTCAATTTTCTCAGATTCAGAGCAAAACTGGTATATGATTCTAACTTTAATTAACATCAGAACAGTGGATTAGACTGATAATGGTAGCAATTCACCAGATGCATCTCCGTGTCAAAGTCAGATTTTAAGTATCTTCAGGGCAGATCAATGCATATTTGGTTTTGGAAACAAGGTGTAAAATCAAAAATAATAGGCTGTTTCATTATCTGCATGGCTTTATTCTGTCTTGTAATATCCACTTCATTTTGTGTATGTGATGACCTGATTCACTGTAAAGTTCATACCAGAGATTCAGTGACCACAAATAGCAAATATTTCTTTTAATTTATGCTTAATAAAATCACTTTTTTGTGACATGTGAATGCCATATATCAGTGCCAGCAGATGTATCACTTGCGACTTCTGTTTTGAAACCTGAACTGCATTCATACCTATAACATGCAGGCAAGATTGAGTTTCAAACTTATTTTTTAGTGGCAGATTTAAGTTTCATTGCAATTTTTAATAATGAACATTTTACATTGGGAGTTTTGATCAGGTAGCACTTATTTCTGCTTTCATACTGTTACACAATTGTAAATTATTGCTAAAATACAAATAACATTGGATATGATTGAATGGAGAATGAACATTGCTACAGCTCAGCTGCAAGTTCCCAACAAAATGAACATTTGCAGCTGTAGTGGGGACTACTATGATGCAAATGAGACTAGTGTAAATAACAATAGTCTGATTCTCAACCCCAGTCATTTCCTGCTCTATGGAATACTGCACTGCATGCATTGGACTGGCAATCTGACTCTATCCATTGCATAGTGTAAGACACAGAAGTGAGGCTAAATGCAGTGAGGTTGCTATCAGTTTAGATCAACTTGATTTGAACTAATTATTTGTCGTTAATGGAGCTTAAGGAAGAACTCAGCTAATTTTATGTCAGTTGTAAAGATTACTTACCTTCCTGTCTGTCCTTCGTGCCAGTCTTGTTCCCTGTTGTGCTGTTGTAGAGGAAAATCATTTGTAATTATGTGCAATTTTGGCACTGGGAAAGTAACATCATGGCTCTTTTGTACAAAGAATTGTGGGTCCTGTGACAAACTCGACAGCTTCATGCTGTAGCCACAATTTTTTAAATGTCCTAATTGTTTACAGTACTGTGTGAGAGTGTCACAATATAAAATAGAAACTGAGGGTGTGCAGCACTGAAAACAATCACTAAGATATTGAATTTTCTGCTGCATCCGGACCCTGAAATTTAAGGGCATGTGTGGTTGTGTGCATTGAAGGGAGGAATGGAGAGAGTTGTTAAGGTGGTTGGCAGGAGAGGGTTAATTCCCAGCAGGGAACTGGCACCTGGCATGGCTGGTCACTCAGAACTCATTGTTAGAAGCCTGGTCCATTTTAACAACTGGGCCTTGTTAAAGCCCAGCAATCTGGGGTTGAGAGGCAGATCACCAAAATTAAAGCCTAGAATATATTGAATAGTTAAAGTATTGTGAAGGCTGTTTGTCCGGCATGTCCATGCTGGCTCTCACTTAGTGCAGTCACTCACTCCCAATTCCCTAACTTTTTTCTTTTCAGGAAATGATCCAATTCTCTTTTGAATGCCTCAGTTGACTATACTTTACTCACACCACACTCTCAAGTGGTGTTTTCCAGATTCAAATCACTCGCTGTGTGAAGAAGCGCTTCCTCAGGCTGGTGATGCTTCTTTTGCCAACAGCCTGAAATGAACATCTTGTAGTTCTCAATTCTTCCACCACTGAAGACACCTTCTTTTAGTCTACTCTACCTGTACAATTACTCAGCAACATTGGCCCATGTCTACCTCTGTTAAGTCTCCATGCAATCCAGACAGTGCGCATTGGAAAGCTATTCAAGTTAATCAGCGCTGACCTTGTTCTTCAAGTGTTTTTTTCCATCTGAAGTAGTTTGGAGGGACATTCATTCTAAGTGACTTCTGTACAGGGTCTCTGCTGCATCGTGGAACCTGACTGTGGTCACCAAATCTTGGCACCACTGCAGTCTGATGTTAGAAAGATGGAAAGGCACCGTCTAAAGGTACACAAGCACCCAAAAGTTTTAAAAACTCCTAAGACACAAAAGTTTCTTAATAATTAAAACCTCCTTGGCACAGGAGGAGGCAGAAAAGTAATGGCCACTACCAACCCTTCTCCTTCTAACTATATCAACAGTGGGGTTTCCACCATCACCCATCCATGTGGAGGTACCTCAGAAGAACAATCGGTTTTCATTTCCCCTCTGCTCATTGAAGCCTTGGCTTAAACATGGACAATAGAACAGAATCAAAGAGGTGAGAGAACAATGGCTGCTCTTGACATCAATGCAACAGTTGACCAAGAATGACATCAAGGAACCTGAGCAAAATTAAAATTAATGGAAATTAGAGGAGAACTCTGTACTGGTCAGTCATACCCAGCACAAAGGAAAACGTTTGTGCTTGTTGAATGCCAATCAAGACAGTCCTAAGACATTGCTGCAGGAGTCCTTTAGGGTACTGTCCCATCTTCACCTGCTTTATCAATGATCTTCCCTCCAAATATAAGGCCAGAAATAGGGATGTTCACTATGAATTACATAATATTCAATATCATTCACAACACCACAGATAATGAAGCAATCATGTTTATGTGCTGCATGACCTGATGAATATTCACTTGGGCTATAAATGGCAAGTGGCATTTATGCTTCTCAAGTGCCAGGCAATAGCCATGTCTGACAAGAGCTAACCTAATCATTCCATATGATGCAACCTTTGGTAACACCCCAAAATCAACATCCAGGAATGGAGTGAGGGGTTGATTACCATTGACCAGAAATTGAACTTGACTAGTCATTGAATACAGAGACTTATCACAGGTTGAAGACTGCACATTCTGAGGTGAGTAATTCACCTCCTGTCTTCTCAGGGCCTTTCTCTATCAACATTAATGTGCATCTATATGTCAGCAACTTGATGAAGTGCTTTCCAATTGCCTGGAAGGGTACAGTTCCAACAAGACTCAAGAAGTTCAACACAACCCAGGACAAAGCAGCCTATTTATTGGCAGCCCATCCACCAATGTAAGATTAGATTAGATTAGATTAGATTACTTACAGCATTCACTTCCTCCATCCCCAGTGCACAATGACAGCCATGTGTATCATCTACAATATGGATTGCAACAGCTCACAAAAGCTCCTTCAACTGTGCCTACCAAACCTTAACATCTACAAGCTAGAAGGAGAAAGATAGTAATTTCACAGGTTACACCATAATTTGTTCACTGCCATGAGATCAAAATCCTGCAAATCTCTTCCTAACAGCACTATGGGTGTACCCAAATGAGATGGATTACCGTGATTCAAGAGGGCAGCTCATTGCCATCTTTGCAATGACAGTTAGGATGGACAACAAAAAAAAATCAGCTTATTGCTTTTGACCTGTGACATGCCCCCCTTTAAACATAATGGAGCAGCTGCAAACTGGGAGTTGAATTCCTGATAGTGATCTGCTTTTAGGCAATATAGTGAAGGATATATTATTCTTACTAAAAATGCATGTGTAGAATTTCTGGATAGAACGTTTTGACACCTCTTCTACTAAAGTTATAGCAGACTATCAGAAGAATGCCCATTGAAATTCCTCTGACAAGTTGGCAACCTAGAACACTTAATTGGCATTTTTAAATATGTTAACAGATGCTACATTGGTAGATGATGAACATGAATGCATATATGACATTCGTATTTTCCATGTCTAAGCTGATAAACAAAAATGAAGTACACAGACCAATATAATATTGGCTTGTAGTTGGTGAGGTCCAGTTCATTTGAGTGAGCATTAAAAAGTTTTATTGAATGTGACTATATACAGTAGTTGGTAACAGAGCCTTATACAGAGCCGTACACTCAGCACTCCAGTTCCATGTGACCTTACGTTACTGTGGCATTTGCATTATTGCATTTGCTCAGTAGCTACACTAACAGTAAAGCTATAATTTCCTTTAATGTACATGAGGCAAAACCTAATATTAACTATTTGTTAAAAGGTTAAGCCAAAATGTTATTGTGATTTCAATAAGAAAATTTGACTGAAGGAAATAATGCTCAATTTGTTTTGTCGCTGGACAAATTGAAAATTATGAACGTGAAATTCTGAAGTGTACTTGAATTATAGGTTTTATGTGAGTCTGAAATGGTTCTGATCATGGACGTCAAAAAATGAAAAATATCAATGAGATTTTTGCTTGCACTACCTCCCTTCCCCATGACCACCCTCCCCCCTCCACCCTCACCAAAGTAATTCCAAAAAAAGCAAAGTGAGACTCTCTCAATAAAGAAGTTGCAGTCTGTTTTGCTTTAGTGTATGATGCAACCTTGATTTCAATTTAAGGCTGGTATGTATGTTGTGTGAATAATAGGACTGCAGAGTAAATATTCTTCACACAGACACCATAGCAGTGGTGTGAATACATCCCTAGGTTGATGTTCGAACCAAATGATGTACTATTACATTATTATGTAGACAAAGTCATTTCAGCATGATATCATTACTGTCTCTTAATACCCCTGCAATTCCTACCATTCTTTCCTTCTTATGGGACAACCTCATGTGCCAACTTAACACTCTTATGGAATACTATTTCCAAAATGGCACCAGTGCCATTTCATGACAATGAGGAAATGAACAGTCTTTCTAGCATCATAGCTGGAGATTGTAGCATTTTGTTGATGTCACCGGACTAATAATCTAAAACTCCAGACTAACATTTTGGGCATCTAGGTTTGAATCTCATTATAGCACATCGTGAAATCTAAATTCAGTTATAATCTGGATTAAAAAGATAATCCAACAGCAATAAAGTAAACACTGTTGATTGTTTTAAAAACCCATCTGGGTCACTAATGTCCTTTAGGGATGGAAATCCGTCATCGTTACCTGGACTGTCCTACATGTAATTTCAGACCCACATCAATATGGTTGACTCTTAACTGCCTTCTGGGAATAATATCAAATAAATGATGATCTTGGCCAGCCATGGTGACAGCCTGTGAAAGAATAAAAAATAATCCAAAACCAAGAACAAAGGACAACATGACATGCTATTGGAAAAAGGCCTTTAGTAGAGTGATATGCTCTTGTCGGATGTGGGAGTTTCAGGAGAGTTAAGGGTTACTGAGGATTATATCTGCAATAAATGTCATTGGTTGTGAATCCTGTCAGATCAAATGGATTGATTGGAGCAACAGTTAGAAGCAATGAGGTATTTGCAAGAGCTAGGGGGTGTGATGGTTGACTGTTATAGGAAGGGAGAAAAGCTGCAGATACAGTCAGGTAGATGGGTTGACTCCAAGAAAGGTAGAGAGGTAGATGGGTAGTACAGGAGTCTTCTGAGGCTATCGCATTTCAAACAGGTATGCTATTTTGGAAAATGTAGGGGGTGATGAACTTTCAGGGGAATGCAACACAAACAGTCAAGTTTCTGGTATCAAGACAGGCTATAATGTACTGAGGAGTACATTGAGTTCCAAGTGATCAATTGTGTTAGGGGACTCTCTAGTCAGGGGGACAGACAGATATTTCTGCAACCAGCAGCAAAAAATCAGAATGGTGTGTTGCCTTCCTGGTGCCACTTTCAAGGGCGTCTCAGAGAGGGTATAGAATGTTCTCAAAGGGGAGAGGGACCAGCAGGAGATCATTGTACACGTTGGTACCAATATATTAGGAAGGGAAAAGGATGGTATTCCGAAGGGTGAATACAGAAAGTTAGGCAGGAATGCAAAAAAGACTTCCTCGATGGTAATAATTTCTAGATTACTACCGGTGCTATAAGCTAGTGAGGGGGAAATGGGAGGAGAGAGCAGATGAATGCATGGCTGAGGAGCTGGTGTATGGGAAAAGGATTCACATTTTTGGATCATTGCAATCTCTTCTGGGGAAGAAGTGACCTGCACAACAAGGACAGATTGAACCTGAATTGGATGGGGACTAATATACTGGCAGGTAGATTTACTAGAGCTGCTCAGGAGGATTTAAACTATTAAGGTGGGGGTGGATCCCAAGGAGATAGTGAGGAAAAAGACCAATCTGAGACTGGTACAGTTGAGAAAAGAAGTGAGTCAAACAGGCAGGGCAGGCAGGGACAAAGCAGAGAACAATGTAAGACTGATAAATTAAACTGCATTTATTTCAATGCAAGGGGCCTAACAGGGAAGGCAGAGGAACTCAGGGCATGGTTCGGAACATGGGATTGGAATATCATAACGATTACAGAAACATGGCTCAGGGATGGGCAGGACTGGCAGCTTAATGTTCCTGGATACAAATGCTACAGGAAGGATAGAAAGGGAGACAAGAGAGAAGGGAAAGTGGTGTTTTTGATAAGGGATAGCATTACAGCTGTACTGAGGGAGGATATTTCTGGAAATATATCCAGGGAAGTTATTTGGGTGAAACTGAGAAATAGGAAAGGGATGATCACCATAATGGGATTGTATTATAGACCCCCCAACAGTCAGCAGGAAATTGGGAAACAAATTTGTTAGGAGATTTCAGTTATCTGTAAGAATAATAGCGTGGTTACGGTAGGGGATTTTAATTTTCCAAACATAAACTGGGACTGCCATAGTGCTGTTCCGGCACAGTTGCTCAGTGGTTAGCACTGCTACCTCACAGCACCAGGGACCCGGGTTCGATTCCTGCCTCAGGCGATTGTCTGTGTGGAGTTTGCACATTCTCCCTGTGGCTGTGTGGGTTTCCTCCAGGTGCTCCGGTTTCCTCTCACCTCCCAAAGATGTGCAGATCAGGTGAATTGGCCTTGCTAAATTGCCCATAGTGTTAGGTGCATTAGTCAGAGGTAAGTGGGTTTGGGTGGTTTACTCTTCAGAGGATCAGTGTGGACTTGTTGAGCCAAATGGCCTGTTTCCATACTGTAGGGAATCTATGCTAATAAAAGCTGTACAGTGGCTCAGTGGTTAGCACAGTTGCCTCACAGCACCAGGGACCTGAGTTTGATTCCAGCCTTGGGAGACTGTGTAGCGTTTGCACATTTTCCCTGTGTCTGCGTGGGTTTCCTCCCACAATCCAAAAGATGTGCAGGTCAGGTGATGTGGCTATGCTAAATTGCCCATAGTGTTAGGTGCATTAGTCAAGGGTAAATGTAGGGAAATGGGTCTGGATGGGTTAGTCTTCTAACCGACTAGAGAAGGTGCAAAACATGACCTACTCTGGGGAAATAAAGCAGGTCAGGTGACTGAGGTGTCAGTGGGGGAGCACTTTGGGACCAGTGACCATAATTCTATTAGTTTTCAAATAGTGATGGAAAAGGATAGACCAGATCTAACAGTTGAAGTTCTAAATTGGAGGAATGCTAATTTTGATGGCATTAGGCAAGAACTTTCAAAAGCTGATTGGGTGCAGATGTTTGCAGGTAAAGAGACGGCTGGAAAATGGGAAGCCTTCAGAAATGAGATAACCAGAGTCCAGAGACAGTATATTCTATTAGGATGAAAGGAAAGGCTGGTAAGTGTATGGAATGATGGATGACAAGAGAAATTGAGAGTTTGATTAAGAAAAAGAAGAAAGCATATGTCAGGTATAGACAGGAGAGATCGAGTGAATTCTTAGAAGAGTATAAAGGTAATAGGTTTAACTTTAAAGGGAAATCAGGAGGGAAAGAAGGGGACATGTGATAGCTTTGGCAAATGGGGTTAAGGAAAATCCAAAGGGCTTTTACAAATACATTAAGGACAAAAAGGTAGCTAGGGAGAGAATAGGGTCCTTTAAAGATCTGCAAGGTGGCCTTTGTGTGGAGCCGCAGGAACTGGGGGAGATACTAAATGAGTATTTTGCATCAGTGTTTGCTGTGGAGAAGAACATGAAAGATATAGAATGTGGGAAAATGACATCTTGAAAAATGTCCATATTTCAGAGGAGAAAGTGCTGGATGTTATGAAAAGCATAAACATGGATAAAATCCCCATAGGACCTGATCAGGTGTGCCCTAGAATGCTGTGGAAAGCTAGAAAAGTGATTGCTGAGCCCCTTGCTGAGATATTTCTATCATCAATAGTCACAGGTGAGGTGCCAGAGTTTGGTTAATATGGTACCATTATTTAAGAAAGGTGGTAAGGGCAAGACAGGGAACAATAGACCAGTGAGCCTGATGTTGGTGGTGGGCAATTGTTGGAAGGAATCCTGAGGGATAGGATTTAAACATATTTGGAAAAGCAAGGACTGATTAGGGATAGTCAACATGGCTTTGTTCATGGGAAATCATGTCTCACAAACTTGATGGAGTTTTTTGAAAAAGTAACAAAGAGGAGTGATGAGCGAGTTTTGAGAAGATTTGTAGCTCAAGTTGAGGTTCTGGATGTAGGTTTGCTCACTGAGCTGTAAGGTTCATGTTCAGACATTTCATCACCATACTAGGTAACATCTTCAGTGAGCCTCCAGATAAAGCATTGCTGATGATTCCTTGCTCTCTATTTATATGTTTGGGTTTCTTTGGTTTGGTGATGTCATTTCCTGTTCTTTTTCTCAGGGATTGGAAAATTGGGTCTAACTCAATGTATTTGTTAATAGAGTTCCAGTTGGAATGCCATCTTTCTAGGAATTCTCATGCATGTCTCAGTTTGGCTTGTCCTAGGATGGACAGAGCAGAGGAGAGGAAAATCACCTATATAGTGTTTTCAAAAAGAACGAGTACCCAATGAACACAGTCCGCAGATTTCTCAGCAACCAACCCAAACAAGCATACAAAACAGAAACCCTAGCCATTCTCCCCTACATCAAAGGCATCTCAAAAATGACTGCCAGACTACACAGACTCTTTGGCATCATGGTAGCCCACAAACCCACCAACACATTAAAACAGCAGCTAATTAACTTGAAAGACCTTATACAGACAGCAAGCAAAACTAATGTCATTTACAAAATGCCATGCAAAGACTGTAACAAACAATATGTTGGACAAACAGGCAGAAAACTAACCACCAGGATACAAGAACATCAACTAGTCACAAAAAGACGTGACCCTCTCTCACTAGTATCCTTACATACAGATGAGGAAGGACACCACTTGGACTGGAACATCCAGCTTAGGACAAGCCAAACAGAGACACGCATTAAAATTCCTAGAAGCATGGCATCCCAACGGGAACTCTATCCACAAACACGTTGAGTTGCTGAGCGGAAAGACCTTGAAGAACAGGCTCATAACTCCTTGAAAGTAGAGTCGCAGGTGCATAGGATCGTGAAGAAGGTGTTTGGTATACTTTCCTTTATTGGTCAGAACATTGAGTACAGGTGTTGGGCGGACATGTTGCGGGTGTACAGGATGTTGATTCGGTCACTTTTGGAATTTTGCATGTAATTCTGGTCTCCTTCCTATCGGAAAGATGTTGTGAAACTTGAAAGGGTTCAGAAAAGATTTACAAGGATATAGCCAGGGTTGGAGGATTTGAGCTCTTGTGAGAGTTGAATAAGCTGGGGCTTTTTTCCCTGGAGAGTTGAAGGCTGAGGGGTGACTTCATAGAGGTTTACAAAATCATGTGGGGCATGGATAGGATAAATAGACAAAGTCTTCTCCCTGGGCTGGGAGAGTCCAGAACTAGAGGGCATAGGTTTAGGGTGAGAGGGGAAATATATAAAAGGGACCTAAGAGGTAACTTTTTCACGCAGAAGGTGGTATGTGTATGGAATGAGCTGCCTGAGGAAGTGGTGGAGACTGGTACAACTGCAACTTTTCAAAGGCATCTGGATGGGTAAATGAATAGGAAGGTTTGGAGGGATATGGGCCGAGTGTTGGCATGTAGGACTAGATTTGGTTGGGATATCTGGTCAGCATGGACGAGTTGGACAGAAGGGTCTGTTTCCGTGCTGTACATCTCTATGACTCTATGACTCTACTACCTGTAGCTTAGATACTTTCAAAAGGAAACTCGATTCATACATGAGAAAGAAAATCAAAAGATATGCTGAAAGACTGAGATGAAGTAAATGGAATGGAATGGAAGCATAAATTGTGACACAGACTACTCAGACCACAAAACCGGTTTCTGTTTTCCTATATTTCATGTAAAACAAATAATGCAAAAGCTGGAATCTGAAATTGAAATCATGGTGATGATCATAGTGCAAGCAAGTATGATGGCAACTCTCAGGAGTTGATTTGAACTGCAGAATATAAAAGGACACATTAAAAGGACAGTGGATCGATCATGCTAGTGGTGGGGGCAGAGGAAAGGATATTGCTGAACAAAAGAATTGTGTATATATTGTATAAGGAAGTCTAAAATGTGCATCAACTCTACCTTATTTCACTAATGACTCCTTAAATCGCCTGCTCTAGTCCTTATAGACTCTAAATGAAATACTCTGCCCAGCTGATGGGAGAGACAAGGCAGTCACAATAAGAAAGGGTGGTAAGAGATTACTCAGGAAACCAGCTGAAGGCGTGTGGTGTCTCATTCCTAAATCTACTGCTAGAAGTACTAATAACTTAAGAAGGATAGGAAATTTGAGAGGAGTGTCAAATTTAACCATGTATTATGTTGCCTAATACCCAATTCATCCATTCATTCTGCCTTCACAAGACTCTTCAGCGCATCCATCCTCACAGCAACTTCCTTTTGTGGTACTCTCACCATCCCGATTTGGAAATTAAATCCCATTCTTTCACTTCGCTGGGTCAAAATTCTGAAATTCCTTCCCTCAATACACAACAGGCCAACACACAACAGGTAGACATGAGTGGTTCAAGAAGGCAGCTCACCACCACCTTCTCAAGGGCAACTAGGGACAGGCAATAAATGCTGACCAGCCAGCAACACCCACACCTCATCAATGAATACTTTTTTTAAAAAAGTCTATCTGTTCCGATTTATGCATTTCCTCACGTCCTCATCTGTCTATTCACCACTTAAACTCATCTTTATGAAATGTTATCCCTCTTCCTTATGGCCAATCTGAACAAATAGTCTCCACCTATATGTTCAAAACCTCCCAAGAGTAATTCACAAATCTTGTCTTGATTTTCCTGCAGGAGAAGAGATTACAGAACATCAAGGAGAGACAGTGTTGATCTTCCAGCAATCTCAATATTAATGTCTACAAGGAAAGATGCATTGATGACAAGGGTCTTGGCCTGCCTGTTCATTGGTGCTGGGCAGCTCAATGCCTCTCAGTTAACTGGTGATGAATTAAATACCTCTACGGCACATTGCTTACAATAGTCATGTTGGCTTTATTTCAACAGTGAAATATGATCATGTGTAGAATCTTCACTTAAAATATTTTCACCTTGATAGTTAGAAACACAATCTTTATTCTTGTCTTGGTCTTCTAACATTTGGGCACAAAGTGATACAGGAGGGTGGTGATAATTCCTCAGAAGAGACTACTGAGTCTGAGGATGCACCATTCACAGGACTCGCATGGCAGCTGGATACTCACTGTTCAGTGACACTGGTAAAGAGGACAGGGCTTATGCCCGAAACATTGATCTTTCTGCTCCTCAGATGCTGCCTGACCTGCTGTGCTTTTCCAGTGCCACACTTTTCAACTCTGATCTCCAGCATCTGCAGTTCTCACTTTCTCCTGGTAAACCAGACAGTCAAGTTTCCATCTGGTGTATCCTGCATCACAAAAGCAGATGTTATAGACAGTGAAAGCAGTGAAGAGTCCACGTTGGAGAATGTGGTATGCTCTTAGCCCTGCTCAGTTGGATGCTGAAACTAGAACTTAGAAGAATAGAAACTAGTAATATGAATAGCCCATTCAGCCCTTCACGTCTGCTCTGCTTTTCATGATGATCATGGCTAATCAACCAACTCAGTACCCATTTGAATTTCCTGGAGAGTCAGAGGCTGAGGGGTGACCTTATAGAGGTTTATAAAATCATGCGGGGCATGGATAAGGTAAATAAGCAAGGTCTTTTCACTGGGGTGTGGAATCCAAAACTAGAGGGCTTAGGTTTAGGGTGAGAGGTGAAAAATTTAAAAGGGACCTAAGGGGCAACGTTTTTGCAAGAGGATGATGTGTGCATGGAATGAGCTGCCAGTGGAGGCTGGTACAATTATAACATTTAAAAGGATTCTGGAAGGGCTTAGAGGGATATGGGCCTGGCAAATGGATCTAGATTGGGTTGGAATATCTGGTCGGCATGGACGAGTTGGACCGAAGGGTTTGTTTCTGTGCTGCATATCTCTATGACTCTATGTTTTGATTTCTTTAATTCTAAGAACAACATCTATCACCTTGTTGAAAACATTCAATGTTTTGGCTACAACTGCCCACTTTGGCAGAATATTCCAACTGACTGCTCTCTGGTGAATTTCTCCTCACCACATTTTTAAGTAGTTATTCCATACTGTCAGACTGGTTCTGTACTCCCTAATCTTTGGAAACAGCTTTCATTTATATGCACCATCTAGTCCTGTTAGAATTTTATAGGTGTCTATGAGATTTCCTCTCATTCTTCTAAACTCAGGTGAGTATAGTACTAACATATACAGTCTCTTTTCATATGTCAGTCTGCCATCCCAGGAATCAGTCTGGTAAACTCTTGTTGTACTCCCTCCATAGCCAGAACGTCCTTCCTCAGATTAGGAAAATAAAACTGAACAAGGTATTCAAGGTATGGTCTCACCAAAGTCTTGTACAATTGCAGCAAAACACCCCCTGTTGCTGTAGTCAAATACTTTTCCTATGAAAGCCAACATGCCATTTTCCTTCTTCGCTGCCTGCTGAACCTGCAAGCTTACTTTCAGTGGCTGGTGGACAATGACCCCAGGTCTCACAGCACTTCCTCATTTCCCAAGATATCACCATTCAGAAAATAATATGCCTTCCCATTTTTGCTACCAAAGTTGATAACCTCACAATAATCCATACTATACTTCACCTTCCAAGCATTTGTCTACTCACTCAACTTGGCCCAATCATATTCAGGCATCTCTACATCCTTGTCAGAGTTCAACCTTCCACCCAGCCTTGCATCACCTGCAAACTTGAGATTTTATATTTAATTCTCACATCTAAATCATTAAAGTATATTGTGAATAGCTGGGATCCAAGCATTGATCCCTGCAGCACCCCACTAGTTACATTGCCACTTGGAAAATGTTGTGCCTACTCTATGTTTCCTGTCTGCGAATGAGCTCTCATACCAGGACAGTACCCCCAATCCCATGCGCTCAAATTTTACACGCTAATTCCTTTTGTGGGACCTTATTGAATTCTTTCTGAAAGTCCAACTAAACCACATCCACATGCTCACACTTAACAACTCTACTAGTTTACATTCTCAAAGAATTTCATCGGATTTGTCAAATGTGATTTCCCTTTCGTAAATCCGTGCTGACTCTGCCCAATCCTGTACTGTTTTCCAAGTGCTGTGCTATTAAATCTTTTATAATGAGCTCCTTCATTTTTCCTGTTACCAATGGTAATTAAGACAGCCGAGGACCAATACTGACCTAAACTAGAGACCCAGACAGACCCCCGGCAATTATGGCAAGGACTGAATGACATCACAGGTTCTAAAAAGAGACAGTGCAAGATAGCAGATAGACAGTCTCAACACCTATGCTCGCTTTGAGCAGAATTTTGGCAGAGAGGTAACACGTATTCTGACAACTCTTGACAAATCTAACGCAACAGTCACTGCATCAGAGGTCAGATCAGTTTTCTTTTGCGTGAATCCAAGGAAAGCGATGGGACCAGACGGAGTACCAGGCCGTGTACTCGGAGCATGCACAGATCAACTGGCAGAGGTCTTCTCGGACATCTTCAACCTCACCCTGCAGCAGGCCACTGTCCCTGCCTGTGTTAAGAGGGCCAACATCATCCCTGTGCATAAGAAGGCTCATGCAGCATGTCTCAATGACTACCGCCCAGTGGCCCTAACTTCAGTGGTCATGAAGTGCTTTGAAAGGCTGGTCAACTCCAGCCTCCCCAATAATTTTGACCCAGTCCAATTTGCCTACCAGAACAACAGATTCATGTCAGATGCCATATCACTTGCACTGCACTCCTCTCTAGAAATCTTGACACCAAGAACAGCTACATAAGAATCCTACTCATTGACTACAATTCATCCTTCAACACTGTTATCCCCTTGAGACTGATTATTAAACTTAGGGAGCTCAGACTAAGCCCCACTCTCTGCAACTGGATCCTCAGTTTCCTGACCCGCAGACAACAATCAGTGAAGATTGGGGACAATATTTCATCCTTACCAACATTCAACACTGGAGCCCCCAGGGTTGCGTACTCAGCCCCCTACTGTACTCACTGTATACCTATGACTGCATTGCCAAATACCAGACTAATGCCATTTACAAGTTCACTGATGACACCACCATAGTTGGTTGAATTTCAGATGGCGATGAAACAGACTACAGACGGGAGGTGGAAGACCTGGAAAAATGGTGCACTGAGAACAAGCTAGCTCTCAATATATTCCCCCCAAGCTTACTCATACACTCTACTTCCATCACTTAATCAATCTCTTTGTCCTCCTTTCCCAGCAAGACCAAGAAACTCATCATTGACTTTCGGCAAGATGTTACTCATGCCCTCCTACACATTGACAGCACAGAATTGGAACAAGTAGAGAGTGCCAAGCTCCTGGGGATAGTCATCCACAACAAGCTTTCTTGGACTCTTCATGTGGATGGACTGGTTACAAAGGCCCAACAATGTCTCTTCTTCCTCAGGCGACTGAGAAAATTTGGCATGATGGTGAATACCCTTGCCAACTTGTATAGGTGAGCCATCGAGAGCATTCTGTCTGGCTGTATCACTACCTGGTATGGCAATTCTACCATTCAAAATCAGAGACAATTACAGAGAGTGGTGAACTTAGCCTGGACAATCACAAAGGCCAACTTCCCATTTATAGAATCCATCTACCAGGCCCGCTGGTAGAAAGACTGCCAGCATTTTCAAAGATCCACCCCACCATAGCAATGCTTTTCTACAACCTCTACCATCAGGGACCAGCTGGTTTTGAAACAGTTTCTACCCTACTGTTGTTAGAATACTGAATGGACTCTCAAACTCTTAACATTTGCCTGTGTCTGTATTCTTGTTTTTGCCGCTGTTTACCTATTATTTACTTATCTATGCTACTTAATTCTGTGATCTGCCTGTATTGCTCGCAAGACAAAGCTTTTCACTGTGCATCTGTACACATGACAATAAATTCAAATCAATACAGCACAATTCTATAATTCCCTCAAATCCATGTTTTCACTCAAACCTATTTTTATTTAAATAGTGGGGTGACATTAGCTGTCCTCCAATCCACAGGAACTGTTCCAGAGGCAATAGAATCTTGAAAGATAACTGCCAATGCTTCCTCTATTTCTAAGATCTCTTCCTTACTAACTCTGGGATGTAGATTATCAGCCTCTGGGGATTTATTGGCCTTTAATCGCATCAATTTCCCCAACATCATTTCCCTATTATTAATAATTTCCTTTTGCTCCTTCCTCTCACTAGATTGTGTTCCCCTACATTTGTGGGACATTACTTATATCCTTTAATGTAAAGAATGAACCAAAGTATGCATTTAATTGGTCTGCCATCTCTTTGTTCCCATTACAGCGTCCCTAGTTTTGATTGTAATAAACCTATACTTACACTCACTTATGTTTTCCTCCTCAAGTACCATCAAAGCTTTTACGCTCAGTCAATATATTCCCCCCAAGCTTACTCACACACTCTACTTCCATCACTTAATCAATCTCTTTGTCCTCCTTTGCTGAAATCTAAACTGCTCCCAATCCTCAGGTCTTCTGCTTATTTTGACCACTTTGTATATCTCGTCTTTGTTTCCCTAATTTCCCTTATTATCCACCTTTCTCATTTTATTTTTATGCCAGACAGGAATGAACAATTATTTCAGTTCCTCAAGGCAGTCTACAACTGCTTGCCACGAGCGGCACGGTGGCTCAGTGGTTAGCACTGTTGCCTCACAGCACTAGGCTCCCAGGTTTGATTCCAGCCTTGAGTGGCTGTCTGTGGAGTTTACACATTCTCCCCGTGTCTGTGTGTGGGTTTCCTCCCACAGTCCAAAGATGTGCAGGTCAAGTGAATTGGCCATGCTATATTGCCAATAGTGTTAGGTACATTAGTCAATGGGACTGGGTTGGTTACTCTTGTTGGGCTGAAGGGCCTGTTTCCACACTGTAGGGAATCTAAATTTATCCACCATCATCCCTTTAAGTAACATTCCCCAATTTATCATAGCCAGTTCATACCTCATACCATCATAAATTCCTTTATTTAGACTCAGGACTTTAACCTCAGAATCAACTATATCACTCTTCATCTTAATGAGGATGTCCATCACATTATGGTCACTCTTATGCAAGGATCGTGCACTGCTAGATTGCCAATTATTCCTTTAGCATTATGTAATATCCAATGTAAGTTTGCTTCTTCTACAGTTGGTTCCTCAAGATATTGACTCAAAAAAACTATCTCAAACATTCTCCAAGAATTTCTCCTCTAAGCCATTGTTACTAATTTGTGTTTCTAATCTATATTCAGAATATAGTCACTCATAATTACAGTTTACTTAAAATTTGGAGGACACTGATGATGAGGATACTTCTAGGACAGTTATACTGTATAAGAATGCAGAGAGATTAGAGGGATCCATTTGAAGCAAAAGTTGCAAAATATTGCAAGTCTTTGCAATGACAACTATCCCCATGAAGTTGGAGGGTAAGGGTGGATTCCCTGTTTGGAGTATAAAATGCATAGGTTCAGTGAAATAACACTGATTGTTGTTAATGGCTTCCACACTCTGAATGTCACTATAAGTAAGAATGATAAAACTTTAGGCTTGTACATCCAATGCCTCACTGACAGTAGCAGAGTTTTACCCAAGCTGTTTGTTAGCAAGAAGGTGTGTGGAAATCAAGAGAGTCATGATGGTGAAAGTGAACACAGAAGTTCACTGTGCTTCCAGAGAACAGAGTCTGGCTGCATCCAATTGGACTTCAAATCCTAATCCACCACCAACACATCTTTCCCTCATTTCCCTCCTGTCTGCGTTGTCGAGTCTTTCCCTTCGGGATACCCTACTCCATTCCTCGATCACCAATACCAACTTGCCCCCCTTCCTACAGCACCTTCCCACATAGACACAGAAGGTGCACACATTCCCCCTCACCTCCTCTCTGCTCACCATCCAAGGGTCTGAAGTTTTTTCCAGGTGAAGCGGCATTTCACCTGTACCTCCTCCAAACTTGTGTATTGTACTTGCTGCACACAATGTGGTCTACTCAATACTGGAGGAACCAAACAGAGACTGGGGGAACTTATTGCAGAACACTGGTCGGTGTGCAAGCATGATCCTGACCTTCCCATAGCCAGTCATTTTAACACAGCATCCTGCTCACATGCCCACTGTCTGTCCTCAGCATGCTGCAAGGCTCCAGTGAATCACAGTGCAAACTAGAGGAACAACATCTCATCTTCAGACCAGCCACTCTACAGCCTTCTGGACTTAATATTGAGTTCAACACCTTCAAATTGTGAACTCACTTCTATTCCTTCACTTTCGTTTGGCTTTATTTGTTCCATTCTCTGTCACAATGTTCTCTCTCCCCTCCCCCCACCCCAATGGAGCAGCCTGTTCTTTCCAATCTGACAGTTAGACACACCATTGTTCTGCCATTTTCATGTTGAGATCACTTAATCTGCACTACCAACATCCTTTCGCACCCCTCAGAACCCCACCCCTCCCCCTACTATTGCCTAAATGCTGCTGTCCACACATCACTTCAGCTCTGACGAAGAGTCATCTGGACTTGAAACACTAGTTTGCTCTCTCTTCATGGATGCTGCCCGACCTGCTGTGATCTCCAGCATTTTTTGTTTTCAGTAAAGATTCCAGTGTCTGTAGTAATTTGCTCTTCCAAGGAAATTGAGGACTGAGGCAACATTGATTTTGTTGACAAAGCATAGTCCAATGGGCATCAGGTCTTCTTATGGCAGGCTCTGGATCAGTGGTGCTGGACGAGCACAGCAGTTCAGGCAGCATCCACGGTGCAGCGAAATTGACGTTTCGGGCAAAAGCCCTTCATCAGGAATAAAGGCAGAGAGCCTGAAGGGTGGAGAGATAAGCTAGAGGAGGGTGGGGGTGGGGAGAAAGTAGCACAGAGTACAATGGGTGAGTGGGGGAGGGGATGAAGGTGATAGGTCAGAGAGGAGAGGGTGGAGTGGATAGGTGGAAAAGGAGATAGGCAGGTAGGACAAGTCTGGACAAGTCATGGGGACAGTGCTGAGCTGGAAGTTTGGAACTAGGGTGAGGTGGGGGAAGGGGAAATGAGGAAACTGTTGAAGTCCAATTGATGCCCTGGGGTTGAAGTGTGCCGAGGCGGAAGATGAGGCATTCTTCCTCCAGGCGTCTGGTGGTGAGGGAGCGGCGGTGAAGGAGGTCCAGGATCTCCATGTCCTCAGCAGTGTGGGAGGGGAGTTGAAATGTTGGGCCACGGGGCGGTGTGGTTGATTGGTGCGGGTGCCCTGGAGATGTTCCCTAAAGCGCTCTGCTAGGAGGCGCCCAGTCTCCCCAATGTAGAGGAGACCGCATCTGGAGCAACGGATACAATAAATGATATTAGTGGATGTGGAAGGCTCCTTTAAGGCCTTGGATAGAGGTGAGGGAGGAGGTGTGGGCGCAGGTTTTACAGTTCCTGTGGTGGCAGGGGTAAGTGCCAGGATGGGAGGGTGGGTTGTAGGGGGGTGTGGAGTCTGCCAACAGCTGACATAAAAACCTGAGCCTCCTGAAACACTAACGTCAGGTATGTTCAGCAAATTGATTGACTGACGGTATGCCCATGTATTTCAGATATTGCATCCTATGAATTGTGTTTCTCTGTACATTCTTTCTCTGCTGTCGAACAAAAATTTCTCGAGGAGGGGGCTGCTACTCCATTTGCTGGTTGTAATGATACAGAAGTAGTGCAGACATGATAAAATGAATTTCTTTAATATGTCCAAGTGAACTTTTAAGAGTTTGCCCCAGTAGCAGATAGATCGATTATAATTTTCTTATTGCTACTGTTGATCACCTTAGTTTTCATCAGAGCTCCAAACTAAACCAGAAAAATTTAGCACTCATTTATCTCTGATATAACATACATGTGAAATGGAAATCAGATTTACGTACCTCTAAAATAGTCAAAATGACCCATAAAGCAATGGAAACATACTATCAGACTGAGTATTGTTGGCAAAAGACTTTGTGTAATTAGGTAGGGAATCAGCATTGAGGTTTCAGAATGGATATTTTATGCTGTCAGTTCTTCAACCTTCTCCCAATGCTGCAGTGTTCTTGTTTTCACTGCTGTTTTCTGGGAAGCCTAGGAAACCATTGGTTAAACTGGAAAAACACCTCTTAAAAAGCTCTTATGGCCTTTGAGTATATTCAAACCAGCAACCCACTTCCTCAAAGTGGTGTTCTCACACACAGCTTATCATGCTGCAATTAAATGTGGAAGTCAACAATATAAAGCTGGCTTCCCAAAGCATTGTCAATTTAATCACTTACCCACTCCCAAATCCACTCACTCTGGAAAGTTAAAACTGCCCCAAAAGTTTATCATCGGTAAACTCACATTTCATCAATTTGAAATTTTGGAGAGATTTTCAATAATGGGGGTGTGAGTCAGGTCAACGTAAATATTTTTAAAAATTTAAAACTCAGCTCAACAAATCTCAAACTTGTCTACTTCCAGTTTCAATGGAGGCAAGATAATTGAGTGACCAATTTGCTCTTCATGAGGCAGTGAGGTCTGTAACAATTGTATGCTTTCATTGTAACAAATCTTTTATTTTTGATTAATAAGGCCTTTAAACCCAGGAGGTAAAAGGAAGTATGTAAGACTGGATCAAATCCCCTTGATAACATTTTTTTGGGGCTGTTCCCATCAGCTCAAATAAAATTACCTACCAATTTTTATAATCCCCATTTATGGGCAACCATGTTATATCCCCCACTGACCAATATTTCAGCATTACCCCATCACCACCTCTCTCCTCACCAGGCAGTGTCTCACTCATCCCAACCGTCATTATAACCCAGTTGCTCCCACTCACCTTTCTCCCGCTAATGACAACCATCATCCTGCTCCAATCACAGTTAACCCCACACTCGCTTCCCAAACATGAAACACTTCATTTCCTAAACAGGATTTCCTCACACCTCCCCACTTACTTTCTGTTTGGATGCATCCTCCTGCTGTAGGATCATCCACCTGATAGGCAACCAGACTGTCAGTCAGGTTTACTGTCAGGTCGGAAATAAAAAATAAAATTAAGAGACGTGTTCCATTTTTATTCCACACCAATAACGTCACCACCTCATTGTCCTTTAATAATTGAGCCATTAACTCTGTCTCTCTCTCCACAGATGCTACCTGAACTGTTGAGTGTTTCCAAAATTTTCTGTTTCTCTATCCTACTACCATCTAATTTGCACAATTGCATCTCCACTGTAATTATTCATAACACACTTGACAAGCATGCCAGAAGCATTATAAATAAACAGAATAAGTTCATAGTAATAGTAAATTGGGATGGATTAGATAAAGTGAGAAATGTTGAATTGTGACTAAAGGAAGATGATAGAGTTGATTTTAACAGAGACCAGAATCTATGAGTGGGGAGGGGGGTGGGGGGGGGGGGATGGTTGGTGATGGTGGTGTTAGTGGTAGTTTGGTGTTACAGCAGCACATCTGGATAATGTAATTGAATGAAAGCTTGCTTTTTTAAACAACATTATATTATGATTGACAGTACGCTTATCCAATTATTTTGTGCAACTTCCATTGTACTTTATTCACCAAATTGAGCCCCTTTTGTAATAGTTGTGTTTTGATCCTTCTGGATGTTGGAGATGACAAGGATGCTTGGAAATGCTTCGCCTAGGTATTCAAATGCCTCACTAAGATTCTCATTGACTGAGGGAGAGACCAGGTGAGCTGTGTACATTTTATCACAACATAGGAAGAGGATACCCAGAAATCTCACTAAGAAAGCCAACAGACAGTGAAACAGGAGCATCGTCACAAAGTTGTGGATCCAGTGTAGAAAATGATATCAAGTATTGGTCGGAAAAACAGAAACACAGAGAATGCATGAAATGTTGAGAGGTTGGGAAATGTCCAACTTCAAAGGGATTTGGGTGCCATTGTTCATGGATTACTGGATGTTATTAAGCAGGTAGAGGAATCAATTAAAAAGGCAAATAGTACATTGTCAAAAGGATTTGTGAATATGAATAGAAATGTCTTCCTCGATTATACAGAGCCTTGGTAAGATCAAAACTGGGGTATAGTATGCAGTTTTGTTCCCCTTACCCAAAGAAAGATTTGTTTGCCTTGGAGGCAACTTCTTAAGGGTGGCATGGTGGCTCACAGTCTCGGGATCTGGGTTTGATTTCAGCCTCTGAGTGGAGTTTGCACATTCTCACTGTGTCTGTGTGGATTTCCTCTGTGTGCTCAGATTCCCTCCTTAATTCCCAAAGCATGCAGATTAGGTGGATCGGCCAAGCTAAATTCCCGTAGTGTCCAGGGATGTGCGGGCTGGATGGGTTAGCCATAGGGAATGCAGGCTTATGGGGAAAGTAGAAGTTTAGGAATATTCTCATTGCAAGTGTGAAGTAGGCTTGAAGTGCTGACAGGTCTATTCCTGCTCCCATTGGTTTTCTTTTATGATTTAATGACCACTTTTGCATTGAACTTCATCACAAGTGTTGGAAACGTTTATTCAGCCCATTAAGAGTGTAGAGAAAGTTTACTAGAGAAGTTACTGGGTGTAAAAGCCTTCAAATCCCATAGGAGTGAATCCTGGGATCCTAGAAGAAATAGCTGTGAGATGGTGGACGCATTGATTATGATCTTGCAAAATTCCTTAGATCCTGGAATGCCTCCAATACATTGAAAGATAATAAATATAACATAACCGCTCAAGAAATGAAAGAGAGAGGGAGAGAAAACAGGGAGTAATGGGCTGTTAGCCTGATATTGGTCATTGGAAAAAGGCTGGAATCAATTCTTAAGGAGTTGTTAGCAGTCCACCGTAATGACCTAACCATAATATCAGGTTAAAACAAGGACTGCAGATGCTGGAAACCAGAGTGTAGATTAGAATGGTGCTGGAAAAGCACAGCAGTTCAGGCACCATCCAAGGAGCAGTAAAATCAACGTTTCGGGCAAAAACCCTTCATCAGGAATACAGGCAGAGAGCCTGAGGGGTGGAGAGATAAATAGGAGAAGGGTGGGGGTGGGGAGAAAGTAGCAGAGAGTACAATAGGTGAGTGGGGGAGGGGATGAAGGTGATAGGTCAGGGGGGAGGGGATGGAGTGGATAGGTGGAAAAGGAGATAGACACGTAGGACAAGTCATGTGGACAGTGCTGAGCTGGAAGTTTGGAACTGGGGTGAGGTGGGGGACGGGGAAATGAGGAAACTGTTGAAGTCCACATTGATGCCCTGGGGTTGAAGTGTTCCGAGGCGGAAGATGAGGCGTTCTTCCTCCAGGCGTCTGGTGGTGAGGGAGCGGCGGTGAAGGAGGCCCAGGACCTCCATGTGCTCGGTAGAGTGGGAGGAGGAGTTGAAATGTTGGGCCACAGGGCGGTGTGGTTGATTGGGTGCGGGTGTCCCAGAAGTGTTCCCTAAAGGCTTCTTCTAGGAGGCATCCAGTCTTCCCAGTGTAGAGGAGACCGTACCGGGAACAACGGATACAATAAATGATATTGTCGAATGTGCAGGTAAAACTTTGATGGATGTGGAAGGTTCCTTTAGGACCTTGGATGGAGGTGAGAGAGGAGGTGTGGACGCAGGTTTTGCAATTCCTGCGGTGGCAGGGGAAGGTGCTAGGATGGGAGGATGGGTTGTAGGGTTACCTGACCAGATAGTCACGGAGGGAACGGTCTTTGCAGAAGGTGGAAAGGGGTGGGAAGGGAAATATATCCCTGGTGGTGGGGTCTGTTTGGAGGTGGCGGAAATGTCAGCGGATGATCTTTTCCAGCACCATTCTAGCCGTAATATCGTTAGACAGAATCAACATGGCTTCATCAAAGGGAACAATGGGCAGGACTTTGCTTACCCTGCTGAGTGTGGTTTCTGTGGGAGATCATGTAAAATAGGGCAGACTTCCAAGCTCCCACCTTCCCAGCTATCCCCAAACCTACCCATTATATGGAAAGTGGGTGAATACCAAAACTGGCAATAACTTGCTCATCATGTGTAAATAAAAAAAAAGGGTCAACTGAGCTTTTACAAAATGCGACTTGACCCCAATTATATGCTAAATGTGCCATGAGATGGTTGGTGTTGGCAGCTGGGCAACAATGGATAGCCCGTTTTTCGGAAACTTTTAGAAGGGCAAGATGGAAGGTGGGGTGGGTACAATCTTCAGGAGGTACACCTTGACATCGAGGTCAATCATCCAGGGATATTAGCACTCCATTCTTCCTACCTGCCTATTCTCCATACTCCATCCCACTCCATCTCCCCCTGTTGGTCAAAGCTTCCTCCTGCCAGCCAAATATCCAGTCAGCCAACGATGACCAACTCAACACTGACATTTTATACAAACCCGCTGATTCCCACAGCTACCTGAATTACACCTCCTCACACCCTACCACATGCAAAAATGGTATCCAGTATTCCCAATTCCTCTGCCTCCACCGTATCTGCTCCCAGGAGGACCAGTCCCACCCAGGATGGCCTTCTTCTTTACAGACCGCAAATTCCACTCCCAAGTGGTTGAAGATGCCCTCCAGAGCATCTCATGCACGTCCCGCACCTCTGCCCTTGGACCACAGCCCTCCAACCGCAGCAAGGACAGAACCCTCCTGGTCCTCACCTTCCACCTCACCAATCTTCTCATAAATCGCATCATCTGCTGACATTTCCACCACCTCCAAACAGACCCCATCACCCAAGATATATTTCCTTCCCCACCGCTATCCGCTTTCCAGAAAGACCGATTCCTCCACGACCACCTGGTCAGGCCCATGCTACCCAACAACCCACCCTCCCCTCCTGGCACCATCCCCTGCCATCGCAGGAATTGCAAAACCTGTGCCCACACCTCCCCCCTCACCTCTGTCCAAGGCTCCAAAGGAGCCTTCCACATTTAACAGAGTTTCACCTGCACTTCCACACAAGTCATTTATTGTATCTCTTCCTCCCGATGCTGTCTCCTCTACATTGGGGAGACCGGGCGCCTTCACACAGTGCAATTTCAAGAACATCGCCGGGATACTCACACCAATCAACCCCACCGCTCTGTGGTTGAATATTTCAATTCCCCCTCCCACTCTGCTGAGGACATGCAGGTCCTGAGCCTCCTCCACCGCCACTCCCTCACCACCCAACACCTGGAGGAAGAATGCCTCATCTTCCACCTCGGAACCCTTTACCCCATGGCATCAATGTGGACTTCACCAGTTTCCTCATTTCTCCTCCCCCCAACTTACCCCAGTTCCAATCTTCCAGCTCAGCACCATCCTTATGACCTGTCCCACCTGTCAATCTTCCCTCCCACCTATCTGCTCCACCCTCCTCTCTGACCTATCACCTTTACCCCCACCTCCATCCATCTATTGCACTCTCAGCGACCTTACCCCCAGCTTCACCAACTCCCATTTATCTCTCTGCACCCTAGGCTCCCAGACTAAATGTTGATTTTCCTGCGCCTCGGATGCTGCTTAACCTGCTGTGTTTTTCCAGAACCACTCTAATCTTCAGTATCCTTACACATGCAATCCCATTCTCACAATCTAGTCACTGTTTGCTCACCAAGTCACACCTTACCTGCCCATAGCTACATCCTGTCTAAACAGCCTCTCCAAATCACCACTACTCTATCCCCCAATGCCCACTGGACACATGCATATTGTGATTGTTCAGTAGGGGAACAAGTAATCAGACAATAACATGCACAAGTTTTTTATTTACTGGAATCAGGTGTAAGTCAGGCCTGGTCTGGCTTGTAACACCCAATACAGCTGTTGTGTATCCAGCCAGGGATCAGGCTAATTTGATTCTGGCAATGTGGAATGAGACACATTCAATACAGGATCTCAGAGTAAAAGAGTCCCTCGGGAACGATGACTTGGGAGAATTTAGCATTCAATTTGACAGTGAGAAACTTGGGTGGAAACAACTGTACCAAACAAGCAAGGGTAATTACAAAAGAGTGAGGATAGAGCTAGCTGGAGTGGCCTGGGGAATGGGTTTAGAAGCAAAGATAGTGAGGAACAATGGCAGACATTTAACAAAATAGTTAGTGGCTTCCAACCAAGATATATTTCAGTAAAAAAGAAGGATTCTGGGAAGGGGATAAGTTGACCATGGTTAACCAGGGAAGTTAAGGATAGCATCACATCCAAAGAAAAACAAAATGTGGCAAAGATTAATAGCAAGTCAAAGGATTGGAAATGGTTTAAAATCCAAGAAAATTGTAACGGGTATAATAAGGTCAGTCAATGGACTTTATGGAACATGAGTTCCCTGATTGGGGCTGTTAGCCTGGTCCAATCAAGGAGGTCTGGCTGACAGATATAAACAAGAGCACCAAAGATTCTAGTTCCTCTAGGAACTGGCTCTGAACTAGCTGAGTCAGTGTCATCTACTGTGTGTACATGTAAGTAAAAGGTGACTTGGTGATGGGATACTAGCCTTTGTAGAATTATTTCAGTGGCAGTAAGCGAAAAGTTAAAAATCACACAACTCCAGGTTATATTCCAACAGGTTTATTTGGAAGCACTAACTTTCTGAGCTCTGCTCCTTCATCAGGTAGCTATAGAGTATAAAATCATAAGACACAGAATGTATAGCAAAAGTTTACAGTGTGATGTAACTGAAATTATAGACCTGGATTGTTTGTTAAGTCTCTCATCTTTTACAATGAACATTTTGGTTTCAGTTCTTTCATATGAAAATCGCAGAACTTTTTTAAAAGTTACATTTTCAAGTGAACTTTAACAATTGGTGTCAAGTTGGCCCAGATAATGTAGTGAAGGTGTGAGTTTCCCTGTGTGAGGCTGTCTGTGCCACAATGGTCAGTCTGATTCTAATCTAAAAATGGATTTACAGAATCCTACATGGATTCATGCAGTTTTTGAGCAAAATAAAATGGAATTCTGCAAGTACAAATTCTCCCCACAAACGTATATGTGTGCGTGCATGTGGGTGTATGTATTGGGGAGGTGGGTTATGAGTGTCTGTGAGAGAGTGTGTGTATGTGTGTGAGTGTGAGTGTAAAGGGGTATAAGTCTGTGAGAGGGTGCATGTCTGAGTGTGGGAGTGTATGTATGAGCGCATGAGAGAGGGTCTGCATGAGTGTATGGGTCTCTAGGAGTGTGTGTGTGTGTCTATAGGAGTGTGTGTACGTATAGGAGCACGTGTGTATGTATGTGTGTGTGTAGGAGTGCGTGTGTGTGTGTGTGCACGCGTTGTGGGGTCACGTCTAGTGTGACGTGAACCCAAGGTCCAAGTTGAGGCCATTCCAATGGATACCGAACTTGGTTATCAGCCTCTGCTCAAAAAGTGTCCCAGTCTTCATTATTTTTTTCTGGTCAAATGACATTGGGGCAAACTGGTCATGTCAAATCTGTAGTCCACGTAGGTGACTTGGGGTGCCTGGAACACTCATTTTCCTTTCTAATGCATACATCTGCCTTGGAGAAAGGTTTAAGGACTACATCCAACTTCGCTAAGTGCTCCTTATGGGTCTTCCTTGTTATTAGATAAATTCTGACCTGGAGAAGACCTTATAAGATGTTCTCCAGCATCCGCTGAAAAATTGCACAGGCTGACAATATCAGAAATGGCAGTTTCGGATATTGGACAAACCCTTAGAGGTATTAATTGTAGCATACTTCTGAGAATCCTCATCTAACCTCAATTGCAGGTACGCAGAGCTCATGTCCAGCTTTGTGAAGGACAGCCCTCCTGCTAGCTTTGCGATTGAATCCTCTATGTGAAGGGTTGGATATTCATCCAGCTGTGAAAAGCGGTTTACCATTTGTTTAAAATCTCCACAAAGGTGAACCAACCTCTCACGTTTCACATTCAGCACAACCGGTGCGGCTCATTCTGCAGACTGAACCGGTTTAATGATTCCTTCACTTTCTGACTCTACTTTTGCCCATAAGGCAAATCACACTGGGTGAGCCTTGGAGAACTGTGGAATTGCTTCCTGGTCAATATACAAGGGGGCCTTGGCTCATTTGGTAAATTTTAGACCTTCCTGAAACGCTTCAGGTATTTAATTAGGATTTCATGAAAACAGCCACTTTCTAATCAAATAAAAGTGCTGAGCCAATCGTGGTGAATCTCTCTCAACCAATTTCGCTCCATCAAGCTTGGGTCCCAGCCTTTTACCCCAATCACTGTAACTGAACCAGCTGCTTCTCAGAGAATGGAAACAGAGTTGTACCGTTAATCTTTAAAGGTTCCCCGATGTAGGTTCCCAGTATAGCTGAGGTCTTGTGCAAACTTAAGTTGGACTCCTGACTGGTTCTGCAGTCACTGAAACTGCCACGTTGGTGTCAACCGCGATTGCAACCGGGGGACCATTTAACCAGATGTTTATTTTGATTGGTTCTGATTTGGATGTTACCGAGCAAATTTAACTGTTCCAAACCAGATGTAGATTGACTTTCCAGTTTGTTGATAAATACACAATCCCTCATTTAGAAGATTTATACACAAAGCTGGGAGGAGGGCTGTCCTTCACAAAGCTGAACATGAGCCATGCATACTTGCAATTGAGGTTAGATGAGGATTCCCAGAATTATGCTACAATTAATACCTCTAAGAGTTTGTGCAAATATCTAGACTGCCATTTGGGGTATCGTCAGCCTGTGCAATGCTTCAGCAAACCACTTTTTATGAGGTCTTTCTCCTGGAAAGTGATCTATGAGTTCTCTTACTCAATTCAGGCTTTATGTGTCTCTTTTGCTGTCTTGAGTCTGCATACCGGCAGGAACTACAATGGCTTGCCAGTAATGATCCCGAAGAAAATGTAAACTGTGGACTCACCTAGTTCCCCTCTCTTCTCAATATGTCCTGACTGAGGCTATGCAATTACCTTCTATCAAGTGGTGTCCCCCCAGACTCAGTCAGCCTGACAAGAAAGTCTACTTCCATCGGAATACCCTGCAACTCAGATACTCTACTCACAGCATTTCCAATGATGAAGTCAGTTGTACTGTCTGTTGAAATCTAGGTGGGCTTCAGTCATTAGGTGGTTTTGCATGATTACATTGTTAATCCCACATACAAAATGGTCCTATTAAAGGTTACACCATGGTCACATGCCTCTGCCCATCCTCTAGTCAAAAATCCCATTATGAATTTTCCTGATTTTCAAAATGCCGAGTAAAACCAATAGCTTCTCAGAATTAGAGAAGGCTTAGAGACATAATATTCTTTCACTAAATCTGTCAACTCTTGAAAGGTTTTAGTATCTGGTGCCTCAGAGAAAGGTGTGCTCCTCAGAGCCAAGAAAGCCGCAGGTCCACAAGCTGTCTGGAGAATTACTCGATGTTTTTCATCTGTCCCAATGTCATTTGCCTGGTCTTTCATATACCTGGCCCAGTCTTTGATGGCAGGATTGAACAAGTCAAGCTTCCCAAATAATGGCACAATGCCAGAAATGCTTACTCCAATTCAAAGACAACTTGAGAGCAAATTTCTTCAGGAGCGTGTTTTTCTCTCATCTCCACAGAAATAACTTCACAGAGACTGGTATCCCATCACTGATTCACCCTTTATTTACCTGTGAAGTGTCTATGACACAGATTCAACTCTCACCGAGCCAGATCTCAGAGTGAGCAGAACTCCTGTCACTCCTATTTATATCTATCAGTCAGGGCTCCATGATTAGTCCAGATTAACAACCCAAGTTAAGGAACTAATTTTCTATGACATCCACCTTGCTGACCTCCTTTAAAACACTGCACGTAGATTCTAGAAAAGTGCTGGAGGATTATCAACTGCCAATGTAAAAACACCTATCTCTCTGTCAGTTAGCTCAAAACTGCTCTTGGGAAATGTTAGAATAAATTCTAAAGTAAGTAATCGCGGATCATGAATCTCACTGCAACCCACATTATTCAGACCCTGATAAGAATCTACCCAAATGACAGACACAGGGAAAAGTATCCAAAATTTTCAGTGGGCAATAATATGAGAAATGAAGAATAATGTGGAGAAATATAAGCTATCCAATTTAGCAAAAAGATCAAAACATTATTTTAAATCATGAGACATATTAAATGTTGGCATTCAGAAGTATTCAGGGAACACAAAGTTAATATACAGATGCAACAAGACATTAGGAAGACAAATGGCAAGCCAGCTACAGTACAAAGAGTTTGGAGTGCATGTGCAAGGACATCTTACTATAGTTACACAGGGATTTGATAAGACCATACCTGGAGTACTGTGTACATATTTATCTCCTTATTTATGGAAGGATATAATTTTCTTCCATTGCCTTGTGTTGCAGCAAAGGTTCATTAGATGAATTCTTGGAATGAAAGTGCTGTTCTATGTTGTGAGGTTGAGTAGATGAAACTTCTACCATCTGTATTTCGTATGCATGAGATCTGATCTCCTTGAGAGGTATATGATTCTGAGAGGGGTTGACAGAGGAAGTACTGAGAGATTGATTCCTCTGGATGCAGAATCCAGAATAGGGAGGACTATATTGGCTTTGGACTTGTTTATTTACAACTGAGACAAGAAGGATTTTTTTCACTTAGGGAGCTGTAAATCTTTGGAATTCTCTATATCAGAGGGTTATGGATGCTCATTCATTGAATGCATTCAAGGCTGAGGTAGATTTTTGGACTGCATAAAGAAATATTAAGCTTCACCACCTCTTTCAATGTTGCAGACAGCTTATTTGATATCCAGATGATATGATTGGAAGAAAGGCACTTCAAATAAATATGAAGAAGATTGCAGCTATTGTTTCTGGGACCCACTCCAAACTTCATTTCCTAGTTACCAGTTGCATCCATCTCTCTAGATCGAATCTGTGATGGATCCAGCCTGTTCATTACCTTGGTCTTACCTTTGAACCTACGATGAGCATCCGACCTCATATCTATGTCATCACTAAGACTGTCAGCTTCCATCTCTGTAACATCACCTACTTCGCGTCTGCCTCATCTGATCTGCTGTTGAAACTCTCCTCCAAACTTCTATTAACTTTAAACTTATCTATCTAGCATACTCCTGGCTAAACTCACATGTTCTCATAGATTAGTAGATGTTTACAGAGCAGAAAGAAGCCATTCGGCCTATTGTGTCTGCACAACAAAGATCTAATTATACTAATCCCCATCACCAGCTTTTGTGCCTTAGCTCTGGAGGCTTTGGCAACACAAGTGAATATCTAAATACTAATTAAATGTCATGAGAGTTTCTTACTTTGTTGCCATTTCAGGCAGAGAGCTTCATACTCCCACAACCCCCCTCTATAAACTTGAAGTCATCCAAAATTCTGCTTCCCCTGTTTTAATTCCTAGCATGTTCATTCCCTATCATGCCCCTATTCGGTGGTCTACATTAATCAACAGTGAAGCAACTTGATTTAAAAATGCTCATCCTTGATTTCAACTTCCAATAGGCTTCACCCTTCCCTATCCCTCTAATCTCGCATAGCCACACGATATTCCGCAGCCCTACTCTATTCCAAAATATTTACGTTCCTCCAATTTTTGCCACTTATACATCCCCAATTTTAATTATGCCCCCATTGGCCAACATGTTTCCAGTAGCTTTATCTGTTAGCACTGACATATAGCCCCTATATATTTTTGCCTCCCTGCCATGCTTTCTTCCTTTAAGATGTCTTTAAAATCTACCTCTTTGACCAAGCTTTTGGTCATCGGGCCGCATGTTTCTGAATGTTGGTCGATAACATGCTTGTTTTACAATGCTCCTCTGAAGTGTCTTAGAATGCTTCATCACATTAAAATTGTTACACAAATGCAAGCTGTTGTTGTAAAGAACTAACTGGCATACGCATTTGGCCCATCAGTAATTCTGCTGTATTTTGCCTGGTCAATTTTTGTCTGACTGACACACTCCCGTGGACTTAGAACATACAACATAGAACATAGAACAGTACAGCACAGAACAGGTCCTTCAGCCCATGATGTTGTGCCGACCACTGATCCTCATGTATGCACCCTCACATTTCTGTGAACATATGTATGTCCAGGAGTCTCTTAAATGTCCCCAATGACCCTGCCTCCACAACTGCTGCTGGCAACGCATTCCATGCTCTCACAACTCTCTGTGTAAAGAACCCGCCTCTGACATCCCTTCTATACTTTGCTCCAATCAACTTAAAACTATGACCCCTCGTGTTAGTCATTTCTGCCCAGGGAAATAGTCTCTGGCTATTGAGTCTATCTATGCCTCTCATTATCTTGTATACCTCAGTTAGGTCCCCACTTCTCCTCCTTTTCTCCAATGAAAAAAGTCCGAGCTCAGTCAACCTCTCCTCATAAGATAAGCCCTCCAGTCCAGGCAGCATCCTGGTAAACCTCCCCTGAACCCACTCCAAAGCATCCACATCTTTCTTATAATCGGGCGGCCAGATCTGGACGCAGTATTCCAAGTGCGGTCTAACCAAAGTTTTATAGAGCTGCAACAAGATCTCGCGACTCTTAAACTCAATACCCCTGTTAATGAAAGCCAAAACACCATATGCTTTCTTAACAACCCTGTCCACTTAGGTGGCCATTTTAAGGGATCTATGTACCTGCACCCCAAGATCCCTCTGTTCCTCCACACTGCCAAAAACCCTATCCTTAATCCTGTACTCAGCTTTCAATTTCGACCTTCCAAAATGCATCATTCTCGCATTTATCCAGGTTGAACTCCATCTGCCACCTCTCAGCCCATCTCTGCAGCCTGTCAATGTCCTGCTGCAGCCTACAACAGCCCTCTATACTGTCAACGACACCTCCAACCTTTGTGTCATCTGCAAACTTGTTGACCCATCCTTCAATCCCCTCATCCAATTGCAAACAATAGAGGCTCAAGGACAGAGCCCTGTGGAACTCCACTCACCACAAACTATTTTCCTTCTACTACCACTCGTTGTCTTCTGTTGGCCAGCCAATTCTGTATCCAGACTGCTATGTTCCCCTGAATCCCATTCGTCCTGACCTTCTGAATGAGCCTACCATGGGAACCTTATCAAATGCCTTGCTGAAGTCCATATACACCACATCCACAGCTCGACCCTCATCAACTTTTCTAGTCACATCATCAAAGAACTCAATAAGGTTTGTAAGGCATCACCTGCCCCTCACAAAGCCATGTTGACTGCATTTAATCAAGCCATGCTCTTCCAGATGGTCATAAATCCTATCCCTCAGAATCCTTTCTAACAACTTGCAGACGACAGACGTGAGACTTACTGGTCTGTAATTGCCAGGGATTTCCCTATTTCCTTTCTTGAAGAGAGGAATTACATTTGCCTCTCTCCAGTCCTCAGGTACAACTCCAGTGGAGAGCGAGGCTGAAAAGATCTTCGCAAGTGGCGAAACAATTGCATTTCTCGCTTCCCAAAGCAGCCGAGGGCAAATCTGGTCTGGGCCTGGCGACTTGTCAATCTTAATGTTTGACAAAATTTTCAGCACATCAGCTTCCTCTATCTCTATCCATTCCAGCATGCACACCTGCTCTTCAAAGTTTTCATTCACTACAAAGTTCGTTTCTTTCGTAAAGACAGAAGCAAAAAACTTATTTAGGGCTTCCCCTACCTCCTCAGACTCCACACACAAATTCTCTATGCTATCCATGATAGGTCCTACTCCCTAATCTGTTCTGCCAAGCCTTTCTCCTGCCCCCTCCTGGCTCTCCTCAGACCATTTTTAAGCTCCTTCCTCACCTGCCTGTAATCCTGTAGAGCTGAGCTTGACCCTAGCTTCCTCCACCTTATGTAAGCTACCTTTTTCCTTTTGACGAGAAGCTCCACCGCTCTCGTCATCCAAGGTTCCTTTATCTTATCACTTCTTGCCTGTCTCAGAGGGACATATTTATTCATCACTTGCAACAACTGTTCCTTAAACAGTCTCCACATGCCTATAGTGCCTTTACCATGGAACAATTGCTCCCAATCCATGCTTCCTAACTCATGTCTAATCACATCATAGTTTCCTCTTCCCCAATTAAATATCCTCCCATTTTGCCTAATCCTCTCCATCTCCATAACGATGTAAAATGTGAGGCAGTTGTGGTCACTATCACCAAAATGCTCTCCCACCACAAGATCTGATACCTGCCCCGGCTAGTTTCCGAACATTAAGTCTAGAATGGCCTCTCCCCTCATCGGCCTGTCAACGTACTGAGTTAGGAAACCCTCCTGAACACACCTTACAAAAACAGCTCCATTCAAATCTTCTGCTCGAAGGAGGTTCCAATCAATATTGGGAAAGTTAAAGTCACCCATTACAACAACCCTACTACGTCCACACTTTTCCAAAATCTGCCGACCTATGCTTTCTTCCATCTCCCTGCTGCTATTGGGGGGCCTGTAGTCAACCCCTAACGAGGTGACTGCTTCCTTGCTGTTCCTAATTTCCACCCATACTGACTCGGTAGGCAGATCTTCCTCGACCATGGAAGCTTCTGTAGCTGTGATACCCTTTCTGATTAGTAGTGCTACACCCCCTCCTCTTTATTCCCCCTTCCCTATTCTTTTTAAATGCTCTAAACCCTGGAACATCCAGCAGCCATTCCTGCCCCTGAGAAACCCATGTCTCTGTTATGGCCACAACATCATAGCACCAGGTACTGATCCACGCTCTAAGTTCATCACTTTTATCCCTGATACTCCTTGCGTTAAAGCAAACACACTTTAACTGATCCCTTGGTTCCTTCCCAGGAAATTCATTCCCACCAGCTGGTCTACCTCTTGCTATTGCCTCATCTGCATCAACTCTCACCTCCAGTATACAGCTCAGTTTCCCACCCCCCTGCCATACTAGTTTAAACCCTCTTGAACTACTCGAGCAAACCTTCCACCCGGGACGTTGGTCCCCTTCCAGTTCAGATGCAACCCATCCTTCTTGTACAGGTCCCATCTTCCCCAGAAGGCATCCCAATGATCTACATATCTGAAGCCCTCCCTCCTACACCAGCCGCGCAGCCACGTGTTAAGCTGTGCCCGCTCCCTGTTACTCACCTCGCTATCTCGTGGCACCTATAGTGAACTAGAGAACACTACTCTGTTCGTCCTGCTTTGCAGCTTCCATTCTAACTCCCTGAAATCACTTTTTATATCTTCGATCCTTTTTCTGGCTATATCATTAGTGCCAATATGTAACAAGATTTCTGGCTGTTCGTCCTCTCCTTTTAGAACCTTATACACCCGATCGGAGACGTCCCGGACCCTGGGAGGCAACATACCTTCCGGGAATCCCAATCCTGACCACAAAATCTCCTGTTGATTCCCCTAACTATTGAGTCCCCTACCACGAGTACTTTTCTATTCTGCCCCCTTCCCTTCTTTGCCACAGTGTCAGGCTCAGTGCCAGAGAACTGACTGCTATGGCTTTCCTCTGGTAGGTCACCCCCCCAGCAGTATCTAAAACAGTATACTTATTACTGAGGGGAATGTCCACAGGGGATCTCTGCACTGTCTGACTGTCCCCTTTCCTCCCCCTAACTGTAACCTATTTATCCTTGTCCTTAGGAGCCTTATGAGTGACCAACTCCCGGTAACTCCTCTCAATTACTCCCTCAGCCTGACTTCATCAGGTTTTCCACGCTGCACTATTTGCATGCAGCTGGTACATTCTGGTCTGACTTATTTCATGGACTGGAAGTACAGAACATAAGATTTTCTGGACAGGAATAGAAGCATGTTAGTGAAGGGTCTTAAAATGATATGTTCATTTCCCATTGGCAGCAGAGTTTGAAATTGTGCATTTTCTGTTGTGTTTTGTGTGGAGATGGCACAGAATACTCTTACTCTCAATGGGGCGCACAGGCAGGCTATCAGTTTTGAATGATGGAGCCCAGCAGTAAAGTTGAAACCAAACAAAAAGCGACATATAAACACTTAATCCAAAGAAACAAGTAGAGGTGCAATGCCAAGAAGTGAAAATTGGCAAAAATAACACAAGGAATTATCTCATCAAAGGGTTGCAGGAGTCTGCTTTGTTCTCACAATTAAGTGCACATCACTGGCCTGGTATTAATGTTGCAATGATGAGAATTCCCCGAGTGTCAACATTGGCCCAGCAGATCCCAATTGTAAACTGCACATTTTACCCCACAGAAAAACCCTGGGCATTGGCAAATTGACTACATTGGCTCAGTTTCCAGTTTTCTGTTCTGTGTGCATGTCTGTTCTTAAATCAAATGGAATTGCAGCCTTAAAGCATCTCATGATTTTAAACATGATGGACCTCTGATCCAAACATAAAGTGGTAACACATATTTAGGTTCCTAATAATTAAGCAACTGGTCAAGTACTTACGATGTGCTCTCTTACATCATTTCATTATGCTCTTTATCAGTGGAGTTTTGCATCGTTTAAACTCCTAAGTAGAACTCTCATCTGATTTATGATATGCAAAAATTCTTGAAAGATGAGAAATCAAAATTTTAGAAGTGTGTTACATTTTGAATAAGTTAGTATGAATTCAATACGTAGTGGTTGAGATATTTATTTAGACTTGTATTTTTGCGGCTTATTAAAATATCAATACACAGGTTCATGTTTGCAGAATTACGCTTCCTGTCATTAAAGAGAAAGGTTTTTTCTCTCATTGCTAACTGCAAAGTACAGAATTATCTATCACTATGCCTTTTAATGCTGTCATACAGCAATCAGCAGCTCATCATTGTCACTGTGTATCAAGGACTGAGAACATTTCTATTCAAGGATGGATTTAATAATAATCTGACAATGTCCTTGACAAAATATAATCGTTCTAATAGAAGAATAATGATGATAGTGGTAGATCGAAAAAGCATATTTTTATTTCCACATTATTACTTTGTGGAGTGCTATGCTAAATATTTCAATGTTACTTTCCCAGCCTGAAGCTAAGACACTGCCAATAGTGGTTATGTGATAATTGTTTTCAGCAGGTTTCAGAATGATCTGTTATCAAAGAATGCAGATAAATCAGCAATTCATATCAGTAAGGATTTATTAGAGTCACAGTCATAGAGATGCACAGCACAGAAATAGACTCTGTGGTGCAACTCGTCCATACTGACCAGATATCTCTAATCTGGTTCCATTTGCCAGCACTTGGCCCATGACCCTCTCAACCTTTCCTATTCATATTGCCCCTTAGGTGTGTTTTATATCTGTCCCCTCTCACCCTAAACCTATGTCCTCTAGTTCTGGACTCCTCCACCTCAGGGAAAAGACCCTGTCCATTTATCCCATCCATGCCCTACATGATTTTATAAATCTCTTTGAGGTCACTTCTCAGCCTCCTATGCTACAGGAAATACAGCCCCAGCCCATTCAGCCTCTCCCTATAGCTCAAATCCTCCAACCCTGGCAACATCCTTGCAAATATTTTCTGAACCCTTTCAAGTTTCATAGTATCCTTCCCATAGCAGGGAGATCAGAATTGAATACATTATTTTAAAAGTGGCCTAACCAATGTCCTGTACAACTGCAATATACCTCCCAACTCCTGTTCTCAATGTTCTTAACGATAAAGGAAAGCATACCAAACGCCTTCTTCACTATCCTACCTATCTGTGACTCTACTTGCAAGGAACTATGAACCTGCACTCCAAGATCTCTTTGTTCAGCAACACTCCCTCGGACCTTACAATTAAGTGTATAAGTCCTGCTAAGATTTGCTTTCCAAAAATGCAGCACCTCGCATTTATCTAAATTAAACTCCATCTGCCGCTTCTCAGCCCATCGGCCCTTCTGATCATGATCCCATTGTAATCTGAGGTTACCTTCCCTGCTGCCCACTACATCTCTAATTTTGGTGTCATCTGCAATCTTACTAACTATACCTCTTAAGTTCACATCCAAATCATTTCTATAAATGATGAAAAGCAGTGGACCCAGCACTGATCCTTGTGGTACGCCACTGGTCACAAGTTTCCAGTCTGAAAAATAACCCTCCACCACCACCGATTATGTATTCGTATGATAGAACAGCTCTTACCATAAAAAGGTGATGTAGATAGTTACTGATTAGATAAAAGGACCCTCCAAATATAATCAATAATATCTGTAACAAAACACAATGTTAAGGCTTGAAACATATCTTTTACAGTTTGCAACTGGGTCTTGAGAAGTGGTTCATAAAGAAGCATAAGACAAGTGATCATTAGCAGTCTTCTTTCACAGAATTCAGTCCATCAAGTTCAACTACATAATCAAAATAAAAATGTTAAATAAAATGTTCCCACTCTTGCACTTTCACATTAATGGGTGAAATATCAAAGGTTGTCAAAGACCTGCTTAGAAAGTATACAGCTCGGTTATTACCTAAAATGGAAAAGACCTCAACCATAGATATTATTAATTAACAGATATTATTTATTACTGAACATACCAATGATCATACACAATGACATTTTTGATTAGCAATTTAAATAATATATTCTGTTGGTAATCAGTTAATAAATTTTTGGTTATGATTGAAACCAAGAGACAAGTGGCAAAGTGAAATTGACACAGAACTTGAATCATGATCTTTTTAATGGTGGAACAACTGCAAGGGGCCCATATGATTTTCTTCTGCTCCTTTGTTATATCTACTAATATTAAAGAATGATGAATGGACTTTCATGATCACTTTTGCATTGCTGCAAAGTGTGGACCAGGTCCAATTTGACTTAAGATAATACTACATTATTAAAAGCACATTAAAGGAAGGCATCTCATATCACTTGGGTTTGATCGTGAATAAGGACAATGGGACACTTCCAGTGTGGAACACTGGTCATGGAGAGTGCAAGTTAGAAAATCACAGGCTGAAACCCATGACTTTGAAATCATTAAAGTTCATTGTGGAAAATCGTCGATTGAGGACTGTAACTTGTTGACTCATACTTGGTCCCTACTATGCTCATGCAATTCATGGAAGAGAGCTTCAGTGTTGTGTGATGCTATATTTTTAACAATAGTAGGGATCTGACCATTTGTAAGTTTAAGCAGAACTGATTTAAATGTTTAAATATAGTAGCTACCCCTTTCTGAACTCTCAGTACATAAACAATAAGCACAGGGACAGAACTGTAAGAACAGAACTCTCCAGACTGTAAGAACAGAACTCTTAAGCAATAAAATGAATGCGTTTAGTTCCGAACTTCTACTACTGGGAATGATTGGAAATTGGTAGCTGCATTATAAACTTAGTTTTATATTCCATCCAGTCAAAGCTATAACTGTCTTTTCCTGTTGCTAAGATTTTGTGCACCCAACATCGTTTCCAGATGAAATGTTAAAATTAGTTTTCCTACAAAACACCAGACACTGAAGTTCACAAATATTTAATTGGCTATGAAGTGGTTTTAGCACACTGAAATCAGGAAGAGTGATTCTTTTCTTTTAAATAAAGAAGTTCTTCATTTTTGGACTGTGTTTCCCAGGCACCTGTACTGGTAAATCAGTATGACTCAGTGTAGTCTTTGCTAGCCCGTGCCCTACGTAATAAAAAAAACTGGTTGCTGTAGTATTGCAGTAACAGCAAAATGAAAGCAGTTCAGAATTATTCAAGTAAAATAGTTCTCAGATGGCTTTCCACCTGAAACCTTATCTCTTCTCACAGGTTCTGATGAATTTGCAATTGCTTCCAGTATTTTCTGTTTTTCGAGTATTTTGATTGAATGTTATTCAGCATCTTGCAAGAATGATCACCTTAAGAAAGGCAAATTGAATGCTTCTTTATATAGGCAAGAAAAGTATTTATGTTTAACCGACAGTAAATATTAAGATTTCTACATATGGAAACAATGCAAATCATAGTATATGAATCCAAAACTATTTTCCACACCTTGAAGTTAAGGGTACTTTCAAAGAAATATTGCTTCTGTAAGTGACTGCTGGGTTCCTTGTCGAGATAATTTTATCATCGATAGCCACGAGTGAGGTGAAGTGCCAGATCATTGGAGGGTAGTTAATGTGGTGCTGTCATTTTAAGAAAGGTGGTAAGGAAAAGCCAGGGAACTATAGAACAGGGAGCCCGACATCAGTGGAGGGTGAATGGTTGGAACGAATTCTGAGGGACATGATTTACATGTATTTGATTAGGTAAAGACTGATTAGAGCTAGTCATCATGGCTTTGTGTGTGGGAAATCATGCCTCTAACTTGATTGAGTTTTTTTGAAGAAGTGACAATGAAGATTGATGAAGACAGTGTGGTGGATGTTGACTATGTGGACTTCAGCAAGGCTTTTGACAAGGTTCAACATGATAGATTGGTTAGCAAGGTTGTATGACATGAAATCCAGGGAGAGCTAGCCATTTGAATACAAAATTAGCTTGAAGGTAGGCAACAGAGGGTGGTGGTGGAGGGTTGCTTTTTGGACTAGACATCTGCGATCAGCAATGTGCCACAAGGATCAGTGCTGAGCCCACTGATTTTTGCCATTTATATAAATGATTTGGATGTGAATATAGGAGGCATGGCTAATAAGTTTGCAGATGACACCAAAATAGGTGTTCCCAGAAGCTTATCTCAGAGTACAACTGAACCTTGATTAGATTGGCTGATAAGCCAAGGCGTGGCAGACAGAGTTTAATTTAGATAAATACGAGATGTTGCCTTTTGGAAAGGCAAATCAGGGCAGGACTTCTACAATTAATGGTAAGGTCCTGGGGAGTGTTGCTGATTAAAGAGGCCTTGGGGTACAGGTTCATAGTTCCTTGAAAGTGGAGTTCCAAGCTGTTTTGTACGCTTGCCTTTGTTGGTCACTGCATTGAGTATAGGAGTTGAGATATCATATTGTGGCTGTACAGGACATTGGTTAGGCCACTTTTTGAATACTGCATTCAATTCAGATCACCCTGCTATAGAAAGATGTTGTGAAATTCGAAAGGGTTCAGTAAAGATTTACAAGGATGCTGCCAGAGTTGGAGGGTTTGAGCTGAATAGGCTGGAGCTATTTTCCCAGGAGCATCACGCACTGAGGGGTGACCTTGTAGAGGTCATGAGGGGTGTGGATAGAGTGAACAGCCAAGGTCTTTTTTCCAGAGTTGGAGAGTCCAAAACTAGATGGGATAGGTTTAAGGTGAGAGAGAAAGATTTAGAAGGGACCTGAGGCATAACATTTTCATGCAAAGGATGGTGCAGAAGAAGTGTTGGAGGCTGGTAGACACACAATATTCAAAAGGCATCTGGATGGGTATATGAAAAGGAAGGGTTTAGAGTGATATGGCACAAATGCTGGAAAATAGGACTTGATTAATTTAGGATATCTGATCAACATGGACGAGTTGGACCGAAGGGCCTGTTTCCGTGCTGTACATCTCAATGATGCTATGACTCTAACAGACAGTGAAGAGAGGTAATTTGCTGAGAGATGCTTCATTCATTAGTTATAAGTAGCTGAAAGATTGTGAACATGGTTCATTTCATGCAATACATGGTGGTAAGGGAAGTTAATACTTTAAATAGATAAGGCAATAAGCATACAATTTAAAATTAGCAAATTTACATTTGTGGAGACATTGACCTGTTATACTGATTGTGATACTTTGCAGTGTAAGTTTCTTGTTGATTACATTTCTCAGTGGAAAACAGTTTTGATTCTCTTAGAAGGTGATGTATGAAAAAAGTGCTGTGTAATAAAAAACATACAATGCACATGATCAAAATACTTTCAGGGCATTGTAGCAAACTTAAATATTGTGAAGCAATGGAAATGTCACCTCAAGTTCAGAATTGAAATGTCATAATTGGATTTAACTATCCAAAGTTAAGGAACATAATTGTTTCCTAATATTTTTCAGAAATTATGTTTAACTGCAGTTTTACACAAATTACATGCAACAAATGAAATCAAAATGAACTGAATTTTATGCATTTTCAGTTGCATCAAGGTTTTTTTCAGAGGGTTTCCTACTGCATGATTTCTCATTGTATCTTACCAAATGTACCTTATTAACAATTACCTTGCCCATATGGCATCCTTCATTTCAGAGTCTAGCGCCATCTTACCACACACTGGTCCCATAACAACTGGCCACTCAGTGGATATCCAACAAAAGCTTCATTCATCCGGGCAAGTGGACAGTATTCCATCACAATCCTGACTTATATCTAGTAGGTGATGGACAGGCTTCGGGGAGTCAGGAAGTAAGTTAGTGCAAGTTCATAGCCTCTGTCATGTTGTTAAGCAGTATGCATATAGTCCAGTTCAGTTTATGGTCATTGGTAATTCTCTGAATGTCGACAGTGGAGAATTCAGTGATGGGCAACATTGTTGAATATCAGGAGGTGATCGATTCTTTCTTGTTGGAGATGATTATTGCCGGGCACAAACGTTACTTGTCACTTGTTAGCCCAAAACTGAATATTATCCAGTTCTTGTTTCATTTGAATGTGGCACTCTTCACTGTTTGAAGAGTTGCAAATGTACTGAACTATACACAATAATCAGCAGTTCTCCTCAGTTCTGAACTTGTGATGGAGGGAAAGCCATTGATGAAGCATTTGGTTGGGCCCAGGACACTGTCTGAGGAACTCCTAAATAGAGTTCTAAAGCTGAGATGATAGACCTCCAATGTCCACAATCATCTTCCTTTGGGTCAAGTATGTCTCCACATAGTAAAAAGTGTTGCAATAAATGATGTGTGTAGAGGTGCAGGTGAATTTGTGGCGGATATGGAAGGATCCCTTGGGGGCCTACTTGCGGAATGCTTCAGGGAACACCTCTGGGACGCCCGGACAACCAACCCAACCACTCCGTGGCTCAACACTTTAACTCTCCCTCCCACTCCACCGAGGACATGCAGGTCCTTGGACTCCTCCATCACCAGAACATAACAACACGACAGTTGGAGGAAGAGCGCCTCATCTTCCGCCTGGGATCCCTCCAACCACAAGGGATGAACTCAGATTTCTCCAGTTTCCTCATTTCCCCTTCCCCCCACCTTGTCTCAGTCGATTCCCTTGAACTCAGCACCGCCCTCCTAACCTGCAATCTTCTTCCTGACCTCTCCACCCCCACCCCACTCCAGCCTATCACCCTCACCTTGACCTCCTTCCACCTATCACATCTCCATCGCCCCTCCCCCAAGTCCCTCCTCCCTACCTTTTATCTTAGCCTGCCTGGCGCACTCTCCTCATTCCTGATGAAGGGCTCTGGCCCGAAATGTTGAATTTCCTGTTCCTTGGATGCTGCTTGACCTGCTGTGCTTTAACCAGCAACACATTTTCAGCTATATCTCCAACTAGCATATATCTCTCTGATATCCATTTACTTGGGTTTTGCTTGGCCTTCTTGTGTCAGACTCAATCAAATGCTGCCTTGATGTCAAGGGCAGTCACTCTCACCTCTTCTCTGGATTTCTGTTCTTTTGTCCATGTTTAGACCAAAGCTGTCATGAGTTCCAGAGCTGAATGACGCTGATGAAACATAAAATAAATCTCACTGAGCTGGTTATCACTCAGCAAGTGCTGCTTGATGGCACTGCTGATGATACCTTCCATCAATTTACTGATGAGTGAGAGTAGATTGATGGGGACTGTAATGGGCTGGGTTAGGTTTGACCTGCTTTTGTGTACAAGACATACCTGGTAATTTTCCATATTGTTGGGTAGATGCCAGTTGTAACTGTGCTGGAACAGCTTGGCCAGGGACGCAGTAAGTTCTGGAACACAAGTCTTTAGTACCATTGGCAAAATGTTGAGAGACCCTATAACTTTTGCAGGATCTAGTGGCTCCAACCATGACTTGATATTACATGGCTTGAATTGAATTGACTAAAGACTGAAGTCTGTGATGCTGGGATCTCTGGAGGAGGCTGAAATGGATCATCCACTCAGCATTTCTGACTGAAGATCACTTCCAATGCTTCAGCCTTATTTATTGCATGAAAGCGTTGGACTGTTCTGTCATTGAGGTTGGGAATATTTGTAGAGACTCCCCTTCCAGTGAGTTATTTAATTGTCCATCACTATACATGACAGGATGTAGCAAGACTGCAGAACTTAGATCCTAAACAAAAAAAACACAAAGGACTATGGACGCTGGAAATCTGAAACGCAAACAGAAACTGCTGGAGAACCTCAGCAGGTCTAGCAGCATCAGTTGAGAGGAAACAGAATGAAAACTTCGGGACCAGTGACCCTTCTGCAGAACAGATTTTATCTTGGAAAAGTTGTGTGTATGCAGAAGACCAAGGTTCGGGGAGTGGGGGAGTATAGAGGGTGAGGGGGTGGCATGCAGGTGGTAGGTGATGGTGGTGGTGGGAGGGGAGCAAATGATAGGTGGTGGTCGAGTCCCAAGAGAGAGAACAGTAGTTGGGCGAAGGGATGGATAATGGTGAGCCAGGGAGAAAGAAAATTTGCAATTGGGGATCATTAATGGGTGAAAATTGGTTTGTAGTGATGCAAGCAGCATATGTGGTGACAAGGCCTGGCATGTGGAAGTTGATAAGGACTTGGAAGAAGGTGCTTAGGCCTGTGCCTGCCATATGTCCTGTCTGCAAAAATAACCCAAGCTTTCAGTTGCCTGGCATTTCAACACACCACCATGTTTCCTGGCAACACTTCTGACTCGGGCCTGCGACAATGTTTCAGTGAGCTGGAGCACAAGCTGGAAGAACAGCATTTCATTTTCTGCTCAGGGACCCTGCAACTTTCAGGGCTCAATATCAAGTTCAATAATCTTAGGGCCTGAGCACCTTTTTCCATATCCTTATCCTCCTTCCACACCCCAGGCCTTACAATCACATGTACTGCTTTCATCACTGCCAACTTATTTTCACCCACTGATCCTCCTCTTCAGCAGTTTTTCTTTCTCCTTGGCTCACAATTATCCATTCTCTTTTCTACCCAATTGCTGTTCACTCTCTAGGTTCCATCTTCACCTATCATTCATCTCTCCCAACCCCTGATCTTCAGTGTAAGTACCACCTTTCCCCAGCTTCAAGCAGTTCTGAGGAAGGGTCAGTGGACCTGAAACGTCCTCTCCAGATGCTGCCAGACCTGCTGAGATTCTCTAGCAATTTTTGTTTTGTCTTAGCTTTGATCCATTGGTCATGGAGTCGTTCACTTGTTGCTTATGCTATTTGGTACTCAAATGATCCCTTTTTGCAGCTTCACCAGATTGATACCTCATGCTTCCGTATTCCTGGCACTGCTCATGGCATGCCCTCCTACACTCTTCATTGAACCAGAGTCGGTCCCCTGCTTGATGCTCTTGGCAGAGTGGGAGGTATGCCAGACCATGAGGTTTCAGATTATCTTTGAATACAATGCTATTTGTCCTGTCTGAGGAACGAGGGACAAGACTGAAAGTACCAGCTGCAGGTCCACAAAGCCTAGGATGCCATTTTCCAGCAAAAGCTCTAAGGCCTCACAATCAATTTGAGGAAGATAAAACAATTTCCTTAGTTGCTGCCAATGTCTTCTTCAACTGGTTGTCAGTCATCTCAGGTCATAAAATCTGAAGATAAACATTGTCAGACGCTCTACCATTAGCTATTAGGATGTTGGTTTGTTTGAGTGTCTATGGATGTACATGAAAAGTATTAAAGCAGGATGGCTAGGAACATCTCCTGAGATCTAATTTCTTCGGCATCATTTTACCTGTAAACCTTTCAATAAAGATAGATTTGATGTAAGTGTAAGACTCGGTCTGCTTATTTGAAAAATCCCAGAAAATTACATAGCAACATGTAATTTTCTATTCCTTTTTCATCTCAGTATTGCCTGGGAACTAAGCTTTCCTCAAATGCTGCAAAGAACAAAATTCAGCTTACAGACTCTTGCAGTGAAATGGTTCCATCATCTGTGAACCAAACCACACAAGTAACTGAACCAAATAGGGCAACATTGCTGAACTCAACTCTATTTCCACCTGATTTGCAGATGAATCTCACTTTTTAAAAGAGGTGACAGGGAGCATTCAGGGACAGGAAGCATATTTCGGTTTCCCTTCTGTTGCTCGAGGTATTGGGGATGTTTTAAATCCACCAGCTTCTTTGTGACTGAGTAAAGTGAACTTCTCTCAAGTTCTTCAGGATTAAGTTCATGTTGGACTCTATTTGCTACTTCACCCATTACCAGACCTACAATGAAGAATTGTGAATAGCAGTTCAAATAGATTTAATTTACTTCAACATTAATATTGTTAACCTCACAGTCTGCCCATTTTAAGGAGCCCAAGTGACAAATGAGTAAGTGTATCATTTTTGTTATTATGCAGGTGACAAGGCAACAATTCTTTAATGCTTTTTGAATCACAAAAGGAAGCATTTGTTTTATTAATACTACCATTTATGCAAAACTAACTAGAACGCCTTAAAATGTTTTGTGTGCAACATTTGGATGTACCTACACCAAGTGGACTGTGGTGGTTCAGGAAACTAGCTCACCATCATCAGGTCAATTAGGGATAGGCAAGAAATATTGGTCCAATCAGAGAACCCCTCATCTTATAAATTATTCTTTTAAAAAATGAATTATTCTTAAATGCAGTGACCGGTGGTATGCTGGCAAATACAGGAGCTAAGTAACAAAATTACATAAGCTGTAGTGTTTTTACGCTGATAGCTAAGAGGGAAAAGCTTTTTTCATTCAAATTATCACAAGATCTTTATCCAACTCTTTGTTGTAGCATTTCATATTTGTGTCAGAATTTATGGGTTCAAGCCTGACTTCGCAACCTATGTACATAAGTCAATCTGTGAAGTACTGAAGAAATGCTGCACTGTTAGAGAACCCATTCCCAGGGACAAATAGAATCATGGAGGTCTCCTAACCAACAGTGATCCCATTTCTACTGCCAAAAGAAATTAACTGCTTAGTTATCGCATTGTGGACTGTCATGTTTTCTTTAAAAACTCCTGTGAATAAATTCCAGAAATAATTGATTACTTTGGGACATCCTGAAGGTGTGTCAAGTCTGATGTAAATATAACTTCTTTCCACTTGAAGGAACAGAGCAGGTAAATAAGGTTTCAGCTAACATCACATTCAACAATAAAATGCTTAAATAAGAAAAGCTTCAGTTCTCAGGAAGTAATTGGACCTGAGACAGGGACTCCATTTCTTTGTCAACAGATGCTGTCAGACCTGTAGAAGTTTTCCAGCACTTTCTGTCTTTATTTGCTAAAATACTCCCTCGGTACTTCAGTGAAGCAAAATCTTAGATTATATCTCATATCCTGGAATGGAATAGAAACTGACAAACTGCTGTCTCAAATGCAAAGACATGACTTATTAAACTCAGGCAATGCATGATTTGCCTCCAGTAGGGTATTTTCACCTGTTGAGCAATGTTTGTGTTATTCCGCATCAGATAAGGAACTAAGATGGTATTGAAAGATCCAATAGATGCTTATTACAGCTCACTCCTGTATGTACATATATAAAGACTACATTCACAGGCACTCCTGGGCCTGGGATAACATCAAATTATTTGGTGACAAACAGTAGTTTTCATCAGCATATCATACTTCAAGAGTTAAGGTAGAGTCTGAGATCTTTTAATCGTCAGAGAAATACAATGATAATATCACTAATATGTCTCTAATAGTACATATATAGAGGGGAGATGATGCAGTAGTCATGTCATTGAACTAGCAATCAAGAGGAACTAAGTTAATGTTGTGGGTGACAAAGGTTCAAATCCCACCACAACATCTAATTCAATTAATATATCTGGAATTGAAAGCTAGTCTCGGAAGAATGAGTTGGGAGGTCATGTTGTGGCTGTACAGGACATTGGTTAGGCCACTGTTGGAATATTGTGTGCAATTCTGATCTCCTTCCTATCAGAAAGATGTTGTGAAACTTGAAAGGTTTCAGAAAAGATTTACAAGGATGTTGCCAGGGTTGGAGGATTTGGGCTACAGGGAGAGGCTGAACAGGCTGGGACTGTTTTCCCTGGAACGTCGGAGGCTGATGGGTGACCTTATGGAGGTTTACAAAATTATGAGGGCATGGATAGGATAAATAGACAAAGTCTTTTCCCTGGGATCAGGGAGTCCAGAACTGGAGGGCATAGGTTTAGGGTGAGAGGGGAAAGATATAAAGAGACCTAAGGGGCAACTTTTTCATGCAGAGGGTGGTACGTGTATGGAATGAGCTGCCAGAGGATGTGTTGGAGGCTGGTACAATTGCAACATTTAAGAGGCATTTGGATGGGTATATGAATAGGAAGGGTTTGGAGGGATATGGGCCGGGTGCTGGCAGGTGGGACTAGATTGGGTTGGGATATCTGGTCGGTGTGGACAGGTTGGACCGAAGGGTCTGTTTCCATGCTGTACATCTCTATGACTCTGTATATCTTCTTATAAAGATCTGTCTTTATTTCTTTATTTTCTTATAAAGTTCAATAATGTTTAGGTAGTGAAACCTTTCATCCTTACCTGGTTTGGCCTATCTGTGACTCCAAACCTAGAGCTCTGTGGTTGATCATTCACTGCCCTCTGAAATTGCCTGGCAATGTACTCAGTCCACGGACAAATTAGGGAAGGGCAATAAATTTTGGCTTTGCAAGAGACATGCATTCCCATGAAAAGATGTAAATTACTAACTGTAACACAACCCAAGGTGTCAATCAAGACAATTATATTTCAGCTGACCGTTTAGTGAACAACATTCTCAGCCTGGTTTGTGGAAGAATGTCAAAATGGCTACTTTTATAAATGGACTTAGATATTTGTTCGCTTGTGAAGGAACTCCCAAAATCTCAGTCAGAATTTAATATGCATCTGTTGAGATATCTTACATACTATATTACCATAAAAAAGGCACATCTGTCAACATTTCCCCCTTCCTGCACCAGCCATATTACTATAAAATGTCCTGATTAGTGCTGCAATCAAAAACATAGAAACCGGATTATCCTAGAAACTGAAAGTGCACAGAAGTCATTGGTAAGCTGGTTCACAGGCACAGAAGTCTCACATTCTGCTGCCATACTATTTGTCACACTTTGCATTTGCCTTGTTGCATACTGTGAGGATGGTAGCAGTCATGATGATGTTATCTTAGTAATTTAATGGTCAAATGCTTTGGAGCCAAATTTAACATCCCACTGAACTAATTCCACAGATGCCAGTATTCCATCACCAAGTCATTCTTTACTTACATGTGTGTAGTGCTTGACTCTGGTCTGGCTTCCTCAGAGCCAATTCTTAGAGTGAACAGAATCTCTGATACTCCTGTTTATGTCTGTCAGCCGGGGCTCCCTGATTGGACCATGTTAACATCCCAAATCAGGGAATTCATATTCTATGAAGTCCATCTGGTTGACCTCATTACAATTACTGCATCCTCCACAGCAGTCAGTTCAATTCAATCAGCTATATGCAACTAGTTCAAAACCTTTGAATTTTCAAATAATGTTGAGTAACGGTATCTATGTAATCAGCAGATCATCATTAAAAAAACAGTTTGGGTTTCACACCCCTTTTGGGTAGAGAATCCATTGATTTTTCCTGGTCGGGCTGGGATGTTACCCTAGGTCCTAACCTTTGAAATCATCCAGCAAACTACTCAGAATTGTATTAAACATCTACAGAAAAATCAAAGAGGAATAAACCCAGATAGGTTTAATAAATAGGATTGAAATTTTCATGGAGGTGCCTAGGTGTGTAGTCATGGGTAGTGCAGTTGATGTAGTCTACATGGACTTCACTAAGGCCTTTGTCAAGCTTTTGACAAACTGGTTAAGAAGCTACGAGTCCATGGAATCCAGGGCAATTTGTGAAATTGGATCCAAAATTGACTAAATGGCAGGAAGCAGAAAGAGATTGTCAATGGGCATTTTTGTGACTGGAAACCTTTGTCAGTGGTATGCCATATGGTTCAGTGCTGAGTCCTTTGCTGTTTGTTGTGTACATTAATTATTCAGATGTTAGTACAGGAGTAAGGATCAATCAATTACAGGATAACACCAATGAATGGGAATATGGACTGAATGGAATTTAATCCTGAAACACATGAGGTGATGCATTTTGGGAGCACTAACAACGCAAGGAAGTACATGGTAAATAGTAGGACCACAGGAAGAATAAGTGATCAGAGGGACCTTGGTGTGCATGTCCATATATCCTTGAAGACAAGGTAAGTAACTAAGGGACATATATGGGATACTTACCTTGTTAGTCAAGGCATTGAACATTAGCACAAAGAGATTATTAGGAGGCTGCATATGATGTTGATGAGGCTACAGTGCACCCATTGTGTGCAGTTCCCATTACCACACCATAAGAAGGATGTGATTACACTAGCGAGGATGCAGAAGAGATTCATAAGGATGTTACTTGGGATTGAATCAGCTACGAAAAGAGACTAGGTAGGCTGGGGTAATTCCTTGAGAGCAGAATAAACTGAGAAGGGCTCTGTTTGAAGAGTGCTAAATTCTGAAGGGCCTAACAGCGTAGATAGGGAGAAACCTGCAGCATGGTCAATAACTAGAAGGTAATGTTTTAAGGTAAGGAGTAGGGGGTTTAAAAGGGATTTGAGAAAAAAAAAGTTTTCACACAGAGGAGTTTGAGTATCTAGAACCCACTGCCTTAAAGAGCTTTGAGGTGGGAACCTTCTGGACTATTAAGAACTCCTTAGAAAATCACTTGAAATACCACAACACACAAGGCTACAAGCCAAGTGCTAAAGATTGGGATTAGACTCAATGGATGCTTGATAACCAGCAAAGATGGGCCAATGGACTTCCTTCCATGCCGTGTAAACTCTTTAACTCTAGGTCACTTGGCATCCTGTTAGGCATGAAAAATGACAACATAACATCATGCCAAATTCACCCTGTAAGGTTTGCCTCACATACATCTGGGGAGTTTGTGCTAAAATTGAAGGTGCTGTCTCACAGACTAGTCACCCAATAGACTGACATAGTCATACTCATTAAGTCATCAAAGCTCCTTCAATATCATCTTCCAAACCTCAACATTTGCCATGTGCCACCTGCAATTCCCTTCCAAACCATACATCAGCCTGACTTGGATTTATAACACTGTCCTGTACATGTATTCAAGTCAAAGTCTTGCAACTCTCTTCCAAGCAAAATTGTGACTGTATATCGATCTCATGGACAGCAGTGGATCAAGAAGGAGGCTCATCATCATCCTGTCAAGCCAATAAGGAATGGGTAATAAATGTCAGTCTTTCCATCAATGCTTACACCCCAAGAAAAAATAAAGGTTGATAAATAGTAAGTGGGAAAACTAAGAACCAGAGAAGAACCATATAAATCACATTTAACCTGAGCTATCTAAGCACAATTGATTCAGAAAATAAATGCCATTTTAGTTTTCATGACAAATCGGTTAGATTATCAGAGTAAAAGGGCTGGATATTCAACCTAGGATTGGCATCCAACTGCTGGAGCATTTCCAGGTTCTAACCCAACATCATGTCATTGTCAATGTTGCAATTTGACTTTGAAAAGGAAGAGGAGAGCAGAAAAGAAAAGCTTAGCAAATGGCAAGATGGCCCAAGCAAAAGAGAAGCCAATAAGTCATATTTCTTCATATTTTTATGCAGAGCCATGGTCTGTGTTGCATGACTTGTTATAGTGTTGACTCCATTTGAAGTCTATGTAGGTGGAAATGGATTATACAGATGTACGCTCTTTGGATAAATTCTCTCCATAATGGAAGATGAGTAATTGGGTTGAGCTACTCAGGTGGAGTGTTTTTGAATTAACATGGCCCTGTGACTAAGCCAGCCTGCCAAACCCCCACTGTGAGGCCTGGAATTGTCCCATTGGTCTTTTCTTCCAGTGTGTGTACACCAAGCTCCTCTGAGAAGCCCCCTTCTTCTTCTTCCCTGTCATCAAACGATGAATAGCATTTAAGACCCCACCTCTATCTAACTCTATGCTTTGTCATCATGTGGCCTGGCACAAAAACCAAAAGTCCGTAAGAAATAGAAACAGGAATAGGCCATTTGGTCCTTTGAGCCTGCTCTCCCATTCAATAGGATCATGATTAATCTGACATTCCTCACATCTACTTCTCTGCCTTTTCCTCCTAACCTTCAATTTCCTTATTGATCAAGAATCTATCTATCTCATCCTTGAATATACACAAGGACTTACCCATACTGCTCTCTGTGGAGAGGAGTTCCAAAGATTCACAACCCTCTGACATAAGAAAGTCCTCCTCATCTCAGTCTTAAATTGGAATCTTATTCTGAGACAATGCCCTCTGGTGCTAGACCCTCCCACAAGGGGAAACATCCTCTCAGCATTTACCTTGTCAAGCCTCTTAAGAATCCTAGATCACCTCTCATACTTACAAATTTCAGTGAGTAGAATCCCAACCTGTTTAACCTTTGCTCATTAAATAATCTCTTCGAGGTATTTGACGTTTCGGGCATAAGCCCTGAAGAAGGGCTTATGCCCGAAACGTTGAATCTCCTGTTCCTTGGATGCTGCCTGACCTGCTGTGTTTTTCCAGCAACACATTTTCAGCTCATTAAATAATCTGTCTATACAGGGAATCACCCTAGTGAACCTGCTGTGAATTGTCTGAAATGAAATAATATCCTTCCTTAAATAAGAGGACCAAAGTGGCTCACAATACTCCCAATGTGGTCTCACCTGCACCTTTCAAAATTGCAATAAGAGTTCTCTAGTGTTGTACTCCAACCCCCTTGAAATGACAGCCAACATTCCATTAGTCTTCCTGATTACCTACTGCAGCTGTATGCTAGCCTTCTGTGTTTTATGCCCAAGTACTCCCAAATCTCTTTGTTTTGCAGCTGTCTGTAGTTTTTCTCCTTTTAAAAAAACTTCTAATTTTTTGTTCTCCCTTCCAAAGTGAAAATCACATTTTCCAACATTGTACTCCATTTGCCAAAATTTTGCCACTTATTTAACCTATTGATACCTCTCTATAAACTGTATTTGTCTCGTAATTTATCTTTCCACATATTTTTATGTTGTCTGAAAATTTGGCTACAGTACATTCACTTCCTTCCTGCATTAATATGTATATTGTACAGCAGCAATTCCTGTGGAACCCCACTGGTCACAGGTCACCAACCTGAAAAAGAACCCCTTATATTCAATTACCTTTTCCTACCCATGATCTAATTCTCTGTCCACACCAATATACTACCTTCAGCTGTGGGCTGCTATCACTAAACCTTTTGTGAGATATCTTATTGAATGCCTTCTGGAAGTCCAAATACAATACATCTATTGGTTCACTTTTACCCACTCCAACTGCGACTTGCTTGAAAAATTCTAATACATTAATCATTCCCCTTTCATGAAGGCATTTTGAATCTATTTGATTAACATATGATTTTCCAAATGTTCTACTATTACTTCCTTAATAATTTATTCCAATACTTTCCCAAGAGGGCAAAGGTTTAGGGCAAGGGGGGAAAATATAAAAGGGACCTGAGTGGCAATTGTTTCACATAGAGGGTGTATGAAATGAGCTGCCTGAGGAAGTGGGGGGACACTGGAAGAATTGCAGCATTTAAAAGTCATCTGGATGGATACATGAAAGGAAGGGTTTGGAGGGATATGGGCCAGGTGATGACAAGTGGGACTAGATTAGGTTGGGATATCTGGTCGGCATGGAAGTGTTGGACCGAAGGCTCTGTTTCCATGCTGAACATCTCTATGACTCTAAGACTCTAAGAATCGATGATAGGCTAATCAGCCTGTAGTTACCCGCTTCGGGCCTTCCTCCCGTTTGAACAGGGGTGTCACATCATCAATTTTCCAATTCTCTGGTATTTCTCTAGATTCCAAGGAGTTTTGAAAAATTGCCACCAATGCACTTATTATCTCTGCAGATGCCTCTTTTAGCATCCTAGGGTGCAAGTCATCAGTGCGGAGGGACTTAAGTGCCTTTAGCCTCAGCCATAGCCAATGATCACCATATGAGACACTGTGGCTGGCACATACTAGGGGCTAGCACTGATCAGTCAAAGAAATGCAAGCACATCTTCAAGATGGCAATGCTTGTTCCCATTAGTAGACATTTTTGGTTGTAGTACCTTTCTCCATCTTGGTTTGGGTAACAAGATTCAGAAGTCATGGCTTCAGGAGACATCTGTTGTACCCTAGGGAATGTCATCTTGAATCTCAAAGAACAAAGGCATTTAGGACAGTTTAGCACCAACTGTTTTCCTGCAAATTCACATGGTCTGAGCATCGAACGTCACAAATGCAGTCATGACGCTGTGACTCTACATTTCCAATCTACTATGCTCTATCCAAGTGAAACTCAGAACAGAGAACTCCAAATATGTCACACAACTTAAACCTCATTCACCGCAGCTGCTCACACAAAATCTTGGAGAGACAACATTATCAATGAGGAAATAATCAGAGTTCCTAAGTGAACAGTGTGAATGGAAGATGATGCTGGCAGGAATCATCCTTCGTCATCTAGATGTATACACCATCAGAATGACAACAGACTGGGCACCTCTAGGTTGAAGAAGATGGGGCTAGCCATCAAGACCTAACAAAATAAAAGCAAATTACTGCGGATGCTGGAACCTGAAACCAAAAGAGAAAATGCTGGAAAATCTCAGCAGGTCTGGCAGCATCTGTAAGGGGAGAAAAGAGCTGACATTTCGAGTCTAACTGACCCTTGACAAAAGGTCAGTTAGACTCGAAACGTGAGCTCCTTTCTCCCCTTACAGATGCTGCCAGACCTGCTGAGACCTAACAAAATATATTTAAGATGGATCTCTAAGAAAGACACCACATAAACTAGACAAAACAATGACAATGGACACAGGCTGACATCCTCTGTTCTAAAGAGCGACCTTTAGAATGTAAGTCTAAGGAAAAAAGATTAATCTAGTAAAACATTCCGAAGCATCTTTTGGAAGCAAGATCAATCAAAATTTGATAAGAAGCTACACAAGGTGGAAGGAGGACGGAGGTGGGTTTTAAGGAGTGTTTTTAAAAAAAGGAGAGAGTGAAACAGAAGTGGAAACATTTAGCAAAGGATTCCAGATCTTAGAACCTGGGCAGCTGAAGATATAGGTGGTAACTGTGGAGCAATTAAAATTGAGTATATTCAAGAGGTCGGAATTGAAGGAGAGCAGAGAGCCTGGGCACAGAGTTTATGTGGTGAAAGTGGGTACTGCAGATACTGGAGAATAGAGTCAAGATTAGAGTGGTACTGGAAAAGCACAGCAGATCAGGCAGCATCCAAGGAGCAGGAAAATCGACGTTTCAGGCAAAAGCCCTTCATAACAGATATGTTATGGGCTATAGGTTAAGGGAGGACAGTAAAACCGTGAAGATACTTGAAGATAGTGATGAGAATTTAAAAATCAATGCATTGTTGGAACTTGACACCCAGTCACCAGCACAGGGAGAATATGATGACTAGATTTCAGGTAGATTTAGTACTAGGACAGCAGAGTTTTGACCACAACCAAAACTCAATCGCATTATTAAGTTAAATAAAATTTAATCTCTCATCCTGCATTTTGTTTATTATGACTAAGTAGCTATTGGACTTTGTAGTGAGTTGAAGCATGGAATTAAATTTACAGGATGAATAAATAGCTATTTCACACTTTTTTTTGGAATTGCATGGTACGATAAGGCTGGATTTAAATTGTATTTAAAGTGAATTAAGCTGCACAAAACTGTTAACTTAGATTAGAAAACAATTGAGAACAATAAAGCTGAGGTATGAGATCCATCTCCAGAGGTCACCTGATTTCAGCTGGCACGTAGAAATCCAGTCTTAGATGCATCTGATTAAAGATGCAAGCACCTCTGTGACTAATATGGATTGTTGGAGGATTGGGTCTTAGCACGGGGCTTTGCCCATAACTGTGCGAAGCAGCTGGTAGTCTTACAAAGAGAAAGCTGAGAGGCCGTCAATCTTCCCTGTTTGTCAGAAGGGAGTTTCTCTCTATTTTGAAGAGAAACACTACATCTGTCATCTCATTCAGTGCTGTTCTTCAAAATCAGGAAATGTACAGCTGCCTGACTTCTTTGAACTGTTCAAGGATAGGAAGATGACCACTGATAAATGATACAAGGTCAATACATGCCTCCTGGACTCTCCCAGTCAGACTAGTCTGATTCTGTCTTTGTCTGACATCATATTGTTTTAGCAATGATTTAACTACAACACCCAAACAGAATGAGATGTCAATCAAAAAGACATCACAATTCAGTTTCAATTTAGTATTTGCATCAGAAAATTATTTTTGATGACTAGAGGAAGTAAAAATAATTCAAAAAAGCATTTTAAAGTTTTGTACAAGTACTTTACGAGAAAAGAGAGGTACATATTTTAATATTGTAAATATCTGCCAGTTACTTGTGTCATTGCATTGTCTTCGATTTGTTTTCTGCTGTTTAAATAAAAACCTGATCAAACTGTTCTAAAGTTAAATGCATGATTCAGAGTTATGGACGAGTCATGATCCACTTAAATGGTAGAATAGACCTTTTCAGGTTCCCATGTTTTCACTGTCTCATAGACGAGTACTTCCTCTGCTCAGAGCAAATCAGAGCCACCCATTTTCCACCTCGTTAGCAACTGGAAATCAGGTGTGATCATTTGGGCTGTTCCATTGCCTCTGAGACAAGAGGTCTGGGTTCAAGCCCTTCCTTACTCCAGAAGTATGTAATAATGTCTCTGAGCACATTGATTGCTAACTATCCAGTCAAAGAATAGTTTCTTTTAAAAAAATCAGTGAACAGCGCAACCATCTAAGCCAGGAGTAAGGGTGTTTAAATATGTATATTTGTATGAACATTGGTTATACATGTAATTGCAAAATCTGGGTGTGAGTAGATACTGTATGAGTTACACAGGTGCTTAAAGAGTATCATTGCTGGAAATTGCTCTAAAAATACCTAGGAAATTTTAAGTTCCCTTTCGGGCTTACAGGAAATCTCCATTAGACTGCTGATCTGATTGAATCTATGATTGATGCCTTTCAGAGGATCATCCCACTCCCTCAACACTCCCCTTCATTAACCCCATCTTCCACTCCCTCAGTCCCCTAACCCCTCTACCAGACACAACCTGTTGGGTGATTCTGAAATTCTTGCCTCCCCTGACCAGAGAATTAAGCAAGGCTCCCATTGTGCACACATCCGAGGTGCAGTTCTTCCATTCTATTTAATCAAATGTGGTAAGTTTCTGAACTGGAAAAAAATGTCAGTTGTCAAGTGTTACGATTTTACTTCAATATAGGCCAGTAAATAAATGAAGGTAAACATGGTGTAAATCTAAACAATTAGCTCTTCTAAAGCTATTTCAGAAAGGAGCAAATAGCAAAAAGTGTCTCTGGTGCAAAATATTTTATTATTGACATCTAGTGTTAAAATGTCAATATAATATTCTTTAGAAATATGATGGCTTTTAAAATGCTCAGTGCTTTGACGACATGGAAAGAGCATTGTTAACATGAATTAAACTGAATTAAATTACACTGAACTTTTCATTATATGGAGTGAAATTTCCCTTGGGTGTGGAATTAGGAAATGATATGGAAAATCTTTTTAATTTGCAATCAATTTTTCTACTGATTAGATTAGCAAATAGTGAATTGTGAAAACAAATGTAAAGAAATGGAAATCAGCATCAACAATTGAGGTTTGAAAAAAGTGCTAAACACACAATATACTGCACTTCTCTTCAAGTATGAAATGAAAGATTCAAGCAATCAAACCATCATTCAGGCACTTTAGACACAGTGGGGTAGATGTAGTTTTGTGTGATAGTGTGAAATGGGTACTAGCAAGTTAGCAGCCAATGAATTCAATGGAAATATGAAATAGACTACTGACTGTTACTACCCATTTTACATCAAAATGCATGTCCAGATTCTTGTTTAGGAGCATGCAATCAAGGAGGCTTTTCAAATTTTAAGTGACTTATCTTGATGAAATAAGAATGGATTCACAGTAACAGACAATGAAGTCTGTGTCTCAGTGAAGATAAATAAAAAACAGGCAACTGAAAAACATCGTAGTATAACACTTAGGAAAATTAGTGCCTTCGCAGCACACTTAAAATTTTGATCTTTATGTTATCATCGACAGCTGTGGGTGAGGTGCTGGAAGACTGGAGGTTGGCTAATTGGTTCCATTATTTAAGAAAGGCTGTAAGAAAAAGCCAGAGAGTTATTGACTGGTGAGACTTAACGTCAGTAGCGAGTAAGTTGTTGGAGAGGATTCTGAGGGACAGGATTTGCATGCATTTAGAGAGGCAGGGACTGATTTGGGATAGTCAACGTGGTTTTGTTCATCAGAAGTCATGTCCCACTAACTTTACTGAGCTTTTGAAGAGGTGGCAAATAAGGCAGAGTGGTAGACATTGTCTATATGGACTTCAGCAAAGTGTTCGATAATATTCCATAAGGTATATTGGTTAGCAAAATTAGATCATTTGGGATCCTGGGGAGGTAGCCAATTGGATGTCAAATTGGTTCAAAAGTAGGAAGTGGAGGGTGATGGGGCAGGGTTGCTTTTTAGACTGCATCCCTGTGATCAGTGGTGTGCCACAAGAATCAATGTTTTTTGCTATTTATATAAATGCTTTGGATGTGAATAAAGGAGTCATGATTAATAAGTTTGCAGATGACACCCATAGAGGTGATATAGGTGGACAATGAGGAGGACTTTCTCAGAGTACACCAGGACCTTGATCAGATGGGCCAATGGACTGAAGAATTGCAGAGGGAGTTTAATTTAGATAAATGTAAAATGTTGCATTTTTGGTAAGGCAAATCAGGGCGGGACTTATATGATTAATGATAGGGCCCTGGAGAGTGTTACCGAATGAAGAGATGAAGGAGTACAGGTACACAGTTCCTTGAAAGTGGAGTCGCGAGTAGATAGAGTAGTAAAGAAGGCATTTGGCACACTTTCCTTCATTGGTCAGAACATGGAACATAGGATATTGATGAGGCCACTTTTAGAATGCTGTGTACAATTCTGGTTGCCCTTCTATAGGAAGGATGTTGTTAAACTTGAAAGGGTGCAGAAAAGATTTAAAAGGATGTTTCTGGGGATTGGGTTGTTGACTGGGTTAAGTGATTAAATGGCTGTGTAAATAAAAAGGAGGAGCAGGCAATCTTGTGGCACAGTGATTGTGATAGTCAACCTACCTCCGACAAACAGACATCAGCAAAGAGGCCACGAACCAATAGTTCTCAGTCCCTCTCATCATTTATGACCTCATTTCATACTTGTTATGACTTATACAATTATAGGAAAATGAAACAGACATACAGTTCTTTACCCTGATGCCAGGTCTTCATTTTCAGCTCAGATATATTTGACATCAGAGACAAGTAGACAAATATAAAGCTGAGAGTAAATTCAGGCATACAATTATTATATATAAAACATACCTGTACTCAAGTTTTCTTTAAATCTTTTTGCTGGTGCAAGTAAATCGGAAATTCCACTGCATATTTGTATTCACTATAGCAACGGAGACATTTCACCGCAACCTGTCTGGTCAGAACTAATGAAATCAAATTATCTGAAGTTTTTTCTTATCACCTGATTTTGAGTTATGTTAAAATTACTTCCAACAATTTCACAAAGTACAAAAATGTGACAGAATTGGAATTAATTATATTTCAAGTAAGAAAAGGTTATGCAAATAGAGAAAAAAAATTCAAACCTGAACATCTTCAGTACTTGTGACATCGTTACATCTTTGTTACACTGAAAAGATTGAGGAAAATTGTGTTTTGAGTGCATTTGCATACATTAGTACCATGCTTTACATTAGTGACTACACTTCCAAAGTACTTAATTAGCTCTAGTAAACGACACTACATAAATGCAATTCTTGTTTATTAGTTGACTGCACTCATGTTTCCGCAAGTGTTTTAACTGTATTGGTCTTATGCCTGTTAAGATCTTTTCACTTATGTACATCTATTATTACATTTTAAATTCAAGTTTCCTTGGTTTACATTGCACCTTTATATGCAAAATAAGTGATGTATTAGCTTGCTGTAGCCCTTCAGATATTTGAAAGAGAGGGGCTGATGATTTAAGGAGAGGACTAATTGCATTTACTAATTATTCTCTTTCCAGGAACTTATTTAATCTTATGCTTGACATATTTTAAAAAAATTCTTTCACAGGGTGAGGGTGGTGCAGGCTAGACCAACATTTGTCACCCAATACCAGCAGTCTTTGAGAAGATAATGGTGAGCGATTGCCTTACGTTTGTTGTGGTCCATCTGGTGTAGATACACCCTCAGCCCTGGTAGGGCAGGAGTTCTAGGATTTAGATCCAGGAACATTGAAGCAATGGCAATATGGTCCCAAGTTAGAAGGAGAAATTGCAAGTGGTGGTAAAGCTATGAATCTGTTGTCCTTGTCTTTAAAGTAGTGGAGGTCGCAGTTGGTATTCTAACAAGTCATACCATCCTCAACATATGACTGATTGCACTGGTTCTAAAACAATCTTTCCAATAAGATGCACATTTGATGCTGCATCTCTGCAAAGATGCCAGTATGCTATGTTAGGATTAGCAAAGTTAGGCCACTGCCATTCTGTTATAGCAATTAAAACAACCACAACTCTCAATATTTACCACACATTCCAGAACCTAACATGGAATAGTTAATTCTCTGATGCTGCAGTGTACAAAGATGGCAGGCAGATGGTAGCAAATATGCCAATTGAGTAGCAGCTGACATATTTGAATAGTCAGCACATACCAAAGACATCCAGCTTGTCCCCAGAATCAAACCCTTCTATTCCACCATTGCCCTTGAGGCCATCAATCACCATACAAAATTCTCAATCTCTCAAGTACTGGCCTATATGTTGTCTGGTCCTGAGTCCAGAGCAGACTATTGGACCTACTTCCCTTCAGAGCAATATGTCGTTGGATTCATCCTTCCTTGTTGGTTCAATTGAAATTAGTTAAAAATCACACAACAGTAATTTTAGGCCAACATGTTTATTTGGACGAATAAGCTTTTGGAGCACAGCTTCTAATGAAGCAGCAGCACTCCGAAAGCTTGTACTTCCAAATAAAGTATAACCTAGTATTGTGTGAGTTTTAACTTTGTTCACCCCCGTCCAACACAGGCACCTCCACATCATGGCTATTGAAATGAGATAGAGGCCTAATATGCAGAGACATGGGTATCACTATTTTCAAACTAGGTATACTCCCCCCTCTCCACCCTTCCTGAGTGCAGCTGAATTTCCAGCATTGTGTCTCTTCTCTTTCATTTCCTGCAAGAGGACATTAACATCCTCCTCAGTGAAGCTCGCTGCATTTCTTTCAGCTGTTCTGCATTATGTTCATCCTCTGCATTGTCAGGTTGCTGCCAATGTCAATACTGATATGCATGTTAAACATGAATTGTGCCATCACTTCCATATTTTCCTATTGGTTTTTTTTCCGGTGGCACAGTGGTTAGCACTGCTGCCTCACAGCGCCAGGGACCTGGGTTCAATTCCCGACTCAGGCGACTGACTGTGTGGAGTTTGCACGTTCTCCCCGTGTCTGCGTGGGTTTCCTCCGGGTGCTCCGGTTTCCTCCCACAGTCCAAAGATGTGCGGGTCAGGTGTATTGGCCATGCTAAATTGCCCATAGTGTTAGGTTAGGGGTAAATGTAGGGGTACGGGTGGATTGCGCTTCGGCGGGTCGGTGTGGACTTGTTGGGCCGAAGGGCCTGTTTCCACACTGTAAGTAATCTAATCTAATCTTAAGAAGAGAGGCACTGTCCTGTGAACTAAAAGACTTTGTCCATTTGACCTTTGTCTATAAGTGGCTGTGGTGATTTCAAAAAAGCTTTGCAAGTCATAATGGTGAGCATATTATTAGGTTTCTCGAGATTTCTCTTCCCAGCACTTGTCTTTAATCTTCCAGATTTGTCTTTGGGTGTCAGTCTTGAGCTGCTGGAATGTGTTGTTTATAACTTTCGACCTTGAATTACTTTGCTAGGCAATGAAGACCAGCTCATTTCTGTTCAGGAAGTCACACGCTTCAGCGTCTTATTTGCTGAATCAATCTTGGTGATGACAATGCTCAAAACCAAAGGTCTGGACGTAGGTGTCTGTGGTTTTTCAATGGAAATCATACTAATATTTGAAAAATAAAAACGTCCCTACAAAGAAAAACAATAAAATTCTACTACTGTCAATAAAGCTGATTCAAAGCCAAAATTGTGACAGTTTGATGAGACAAATCTGCTGAAGTTTGCTGATGGAGAATATTTCAGCTTGGTGTATTTAACATCAGTATCAAGAACTCCCAGGTTAGCCTGGATTAGGTGAAGTGTAGAGTCTCCTGTATAATTCTTCAGAAATGAGCCTTCAATTTAATTGTGTAAAGTCACCCTCAACTGCACCAGAGTGCTGTTTTTGTTTCCCATGGTAGTCATCCTTGTGGTTTCTCTAAGTCGGATTGATCATGCACTGTGTAATTATGATCAGTTTTATGATAATGACTCCTGTCTGCATGGAGCTGTGTTGAAACTGTGCAAGCTAATTTCACAGGACCATTAAAGCTGTCAGAGAGGAGAGCCACATCACATCACTCTGGGCTGGTTTTGAATCCAGGTCCCAGTGGTTAAAGGACAATGTTCTGTTACTCATCCATTTAGTATCCTTCAAAAATTCCTGGGGTGATTACATTTTTACTCAAGCAATAAAATAGCAGCTTCCTTACAAAGGGAATCCCAATGTCAGTAACCTTGCTAGAAAGAATTATGACATGTTGAGCATGATTTTCTTTTTGCAATTGCTTAACTCTGCTTTATTTAATAACCAAATACTTTTTCTTTAATCAGTGATTGCTGATGAGATCAGGAAAATTGATTGGGTGGATTGAACATCAGTGTGTCAAAGAGCCAAATTAACTCTAGTCAATAGGAAAGATGTGGCACATTGAATATTATAAGAAACTGTCAAGACAATCAAAGGACCACCTATTATTGGTGAAGTTATTACATAATCTAAATTAAAAATGTTATAAGATAGCTAACACTATGTGCCAAAGTCATCTACTTATTAAAAATGGCAAAGCAATAAATGCTGAAAAAAAAGACATGTTGCTTCTGTATTTTTTTCATTTGTGAAGCTGGAGCTTTTAGGTCTGTAATCAGGTGACAGAAAATGGACTTAATAGCATTTACCCACAAGCTGGCTCCTGGATACCAAGCTCCCAGAATTCAAATAAAAAACACAGTATAAGTGCAACAAGCCATAGAGTGATTTAGTGATCTTGTCATTTACAACTGTGTATTAATTCACTTCTTTCACGTTGTTGATTTCAAAACTCCGCCCGTCCAGTTTCCCAACAATTTCATTATCATTCAGCCTTTTAATAATAATGTTCAATGAATAGAAATAGGTAATAGATTCATTACAGATAACTCAATATCAACACTACATTATTGATTTTTGGGTACCCAATTTAGGTATAATTAGAGTGCTAGTTACTGTGACCATTTTTGTACAATATTTAGCATTTAAATCTAAAGTAGAGAGTACCCAATTAACTTGCTTATAGTTTTAGAATTTCACTAATCATAGTGGAACTCCATACGTTGTAAGTGAAGCAGAAGTCTATGTAAATAATTTAAAGTATTCTTTTTTTTATTTTTCTCCTTTTAACCAAAAGGTAGGTAAAAGTAAAATTGTTACATTAGAAGAAAGTATAAGTGGATTATTTATGTGAACACTGTTATGATCAATAATATTTCTAAGCTGTAGGGTAATGTGGCAGCTTCGAAGTTCTGGTGCAGACTTGCGTAAGTCAGGCCCTACGTGTAACCCAATGCAAGGATATTAAAAAGACCTGCACACTTGAATGAATTGGCTGAATTTGCTGTACAATACAAAAACAAATAGAGGGTCCATTGCTTTCAGTATTCCTATCTAATAAGAAGTGAGAATGAAATTGCTGCTCTTATTGGGGTGTGTAACATAGTGTGCATGAAATACTTGCATGTTGTCCATGGACATTGAATTATGCTCTGTTGCTGATTATTGGCTGAAAATCCAACTGGAGAGTATCAAAAGTCCTGCTTTATACATCCGTGGGTTTTGGGATAAGTTTTCAGAGAAGAGAGGGCTCCTGCCAAAAGGTAAAAAGAGCATATCATCAGGGTAAAGCAACAACTAAGTATGAGGGAGTTACACACCCTCTCTAATAATCATAGTTATCAAGTGTAGAACACTCTCGATGTTGCTCTATATGGCACAGATCTGGCCTATAAATGCTGAAAAAAAGATATGCTGCTGTTATTTTTTTTAATTTGTGAAGTTAGAACATCAGGCCACAGAAAGTGGATTTAATAGCACTTATTCACAAGCTGGCTTCATTGCTAAAGGGATTGAGTTTAAAAGCAGGGAGGTTATGTTGCATCTGTGTAGGGTGCTGGTGAGGCCACACCAGGAGTACTGTGTGCAGTTTTGGTCTCCTTACTTGAGACAGGATGTACTGGCACTGGAGGGGGAGCAGAGGAGGTTCACTGGATTGATTCTGGAGTTGATGGGGTTGGCTTATGAAGAGAGACTGAGTAGACAGGGATTATATTTATTGGAAATCAGAGGAATTCAAAGCGGGGATCTTATAGAAACATATAAAATTATGAAGGGAATAGATAAGATAGAAATAGACAGGATGTTTCAACTGGCAGGTGCAACTAGGACAAGTGGGCAAAGCCTCAATATTAGAGGGAACAGATTTATGACTGAATTGAGAAGGAACTTCTTCACCCAGAGGGTTTTAAATCCATAGAATTCCTTGCTCAGTGAAATAGTTGATGCTACTCCAGTAAACGTTTTTAAAGCTAAGATTTTTTTTGTCAATATGTGGTGCTGGAAAAACACAGCAGGTCAAGCAGCATCTGAGGGACAGAAGAATCAACATTTCAGACATAAGTCTTTCATCAGGAATCAGGGATTCCTGCTTGACATGCTGTGCTTTTCCAGCACCACACTCTTGATTCTCATCTCCACCATCTGCAGTCCTCATTTTCTCATAGATTATTTTTGAACAATAAAGGAATTAATGGATACAGTGGAGCTGAGTCCAAGATCAGCCATGGATCTACAAGGATTTCAGTGAGTCTCTCTCTCACTGCACCCCCCAGGTCATCTCTGCACAGAAGCTCTTCAGCCACGTTCTCAAACAGACTCGTTACCACAGCCACATCTCCTTCCTCAGCACCTGCCTACGGAACCGACTGATCCCACACGGACTCTCCAGTTTCCTCATTTCCCCTCCCCCTACCTTGTCTCAGTCGGTTCCCTCAACTCAGCACCGCCCTCCTAACCTGCAATCTTCTTCCTGACCTCTCTGCCCCCACCCCACTCCAGCCTATCACCCTCACCTTGACCTCCTTCCACCTATCACATCTCCATCGCCCCTCCCCCAAGTCCCTCCTCCCTACCTTTTATCTTAGCCTGCTTGGCACACTCTCCTCATTCCTGATGAAGGGCTTATGCCTGAAACGTCAAATTTCCTATTCCTTGGATGCTGCCTGACCTGCTGTGCTTTAACCAGCAACACATTTTCAGCTTCAACTGAGGGCCTCGAGCAGCTAATTAATTGCTACCTGATGGTTGCTTTCTTTTTGGCCTCAATTTTGCTACAGGTAGTAAGGGACCAGGAAAGGAGGAGAAGTTCAGCAGGTCTCCCTATTCAGGCTTCATGCAGGTAATGGGCAGCAGTGAGGGAGAAGGAGACATGGATGGGTGCCTTCATCACAGTCCCCCTTGTTTTGAGGTTGGAGCACCCTAACCCCCTGGTTAAGTACTCCCATCCAGCTCTCCATGAAGACTACCAGATCATTTCCAAACAAGGGTATATCACTAAAATGACTGTGGGTCTGTCATAATATGGATATGTATTGTCCGCTACTTGTCCAGCAATGAGGCAGCAAGCTCCTGCCACTTGTTAAATTCTGACTTATGCATTTCTATGGGGTTTTAGTCTTAATCTTCTAATGCAAAAACTTTCTCTTGAGAATGAAAAATTGCAATTATAGCTCCATTGTTTTGGAAAGTTGAGAGAGAAAATCAGAAAATTATAGACTTGTTAGTCTCACATCCGTTGCAGGGAAGCTATTGCAATCCATAATTAAGATCAGGGTGACTGAGCGCTTCGAGATATTTGAGCTGGTGAAAGGGCCACTGTGGCTTTGTAAAGGTTTGATTATGTATATCAAGCCTAACATTTTTGAGGAAATAACAAATGTCATAGACAGGGAAATATCTGCAAATATGGGGCATTTGGATTTCCAGATAACGTTCAAAGAATCCAAATCCAAATTAAGAGTCATGACAATGAGTGTGAATGAATTTCCTGATGTGCTGATTGCTCAGTCTATCTAAGATAGAGAATGGCACCACATGTTTGAATACCAGAAGTGGAAACAGATGACCAGTGGTGTTCCAATAAGAATCCATTTGGAACATCAACTAAATTATTAATGATCTAGACAGCAATATAGAGCGGCAAATATCCAAGGTAGGCAATGACACAAAGATTGTTGATATGGTCAATGATGGAGAAATATGCATAAAATTATCGTGACATTGTTAGATGAAGTGAGGGGGAAAAACTCCGATAGGCTTTAAGTGCATCAGTTGAGGTCATTATTATAGATTGGAAAGGATTGGTCTGAGAGTCTTATTAAATTGTAAAAATCTAGGAACAGAAACCAAAGAGACCCTATACACAAATCACGAGGACATACTGATCAGATGCAAAGAAATTATCCTAAAGTCTAAAGGGGGGGGGTTGGCATATCAAGTTTTGTAACAGCTACACCAAGCTGTAGTTTGACCATATATGCAGTACTGTGCACAGCTCTGAGAACCACACGTTAGGGAGAATACAGTACACAGTACTGTTGGAATGAAGGCAATGTAGGTTCACCAAAATATTACCGTGCTTCCGAGAATTAAATTATGGGATGAAATTGCATAAATTAAGCTTAAGTTCTCTGGATTGCAGAAAACTAAAGAATGATTTAATTGAGATTTTTGAGATTTTGAAATAATTTGACAGGGTAGGTGACAAGTTTTATACTGGTGTGGAATTCCTGGGCAGAGGTACATAACTTTAAAATCAGAGTCAAGTCAATTATAGGAAGGTTATTAAGGTATCCATATTAAGGTATATTGGTTATAAGGAGAAAGCATCCTGTCTATTACAGAAGGATTATTAAAGTATCCATATCAAGGTATATGGATATGAAGGTATTTGGAATCAAAGGTTATAATGCAGCTGAGCCATGATCTTACTGAATGGGCTGAATCATCTATTTTGATTCCAATATTGCTTTTTTCCTAAAGACAGAAAATTGTGAATCTGCTGAGACACAGCAGAAAGTCAGTTCATCTGCTCGGTAAATTAGAGTACTATCTCAAACTATTTAAAGCATGCCTCATATCATCACCAATAGCTATTACATATAATAAACGTGAGATGGAAGTATCTAAAGGCAAGGACAGCAGATGCCTGAGAGCACCACAACATAGAACATAGAACAATACAGCACAGAACAGGCCCTTCGGCCCACGATGTTTTGCCGAACATTTGTCCTAGCTTAAGCATCTATCCATGTACCTATCCAATTGCCGCTTAGTGATTCTGACTCTGCCACTCCCACAGGCAGCGCATTCCATGCCCCCACCACTCTCTGGGTAAAGAACTTACCCCTGACATCCCCTCATACCTTCCACCCTTCACCCTAAATTTATGTCCCCTTGTAACATTCTGTTGTACCCAGGGAAAAAGTCTCTGACTGTCTACTCTATCTATTCCCCTGATCATCTTATAAACCTCTACCAAGTCACCCCTCATCCTTCGCCGTTCCAATGAGAAAAGGCCTAGCACTCTCAACCTATCTTCGTACGACCTATTCTCCATTCCAGGCAACATCCTGGTAAATCTCCTCAGCACCCTCTCCAAATCTTCCACATCTTTCCTAAAATGAGGCGACCAGAACTGCACACAGTATTCCAAATGTGGCCTTACCAAGGTGCTGTACAGCTGCAACATCACCTCACAACTCTTGAATTCAATCCCTCTGCTAATGAATGCTAATACACCATAGGCCTTCTTACAAGCTCTATCCACCTGAGTGGCAACTTTCAAAGAGCTATGAACATAGACCCCAAGATCCCTCTACCCCTCCACCTTACTAAGCACTCTACCGTTAACCCTGTATTCCACATTCTTATTTGTCCTTCCAAAATGGACAACCTCACACTTGACAGGGTTGAACTCCATCTGCCACTCCTCAGCCCAGCTCTGCATCATACCTGAATCCCTTTTACAGCTGACAACAGCCCTCCTCACTATCCACAACTCCACCAATCTTCGTATCATCTGCAAATTTACTGACTTACCCTTTGACTCCCTCTTCCAAGTCATTAATAAAAGTTACAAACAGCAGAGGACCCAGAACTGATCCCTGCGGAACTCCACTTGTAACTGGGCTCCAGGCTGAATATTTACCATCTACCACCACTCACTGACTTTGACCGGTTAGCCAGTTCTCTATCCAACTGGCCAAACTTCCCACTATCCCATGCCTCCTGACTTTCCGCATAAGTCTACCATGGGGAACCTTATCAAATGCCTTACTAAAATCCATGGTCACTACATCCACTGCCCTACCCTCATCCACATGCTTGATCACCTCCTCAAAGAATTCAATAAGACTTGTAAGGCAAGACCTACCCCTCACAAATCCGTGCTGGCTGTCCCTAATTAAGCAGTGTCTTTCCAGATACTCATAAATCCTATCCCTCAGTACCCTTTCTATTACTTTGTCTACCACAGAAATAAGACTAACTGGCCTGTAATTCCCAGGGTTATCCCCCTTCCCTTTTTTGAACAGGGGCACAACATTCGCCACTCTCCAGTCCCCATGGCACCACCCCCATTGACAGTGAAGACGAAAAGATCATTGCCAACATTTCTGAAATTTCCTCTCTTGCTTCCCACATAATCCTAGGACATATCCCGTCAGGCCCGGGGGACTTGTCTATCCTCAAGTTTTTCAAAATGCTCAACACATTTTCCTTCCTAACAAGTATCTCCTTTAGCTTACCAGTCCATTTCATACTCTCCTCTTCAAAAATACGGTCCCTCTCATTTGTAAATACTGAAGAAAAGTACTCATTCAAGACCTCTCCTATCTCTTCCGATTCAATACACAGTCTCCCACTACTGTCCTTGATCGGACTTACCCTCATTCTTGTCATTCTCATGTTTCTCACATGGGCATAAAAGGCCTTGGGGTTATCCTTGATCCTACCTTCCAAAGATTTTTCATGCCCCCTCTTAGCTCTCCTAATCCCTTTCTTCAGCTCCCTCCTGGCTATTCTGTATCCCTCCAACGCTCTGTCTGAACCTTGTTTCCTCAACCTTATGTAAGCCTCCTTCTTCCTCCTTACAAGACATTCAACCTCCCTCGTTAACCAAGGTTCCCTCACACGACCATCTCTTTACTGCCTGAAGGTACATAGATATGAAGGACACGTCGTATCTGTTCCTTGAAAAAGTTCCACATTTCAACGACATCCTTCCCTGACAGCCTGTGCTCCCAAATTATGCTCTTCAGATTCTGTCTTGCAGCATCGTATTTACCCTTCACCCAATTGTAAAACCTGCCCTGTTGCATGCACCTATCTTTCTCCATAACCAAGGTGAAAGTCACAGAATTGTGGTCACCATCACCAAAATGCTCACCCACTAACAAGCCCCGGTTCATTACCAAGTACCAAATCCAATATGGCCTCCCCTCTGGTCGGACAATCTACATACAGAGTTAGACACACTGCACAAATGCCGCCCCGTCCAATCTACTTGATCTAAAGAGCTTCCAATCAATAGTTGGGAAGTTGAAATCGCCCATGACTGCTACCCTGTGGCTTCTGCACCTTTCCAAAATCTGTTTCCCAATCTGTTTCTCCACATTCCTGCTGCTATTGGGGGGCCTATAGTAAACACCCAACAAGGTGATTGCTCCTTTCCTATTTCTGACTTCAGCCCATACTACCTCCAAAGGCAGATCCCCCTCGAACTGCCTTTCTGCAGCCGTTATACAATTTCTAATTAGCAATGCCACACCCCCCTCCTTTTTTACCACCCCCCCCAATCTTACTGAAACATCTGTAACCAGGAACCTCCAACAACTATTCCTGTCCCTCTTCTATCCACTTTTCTGTGATGGCCACAACACCGTAGTCCCAAGTACCGATCCACACCTTAAGTTCACCCACCTTATTTCTGATACTCCTTGCGTTGAAGTATACACACTTGAGCCCATCTCTGTGTCCACAAGTATTCCCTGTCAGTGCTACCTTCTCCACAGCCTCCCTACATTCTTGGACATCCTGAAAAACAGCTAACCCACTAGCTGGATTACAAGTCCAGATCCCATCCCCCTGCCAAATTAGTTTAAATCCCCCCAAAGAGTGCTAGCAAACCTACCTTTCTGGATATTGGTGCCCTTCTGGTTCAGGTGCAACCCGTCCTGCTTGTACAGGTCCCACCTTCCCCAGAATGCAGTCTAATTGTCGAAATACCTGACGCCCTCCCTCCTACACCATCCTTGCAGCCACGTGTTCAACTGCACTCTCTCCCTATTCCTTGCCTCACTGTCACGTGGCACCGGCAACAACCCAGAGATGACGACTCTGTCCGTCCTAGCTTTTAGCTTCCAGCCTAACTCCCTGAGCTCCTGAATGACCTCCCCACCCCTCTTCCTACCTATGTCATTGGTGCCAATGTGCACCACGACTTCTGGCTACAACCTTCCCCTTAAGGATTCTGAAGACACGGTCCGAGACGTCTCGCATCCTGGCACCCAGGAGGCAACAAACCATCCCGAGAGTTTCGCCCATGTCCACAGGACCGCCTGTCTGTCTCTCTAACTATAGAGTCTCCAAAAACTAGCGCTCTCCTCCTCTTCCCCTTTCCCTTCTGAGCCTCAGAGCCGGACCTCGTGCCAGAGACCCGGTTACTGCAGCTTAACCCTGCTAGGCCGTACCCCCCAACAGTATCCAAAGCGGTATACTTATTGTTGAGGGGAATGATCACAGGGGATCCTTGCACTGCCTGCTTCCTCCCCTTCCCATTCCTAACTATTACCCAGCTACCTCTGTTCTCTGGCGTAACTATGTCCCTGTAGCTTCTATCTATCACCCTCTCAGCCTCTCGAATAATCCTCAGTTCATCCAACTCCAGCTCCAGTTCCCTAACGCGGTCTGTGAGGAGCTGGAGCTGGCTGCACTTTCTGCAGGTGAAGTCGGCAGGAGCATCGGTGGTCACTCCTACCTCAAACATCCTGCAGGAGGAACATTTCACTGCCTGAACTGCCATAACTCTACACTTAGTCTCCAAAACAAGAACACTAAGTAGTTTACCTGTTCAGCTGACTGAGTCCTTTTGTTTAGGTTAGAGGAGGAGGGAGGGTGGGAGACACTACACGTGTAGTGTCTCGGGTTCCTTCTCCACTCAAACTTCTTACCTTCCCAGAAGCCTCTGTCGACGACTTCCGCATGTTCCTTTTAAGTGACACACCACTCTGAGTTGGAGCAACAAAATCGATCTAAGAGGCAACATTTTAATATAGAGGGTAGTGCGTGCATGGAATGAGCTGTTAGAAGAATTGGTGGAGGCTGGTACAATTACAGCATTTAAAAGGCATCTGGATGGGTCTATGAATAGGAAAGGTTTAGAGGGATTTGGGCCAAATGCTGACAAACAGGTCTAGATTTATATTAGGATATCTGGTTGACATGAATAGGTTGGACCAAAGAGCATGTTTCATTGCTGTATATTTCAATGAGTCTAACTCAAGACCTCAGAGCTCATATCCTCACAGTGAGTGCTCTTGAACATCATGCACTGCAGGGGTTCAAGAAAGTAGCATTTCACCAGCATCCTAATTAAGGTTAGGCAACAAATGCTGGCCTAGCCAGCAATGTCCACATCTTGTGAACAAATAATAAAAAAAATTAAATATTATTTTAGAGTTGGCTTTTTTAAATTAAAGGGTAAACCGTGATTTAAAAATCTTATTTTTTTGGAATTCCTCCCAAAAGATTTTGCCTCTCTATCTCTTTCCTCCTGTACAAAGCTTGTGAAAACTTCCTCTTTGATGAAAAGTTTGGTCATTTGCTTTAATATCTCTTGATGTGGCTCAGTGCCAAATTTTAGCCAATTACATTTCCGTGAAGCATTGTGTTATGGGACATTTTATTCAATGCAATGAGTGATATAAATGCAAGTTGTTGTTGTCAGCACTCCCCTTTTTCCATCGTCCAAAGAACTAATTTCTTTTTACGTGTTAGTCCAAGCACAAGTGCTAATTACGCATTTAAGTATAATAATCTTTGTGTCAGCTTTAACGGAGAGGGCATTATCTTCTTTTGTCCATTCTTTGAAAATTGAAGTAATCAGGTGTAATGCATATTAATGTGGTCAGTATTTTTGGCATGTGAGCAAGGAATTAATGGCTTTGTTTTTAAGTTTCCAAGGAAGCTATTTTCCCTCGGTATTTTATGCACTAAAGTGCCTCTGATGTCTTGAGCAGCAACGTTTGGATGACCTGCCTTTAGTGCAGGACATCATCTTGGGAAAACAGTTTAAATGCATGCTAGGAATGCCACCCTGAGGATGATTAACACTCTAATGAACAAATAAATTGGCTACAAACACTCATTACAGAGGCTGCATACCATTTTGCTGGTAAATGCTTCAATTACTGACCTCCCCTAACAGTGGCCTATGAATTGAACTAAAGAATTTATTGGTGAGCATAACAACCATTATGTGTGGAAGCTGAAACAACTCCACGGAGGCCGGTGTCCAATCAAGTCATCGGTTATTTACACGTGGAGAGTCCTTAATACTGATTCAGTTTCCTCAGAGCCAGCTCCCAAAGTGAACAGAAGCTCCGACATTCCTGTTCTTATCTGTCAGCCAGAGCTCCCTGCTTGGAGCAGCTTAGCAGCCCCAATCAGAGAACTCATATTCTATGAGGTCCATCCAGCTGACCTTGTTATAATAACTGTAACCTTCTCCCTCTGAGTCTGAGGTCATATGTTGGTTGTTTTCTTTTGTTGCTTCTCCTGGGCCATTTTAGCAATAGGACAGGTTCCTCCAACCTTGCCTTTGATATGGGCAGCGTGTAGTGCACAGTGGCTCTACCTCTGGCAGCTGGATCGTCTTGGAAGAAATTCAATCTCTTCTTCAGATGGCAAAGGTGCAAGGCAGTCACATCCATTGTGTCCATCTCGGATTCCGAAGTTTCTTCAGCATTTGACACAGAGGGAGAACTCATGGTTCTGGAACAGTCAGAAAGGCTGTCGAGAAGCCGGGCATGTTTTGCTCCCTCACTGTTTGCGAGTTTGCAGCTTGCATATTGTCCATGTGCTTTTTCAAGACAGCCACAAGCACCCAAACTTTATACATCGTGTTGACCGTGCATCTTACCCACGCAGGGCCATTCCCTTCGATGCTACACCAAACCTCATCCCCTGAAGTGACCTGTCTCTCTCCCTTGGCAGAGTCTTGTGCCTGGCATTGGCTTTCCTGATGTCACTTCACCCATCCCCCCCAGGTCTTGGAAGATCAGATTTAACTTGTACAGAATCTCCTTCCCATTAACAAGTCTGCTGGAGCTTCCCCTATGGTTGCGTGTGGGGTGCTCTTATAATCAAATATGAACCGGGACAGTTTGGTATCTAGTGAAGATGTAGGCTGCTTCTTTAAGCCTACCTTCAAAGTTTGGACTGCTCTTTCTACCAGACCATTGGATGATGGATGGCATGGAGCTGTCATTATATAACGAATACCATTCGACTTTAGGAAATACTCAAATTCCCTGTTGGTAAACTGTGGACCATTATCTGTGACCAACACTTCAGGGAGTCCCATGAATTACAAAAGATGTGCACAGTTTTTCTACTGTTATCCCCAGGTTTGACAAATGAACCCTATAAGTGCCCAGCCACATTGAATGGGAGTCCACAATGACTAAGAACATTGAGCCCATGAAAGTACCTGTACAGGCAATGAGTCACCAAATCCAGGTTTACCTGACCATTCTCACAAAGGTAGAGGAGCTGCTGGGGTAATTTTTGTGCTTGTTGGCACTCTGGGTAATGCCCCATCAACATGGCTCTATCTGCATCCAGTCCTGACCACCAGACATAATCTGTCACCAATATCTTCACTATGGACACGCCTTGATGACTCAGGTGGAGTTCTGCCAGTATCTTGAGATGACCTTTGCTCAGGACAATCACTCTTGCTCCTCATAATAATATGCCATCCTCAACTGTGATCTGGTCTGTCCAGGTCCAAAATGGGTTCAGTTCTGGTTGTGACGGCCCTTTGGTTGCTCCCATCACCATCAGCTGTTTCAGTTTCACGAGGATTGAATCTTTCTGCATCCAAAGTCTGTTATTGTCAACTGTGGCTGGACGTGTGTCCAGAAAATTTAAAACCACAGAGTCTTCCACTGGTGGCATCACCAATGGTGTATCTGCCAGCAGGAGGCAGCTCAATGCGTCTGCATTGGCTACTTGGCCTCTTGGATAGTGTTCCAACTTGTCGTTGTATGTGCTTAGTATTAGAGGCCACCACTGAATTTGGTCTGAAGCTATGGGAAGTACTGCTTTGTCCTCTTTAAGTAGACCCAACAAGCATTTGAGGTCCGTTATTATGATAAATTAACATCGTCAAAGGTATTGGTGAAATGTCCTGCCTCCAAACATGACCGCCAAACCTTGCTTCTCTGTCTGGGCATATTTATCTCTGTATTACTGAAGGTCCTGGTTGAATACTCTCTTGGGCATTCCTCTCCAATGGGCCACTTTATGTGCTAATACTAACAATGCCTTACTGAGGGCATTACAAGTTAACACCAGATCTGGCTTGGCATCATTGTGTACCTTGATAGCTTTTCTTCACTTCCCTGAAAGCTATGACTTGGCTACACAATCATTTCCAATGCTGACCCTTTTTTAAGAGTTGATGCAATGGTGCCAGGATGGAGGCCAGGTTATGTATGAACTTTCCTTATAATTCACCAGCCCAAGGAAAGACCTAAGCTCTAGTACAGATATGGGAGCTGGAGTACCTTTGATTGTCCACACTTTATCTTCCAATGGATGTAGCCTGGTTTTGTCAATTCTGTAGACCAAGTAGGTTAGTTGGGATACCCTGGAACACACATTTTTCCTTCGGAGGCGTATGCCTAAGAAAAATGTCTAAGAACTATGTCTAACTTCTCTAAGTGTTGCTTATTATTCTTCTCTATCATTAGCACATCATCTAGACAAACAGCAACCTGGGGTGGACCTTGTAAAACATTTTCCATCATCCGCTGCAAAATGGCATAGGAAGATGATACCTTGTGTATTGGTACAAATCCTTTTGGGTTATTAATTGTAGCATACTTCTGGGAATCTTCATCTAACCACAATTGCATGGCTCATGTCAGCTTCACGAAGGATAGCCCTCTGCAAGGTTTCTTATAAATTCACAATGTGAAGGATTGGGTATTTACCCAGCTGCGAGAAGCGATTTACAGTTTGTTTAAAATGCCCACAAAGATGAACTGACCTGTTGGGTTTCACAATTGGTATGACCAGTGCTGCCCGTTCTGCAAACTGGACCGCTTTGATGATTCCTTTGCTTTCCAGCCTTCTGACGTCTGCCTCTACTTTTCCCTGTAAAGGCACATGGCACTGGGGGGGCCTTACAGAATCATGGAATTGTGTCCTGGTTAACGTGCAAAGTAGTCTTGGCTCCTTTGATAGTCCCTAGACCTTTCTTTAAAACATCCAGGCATTTTAAGTAGGACTTCATCCAGCCAGCCATTTTCTGTTTGAAAAGTGTTGAGCCAATCTAGGTGAATCTTTCTCAACTAATTTCACTCCATCAGTATTGGGCTGCAGCCTTTTACAACTACCAGTGGTAACTGAACCAGTTGCTTCACCTAAGAGACCAGAATCAAAGTTGTACCCTTAATCTGTTAACATTTCTTGGCATTAGTTCTGAGTCCAGCTGAGGTCTTGCACAAACTTCTGGGTTGGAGTGAATTTTGTTAAAGACTGTTTCTGCGATCACTGACACAGCTGCACTGGTACTGACCTCCTTTAGAACCGGTGAGCCATTTAACCAGATGTTTAATTTGATTTTGTGAGGAAGGTCACTGGACACAAAACATTAACTCTGATTTCTCTTCACAGATGCTGCCAGACCTGCTGAGCTTTTCCAGCAACTTCTGTTTTTGTTTCTGATTTACAGCATCTGCAGTTCTTTTGATTTTTGTTTAACTTATTGCTAAACAGTTTAATTATTCCAAACCAGATGTAGGTGGACATTCCAGAGTGCACACTTCCTGGATACGAGTCTGAGTTCTCTTACTCAATTTTGGACAGTTTTGCTGTTTCGAGTCTGCATACAGGCTGCAATGACAGTGGCTTGCTGGCTTGGATCCAGAAGAAAATTTTAACTGCTTGGCCGAGGCTTGGCTTTATTTTGGGGTTTTGCTATGTGATGACTGAGAGTCCCTCTGTTCAGCATATATCCTGAGTGAAGCTATGCTATTGTCTTCACTCAAGTGATGTTCCCCAAGCTCAGTCAGGCAAGGGTGTCCACTTCTACCAGAATATCCTATAACTCATATGCTTCATTTGTCATATTTTCCGATGCTAAAAACTGTGGCACGCTTTGACTGAGAAATGGAAAAGGACATTGAGGAAGTCTCAAATTGAAAAGGAGATGGAATTAGAAAAGTTTGATTTTGAAAGAGACAGGAAAATTAAACAATTTGATTTGGCCAAAGAAAAGATTAGCTTATAAGAAGGGAGGAACAGGTAACAGTTTGAAAGATATCCTGAACTGAAAGGGAAATTTGATTGAGGTATCATTCGATCAGCATCTACATTCAGAGGATCATCAGCCACCATTTCAGCCACTTCCAGAGGGATGTCGCCATCAGATAGATATTCCCCTCCCCTCTTTTGTTAGCCTTTCACAAGGACCATTCCCTCTGGGACATCCTGGTCCATTCCTCCTTCACTCCCAACACATCTCCTCATGGCACCTTCCCCTGCAATCACAGAAGGTCCAACACTTGCTTGCTTCCTTCCTCTCTCCTCACTATCTAAGGCCCAGCTGCTTCATTTGGAAGGGGTATTTAGGGCCTTAGATAGGGAGGAGAGAGGAAGGAAGCAGGCAAGTGTTGGGCCTTCTATGATTGCAGGGGAAGGTGCCATGAGGAGATGTGTTGGGAGTGAAGGAGGAATAGACCAGGATGTCCCAGAGGGAATGGTCCTTGTGAAAGGCTGACAAAGGAGGGGAGGGGAATATGTATCTGATGGTGACATCCCTCTGGAGGTGGCTGAAATGGTGGCTGATGATCCTCTGGATGTAGATGCTGATCGAATGATACTTGGGAACAAAAGAGACCATATCGCTATTGTTGGTGGGAAGAGGTGGGTGAGGGCCAAGGTGCGGAAGATGGATTGGATCCAGAGGATGGCCCTGTTGATCATGGTGCTTGGCAATCCTCAGTCGAGGAATAAGACAGACATTTCAGAGGCTTCTTTGTCAAAATTGGCAACATCAGAACATATGCGACAGAGATGGAGGAACTGGGAGAATGGAATAGAGACTTTACAGGAAGCAGGGTGTTAGGACACATAGTCAGGATAGCTGTGGAAGTCAGTAGGTTTGTCGTGACTATTGGTGTCCAACCTGCCACCAGAAATGGCAATTGAGATGTCGAGGAAGGGAAGGGAGGAGTCAGAAATGGACCAGGTGAAGATGAGAGCGGAAGCAAAACTGATAAACCTTTCATGTTCCGGACAAGGGAGGGAAGCAGCACCGGTGATGTCATTGGTATATTGGAGAAAGAGTTGTGGGTGGGGTGCTGAGTATGACTGGAACAAGGAATGTTCCACATAGTTCAAGAGTCAGGTGTAACTGGGGCCCATGTGGGTACCCATGGCCACCCCTATATCTTAAAGAAACTGAGAGGAGTTAAAAGAGAAGCTGTTCAGGGTGAGGACAAGCTTGACCAGAAGGTGAAGGGTGGTGGTTGATGGATTCAGTTCAGGCCTTTTTTTCAGGAAGAAGCAGGCAGCCCTGTGACCTTTCTGGTAGGGGATGGGTGTATAGAGAGATTGTACATCCATGGTAAAGGGGAGGCAGCTGGAGCCTGCATACCAGGAGTTCTGAAACTGACATAGAGCTTCAGAAGAATCATGGATGTAGGTGGGAAGAGACTGGACAAGGAGAGAAAAAGATCAAATTGAGGTAGGGACTGAACATTTGATGTTCCTCGTACAACTAAAACCCCAGAGATTAAAGCCAATGAGGAAAATAAACAGATGTCAGAGGAGCATGAACAGCCACACAGGAATCAATATTCTCTGGAATGTCATACCTCCTGATCATTGTAGATATGATTATGAGTATTGTGAGTGTTTTTGTTGCAAGGATGTCTCAGGGGAAGGGATGTTTGAGTATTTGTGTAAGAATGGGGCACTGTCACTTTAACAGTGCAATAACGTGATGTAATAATGACATCGTTGGCTGTTTTGGGTGGAATACAATCTATCTCAGCTTGTTTATTGTAAAGTGAACACCTCCTTAATAAAGCTCCTGCTGTTAAACACTTCAGCCTTCTAGTACTCTTGGAACTTGACACTTCTTTTTCATTTCCCCTCTATTTCATGCACTGTGAAAGATTGTTCCTGCTGGTAGCATTTGACCAACTGCACAGCTGGGCACTGGTGACAAAACTCCTAGAAGTTCCTGGCAGTGGTAAGCGGCAAGGATTTCCACTTCTGATGAGTGCAAGGTAATGCATAACCATGGGAACATGGTGCATGCACAATTTGGAAAACAGCAGATAATATTTGTAAACTTGCTAGGGTTCATGGAGAGAAACCTACCCTGAAACTCCCTGAAATAGACACTTGCTCTTTTTTTGGTAAAGTCCATCCCATGGACCTCAATTAGGCCTTTGACCAACTTTCCACATGGAAGTTAGCCCGAAAGGTAAGAGGCCATGGGATTCATGGCAAGTTGGCAGACTGGATTCAAAGTTATCTTATAACTAAGAGGCAAAGAGTGATGACGGAACGTTGTTTTTGTGATTGGAAGCCTATAATCAGTAGTGTGCCACAGGGATCAGTGCTGGGACCCTTGCTGTTTGCTATGTACATTAATGACTTGGACGTGAATGTGGAAGATATAATTAGTAATTTTGCAGATGATACAAAAATTGGTGGTGTTCATATTGAGGAGGATGGTCACTGACTATACTCTGATACAGAACCGCTGGTAAATTGGCAGAGCAATGGCAGATGGAATTTGATCCTGAGGTGATGCATTTTGGGAGTCATAATAAGGGAAGGATGTACAAAATGAATGGTAGGTCCCCAGTGAGTACTGAGGAACAAAGGGACTGTGGTGTACATAGACACCTGATGGTGTCAGCACAGGTAGACAGGATGAAGAAGAAGCAAATGGGATGCTTGCCTTTTATTAGCTAGGGCAGAGAATACAGGAGCAAGGAAGTCTTGTTATGACTTGATAAAACATTCGTTAGGCTACAGATGGAGTACTGTGCGCAGTTCCAGTCACCATGCTGTCGGAAGGATTTAATTGCACTGGAGAGGATGTCGAGGAGATTCACTGGGACATTGCCTGGAATTGAAAATCTCAGTTCTGAGGACAGACTGGACAGGCTGGGATTGTGTTCCCTGCAGTAGAGGAGGCTGAGGGGGGATCTCATTGAGGTATAAAAAATCATGAGAGGCATAAGTAGGGTTGATCCTGAGAACCTTTTCGCCATGACAGATGTGTCTAAGAGAGGTGAGGTGAAAGTGACAGTCTTTGATATCAAGGCCACATTTGACTGGGTATAGCATCAATGGGCCCTGGCAAAACTGGAATTAATGGGTATCAGGGGACAAACACTCAGCTGGTTAAAGTCATACCTGGAACAAAGGAAGATGGTTGTGGTTGTGGAGTGTCAGTCATCTCAGCTCCAGGACATCTCTGCAGGAGTCCCTCAGGGTAGTGTCCTAGGCCCAACAATTTTCAGCTGCTTTATCAATGACCTTCCCTCTGTCATAAGGTCTGTAGTGGGTATGTTTGTCGATGATTACACAGTGTTCAGCACCATTCACAACTGCTCAGGTACTGAAGCAGTCCGTGCTCAAATGCAACAAGGTCTGGACAATACCCAGGCTTGGGCCAACAGGTGGCAAGTAACATTTTTGCCAGACAATGACCATCACCAATAAGACACTCTAACCACCATCCCTTGACATTCAGTGGTATTACTATCACTGAATCCCCCACTGTCAACAACCTTTGGGTTACCATTGACCAGAAACTCAGTTGGATTCACCACATAAACACATTGGCTACAAGAGTAGGTAAGAGACTAGGGATACTGCGACGAGTAACTCATCTCCTGACACCACAAAGTCTATCCACCATTTACAAGGCACAGGTCAGGTGCATGATGGAATACTCCCCACTTGCCTGGATGGGTGCAGCTCCAACAACACTTAAGAAGCTTGACTCCATCCAGGACAAAGCAACCCGCTTGATTGGCACCACATCTACAAACATATAATCCCGCCACCTCTGGTACTCAGTAGCAGCAGTATGTTCTATCTACAAGATGCACTGCAGAAATTCACCAAAGATCCTTAGACAGTACATTCTAAACACATGACCACTACCATCTAAATGGACAAGGGCAGCAGGTACTTGGGAACACCACCACCTGCAAGTTCCCCTCCAAGCCACTCACCATCCTGACTTGGAAATATACTGCTGTTCCTTCACAGTTGTTGGGTCAAAGTCCTGAAATTCCCTCTCTACCAGCATTATGGGTCAACCCCTAGCAAGTAGACTGCAGCGATTCAAGAAGGCAGCTCAACACCACCTTTTCAAGGGCAAATAGGAATGAGGCCATGAGCCAGCCAGCGATGCCCAAGTCTCATGAATTAATTTGTAAAAGAAAAATCAGAGAGCATAAGGAGTAAATGATTTAGAGAGGACCTGAGGAAGGATTTTTTTTCACCCAGAGGATGTCAGAAATATGGAACGTACTGCCTGAGAGGGTGGTGGAGGTGGGTACTCTCGCAACATTCAAGAAACATCTGGATGAGCACTTAAAATGTTTGGGTATATTAGGCTATCGACCAAGTCCAGGTAAATGGAATTAGTATATTTTGATGTTTGTTGTTCAATGTAAATATGGTGGGCAGAAGGGCCTGTTTCTTTGTTGCATGCTTCTACAACTCTATAATGTCAATATCTCTCCAGATGCAATGTTAAAGCAATGTTCAGACAGGTAGGAAAGATCTCATAGCCAGGATTTTTTTAAAAAGTGAGAATTGTTCTTGTATCCTCTCTGACATCTATCTATTAAAAAAAAATAAACTGATGTTGTGGTCATTTAATTATTTGTTGCTTGTAGAACATTGTTATTTACAAATTGTCTTTTAAATTTTCTGCTCTACAACAGTGACCTCATTTCAAAAGTACTTAATTGGTCGCAAAGCCATTTGAGATGGCCTGATGTTGTGAGAGGCACTATATAAATGCACATTTTAATTCCTTTCCATTCACACATTTTATTGCAAAATCTGAGCACAGTTAAATAGAGATTCTGAAAGAGGACATACTAAAACAGATGTAGTACAATGAAATGGCTTAATGTATTCCAGTTATTGATTTTATAATAGCTATTCCTATTCTGCTTTAATATTGGATTTCATTATTCAGAATATTCAAATGACAGAAATGCAAGTTAAAATAAAGAGCAATTTTCAAATTTCTAATTTATTCCCTGCTTTGTTCATGAAAAGTCAAAACATTTCCATCTGCTCCAAATCTTGGCTGCAGAGATTGAGATGGTGAATGTATTAATTGACTAAAAATATCTAATGTATCAAATAGGAATTAATAGTTAAGATTACTTGCATGCAAGGTATTTAAGTATAACATATGGATAAAATTCTTCTAACTTTCTAGCTTTCAGCTGTTGATCTAAAATCCAGACTTAATCCGATTTCCTTGGAATAATTATTATAGTGAGCTCAGAAACAGTTGAATCAATGCATTGTATTGATGTGGGGTGTTTTTAAATGTAATCAGTAAAGGGGATGGTGGCATATGCAGATCGACTGGACACTGCAACTTTCTTGTAGGATCAGCTTTACCTAGATGTGTGTTCTCAGCAGGAATTTTCAGGAATGACTTAATCTGTTCCCCACCACATTCAAAAGAACATAGTAGTGTGTGTGTGTGTGTGTCAGAAGGGGGAGGCGCATTACCTCTGGCTCGGGACAAGGGAGGTTGAGACATTGCTGTAGGATTTAAGAAAAAAACAATTCTACTCCTCCTCTTGGTCCCCCATAGGATGTCCTTTGTCTTTACTGGAGTAGCCCAGTCTGTCCTTCCCAACACTGAGGGCAAGATTCAACAGGTTTCCTGCTTAGTCCTCAGATAAAAGTAAAAGATTTTTTACAATTCATCACATTCATGGCCAGTTTAGGTGAGCATCTTAACTGTCTGCATAAGCATGCAGGTTAAAATCAAGAACAGAAAAGCTTTTGGTTCCACACAGAAATGACTTTTTCCATATGCCACCATATTCTCAACTGACTCCACTTACAAACAATCAATATGGTTAATTGGTTCAACTACCTGTGTAAGTCCAATACTAAGTATTCCCATTAAATTAATCAGATCAAGATTTTGGAAAAAAACAGAAGAATTAGTAAGCTTGTCACCAGCCGCTTGGGTGTGGACTTACTTCCTGGTGGTGGAATATAAATAAAGATTTCTGTGCTTGTGTTTTTACTGTGTCCTACATCTGCACACAGGCAACATAGATGCCGGGGAAAATAAGCACTACTGCTGTTTGGCGGTAGTGTGGGGGTTTATATTGAAAAAAAGATATAAACAGGGAAAAATAATGTAACCAGGAGATTAGAATCTCTTCAGGAATAAAATAGAACCAGAAAGTTTGAAACCTATATTCTTCCTTTGGGTTTAGAGAACCATATTAGGTGGATATTATAGTGAGCACTTGACCCCAATGTTGACCCCATACAGGGGGGTTACTGAGACCAGCCTGTTGGCATTAAGCCAGCTGGTGCAGCATTTCAGGGGGTAATCTCCTAACTGACTATGATTGACAATGAGTTGGCCCATGGTTTTAACCCTAATCAATGGGCCGGCACGCCCACTGAGCGAGATGGTCACTACTGAAACAGGCTGGTGAACACTGCAACATGGAGGCAGGCTCAATTGGCCACATAAAAATGATTGCTTAGAGAGGTCCAAAGGCAGCAAGGTCATTCAGTCCCTCATCCCCAACCCAAACTCCAAGGACTAGGAAACCTCAACCAGTGGTCACGCAACACAGGTTATTTGACTGTGTAGGACCATTGAAAAATAATCCACTTCATTTTCACTCTCTGCTTTTCTCCCCATAGTCCTGCAGTTCTCTTTCTTTTGAAAATTATCCATCGTATTACAATTTGTAAGTAACTATGGTATCTACTTTCACCACTCAAATCAAACCAGTTCTCTGAGTTAAATAAGAAACTTCATTCACCTATTTTTGTCAATTAAATTAATACGTCCATTGAGCAAAAAAACCAACCTGAACATGGAAATAGTTGTTCTTGTTTGCTTTATCAAAACCTTTCCCAATTGTAAACATCTCCCTTACATCCCCATTGTCTACACACTGAAGAGCAAGTTCTGGATTTTAGCACTTTATGAAGAAATGATGAGTCAGGCTAATTCCTAATGCTGTGATTCTGTCTCCTGCATGATAGTGTCCACCCTTGGGTGACTATTTTCATTGCAAGTTGTTGGAGACAATTTGCCTCTGGTGGGGACTGAAGCAAATGCATACTAAAGTGAACAGGTCAGAATCCTGACTTTGTTTTACTGTGATTGTAACCCAGTTCTGGAAATGAAACCCTAGCTCTTATACCTTATCACCCCACTTCCCATCCATCTCATGACACTTTTTAACCTTAACACATAGTGCAGTACAGTGGCGTAAGGGTGGCATGGTAACTCAGTGTTTAGCACTGCTGCCTCACAGTGACAGGAACCCATGTTTGATTCCAGCCTTGGGTGAGTCTGTGTGGAGTTTACACATTCTCTCTGTGTCTGCATGGGTTTCCTCTGGGTGCTCCAGTTTCCTCCCACAGTCCAAAGATGCATGGGTTAGCTAGATTGTCCATGCTGAACTGCCCCAATGTGTCTAGGAATGAGCAGGCTAGGTGGATTAAACATAGGATAGGGATAGGTGGGTCTGGATGGGATGCGCTATGGTGGGTTGGTATGACTGGATGGGCCAAATGGCATCCATTTGAATTGTAGGGATTTCGTGATATCTCCAATGCAGCTTCATATCTTATCTTTTCTGTATCTCTTGTGCCAATTACCTACTATCCAGTATGGACAGAACTGAAGAGCTCTCTAATAAGGCAAGGATGTATTTTAAATGCGTATTAAATAAATTAATAATTTTCCATTAAAGCTTCATAGAGGAAAAGTTCCACTTAAGAACATAGAAGATGATCAAATACACCACCATTTAAACTTCTGTTGAAAACATTCATATCTTCTGTGTGCCTTTTAAGTGGTTATAAATACTTCAACATCAACGTACAAGCATTGAACAAGTCTTCAGCACACGTTAATACTGTTAACCACTCATAATGCTGCCAATCAAACAAAGCACACTATCTCCATACTGAGCTAAATACAATCGTAGGCTTTGAGTTCAGTCAATCATTTATAATGACATTCCATTTCACAAATGAAGAACTAATTCCTGCAGAACTAATACAATAGTCTCTTTGAAGTTGTCTCAGCAAAAACCAGCTATTCTTTTATTTTGAAGGATCAATGGACGAAGTTTCAAAGAAATCGGGCATCTTTATGATTACTTCAAAGCCTCAACAAATGTTTGAGCTAGAAACCAATAAAGGAATCAAAGAACAGAATATAGATGATTTTTTTTAATTCTCAGTCCTATTGGACGCAGAAACTTGCTTCATCCACTATAGAAATCACATCAATGTAACTGAAAACATATGCAATGATGATCAATTTAATCATTGCTTAATTTTAATGTCAGATATGTATGATAAATAACTGCTTTAAACACTATTTAACGTATTTTTTTAATACATAATTGAGTCAATTTGTAGTTGTCAATTCCTTTTCAACTTACCGAGCAAAAGGTTCTTGACTTTAGACGAGTGCTCCCAAATGGCTCACGATTTCTCTGAGGTTCCATGAACTACATCCACTAACAAAATAATTGCAAACCTATTGAAATAGTGAGGGTTGAAAATGCCTATGTCCATAATGGAGGAGGCAAGGATGGAATTTCTGTGTGCTGGTTCACTATCTGCACCCTTATCCTGAAGCCATAAAAATCTTATATACCAGGAATGGGGCCAGGAGTCCCAGATTTGGAGCCGGCCTGACATTCTCACCCTCCTGCATACCACCACTTCCATTCCATCAGAGATGGAAACATGAAATTTCATCCCTAAAGCCAGTTCCTCTTGACTGGCCCTTAGTAACTGTAATGTACTCTTTGCAAGTAGGTGGAATTCTTCCTCAAACATCGTGCTCAACTTGCCAATCAGTCAGTACTGTCCTTTCACATAATGTACTTGTTGTTTTCCTCTTACTTTGCTATGCTTTGTGAATTGTCCTGATTAATACAAAATGAAAAGCTTTGACGAAATTTGCCTTATTCCAGCAACACTCAAAACCTGTTTCACTGTCCTGATGGTAGATTAATACACAATGACAGTAGCATTTATATGGTCGAGAGTGTGGGGCTGGAAAGGCACGGCAGGTCAGGCAGCTTCTGAGGAGCAGGAGAATCAACATTTCAGGCAAAAGCCCTCCATCAAGAATGAGGCTGTGAGCCTCGGATGAAGAGATAAATGGGAGAGGGGTGGGGCTGGCAGGAAAGGTAGCTGAGAGTGCAATAGGTAGACAGAGGTGAGGGTAATGTTGATAAGTTGGAGGGGAAGGTGGAGTGGATAAGTAGGAAGGAAGATGTACAGGTAGGACCGGTCATGAGGGCAGTGCCAAGTTGGAAGGTTGGAACTGGGATAAGGTGGGGGGAGGGAAAATGAGGAAACTGGTGATTAATGCCATGGGGTTGGAGGGTCCCGAGGCTGTAGATGAGACGTTCTTCCTCCAGGTGTTGGGTGGTTAGGGAGTGGCGATGGAGGAGGCCCAGGATCCACATGTCCTTGGCGGAGTGGGAGAGGGAGTTGAAGTGTTCGGCCATGGGGCGGTGGGGTTGGTTGGTGTGGGTGTCCTAGAGATGTTCTCTGAAACGCTCCGCAAGTAGTTGCCCAGTCTCCCCAATGTAGAGGAGACCGCATCGGGAGCAATGGATACAGTAAATGACGTGTGGAAGTACAGGTAAAACTCTGTTAGATTAGATTAGACTTACAGTGTGGAAACAGGCCCTTCAGCCCAACAAGTCCACACCGACCCGCCGAAGCGAAACCCACCCATACCCCTACATTTACCCCTTACCTAACACTACGGGCAATTTAGCATGGCCAATTCACCTGACCCGCACATCTTTGGACTGTGGGAGGAAACCGGAGCACCCGGAGGAAACCCACGCAGACACGGGGAGAACGTGCAAACTCCACACAGTCAGTCGCCTGAGTCGGGAATTGAACCCGGGTCTCAGGCGCTGTGAGGCAGCAGTGCTAACCACTGTGCCACCGTGCCTCCTTTGGGGCTTTGGACAGAGGTGAGGGGGGAGGTGTGGGGCAGGTTTTTCAATTTTTGTGGTGGTGTGGGAAGGTGCTGGGAGGGGAGGGTGAGTTGGTGGAGAGCGTGGACCTGACAAGAGAGTCACGGAGAGAATGGTCTTTATAGAAAGTGGATGGGATGGGGAGGGGAATATATCTCTGGTGGTGGGGTCCATTTGTAGGTGGCGGAAATGGAGGAGGATGATGCGATGTGTACGGAGATTGGTGGGTGGAAGCATGAGGACCTGGAGATTCTGTCCTTGTTGCGGTTGAAGGTGGGGGGGGTGGGTTGACACACTGTTCTCTACACCGCCGAAGCCAAGCACCAACTCGAAGACACCTTCTCCTACCGCCCCCTCGACCACGACCTCACCTCCTATCTCCAAACCATCTCCTATTTCCCAGACTGTACACAACCTCATCACCTCAGGGGATCTCGCACCCACAGCTTCCAACATCATAGTTCGGGAACCCCACACTGAGTGGTTCTACCTCTTACCCAGTATTCACAAGCCTGACTACCCCAGCTGACCCATCATCTTGGCCTCAATACTGTCCTATCCCCCTGGTCCAGGAACTCCCCACATACGTTTGGGGCACCGCCAATGCCCTCCACCTCCTCCAAGAGCTTTGTTTCCCTAGCCCCCAACGTCTCATCTTCACAATGGAATCCAGTCCCTATAAAACCTCTTTCCGCCATGACTAGGACCTCCAAGCCCTCCATTTCTTCCTCTCCCGTCATCCCCACCAGTACCCTTCTACTACTTCTCTTATTCGTTTGGCTGAACTGGTTCTCACCCTCAACAATTTCTTCTTTGAATCCTCCCACTTCCTCCAGACCAAAGCACCTGCATGGGCCCCAGCAATGCCTGTCTTTTTGTTGGCTACATGGAACTGTCCATCTTCTGTAATTATATTGGCATCATTCCCCACCTTTTCCTCTGCTACATTGCTAACTGTACTGGTGCCACCTTGTGCTCCCACGAGGAGATTGAACAGTTCATCACCTTTGCCAATATATTCCACCCTGACTTTAAGTTCACCTGGACCATCTCGGACTCCTCCCACCCCCTCCTGGACCTCTCCATCTCCATCAGCAGTGACCGACTCAACACTGACATCTTCTACAAACCCACCAACTCCCAGAGCTACTTGGACTACACATCCTCCCACCCTGCTTCCTGTAAAAACACTATCCCTTATTCACAATTCCTCCGCCTCCACCTCATCTGCTCCCAGGAGAACCAGTTCCACCACAGGACACACCAGATGTCATCCTTTTTTAAAGCTCTCAATTTTCCCTCCCATGTGGTGATGATACCCTCTAGCGCATCTCATCAACATTCTGCACCTCCGCCCTCAAACCCCGCACCTCCAACTGCAACCAAGGACAGAACCCCCTGGTCCTCACCTTCCACTCCACCAACCTCCATATATATCGTATCATCCTCCGCCATTTCTGCCACCAACAAACAGACCCCACCACCAGAGATATATTACCTTCTCCACCTCTATCTGCTTTCAGTAAAGACCATTCCCTCCACGACTGCCTTGTCAGGTACATACCCCCCACCAACGCACCCTCCCCTCACAACACTTTCCCACACCACTGCAGGAATTGCAAAACCTGTGCCCATACCTCCCCCGTCACCTTTGTCCAAAGCCCTAAAGGAGCCTTTCACACATGTCATTTACTGTATCCGTTGCTCCCAATGTGGCCTCCTCTACATTGGGGAGACAGGACACCTATTTGCAGAGCGCTTTAGAGAACATCTCCGAGACACCCGCACCAACCAACTCGATCGTGGCCAAACACTTCAACTCCCCCTCCCACTCCGCCAAGGTCATGCAGGTCCTGGGCCTCCTCCATCGCCACTTCCTAACCACCCGACGCCTGGAGGAAGAGCACCTCATCTTCCGCCTTGGGACACTCCAACCCCACGACATCAATGTTGATTTCACCAGTTTCCTCATTTCCCCTCCCCCACCTTATCCCAGTTCCAACCCTCCAACTTAGCACTGCCCTCATGACTGGCCCAACCTGTCCATCTTCCTTCCCACCTATCCGTTCCGCGTTCCTCTCCCACCTATCACCATTAGCCCCATCTATTGCACTCTCAGCTACCTCTTCGTCAGCCCCACCCCCCCTCCCATTTATCTCTCCATCCCCTAGGTTCACAGCCTCATTTTTGATGAAGGGCTTTTGCCTGAAACATCAATTCTCCTGCTCCTCAGATGCTGCCTGTCCAGCACCACACTCTCAACTCTAATGTCCAGCATCTGCGGTCCTCACTTTCGCCTAGCATTTATATGGTGTCTGTAATGGGAGTTGATTATCACTGTTGGCAAAATATCTAGCATTTCAACATAACTTTTGCCTACAGCAAGGACACAATCCCCACACTGTTGAAGGCAGACATGTGGCCTGACTTTTTGCCTGACACAAAGTAAAAATGTACAGCTATTTGCCATTGTTATTTTGTGGTTTCATACACCAACGAATAATTACCAGGGTCCTGCCTTTTGATAGGTAATTCAGGAAGAAGGAGAAGATAAAGAAGAGTAACTTTTAATGAGGTAAACCATGGTAATTAATAAACTTTCCAGCAACATTATTAAACAAAATTCAGCCAAAAATTACGTAAGGATTAAGATGGAAGGAGAATGACAGAGACATTCAGTGTGGGCTTCCCAACATAATGGCCAAGTTAGCCAAAGATAAGGTTGTCAATGGATTCACAAATTCATGGCTGTATGATTCTGCTGTTAAGATATGAAGCCAGTTTTAACATGGTAAGAGTGAGAAGCTAGGTCTCTGTTCCAATCTGAACTACAGCTGGACAAATCTAATAGTGTCTCAGACTGTTAAGAAAAACGAATCAAGTATTAGGTAACTTTGACTGAAAATTAGGCAAGTGCAATGATTTATTCCATTCACGTTATAGATTAGCTTCAATACAAACTGTTCCTAAGTAAAATTATTTCTTTAACATTTTTAACTGGAAGATTTGAGGTAAAAAAAAGAGTAGATTCAAACACTAAAATCAAATGATATACAGATAACCAGCTGACATACTACCACTGTTACCTTTGTAATATAACTTTTCATTATTTTCACTATCCGACTTTTCAGTATTTCGTTATTCTTTCCTTTCTGATGCAGACAGTAGACTAAATGACTTTATTTAACACACGTGGTAAGAGGATGACTGTTAAACCCCACGCTCAGTGTTCTTTGACCTGACAATTGTTTGGCCATTTGCCTGCTTTCTATTCTCCTCCCCTGCCCTCTGCTATTGTCTTTAGCAGATAGCAACAGTTACCCTGGTGATTAATGTGTGTTAAATGGTTGCAGATTTTCAGCTGATATCTTTGATTCATTGAACATTTATGTGAAAAGATAGCCGTGTGGGATATTTGGCAAGACTGATTTGTTACTGATTAAAGAAATTATTCAGTATTCGAAACGTTTGAATTATCTGAACCAGAAAATACACAACAAAATAATCTTTTTTTTCAGAAAGCTGTGTTGTTTATTTGAGATTTACAACATTGTTTTTATTGTACTGATCAATGTTGTGAACATAGTGAATACTTCTACAATGTGGATAATTCCAAAATGTTTTGAATAATCTGACTTCGCAATGTGTACAATATTAAGGCTGTGTATAGCTCAGCTCAGTCAAGTAGATTACATCTCTTATTTCTCATTGTCAAAGTGCAAAACATGCACCAATAAATATATGCACAGTGAGTTGCATAGTAATTGTTTTGTAGCAGAGGTGCTTCTCCTCTCTAATAAATAAAACCACATAATTTATCTTTGGCATTATAAAGCTGAAGTATTTTTGTGCCACCATCTTAGTGCTTCCATTCGGAAGACCATATATAGTACTTACTGTTAATGTTTCTTAAACAATGTTTTGGAAAGAATATATAAGCAAAGCAAAATAGGCTACAAAATTTAAATCACGCTTTTCTTTACCTTAATACAGTTATTGCTTTCCTTTTTTGTGCGGCATGTAGCAAATTATGAAAACAACAGGAAATGCCCCTAAATTCAGCATCATATATTCAACGGTTTTTCTTTGTTGCATACAGACTCTTAATGAGACTGAAGAATCTTCACTTCAGTGAAGAAAATTCATCGCAACCCTCTTGCCTTGCAATTTAATCACTGTATACCCAGGAAAGTACTGACAGTTGTCCCATGGAAGCTATTAAAGTTCCTGTCCAAGGTTAAATGAAATTGCAGTTTATCAGAGAAGCATTGAGAAAATAAGGGAATCTGTTCATGGCTGTTGATTAATGCCAAGCCTGATCAACACAAGGGGGTTCATTAAGCTATACATCATGTGGGCAATTTAACATGTCATTGTGCCTGCTGTCTGCTTTCTCTGTGCATTGTGTTATGCACCCTGGTTGCATCAGCAATTTGATATAAAGGTTTGTATTAAATAATTTGTGTAAATAGATTTGCATTGTACTGTTATGTGTTGTAATTATTTTGCATTAAATGTTATTGATGAACTGTTATAGCAAAAAATAAAGAAACGTTGGACAACTGGAATTTTAAAAATTTGTTTCAGAAGTGCCAAAAATGTAGTTTTGATTGGAAGCAACTTCTTTCTTATTATGAAATACATATTGAATTTGCTTTTGTGCAAGAATTTAGTTCAGTAATTTGTTTTGGAAATAAAATGGAAACAGATATTGGTAATGTTTTACAACATTTGTGTACTTCATAAATAAATAATTGATTCTAACAAGTCGGTTACTTAATTAAATTAGGATTTCCATTATCACCTAGCCATTTTACTGTCGGCAAAGATTCAATTTTATGACAAATGATCTGGATTATAATTCACCAAAATGGGTAGATTTACAGTCAATGGACCAACTGAGTTTAAGGGTTTTACATAGGACCAATGTTAAAAGTATTAATAAATAGTTTGTGAATTGAACATATTTGCTCATAAAGGAATTATTCTAGTGTTTGGGTTGTATATTTTTGGCATAAGTATGAAAAAAATCACAAGATGAATTATTGGCGAGTAAGCAGGATTCAATCTTTTATCCAAAACACTATTAGCCTTTTCTCCACCTTGAAGAAATGTTTTGACATATACACTAAACATGCCCAACCCAGTCATCAAGGGGTGATAGGGTAAAAATTCTGTACATTGTCATGACACCTATGTTTCTTTACAACATGCAAATATAAATTTAGCTGCATAATTGCCAGTGCAGTTTAGTTCTTTGAAGTTCACTGTAAGTGATCATTATGACTCATAAAATCAATTCCAAGATTGGACGTGATGGCAATTTTATGAACAAAAACATTCTGGTAGCTAAAATATTGGATAACACATCCATTTTATTTCTCAGTAATTTTCTTTGTTGAAAATTTTTTTTTCCCAATAAAACATTTGCTATTTGATATTTACTATAAAAGCAAAATGTAGAAATTGAAATTTAAAAATGAGAATAAATTGATTATCCAAAGTAAAATATCTTTAAAAATAATCACAATAGAATATATTTACCTTTTCACCAGTGTCAGCTCTTAAGCTATGGAATGACGAAAGTTTATAGCTTTGATTAGAATTGTGGCATAAAGATTAAATTAAAATATTCTGAAGTTTGAGAATTTGATACATTTTAAAAGCAACAGTAGCATGCATGAAATATTGCTTTTAGTAATAAGAGAGTGTATTATTTGTTGCTGTCATTAATTACCAAGGATTTGTTTACCAGACAATAATTAATTACACCTCTGGGAAACTCAAGAGTCAAACATGAATCAAGGCAGACACTTGACTTGATAAGGAGCAGTGAAAGTTGCACATAATTAAGCAGGGCACTTGAGACCAATTGTTTGCAGAATGATTTTGCTTGGGCTAATTGACACTAATTATTTAATCTGATTTTCTTCTTCCCTGTGTTTCTTCAGCCAATATGCTGTTCTTTGTTCGCAAAGACAGATGCATCAGGCATTTAAAGATGTTTTTATTGCACATGAACTGTAAAGCCAAATCATTACAAAAGTGAATTTGTTTATTTCACAAAGTTGCAATGTTTGCGAGCAAGGGAAGAACAAACTTGTGAGTTGTGAAATAAGACAATGCAAAGGGATTAACACAAGAGAAACGAACAACACTATATACAATATTGTATTGTGGGGAAAAGAATTGCATGCTTTCAATTTTTAATGCTGTCATTTAAATTATTTATTTTATCACCTGTGAAAAGGTAAACATATGTTTTTGACATCCTATTTTATTGCTTAATTTTGTGTTATTTATTACAATACTCTTAAAAGATTTATTTAAAATATCATTTTTAATTATTTTCTGAATATGGGCATCACTGGCAGGGCTAACATTTATTGTTTATCCCAAAGTGCCCTTGAGAAGGTGCTAATGAGCCACATGTCAGGATACCACCTTCGAGATTGTTAATCTTTGTGTGGTGTCAGTAAACCAGTCGTACACTTAGGTTGTGAATTCCAAAGTTTTGACCCATCAATGATTAAAAAAAGGTAACAGGTTTGCAAATCAAAATGCTGAGTGGCTTGGATGGAAATGTGGAGTATACACCTGATACTACCCTTCCAAACTGAAGTTTAGAATTAGTTGATGCTGTCAAAAAAGCCTGATTGCTGAAGTATCACAGACTCCCTAAGTGTGGAGGCAGGCCATTCAACCCATCCAGTCATACCCTTTAGTCCAACTCATCCATGCCAACCAGATATCCCAACCCAATCTAGTCCCACACTGACCCTCCGAAGAGCATCTCATCCAGACCTACAAGCCCCCCTCCCCCTATCCTGTACCCGTGCATTCCCCATGGCTAACTCACCAGCCTGCACATCCCTGGACACTATGGGCAATTAGCATGGTCAATGCACCTAAGGAGAATCCACCTGAGACTGGAATTGAATCTGCATCCTGGCACTGTAAGGCAGCAGTGCTAACCACTGATCACCATACCACCCAGTACATCGCGTGGATGGTATGCACATAGTGGACTATGGATCCATTTCATGTGCTGCTTCTGTGTTTTCTTGTACTTGCAAGCATTGGAAGTGCTTGCCAGGGCCAGGCCACATTTTTGGCTCTGCTATGTGCCATATCAATCCCTGCAAACCAGGAATAGGTTTTCATAATGTGAGTGTATGATGAACCAATAAGGAGATGGCCTATAGAGTGAAATTGGCACCTTACTTCACTGGCAAGGATCTGGAGGTCTGGCAGACAGGATGTTGGGCAGCAGGACTAGCCTCTTTCCTCAGGACTAGAGACAAGACTATGGCACCAGATAGTGCCAGTTTAGTCAGCGCAAGGTCTGTTTTTCTGGAGGAGCACCCAGAAATGCAGGAAGAAAGTTAATGACCCATTGTATTCTGCAAAGCAAGAGCCACCATCTTCTCTCTTTTACCTCTTACCCGCTCTAAATCTGCCATGGGGCACAGCTCCCACCAAGAGTCTTAGTCTACCACTTTCACTATTGCATGCAGCATTTTCCCCCAAGCCAGCCCAATCCCCCAAGATTTCTAACTTTTGGTGCCCTCTGCCCTTCCTACAAAATCCCTCAGGACACATTATCACTTTTCTCCCAGCTATAACAACACTAACAGTGTTGCTAGGCATGCCCATCTTACTAAGTCCATGCCATTCTCCTATTCCAGCAGAAAACGACCCACAGTGTCACACTGAGGACCAGGCATCTGCTCAACCCCAGCCAGGAAAGACGTCTCTGAGTTTGGCGATTTATTTAAACATTCTGTATGAGGAGAAAATCCTTGCTTTAGCAGGAGATATCTGTGACCGTTCATGGTGGCACGGTGGCACAGTGGTTAGCACTGCTGCCTCACAGCGACAGGGACCTGGGTTCAATTCCCACCTCAGGCGACTGACTGTGTGGAGTTTGCACGTTCTCCCCATGTCTGCATGGGTTTCCTCCGGGTGCTCCGGTTTCCTCCCACAGTCCAAAGATGTGCGGGTCAGGTAAATTGGCCATGCTAAATTGCCCGTAGTGTTAGGTAGGGGTATGGGTGGGTTGTGCTTCGGCGGGTCGGTGTGGACTTGTTGGGCCGAAGGGCCTGTTTCCACACTGTAAGTAATCTAATCTAATCTAAAAAAAATGGTGCCATGATCTCCATTTCAAAGAGTAAGTTTCATTGTCAAATGCTCTGTTGCTTTCCCACTCCCACCATGGTGAACATAACATGCTCAAATGATAAAATCCCACTTCTGAGGGCCTCCAGGTGGCATGTGTGACATGTCATTGTTGATACCATATCACAGTTGTGAGTACGTGTTCAGCCATTGTCACCAGCTGCATGATCAGCTATCACTTTAGGTGCAGCTATAACAGTGAAGGTAAAGTGGGTAGCCATATTTGTCACCACACAATGTTATAACCCTGTCTGAACCATAGCTATTGTTAGTCCCTCTCTTCTCTTCTGCATCCACGCAATCTTGGTCTGAGGTGAGCAGTTCTCTCTGGTTGCTCACTGCCCCTCCAGGTCTGAGGAAGTCACAGATCCATTAACAAAGCTGTCTCCTGCACCCACCCTCCACCAGCTCAAATACCAACGCTTCACTGGGTACTTTAGCTCAATTAGAATTGGGAAAACACTCCAGTCAGCACATCACTGGCCAAGGAAGAGATGCCCTAGGTCACTGGCACACTGAGGACCAGGCATCTGCTCAACCCCAGCCAGGAGAGTCCTCTCTGAGTTTGGCGATTTAAAGCTTAATTAAAAAGCACAAACTCAGCAAGGCAGCATGGACGTCCACCAATGCCATCTTGACTGTGGTGGTTGTAGCATGTTTGTACCTGCCTGCTTTCCTGGACAGTTTGGTGCCAGAATACCCATTGCCTGCCACATATTCATGCAATCCTGTATTTTATCACTGCAGCCTAGATGCCCTTTCTTTGGACAGGGCATTACAGGTGGCGACCAGCTGGAGGAGGAAGTACAATACAGGCCTCCCCTTAAATCTCTTCTTTGGACACACAGGGGTCCGCTACCCTACCTGCCACCCTCAACACCATTGAAGTTCAAGTTGAAGAGCTCATATCCGCATCTGGCCAGGACACCCTCAGCATGACTGGGTCCTCGAGCCACTATCTCACCCCACCGGAGCCATTGTCTGAAATTTCAGGGCAACAATTACTACCATGGAGCAGATTCTCTCCATTCCAGCTGTGGCCTTGGGGACTGCGTCCAAGAATGAAGGTCAAAATCCCACTTCTGAGGGCCTCCAGGTGGCATGTGCGACATGTCATTGCTGATACCATATCACAGTTGTGCGTACGTGTTCAGCTATCATCACCAGCTGCATGATCAGCTGTCACTTTAGGTGCAGCTATAACAGTGAAGGTAAAGTGGGTAGCCATATTTGTCACCACACAATGTTATAACCCTGTCTGAAGCATAGCTATTGTTAGAGCATCAAATGTCATCATTATTGAATAAAGGAGTACCAGATGTTAAACCATCATAGAGTCATACAGCACAGAAACAGACTCTTTGGCCCAACCAGTCCATGCCAAACATAATCCCACCTGCCTACTCCAGGCTCAGATCCCTCCAAACCTTTCTCGTTCATGTAGTTAGCTAAGTGTCTTTTAAACGTTGTAACTGTGTTTGCACTCATCACTTCCTCAAGAAGTTCATACTACACTCTGCGTAAAAAAAATCCCCTCATGTCTTTTTAAAACCCCTCTCCTCTCACCTTAAAAAGATACCCCCAGTCTTGAAATTCCCCATTCTAGAGAAAAGGCACCTATCATTAACCCTATCTGTATCCCTCATGATTTTATATACCTTTGTAAGATCACCTCTCAATCTCTTACACTCCAGTGAAAAATGTCCCAGTCTATCCAATCTTTCTTTGTAACCCAAACCTTCCATATCCAGTAATATCCTGTTTCATCTCTTCTGAACCTCTTTAGCTGAAGAATATTCTTCCTATAACCAGATAACAAGAACCGGACACTGAATTTCAGAAGTGGTATCACCGATGTTGGGGAAATTGAGAAACAGATTCGTAAGGTGATCTCGGTTATCTGTAAGAATAATAGGGTGGTTATGGTAGGGGATTTTAACTTTCCTAACATAGACTGGGACTGCCATAGTGTGAAGGGTTTAGATGGACATGAGTTTGTTAAGTGTGTACAAGACAATTTTCTGATTCACTATGTGGGTGTACCTACTAGAGAAGGTGCAAAACTTGACCTACTCTTGGGAAATAAGGCAGGGCAGGTGACTGAGGTGTCAGTGGAGGAGCACTTTGGGGCCAGCGACCATAATTCTACTAGTTTTAAAATAGTGATGGAAAAGGATAGACCAGATCTAAAAGTTGAAGTTCTAAATTGGATGAAGGCCAATTTTGACAGTATTAGGCAAGATCTTTCGAAAGCTGATTGGGTGCCGATGTTTGCAGGTAAAGGGACGGCTGGAAAATGGGAAGCCTTCAGAAATTAGATAACGAGAGTCCAGAGGCAGTATATTCCTGACAGGGTGAAAGGGAAGGCTGGTAGGTGTAGGAAACGCTGGATGACAAGAGAAATTGATGGTTTGGTTAAGAAAAAAAAGGAAGCATATATCAGTATAGACAGGATAGATTGGGCGAATCCTTAGAAGAGTGTAAAGGCAGTAGGACTATACTGAAGAGAGAAATCAGGAGGGCAAAAGGGGACATGAGATAGTTTTGGCAAATAGAGTTAAGGAGAATCCAAAGTGTTTTTACAAATACATTAAGGACAAAAAGGTAACGCGGAGTGAATAGAGCCCCTCAAAGGTCATCAAGGAGGCCTTTGTGTGGAGCCGCAGGAGATGGACAGATACTAAACGAGTATTTTGCATCAGTATTTACTGTGGAAAAGAACATGGAAAATATAGAATGTGGGGAAAAAGATGGTGATATCTTGAAAAATGTCCATATTACATAGGAGGAAGTGTTTATTAACTCTACCTCTTATGTATAAAAGTGGATAAATCCTCAGGGCCTGATCAGGTGTACCCTAGAACTCTGTGGGAAGCTAGGGAAGTGATTGCTGGGCCTCTTATTGAGATATTTGTATCATCGATTGTCATAGGTGAGGCGCCAGAAGACTGGAGGTTGGCTAATGTGGTACCACTGTTTAAGAAAAGTGGTGAGGACAAGCTAGGGAACTATAGACCGGTGAGCCTGATGTCGCTGGTGGGCAAGTTGTTGGAGGGAATCCTGAGGGACAGGATGTACATGTATTTGGAAAGGCAAGACTGACTGGGGATAGTCAACATGGCTTTATGTGTGAGAGATCATGTCTCACAAACTTGATTGAGTTTTTTGAAGAAGTAACAAAGAGGATTGATGAGGGCAGAGTGGTAGATGTGTGTTCTATATGGACTTCAGTAAGGCATTCGACAAGGTTCCCCATGGGAGACTGATTAGCAAGGTTAGATCTCATGGGGGAGAACTAGCCATTTGGATACAGAACTGGCTCAAAGGTAGAAAACAGAGGGTGGTGGTGGAGGGTTGTTTTTCAGACTGGAGGCCTGTGACCAGTGGAGTGCCACTAGGATCGGTGCTGGGTCCTCTATTTTTTGTCATTTATATAAATGATTTGGATGCGAGCATAAGAGGTAGAGTTAGTAAGTTTGCAGATGACACCAAAATTGGAGGTGTAGTGGACAGCGAAGAGGGTTACCTCAGATTACAACAGGATCTTGATCAGATGGGTCAATGGGTTGAGAAGTGGCAGATGGAGTTTTATTCAGATAAATGCGAGGTGCTGCATTTTGGGAATGCAAATCTTAGCAGGACTTATACACTTAATGGTAAGCTCCTAGGGAGTGTTGCTGAACAAAGAGACCTTGGAGTGCGGGTTCATAGCTCCTTGAAACTGGAGTCGCAGGTAGATAGGATAGTGAAGAAGGCATTCAGTATGTTTTCCTTTATTGGTCAGAGTATTGAGTATAGGAGTTGGGAGGTCATGTTGCGGCTGTACAGGACATGGGTTAGGCCATTGTTGGAATATTGCATGCAATCCTGGTCTCCTTCCTATTGGAAAGATATTGTGAAACTTGAAAGAGTTCAGAAAAGATTTATAAAGATGTTGCTAGGGCTAGAGGATTTGAGCTACAGGGAGAGGTTGAAGAAGCTGGGGCTGTTTTCCCTGGAGCGTTGGAGGCTGAGGGGTGACCTTATAGAGGTTTATAAAATCATGAGGGGTATAGATAGGATATATCGACTAAGTCTTTTCCCTGGGTGGGGGAGTCCAGAACTAGAGGGCATAGGTTTAGAGTGAGAGGGGAAAAATACAAAAGAGAAGTAAGGGGCAACTATTTCACACAGAGAGTGGTACTTGTATGGAAAGAGCTTCCAGAGGATGTGGTGGAGGCTGGTACAATTGCAACAGTTAAGAGGCATTTGGATGGGTATATGAATAGGAAGGGTTTGGAGGGATATGAGCCGGGTGCTGGCAGATGGGACTAGATTGGGTTGGGATATCTGTTCGGCATGGACGGGTTGGACCGAAGGGTCTGTTTCTGTGCTGTACATCTCTATGACTCTATGACTTTAATGTCCTATACAACCTCAACATGACTTCCCAAGTCCTGTACTCAATAGACTGAGCAATGAAGGCAAACATGCTAAATGCCTTTTTAACCACCCTGTCTATATGTGACACAAACTTCAAAGAATTATGTACCTGAATCCCTAGATCTCTCCATCCTACAACACTGCCAGGGCCCTATCATTAATTGTATAATTCTTGCCCTTGTTTGTTTTATCAAAATGCAATATCTCACATTGATCCGGATTGAACTCCACTGACCAGTTTTCAGCCCATTGACCCATTTAATCAAGATCTCTTTGAAATCTTAAATTATTTTCTTCACTGTTTATACAAATACCACCAATTTGTAGTGCTAACTCTTCTTAAACAAGTGAAAAAATGAAGAAAGAACAAACCAGGGAGGCGCATTTTGAGGCTGGGATTAAACAGTGGATGTTGTCATCTGCAGCACCAATTCATTTGCAGTCAGTGAGTGATGACACCACCCAACTGTGTTGAAAGCAGTTGCCAAAGAAGTCCTGTATGGGTTACTGAGGTTGATGATACTTCCATAGGATGGTGAAGGTAACGTTCCTTCTGATGAGAATCATACTTTTTTACTCAGTACAATGCTGAGGCTCTGACAGATCCTCATGGTTCATCACTCATTGCCATTATCTGTCCTTCAGTTGTCCCAAAGCATGCAAGGATTACATGGAGCACTTTGTCTGTACAGCGCTGCCACGTATACCCGAGCCTGTGCCTGCATGGGCAGCTCATCTACAGGAATATTGTATGGCCCCACTGGAAAAAGGTGCACACACACACTGGGCCTCATGTCATGGCATTCTGACTGCTACCTCTGTACAGAGTGTAGCTCCCTGAATCTCCAACGCTGATGCAGATGAATATGATATCCCAGGACATTCTCATTCAGTGATGCCACTGCCCCTCTCTCATCTGAAAGACAATTCACCAAAGAAGAATGACCATGGGACTCTTGCACTTTGCCCGCATCAGGAAGGCACTTTTTGCAGGAAACATTGTATTTGGAGATCACTCAACACTCCACAGGAACCACTGGGGACAGTTCCAAAGAGTGTGTGTGGGAAATCTCAGAAACAAAGCAGCTTCTCAGCAATGTGATCATTCAGCAGTCACAACTCACACAAATATCATTTGAACGTCATCCTTCACGCAATATCTATATGGAGCCTTTTACATTGTAGACCTAATTCAGAAGTTTTCTGCATAAGCCATATAGCACACACATAGCACGTAGTTGTAAGTGCGGTATAGGATAATGAGACATTCTCCCTCCTTCCCAACCCACCTCCTGCATTATTCAAGAAAGTGTGGAGATGGTTCCGTACCATGTTGTGAGGTAAGCAGCTTAGGCAGGCTGAGACACCTTGAAATGAGTTAGTGAATTGTGGAACAGAAGGGAATCTTTCCAGCTCATTTGACATTACTTCTGCTTCCAAGCCACAACTCAGATTAATTTGTGATGATTCATGAAGTGATCAAGATTGCTTCTGATCAGGATTTCTCATTGACACAGTTGGTCACTGCAGGAGGTGCACAATTTAGAATTCCATGATTACAAATGCCTTCACCCTGTACAAGTGCCTCATTAATAAAATTGCCCCTTGAAGGACCTCATATGGATCATTATTAGAGCTTATGACCTCATATAGAAATAAAAATGCTTACTTCACCTATTCCTGGTGTGAGGGCAGTTATTTCTTATTTGCAATTCAGTTGAGGATGACGACCAGCAGAAATAGTGTTTACAGAGTGAGGTGTAGGCTCGGCCTATCCATCTAGATCACCCTCCCCCCCTCAACCCCGCCCCCCTCCAACCACCCCCCAAATCTTCTTGTTTTTTTCTGCCTTACACGTTCTGTCAATCCCATCAGGTTTGAGCTCCACATGTTCTTCTCTAATGTTTTCATTGAAGTCCTCAACTCCGCACTTTAACAGTTGAGCCCCAGACCTACAAGCTTTGCTATGCCAGACATTGTGATGGACACCCCCCTCGAAGCCAGAGTGCTGGTTTCCATTAATGATATCCTTCCAGCAGATCCCTATGTCTCACTAATTTCTTCCACTTTTACACGTGGCGATGCCCTCCCTTCACTATTATTGTCTTGTCTGTGTTCCACTAGACTCTAAGCCTCACTATTAACCTCCCCACAACAATGGCAATCATAATGACACCTTTGACTTTCAGTAAACATATCCCTGGGATGGTGGCAGCCTTCCTCCATTTACAGCCATTCAAGTAGTAATCTGTCTTCCTATTGTTCTGTACCAAAGTGGATAACCTCACATTTATCCAGGTTATAATGTATCTGCCATGTATATGTCCACTCACTCAGCCTGTTCAAATCACACTGCAACATCTCTGCATCCTCCTCACAGCTCACCCTCCCACCCAAGTAAACTAATGACCCTCTTGCTATTGATAACATCCAGGTGATGTTGTTATATCAGCTTAAATCATGAAGGTCTGATGCATTCCTGCAACACCTTGATGAACCTCAATCTCTTTTCTGGATGGAGTGACAGTGTGCCAGGAAATGTGTGATGCAAAGACTGTGACTCTACAAGAACAAAGGCAACTGCAGAATTGTAATAATTATTGATGCAACTCTTTGGTATACTGTTGTTGGATATGTTTATGGGTGGTACGGTTGCTCAGTGGCTCGTACTGCTGTCTCATAGTGCCTGGGACCCAGGTTCAATTCCAGCCTTGAATGACTGTCTGTTTGCATGTCCCTCCATATCTGTGTCGGTTTCTGTTGGATACTCCTGTTTTCTAAGGTGTGCATGTTAAGTGAAAATGGCCATGGTAAATTGCTCCATAGTGTCCAGGGAGGTGCAGGCCAAGCAAATGAACTATGGTAAATACCGTGGTGTGGAAGGCCCGGGTCTTGGTGGGATACCCTTTGGATGGTCGGTGCAGACCTGATGGGCTGAAGAGCCTCATTCTGCACTGTAGGGATTTTATTGGCTGACCAACTTAGAACAACATCCCGAACTAATAACTGACCAGGATTCTAATCTTGATCTTGGCAGCTCCTTGGCTGACTTACTGCTCATTCCCAGACTGGTTACACTGTACCTCTAGGATACACCAGGCACAAACCTCAGACTGCAATGATATGATTCCCCTCACCCTGAATCCCCCAAGTGGCCAACTGACCATTTCAATATCAGATAACACCCATGACTTATGTTCTGTTACCCCCAACAGATGACAGTCCCTGGACCTAACCAATACAATCCCATTAGAGTTTGTGGCATGGCCATTTGATTGAGGAATGTTCAGTCTTTGCTACATAAACTGCTGGCATATGCTGCTGGTGTGACATGGCTGTAATATGCGCTGAACAGCAACATTTCCATTCCCTTGACTGTTCATTGCTAGAAAACATGGCAAAATTGCTTTATTCTGTAATCTGTGCTACAGGGCAAGGCAAGACGAAGGCTCTTAATGAATTTCTCAGTTCTGACTGAGGTTGCTATGTCCCAGTGTCAATGATTTCTCCATGCACTGTGATATTGAACCTTTTTTCTCCCACCTCTGCCTTCATGTCTACTTTCTCAATCGTGATTCCCACCCACCCTCCAAAGACCTCTTCTCCCAACTCCAACATCCTCTATCCACTTGGACACCCCGTGCTGGCCTCTTACCACCCTCCTCCCTCCCCCCCACCCCACCCCCGTCCTCTTTATCTCCAAGTGCAACATTGACTGCCTCAACCTGTCAACCGAGCTCACCCACTCCAAGCTCTCACCCTCAGAAAGTGCAGCCCTCCATTGCCTCTGCTCCAAGCCTAACCTCACCATTAAATCAGCAGAGAAGGAGGCATGCAATGGTAGCTTGGTATACCAACCTCTACATTGCTAAAGCCATATGCCAACCCATGGACACCTCCTTCAATATTTCTTGACCACGACTTCCTCTCCCATCATTAAATCATTATCTCCCAGACCATCCACAAACTCATCATCTCATGGGATCTCTCACCCACAGCCTCCAACCTCATAATCTGCGAACCCCGCATCTGCCCAGTTCTACCTCTTACCCAAATTTAACAAGCCTGACTGCCCTGGTCGACCCATCGTCTCCGCCTGATCCGGCCCCACCGAACATGTCCACTTAGATCTCAATACTGTCCTGTCCCCCTTGGTCCAGAAACTCCCCATATATGTTCAGGACTCCACTGACACCCTCCACCTTCTCCATAACTTTCAATTCCGGGCCACAAATGCCTTGGCTTCACTATGGACATCCAGTCCCTGTATACCTTCATCTGCCATGGCGAAGGCCTCCAAGCCTTCCGTTCCTTCCTGTCCCACTGACCCAACCAGCAACCCCCCCCCCCACCAAAACACTCACTTAATTGATGAAACTGGTCCTTACCCTCAACAACTTCTCCTTTGAATCCTTCCACTTCCTGCATGGGCCCCAGCTATGTCTGGCTCCTCATGGGATACATGGAACAGTCCCTGTCCCATAGCTACACTGGCATCATCCCCCACCTTTTCCTCTGCAACATTGATGACTGTATTGATGCCTCCTTATGCTCCCACAAGAAGGTCGAGTAGTTCATCAACTTCACCGATACCTTTCAACCTGACCTAAACTTCACGTGGACCATCTCTGATACCCCCCTCTCCTTCTGGACCTCTCTATCTCTGTCTCCAGTGACCAACATCTATTTCAAAGCCACTAACTCCCACAGCTTTCTTGACTACACCTCTTCCCAACACCTCCCCTTGTTTTAAACCACTATGCCTTACTCCCAATTCCTCCACCTCTGCTCCATCTGCTCCCAGGAGGAGCAATTCTACTCCAGGAAACCCCAGATGTCCTTCAGAGGGCCACAATTTCCCCTCCCATGTGATCAACAATGTCTTCCACTGAATTTCCTCCACTTCCCGCACCTCTGCCCTTGAATCCCAACCTTCTAACCGCAACAAGGAAGGAACCCGCACCCCCCAGTCCTCACCTTCCACCCCACGAATCTCCGGATGTAGTGCATTACTTTCTGTCATTTCTTCCACCTACAAGCAGACCCCAACACCGGAGACATATATTAATTCCCACCCCATCTGCATTCCACAGAGACCATTCCCTCCATTACTCCATCATTAGGTCTATGCCCCTCACCAACCCACCCTCCACTCCCAACACCTTCCCTTGTCACTGCACAAGGTGTAAGCCTTTTGCCCACACCTCCCCCCTCACCTCCATCCAAGGGCCTAAAGGATCATTTCGCATCCAACAGGAATTTTCCTGTGCATTGACCCACCTCATCTACTGTGTCTGTTGGTCTCGATGTGGTCTCCTCTACATCGGGGAGATGATGCCACCTCACTGAGAGGTTCAGGGAACATCTCTGGGGCATGAACACCAAACAACCCCACCCTGTGGCCAATCACTTTAACTCCCCCCCCACTCTCCCAATGACATACAAGCTCTGGCCTCCTCCACTGCCAAATAAATGCAACCTGCTGACTGGAAGGTGAATGCCACATCTTCCAATCCAGGAACCTAAAACCACATGGCATCAGCGTTAACTTCACCAGCTCCCTCATTTCTCCTCCCCCTACCTCATCCCAGCTCCAACCCTCCAACTCAGCACTGCTCTCTTGTCCTCCCTGTCCATCTTCCTTCCTACCTATCCACTTCACCCTCCCCACTAACCCATCACAATTACCCCCCACCTGTATCCACCTTCCCACCTACCTTCACCCCAGACACACCCCCACTACTTATCTCTCAGCCCCTTTCCCCTTCCATGTTTGTGATGAAGGGCTTATGCCTTTCAGCTCCTTGGATGCTGCCTGATCAGCTGTGCTTTCCTAGCGCCACACCTTCTGACTCTGACTGTCCAACAACTACAGTCTTCATTTTCTCCTTCTCCCGCAATGTGCAAAAAGGCAAGGAAAGGCAGAGAGAGAAAGTTTACACATCATGACTGCACAAAGTGAGGTGAGCACTAGAAAGCGAGGTGAATGAAGAGCAGTTCTGAGATTGTTGCCAGTTCTGATGCATGAGATACCTGCCTGTTCCTGGGTACAAAGCTTGCTGGCAGCAACATTGCAATGTAAGGACTAAATGAGCTCCAAAGTGCAGTATTAAAGTGCAGAACTGTATTACAAGTGAAATAGAGATGAACCATGTTGGATGTGTTGAAGTTGATTCTTAGCCAATGTCTGGAAATATTGTAACCTGCACATAAATGAGGTGAGTTGAGGTAATAATAGTATATGTTAAGACATGTAAATAGAGCCCTCACCAACAAGATTTTGTTCTGGTAATTGAAATCGTACATAGACAATCACATTTGATATTCTCAACATCGGGAATCACCTTCTTTCATTTTCACCATATCTTGCAAACTGTTTTAACGTAACCCATATTGTTCAGGGCCAAGGAAATTTCAGCCCACTACCCATCTTCCCGAAGTTCCTGATATCCCTTGTCACTCTTTCAATCTTGCATCAAAATGTAATTTCATTTTTTTTTGGTTGTAATGATCCCATTTACTAACTTAGTAATGATAAGCAGAAATAGTTCAATTTGCTGTTCCAAAAAAAAACTCCTGTTCATTCTTGATACTTTCAATGGCATTAATCAAATGTCAGCAAAATATTCATAAACCAGTTATTTAATTTCAAGTTAGATTTTCAACTTTTTTCATTTAAATTAATGGTTTGTTTTACATTTTGTTAATGAGTCAGTTACCACTCATTAATCATTACAATATTTAAACATTCTATTTATTTACTTACCCAAGTTTCACAACAAACTCAAGCTCCAGATATATTCTTCGGTAATAAAATTGCAGAATCTGAGTCATAGCTGGTATAATTCATTCTCCATATTCGTCGAGAATGATGTGTTTTTCAAAGCAGAATCTCTAAAATCTCTGAAAATGATTGTTCAGAAACATTAGTTATGTTAGAGTGGAGAATAAAGCCCATTTCTGCTCATAAGTAAGTAAGTTAGTAAATGGAATCATTACAACCAAGAAAATAGGAATGCTTTTTGATGCACTATATAGTTAGGAGTGATACAGTGGCAGTGTCCCTACCTCTGGATCAGAAGATCTGGGTTAGTCATGGAATGTGCATTTGTAGTGTGGCCAGATAGGTTGATTATTAGCCTGTACATGTTTTCAATTTGCTGGCAGTGAGAATGGGAAGCTCTTCCTGGTCAAGCATGCTCCAGACAGCAATACAACACTTGGCCATCAGCATGGTTCATCCCTCTGATAAAAGAACAGGTGTAAATACAGACAGTCATAGGTAGTTGTTGATTACAGCCAGAAAATAATGGGATAGATTTTCACTGCAAGCCTCAGGGCTCCAATGTCAGGACCACCCCGATGTCTCAAATGTCCACTGGCTGGCAGAAGGTAAAATCCTCAGTCTTTTGGGGAGCAACCTCCGAATTGGCTTTTCTGCAATTATCTGTCCTATAAAAAATGATAGGCTGGATCTTTTTGCTGTCAATCCAGTCAGAGGGCCTGTACTGTGAGAGGCCGATGGTAGTTTGGAGATTGTGAGGGGACCTCAACATGAAGGTGTAAAAACCAATTAAATCAAGACCAGCCGGTCTATATGAATAGAAGGTTAACCCCATGGAGTGGAGTTGGCCATAACTGCAGTCTTTCAGGCTCATGGCCTTGTTAGTGCCAAATGCACAAAGGTCTGCCCTCAGCCTGCCACCAGGAGGTCACATCCATTGAGCCGGAAGCCTCCAAATGTGACATGAGGAGGATTGAGGGTGAATCATTGGCAAAAAAGTACAAAGCAGGCTATAAAATACTCCCTTTGGTTCCTTTAGAAGCATTATTGGCTTCTCCCTTAAGTGAGCTTACAGCGAATCCTATTCTCATGCTGCGCATGGAAAAGTTTCTGGAGTAAGCTGAAAACCATCCTTATGATTCTATTCAGATTGACAATAATGTTAAGAAAAACACCTGTCATCTCCCACCAAAGCATCCTTCAATTTTTCTGAACTTTCCAATTAACTGTCTCTTTTCTCTCTTTCTTTGGTGCACAAAGTATTTGAATTGAACATATATATAGCTTCGACTTGGATTTTATAAACGGTGTAGCTAAAGCTGGTGTGCTGTCTCTGGATTTAGTTTTGCTCAGGATGGTGTGGTTTCTCTTGAAATACTTAGTTGACATTTCTGAAAGTGAAGGGGTTATTTTAGTGAAAGGTTGAAAATAGGCACAGAACGTGTGCTGTGCTAATAAGATATGTCTGTTTGAAAGTCTGGTTTTAGCACACAATTTTGGCCCTAATTGTTGATTACCATAATTTGAACATGCCTGTGGTGCTAAAATAGACACCTGCAGGTTTAGCACTCAAGCACTGATTAGAAGCAATTTTCCTGGCGCCGTTTACATGGGCTTCATGCACCCACTTCCACTGACAGCAAGGAATTAGCTGCTGTCACATGGTAGCATGTTGCAGAATAACCCAAAGAGTGAGGCAGAGGTTTTACAGGTTCTTGGAGATGGCTGGAATTCCTGGTGGAAAGGTGCAGGGAGTAGGAGATATTGTGTACTTGCAGAGGAGAAAGGCATTAATGGTGCCCTCTTCTGATTCATGCCTGTCGCTTCATGCATCTGATGTTGGAGCCAGAAAGTGTGGCGCTGGAAAAGCACAACAGCTCAGGCAGCATCCGAGGAGCAGGAGAGTTCGACATTTTGGGCATAAACCCTTCATCAGGAATGTGTACGGGGAAGGGGACTGAGACATGAATAGGAGAGTGGGGATGGGGGTGGGGGGAAGATAGGTGGGAAGATAATAGATGGATGCAGGTGGAAGGGCAATAGCGATAGGTCGGAGGGGAGGGTGGAGCAGATGGGTGGGAAGGAAGATGGACAGGTATGACAGTTCAAGAGGGCGGTGCCGTGTTGGAGGATTGGATCTGAGATGAGATGGGGGTGTGTGTGGAGATTTGGAAACTAGTGATGCCGTGTGGTTGAAGGATTCCAAGGCGGAAGATGAGGGTTTTCCTCCAATTGTCGGGTGGCTAGGATTTGGTGGATGAAGAGACTCAGGACTAGCATGTCCCTGGGAGAGTTGGAGGGAGAGGTGATGTCCATGGTGAAGATGACGCAATGATGGCCAGGGCAACAAAAGTAATGGAGGAGGTGGAGGGCGTGGGTGCTGTCTCAAATGAATGTGGGAAGTTCCTGATGTTGGCATCATTTCCTCCACCCATTTTTCCTGCAGATGAAGACTGTAAGACCATACCGTAAATGAGCAGAAAGAAGCCACTCGCCCCAACAATTCGGTTCTGCCATTCCATCATGGCTGATGTGTTTCTCAACCCCATTCTCCTGCCTTCTCCCTGTAACTTTTGATTTCCTTACTAATCAAGAACTTATCTATCTCTGTCTTATATACATTCAATGACTTGCCCTCCACAGCTTTCTGCAGTAATTCCACAGATTCTGCAAATCTGCAGAGATCCACAGATTTATTCCCCTTTGGCTGAAGAAATTTCTCCTCTTCTCAGTTCTAAAGGGCCGTCCCTTCACTCTGAGACTGTACCCTCCAGTCCTAGTCTCTTCTATTTGTGAAAACATCATCTCCACTTCCATTCCATCCAGGCCTTTCAGTATTCTGTAAGTTTCAATCAGATGTCTGCCTTCCTTCTGGAACTCTGCAAGGAGGGGTAACATAGTCTTTACTCTTTTTAAAAATGAAACAGAGAGAGAATCTCTGGAGCACATGTTGATGGAGTATTAATGAAATCCTGACAAAACTGAGCCAGAAAGTCTTCTGGTGCATTTCAAAAGTCTTCTTTAAAACCTTCAAGAACAAATGTGCAGTAAAGTATGAGTACAATTTTAAATAGCACTTGATATCATCAGTGGTGAATCTCCTGTTGAGCTGGCTGCTAGTCAGATGAGCATTAGTTTAGATGTTACTCTCCAAAAGTTCATTCGTCCTGTTTAATGACTGACAGCAACAATTTACTTGGCAATTGGCTCCTCAGTTCTCAAGGCAGCTGTCCCTAGCACAGGTTTACAATTCTTTACCAAAATGGTATCCTGCATTAACATTAGGTTAAAAGACCATTGAATCTCATAGATTTCCCTTAGTGACATGAGAGCATCTTTCCTGCCGAAAGAAAACACTGAAGATAATCTCAAAGTCATGTTTTAGCACCTCATTTGAATGTCTGTGAGATATCACAAACTATTTCCAAATGATTTAGAAGTGGTTAGTCCTGACATAAGGTTTAATGTAGTAACCCATTTCTTCATAGCAGCAAATATAAAATTTAGAACTGTGAATGTTGAGGATCTGAAACAAAAACAGAAATTTCTGCAGAAACTCAGCCAGCCTAGCGGCATCTGTGGAGGTCTCTTCTCCATCTATCTGCTTACTCTTCCCCCCATCCCCCAGCCACGTCTTCCACATATACATCACCTTTTCCCAAGTGTTATCAGTTCTGAAGATGGGTCATTGGACTCAAAAGATTTACTCTGCTTTCTCCTCACAGATGCTGCTGGGCCTGTTGAGCTTTTCCAGCAATATCTGTTTTTTTTCTCCATTGTAACATCCTAACCACAGTGATGAAAAGAATGAAAAGTGAACCAAATTTAGTGTTGGTTCTGAGAAGACTATTGGCTTGGAATCCAAGAGGAATACCTGTTCCATTTGAACAGAGAGTTTCATCTTTAGGTTAACATGTCATCTGAAGGACAATACTTTTGTCATTGCAGCACCGTCTTGGTACTGCACTGAAGTATCAGCCCAAATTATAAAGTCAAATTCTAAAAAAAAAACTGAACTGATCCTAGTTCATGCACATTTGAGCAATGAGGAAAATATTGGAGATCCCAGTATTGTTTGGCTCGGAGCAAGAAAATATTTCAGGGAGGTACTATTTAAAAATTCAGAAAGCATAAAGGTGAAAATATGTTGAATCCTGTTAAGATGCTTGATGGTCCTACAAATATTACAGTCAGCTGAAGAGTTGACAACACATAAAGAATGAATTCCAAAATTAAACTTACTACTCTGGTTAATGGAGGAAGGTTTCAAATTAGGCTGCACTCATTTCACGATGTATTTGCAAAATTGATGAAGTATGCTTTTGAAACCTGACCAAGACGTTCCTCCAGATGTTGTTTCTATTGAACAAATTGGGCACTTACACACAGCAATGAGTCATAGGGTCATAGAGGTGTACAGCGCGGAAACAGACCCTTCGGTCCAACTCGTCCACACTGACCAGATATCCCAACCTAATCTAGTCCCACTCACCAGTATGTGGTCCATATCCCTCTAAATCCTTTCTATTCAGTTCTTCTCAATTTCCTTCCTTATGCAGACTGGTATAGTTCCAACATGCCTAGACTCAGGCATGATGAACCTGTTGATGTATTGTTACATCTTTTAACAAAACCGAATGCAAACTTCTGCAGCCTAGGATTTTGTGAAACCATTAAATGTACAATGCCGTTCATAGGAAAAGTCAATATATTTAGCACAGTAGAGAAGAGAGTCAGCAGGAGTGCACGAGAAAACAAAACAGCCACAAAACTATTAATGAAGCTTGTTTTTGAGAATGGCAGTATGTAGGCCCAGTCAGACATTTGAAGAGAAGTGGGATAAAGCGCCCATGAAGCCAAATGATATCGAAAACAGACCCTGCCAAATTCTGTACAGTAGATGTATTAAAGTGGTGGGTGTTGTCTGTCCTTCTCAGCAGGTTTCACTGAGCAGAGAGGCTGATGCTGATCTCTAATATTTGATAGCAAGTTACTAACTACACAGTGCTTATATTCGCAGTAGAAATCATGATCCCTGCCAATGAATCACAAGAAGCAGTATTTGGATCACCAAGTTGCCACATATTACTTTGTTAAACTGCTAGCAAATACAGGGCGCATACAAATACATAAACATTAGCATCAAGTTGCAATAGAAATAGTTTATTTCTACTAGTGAAAAAAATAGATTGTACTATGTAACCTTTGAGGCAGTAGAAGAATCATATTGTAAATACTTGGAGTGTATAAGCAATGTTTCAGATGCTTGAATCATTTTTGGTGATAGTAGGTTGAGAGATGCATGATTGTCTCAGAAAGATTTATTGATAGATGTTGGTAATCAGTATAGATTTTGATCATACTGTTTGAAGTGATCAAACCAGATCTAATACAAGGCAGCAAGAGTGGTCATGCACTACAACCTGGCCTGCAAACCAAACAGTTCAGCATGACACAAAAGTTGCACAGTGTTAGTCAAAAAGAAGAAAGTGAGTGTCTTCAGGTGCAAGGCACTGAGGAAGGTTTGGGTTATAAAGGAGGACATATAAGGAAAGTGATCAACACAAAACTTCAAGCATCCTCAATAATCTTCAGCCAGAAGTGTCAAGTTGATGATCTATCGTGGCCTCTCCGGAGATCCGCAGCATCACAGAAGTCAGTCTTTAGCCAATTTGATTTACACCATGTGGTATCAAGAAACGCCAGGGTCACTCAGCTCCTGACCTCATTGCTGCCTTAGTTCAAACATGGACAAAACAACTGAATTCCAGAGGTGTGCTGATAGTGACTGCCTGTGACACCAAGGCTGCAACACTGGAGTCAATGGGAATCAGGAAAATTGATTGGAGTCATATCTGGAATAAAGCAAGATGGCTGTGGTAATTGGAGATCAGTCATCCCAGCTCCAGAATATTCCTGCAGAGTTACTCGGGGCAGTGCCGCACGTACAATGATCTACAGCTACTTTATCAACGACTATCCCTCTGTCATATGATCACAAGTGGGGATGTTCACTGATGATTGCACAATGTTCAGCATCATTTGCAACTCCTCAGACTTTGAAGCAGTCCACGTCCAATTGCAGCAAGATCTGGACAATATACAATTTTGCTCTGACAAGTGGCAAGTAACATTTGTATCGTGCATCAGCTGATGATTTTCTCCGACAATTCTGTGGCTATGAGACCAGGGCAAAGGCGAAGAGACCTGCAGCAAGTAACTCACAAGTAAGTTTTTGTTTTATTCATCCACAGGATGAGGGCGTTGCTGGCCTGTCAGCATCTTTTGCCCATCCCTAATTGCCCAGAGGACAGTCAACCACATTGTTGTGGGTCTGGAGTCATGTGTAAGGATTTTCTTCCCTAAAGGACATTAGTGAACCATATGGGTTACCTGCATGAGTGATACTCCAACAGCACTGTTGAAGTTAACACGAATGGCACCATAAATATTTACTCCCATTACTACCAATGTTCAGTAGCAGCAGTGTGTACTGTCTGCAGGATGCATTGCAGAAATTTACCAAGGCTCTTCAGACAGCACCTTCCAAACCCATGACTACAACCATCCAGAAAGATAAGGTCAGTAGATACATGTGACCACAAGTTCCCCTCCAAGCCAGTTACCATTCTGATTTGGAAGTATAATATGCTTCTGTCAGTGTGGCTGGGTAAAACTCCTGGAGCGCCCTTCCTTATGGTATTGTCGATTTATCTAAAGTAAACTGGCTGCAGTAGTTCAAGAAGGCAGCTCAACACCACCTGATCAAGAGCAGCTAGTGATGGGCAATAAATGCTGGCCCAGCCAGCGATGCTCACATCCCATGAGTGAGTAAGAACAAAGCCAAAACAACAAGGATGCTAATTGTAGGCATTTAGATGGAGACACCATACATTTGAAAAATTAATGTGGAGAATAAAACTGATGGAATTCCCACTGCAGAAAAGCTAGAGTGGTTAAGAAAGGTTCAAGTGCAGATTAAATTTGCCAGCCATGAGCTTTGACAAAGCTAAAAAGATTACAATATGCATAATCTTGCTGTATGCTGTTCCAAACTATGAGTATCTAATGTTTCATTGTCAGTTCTCATGCAAGCAGATATTCAGATACAGGTCTTTGTCATCAGAAAGTTCTTATATGTCCATATATGATACATCAATACAGAATGTAATATTTATATTGAATTTAGACCTTCCAACTTGATAAAAACTGAACAGTCTTTACAGCTATAACATTTCAACATGACTATAATTCTATGAAGTACAGCAAGCGTTAGCTTTCTTCCAATATTGGACTCTATTACAGGCTCAAACACTGGATTCATAAACTACATGTGTGTCATTTTATTTCAATGACTAGAAAAGTATTGGATTTCCATGTTGAGTGTTCATAGATTTGCTAATGGATCCATTTATAATTTAAAAACAAGCATTCCAATAAATAATTAGGAAAGGAGGAAAGGATGTCTGCTGATCAAGTCAATTCACTCTGTGGACCATGTAAATATTGCTTTATCACTTACTTTTTGCAAACCATTTAATTTCCTGAGCTAGGAGTAGAAATACTGAAATTGGCCTCAATGAATGGACTAAAGAACGATATAAGCAGGGTAGCCTGATTAATATCGAAGGTCTCCTGGAGGAAGTATGAGTGTGCTATATTGTCCATCTATTTGAACAATAGGTGCAAACAATAGGTGCTTTCTCTGGCACACAATGAAAGAACAGTAGCCAGCAAGATATTAATTTTATGGAATTACTCCTTGGAGAAGTACATGTGCTCTAGTGTATTTCCTTGGTAAGGTTGCTCACGTTTCATGTAATTTGCAGTGATCCTGAAAGGCTAGTTTGTGTGAAGGCATTGCTACATGAAAGAAATCATGTAATAGTGATCAAGGATATAGCTGACAGCACCTTCTGGCTTAGGTTCACTTCCCTGGCAATGACATGGAAATCTCAGGACCAGCAAGAGGAAAATGCAATGCCAAGTCATCTGCTGTCAGAGAAATGGTGCGTGGAACCTGTTGGATGGTGGCCTTGGGTGGCACTGTTGGAAAAGCAATTTATGTAACACCCTTGGGCGTTCAATGTTGGACTGTTTGCTCAGTTGTAAGCAAAGGTTGGTGAATGGATTTCAAAATGGTTAGAAGAAGGAAATAATTAGAGTTGAGAAACTTTGTCAGGCTGTTTTGAGTTGGGTAATGGTTAGTGAGTTTTGAGAAGATTTGTAGCTCAGATTGAGGTTCTGGAAGTAGGTTTGTTCATTGAACTGGAAGGTTCAATTTCAGATATTTCATCACCATACTAGGTAACATCATCAGTGAGTCTCCGGATTGGTCTTACTTTTCCCTTTCAACATCCTAAAAGGCATTGTTCCTTCATTGTGATCCTGCTCCAAACCATAATCTTTCTCAACTTTTGGTCCACTTCCTTCTATACCTTCTGTTCAAATAACGAGATGTAACATCTACCCTTTTACCTCTTCCCTTGCCACCATTCAGTGCCTAAATATTCTGTCTGGCAGAAACACTCATTTACTTGTACATCTTATTTTAGTAAAATGCATTCACTAGTCATGGTCTGGTCTTCTCTATGACGACAGAAAATACAAAGATGGAGTGGTCAGTTTTCAGCTCCATTCAGTTTACAAGAGTGACATTGAGCTGCCTGTTGTTTGTCATTTCAAGCTCCACTTGATTCTTACTCTGATCTTTCTATCCTCAGCCTCCTACGCTCTTACAGGGAAGGTCAAGAGAAGCTTGAGAATCAGTTATTTCTATTTGGCCATTTATAGCCTACCAGACTCAATCTTGGGTTAATAATTTCAGAACATAATCTCCATCCCCATTTTTATTGGATCGCAGCTGTTGGGGACGATTAATCCCATTCCCATTTACATTGGCTCTGGGCCCATGTTTATCTATTCATTTGTACCACTATTGCGTTTGTTACTTAATCTCTCTTGCTTGCTACACTACCTTTTCTTTTTCTATTTACTTTCAGTCTTTGCTCTGCTGTAATACTTGCTGAAATCCCATGTGGAAGAGAGGAGGACCTGGAGCCAGTCACCAGTACCTAAAAGGGTGAGAATGAGGAGAACTCTGTGCTTCTGAGGTAGGGGTGCAGCAACTTCATAAAGAGAAGAGCAAAACTCAACTGAGTGTTACAGAGTGGCACATTCCAAGGTCCAGGGCTATGTGCTGAGGGATGTACTAAAGCTTTGGGCAGCTGACATCAAGGTGCAATGGGGGAAAAAAAAACACTGTCTGAGGTCTTCCTGCTGAAGTTAAATGGGGTTTGTTGAGTTATTGGCTCCTCAAATATAGCTTTGTGCAAGTAAGAGATGCCTTTGGTTTGTGTATTGGATACAGTCAAGCTCCAACGTTTGCTTGCTTTCTTCATTTGTCATTCTATAGAACTGCACTGCATTTGTGACTATATATATATGTTTAAAATAAAACAAAAACACATGTGAGAAGAGCAGTGATAGCAGGAGTTATAAAAACAACTGGCGGCAGACAACCTCTGCAACCTATTTCTGTCTGTCAGAGCTGAAACGTGGCATCACAAGAAAACAGGTAAATGATTGATAAGTATTTGTTCTGTGTCTCTTTTGATTAAATCAGGAGATATAGTTGTAGCTAAAGAGTGCAGTTAATGCATTCAATATTAAAACGTTAACATCCAAATGACTCAATTAATTAATCAATCTGGCAGGTGAGGTGTTGCAGCTGTAGTATGGGGGAGCTGCTGAATGCCAGTGCAATCCACAGTGACCACATCTCCAGCAAGTATTAGCTGCTTCAGGAAACTCTGATCAGAGTTGATGAGTTAGAGTCCAAGCTGCAGTCATTACAACACATCAGGAAAGGGTGAGCTATCTAGAAAACTACATTTGAGGAGGCAGTTATACCCCTCAGATTATTGAAATCCAATTTGGCCCATGGTGAGGATAAGACAGTGTAACTGTGAGTGAAGTAGGGAGGGGGATCCAGAATGTAGATCTAAAGGAGCATCAGCCAGTGCCCTTGTCCAAGAGATATATACAGATCTTGTTTCTAGTGTAAACAAGGGAACAGACTTCAGTGAAGATAAACAAACTGATTACAGAACCATAGTCCAGAACACCATTAAATCAGGAGGAGAAAAAAGAAATATAGCCTTAGGGCATAGCATAGTTAGAGGAAGAGACACTGTTCACTTAAGCAAAGACAAAGTCCTGAAGGCTATGTTACCATTTGATGTCAAGGTTCAAACATGTCTTATGGGCTGGAAGGAATGTGGAGTCAAAGGGGAAGTATCCAGTTGTCAAGGTCTATCTACATAATTACATAATTAGATGAGGAAAAAGGATTCTACTGTGGGTTTGTGAAATGCTCAGGCTAAATTAAAAAGTAAAATCACAAAGGTAATAATCTCAGCATCTCTACCTGACCCACTTGCAAGTTAGTGTAGGGATAATAAGATTAGTGAGGTAAACATGTTGCTAAACAATTGGTGTGGGAGAAATGGGTTCTGATTTGTGGTGCACTGACATCAGAACTGGGGAAAGAGAGCTGTTCCATTGGAATGAGTTTCATTTGAAGCATGCTCCGACCAGTATCCAGGTGAGTCATATTACTACACTAGTAGATAGAGCTTTAAACTAGTTAGTGACAGGAAGAGTTCAATTGAAAAGATGTTTATATAAACAAAAAGAAGGTGCTCTTGAAGTATGGTGGTAGTGTCCCTATCTCCACACTGGGAGGCCTAGGTTCAATTCCCACCTGCTCCTGAGATTTGTAATAACATCCCTGAACAGGTCGAGTAGAAAATAGCTAAAATTAAAAAGAACCAAAAGATCAGATGTGCAGAATAATGAAAAGGTTACTGATAATTAAAATACAAGATGAAAGATTAGAAAGTATACTCAAAAGATAGCAGTAAAAATTAAAACTAAAGTAATAATGATATGAAGTTAAATTTAAGGCTCTTTATCTGAATGCAAACAGTAATGTAACAGGATAGATGAGTTGATGGCATAATTAGAAATAAAAGAATATGACTTTATGCCTATTTTGGAGATGTGGCTATAGCATGACCAAAACTGGGAACTCAGTATTCAAGGGTATTTACTGTTTGGAAAGATTAAGTAAAAATGAAAAAAAAAAGTGGTGTAGGTTTGTTAACAAAGAAACATATCAATGTAGTCGTGAATAATGATATTGTTGCATTAGATCATGATGTGGATTCAGTTTATGTGGAAATAAGAAACAGTACGGGAAACAAGTCACAGGCTGCCAAAGAGTTGCCTCAGCATGGGACAAAATATAAAGTGGGAGTTAATGAAAGTTTGTAACAATTGTAGTGGGTGATTTTAATCTGAGTAATGACTGGTAAATCAGATTGGCAAATCCAATATGGAAGATAAAGTTATAGAGTGCATCAGAGTTTGCTTCTTAGAGCAGTACATTGCAGAACATACCCATGAAAAGACTATTTTAGACCTAGTAATTTGTAATGAAATAAAATTAGTAAGAGTTCTCTTGGCTGAACATTGTCTAGGGGGTAGTGATCACAATATGCTTCAATTTGCAATAGATCAGTTTGGGTCTCATGCCAACATCCTCAACTTAAATAGGAACAATACAAAAGAATGAAGAGAGAGTTGAGCAAAGCAGATTGGGAAAAAAGACCAAGAGGAAGGTCACTGGATAATAAGTGGCAGGCATTTCAGCAGATGTTTCATCTTGCTGAGCAAAAAAATATTATTCCAGTCAAAAAGAAGGACTCAGTGAGAAAGATAGACCACCCACAGTTAACAAAAATGACTGAGGAGAACGTCCAATGAAAAACTAAGGCATACAAAGTAGCAAAACATATTATGCCAGAGGATTGTGAGATTTTCACAGATAATTGAAACAATAATGAGGTGAGAGAATATGGAACGTGAAAGCAACTTGGCAAGACATATAAAAACAAATAGCAAGAGTTTTTACAGGTATACTGTATATGTAAGTATAGAAGGAGAGTAGCTAAAGTAAATATGAAACTCTTGGAGGAAACAACTAGAAAATATGTAACAGGGAACAGGGAAACAGCAGATAATTTAAATCAATATTTTGCATCTGTCTTCACTGTGGAGAGCACTATAAACAACACAAATATAACAAATAAACAAGGTACTGATGAGAGGAAAGAACTTTAACAGTCTTGATCAAGATGAATAACTTATTTGACAAAGTACAATGCAGCCAAATTGCTGGGACCCAATGCCTGGCAACTAAATGTTTTAAAGCATGTGAGCTGCAGAGATAGTAGGTTAAAGTAGTTTTAAGGAAAACTATAAACATGATGGATCTGTTCTAGAAGGGAGGGAGATAGGAAACAAGGAATGTTGACTACTTCACCTAAGAGATGTTGTTGGGAAAATGCCAGAGTCTATTTCTAAGAAAGAAATAGCAGGACATTTCGAAATAACTTAAAGCAATTAGTTAAAAATCACTCAATATCAGGTTATAGTCCAACAGGTTTATTTGAAAGTACAGCTTTCAGAGTGCTGTACTTTCAAATAAACCTGTTGGACTATAACCTGGTGTTGAGTGATTTTTAACTTTGAGGAAAAAGTGAGGTCTGGAGATGATGGAGATCAGAGCTGAAAATGTGTTGCTGGAAAAGCACAGCAGGTCAGGCAACATCCAAGGAACAGGAAATTCGACGTTTCGGGCATAAGCCCTTCATCAGGTCATTCCTGATGAAGGGCTTATGCCCAAAACGTCGAATTTCCTGTTCCTTGGATGCTGCCTGACCTGCTGCGCTTTTCCAGCAACACATTTTCAGCTCTGATTTTTAACTTTGTCCACCCAAGTCCAATACCAGCACTTCCACATCATTAATGCAATTAAACAGAGTCAATATGATTTTATGAAAGGGAAACCAAGTTTGACAAATTTGCTAGGGTTCTTTGAGGACTTAACAAGTAAGAGCTGATGAAGGGAAATAGTTGAGAAAGTGTATTTGGATTTTTAGAAGGCATTTGATAAGGTGCCGCGTAAAAGTTTATGACACAAGACAGGAGCTCATGACATTAGGGGCATTTATCGTGGATTAATGGGTGGTTAATAGACAGAAAAAGAGAGTCCGGGTTAACAGGTCTTTCTCAGATTGGAAAGACGTAACCAAAGGAGTGCCACAATGATTGGTCCGAGGCCTCAATTATTTACTAGGCATATTATTGACAGGAAAAGGGGACAGAGTGTAATTATTCCAAACTTTCTGATGATCCAAAAAAAATGGGAAGGCATCTTGCAAGGAGAACTGAAGGAATTTGCAAGGGGAGAGAGGTGAGAGAGATGGGAAAGGTCTTGGCAGTTGGGGCTTAATACAGCAAAGGTGTGGGGTCACGTGCTTTGGTAGGAAGAATCAATAGGCAGACTGATATTTAAAGGATGAGAAATTACAAAAGAAATGCAGTGCACAGAGATCTGAGTGTTCTTGAACATGAATTGCAATCAATTACCACATAGTTGCAGCAAGTAATTAAGAAAGCAAATAGAATTTTACCTTTATCGTAACAGTTGGAAATGAAAAATCAGGAGGTCTTGTTACAACTGTACACGGTACTGGTGAGATCACATCTGGAGTACTGTGCACAGGCTTGGTCTCTGCATTTAAAAACAATCAGAGTGATATTGAAGGCTGTTCAAAAGAGATTCACCATGCTGATGCCTTGGATGACGGTGCTGTCTTATCAAAAATGGCAAAACGGGTTAAGCCTTTATTGATTAGAGTTTAGAAGAATGAGGTGTGATCTAATTAAAATATATCAGATTCTCAGGGAGCCTGATAGGGTTGATGTTGAGAAGATGGTTCCACTAGTGAAAGAATCTTAAACCGAGGGACAGGCTATCAAACAAGAGCACACTTATTCAAAACGGAGAGGTACAGGAATTTATTTTCCTGGGGATAATGAATGTTTGGATTTCTCTACCCCAGAGAGTTGAGGAGGCTAGATCACTGAAAACATTACAAGAAGAGATAGCTCGATAGATGTTTCAAATGTATGTGGGTGGCACGGTGGCACAGTGGTTAGCACTGCTGCCTCACAGCGCCTGAGACCCGGGTTCATTTCCCGACTCAGGCGATTGACTGTGTGGAGTTTGCACGGTCTCCCCGTGTCTGCGTGGGTTTCCTCCGGGTGCTCCGGTTTCCTCCCACAGTCCAAAGATGTGCGGGTCAGGTGAATTGGCCATGCTAAATTGCCCGTAGTGTTAGGTAAGGGGTAAATGTATGGGTATGGGTGGGTTGCGCTTCGGCGGATCGGTGTGGACTTGTTGGGCCGAAGGGCCTGTTTCCACACTGTAAGTAATCTAATCTAAAATATTTTGGAGTTGAGGGCTATGATGAACTTGGAGGAGTTGAGGTTTAATAACACTATTCCACCATTCAATAGGATCGTGGCTGATCTGATATTCCTCACATCCACTTTCCTGCCCTTTTCCCATAATCCTTAATCAAGAATCTATCTATTTCAGCCTTAAGTGTACACCAGGAACCTGCCTCACATCTATTTGTAGTTCCAAAGACTGAGAAAAGAAATTCCTCCTCACCTCAATATTAAATTAGCACCCCTTCATTCTGAGACTATGCTGTCTGGTTTTAGACTCTCCCATGAGGGGAAACATCCTCCCAGCATTTACCCTGTAAAGAGCCTTAACAATCCTACATGTCTCAGTGAGATCCTCATGCATTCTTCTAAACTCCAACGAGTGTAGTGAAGAAGGTATTTGGTATGCTTTCCTTTATTGGTCAGAGCATTGAGTAGAGCAGTTGGGAGGTCATGTTGCAGCTGTACAGGACATTGGTTAGGCCACTGTTGGAATATTGCATGCAATTCTCGTCTCTTTCCTATTGGAAGGATGTTGTGAAATCTGAAAGGGTTCAGAAAAGATTTACAAGGATTTTGCCAGGGTTGGAGGATTTGAGCTCTCGTGAGAGGCTGAATAGTTTGGGGTTGTTTTCCCTGGACCATCGGAGGCTGAGGGGTGACCTTATAGAACTTTATAAAATAACGAGGGGCATGAATAGGGCAAAGTCTTTTCCCTGAGGTGGGGAGGTCCAGAACTAGAGGGGTTAGGATTTAGGGTTTAGGGTGAGAGCGGAAAGATATAAAAGGGGCCTAAGGGGCAGCATTTTCACACAGAGGGTGGTGCATATATGGAATGAGCTGCCAGAGGAAGTGGTGGAGGCTGGCACAATTGCATCATTTAACAGGTATCTGAATGGGTACATGAATAGGAAGATTTGGAGGGATATAGGCCAAGTGCTGGCAAATGGGATGAGATTTGGTTAGGATATCTAGTCAGCATGGACAAGTTGGACCAAAGAGTCTATTTCTGTGCTGTACATCTCCATGCCTCTGACTCTAAGAGTAGAGTCCAAAACTGTGTAAGCTTTGCTTTTAAGATAATCCCTCCATACCAGGGTTAATCTGAGTCAGCCTTCTCTGAACTGCTTCGAATGAAATGTCTTTCCTTAAACAAGAGGACCAAAACTGCTCACAGTGCTCCAGATGTTGTCACACTGGCTTCCAGTATAGGTGCAGCAAGACTTCCATTCTGTTTTACTCCAACCTCCTCAAAGAAAGGGCCAACATTCCAATACCCTTCCTGATTACCTACTGTACCTGTGTGCTAGCTTTCTGTGTTTCATGCACAAGTACCCTCATAATTCTCTTTACCCTGCAATTTTCTGCAGTTATTCTCTATTAAATAATAACTTGTCCTTTTGTCCTCCCTTTTAAAGTGAACTTCACATTTTCCCACATTATACTCAATTTGCCAATTTTTTGCCCACTGACAAAACCTATTGATATCTCTCAGTAAACTGCTTGCATCGCTCTTGCAACTTGCCTTGGGATACAAAGACACAGTTGCTGCATCTAGTTCAATGGTGGGGCAGGCTGGAGGGGCTGAGTAACCTACTGCTGCTGCTGTTGCTTATGTTCTTATGTGTCGAACATTTACTATTCGGGTGAAAGGTCATTGTCATGAAATGTTAACTGAAGTCCGTTCTCCCTAAGTACAGGACCAGTGGGTTTCATTTTTAGTTTGGCCTTCAAGAGGGACTCAGTCTGCTTACTATGTTAATTAGTTACCTAACTCTTTCAGCCAAGGATTAACTTTGTGAATAATTCTGAGCACTAAGGGGACCTGTAAAAGAATATATACGAAATGGTGGAAGGAGCCTTAATTGGCAAACAAAATTAAATTTCATTTATTGTGTAGTCATATATTTCTTTAAAAATAGCAATTCTGCTTTGAATGAGGGAAGGCACAGTGATATGAAAGAACAGAAGTTTTTGAGTTTCTAGTTCAGAAGATTTTAGATAAGTGTCCCAAACAAATAACGACAAAAAATTAACTAATGGAATATCAAATTTAATGGCAAAGCATGTAGAAAATGTACGTTGAGATATATTCAAACCTTAGTAATACCATGGTTTTAGAATTCAGGGAACTCCTAGCTAGCCTAGGATGTTTTTCACTGGAGTGTAAGAGGTTGTGGGGTGACCTTATTGAGGTTTATAATATCATGAGGGGCACAGATAAAGTGAATAGCAAAGGTCTTTTCCTAAGGGTGAGGGAATTCAAAATAAGGAGCATTTTTTAAGGTGAAAGGAGAAAGTTTTGAAAAGGTCATGAGGGGCAACTTCTTTACACAGAGAGTGGATCGTGTGTGGAATGATTTGCCAAAGGAAGTAATGGATGCGGGTACAGTTGCAATGCTTAAATGGATAAGTACATGAATAGGAAAGGTTTGGAGGGAAATGGGCCAAATGCAGGCAAGTGGGACTAGTTTAGTTTGAGAACATAGTCGGTGTGGATTAGGTGGATCGAATTATCTGTTTCTGGGCTGTATAACTCTAGTAAGGGGCCGTGCTTATTCAGGAGAATACTGCCTGGTATAAAAATTCAAGGAAAAGGACTTGAAGTTGCGTTTGTGAGACAGAAGTGACAGAAGCTTAAATTGACAGTGTCATTTTCCTTCAATCTATGGAGCATCATGAGCACAAATAGGATTTCCACCATACTTCCAACGATTTTATAGCTATAGAAGAAATATTTGGCCTAGGATTTATATGGAATTACTCTAGCTTTCTTTCAATGATTTATCGCAAAATTAATGGCAAAAGTAGAATTCATGGCATGTTTACATAATTGAAAATATGGAAAAAAATAAATATGCAGCACTAAACACACTGATATAACACTCTTCATATAAAGAACAGAGCACCTTACAGCTGGAAAAGCAAATGGGAAGCAGGACTATGCAGAACCTATTGTTATTTGAAGTCACTTATCTATTGTAGGTAAGTGTATATTGTTAAACATATTAAAGTTAATGGTTAAGCTTAAATAATATATTTATACTTTCTTTACACTTTCAAAGTTAACTAATTTATCAAGTACATGAATTTGTAAAATATACTACGATTTGAATTCATCTATTGTATTGGCTTAAATTCTAATATTGTAAGTGGTGATCTAGCTCACTGGATTTGGTGTATTTTATTAATGCACTGTCCTTCAAACCCACAACTCCTTAAATGTGTCTCTCATCGTCTTTGTGTCTTTGATCTATGTGCAATTAAAGGTCAGGCAAAAGGCAGTGAAGTAAATGAAATAGTCATAAATGCAGCTTTTAAGCTGTTGCAGTCATAAGTCTTAAACAACATACATTCTCAGGAATGGTTTTTAGTGCTATATTAAGGACATTATTTGCATTTCTATTAACTTTTATCTTGTCTCTGTCTTCTTCGACATTTAAAGTTTCCTGATTTACGGAGGATGACTTGCTGCACAGTAAACTGATAATTGGATGCTATTGAAAGGTTGTTTTGCATTGATTTAGTTGATGAACAGAGACATTACTGAAGTAAAGCTTTCAGCAGTGGTGGGACATCTTTGGTCAGGATCAATCTTACCGATTCTGGTCCTGTTGCTTTTTTGCTCTGGCATTGATTTAAACCTCCTTCATTCGACATCAATGGATTAGGAGCATTAAATAGTATTATCCTATCAACATTTTTATGGCATTAAAAATCTTATCCACCTTCTTTCATTTAATTAAGTTTATTTTCTATGTATAACATAGTTCATTTGCAGCATTAATAAGAATGCGCATAGCTTCTGACCAATGTAGTTAAATATTTAAAATAAAATCATATAACATCACATTTTTCAGAAAAAGGAAGTGTTTTCATGTATGTATGTAGCTGTTGTCGTTAGGATGAATCAAAGTGTTTCACAACCAATGATATGCCTCGAAAATGTACTTGCTAGTGATATGAAGGAAAACATGGCAGTTAAAATGTATACAGTAAGTTTCCACCAACATAAATAAGACAAATGACCAGCTAACTAAATGATGTTGGTTAACCAAGTCACCAGGACAAGTCTACTCTTCACACTTTGAGTTTTACACTCCTATGCTACCAAGATCCAATTTTAGTACAGGCAGCCACTGATGCAAGTGGGAAACTGCCTCTGCAAAGTACATATGCACAAAATGAGAGCCAACACCTTCCCAAACCTGTAAAAATGGGACATGCAGTATTCAGAGGTGGTACTTCTGATTTCTTGGTTCATCCATCATATGGACATTGGAAGAAAGTGAGGACTGCAGATGCTGGAGATCAGAGTCGAGAGTGTGGTGCTGGAAAAGCACAGCAGGTCAGGCAGCATATGAGGAGCAGGAGAATCAATGTTTTCGGCATAAGGAATGAGGCATGCAGGCTGGCGGGCTGAGAGATAAATGGAAGGGGGTGGGGCCGGGGGGAAGGTAGCTGGGAATGTGATAGGTAAATGAAGGATGGGGAGAAGGTGATAAGTCAGAGAGGAGGGTGGAGTGGGTAGATGGAAAAGGTGATGGACAGGTCAGGAAGGCAATGCCAAGTTGGAGGTTTGGGACTAGGATAATTTGGGGGAAGGGGAAATGAGAAAACTGGTGATATCTATATTGATCCTATGTGGTTGCAGGGTCCCAAGGCCGAATATGAGGCATTCTTTCTCCAGGCATTGGGTAGTAAGGGTTTGGTGGTGAATGAAGCCCAGGACCTAAATATTCTTGCCGAGAGGGAGGGGGGTGTTAAAGTGTTCAGCCATGGGGAGGTGGGGTTGGTTGGTGCGGGTGTCTCAGAGCTGTTCTCTGAAATGATCCACAAGTTGGCATCCTTTGTCACTGATGTAGAGGAGACCACATCGGGTGCAATGGATACAGTCGATGATATTGGTGGAGGTACAGGTAAATTTCTGTTGGATGTGGAAGGATCCTTTGGGGCCTTGGACAGAAATGAGGGAGGAGATGTGAGCGCAGGCTTTATACCGCCTGTGGTGGCAGGGGAAGGTGCCAGGAGTGGAGTGTGAGCTGGTGGGAGTGTGTGGGATCTGACAAGGGAGTCGCAGAGGGAATGGTCTCTCTGGAATGCTGATAAGGGTGGGGAAGGAAATATATCTCTGATGGTGGGGTCCATTTGTAAGTGGTGGAAGTGGTGGAGGATGATGAGATGTATATGGAAGTTGGTGGGTTGGAAGGTAAGGACAAAGGGTCCTTGTTGCATTGGGAGAGATGGGATTCAAGGATGGAGACGCAGGAAGTGGAGGAGATGTGCTGGAGGGCATCATCGATCATGTGGGGAGGAAAATTGTGATCTTGGAAGAAGGAGGCCATGTGGGATTATCTAAGGTGGAATTGATCATCCTGGGAACAGATGTGGCAGAGGCAGAGGTATTATCAATAAGGGATGGTATTTTTACAGGAGGTTGGGTAGTAGGAGGAGGAGTCTATGTAGCTATGTGGGCTTGTAGTAGATGTCAGTGGTTAATTGGTCACTGGAGATGGCAATGGAGATGGAGAGGTCCAGGAAGGGGAGGGAGGTTGATGCGATGATCCAGGTGAATTTGAGGTCAGGGTGAAAAGTTTTAGTGAAGTTGATGAACTGTTTGACCTCCTTGTGGGAGCATGAGGCAGCGCCGATATAGTCATCGATGTAGCGGAGGAACAGGTAGGGTTGGTGCCAGTGGTGCAGACGATGGACTGTTCCACGTCCCCGACAAAGAGATAAGCATAGCTGGGGCTTATGCGGGTGTCCACGGCTACCCCTTTGGTTCGGAGGAAACTGGAGAACTTGAAGGAGAAGTTGTTCAGGGTGAGGACCAGTTCGGCCAGGCAAATGAGGGTGTCAGTGAAAGGGTTCTGGTTGGGACGGTGTGAGAGGAAGAAATGGAGGACTTGGAGGCCTTCGCTGTGGTGGATGGATGTGTAGAGGAACTGGATGTTCAGAGTGAAGATGAGGTGTTGGAGCAAGGGAAGTCTTGGAGGAGGTGAAGGGTGTGGGTGGTGTCCTGAATGTAGGTGAGGAGTTCCTGGACTAAGGAAGAACAGGACAATGTCAATAGTTGCAGGGATGGGTTCAGTGGGACAGGATCAGGCTGAGACAATGGATTGACTGGGGAAGTCAGGTTTGTGAATCTTTGGTAGGTAGTAGATTTGGGCAGTGTGGGTTTCATGGATGATGAGTTTGGAGGCTGTGGATGGGAGAAACCCAGAGGTGATGAGGTTGTGGATCGTCTGGGAGATGATGGTTTGGTGATGGGAGCTGAGGTTGTGGTTGAGCTCATCATATGGACATTGCCTGGACTCAATTGTCTGAGTTATAAGGAGAGATTGAGCAAGCTAAGGCATTTTTCTTCGAGCAGAGGAGATTGAAGGGGGGACCTCATAGAGGCGTATAAGATCATGAGAGTCATGGATAGGGTGAATACATTCAGTCTTTTCCCAGGGTTGGGGAATCAAGGGCTAGAGAGCACCCGTTTAAGGTTAGAGGGGAAAGAATAAAAGAGAACCTGAGGGGCAACTTTCTTACACAGAGTGTGTTATGCATATGGAATGAGCTGCCAGCAGAAATGGTTGAGGTGGATACATTAACAATATTTAAATGACATTTGGACAAATACATGGACAGGAGAGGATTAGAAGGATATGGGTCAAGTTCAGGGAAATGATGCTAATGTGGATGGACATTTTGATCAGCATGGACCAGTTTGGTCCAAAGGGCCTGTCTCAATGCTGTAGGACTCTATGACTCTATAAAAAAAAAAGAGTCTTTATCATGTGCCTCCACACTTGCAAAACCCAAAATTAAATAACTACTATTAGGCATAATTCTATAATTGGATCGCTCTTGGTCAAAAATAACGAATGCGCTAATATTCATCTGTATGTTGAACCAATTTTAGATAACCAGATAAGCTTATAACATGACTTATTTATAAGCACCACACATATTTACACAGAGATCTGTTCTCTGCAAAAAAAACGTTTCAGTCTTGCATCTTTTTTGAATCGTCTACAAGTTTGAGGAGCCTCGAAGTTCCCCTTTGCCTTCTCCATGACAATACCTTTGTCAATTAAAGGAGACATGCTAACTAATCAACAACTTTTTCTCCTGCATTATAAATGGTTGTGATTGTTTGAAATGTAGTTTTCTAGTATTTGGCCTGGTGAAGGAATTTAGCAAAATAATTAGCTTTTCATCATAATCTGATATGGGTGGAATCAGTAAAGTTCACTATCTGGTGTGAAAATGGAATGGTATATTTGATAAATCAGAATGAATAAAATGTCAATGAAAGGGGTATTTGTGGGAGTAAAAGTACGGTCCAAAGTTGTTTCATTTTATCAGCTCACACAAACAGAAAGGCAAAATAGGTCATGAATCTCATTAAAAAAAAGACATTGTACAGAAATCTGAACCTCTGTAGCATTATTGCAAACAACTGAAAGGTAGGTGACACAGAATGAAATAGGTCTGCAGGGGGAAAAGAGACACTTAGTAGGCCTTATTGTATGATTTCTCAATTCTACTTTTCCCAATCATTTCATCAATATTTGAATATGATAAAAATAAACATGTTTCTTTTCTAAAGCATTTTTCCAAATCACAAGCTTCAGAGAGAACACTTCAACTTTAGCAGGGATAAAAATGAGCAGGAGAGGGTCACCCACCTGTTATACCTACGTTGTTCCCTTACTGAAGTTGAATTTCATCCCTGTAGATTGAAAGCACTGTTCATAATGGAGTAAAAATGATTGTTTGCTATGTAATCATGCAAATGTTTAAAGTGCCTGTAAAAGATTCCTATCTCTGATATTTTCATGGAAGCATTAACCCATAATATTAACATGTCAGTTAAAATTGTAGACAGAAGGACTTGACGTGACATGTTCAGTGTTCATGTGATAATATTGCCCATTGAAATCTCTAATCTGTCTACCTAAATCAGCAATTTTGCCATCATATGATGTCATGAGTGAAAATATCCTCTAAAGTACATATACCTGCGTTCTATTTAAACTGCAACAATTGCACAGTCCTACAACTTGACTGAATGTTTGGTCAGGCTTGTTAAAAGAACAATGAACTTCACATATCCACCTCCAAGTTACATGAATTCCCATCTCAAAGATTCAGAGAGCAGTGACAGGGAACAAAGAGGTTTTTATGTTGAAGGATACTTGAACCTTCTGAGCATCAAAGGTACTATTGTAACTCGACATCTTTCCCTTAAGCTTGGGTTCATCCTTATATGAGCTGGGGCATGATGTAAGTGTATAGATCTTCTCTGTAAATGCTAAATCATCTTGTTTAAGCTTGGCCTTAACTACCTATTAGTGAGATAAAATTAGCATGAACTGGACGCAACAATGAGATGCCTTGATCTATTAAATGAATATTGTGATCATCGTCATGCTTCGCCAAGTTCTGAAAGGCACATGATTAACACTTCCATGGAACAAAGTCATATATTAATCACTAAGTTATTTCATTTTACTTCATTTGCACTCAGCAAGTGAATGTACAGAATAACCTTCACTTAAATTCTAGCCTCTTTTTTTCTTCAATTTCAATTCCTCTTCATAAAGAAAGTATTACAGCAGCCAAACTGTCTCTGTAAAGCAACAATTTTGGCTGGTGGACACTTTCATTGATTTGAATCAACCTTCAGAGTTACACGGACCAAATTTCAAAATCTCTTCCCCTCACACTGTTTACACATTTGTTTCGTGAATTTAGAAAAGTCGTTAGAAATCTGACCTGTGACTCTATCTCCGTACATGGTTGGACCAACAGAGCTGCCCATATTCTGCTGTTCCTGGAACAAGAAAAGGAAATCAAAGGCACAGTTTTAAAGAGTTGCTCACACTGCTTGTATTTTATAGAGATAAAACAATCGTTCAGCTAAAAATTGATTTGTACTGTTATTCATGTGCAGAGTTCACAACTCATGACATGACTCCACTAGTTCACATTGAGGTCTGTTTATAGTGTTAGGTCAGTCATCTGCTGCAATGTTGACTGCCTTTACACTCAACAAGGAAGCCAGTGGTGTTCATTGACAACACGCAATATAACCAGCCTTTTGTTCTTAAAGGCACCTGACTGAATCTTCCCATAATTTGATAAAGTGCCAATTTCAGGGAATTTCATAACAGGTTTCACTCCATGGGACTTGACAACTTTTCCTGCCCACTGTACACCTCATTAATTATGCAGCTGGCCTCCATGGTACCTCTCTGCTCCATCTTGCGGTCAGCACAGGTGGATACGCTTACTGATGCTGGGACCTTCTGACATTTACGAGCCACTCTTAACCCCAATTGAGCACCGCATCAAATGTTGTAAGCTAGAATTGACCTTCACAGTGTATTGCTGTGCATTTGGTAAGACCATTTCTGTAAGAGGCAAGATGGCAGATTGTTTTGACTGCAGGGACCTGGTGTTCCTGGTGGAGAAGGGTGTGGTGGAAAGGTCCATCCTTTTTCTCTAAGACCATCAGAAGAGACTACTGTCCAAGACTTTGATCTGAAGTTGCCACCAGGGTCAGCGTGATATCCACAATCAGGAGGAGTGCATAGCAATGCTGCAACAAGATTAAATAATGAGCAACATTACCAGTACCATGATGGTTCCAGTGTGTGTGTGTGTGTGTGTGTGTGTGTGTGTGTGTGTGTGTGTGTGTGTCTGGCTGCCTCCATGGGCAGGTTGGCAGGCTCCAGGGCTCAGTATGGAAGGATGACATGGTACACTCTGGAGCACGTTGTCGCACTCTATTCCCTGGACTACTAGGGAGTCCACGAAAGATCCACATTTAATCGAGAGACCTAATGTTCTGGGGAACCGGATAACACATGGTCAAATTGTCAATTTTCATGAAATTCAATCTCATTCACTAATGTCCTTAAGGGAAGGAAAATGCCATCCTTATCCGGTGTGCCCTACATATGACTCCAGAAACAGAACATTGTCATTGGTTGTCACCTGCCTTCTGGGCAATTAGGGACGGGCAATAAATGCTGATTTAGCCAGCGATGCCCACATCCAGTGAATGAAAAGGAAAACTGTAATCATACAGCTCTCCTGCCCCTGAGCCATCTAACAGACTATGTCCAAGCCTCTGGATGTGATCAGATAATGCCCTTCACTGCCTGTTGTCATACTCCACAGTTGATTGAGAATTGCCATCTAGGCTTTAAGACATGATTGTTAGGTTGAAGCACATTCAGTATATTTGCCAGTGGCATATCAACAGATTGACATGCCATCCAACAGCATTATTTTCACAGTACATTTGCATCTGATTTAAGTACCAGGAATCTCTCTTGCTATTACTACCTGCTGTAAGGAGTTGCAGTTTAATATTCATCCTGCTTGCCTGCCTTGTGAATGCACCTTCCTTGGCCATCGCGTTTTAAGAGCAGGATTTGAACTCAGAGCTCCAGACTCAGAGACAAGGATGCTACTCACTGTATCATGAGACTCCCAGGGGTAACATCACACAAAAGCTGGAAAATAGCAAAGGGTATCAAAAGCAGAGTGCACACAAATCACCAGGGCTCATTCTGGAGCAATAGCATTTGAAAGCAGCAAAGTCATGGTCAACTTACATAGAATCCTTTTATAATTTATATTATAAAGTGTACACAGAAGCTTTGGATCTGTGTATGGATAAAATGAAAAAGAAAACAATTTACAACAGTGATATCAGGTTGGCATGAGTGCAATATCAAAAATGGATGAATAGGTTGTGACTTTTTTTCTCTAGCAAAGTGAAGACTGAGGAATGATGTGATATAGTTCTTGAAAACTATGAATGGGTGCGAAGAAAATGTTTCAATTTGTGCAATAATCCAAAACTAGATATCATTCACATAAGATAGTAAATCCAACAAGGAAATTTGAAGAAACTTTGTCATTTTTGATAAGAATAGCAAGCCCACCACCACGTGGAAAGGATAATGCAAACAGCATGGAGGAATTTAAGAAGCTAGCTAAGTACATGAGGGAGAAAGAAATAAAAATATGTTGATAAAAGGAGATAAAGTAAATAGAATGGAAGGAAGCAGGTGTGGAACATATACACAGGTATTGGGATGAATTTACGTTCTTTTTAAGTTGGTGGAAAGATTGGCAAGATGCTTGCAAAGAACCAACATGAATAACAGTTAAGGAGCATACTGGGGTTCTGTTAGAGGTCAGTTTGGTATTAAAGCACAGATCAGCTTCGGTTTTGCCCATAACAGGGACTCCTGGCTGAGGAAGGTCTGGATTGTGGGGACTCCTTGAAGACCAGGACATCTTGCAGAAGCCCAGGAGCTATGTTTGAAGACCCCTTGTACCGAAGGTGCACTCTATTTATGCAATTTCTTCTTATTCTTTTTGTAACTCAAAATGGTGCTGAATTGTGGTGACAAGACACTTTTCACCGTATTTTTCTAGATCTATGTGGCAATAAATAATTCATAATCAAATTACAGAATGATTGACATAGAGACAAGTGAGTAGGATAGGTAGAGAATACTACTAGGAGGACAGTAAGGCAGTAAAAATAAGGCCTCATGGCTGTTCCTGTAAATTGCTACAATTCTTTCTATTATTTGAATGGTAACAGGAAGTATGGTGAAAGAATGCAACATAGTTTAGTTGCTAGCATTTTGTGGAGGCTACAACCATCCCTCAGTATCTGTATTTATGTTTATATGTAGATATATAAATAAGTGTGCTTCAATAATGTAAATTGAATCTTGCACCCCTATTTCAAATTTTCATTCTTGGACATACATTTGAAATTTACCATGTTTATAAACTTAGACGTTGAAAAAATTTTTCCATTATAATATAAAAGTTAATTTCTTTCTTTTGAATTATAACATTATTTTCTTAGCATACAATAATCTTTCATTTGTTGGTATACTTATTAATCCACAAATCTTTTAATATTCAGTTAATATTGTAATGCAGAATACATCCCTCTTGTGCAGTAAACAAGGATTGTCATTTCAATTGTACCTTAGAGCTCACTGCCCTATTTTTGTGTGTAATGGTGTTAGACGAACATTACTGCAGAGAACAGGAAGTTTGAAACTCCCTGCTGCTAGCTGCAGCAGTTTTGGACTAAAGTTAGCAGAAAAGGTCATTGACCCTATTCTATTGGGTATCTGAGGGAAGGGTATAATCAAAAGAGCCACATGTTGTCATTCAACGCAAGTGGATTTTTTGGATTTGATAGGAGAGGAGTTAATTTCCCTGGTGACCTTTGTGTAATAAAATGGTATTATCTGTTTCAGAAAAGGCTGGTTAGCAGAAAATTGGGTATCGCAGCAAGACATTGTCACCTCAGTTAGATAAGTGTTTATAAGTTTATTAAATGGTTTAATTGACATAATGAGATTAGCAGAACATTGGAGATAAGATTCGGCACTTGACAGAGATAATATTTAAGTCATGTTAGCAAACATTTATCCTGTGAAGAGACAAATCAGCCTGCCATAATTTTTTTACCTGATAAGAAACACAGCATTTGATTCATCAGTCCAATGTAATCAATGGACGAGAAACAAATTTTGTGACTACAAAGACTTCTTAATAAGAAGCTAAAGCAATTTGTTTTGTTCCTTTTGTCTGCAATAATGAAAAATTATGTATGATGTTCAGCACTATCTGTCAAAGTATGTTTAGCCACAAACATTAAATTGAGAAGTATTTTGTATGGAATATTTAGATTATAAATGTTTTGCACCATTTTTATTGCTAAGCACGACACAATAACATTTCAATGAATCTAACTCTTCCTTAGCAAGTGCTGTCTTAGCTGAGTCCAACAAAGTGTAAAAAATTAATAAAATGGAAAGAAAGTATGGCGATATAGAATGCCTTGTGATATCTGACAAATCAAAAAAACAGTCCTTGGTCATTAAACAGATTGTCTTGTTGAATGCATGATACTGTAATTTATTCATGTTATTATTTACTAAGTTAAGGTCTTTACAGCAAAGATTTTCAAAAAGCATATTAATATTGTATTGGGTTGTATAATAAACTTTTGCACTTAACTCAAAGTTACTTAATCCAAATGATCTGAATTAAAATATTTTAGCACATAATTTCCATTTTTCTATATTATTTATATTGTTCAATTTGAATTATTAAACTTTTAAATATATAAGATATATTCAGTCAACAATAATAGACGATAGCAGAGGCATGTAGGAAGTATATTGTCCCAAGGCCACACATTAAATTTTTCACAGAAAAAAAATGATGCAATTGTAGAATTGATCCCCAAAAGAATGGCTATAAGATCACAAAATGCAACAGAATAAGAATAGAATTAGATGTCTCACCAGTCATAATTATAAATGGAAGCTTCAGTGGAACACAATCTCCATAAGAATAGCAAAAGTCTGGGAATTCTAACAAAAGCATTTGACTAATTTGGTCACAGTGAATTAGTGACTTTGGCATGTGAATTTGGTGAGCAACAAAACTGCCCTGTTGGCCTCTAAAGCTGTTTATTGAATTTGCAAATTGAGACAGGAATCTAAGAGCGAAAGGTGCAAGGCACACTTTTTAATCATACCTTGCATAAATGTTAATAGCATTGTGTATTTGTTTTTCACTTTCTTCTGTCAGCAATGTAATGATGTACATAATAGTAGAAAATCACGCATCGGTGCAATCGTCATCTTAATTTTATTGTGAAGGTTCTGTTCACTGTCCAAAAATTTGTATTGGTAATTCAATTAACGTTCCTTTTCCAAATCCTACCGTAAAAATTGAAAATAAAGCTGATGAAATAAAGCTCGTCAAAGCAACGTGTAAACAAACGTATGCTATACTTGTTGGTCATGTTAGGTAGCAGTATAACCATGCAAATAATAACTATCTTGGGAATTTTGCAAAAGAGCACATTTCATTTGTATTGAATCATTTGTAGGGAGAAAAATAACAGTTTGCATAGTCAGCAAATCTCAAATTATCTTAAACTGGGACAACAGAATGTTATTAAAATTACATCATTCAAATAAAAGATCTTTGCTTTCAAATGGTAGTAGTAAGCAACTGACCACTACTCATATTAATTTTGATTTGCTTGTTCTTCATTTTTAAAAAAAATCCTCCACATGTAACGTAATGATTTGTTATGTTAAAATAACTACAAAGAAAATTTAGAGCCCAATGCCAGGCTCTTTGGCCCTCCAAGCCTGTGCCGATCCAGATGTACTGTCGAAACCTATCGCCCAACTCCTAAGGATCTGTATCCCTCTGCTCCCCACCTACTCATGCACCTGTCCAGATGCACCTTAAATGAATCTACCGTGCCTGCCTCTACTACCTCTGCTGACAAAGCGTTCCAGTCACCTCCACCCTATGTGTAAAGTACTTCCTGCGTGAATCCTCCTTAAATTTTTCTCCTCTCACTTTGAATGTGTAACCTCTTGTTACTGAATTCCTCACCCTGGGAAAAAGTTTATCTTTATCTGCCCTGTCTATACCCTTCATGATTTTGTAGACCTCAATCTTCATTTTTCTAATGATAACAGTCCTAACCTATTCAACCTCTCTTCATAGCTAGCATCTTCCATACCAGCCAACGTCCTCATAAACGTTCTCTGCACCCTCTCCAAAGCGTCCACATCCTTTTGGTAATGTGGCGACCAGAACTGTACACAATATTCTAAATGTGGATGAACCAAAGTCTTGTACAATTTTAACATGACCTGCCAGCTCTTATACTCAATACCCCATCCGATGAAGGCAAGTAATTGTTTGTGATCTTGAACCATTTAGTAACAAGGTCTGAAAGATTTTAGTTTTCAGCCTGCATTGAAAATTTCCTTATATAAAACAGCTTTAAAGCTTAGAAACACATGAATTATTTTGCCACTTTCCTTCTGTCTGCCATTGGTATAGTGTTAACTGTGCTTGGGAGGGGCACTTTTACCACCCACCTCATATCCTGCATGTAGGCTGAACATTTATGCTCCTTAACCTCCTGTTGATTTCAACATTGCTCTACAATGCTACCTGACTGTGTCAAACATTACCGAACTCCACAGCCTGCATCTAAAGTTACTGCTGACCCTGCAGGACACCACCCTGTGCATCAGCATTAATATGGCAGGAGATCTGACAGAGATTCATGTATTCAGAGTTCAATTGAATGTCTTCCTATTTTATATAATGATCTGGAAAATGTAGATATTAGTGTAGAGGTAATGTATCATGAGATCTCCAAATAGTGTGCTAATATTTGTAAAATGTCACTGACTTTTATTAAAGCGTTTGCTTCTGTGTTTATAATTGCTATTAGAGAGAATGGGACTGTTGAACAAAAAAAAACATGCTTTTGGATAATACCTTGTCACATCCCTTGGAATTGTCTCACAGCTTTTATCATATAATGATATTTTTTCCGAGTGAAGCACAAATTGTGTATACAAACGGGAAAATTATTTTGTAAATAGCAAGTAACAACAGCCTCTGTTCTGATGGAGTTCATTGAGGGGAATTTATTGACCATACTGGTGACCAATAAAAAATGTAATTTCAATCATTTATATTCTCTTCAACAGGCCTTATCTTAATGCCTCAATAGAGTACTTCCAACAATGCAGTGCTCAGAGAATTGATACAGTGCAGACCATTTGTCTGGCTGGCTTTCTGAATGAGCATTATTTCTTAGGGTCATTCTCTTTCCTATTCCTTGTATCTCTGCACATTATTTTCATTCCAGTAGTTGTCGGATGCCTTCTCTGAACACCCTTATTGAACAATCTTCCCCCGCCGCACTTCCAGGTTGTGCACTCCAGACCATAAATACTTGCTGTGTGAAAATGTTTTTTCACATATTGCATTTGCTTCTTGTACAAGTCACTTTAAATCTGTGTCTTCTCATGAAAGGGAATAGTTTCTTTCCATCTATCCTGTTCAGATTATTTACAATTATCAACATTTCTATTACACCTTCCTCTCCAAGGAAAACACTCTCAATTTCTCCAATTCACCTCCTCATTAAAATTTCTCCTCCCTGGAACTATTCTTGAAAACTTTAAAATTCTACTAATTATTTAAAAACATGGCCAACAACGTTTTAGGATCATCTGTTATACCTTGCCTTTTTAAAAAAAAAGTTTTGAATCTAAATATATTGAAATGTATTTACCTTTGATCTCCAGAAGTAATTACAGTAAAGTTGAGAACCATACATATTGTAAGTTCAATATACTAAGGGATATACATTAACAACATTTTACATTAGATATTATATGACATTGTTATTGATTTGAATGCACTGTTCTGCTTGCTACACCATTTGTGTCTTGTCTGCTTAACCTAAGGAAGGTAAATTATACCTAAATAAGTTCAGCAGGCAATAGGGAAGGAAATAGAATGTTGATCTTTATTTCAAAAGGAACGGATAATATAAGGAGGGAGGCTTTGTTAGAACAATATAAGGCACCAGCCAGGCCACAGCTGGATACAGTGAACAGCTTTGGTTACTTTATCAAATGAAGATATACTGGTGAGGGAAGCAGTCCAGAGAACATTCATTACCTTGCTTACAGGTACGGATGGAATCTCTCATGAGGAGAGGTTGAATAGTTTGGGTCTATACTCATCCTGCTCTCATTTCAAAACATACAAGATTGTTAGGGGAAACAAAAAAAGCTAATTGCTAAAAATCTGAAACAAAAACAGGAATTGCTGGAGAAGCTCAACAAGTCTGGCAGCATCTGTGGAGAGAAAGCGAGGTCAATGTTTTTGGACCAGTGACTCTTCTTCAGAACTGATTGTAGCTCGTAAAAAATAGTACATATGCTGAAGATGGCAGGGGAGGAGGAAGGGTGGGAAAGAGCAAACAATAAATGGAGATAGAACACAGAGCAGAAGAACAAAGATCAATTGAGCACAGAAAGGAAGGGAAAATGGTGAGCTGGAGTGAAAGAAAAGCTGCTGATGGAGATCTTTAGTGGATGAAAATGGGTTGACTATGATGAAAGCAGCGATGTGATGTGGTGTATGGGATGGGTAAAGGATATGGAAGAAGGTTCTCAGGCCCTAAAATTATTGAACTCGAAATCTTGAAGGTTGCAGTGTCTCCAAGGGGCAAATGAGATGGTGTTTTTCCAGCTTGCATTAAGCCTTATTAAGACACTGCAGCAGACCCAGACAGAGGTGTTGGCCAGGGGGCATGGTGGTGTAGTGAAGTGATGTATCAGAGAAATAATTGTGGCTGGGGGCTGGAGTAAAATTGGAACAAGGGGTGTTCCACATGCCCCACAAAGAAACAGACATAACCAGGTCCATATAGGTACCAATGGCCACCCTTTTGACAAATAGAAAATAGGCAGAGTTAAAGGAGATCTTATTCAATGTATAGCAAGCTCAGTCAGCTGGAGGAGTCCAGGCGCAGGGAGAGGGTTCGAGATGGGTGAAGCAGTCTGTACGATGGGGAGACGACTCCTGTCCAAAGAAATGGGCTCAGAGTCATGTTGTGCCCAAAATTCATTGAGGTGGCGATGCAGAGGGATAAAACTAAGATCATTGCAGAGTATGAAACATTTAGCATCAGACAGCAGAATGTTAGTGGACTTGAAAGGATAGATGGACGAAGGTTGTCTCACCTTGTGGGAGAGTCTAGGACAAGAGGGTATAATCTCAGAGTTAGGAGTCACATATTTAACACAGAGCTAAGGAGGAATTCCTTCTCTCAGAGATGAGTAAATCTGTGGAATTCTTTACCATATAGGATTAGAATAGAACAGAATGGAATAGAATAATCCCTACAACATGGAAGCAGGCCATTCAGCCCATCGACATGACATTACACAAGTAATATTCATGCCACATAATTGCCAGGCAATGACCATCTCCGATAAGAGACAATCTAACCATTGCCCCTTGACATTCAATGATGTTACAATCACTGATTCCTCCACTATCAACATCCAGGGGGGGTTAGCATTGACCAGAAACTCAACTGAACACACCACATAAACAGAGTGGCTACAAGAGCAGGTCAGAGGCTAGACATTCTGTAGTGAGTAAATCATCTCCTGACTCCCCAAAGCCTTGTTGAGGATGGGTCATTCATTGTAGACAGATTTTTCCTGAATAGACAATCAAGAATTGTTGGGAAAAGGCTGAAAAGTGGAGTTCAAAATTATCAGCTCAGCCACGAGGTCATTGAATGCCAGAGCAGGCTCAATGGGCTGAACGGCCCATACTTTCTCATTCATCATATGGACTTATGGTCTTAAATTGCAGTTTGATGTCCCAGTACATTGATTCTTTAAGAGAATGCTCTCTGAAATGAAATACATTCAGGTTTTTGCATGTGATTCCGTATTCTCTTTTATTTGGTATCATTAAGGTAAGAAACATCCCAAGGTATCCTATAGAGGTATACAGACAGACATACAGTCATAGAGTCATAGAGATATACTGCACAGAAACAGACCCTTCGGTCCAACTCGACCATGCCGACCAGATGCCCCAACCCAATCTAGTCCCACCTGCCAGCACCTGGCCCATATCCCCCCAAACCCTTCCTATTCATACACCCATCCAGATGCCTTTTAAATGTTGCAATTGTACTAGCCTCCACCACTTTCTCTGGCAGCTCATTCAATACACGTACCACCCGCTGTGTGAAAAAGTTGCCCCTTAGGTGTCTTTTATATCTTTCCCCTCTCACCCTAAACCTATGCCCTCTAGTTCTGGACTTACCCACCCCATGGAAAATACTTTGTCTGTTTATCCTCTCCATGCCCCACATGATTTTATAAATCTGTTTTTTACCCTGGGGTGTGTGGGTCCAGGGCTGGAGGGCATGGGTTTGGGGTGAGTGGAAAAAGATATATAAGAGACCTACGAGGCAACGTTTTCACTCAGAGAGTGGTACGTGTATGGAATGAGCTGCCAGGGGAGGTGGTAAAGGCTGGTGCAATTTCAACATTTACAGGTCATCTGGATGGGTGTATGAATAGGAAGGGTTTGGAGGGATATGGGCCAGGTGCTGGCAGGTGGGACAAGATTGGGTTGGGATATCTGGTCAGCATGGACGAGTTGGACTGAAGTGTCTGTTTCCATGCTGTACATCTCTACAACTCTATGACTCTATAAGGTCGCCCCTCAGCCCCTGACGCTCCAGGGAAAACTGCCCAAGACTATTCAATCTCTCCTCTCTCTCTCTCTCTCTGGGGTGCGAATGGTTTCTGTTCTTCAGTTCACTTGCAGGTCAACTTATAAACAAGCTGGAACACAATGCAGACCAATATAAAGTAACCAATCATAAGTACGACTGTTTGTAAATCATAAATCGGGTAGACCCCTGTCTTCAGACAAGAATGAAAGCTGATCCACAGGAAGAGGTGTGAAGAGAGATGACAAAAAGTTTGCCCAGAATTATTGGAAGTGTTTTCTCAAGATGTAGAATTGGAGGCAGTTACAGAGATAATGAGGCAAGGCCATAAAGAAACATCTAGTATATTTTTTGAGAGCGAAGGTCAGTTTGAAATCTGAATCTGAATCAAATAAATTGTAATCACAAGACTGCTAATAACTAGTCAATGATACGGAGCAATGACTATACCCCAAGTAACCGGAAGAATCATAGAATCCCGACAGTGTGGAAGCAGGCCATTTGGCCTAATAGGCCCATGCAGACATTTTAAAGAGCATCCTATCCATACCCAGCCCTCTACTGTACCCCTGTAACCCTGTATATCACATGCCTAATCCATTTAGCCAGCACATCCCTGGACACTATGGGCAATTTAGCATGGCCAATCCACCTAACCTGTACATTGTTGGACTGTGAGAGGAAATCAGAACACCCAGAGGAAACCCACACAGACATGAGGAGAATGTGCAAACTTCACACAGACAGTCGCCCGAGGGTGGAATCAAGCCCAGGTCCCTAGGGCTGTGAGGCAGCAGTGCTAACACTGAGCCACCACGCTACCCTGAAAAAAAAGACCATTCTACCCTATGGCGAGTTTGATGGTAGGGAAAACTTGTAATGAAGTGAAAATTTGGGGTCTGAAAGGAGTGCTTGTGTCTGGGAGTGGGCTCAGGTGTTGAACGGGGAGTTTTTTTACCTAGTTAAGTAAGTCCAGCAGAGGCTGCAGTTTGAGGAGCAATTAGAGGTTCAGACAATATTGGGGAGATATCAAGGGCCGGGTCCTTTGGGGTGGTATCACATCTTGGGAAAGATTGGTGGTAATCAGAGGTCATGTTGGATCTGAAAGGGTGCTGTTCAAGTCCGGAAGGTGTTGTCCAAGGTCCAGAGGGGAGGTCTGGACAATTTTGACCTTGCATCATGGGCATTCGGGACAAGGGGGATGAATGTTGGCAATGTTGGAGTTTGGGAGTCAAAAGGGGGGTTCAATGTTGAGTCATAGAGTCATACAATAGGGCCACTGACCCTTTGGTCTCACTCATCCATGCTGACCCCAGATACCCTAAATTAACCTAATCCCATTTACCAGCATTTGGCCGATATCCCTCTAAACCCTTACCATTCATGTTCACATCCAGATACCTTTTGTCAGAGGTTGGAGATGTCAGGATGGTTGGTTGGTGCCAATTTAAAAATCCCCCAGAAATTAGAGCAGGTTTAATTTCTTTAATTTAAACTGGCGGCACAGTGGTTCAGTGGTAAGCACTGCTGTCCCACAGCACCAGGGACCAGGGTTTGATTCCAGCCTCAGGTGACTGTCTGGGAGGAGCTTGCACACTCTTCCCATGTCTGCATGGGTTTCCTCTCACAAATCAAAGGTATGCAGGTTAGGTGAATTGTGGGGAAATGGGTCTGGGTAGTTATTCTTCAGAGGGTTGGCGTGGACTTGTTGGGCCAAATGGCCGGTTTCCACACTGTAGGGATTCCAAGTATCTCTTCTAAGTAAACTAATTCAGTTGGAACACTCTGAGGTGCCTGACTCTGAACTGACTTTTCTGGAGTTCTGTGGAAGCTGGATGATTTCTTATCCGAGGTTATCGATTTCTGGGCAATTCCTGAAGCATCAACTAAGTTGGCAATTATGCACGGACCCAATATGTAACTCTTGTCAACACTGCTCCAATGATAATGTTCCTGTTGGATGACTTCTGTTTTTACCTTTTCTTTGTTTCTGATCATTACACCGCCTGCTTGGTTGCAATGTAAAAAAAGTGAGGCACAGAGTGAACAATTTATAAAATTAAATGATTCCTTATTACTCATAAAAGCCAGCTAAACACCCTGGTACATTCACATTGCTTGCCTTTCAAGTGCCTTTGCTGAAAGTAGTTGTTGTATGTAGTGCTGCCTCAGTGGCTGCACCATGGCTACCAGAACAGGTGCTAACATGCACCAGAGAGGAGACAGTAGATGGCTGTGGCCAGAGAACCCTGAGCAAGTCTAGGTCGAGAAAATCCTGCGTATGGACCATATCATCTTGGTACAGGCAGTGGCCATCTTTGCTGTCAAGCCGACAGGCAAAAGTGTGGGCATTGGATGAATGGCAGAGATAACACTGAGTAACGATTTTCATCTTGAGAGGACATGCTCCATGCAGCCAAGGACACTGCCCAGTGGGAAGGAAGGCCAAGCATAAAGATCAGAATACTGTCCTGTATCCTGTAATAGCTAACCACATTGCACACCAATTCTGGGCCAACGTGAACGTAAATGATTTTGGTCTGTGTGGAAACTATCTTGGTGCTGCAGTGGAAGCTGCTACTGAGATTGGGAGATTTCCGCTTGTTGCCACTCTGGATCGTACTGTTGGTATCATGGCTGCAGAGACCAGAACTCACAGGGGTTTGGAGGGTCTCAGATCATTCCTCAGCACTTTCCATAACAGTAGGCAGTCTCTAATCTGACCTCCTACCGATATCTGGGTTGATGAAGCATCATTCTTGAAAAGTGGCAATGTGTCCAAAGTTCAGCAATACACTATCACCACTCAGGATGATAACATTTGTGTTTCCTCCACTGTGACTCTAACAATGCTTCTGCCATTGTCTCCAAGTTAGCCATCCTAGACTGCTGTTGCTCACATAGAGATGAAGCAGTCCAAAAGCAGGCCCACAGGTCTTAAGCTGCCTGAGGTCCATTCATAAGACCAATCACAATTTAATCCCATTGAATGTCAGCAGCTTTCTACCAGACAGGCTGCAATAAGGAGAAGGAGTATTTGGATCTAACAAAAGCACATTTAACTTGTAGAACTGAGTATTTCATGCATTGTGGAAAGTGCTGTAGGATTAAGTTGCTGGAAAATGGTTGTTACATGATGTATTTTATCTATGGATTGTGGCCAAGACCAAACTGCTATGATCTATAACAATTTAATAGTAAGATAGGAAAGTGTGGAGCTATGGACATCTTGGATTTTTTTTATAAACGAAGCCAGAGTCTGATGAGACATTAACAGCAGCCAGACAAGAGTTATAATTTTCCAGATGATTCCTCTCTTCCCACCCCCTCCTTATCCTCCTCTTCCTGTTTCACCTGTCATGATTGTCAAACTGCTCATGGCCAGACTGCAGAGGATGGAGCAGACCACACAAACCAGGAGCCAAGCTTTAATGAGTACTGAAGAGCTCGCTTTGATCAATCCAGGCAATGGACATGGAACAGTTGCTTCAAAATATCAATTGTGTGCTTTATGACATTTCTAGTCACAATGTGTATATCATTGTGGCGTTACTATCTATATGCCACTGGTAATAGAGGCAAGTCATCAGTCACATGTAATTCCTGACACCAATATCCATTCTCTGGCTCGAAGTGGTCTTCAAGGATAGCTGGAATGGCTGACTGGTGCAGAACGACCTTATCATGACCATATCCAGGAAAGCAGTCATTCACTAACATGGTGGGTTGTTTGTGTCATGTGCTCAGTGCACACTCAGGAATGGAAACTTTTGTGATTCTGGGTCATCTCCCAATTGAAATATGAAATCTGCCAAGCTAGCTGTGTTCATTTTAAGGCCCTCAGCAACATGGGGAGTTCTATTACCCAGGCAAAGAGACGTGTCCAGACCTGCTTCTCGTTGTTTAGGGCACAGACAATAAAATTCCCTTCCTTGTGTACAGGATCTCAATTACCACTCTAATCAGATGGAAAAATGAGATATGTAATCAATGATGCTAGCAGCAGCTTGGAAACCTCAACTGCCATGGAAATTCAGAGCCACTGTGAGTTTGACAACTACAGGAAGTACTATCATTGACCAGCTTTAGATTAGATTACTTACAGTATGGAAACAGGCCCTTCAGCCCAACAAGTCCACACCGACCCGCCGAAGCATATACCACCCAGACCCACACTCCTACATTTACCCCTTCACCTAACACTACGGGCAATTTAGCATGGCCAATTCACCTAACCTCTGTGGCTTCAGGTCCAGTTTAATGAAGTGATACAGTTCAGTGACCATATTCACTTTGAGAGAGCTGTACTAAGAAGCGGGAGTTCAGAGCACTGTTCTTGATTGAGGTGCCGATTTGAGAAGTGCTATGTGAAGATCCTGTGTGGACCTCAATCGAGAATCTTATTCTTTCTCTCCTCTTCAAACAGGTTCATCTCTCCATTATGTATTGTGCCATATTCCAAGAGTGTTTGCAACAATAGTCCACATTAGAGTAAGTGTTGCACTCAGAGGCCATACCAAGCACATACAAGTTCTTCTGAGGTTTCACTCCCTTCAAACTGAAAGAACCAGATCAACCCATCCACTAGCCTCCAGCAATTGCACAGCAACAAGTAAATACTATAATCAAAAGAACCTCACCTGAAAGGTAGTTGGTGATTTCTGTAACTGTTCTGGTAGCAATGTGTCTTGTGCAGCTGAATGCAAATTTGACACTGCATGCTAAGATGGGAATTCAGTAAGACTGGCAGACTGGGCTCCAAAGCAACGTTTGATGGTGACCAATACCTATGACCTCCTCATTCTATTTGCTTCATACGTAGGCAGTAGATGCTTGTGTTGACTTTTTTACATGTGACAATTAGAATGGTGCATTCCAAAGTCATTGGGAATAGATGTCTTGCCATTCTTCTTCTCCAAGCATTTGGAACACCAAATTCAGCAACACTGCACAATCACAATATACAGCCAATTTGTTTGTATATCTGTAGTCAGGGGAGGTGGTGGAGAAATGGGGCAGTGGTAATATCACGAGACCAGCAATCTAGAAATGTACTAGGCACATCCTCCATGGTAGATGGCGGATTGAATCCGCCATGGTGGATGGTGAAATTTGAATTCAGTAAAAATTCAGAATATAAAGCTAGCCAATGGCAACCATTCAAGCAATGTTGTAAAAACCTATCTTGTTTGCAAATGATTTTTAGGGAAATAAATCTGTTCTCCTTATTTGGTCTGGCCTACATGGGACTCCAGATCCACAGCAATGTAGCTGGCTCTTATCAATGCACTGGGCAATTAGTGAAGGGTGATAAATGCTGGTCTAGACTGTGAAGCCCACTTTCTTTGAATGAATAATAAAACAGAATGCATGTAGGGAATACTGTACTTAGTGCATATATTAAACTTTGACTCAGGACCCATTGTGGAGAAATGGAGATCATTGACACTAGCACTATTCCTCGATATTTCTCCATTCACACCATCACATAATAAAAGCAGCAAATGACAGAGTTTCAGGGTATACTAAGAATTGTGCATCTCATTGTTTTAGGCTACAAAAACTACACAATGGTTCACAACATCGAATGCTCTTTTTAAAGCAACTCTTGGCATTAACTTCTAATGATTAAAGCAGGGTGAAAATTAACAAATGAATTATCTTGAAGTCACAAAATTTTAAATATCACAGAATTGTTCCAGCACACCAGGAGGCCAGTTGGCCCTTTTTGTCTGTTCCCACCCGAAGAGCATTTTGAGTAGTGCTACTTACCCTGTCTTCTTCGTAACTCGACACATTGTTCCTTTATAGAAAACAAACCATTGCCCTCTTGAACATGTCAACTGAGTCTGCATCAACTTATCCCTTTCCTTGTGTACAGGATCTCAATTACCCACTCTAATCAGATGGGAAATGAGATATGTTACCAATGATGGTAGCAGCAGATGGGAAACATCAACCGCCTTAGAAGTGGGATTTTTCTTGCTGATTTACGTTTATGAAATCAATGGTGGCACTTAGATTCAGGATTTAAGTTCAATGACCGGAATTGATTTGGATCAAATGCAACCACAGGCTGATTTTTCTCCAGATTATGGGGGTGGGGTAGAAGGCATCAAGGGTTAGTTATATGAGAAAGGAAAGCATTGGGAGTAGAGTCTATATCTTCCCACTGTCACAACATATCCTCATGAATATATAGACAAACATACAAATTAGGGATGGGAGTAGGCCATTCAGCCTATCAGGCCTGCTCAGCATTCCAAATCCCACTCCAATGGCTTTCTCTGCTGTGTGACAGCCCCGAGACAAAAAAAACGCAGATGCTGGAATCCAAGGTAGATGAGCAACTTGCTAGAAGAACACAGCAAAGGAGGTGTAACCTTCCTGCAGCCGAAACATTGACTTCTCCACCTCCTGATGCTGCCTCGCCTTCCAGCGTGTTCTTCCAGCCTCCTCTGTGTCTACCTGAAATGATCAGACCCTGCCTGCCTGTTCCTGGTTCTTGAAAGTAACCTTACCTGTTCTCTGAGGGTGCCTTGGCATTGAGACCCTTCAGCCTTTATGCCTCAACTGCTAGCCACTAGTAGCTTCTGCTACTGTTGCCAGCCACCAGATTAGGCAGAGACCACTGGTGGTTTATGGGATAGGATTGGGGGTTAGGGTGGGGTGGAGGAGGTGGAGGTGGTGGAATAGGGGCGGGGTGCGGTTAGTTATCCTCAATTTGACAATGGTCCCAGCTGCAGCCTGTTCACATGTGGCTGCAGTTGCAATGCCACCTGAGAGCTCCTCCATCTGTCGGAACAGGGTCTACTACTGCTTTGTGTTCCAAAGGCCCAACTTGACACTGGGTGGCAAAATACAGCCCCAAAACACAAAACAACACTCCAACAATAATCCCCTCCAGTTTTACTAAGCTATTAACAGCCTTAGTCGTTTATAAGTCACCGGTTGCATCGATGTGGTTCAGTATAAACGTTCATAAATGTTCCACTCCTTTAATAGGTGAACACAGCAGCTTCTCATTAATAACACCAATGTGCCACAATCTTTACAGTAACTCTCTTATCATCAGAGACACCTTAAATATAGTGAGGGTTATTTTAAGCGTTTGCTCAACAGGAAGAAAAGAATCGTAGTGGAGTTAAATTAGCAAATTTTCAAACTCCAGTCCCAAAGCCCAGGTTTGGGTTTTACAAGGATTTTTACAAGGCTTTTTTTGAGATTTTGTGGGCTGTCTGAGTAACCTGCTCTGGAGAGGTGTGGCGATCATCATATCTAAATCAAGATCGGTTTCTAATATTTTGAATGTCATCTTAAATGCAACACCAGCTGGCTCAGTTTTGTAAAACTTAGGAAGCTGGGCAAATAAAAAGGGCAGTGCAAGCGAAGAGCTCCAGTAGATAAGTCCTCGTGGAGTTGGACTTTGCAAGACAGATTACCACTTTGGTCCTACATTTTATGAAAGAAAAGAGCCTCACATTTCTGAGATAGGATTATGCTCAATACTCTCTCAGAAAGGCACATCAGTACTTCCATCTGACAGTATTTCGGGGTTTAGAACTGTCAGGAGGAAGGCATACCACAACTCCTTTATCACAGCAGTCAGCCACCACGTTCTGCAATTTTAAGGCACAGACAGTCACTTTGGCAGCAGATAGTACGGTAAGTGTGATATTGGGGTGCTGCGAGGGTAGGGGTCAGTTGGCTGGGAGCTATAGGATGCCAGGTAAGTAAGATGCTGGGTAAGTAGGGCGCTAGCTGGGGAAGAATTAGCCTTAAGACTTTAAGACCATAAGACTTAAGAGCAGAAATTAGGCCACTTAGCCCATCGAGTTTGCTCTGCCATTCAATCATGGCTAATAAGTTTATCAACCCCATTTTCCCGCTTTCTCCCTGCAACCCTTGATACTCAAGAACCTATCTATCTCAGTCTGAGAGTCAAACACTGCTGCACATCCAGGAGGGAGCGAGTTACCTGGACGCTTTGTTTCAGGAGGCAGTCACACTTGGTAGATTATGTAATTCAATTTTGGTCACTGATCAGGGACAACAGAGTGTGATTGCAAGTGAGGCAGGTAGGGAGATCCTGAGCTCAGGAATGGAGGAGCCTTAGCTCTTGACCTTATCCAAAAGGTATGAGACACTTGCTCGCTGTGTGGATGAGGAAAAGGGGCAGATGACTATGGCACCATAGTGCAGAAGGTCATTACAGAGGGGGGAGCAAAAAGACAAGAGGTAGTTATAGGGGATTCTATAATTAGGGAAACAGATAGCATTGTTTGCAAACCGGATCAGGAGTCCCACATGGTGTGTTGCCTGCCCGGAGTCAGGGTGCAGGACATCCCTGACAAGTTTGAAAGGATTAAGGAGCAAAAAGGGTAGGATCCAGTTGTCGTGGCACACGTTGAGACAAACAACATGGACAAGGCTAGGAAGGAGGACCTGTTTGGGGATTATCAAGCACTAGGAATGAAATTAAGAAACAGGTCCTTGAGAGTCATAATCTCCAGATCACTGCACGGGCCTGTGCAAATTGGTATAGGGATAGGAAAATTAGGGAAAGAGGGGTTCCATTTCATGGGGCATTGGCATCAGTTTTGGAACAGGAGGGATTTGTACTGATGGGATTGTCTCTACCTGAACTGATCTAGAACCAGTGTTCTAGCAAAAAGGATAAATAGGGTGGTCACTAGGACTTTAAACTAGTAAGTCAGGGAGGAGGGAAGTGGAAAAGGACAGGAAGTATAATGGTACTTAAAAAGGTAGCAGCATGTCTGCAGGGGGATTTAAGTTCAAGGCAGACTATGAAGAAGTAAAAAGGAAGAATAACTCAGGAGATATTATTAGAGATGTTGGATATCATGAGGGTAAGAAAGCTAGCATCAGGGCACTTTAGCAGAATGCTCATAGCATTTGTAACAAGCTCGATAAGTTAATGGCACAAAACATCGCAAATGAATATGATTTAGTAGCCATTACGGAGACATGGTTACAGGATGGTCACAACTGGGAAGTAAATATCCAGGGATACCAGATTATTTGGAAGGTCAGCAGGAAGGTAAGGGAGGTGATGTCGCTCTGATATTCAAGGACAACATCCGGGCAGTGCTGAGATGATATCAGCTCTATGAAGAACAAGGTTGAATCCATTCCCACTTAGGTGGAAATTAGAAATTTTAAAAAGAAAAAGTGATTGATGAGCATAGTCTACAGGCCATCAAATAATAACATCACATTGGAGCAGGCAATAAAAAAAATAACTAATGCCTGTAAAAATTGTTCAGCAATTATCACGGGAGATTTTCATCTACATGTCGATTGGTTGAATCAGCTCAGTCAAGGTAGCCTTGAGGAGGAGTTTGTTGAGTGTATCCGTGATAACTTTCTTGAACAGTATGTAATGGAACCGACGAGGGAGCAAGCTATACCAGGACTGGTCCTGTGAAATGAGACAGGAATAATTCATGACCTCATAGTCAGGGATCCTCTTGGAAGGAGTGATCACAGCATGGTTGAATTTAGAATTCAGATGGAGAGTGTGAAGATAAAATCCAATGCCAGGGTCCTTCGTTTAAACAAGGGAGACTGCAATCAAATGAGGGAGGACTTGGCCAAAGTAAACTGGAAACAATTATATGGTGGGACGGTTGATGAGCAGTGGAGGACTTCCAAAGCAATTTTCACAGTGCTCAGCAAAAGTATATTCCAGTGAAAAGGAAGGACTGTTAGAAAATGGATAATCTGCATTGGGTGTGTGAGGAAATAAGGGAGGCTATCAAATTGAAAGAGAAGGCATACAAAGTGGCCAAAAACACCACAAAACTTTAAAGGTCAAGATTTGATTCCTGACAGTATGGAAACAGGCTATTTGGCCGAACAAGTCCACACTGACCTTCTGAACAGTAACCCACCCAGACCCATTTCCCTCTGGCTAATGCACCTAACACTATGGGCAATTTAGCATGGCTAATTCACTTGACCTGCACATCTTTAGATTGGGGGAATAAACTGGAGCAAACCCACACAGACACAAGCAGAATGTGAAAACTCCAGACAGACAGTTGCTCAAGGCTGAAATTGAATCTAGGTCCCTGGTGCTGTGAGGCAGCAGTGCTAGCCACTGTGCCACCCTAACAGAAAGCTGCAAAAAGAACTATATAGAAAAGTAAGATAGAACATGAGAAAAACTAGCATAAAATATAAAGACAGATAGCAAAAGTTTCTGTAAGTATATAAAATGAAAAAGAGTGGCTAAAGTAAATGTTGGCCCTTTAGAGGATGAGAATAGGCATTTAGTCATGGGATATAATGAAATGGCCAAAGTATTGAACAGGTATTTTGAATTGGTCTTCAGAGTACAGGACACAAATAATATGCCAGTAAATTGCAGAGACAAAGGCAGGTTAGGACCTGGAAACAGTCATTATTACGGAAGAGGTAGTGTTGGGCAAGCTAATGGAGCTAAGACAAGTCTCCTGGCCCCAGTGGAATGCATCCCAGGGTACTAAAAGAGATGGCGGGAGAAATAGCAAGTGCATTGGTGGTAATTTTTCAAAATTTGCTGGGTTCTAGGGTAGTCCTAGTAGATTGGAAAACAGCAAATTTGATGCCACTGTTTAAAAAGGCAGGTAAGCAAAAGATGGGAAATTATAGACTGGTTAGCATAACTTCTGTAGTGGGGAAGATAGTTGAATCTATTATCAAGGAAGAAATAGCAATCTCAATTGAAATTGTCCCATTGGGCAGATGCAACATGGGTCCATGAATGGCAGGTCATGTTTAATAAATCTTTTGGAATTCTATGAAGACATTCCGAGCAAGGGAGACAATGGGATGTGGTGTACCTAGATTTCCAAAAGGCCTTCGACAAGGTGCCACACAAGAGGCTGCTGCATAAGATGAACATGCTTGGCATTATGGGTAAAGTATTAGCATTGTTAGAGGATTGGTTGACTAACAGGAAGTGAAAAGTTGGGATAAACATGTACTATTCTAGCTGGCAGTCGATAACTAGTGGTATGCCTCAGGGATCAGTGTTATGACAGCAATTATTCACATCATAAATAGATGATTTGGAGTTGGAGACCATGTGTAGTGTGTCAGAGTTTGCAGATGACACTAAGATGAGTGGTAGAGCAAAGTATGAAGAGCACTTTGAAAATTTGCAGAGGAACATAGATACTTTAAGTGAGTGGGCAAAGGTCTGGCAGATGGAACACAGTGTTAACAAATGTGAAGTCATCCATTGTGGTAGGAATAACAGTAAAAATGACTACTATTTGAATGGTAAAACATTGTAGTATGCTGCTGTGCAGAGGGACCTGTGTGTCCTTATGCATAAATCCCAGAAGGTTGGTCTGCAGGTACTCCAGGTAATTAGGAAGGTAAATGGAACTTCGTCCTTCAGTGCGAAAAGGATTGAGTTTAAAAGCAGGGAGGTTATGTTGCAGCTGTATAGGGTGCTGGTCAGACCACATCTGGAGTACTGTGTGAACTTTTGGTCTCCTTACTAGACAAAGGATGTACTGGCACTGGAGAGGATGCAGAGGAGATTTGCTAGGTTGGTTCCAGAGTTGAGGGGGTTGACTTATGAGGAAAAACTGAGTACACTGGGATTATATTCATTGGAATGAGGGAGTATCTTATGTTAAACATATAAAATTATGAAGGGAATAGATAAAATACGTAGACAGGATGTTTCGACTGGTAGGTGAAACTAGGACAAGAGGGCATAACCTCAAGATTAGAGGGAAGTGATTTAGGACTGATTTGAGAAGGAACTTCTTCACCCAGAGGGTTGTAAATTGTGGAATTCCATGCCCAGTGAAGTAATTGACGCTATTTCAGTAAATGTTTTCACAACTAAGATAGCTCTTTCTTTGAACAATAAAGGAATTATGGGATATGGTGAGACTGCTGGTAAGTGAAGCTGAGTCCACAAAAAGATCAACCATGATCTTATCGAATGGCAAAGCATGCTCGAAGAGCCAGGCGGCCTACTCCTGCTCCTAGTTCTTATGTTCTTAAAGATACTCAATGACCTGGCCTCCACAGGCTTCTGAGGCAGTGAATTCCATAGATTCACCACTCTCTGGCTAAAGAAGTTTCTCCTTATCTCCATTGTAAAAGGTGTTCCCTCTACTCTAAGGCTATGCCCTTGGGTCCTAGTCTCTCCTACCAATGGAAACATCTTCCCAATATCCACTTTATCCAGGCTATTCAGTATTCTGTATGTTTCAATTAGATTCCCGTCATCTTTCTAAACTCCATCAAGTATAACCTAGAATCTTCAAAAGTTCCTCATATGTTAAGCTTTTCATTCCCGAGACCAGTCTCATGAACTCTTCTGGACACGCTCCAGGACAAGTACATCCTTTCTGAGACATGGAGCCCAAAACTGCGTACAATACTCCAAATGTGGCCTGATCACCCAACATACCAAATAACAAGCCAAAGATAGGATGCCAGGTGAATCCGTGTTAGGGTGCCAGGTTATTAGGAGGCAGATTGGTAATGGTGTCAAGTAAGTATGATGCCATTGGATAGGGTGTCAGCTGGAGAGGATAGAGTGCCAGTTCGGTAAGATGCCAAGTGGGAAGGGTGTTGGGTGCATAGGGTAGAAGGTGACAAGGTAAGCAATCCAGTGTTCCAGGTAAATCAGTGTGTTTGGGAGAGATAGTGTGTGGCAGGGGGTGGGGAACGTCACATCAGGCTGCACAGGGGTTGGGTCTAGTCCGGTCCAGCAGAGGAGTTTGTAAGGTGGAGTGATGTGAACTATGGGGTAGGGGCAAGACTAGTCCAAACCTACAAATTTGGGTCCTGGCAGGGGGTCGGGCCAGGATCTGGGGACTCTAAGTGGCCTACACCCTAAGAGGTGTAGTTGGGTGTGTGTGAAGTAATATGGCATCAGTTTAATAATTACTCAGAAGTTAAAGTATACATGTAATAGTCTAACACTTCCTGAGCAACTATTTTGCTGAACTTCATCAAAATCCTTTGAAGTCTCCAATATAAATGGAGAGGTTTTGGGGATTCCCAGCATAGGACAATTCCCCCAGCGAAAAATCAAATTTCCTGGTCAATTCCTACAATTAGATGTACTACAAAGAGAGGATGAAGGTATGAAATGGATTCTGCAGCGTCCCCATGTATTATTCCTATCAACACTGGAACTACAACAATCGGGCTAGTGGAAAACCTGGTCAGTGATGTCTCCCCATTCCTGAGATTATCCTCAACCATCCCTGCTTTCTGCTTTCTGCTGTTGGCTTTCCTGCACAGTTACTGCCAGACCTCTCAATCTGTTTGGCTACCAGCAAGAAGTGGAGTGAAAGAAAATGATAATGTGTCCTGCCATTAAATCCAGCAGACCTCTGTGTTCCTGCACTTTAGAATTTCCACTCAGAAGTGTGTGCCTCGACACCCTGCCGGCCTCACTGCAAGTATAAGCACCTTTATCTCTGCATCAGCCTCTCAGAGCATGTACAAAGATAGTAAAAGAGCAGGTCTCCTGTAATTGCTCATGGCACATAAGAGTCTCAGAGAAGGATTGGGTTAAAAATAATGTTTCTCCATGATCCACAGCAATTAGTTTGTGTTTTTTTAATTATCCTAAACTCCTGCTAATTTGTTATTGCTCACATAATACTTTGACAGTCACAATGCCAATGTAACTAGTATTTTAGTTGCATTCTCACTTTGTGAAAAAATGAATTTATTTGTTTGTTTGTTTATTTTGGTTAGTATTGAAAAGAGAAGCTTAACCTTTTCGGATAACATTTCAGTATTTTGTGAACTTTGTTATATCTTTCTATTTACTGGAAAAATTTAACACAGATAATACTTCCTCTAGCTCCCTTTGATCTAATCTCTGACAAAGTCAATTTCCTGCAATTAGATGTACTACAAAGAGAGGATGAAGGTATTGTCAGTTAGAGAGAAATGCCTGGAAAAGCGCAGGAAAACTGCTCAAGTTCATTGTTGAACAATTTGTATATTTTTGCTAAAAGTTGTCAAAAGCACAAAGAATATGCAAATGATGTTATTTGCACCATGATCATAGAAGAAAATGTTCAAGTAAGTAGAGGCACGGCTGATAACTGTGTAGGAGGAACACAGAACAGACTGTGCTGCTAGTTGACATAGTTAGGCAGGGGGTAGAAAGCAAAGTCATTATATGCAGACAGTCCAGCAGTGATATATTATTACTGCCGCCCATGTCCACCAGGATTGTAAACTCTCTAAGCTTGGAAATCGTAACTGAAGGTATTCAAAACTCTAACAACAAGAATAATAACTGTGTGACCCAATTAGATATATCATCATGAGCGTAACAGTGTATTCAGCCTTTTTATCCATTATCTTAGTCAAATATTTTATTTTTAGATTAAAGTACAATGTTAACACACAGTACATTTCCTTTGTGTATAAGAAACATTTAAACACCATTCTTCCTGTTCGACAGAGAGTGATGTGTAAAAAGCACATTTGCTTTAATAAGCTACAGTTTATGCAGGACTGAAATACTGATTTTTGTAATGGAAGGCAGTGTCACACCCTTCGAAGTATAAGCAAGTTTGTCAAATATATAAGATGTAAGTATAAGAATGTCAAGTTTTAATTACTTTATTTTGCGTGTCTAAACTGGGCTTATAATTAGCATACCTGTAATGCATCATTCCAAATAACATAAGAATCATTTCTATCCAGTAATGTAAAGGCAGGTATTAATCATTTTGAACTAAGTCTACTTTTAATCAACCACATTAAATATTATCTCAGTTATTAAAATAATAATCTTGACTCTACTAATAATATTCCAGACAAAAACAATTATTCTGAGTGATGAACAAGCTGCAGGGCCTCAAAAAATGCAAAAGAAAGCATAGAAAATATTTAGTCACTTTTTTTTAGCTTTAGTTGCCTTGTTAATTGTAAATAAAAATATATGTGCTTTAAATAAAACTATTTTCTTACTCAAGCAATGTGAAAACTATAAATAACAAGGAAGATAAAACTCTTAACACAAATATGTGAGGTGACAAAAATGTTAATATAGTGCTGTAAACAGTCATGAGTTACACAGACATCACAGGAGAAAAGTGTCTGTTTACAACATGGGTAAATGCTGAAATCACTCCCATAAAAGTATCCAGTGGTTTCTCAGTTCAAACTCATATTCTGTTTGTTGTATAATAAAATGTTTAAATGCATACTTAATTTGAAATTGTACATAAAATGAAAATCTGTACAGACACATAGACCCTATATATTGAAAACCGAGAAGAAAATGGTTTGTTTATTATCTATATAAACACTTCTCATAAGGCCTTTTTAATAGTTTAATTTTTTAGTGAAGTCTTTTTTTTTCTTAAAAGGTGATCCAACACAAATAGAGTTAAGCCATATGAACAGCCTTCATACTTTCCTAAGCACTAAACGTGATATACTAGATTAAACCATAACTAATGGAAAAAAATCCAAATAAATATGTGATTTGTCCACTGCTCATTGTTACTGTGACAATGAACGCTATTTAGTTTGAGTGAAAAGGAAAGATAAGTACTTAAATTTGTCTTTAAAAATAATAACAAAATATAAATTCTAATTCTGTGAGATTTATGATCCAGTAGTCTGTTGGTTTTGTGTGTAATATGTCTGAGAATGTCAAACCATAAAATCTGAGTTTTACTGGTGTTGTGTTAGTGTGACAGAACCTATGCAGGGGTAGCTTTCTGCACTGTGGTTTATAGTCCATTTTCTCCCTGTTTCTGTGGCTATTACAGTGCACTTAGTCTGGCACTGTGCCAACATTGAGAAAGGAGTATGAATGTACAGTGTACTTACAAAATGTGACACAGATTCTCAATTAAATCTGTATATTTTTTAACACGAACTGACTGATCATTTTTCAGCCTGACTGAAATTTCTTATTGCTATTAAATTGGTACATAACATACCTATGTAAATTTATGCTGCAATATTAGAAACTTTATTGGCTAATTGCATTGCATTAGATTCATAAGGTTATGTTTGTTGTTGTTCCCAGATTCTTTATTTTAGTTCTCTTATTTATCTCCCATCATAGCCATTCACTTATTTCATATTCAAATTCCTCTGCAAAATTAGACAAAGGGGATTTATCTTCAGATCCTCTGTGGATTCAATAAGCGAAAACTGGCTGAAAAGATGAAAATGCAACATTCACACACTGGAAACAAGGTAATTAACAAATTAATGCCAGTTGGAAATTATGTTTATGAGCAACTGTTTAGTTCTCTGGAGCTTTCAGCTTCTTTTAAAGGAAACCAGCATTCCCTAAAGGAAATCTATAGTGCTTGCTGCATAAAATTTAAAATATATAGCATTGCAATGACTGCAATGAGGTCAGCCAGGTAGACCTCAAAGAATATGAGTTCCCTGATTAGGGTTGTTAAACTGGTCCAATCAGGGAGCCCTGGCTGACAGATAAGAACAGGAGTGTCACACATCCTGTTCAGTCCGAGAGCTGGCTCTGAGAGAGCTGGATGATGTCACAACTCTCCACATGTAAATAAAGGGTGACTTGATGATAGAATACCAGTCTCTGTGGATTTGTTTCAGGCATCATTATATTTTTCTTTACAATAAGGCATAATGGTTAATACAATTCTTGTACCATTTCTGAATGTGTTTTATACCTACATTACAATCTTGACAGTAGTACTACTTATGTTTATCTGTAGCAAAATGATTTGTGCCTAATCAGAGCTCAGTAAACTACCTTGAGGCTTCTCAAGTATTTGTTGGTGCTGTATAGGAGTAGGCAGTTACCTTAGATGGCTATCATGCATTTGAGAATAATGCCAACAGAGTGGGTTTAATTCCTGTTCCAGGTGAATTAGACTTGGGTCTGCCTCCTTACTCTCCCTCTGAGAGTGGAAGATACTAACAAATCACTAATACCAGGTTGAAACATGAGCAGACAATGAGCCAAGGAGCTGCCTTTATGCAGAGCACACATTAATGAATGAATATGAGATTGCTGTTATAAATGGAGGACTTTTTTATATTTTAACTTGATTAAATTAAGCTTTGCTTCCATATTTTTTCAAAGTGAAGCTAGAGCTTCTTAGTAGATGCTTTTACAGATGAAGTCTTTTGTGCTTTCAGTCAATTTCCATGATGACCTGAAAGGGCTGGGACACTAATGAGTTAAAACCACACCATGTAATGGCAGCAATAACACCCAAATGTCTTGGGATGAAAACACTTTCTTTTATTTCATCTTTACAACTCTGAATGATACTATCATCAGGAAGACACATTAGGGGTATTGTTTTCATTTATTTGCAAACAGGGCATTCCATTTGCAAAATATTAGATCAAAATTTATCAATGGATCCCATGAAGCTGTTTTAAAAAATGATAAGTGAATTTTTTTGCTTCTTCTTTCTTCCACTGTATGGTGGGCTGGAAGGCAAGAGAATAACAAACTAGCAGGAACTACTTCAGGGGCATCCCCAAAAGTGGTCCAGCTGATGGGGCACCTCCCAGTATTAGGTTACTAACAGATGGGTTAACCCATTCCAGAAGGTAAATCACTCGATTTACTCATACTTAAAAGCCCACTTTACAGAGCTGGTGGCATTTTGCAGATGTGGACTGGACCCCTTCCATGCCTTAATAAAGATTTCCACCCTGAGGTAGCTTCAGGAGGGTGTTGAAGCTCCAAGGCACAACAAGTGACTACATTTGGACAACTAAAGGCCCAACACCTCCTTGGGAAAAGTTTACATTTGATTCTTAGACCACAAAGTTTTCATTTTTTAAATTAAATGTAGTTGGTTTGACTCTTGAAATCCTCTAATTGCCTTAGTGGCAACCGTGTTATCTAAGGAATGCATCTAAGGATATTTGAGAGCTATTTGTTCTATGATAGGGCCAGTAAAATTACAATTTGATCTATTCCTAAAATACTTAAGAATCTTAATGACGAGCATTTTCAGCAGGTTTTTAAAATGAATATAACAAGCAATCAAGATCTTCACTGCCTTAATTAATCCAAAATAAACACATTAAAATATTTTGCATGATCTATTAGTGGAGCTTCGTTCTTGCTGCTGAGAATTGTCTTGACTTCTATCCTGATTTCAACATGATGAAGCTGTCTTTGGGTTGCTCTTTGAGTTGAATTTCAGAATCTTTGATGACTCACATCTGTAAACCTGGCTGGTAACTAAATAGGAGCAACAATAAAGAGCACATAGTCAAAAGTGCTGGCAGAAAATGCTTTCACATTTTACCGAGAAGAACATATGAACGCTTTGTGCCTGACACTTTACACAATATGCTCTTCGGCTTTGCGAAAACATTCTTTCATGTTCTGACTCTAATCAGTCATGTCTGCCAGCGGAGGAAACAATGAGGCTCATTGCTACATGCAACTGTCATTTGTTCCATCTTCCTGGCTCTTTGCAGCTTCAATATCTTTGTGGTATTTAGTGAAAGTAATTTTCAGTTAGAATCTCCTGCCCTTTCAGTGAGTTTAAGTATGGCACTTCATCAATGACCAAAGAATTCCTACCTATCTGGAATGTATCAGGGCAGTTGATAAAGCTTCGCAGTACACCCTGTGATAGTACATCCCATCATAAATAAAAAGCAGAAAGGGCCTTTGTCACTGTTTATCTGTGCTGCTTTTATTCTTTGCCCTTGATTTCCTCTTCAGAAAATTGATGCACCCTTAAATTGAATCCGTAAGCTTGACAGGTGATGGTTAGGCTGATAACTGCTCAGATTTCATCAGCCAGTGTTTTTCTGGTGGTGCAATTCTAGGAACTTTCAACTAGATTACCTGTCATCCATAAAAGAGGGACAGTTGAAAGATGCAGTTTTGCCACCGCACCTCAGAGGAAATGAAAAGTGCAGGTGAGGCAGCTGTTAAAAACAGTACAGTTATTTTCTGTCACAAAGTTTCCTCCCAGGAATTTCAATCCTGCAGTCTTTAGGATTCAAAGTCAATAATCAGCAAATCAAGTGTACAATTTTGATTACAGTTAATTATGTGAAATAGAATTGTAATGAAATAATGCTATTTTAGTCTGTATTATCCAATCAAAGTATTTAGATGTATTAATCCTAGCCTTGCAAAATGAAAGGCTGCAGTAATCTGCATGAAGTCTTTTTTTTAAGGAAGGAAGCTCGGCTGTCAGTGCCTCTTTAATAACAATTATGAAGGGTTATGATTAGCTTTAATTTTTTGGTGGAGGTGGTTCTGACTGTTTATACTGATTTTGCAAATAGTCTTGTTTAAACAGCAAGGGTTGATTACATCATCAGGGGAATTCACTTGGAAAGCAGCTGAATGAACATCAGCAAAGATGCGGGGGTGCTTTAGCAATCCTGATATGGCAACACTAAATTTATCTCCATTTCATTGTCTCCCTAATGATGACATAGGCATTTATGCTGGTCCACAGAAATAGATGAAAGGACGTAGATTGCTTGCAATTCCCAATAACTAAATTGTAAAGGGGAATATTGAAAATTTAATTGTTCCTTAAAGTCTAAATGCAGATTATCTATCAATACATATACTCTTCAAACCTTAATGCAAAGTCTGATAAAAGTGATCAACCAAACCCTTTTATGAAGTGAATACAGGAGTGAATATGAACAAAATAGACTGTCTAGTTGCATTCTCACTCATTCAAGCATTTCATGATTGGGTAGATCTTCTCCCCTACTTTAATGCTATTTTAATTTCTTAAATTAAAGCTTTAAAGGCTTTTTATTAATTGTATCTGTTACAGTCATTAGTTTTGTTTAGATTTCTACATCTCAAATCTTGCTTTGATATTTCCCCCAAATTGGGAATCTCATTTTTGATAGCTTATTTTGCCTGGCTGTGGTATGTTGAAGGGAATAAAGAAAAACAGAGTGCTGGTTATTTGTGAAATACATGAATAATGCTAAAAATACTTATCAAGTGAGTCAGCATCTGAAAAAGACAAAGTCTAGATGGTGTTTCAGGTTATTCTTCACATGAAAATTTTTATATTTGATTGTGAATTAAGCTATAAAAGTATATACTAATTTCTTCACCTGATCCTACTACTGGTTGTAAAATCCTTTCAAGCCAAATGCCATTTGTTCTCTGGCTTACTGTAAATGATTATGATTAATGAGGGCATTTAATATTATTTCTTATTTTGCTCTCAACCAACACTTGTTTTAATCAATTGCTTTTTGTCTTATTTGTATCGGTGCCTATTTAATAGCTGTTTTATCAATGCATATATTTAAATGCTTAATGTTCATTTGATCATACTTTCTAGTTTAATCATAAACACTTTTTAAAGAACCACTTTATTGAAGTTACCAACCAGCCAAGATCTTTCAGAACATGTTTACACGTTGCAACACAGGAAGAGTAAATGATTGTTCATAATTCATTGGCATCATCTGGATTGCTGTTACATAGCCATTGTAAACATTAGATTATCTGTACTGCACATATACTTTTGATGTTTAAGCTTTTAAAACCCATTGTTATGACTATTGATCAAATAATAATGCAGCATTATAATGGGTGGCACAGTGGTTAGCACTGCTGCCTCATAGCACTAGGGGCCGGGGTTCAATTCTGATCTCAGGCGACTGTGTGGAGTTTGCACATTCCCCCTGTGTTTGCGTGGGTTTCCTCCCACAATCCATTGTTATGCAGTTTAGATGAATTGGCTATGCTAAATTACCCATGGTGTAAGTTATTAGTCAGGAATAAATGTAGAGGTATGGGTCTGGGTGGGTTACTCTTCAGAGGGTCAGAGTAAACTTGTTGGACGGAAGGGCCTGTTTCCGCACTGCAGGCATTCTTTTTCTAAAAATATTGTAAAGATATTTAATATTGAAACATAAAATTCAATGCTGCACTTTAAGAAACTATGTGTTTCCTCTTTGGCCTGCGTGTTTCCTCTATGACCATGTTCAATCTGGATTACATAACTGAAGGACAAGATTCTAGTTAGGGGTTTCTTTGGAAACAATGGCCTTGGCTGTTTCTCTCCATAGCTGGTGCAGTGTGATATTTGTTCATTTGCAATGTAACTCAGGACGTAATGTTGTTTCCTCCTTGGTATACTGTAATCTGGTCTGTGTCTCCACATGCGCTTCTCCTGTTTTTCAATAAATGGAACCGACAAACACTGGTGAGATGAGACTGATGACAAATTAGAAACTGGTTTATTTTACTAATACATGTGATTGAACAAAATAACTATTTCCAGACTTATCAAAGTTATCCAATAATGTTCCCCATGTCGCCATATGAAACAATAACACAGACTATACTATATTGAATAATGGATGAAATACTCACTCTTTGCCTCATTGTCTTTCAGGGAAGATTACATCATATTGTAGTATGAAACATTTACAGCATAGAAACAGAACATTTGGCCCAAATAGTCCATACCCATGACCATTACATGCCACTTGATATAACCACATCATTATATCCTTCTATTCCTTTCTCCCTGGTGTTGTCATCAAGCTTCCTCTTAAATGCATCAATGCTAGGTGCCTCAGCTACTACTTGTTTCACTTTAAAAATACTTTCTGGATAATGCAGTTTCCTCTGAATTCCTTGTTGGCTTTGTTAATAGCAATCTTACCTTCGTGGAAAAAAGCTCAGGTCACAAATAAGTTGAAACACCTTTTCAGCATTTACCACATCAAATGTGATGTTGTTTCTTCTTGTCATTGTTACATTGTCTGAGGTCGCCAATGTAAAATATACCAGAAAAACTGGTATAGTTAAGACTGATGTTTCAAAGTTTCTTAACATCTCTAACTATTTACACTTTGATAAGATCTCAGACCTACATACAGTCTGGGTTTTCTGCTTACTGATATTATGGCTACATTCTATGACTATAAACACAGCACATGGCTGAATGATTGACTGTACACTACACTATGAAAGTGAGGTAAAGACCTTTATCTGGAACATTACATGTCATTATGTCATTTAACTGTCTTACAGGAACAGGCCTGGTTGGTCTGGAATCTATGTAATAATACAACATTCTCTCACCATCCTCTTTTTCTTTTAATGAATGGGAACCCTTTTCCAATAAGCACATACAATATGCATAAAATGTTATACCTATACACTAAGATCTGATCCTTATACAGTTATGACTTTGCCGAGCAGTTATTCTCCAGAGCGCTATCTGTCTTCACAGACAGATGTGTATTACTTGTCATAGATGTATGATTGTCATCTGATTTGATATATACAGCATAAAAGTCATCATCCTGTGTGATGGGTGGATTATTATATGTAGTTCAGATAAGTTGTCTCCAACTTTGCAGGATTTGACCATTTTCATTATAACATCATATGACCTAAGCTGGACACAATGAGGTAGTATCTTTCCAGGAACCTAAATACTCACATTACAATCTGCAATTCTTATACTTTATCCTGATTCAGATTCAGACAACTGCTGTGTGCTTGTCAGTTACGTTATTCTACCATTTATTCCCTCCCTTCACACACTCTGTCTTGCACATGTGATTGGGTGGTAACAGTGGGGGAAGGAAGAACTGAGTGGACCCATCCTCCAAGCAGGAGAGCTACCTGTGTGGGTATCTGTTGCTTTCAGAAATAGTGTGGAGATTTAACTTAACTATCCAAAAGATCTTTGCAAGTAATTTTACACTTGACTATTATGTAGTTCACAATATGAACAGTACATTCTTCAAGACCATTTTTAAACTGGGGCCAGTGAGGAGAAGCGCTATATGGAAAGAGCACCAATACATTGTGGACTGTTGCCAAATACAATTTGTTGAGGAACACTAAACATACTGAACATGAGGTCATGACATCAACAACTGATGCTCTTGTGGTATATTTGATTTATCATATAAAAAGGAACTAAGTAGGCAGTCACCAAAGCATAATTGTGTACTTGGGCAAGAAAGGTATCAGTCTCAATCTTGCACCATGACTCAGAATTAATCTTCTTTGGAAAAACAAGTCATCTTAGTTGTTGAGGTTGATATAGTTAACATATTTCACATGACTTGATCTGGTGATTGATGTCCTTAAATTTTAAAAAACTTTTTTCATAGGATATGAGCATCATCGTCTAGACCAGCATTGATTGTTGATCCCTAATGGCCCAGAGGGAAGCTAAGTTAACAATATTACAATGCGTCTGGACTTACATGTTGGCCAGAACAGATAAGAATGGCAAATTTCCTTCCCTAAAGGCTATCAGTGAACCCGATTATTTTTACAACAACTACCTACTATGAGAAGGTGAGGACTGCAGATGCTGGGGATCAGAGTTGAAAAGTGTGGTGTTGGAAAAACACAGCAGGTCAGGCAGCATCTGAGGAGAAGGATAATTGGTTCCTGATGAAGGGCTTATGCCCAAAATATCGACTCTCCAGCTCCTCAGATGCTGCCTGACCTGCTGTGCTTTTCCAGCGCCCCACCTTTCAACAGCCATTTACTAAAATTCAGAATATCAGCCTGGGATTTTGGATTACCAGTCTGGTGGCATCACCAAATGCCATTATTTCCCCCACTAATGTCAGGCCAATAGATAGATTCACATGTTAATCTTTTGGGTCTTTTTCTTTTGTGTCCAAGTGCCCAATATGTAAATGATCTAACGTTATTGACTCTTGAACTTGATGAAATACAACTTCTTTGCCTTTAAACATGACATTTCTGGAGAGTCCTGATTCGTCTTTGGTTGGCCAGAATGAATATACCAGCTTAGGGACTTGTTGATGCACACCCAATAATGATGATCTTTTTTGAGTCCGTTGCGGCTGACTAAGAACAGATGATGCATGCTGAATCTGCTCTGTTTTGCTGTGACCAAACTGAATAAAATCAATGTTGCGATTATTTTTTTAAATTAGAAAGATTTGGAAACTGGCTAAGTACATTGGAAATAGTCTTTTGGAAATCTGGTTTGTAATACACTTCCAAAACCTGCACTTGGATATTTATCAGCTGTCATTGAAATTGTGGAGGAGCACTTATCAATGACTTTGGATAGATTATTTCCAACAATTTGAGGTTGGTATGAATGATGAAATGCTTGCTGAATATATCCATCTATTGTATCCTGAAAGCCAGACCAAACATTGCCCTTTCAATTTTGGAATAATTTGCCTGAGCTGTGTAAAGGAACTTAGAACCAAACACAATAGGCCTAGCTAATTTAGTGGATATTATAATATCCAAGGCCTTTCCAGAATGTATCCACTTCCAATGTGGTAAGCTTGATGGGATCACAATATTAAAAAGTATGCACTTTTTATTGATGTTCGAGAGATTAAAAAGAATACTCATGATCATCCTACCACTTGTATACTGTGTCTTTACGGAAAAGACCTCAAAGAGAGGAGACCTTGTTTATAAAATTGGGAATATATGGGAACAAAAAGTTGAAGAAATTGAGACATCTTTGAAAATTATCTCTGTTGTGTGGTAATCTTTTTATGTCTTCTAATTTGTTAGAATGGGCCAATACAGTTTGATGAGTCAGTTAATCTGAAAAAAGAATGGATTTGACTCATATTAGTTTGATATTTTGTTTTACTGTTGTAAACATGGCCATGTTTCTTTGTTGCATGGGGGTTTGTGTCATGCTTATGTTTACTTCTTTCAAATACTGTTATGTTAACACAAAGCAATTTATAGATTCTCACTGATTCTATTCACATGTTGTCAGAATATATTTTGGCTGATGGATAATCCAAATGGTCACCTGAGAAAAGAACATCTATGAAACATGTAAGAATAGTTTTCAGTTCCTGAATCAAGATTCATTCTTGACATTGATCTTGGAAAATGGTTTGGCACCTCAGAATCAGGGGGTTCAGTTGTTCTGGGTAAAGGAATCTTAGTTGGACATCTCTTTAGTGTAATGTTCAGTTGCCTTGGATCTAAACACTTACATGCAGTTACAAGTTATGATGTTGCACCAGTCAGTATAATGTTTAACTTTGCAATGATGTTGTATTGTACCATTGAATCTATTTTCAGTTTGAACTTATCATGAATGTGAACATGGTTCACAATAAGTCGGGTCAAAGCTGGGTTGGACTTCAACTTTCAGATGATGAAATTGTCTTCAAAATTGCCAATAAAATCAAATCTGTTTGGGCAAAGGTTAATCAGGTCATGGGTGGAAACAAAGATGCACAGTGAAAGTTTTGGGTTAGAATTTAATGATACATTATCTAATGGATGGTGCTAATATATAGATTAATGCATGTCATGAACTAACAACAGTTGATGCTGCTATTTCAACAATGTAAAAGATTGCAGTTGTCCACCTATGGAGCCGTATTGACATTTAGGATAGATAATGTAAGGGATGTAAACAGTTGGCATGTCCTTTGTGGACTTCACCACACTGTGCCAGCATTCTAAGTACATCCTATGTAAGATGCATAACAGAATAATGTTTTGCACCAATGTTAATGTTGGCATCTTGTAAACATTGTCTATTCTCTTGTGCTATATCATTGAGATAGAGGTAAACAGTTCGGTTTTTCATATGGTGTCCATGTGATTATGTTGAATTGACCAGGTTATTGTCTGACTGGGGTCTGTGAACTGTAACATTGCGACTGACTGTGTGGAGTTTGCACGTTCTCTCTGGGTCTGCGTGGGTTTCCTCCGGGTGCTCCGGTTTCCTCCCACCAGTCCAAAGATATGCGGGTCAGGTGAATTGGCCACGCTAAATTGCCCGTAGTGTTAGTTGAAGGGATAAATGTGGGGGAATGGGTCTGGGTGGGTTGCGCTTCAGCAGGTCGGTGTGGACTTGTTGGGCCGAAGGGCCTGTTTCCACACTGTAGGTAATCTAATCTAATCTAATCTAATTGCAAATATTTTTGGATTTAATTGACATGTTTGCAATGGATCGAAATTTGTATGTCTGTTTGACATTGTTTCTTGGTTAATATTTCTTCCCATGTTGCAGTGGAACATTGTGTAGCACTTTCAGTTTCTGTGGTCAGTTGTGTATTATAGTACAATGTCCTTTCATTGAAGGTAACTTGCTTCTGTCACAAATGCTGAATATTGTTTTGGCTGATGAGACAAGTGCATCACTAACAAGATTTGGATCTATTACTGATCTTTTTTCGACAGTTGCAATAATTGTACAGTCAACGCTTGAAGATCGTGATAGCCCATTATAACGGATTTGAACTTGTATCTGTCATCTACAAGTCGTTTATTTGTTGGGTTTGTCCACAACTGTTTTTCTGAAGGGTTTAATAGGTGTAGAAGCAATGAGCAACTCCATGAGAATTTGAGCTTTGTTAACTGCAGGGAAATCACATCTTGTACTCCTGTGCTGATACCCACCTACAACTGAGTTGAATTAGCTTTATTATCACATGTACTCAAATGAGTACAGTGGAAAGTTTAGAGTTGCCGCATTACAGTACCATCTGAGGTCCAAACATACCTAGGTATAGATATTTAAAATCAAACTCTTAGGAAACAAAAGAATTTTAAAAAAAATAAATAGTCAAACAACATAGATCATAGGAATAAATTATAAAAATAAAGAAATTAAATTTTCAGACTATCAGTTTTTACAAACCAGTCCATGCTAGCACCCAGCCTCAAGAGACACCTCCATCACCTCGCAGCCGAAAAAGGAGTTATAGCAGTCACCCTACTTTAAGTGCCATTCCTTTGCCACTCGGTCCACACTCGCCCTCTACCAAGGATCCCTGGCTTTGCTGCCAGGCCAGGCCACCACCTGGCCTCAAATCCCATTTCAGCTGCAGATGTTGGCTTGCTGGCACCACCACCTTGAAGAGTCCACTGCCATTGGTACTGCCAAACCTGATAGTTGGAGGGGCTTTGCTGTTGCTGCCGGTGGTCCCGCAAGCTGGGAGAACTACTTTGCTGCCACCAGGTCTGAATGCCAGGAGAACATCCATGCAGTTGCTTCCACTAGCTCTGAATGGCAGGGGAATGAACCCACTGTTGCTGCCATCGGCCCTGAATGCCAGGAGAAGACATTTGCTGCCATTGTCACAGGCCCAAAATGGCAAGGGAAAACACTTGCTGCCATGGCCTCCTATCACCAGGAGAAGCCAGGCCCACATGCGGCCCTCTCTCACTACCATACCAGTGCTGCTGACCAACTCACCACAAAAAAGAAGATAAAAAGACCAAAAGGAAAAGAAAATAAAGTGGAAGAAAAGAGCAGAAGCAAAAGTAAAACAAATGAGAAAAGCAGATGAAGTGGATGGGCTCTGGGGAAGAGCCTGCATACTGCCCTGTTACTTGGCTGCCATATTGTAGCAGACATTCTAATAGTCACTGCTTCATTGCCGATATGACATGAACTCAAGTCTGCACATCTTGAATTTGACTCAGACTTTAAGCTGCTCTGCTGAAAGGTGGGAAATATTGCCAGGATCTTTGCAACCATCATTTGAAACTCTAAGGAATTGACTCTTATCAATCTTTCATTTCACCGTTCAGCTGATTATCTATGAAGTAAAAATTTATTCTTTCCTTAAATAACTGAACTTCTGACAAAATACTGGTGGATTGCTGATCCATGTTTAAGTGCTTGATTTCCATCTTTACTTTGTAGCTGCATGCTCTTTAGAATTTCAGTATAAAAAGTAACTGCATTGTTGTGTAAGGCTTTGTAATATTTTTGTTGTTTCTTTTCTTATGCTCCTTCTTTATTTTTTGCTGCTTTAAAGATAGCAGAATAGTGTCTGTATCTGGCATGCATGTCAAAAGGGGGAAACCAGGTGGTAGCATACATTTTTATAGCTTTCACACCTTGGATAAACAATAGGATTGAATTGACTAATATCTTGTCAAATGGTAAGACGGCGAAATTTTTATTCAATATTTCTAACATTTTTTTGCCCAGGGATCATTTTACTAGTTTGGAGCTGTCCTGCACCATTTGTGAGACTTCTGTTTTTTTTTATTGGATCAAGTGCAGCCTCTTAATTTTATTAAGAGAGAGAGTAATCTGGAAGTAGTCCACTCATATTGTTACTGAATTGTAGCAGAAAAATGTGTTGCTGGAAAAACGCAGCAGGTCAGGCAGCATCCAAGGAGCAGGATAATTGACGTTTCAGGCATAAGCCCTTCTTCATAAGGACTTCAGCACCTGTCTACGGAACCAACTGACCCTGCTTGAACTCCGGACTACGTTCAGACCAACAAACTTTGGACCCAACCAGGACTTGAAGAAGGGCTTATGCCCGAAATGTCGATTCTCCTGCTCCTTGGATGCTGCCTGAGTTGCTGCACTTTTCCAGCAACACATTTTTCAGCTCTGATCTCCAGCATCTGCAGTCCTCACTTTCTCCTAACTGAATTGTAACAGCATGAAACAGCATCAGAGAAACCTTTGAGTGTTGTTCGTTACAGGATGCTGCAGTCAAGGCAGAAAGGTGTTCAAACTATCACACAAATGAACAATGTGTCTGAATTTCAGTAAATGTGTGATGTCAAATGTCTAAACCATGTGATTCAAAGATGCAAATTGTATCAAAGGCCATATCCTTTGCCTGTTTGGTGTCAGTAAATTGCTGTTGATACCCAACCAGCCTATGCTTGCAAAATTTACACCTAGTGTCCAACATTAGATCTAAATCCATCAGCCAACGTTTGCTAAATAATTTCACTTGTGCAAAAAATTATGTCTACAACTGATTTAGTATTGTCAGTCAATCTCACAGTATGGTACACTGCATGAACTAGAATGCTACATATATTAATACACGAGGATGTAAGTTTGCTCACTGAGCTGCAAGGTTCATTTTCAGACGTTTCATCACCATACTAGGTAACACCATCAGTGAGTCTCCAGTGAAGCCGATGAAGCTCACTGATGATGTTACCTAGTATGGTGACGAAACGTCTGAAACCAAACCTTGCAGCTCAGCGAGCAAACCTACATCCAGAACCTCAACCTGAGCTACAAATCTTCTCAAAACTCATTAACACACAAGGCCTATTTTTTGCAGAGAGAAAGAACATGTACACACAGCAGCTGTCACAACTTATCAAAATAGGTGACTGCCATTCACAGGATTTGCAGGATAATGCCTTGACCAAAAGCTTGGCATTTAACTGTCAGTCACCAATAGTTTGTGCATTCTCCTCGACTCCTCCTTGACAGAAAATGCTTCTATCACCCAGAGTTCACTTGCCAACAAATCAGCAATTTCCTTTCATACAGTACAGAATGTTATTTTCAATTTAATTTGGTATTATTTTACAGATTGTCCTGATGAGTGCAACATGAAAAGGTTAGCCAAGGCATGCCTTGTTTTCATAAGACCTTTTGATACTTCTGACCCTATCTGGTAATAAAATATAGAACATAGAACATAGAATGTATGGTAATGCATTTTATATTCCCTAGATTTCACTGTCAATAAAGTATTCTCACACACACACAGCTAAGAAGAAAGGTGAAATACAATACCTGTCATTTCTATTTAAATTGTAATAAAGAACAATAAAGAGGATGGTGATGTTTCGATCTCTGGAAGCCTACTATGAGCAGGGGCTTCAGAGAGAAGGAGTGAGACAAGAGGAACTTTATTTAAAACAAAAATGAATTGTATTTTTTTAAATACAAGACCTCTTATCCAACTGGACTCACAGTTCCATAACATTGGAATTACAAATTTGGATTGAATTTAGATCTTGTACAGGAAGCTAAGATCTTCCTGTCTTTGGTGAGTGAGTCAGGGAGATGAAAGAAGCAACAAATTGGAGGTTCAAAGCTGGAAAAAATGCTCCAATTTGGCTGCTGAGGAGGAGCAAGAGGTTGAGACTTGGAATTTTAGGAGACGGAAGTGGTCACATCTTGGAGATTGGAATGGGTTGTGACCACAATTCCACAAATGGGAAAGAGGAAAAGCCACAATTTAGAGATCAGAGAGTGAATGAAGGGCCAATCAAGTCATGCAGGAAACAACATTAAAACAAATCTTGTATTATTCGATGAAATTACAGACTTCAAGAAGATACTAATGTTAATACAAAATTACAGAAAATGGGGCAACTTTACACGCGAACTTACTGTAATTAGAAAGAATGTCGAGAGCATGACAACATCCATAGAAAACCATAAATAACCATTCCACGCAGGTAAATTCACAAAGCATACTGATGATTGATACAGTCAGCACTTGGCAATGGATTTTGATGTTTCAATGATGGACTTAAGCCATGTTACCAATTTCAACCAATGTATACTCCAGTCTAGCGAGAAGCAAAACGTGGCAGGGATCATTCTGCTTCACTGTAGTCTAGCAACCTCATTTGGAGCATTTCTTGGCTTTGATATCTGGTGAATTTCAATGGACATCAGTTCTGATGCCCTGATAGTTACAAAGCAGACTTACTCATGAATAATAGCTCCTCAAGTGAGGCACAGAAACCTGCCAGCAACAGTAGGAACTTCAATTTCAGTACGAGCCACTGCTCTCAGGGAAGCCAAGTAAAGACAGCAGAATGTAAAAATACACAAAAAAAAATGCACTCAGAGACCTCCTATTGATTATTTAAAATAACATATGTAAGGTAGTGGTTTACCTAAAATATCTCATTGATGATGCCTTGAGGCATCTCACCTGCCTTCCTTTTAAAGATTATCAGGATAACAAGATTTTATTGAACTACTTTAGAAAGATTAAAATTAAACACAAAGTGTGAACATGAGTTGGTTAACATCCCTTTTTTTTGTAAAAGCAAGGATCTTTACCTACAATTTGTTTGCTAGTGAAGATAATTTCTTTTAAATTTCTAGTATAACATAATGACTTACGGCATTGACAGCAGCTTACCTGGATTATATATTACACAACAAAGTTTTACCAGGGTTCACATGACATGAAGACAATTTGATGGAAAAACATTAAGGATGATTCCAAGATACAAGTGTAAATTTACTATTTGCCTACATATTTAAAAACTTCCACTGCCAGTCTTTAAAACTGAATGCCACCTGACTTCATTAACAATGCGTAATAAAAGAAGGAAAGACTTACATTTATATAGCACCTTTCATAACTACAAGCTCATTACAGCAAATGAAGTGCTTCAGTATCTGCCAGAGTAATTACCTCGGAGTATTGTGTCCTGCTGCCCTGCATAACCTTGCTTAGCAAAAGGGAGAACATTTTGCAGAGGAGGAGACTCATTTGATGAAGATCAAGGGGAAAACAAGGCAACAATGAGGATTTTAGCATTACTGATGTAGCAGTAGAAGCCAAGACAATGGTGTGATGTGGCAGGCAAGCCTGTGACAATCTTATTGCCACCAGATTCCAAATTGAATGAGACACTGATATATCTCTGCGACATTGCAGATTATAATCCCTTGTTCCTGGGAGGCTGGGGTCCCTTATCAGATCTGAATGTTTTCATCTCAGTTCATTGCTCATTTTCTAGGAAATTTTACACCAGCTTTCACATTGGAGCTGCTGGTATTATATCCTCAGTACGGGTCATTCTGAAATGAAACACATTCCACTTATGCACATAGTGTTGCTCAGAGCAGCAATGTGGCATCAGTGCTAGTGGAAATGCAACATTACCCACATAACATTGCATATTCCAGTGATGTCTGACACCTGAAAGGAAAATTGTTGCTGACCCTTGGCCCAAGTAAACCCATGTACTCTTCATTTGGCAGAGGCATACTTGTGTGTAACTGACACCTTCTCCAAACAGGGACAATGTCCTGCAAAGAAATGTCTCATTTAGCCACCAGGAAGACATACAATAACTTGGTTGCAGTTACTGTGATCCTCAGAGGGATGATAATGAGATGAACATGAGATGGCTGCTAGATGAGCACCAAGACTGAAATTTTACAAATGATGGATGTCTGTGGGTCTAGAACAATTGTTGTGAGAACAAGGGAGTTAGGATTGGCATTTGCAAAGCCCTGAAACTTTAGGGTATTAACAAAAGCTTAAGGATGATCGAGGGAGTGCCAAAGATGTGGTAATGCACAAGTGCCAATGGCTCCATGAAGATCTTCATCCACAATGACTATACTATTAGAAATTACTCAAGACTCAATCTTACCCATGTGATGAAACTTAGTAATGCCACTATTCATGACATGACACAATTAATAATGTATTCATTGGCTCACATCATCTGAGATAGATCAGGGATGCATGTGATGCCCTTAAATAGGCACATTAATTGCACATAAGCACCATAATGAAAATGCAACATACTTGAATAAATTGGAATAAAACATATATTTGGGTATGTATATATATATGGTGATTAAACACCTGTGACAGTATCCTTATAATTTCTTCAGTTTTCTTTCTCATTGACTATTCTGAGGTGAAACCCAGAGATTCACAGTTAAAGTGGAAGCAGCCTGTGACTGCTTACCCCTGTTACTTGAAATGACATTGGTAGCCATCATTTGGTCATCTCAGCTTTCAGGTATTCTGCACAGAGGTAGTTGCATCCTCCTTAGAATGTAAAAAACTGAAGGTAGGAAAGGTAGCAATCCTTAGTGCCATATTGTGTTATGACCCTGATTGAAGGATAGCTATCATAAGGGTCTTTTTCCTTTTAGGACTATAAACTGGAATGGAATGCAGACACTGCTATACAGCTAAAGTAACAGGGGAGGTTTACAATTCTTCAAAAAAAATCAAATGCACAATGCATTTTCAGCTGTACAAGATAGCGTTGCGTTTGGATCAGTGAGTTTGCTACATTATTGAGACACAGTGGCACTTGGAGCCTTTGAGTTCAGGTAAAGCGCTCAGTTATTGTATTCTCAGATTGGTCCAGTTCAGGTTTGTTAGTGATCTGCAAGGGCAGTGCAGCCAGCAACATGCAGAGCTGACAAAGAGAAAACATCCCTGTATTCCTTCTCCCTGCATGAGTGATAAGACAAAAAAAATCCAAGAATCTCAAAAAAAGGAATTGTAATCCGAGAAATCGAGGTTTAATCAGCTATCAAATCGAAGTTCATCCAATGCTCTGCAGTCAGCAGTGTGTCATCATTGTTAAAATCAAAAGAGCCGTGATAAATAACTCCCCACTTTGTGGTTTGAATTTTTGATCAATAATTTTTTTTCCCTGTCCATACTTTTCCACGCATAATAATTGTGTCAAATTTGGCTTTTGATTGTTCTATTTGTTTTATTAAGGAATGCATTGCAGCTTAGGCTTCTAAATGGGTACAGGAAAAGTTGCAGATCTGTGAACTGGAGATCTTTTCCTTTCTGCAATTTGTTAAAGAACACATTTGTTTGCAATAAATAGGGCTATTTTCCTGTTAAAACTTGATGGGAATTACTTTTATCCTGGACTGCAGCCAATATGGCAAATTGATTATTTTGGAAGTTTAATTAGGTATTTACATATTTTTTGATGGATTGTGTAATAGTTAGGCTCAATTATCAGTGCATTATTCTCAATTGAGTCATAGCAGGATTATTTCTGTAGCATTCATATAAGCATAAAACGTCATCATTAATGAATGATGGAGCATTGAAAGTTGTGAATACTTTCATCCATTTGTTACAAAAAATAAATAAACAAGAGAGAAAGCAAGGGAAGAAAACCCAATAATGAGCATGAGGAGGCAATGGCTGAATGACCTTATCACTAAACTATTAATCCAGAGACTGAGATTACACTCCACGGGAGGTGGTGAAATTTGAATTTAATAAAAATCTGAAATTAAGAGTTGAATGATAACCAGGAAACTATTGTCAATGGTCGGAAAAACCTATCTGTTTCGCTAATGTCCTTTAGCCAAGGAAATTGCTATTCTTATCTGGTCTGGCCTATATGTGTTCCAGTACCTAGCTCTTAATTATCCTTTGGGTGATTAAGATCGGGCAACAAATGCTGGTCTAACCAACAATGTCCACATCCTACGAATGAATGAAAACAAAAACTATAGTTGGGGTTGAACAGGCATGTTTGTCTCTGCGGCATCAATACACCAATAAATGATTACTTCACCCAACTCAGATCCACTGAATGAGATCTTTAAAGACTTTCTACGTGGGTTGATGCTGCCAAATATGCTGTTCTATAGAGCTGTGAAGGTGGTGTTCCTTCAGGTGAATGTCTTCATTTTCCTGCTTGATACAGTACTGCAGCTTTTAGACATTTTCATCATCCATCACATACCCTTGTTTCATTATCTAATTGTCCATACAAGGATTTTGCTGTATCCTCTGTCTATACTTATACTTAACAAACCCCCAGACCTGAGCAAAAATTGGAAGCACATCTTAATGGCCTTCATCAGTATGGCCTCATCATCAGCAGTGGAAAAGTACATTGCAATGATATAGCTAGATCTCATGACATGGCTTTCCTACTGGTGCCTGTACACAGAGTTTACTGCATTGTACCTTAAATGCTGCAGCAGATGACACAGCATTATTACAGTGTCCATGGATTCTTTCATTTGGTATTGCTACTGTCCTTCTCTCATCTGGAGGACATTCTATTGAAAATGGGTAACTGTGGGTCTTCTGCACTTTCACTAAATCAGGAAGACAACATTTGCTAGAAATGTTGCATTTGGACACAGCTCCACATTCACTGGAAGGTTCTGCTGGTCCTGGGCTTCCAGATATATGAGTTTTTCATTGATTTCTGTGATGGCTTATAGTGTAGTGAACACAAAGATGACAGGAGGTCATGTGTTTGGATCCACTCGTGGTGACAACTAGACAGAAAACAGCTCCCGGGGCATCAGTATATATTCACAAATGGCATTTAACTATTCTCATCCAAACATTGGGACATTGAGGACTCTGACATAAATGGCAGTGGAATGCTTTCACCTGGACTTTTTACAAAGCAGACCTGACTCATCAGATGTATGCTGTACAAGCCAAAAGACACGTATACTGGAGGAGATTGTAAATGTGATTGAATTAATTAGTTCTTTCTCATCCCCATTGCTCACGTTACCCAAGAATTTCAAATAATAAAATTGTATAGGCATTTTATTGTCCAAGGTGTGTGGTAGGCAGTTATTGGACCTTGTGCAGCCTATGGCACCTTTTAATATTTTTGGGAATTGTGGAATGTAATTGAAACTTTACAGTTCACCTGCCACTGCTGCTTTTTCACAACAATTACTGGGATTAATTTGTATGTTCAATGACTTGGTCAAAATTGCTTGTAGTCAGGATTTTAGTTGGTATACTTGCTTACTGCCTGAGGTTCACTTGTAGAAATTGGTGGCAGTTATCTTTAAGCCAGTGAATGATGCGTTTCACATTGCACAGATAGAGTCTACTCCCTCAGAGATACTGACTCCATCTACCTGGTGCATGGTGGCAGCCATTTTTTATTTCCATTGCATATTTACGGTTCAGATGAGGATGAAAGGCAACACAGCAGTGTTTTGCATCGTCCTATGTAGCATCTTGTCAAAGGCCTTCTAAAATTTAAACAGTATACTGGTTCTCTTTTGTCTAACTTGAGCATTACCTCCTCAAAGAATTCTAACATATTTATCAGGTGTGACCTTCCCTTGACAAAACTGTATGGGCTCAGCCCAATTTTACTATAATTCCATCCTTAATAATGGACCCTAAAATCTTACCAACAACTGAAGACAGGCAAACTGACCTATCATTTCCTGTATGCTGCTTCTCTCGCTTTTAAACAGGGGTGTTAAATAAGCCATTTTCCAGTCCTCTGGGAACCGCCCTGACTCCAGTGATTCCTAAAAGATCATGACCAATGTCTCCACAATCTCCTCAGCTATCTCCTTTAGAACTCTGCAGTGTATTCCACCTTGTCCTGATGATTTATTCATCTCCAGACCTTTCAGCTTCTCCAGCATCTTCTGCTTAATGAAGACAACTATACTCACATCTGCCCCTGACTTTCTTGAAGTTCTTGTGTGCTGCTGTTGTCTTCCATTGTGAAAACTGATGCAAAGTACCTATTCAGTTCCTCCACCATTTCTTTGTACCCCATTACTACTTCTCTAGCCTCATTTTCCATCTTCCAGTGACCACCCTTGCCTTACTCTTAATTTTTAGATAACTAAAAGCCACTCTTGCAATCTTCTTTTATACTACTAGCTAGCTTACTCTTATATTTCAGCTTCTTTCCCCTTATTACTTTTTTAGTTACCCTCTGACAGTTCTTAAAGGCTTCCCAATTCTCTGGCCTCCCATTAGTCATCATTGCATTGTATGTTTTTTCTTTCATCTTCATGCTGCTTCTGACTTCCCTTGTTGCCTTATCCTCTCCTGAGTATGCTTCTTCTTCCTTGAGATGAATTTCTGCTGTGCCTCCTGAATTACTCCAGAAACCCTTGCGATTGATGCTCACTGTGTCCCCTGCTAGACTTCCCTTCCAATCAACTCTGCCCAGCTCCTCTCTCATGTCTTTGTAATTACCTTAACTCAATTGTAATAGTGTTACATCTGATTCCAGCTTTGCCCTCTCAAACTGCAGGGTGAATTCAATTGTATTGTAGTCACTGCCCCCTTGGGGTTCCTTCATCATAACCTCCCTAATCAAGTCTGTCTCATTCCTGATGAAGGGCTTATGCTCGAAACGTCGAATTCTCTATTCCTGAGATGCTGCCTAACCTGCTGTGCTTTGACCAGCAACACATTTGCAGCTCATTACACATCACCAAATCCAGAATTGCCTGTTCCCTCATGGGCACTACCACAAGCTGCTCCAAAAACCTATCTTGAAGACATTCCACAAATTCCTTTTGTTGAGGTCTGCTACCAATCTGATTTTCCCAGTCCACTTGCATATTGAAGTCCCCATGGATATTGTAATAGTGCCTTTCTTACATGCCTTTTCTATCTCCTGATTTATTTTCTTCCCCACATCCTGACTATTGCTCAGAGGCCTGTACAGAACTTCCATTAGAGTCTTTTTCCCTTTCCCACAACTCTACCCACGCAGATTTTATGTCTTCTGATTCTATATCACTTCTTGCTATTGATTTAATTTCATTTCTTTCTAACAAGGCAACACTGCCACCTCTGCCCATCCTTTCAATAGGGTGTGAATCCTTGAATATTTAGTTTCCAACCCTAATCCCCTATGGCCGCATCTCTGTGATATCCACAATATTGTACCTGCCAATTGCAATCTGTGCTACAAGATCATTTCCTTTGTTTCACATACTGCTTGCATTTAAGTACAACACCATCAGTCCTGCATTGATTACTCCCCTTCTCATATTTGTCCTCTCATCTGACACACCTGAAGTTAGATTCCTGATCCTTCCCATACTCTGTCCTATTATTATTCTGGAAACATTAATAACCTATGCGTAGCCCTCCACCCCTTTAACTTGTTCCATGATTTCCTTTTTTCCCTGGATTCCTTGCACTGGATCTGCAGGACTGACTGTGGCTCACTTTCCAGACAGAAATTTTATGGAACTTCTGACCATGACCACCTCAAGTTGTTATCTGATCTTGACAAGCCCTTGGTCTGATCTCAAATGTTGCCCTGGCTTCACTATGCTGGTAGTCCCTGACTAATGACATTCCCCCTTGACTTGAATGAGAACTGCATACTGTAGAGTTTGAGGCATAGCCATTTGGTTGAAGCGCATCCTATGTTTTTATTGCATGAGCTGCTGGCATCCTGTGTAGCTCTGACATTGACATGATATGGTGCTGTACACAAACACATCCCCTCCTTTGACTGATCGATACTGGTGAGCATGACAGGCTGCTTGGCTTTGTGTCTGTACTCAAAGGCAAAGCAAGAGAGAAATGTTTTGAGCCTGTAAATTCTAATTGAGGCTCCAATGTGCAGAAAGGCAAGACAAAGCAAAACAGAGAGACTGTGAGCATCCAAGTCAGTGCAAAGTGAGTAAGCAGTAAGAAAGCAAGCTAAGAGCCTTGAGGGACCCCTATTCTGATGTAGAAACTGGCTGCCTATCCCCGCATGTAAGGCTGCTTGACAGTGACATTGGAAGGTAAGGTGTCAGTGAGCTTGTAATTGTGGTGTTGAAATAGTGAACTGTATTTTATGTGAGTCAGACACGGTCATGGTGAGAGTAGTGCTTGGTCAATTCCAGCCTCTGTGGATGGAGGATGCAGACACGTCTATGAAGCATGTCCTGAGCTGCTAAGATGGAGGCTCAAAGAAGATAGCCATTTTTCCTTGCTTAAAGCCATTAGGAAGAAACAATCATTTTTAGACTGCTCACTAATATGTTAACTATCACCAGAAGCTATTTTCTTATAAGCAAAACACAATATTGCTAAATAAGTTATGCACAAATAGAAATCAGCCACCTTAGCCTTTCTTCTTAACACTGAGAACAGAACACACCAGATTGTGCTTGATATGAATGTATCTATTAGCAACGGGAGTTGCCCCTTCAATTTGCCCTACCACTCAGTAGGATCATTGCTAATGTGATTGTGCTGTCAACTTCACATTTCCACCTGCCTTGAACAACCATTGGCTCCCTTATGTGATACGTGGAGCCACAAACACAATTCCCTACTCACCATCAGTCCCTCAGCCTACTTTCCTTCTGTCATCATCAGCATTCTCCTGGTAACAGCACAAGCAAAAGCACACAATAAAACAAATATTTCAAAACCAATTTATAAATGACATGTCAATGTGTCATTCCCTTAATACTTGTTTTCCATGTGCTTTTGCTTGTCCTTGTTCTCCTATGCAAGACCAGCAAGTGACTGGAGTATGGCTAGTGGAAACAGCTGATTTTCACTTGCACACTGTAGTGTGGAGCCATGAAGGTAACAGGCTAACCCTGCACAGCTTCAATATGAGCTTCTGATGCAACATTCAGACATTCAGTCACTGGGGTGAAGAAAGCTGCCTTATCAGCAACAGACACCTCATTAGAGTGGATCCACAGTTGTGCTCATGCAGTTGGCTACCACTTTCGCACTGGATTGGATGAGCTTCAAGCATGGACTACATGGCAGTAACCCATGCTACAATCACAAATGGTAACTGGGCCAAGAAAATAAGGCACTTACAGCATTTCCCAGGATAGATTCTACCAACCTGCACTTGGAGATCCAGCAGAAGACTGGGAAAATTTGCATGGAATTCCAGGACTACCAACCAATAAATAAATGAATGATTGCTGCAGAAATCCACTCTTACAAGCAGCAAGCCCTAATGAAAGACTTGCCTTTCTGTCTGGCTTGCAAAATAGTCTAAATTTACCCCAGAAATAACTACATTGTATGTGAATTTGTCTTCTTGACTCCTGAAAACTTCATGTGACAGAAATGAATGTAAAAAATTCTCTCATAGATGAAAACACAGTCTGATATTTGTTAGTCTATTAAAATTATTGGATGGAAAATCACATGATATACTCTGAACTTTCCACCTGAATTTTTGATATGCTTTCCCATTAAAAGCAGTTGTGCACCAGTAGTACTAGATAGTAAACTGCATATATTTGCATAAATAAATCTATTTTTATCCTTATACAACTCATTTTAAGTTACTTATTCTACTTCATTGCTAGCAGGATACAAGCAGGAGCACAGACGTACCCTATGCACAGCCTTTCCATCTCATAAAGTTTTCTAAAATCTACATTGCAAAAGAAAATTTTAGGCTTTCCTAAAAAAAAGGATGGCTCAGTGGTCAGTGGTTAGCACTGTTGCCTCACAGTGCCAGGGACCCAGGCTCGATTCCAACCTTGGATGACTATCAGTGTGGAGTTTGCACATTCTCACCATGTCTGTATGGTTTCCTCTGGGTACTCTGGTTTCCACTCACCGTCCAAAGATGTGCAGGTGAATTGGCCATGCTAAATTGCCCATAGTATTCAGGGATGTGTAGGTGAGGTACATTAGTTAGGGAAAATGTAGAGTAATAGGTACAGGGGAATGAGTCTTAGTGGGATACTGTTCGGAGTGTCGGTGTGGACTTGTTGGGCCAAATGGCCTGTTTCCACACTGTAGGGATTCTAAACAAAAGTCCAGAAATTCAAGATTTACATCCATCTCATATTTCTCGCATACATTCCCTGAGGCTTTCCACTCAACTGCAATGAAGTGAGGTTTCACAACAAGTCTTTTAATTACACTTGAAGTCAATATAAAGTGTAGAGATACTCACTATGATCGACTCTCCTTCCTCCACTCACTTTGGTGGAAATGTTGGAAAATGCTGCATTTCTTCAATTTCCCCAGGGCTGTACTGCTGGAAGTGTTCATTTTTTTTCGTAAATGCTCACTTACTTTTAATTGGTGCACATCAAGCCCTCACGAATTAGTCCCAAGCTTGTACATTAAAGTGCATTAAGCCAAATTATTCCCCAGAGTAATTGAAGGACATGCTAAAAAAGTGAAAGAATGCTCTGTTAACATTAATCTGCAAAATTGCCACACTGATAGAAATTTACTATTTACCACTGTCATACAGAGGATAATTCCCATGTTACTCACATAACCATTACTTTGCTTTATTTTTACTCAACTCTGGCTGCTGATTTGGAAATTGTTAACTGTAAATAACATTTACATTTGGGAAATAAAACACGCAGAGTGAGATATTGAGAAAAATGTAAAATGATGAAACAGAAAGAAATTGCAAGGAGCACAGTTTAAAACTAAAGGACATGCCATTTAGGTCAAAGATTAGGAAAAATGATTTTACTCAGTGGGTTGAGAACTTTGGAATTCTCCACCAGAGAGCCAGTTTTGAAGATGTTTTAGGTACAAATTGATAGATTTCTGATTGCCAGTGGAATACACGGATATGGGGTAAAAGGCATGTTTGGTCAGCTATGATCATATTGATTGGTATGACTGTCTCAACAGACTGAACAGCTTAATCCTGTTTCTACCTTCATGTTCAATATAAAAGCACACTGAAATTAAATGGAAAAGTTGGAAAACATTATCGGAAAAACCAAAAATGAACATCTATAAAGAAAGAATGAAAATTATAATAGTTAGAAATAGAAGAGCATATTGACAAAAATAAGAAAGCAGAGTACAGAAAATATGCATTCATAATTTCAGGATATCCTCGGCGCTTTATAGTCAATGATGGACTTTTGAAGAATATTCATGTTTGTAATTAAGAAAAAGTGATAGTTATTTTGTGCGCCATAAGAACAACACAAAACAAACATGATGGAGAGTTGTATAGCACCCCCTAGCTGGCATATGTGCTGGCGTTGAGGGCAGGGGCATGTAAAAGAGGACAGGTGGCCAGTCTGCCATCTTCTTCATCCCAGAACAAAATGGGTTGGTAAGGCATCAGTCACCCTCTGGTCAGAGATTCCTTAAGGATGCAAATTGGCCAATTATGAACCTGTTCACATCACTACTACAAAAATATATGCAGCTGGGGAATGTGGGACAAAGAAGGACAACGCATTACCTCAGCATCTCAGATAAATTTAGGTATCTTTTGTTGTGTCTTTACCCCCACTAAGATACTTCCCTACTTGTGACTCAAACCCACTGTCCAAAACACCTCTCAGACATTAATCCTTCTCTGACCAAGAAATCCGGACTTCCTTCTAGGTCTGATGGCCGTGGGCCTTCTTCATTGGGCTGAGGGCTGTCTGCTGAGTCCCAGCAGGGCTGTGTCACACTCCACTGTTCTTGAGGGCAGAACCTCGCCTCCCTGAAGGATGAAAGTCCCACTCTCACCTCATTACTGTCCCAGTTATGGCACTCACTGCTGGGCAGTCTTATAAAAGACTAATATTCCTGATGAAAGGAGTTAAACAATGTATCACCGGGCACCCAAAAGTTCGGTCCATAATGTTGATCAGATAATTCACTTTTTGAATTCTTGTTTGTGGGGTAAATATTGATTGGGCACTGAAGGAACTCTATTGCTCCTTGTCTTTTATGAATGTCTGAGAGAGCAAATCGCTCTTCGTTAGACTCCTGACAGTGCAGCTCTCCTTTAATACTGCTCTAAGAGATCAGCCTAGGTTCAGTGTTCGAATCTCTGCAGTGGGACCAGATGCCTAATCCCTTAATCACCTGGTAAAAGACTAACAATGGTATCACTTAACAAAGCAGCTTCCTTAAACATCTAAAGAGGACAAAATGAGACAATTATATTGATATGGAAAAAAGCATTGTTATTTTAAAAAATTAAAGGTGCTCAACATTGTGCCACTAAATTGAATTAAATCTGATCAAATCTATTCCTAAATTGCTAAATTAGGAAATTACAGAGCTACTTTGTATGTGGGCTTTCCAAGCAATCCATTACCCAGGGTGCGAGAGAAATATTGCAGCGTATCCACCCTGCCTGTACAACGCTGACAATCAAATGGTGTTCAGAGCTTCTGAAGCAGGCTAAAATACTTCAATTTCTCAGCATTTCAGTGGAAGGGTGTAGAAAAACAGATTTTTAAAAGCATTTTGATGAAGTCAAGATTAAAATACCTGTATTTCTCCATTGGACTGTAATATTCTCTGATTGAAACAACAGCCCCTATAGTGAAGGAGTTAAAGAAGATGTGGATTTGGCTGGATGTAGGGAATTAACTCTCCTGAAATTGAGCTTTGCCAAGGATCCTGATGATATCCTGCCCGCTTCCTTCACTCAAATTGATCCCAGTAGGTACCCCCTTGAATCTGGTGGGACATCAATTTTGGCACTTACATGATTAAGACTTTCTATAACTCCAAAAATATTCAAATCAACATGTTTGGACATATTTTGGCACATCTCTGTAGCAAGTGGGACTTGAATCTAGACCTCTGAGCCCATTACCACCACCTCACACACAGGCAACACAGAGCCTCCGAATGGTAAATTAAAAATATAACAAACTTCATGGAGCTGAGGGTCAGAGAGAAACCTCTGGAGAGAAGAGTCAACTCCTTTCTTCGTCCATGGAGCCTTGTCCTTGACCTCCCCTCTCCTCTCTCTTTCCCATTGCCTTCCCCCTCTTTCCATCTCCACCTTCCCAATACTCTGCCTCCTCCTCCCAAATCCTTCACCCATTCTCCCACGCTAGCCTTCAATTTCTCTCCCCTGCTCCACATTACCCTCTCCTCTTTCACTCCCCACCACCACTCTCTCTTCCCCAGTCTCGACAATATCCCATAGTCCACACAATTTCACTTTCCCCAGATCTATCCTTGCCTCTTCATTCCATTTACTCTCTCCTGTCTACTCCCTGCCACTCCGGGTTTCGAAGTTTATTTGACTAGTAGCCTCCTCACGTGGTGGTGGAGGGGTCACTATCATTGGTGCAATAGTGCTACAAAATAGCCTCTAAGCGGGCCTTAAATTTGTTCTTATGTTAACCCGGGTCCTTGTGATTTAACCTCCCACCCCAACATCCAAGGGCTGGTAAAATCTTGTTTCCATTTTGACACTTAGTCCCTCCTTTTTAAAGTCTATGCATTTTCAAGTTTATAGATATTGCATAGTTGGAGTGAATGGGGTCTGTCTTGCAAGGAGTGAAACACCTTTTCTTGTGTGTTTCAGCAATGATGGCCAATGTTATACCTAATATTAATTACTATCACTCTGTAAAGGTCTTCTAAAGCTGGCCAGTAACCTGACAGTTCAGAGTAAATTATAGGCCAACAAGACTTAATTAATTTCACTCCATATTATGCTATTTTTAGCAGTTGCATGTATAAAAATATTGCAGAAAGAAAGGCTTTGTTAAAAAATGGCTCGTAGATTTTGCAATTCAGGGTATGCATCTTATTGCAGCGCTTAAGGATCGCTTTGGAGTGACACACTGTTGATGAGTCATTAAATTGAGCTGTTCAGTTACTTTAAGGGTTCCATGGCATCGTTCTTGTTGCTTGCACCGGATGACATCCATATTGAAATCTAGGCACCAATGTCTCAGAGTGCACTGCATGGGACTTCATGTGGTCATGTCCACATGAAAAGAAAGATTATTCGGGGAGGGATTAGACAGCCATGGCTGACAAAGGAAGTCAGGAAATGTATTAAAGAAAAAGAGAGATCCTATAAAGTGGCTAAGAGCACGGGGAAATCAGAAGATTGGGAACGCTACAAAAACAAACAGAGGATAACAAAGAGAGAAATAAGGAAGGAGAGGATCAAATATGAAGGTAGGCTAGCCAGTAATATTAGAAATGATAGTAAAAAGTTTCTTTCAATACATAAGAAACAATTGACAGCCAAAAGTAGACATTGGGCCATTTCAAACTGATGCTGGAAGCCTAGTGATGGGAGATAAGGAAATAGCCGGAGAACTTAATAAGTACTTTGCGTCAATCTTCACAGTGGAAGACATGAGTAACATCCCAATAATTAAAGGGAGTCAGGGGGCTGAGTTGAGTATGGTTGCCATTACAAAAGAGAAAATGCTAGAAAAGCTAAAAGGTCGTAAAATTGATAAATCTCCTGGCCCCGATGGGCTACATCCTAGAGTTCTGAGGGAGGTGGCTGAGGAAATAGTGGAGGCATTGGTTGAGATCTTCCAAAGGTCAGTGGAGTCAGGGAAAGTCCCGGATGATTGGAAGATCACTGTTGTAACCCCTTTGTTCAAGAAAGGATCAAGACAAAAGATGGAAAATTATAGGTCAATTAGCCTAATCTCGGTTGTTGGTAAAATTCTAGAATCCATCATTAAGGATGAGGTTTCTAAATTCTTGGAAGAGCAGGGTCGGATTAGAACAAGTCAACATGGATTTAGTAGGGGGAGGTTGTGCCTGACAAACCTGTTGGAATTCTTTGAAGAGGTGGCAAGTAGGTTAGACCAGGGAAACACAGTGGATGTGGTCTATCTAGACTTCCAAAAGGCCTTTGATAAGGTGCCACATGGGAGGCTGATGAGCAAGGTGAGGGCCCATGGTGTTCAAGGGAGCTACTGGTACGGATTGAGGATTGGCTGTCTGACAGAAGGAAGAGAATTAGGATAAAAGGTTCTTTTTCGGAATGGCAGCTGGTGACAAGCGGTGTCCCGCAGAGTTCAGTGTAGGGGCCGCAGCTGTTCACATTATATATTAATGATCTGGATGAAGGGACTGGAGGCATTCTAGCGAAGTTTGCCAATGATACGAAGTTAGGTGGACAGGCAGCTAGTACTGAGGAAGTGGGGAGGCTGCAGAAGGATCTAGACTGCTTGGGAGAGTGGTCCAAGAAATGGCTGATGGAATTCAATGTGAGTAAATGCAAGGTCTTGCACTTTGGAAAAAAGAATACAAGCATGGACTACTTTCTAAACAGTGAGAAAATTCATAAAGCCAAAGTACAAAGGGATCTGGGGGTGCTAGCCGAGGATTCTCTAAAGGTAAACATGCAGGTTGTGTCCGTGATTAAGAAAGCGAATGCAATGTTGTCATTTATCTCAAGAGGGTTGGAATTTAAAAGCACCGTTGTGTTACTGAGACTTTATAAAGCTCTGGTTAGGCCCAATTTGAAGTACTGTATCCAGTTTTGGTCACAGAAGGACATACTGGTACTGGAACGTGTCCAGCGGAGATTCACACGGATGATCCCTGGAATGGTAGGTCTAACATACGAGGAACAGCTGAGGATCCTGGGATTGTATTCATTGGAGTTTAGAAGATTAAGGGGAGATCTAATAGAAACTTACAAGATAATACATGGCTTGGAAAGGGTGGACGCTAGGAAATTGTTTCCATTAGGCGAGGAGACGAGGACCCGTGGACACAGCCTTAGAATTAGAGGGAGTAAATTCAGAACAGAAATGTGGAGACATTTCTTCAGCCAGAGAGTGGTAGGCCTGTGGAATTAATTGCCACGTAGTGCAGTGGAGGCCGGGATGCTAAATGTCTCCAAGGCAGAGATTGATAAATTCTTGATGTCACAAGGAATTAAGGGCTACGGGGAGAATGCGGGTAAGTGGAGTTGAAATGCCCATCAGCCATGATTGAATGGCGGAGTGGACTCGATGGGCCGAATGGCCTTACTTCCACTCCTATGTCTTATGGTCTTATGGTCTTATGGACATTGGCACACAACATGTGCAAGCCTATAGGACCCACATGGCACATCTCTGATCCACTTACAGGATGTTTTTGCAGTATAACGCTAGCACAGCAATTATCATTGTCAAGCTGCACTGGTGTGCTCAGAGATACACATCCAGCTCATGCACCAGGCTGCATCTCCAGGCTCTTTGCTTGCTTTCATAGCACTCAATCACTCTGAGCCTAACTGCATACTCACATCATCCCTGCCTTGCTGTGCCTTGCCTTGTCTTCTTGTGCTTTTCCCCTTCAGCTAGAGATTTCAGACTTGTTCCTGCTGTCGTGCCATGTTGGTCACAGTTGTCAGTAGGCCTCAGTCAAGTCAAGAGGAATTCCTTTGCTCAGGGGTTCCTGGCCCACTGAGTTAAGGGCAGCCTCTGATAACAGTCCAGGTAGTCAGAGTCAGGGTTCTCTCCTAATAATGAGTAAAGAGCAAGTGATGAGCAGCACATCACCCATCCTGACATTTTCTCTGCAATTTTGGCCTGTTTTCTTCATGGAAGGAAAGAGAGCAAGGTATCACAGGAGGTGAAAGTAAGCAGCACAGCTGTTGCACACAGGGAGGTTTCCTGAACAAGTGAGTAGGGAGAGCAGGGTTCAGTTGGATCCGATTCATTCAAAACTATCCAATCTCTGTTGCAGCTGGGCTGGAAATGGAACCTCCTTGCCCCCTGAGCATGATACTGGTGGTCAGCCCTCCTGTAGGGGGCGTTGGCCTGGTAGTGTTGTTGTAATTACAGTTAAAGAGAAAGTGAGGACTGTGAATGCTGGAGATCAGAGCTGAAAATGTGTTGCTGGAAAAGGGCAGCAGGTCAGGCAGCATCCAAGGAGCAGAAGAATCGACATTTCGGGCACGAGCCCTTCTTCAGGAACAGTAAATACAGTTAATCCAAAGATCCCGGTAATGTTCTTGGGACCTAGGTTTTAATCCTGTAGATGGTAGAATTTGAATTCAATAAGAATCTGAATTTAAAAGCCTCATGATTACCATGTCACTGTTGGAAAGATGTAAATGATTCACTAATGTCATTTAGGGAAAGAAACTGCCATTATTACCTGGCCTGTCCTACATGTGACTCCAGATCCAAAACAATAAATTGACTCTTAACTGCCATTTAGAGCAAGTTGGGATAGGCATTAAATGTTGTCCTAGCCAGTGGCATCCACGTCCCAAGAATAATTTTTTTTAAAAGCACAGCGCACCAAGGTGTGCAAATGCACTTTTACATGCACCTTTGTAGTCCAGAGTGATGAAAAATGATGGTAGAAGTTCCAGTTTTCATTCCACTACGTGGTTGACCAAAACTCTCTCCTGCTTTTACTGTCTGCCTTTGGGGTACTTTGGAAGGATTTACAACCTTGGCCTGCCTTGTGAACACGCCTTCTTTGGCGATCAAGTCCAGATTGGGATTTGAGCCCAGACTTTCTGGCTCAGAGGGTGGGATGCTAGCCTTGGTGGCACACGATCTTCCATTCTAGAAATATATAATGCAAACATTGAACAGCTGGAAATGTTTTTGGCTTTCAATTCTTCAGGTCACAATTCTGATGGTTAGAGTTGGTTCAGGCCTGCCAGTGCTCGCCACCACCAACCTCACTCAGCTTAACCCAATCAGGGCACTTTCTTTAAAGGGTGTATGTTTGTTTCCAGATAAGCTATCGCTGCTGAAAATTCAATATCCACCTATGAATAGAGTCGGGTGGACTCCCACAACATCATTATGCCCCCAGCCCAACACCACAGGAGCATAGGCATTGTTTTCTTTTCCAAAAAAAAGAATAGCTAACTCTAGAAATGAAGAAATGACGATGGTCATGCTGAGGATAACCTTCTCCAGGTTGAGGGTATCAGAAATCAGATATTATGACAGTAGTGGGTCTTGGCTTAGAATCGCCCATTTATATTAATACATCTGGGCCCATGTAAATGTTGCCAACATAATATTTTTTCAACAGTACCAATCCAAGACTGCGGTGGCTACATGGTATGCCTGCTTTATGTATTAGATTGCAATATGTGCAGAGAGATAATAGGTTGTATTATCAATTTTTTTTATATCTGTGTGCACCCACTCTTACCGATTTGAAATGAAAACAAAATGGGAATTTTGAACTAAGTGAACAACACCTTCTCCAATCCAAAAACTTTCAGTCACGTATTTTGGTATCAGCATTCTATTCTGCACTCTCATATTCTTCTTTAACCTTCTTTAAGCCTCTTAAAGAATATTTTTCAATTTTATTTCAGCATTCCTTATCCAACCACTCAGTTTATTATGGGTGGTATTGACTCCAGCTTGAATTTATTTGTGTGCTCTTCTTTCATTAAGTGATTTCAATACTCTGTACTTGGTTTCCAGGTCTTAAAAGTTAACTTTTTGCCACAGTTTATCGTTATTTCAACAGCAATAACTGAAACACATGTTTTCTTAAACTGTAACAATTTTTAAGGTACTATTCTGAATCAATTACCAGCACATTTTAACTCTTCCATCATCTTCTTCAAATATTATCAACATTTTATCGTTGTTCTTAATCTGGACATAATAATTTTCAAATTTAATCAATTATCCTTCCCCTGTGCTGGTTTATTAATTCCAGGCAGTCCCAATTTCACAAAAAAACTTCCTTTGAGATTTCTTTGCCAATCCCAGTTTGAAGTTTTGAAATAAATAAGAAATTTACTTTGGAAAAGCAACAAAATATTATCTTAAAAGCAGAAGGAACAGAAAAATTGGCACACAATAAAGAAACCTGCCAGGAAAACAGCTGAAGGTGGAACAGTAGCAGACAATTCACCTTCAGACAGTGGACATATGATTGAATGAATGATTGTGTTCACAAACTTTGCTGAGCCAAAACGAATGCAGATAATACCTAATTCTTTCCTGCATGTCTCCAAATTAGGTTTTTTTTTATTAACGTTAAATATATTCCCTTTTTATATGATTTTTAACCCAGAATTATAAGCAAACTAATTTATTCTTTGACAATATACTCAATTTCTGTTTTTGTTCCAACAAAACTATAAACATACTGAAATCCTTTCAGGTTTTCTGACAAAACGTCTTCAATAGTAGAGACAATAAGTAAAGACTTGAACTCTTTTGCAACAAAATCAGATTTGCTTTGACAAAATGTCATTGTATTAAGTGTTTAAATTTGCTATGTGACAATATGAAGCATTACAAATAAAAAAGAAACTATCTATGATGAAAATGTGAAATATAAACAAAAAATCCTCAAACAGTTTGGACATGTATGAAAAAGACAAATAGGTTATTATTTCAAGAGTGATTCAGAAGGCTGGTGTTTTGGGAAGATGAATAAGAGACTGACTTTTGAATCTTCACAAGGCGTTCTTCAGAAAGACAGAAAGGAATTTTTAATAACACCATGCAAGGACTGAGAGGAGAACAGAATTAATGGATCCATTTAGGCCTAGGTCAAGGAAAATTAACTTTGGCACTATGTGACCAGATATTTCATATATGTATACTGCAATGAAAGTTGCCAATGTCCTGAAAACAAAGTAGGATCTGAGATGGCCCTGATCATTTGACATAGCTCTCTGTCTCTTCAGGAAGTCCTGTTGGGGATAGCCAAGTAAAAAAGAAAACAACCTGATTGACCCATAAAATATTGTAGAAAAGATTTTACACTTTGTTAGTTAATTCACTAAAAAAGCTTCTTTTATTGTTTCAGAACCCCTCCTTATCAAAATGAACCAATAGTCTTTCAAGTCTCAGAAATGTATTTTTTCTGTAAAATGCTTGTTGCATCTGGATTGGATTCATAAGGTGAGGACAAAAGTGGAGTGATTGCAACGAGATCAACCAAGAGGACCTCAGGGAGTATGAGTTCCTTGACTCAGGCTGTTAACCTGGTCCAAACAGGGAGCACTGGCTGACAAATATAAACAGGAATGTCAGAGGTCCGGTTCACTGACAGCTGGCTCTGAGGAAGCTAGTCCAGTGCCGAGTACTATGTATGTTGTAAATTGGTGACTGGATATCAGCTTCTGTGGAATTATTGTGACGCAAGATAAACAATGCTCCTGAAGAAATTTGTTCGTAACAGTTGTCTTTGAGTTAGGGTAAGTATTTCTGGAATCATGTCATTATCTGAGAGGCTTGACTCATTTGATCTTGCCAGTATGCGCCTCATGACAACAAAAGAGTCCCACCAGGCCTGAATTCAGTAAGAGAACTTACAGGCCTGTATCCAAGACACCTGGAAAGCACAGCTACATCAGATTTGGAACAATTAAATTGACCAGCAAATCCAAATCAGAACCAATCAAAGTAAGCATCTGGTCAAAAGGTCACATGTTTCTAATGGAGGTTGATACCAATGCAGCTGTATCAATGACTGTGGAACCAATCTTCAACAAAATTCATTCAGGGACTCCAGCCCTTAAGTTTACACAAGACTTCAGCTTCACGGAGAACCTATATCAAGGAACCTTTACAGATTAACGGGACAACTTCAGTTCCACTCTCATATGAGAAGCAGCTAATTCAATTACCACTGATTGTAGTAAAAGGATTGGACCCAAGCCTAATGGAGCGAAATTGGCTAGATAAGATTCACCTTGTTTGACACAATATTTTTCAATTAGAAAATGGCTGCCTGAATGAAGTCCTAATAAAATACCTGGACATTTTTCAGGATGGTCTAGGGACAATCAAAGGAGCCGAGGCCAACTTGCATGTTGACCAGGAAGCAATTCCACAAGTTTGCAAGGTCCACCCACTGTCATCTGCCTAACGGGGAAATGTAGAGGCATAAATCAGAAGGCTGGGAAGTGAAAGAATCATCAAACCAGTCCAGTTTGGGAAATGGGCACCACTAGTCATACCCAATGTGAAGCCTGATGGGCTGGTTCACCTTTGTGGAGATTTCAAACAAACAGTAAACTACTTCTTACAGCTGGATAAATACGCAATCTCTCACATGGAGGAGTTATACAGAAAGATGGAAGTGCCAACTTTCACAAAGGTGGGCATGAGCCATGTATACCTGCAATTGTAATTAGATGAGGATTCCTTGAAGTACATTACAATTAATACTCATAAGGGTTTGTACTAATACAGACAGTATTTCGTTCAGCTAATTGATTAGTCAGATAATCGATTTAACATTAAACAAGGGAAGCCATACTGATCTAATGATGCACTCTAACGGAGAGTTTGTTTAAATCTATAATTTTGAAGAGTCTGCTATTTAAACAAACTAATCTTTGCATTTTCCAAATTGCATGTTGAACTGCGAAGGACTAAACTCTTACCATCACTTAAATATATGAAATCACAGCATAGCAAAGTCCTGAACAGCTTCTACAATCACAAGAGCATCTGTCAGTTTCCACTGAACTCAGTGTTACGATAGAAAGACAGAAAGCTGGAAAGACTGCCTTGCTCAGGTGTTTACTTTCTCTGCCATTTTTTTCATGAAAGGCCCAGTAAAGTGATGGGAATAAAGCGCCTACTTTTGCAAAGGCTGTGTAACTAACTTCTACGCAAAAACATTCCAGTTGTTGTTACTTGAGGTTAGATTAGATTCCCTATAGTGTGGAAACAGGCCCTTCAGCCCAATGAGTCCCCACCAACCCTCTGAAGAATAACCCACCCATTCCCCTCTGACTAATGCACCTAAACTGCAGGCAATTTACCATGGTCAATTCACCTGATCTGCATATCTTTGGACTGTGGGAGGACACAGGAAGAATATGCAAACTCCACACAGACAATCATCCAAGGCTAGAATTGAACCTAGGAACCTGGTGCTGTCAGGCAGCAGTACTAACCACTGAGCCATCACATGCTTGTGTCTCTTTGCTTTTGCTGCATTTTCACGTGGTCTTCAGTACAGGTAATCCAAAGACACTTGCCTCTTTGAGATCTTGAGATCTTGTTCAGATAATCCGAAATTTGAAATTCGGATAATTGATATTCAGATAATTGAGGTTCCTCTGTATATGAAAATGCCATTTGGGGTATCATCAGCCAGTGTAATTTTTCAGTGGACGATGGAAAACACTTTACAAGGTCTACCCCAGGTCACCATTTATCCAGGTGATGTGCTAATTAAAGAGATGTCCAATAAAGAGCACTTAAAGAACTAGTATATAGACATTTCTTCAGGGTGGGCATACACCTTAGAAGGGAAAAATGTGTGTTCCTGCCTCCCCAAGTGACCTACCTGGGCTACAGAGTTGACAAGACTGGGTTACACACATTAATACCAGAGCTTAGGTCTTTCCTTGGATTAGTGAATTATTACAGAAAGTTCAGACATAACCTGGCACATCTCCTATTGAAAAAGGGTCAGCCTTGTAAATGATCTCTTAGCCAATATGTAGAGTTTAGGGAAGTGAAGAAGCAGCTGTCAACATGTAAGGAGTTGGCATGCAAGATCTGGTCCTGACACGAGATGCCTCCCCACACAGTATCAGAGTAGTGTTGTCTCACAGATGGACCAATGGAAAGGAATATCTGATCACATATGCTTTGGCTGATGCAGAACGCAAGTACACCCAGATAGTGAAGGAAGATTTGCCGGTCATCTTTGGTGTGAGAAGGTTTCAGCAAAGCTTTATGGACACAAATTTGTAATAATAACAGTCCACAAACTCCTGCTATGGCTACCCAAAGAAGTCAAGACTGTACCACACACAGCTTCATGTCAAATTCAGCGGTGGCTCTCATTCTAAGTGCATACAATTGCAAGTTGGAACAACGTTTGAGAGGTCAAGCAAAAATGCAGATACTCCACCAGTGGTGCTGCCACTGGAAGTGTCCATTCTGGTTTTAAACTTTCTGCATACCCTTCTTGTCACCGCTAACATTATCGGACCGTGGATGCAAAAAGATCTGGTCCTGGCAAAACTGAAACAGTTGGTGGTGACAGTGGAAACCAATGGCCATTACAACCAGAACTGAAACCTTTTGGACCTAGGGGATAGCATTTAATTATGGGGAGCAAGAGTGATTGTCCTGAGCAAAAGTCACTGTCAGATACTGGCTGACGTCCATCAGCATCATCCATCGGTGTTCAAAATGAAGATGTAGGCAAGAAGTTATGTCTGCTGGCCAGGATTGGATGTAGATACAGCCGCATTGACGGGGCAATGCCCAGAATGCCAACACGGACAACATTTACCTTCAACAGTTTCCACATATTCATGGGAATGGCCAGATAAACCCTGGACTAGATTACACATCGACAATGCTGGCCCTTTTATGGGGTCAACATACTTAGTCTTTGTGGACTTAGAGTGGTTGGTAATACACGGGCTCGAAGTCTGAGATGAACATGGCGAATGTTGTAGCCTTGATGGCTTTACCATCTAAAGAAGAGGATAACTTTCTTCCAAGACACTCTAGGTGCAAGAGGCAGGCTATGGTTCGGTACATGCTGCCTGTATCCAAAGATGAATCAGAGGAACTGAACCCAATGCAAAAGATACCCCAGGAAAGACTCAAGAAAAAGAACGTGCCTACATTCCTGGGCTCAAAGGTGGAGGAATGCAGTGACTGTAATGAGATCAGCCAGGTGCACCTCATAGAATATGCGTTCCCTAATCGGGGCTGTTAACCTGGAAAAAAACTCTTCAGTCCAACTTGTCCACGACGAACAAGTTTCCCAAACTAAACTAGTCCCATTTGGTTGCATTTGGCCCGTATCTCTCTAAAGCTTTCCCATTCATGTCCAATCAGGGAGCCTTGGCTGACAGAGAAGAACAAGAGTGTCAGAGGTTCTGTTCACTCTGAGAGCTGGCTCTGAGGGAGCTGGAATAGTATCAAGTATTATGCATGTGTAAATTAAGGATGACTTGGTGATGGGATACTGGCATCTGTGGAGTTACTTTAAAAAAAAAGCATCATTAATGGAATCAATGTATTATGAAGTACTCTGAACTAAATTGGGTTGGAAATGGAGAAGAGTTACGATAATTACAAAGAAAACCATATGACATTTTATTCAGTTTAAATGCAACCAAATAATGTAGACACAGAACAGTTTGTTTAATTTGAAAAAAAGATAGAATGTTGTTCGACCAATGCAATTTTTCACCAAGAAAACAACATTAAATATTTTTGTAGACACAATACTGTTTTCCACCTATGCCCTTAATTGCTCATAAATTTCTTTTCACACACAGTATATAATGGCTTAATTATGATTGTAGATCAAAGTTTTCAAATAATTTATTTAGAGTAAATTTGAATAATTTTACATAATACCTGGTTGACAATTGTAGTAGCCAAACTAATGATCAACATTGACATATGTCAGTCAAACTTGTTAATAATTTTGTTATGCCAACTAGACATTATATTAACTTGCATAATTTATGAATTCACATCATGGAATTCATTTAACAATGGAAGAGTTTTTTCACTATTTATGGCATTTCATTCGTTAATAAAACACCATGTATGTGTGATGAAAGAACGCAGATGTCATTAATGGTAATGAAAAAGCTACTTAAAATGATGGACCTGAAATAATAATGTTTTAAAGCATGTCAAACAGCTAATCAGTGATTTAACCAATGTTAGAAAGTTTAAGATAACAGTGCAATACACAAGTATTTTCAATACTGGTCAGCATTAGTTTACAGAAGACATTAGGTTTAACATTTGTGTTTACTTTGAGAATGATGAAATGTGTAGTTCTGGGTATCGCATCTCAGAAAGGACATATTGACCTTTCAGAGGTTACCGTTCAGATTCCACAGGACAATACCAAGCTTAAAGGCTTGGTTTATAAAACAGATTACGTAATCTAGGCTTGTATTCCTTCTGGCATAGCAGATGAAGGGATGATCTCATTGATGTGCTAACAATGATGAAGGATTTGATCAAGTAGATAGAGAGAAACTATTTTCTCGAATAGGGCAATCCAAAACAAGTTGACATAACTTTAAAATTAGAGACAGCAATTCAGGGACAGTATCAGAAAATCTTTCTCCAAAGAAAGCGTAGTGGAAATTGGGAACTTGCTCCTCAAAAATTTGAGTGTACGCTCATTATAAATATCAGAACTGAGATGGTTGGATTTTTGTGAAGCAATAGTGTAAGACATTACGGTGTTAGGGTGGGGGAGGGATGACATGGGAGACGGAGTTGAGAAATAGGTCTGTCATGATCTGTTTGACTATTTTATTGCTACTAAGTTCATTTTTATACTGGTAAGATTCAAAATAAACCCGTACTAATATTGTACAATTACCAGCTGTCAAGTTGCAGTGCAGCAGTTTGTAATCTTATATTGTTTTGCAGCACAAGCAAACCAGAAGATAAGTGATTTGTTTCCTTAATTCCATGGCAAATAAATAAACTTTAGTTTTGTTTTTAGTTTGCTTAATTACCAGTCAATATAAATTGCTTGCGCTGACCTTTAAAACCATGTCATTCTTATGGAATCAACATCTCACCATGTCATAATGAGATTACTTTGTCCAATCCTGCTATGATATGCAAATGAACACAAGCACTATGTAATAATCACTGTTGTAACACAGAGGATTAATTTATTATACATGCTATGTGTGAAGACTTTAAAAAATCTATGCTGACCTTCTAAGTGGCAAAGGGCAATAATGAACTTTCATTACACTGTCCGCACAGAAGCCTTTAGTTCCTGAGTGCCTGTGACTTTTTAACGACTTTATTTTAATTCAGTCCAAGTGTCCTGTCAGAGTTATTTGAAAATACATCAATTTTACAGAGGAAAATTTTAGAAGAAAATTTTTTAGACTGTAAAGCAGCTGTGCCTTCAGCACAATGCATTAAGTGGTTTATTCCTTTTAGATAGTTAAATTGTGCATGAAATGTAGCCTGGTGTAAGGGCTCCAAATCTGGCCTGATTAGTGAACATCTGTTACATTGGAAAAATTCATGTCTACCCTAATTAGCTGTCAGGCTGATGTACATCAGATCTGATAGTGAGGGATCCACTACTGTGTAAGTAAAACAGGTTTCTCTCCTATACTGTCACCTGCCCTTTCTAATCTCTTTAACTGGTGTACCTCTATAATTAGAGATTACACAAAATACAATGGATTGGGCTTTGGTCAGCGTTAGTCCCATCTGTGCATTATCTTTTATTCCTAGCAACCATAGCTGTCAGAAAGCAGTTCTTTTACTTATGCCATCACCTCTAGATCTAATCATTAACTACTTCTGAAGATGAAGATGGTCTTCTACACCTTGTAAAGACTGAAAGAAAATCCATACATGTCTGACTACTTTGTCTTCATTGAATAAAGGCATATCTCGGCAGAATATTAAATATGACAATGAACTGTAAGATTGTCAGGAACAGTCATCAATTATTGACAGAAATATTATGTTGTTCAAAATGACAACAGGTGAGCGTTTTGCAGCATTGGAAAGAAGTCAGTTGAGCTCATGGTGATTTTTAGTATTTCAAAATTTTTCATAACAAGTTTCCTATCGTTAATAAAATTGCATTAAAAGCTGTGTAAGATGAAGGACTGATTTGAACTGGAGAATCCAAACGTATATTTAAGCTACCAGCAACTTTAATAGCCTTTCAGAATGTAGTGTCTAACAAGAAACTGGGTCTGTCTGATCATTTTAGAATCAAGAATTGGCCATATGGACACCATTCTGTAGCATCAATTGGATGTAAACCTGCCCTCTTCACAACACCCTAAAAGGGCCCATTTCCACTTTTCAATTGTTAAGTCAAACGTCCTGCTGTAGGAAGGATATTATTAGATTAGAAAAGGGTTCAGAAAAGATTTACCAGCATGTTGCCAAGATTGGAGGGTTTGAATTGTAAGGAGAGGCTGGATAGGCTAGGAGTTGTTTGATTGGAGTGTAGGAGGTTGAGAGGCAACTTTATAGAGGTTTATAATATCACTAGGGCCATTGATAAGATAAAGATCTTTTCCCTAGAGTTGGGTATTCAAACCTAGGGGACATATTTTTAAGGTGAGAGGAGAAAAATTTAAAATGGACATCGGGCAACTTTTTCACACAGAGGGTAGTTCATATGTAGAATGAACTGCCAAGGGAAGTGGTAGATTTAGGTACAGTTACAACATTTAAAAGACATTTGGATAGGTACATGAATAGGAAAAATGTAGAGGAGTATGGGCCAATGCAAGAAAAAGAGATTAGTTTAGTCTGGGAAACGTGGACAAGTTGGACCAAAGAGTCTGTTCCTATGCTGTATGACTCTATGACTCCAAAAGTCAATTTCAATTATTGAATGTACATCTGTGAGCAATCAGGTGAATGTTGTTTTCTGAAATGTTCATCTATGTTTATGTTTGAGGAATGGATTGCCCAGGGTTATATTGCAAATACTTAGCATTACTAACTATTGCTAACTACATTGCATGGGAACAGAAGGCTGGTGCTTTTCAGGTAAACCTACTGCTTTATAGGCAATGAATGGCAGCAATGTAAAACAGGCTGACATAGGTAGAAAAAGGAATGTGGTCCTACAGGCAGCTTTTAAGGTACTAGGAAGAAGTTTAATAAGCAACCTCAGATTTCATGTTCTCAAGATTACTCCCAGTATCATATACCAGTAAGCATAAAAATAGACGGATAGAACAGATGAACGCATAGCTCGAAAGATAGTGTGGGGGAGACATGTATAAATTCTGGTGACATTAAAAGCTTTTCTGGTGGAGATGGAAGCTACGGACTGCATCTCAACAGACGTAGGATCAGTGTCCTGGTGGAGCAGATTGTTGGTGCTGTTGGAGACATTTTTAACTAATAATTCGCAGCAGAATGGCTACCAGGATATAAAATTAAAAAGAAAAATGACGGTGCACAAAGACGCGGGAGAGACAGTTAATACTAGATTAAGGACTAGTCAGGTATTGGATGGACTTAAGGTTTGGGGAGATAAAATAAGAGGAGCAGGAGGCAGAAAGTGAACTCATTTAGACAGGATGATGGCAGACCAGAACTCTGCCACCTTGCCCTTAGTTCTAGGTGGGAAGACCAAAACTTGACTTTGCTGACTGACCACAAATTGAGACTCTTAAGTGGTCAATTAATGACCATTTAAAGGCAGCAATTATTAGCTCCAAACGGGACAAGAAAGACTTTGCCTACCTGACTGGTAAACCAGTGAGGGCAGGTTCTCAGTTGGTGACAGGATGGGGGTGGCTGGATAATGACCTTATGTCTGGACTAATTTATGGACAAGCAGAGCTCAAAATCTAGGCATGGGGTGATCACAGAGAGCCACACCCTGCCTTCGTTTCTGACTTTGCTGACCCCTTCCTCCCATGACCCTTAACCCTAGAAGTGCTCAAACTGCACTAACCTTTCACACCTGGAGTCCAGGGGCTGATTTTCCAGCAGCAACCAAAGCTTCTGCTGTGGCACTGCCCAGTTCTGGAATTGATGGCCCATAAATGGTCAGAAGCTCCAAGTGGGTGGGCGGCATTTTTGACTTAGTGGGCCATCGGTTTCCCACCTGTGAACTCTTCTGCTTTTGGCCTTAGTCTGAGAACAGTAAAATCCCTACCCAAGTTGAAATTAGGCTTGCAGTGCAAAGAAAACTGGCATGATGCAGTCAAAATATGACGCTATGGAGACAAGAGTAGTCAGAGGCTATGAACTCAGCAGCAAGTATCTCGGTTCCTAACTTGCCAGAGCCTGTCCACCATCTACAAGGCACAAGTTAGGAATATGTAGAAATACTCCCCACTTGCCTGGCACAGTAACTCAGTGGTTAGCGCTACTGCCTCACATCACTTGGGACCCAGGTGCAATCCCAGCATCGGGCAACTGTGTGGAGTTTGCACATTCTCCCCGTGTCTGCATGGGTTTCCTCCAGGTGCTCCAGTTTCCTCCCACAATCCAAAGAGATTAGGTGAATTGGCCATGCTAAATTGCCTGTAGTGTTCAGGGATGTGTAGGTGCAATAGTCAGGGGTAGATATAGGATAATAGGGTAGGGTAATGGATCTGGGTGGGTTACTCTTCGAAGGGTCAGTGTGAACTTGTTGGGCTAAAGACCCTGTTTCCACACTAGGGTTTCTATGAGATTACTTGTAAAGTCCACCACCATGAGTGGCTCGACAAGAGCACTACTGATTGAGCTGGTCAAATCCTAAAGTACATTGTTGTTAGACTGGGGCTACAGCAGGTGAGAAGAGAACCAACAAGAGGATAAAACATATTTAAGATAATAAAAATAGGAGTAGGCCATCTGACTGTGCCCTTCAATAGAATCATGGCTGGTCTGCCACTCCTCACATCTACTTTCCTGCACTTTCTTGGGAACACTTGCTACCCGCTACTGATCAAGAATCTGTCTGTCTTAGCCTTAAACATACACAAGGACTCTGCCCTCACAACTCTCTGTTGGTAAGGAATTCCAAAGACTCACAACCCACTGAGAAGAAATTCATCCTCATCTCAGTCTAAATCAGCACTCCCTTATTCTGGGATTAAGGCCTCTGGTCCAAGGGTCTATCACAAGTGGAAACATTCTCTCAGCATTTACCGTGTTAATCCCCTTAAGAATCCTAGATGTTTCAATGAGATCACTTCTCATTCTTCTAAATTCCAATGTGTAGAGTCCTAACCTGTTTAAGCAAGGACAGTCCCTCCACACCAGGAATCATTCCAGTGAACCTTCTCTGAACTACCTCTAATGAAATGAAATCTTTCCTTAAATAAGGGGACTGAAGTGCTCACAATACTTCAGAGGTGGTCTCACTAGCACTTTGTACAGTTGAAGTACACTTTTCCCCACTCTTATACACCAACCTCCATCTTTGTCAATCTGCAGATGTATCTGTTGATGACAGTATCAGTAATAGTGACCATTGCATAGTCCTTGTGGATTGAAAATATCTTATACTGTGTTGTGTGGTACTATCACCACATTAAATGGGATGGGCTTCGAACAGATCTAGCAACTCATGAGGTGCTGCAGACCATTAGCAGCAGATCGTACTCAAAAACAAACTTCTAATTGTCCCAGCATATCCCCCCACTCAAACCATTACTGTCAAGCCAGGAAATCAGCCCTGGTTCAGTAGAGAGTGCAGGAGGGCATGCCAGGAGCAGCACCATACCTACTTAAAAAATCAAGGTGTCAATCTGGTGAAGCTACAAAACAACATAAACAACAAGTGATATATAGAGATAAACCAATCCACAACCGTAGAACAGATCTAGGCTTGCAAGCCTACCATATCTAGACATGAATAAATGACCAAATTAAACAAATCACTGGAGGACGATGCTCCAAAATTATCTCTGTTCTCAATAATGGGGTAGCCTAGCACATCAATGCAAAAGATAAGGCTGCATTTACAGCAATTCTCAGCCAGCCAGACAGATGTGCCGAGTGGAAGATTCGTCTTGGCCTCTTTCCAAGGTCCCCAATATTACAGATGCATCTTCAGCAATTTGATTCACTCCACATGATATGAATTAACATTTAGTGGCACTAGAAACTGCCATGGCTAAGGAGCCTGACAATATTCTGGCAGTTGTGCTGAAGGCTTCGGCTTCAGAATGTGGCACACTACTAGTCAAGCTGTTCCACCACGGTCACAACGACCATGTGGAAAATTGCCCTTACATGTCCTGTACACAAAAAGGACGACAAGTCCAACCTCGCCAATTACCACCCTTTCCGTCCACTCTCGATCATCAGTAAAATGATGAAAGGTGTCATTAACAGTACTTTCAAGCAGCACTTTCTCAGCAATGATCATCTCACTGATGTTTACATTGTGTTCCTCCAGGGCCACGTAGCTCCTGACTGCATTACAGTCTTTGTTCAAACATGGAGGAAAGAACTGAATTCCAGAGATGAGGAGAAAGTGAATTTGACTTGAGTGTGACATCATGAAGCTATAGGAAAACTGGACTCAGTGGGAATTGAGGGAAAATTGTCCATTGGTTGAAGTCATATTAGTGCAATTTGAGATGGTTCTGGTTGTTGGAGGTCAGTCATCTTAGTTTCAAGACACCTCTGCTGGAGTTCCTCATAACATCCTTAGCTGATTCATCAATGACCTTCCCTCCATTATAAGGTCTGATGTCAGGATGTTCACTGATGATTTCACTATGTTCTGCATCATTTATAACACCTGTGAGAGTAAAGCAGTCCGTGTCCAAAGCAAGATGTGGACAATATCCAGGTTTGGACTGACAAGTCGCAAGTAACATTTGCACTGCATAAATTCCAGGTACTGACCATCTCCAACAAGGATCTAATTGTCACAGTTGACATTACATGATGTTACCATCACTGAACCCACCACTATGAACATCCTGGGGGTTACCATTGACCAGAAACAGAACCAGACTATTCATATAAATACAATGGCTACAAGAGCAGGTCACAAGCTAGGAATACTGTGACAAGCAACTCACCTCCTGATTTCCCAAAGCCTGTCCTCCACCTATAAGACACAAGTTAGGAGTGTGATGGAATAGTGTCCACTTGCCTGAATGAATGCCACTCCAACAACACTCAAGAAGCTTGACATCATCCAGGTCAAAGCAACCCACTTGGTTGGCACCACATCAACAAACATTCACTTCCTCCATCTTCAATGCTCAGTAGTATCAGTGTACACAGTCTACAAGATACTCTGCAGAAATCATCAAGAAGTGTTTGGAGATCATATTCCAAATCCAATGACTTAGAGATTTTTGAGGAGGTGAAAGCAGGAAAGAAAAGGGAACCTGTAATGTAATATATTTGGATTTCCTAAAAGAGTCTGATAAAGTAACATGCACAAGGCTATTTATTAACTCTGTTAGTTTCAAGATTATTATGGAAAAGGATAAGGTTGGGTTTAAATTCAAAATTCTAAACTTGAGGAGGGCCAATTTTAATCAAATTAGCTGTGATTTGTCCAAAGGAGGCAGGGAGCGGATACTTTTAGGTAAATCTGTGGATAGTAGTGGGCTGCATTCAAGAAGGGAAATCGGAGGGTACAGTATCCAAACCCTCCAATAAAAATGACGGGTTGGACCAACAAATCCTATCGACCCTGATTATCCATGGATATATGGATTAGATTAAAATAAAAAGGGATGCTTATGGTAGACACTGAGAGTACAAAATAGCAGAAGCTCAAGGGGAGTGCAGAATTTGCAAAGGGAAACTTAAAAACTTAAAAGCCTAAAAAAGTAGGCGACCAAAAAGGGGGCATGAAAGAATAATGGCAGGTAAAATAAAGAAAAACGTTTCAAGTATGTTAAGTAGAAGGGTAACCAGGGAAACAGTCGGGCCCATTAATGACCGCAGGAGTAATTTGTGTGTGGAGCTTCTGGATGCAGATAGGGTTCTAAATGAAGATTTTATATTAGTGTTCACGAGGGAGAGGGACAATGTGAATATAGAAATCAGAGAAAAGGATTGTGATATACTGAAAGAAATTAGCATAGAGAGGGGGTTCTGAGAGGTCTGGCAAGCTTAAAAGAAGATCAGCCTCAAGGGTCAGATGGAAGGTATCACTGGCTATTGAGTGAGACAAGGGAGCAAACAGTAGAATCACTGGCATTAATTTTCAATTCCTCTCTGTCCACAGGATAGGTGCCCAAGGACTGGAGGACAGTCAACATGGCATCATCATTCAAGAAGGGAGTAAGGGATAAAGAAACTACAGGCCCCAGTCAGTCATAGAGTCATAGAGTTATAAAGCACAGAAACAGGCCCTTTGGTCCAACCTGTCCATGCCAAACATGTCCTACACTATTCTCGTACCATTTCACAGCATTTGGCCCATAACCCTCCACGCCCTTCCTATTCACATACCCATCCAGATACCTTTCCAATGTTGTAATTGTATCAGCATCCACTACTTCCACTAGCACCTCATTCCATACACACACCACTCTCTGCAAGAAAGCGTTGCCCCTTAGATCCCTTTTAAATCTTTCCTCTCTCATCTTAAACCCACACCCTCTAGTTTGGGACTTCCTTACACTGGAGAAAAGACCTTGGCTTTTCACCCTGTCCATGCCCCTCTTGATTTCATAAATATCTATAAGGTCACCCCCTCAGCATCTAATACTTCAGGGAATATAGGGAAGATAAATGGACTATTTGCCTTTGTTTCAAAGGAAATAGAACATAAAAATACAGAGTTCCTACAAAAACTATACAAGGCACTTGTCAGTGGGTGAGTGGGGGAGGGGATGAAAGTGATAGGTCAGGGAGGAGACGGTGGAGTGGATAGGTGGAAAAGGAGATGGGCAGGGAGGACAGGTCCGGACAAGTCGTGGGGACAGTGCTGAGCTGGGAGTTTGGAACTAGGGTGAGGTGGAGGAAGGGGAAATGAGGAAACTGTTGAAGTCCACATTGATGTCCTGGGGTTGAAGTGGTCTGAGGTGGAGGATGAGGCGTTCTTCCTCCAGGCGTCGGGTGGTGAGGGAGTGGCGGTGAAGGAGGCCCAGGACCTCCATGACCTTGGCAGAGTGGGAGGGGGAGTTGAAATCTTAGGCCACGGTGCGGTGTGGTTGATTGGTGCGGGTGTCCCGGAGATGTTCCCTAAAGCGCTCTGCTAGGAGGCGCCCAGTCTCCCCAATGTAGAAGAGACCACACCTGGAGCAACGGATACAATAAATGATATTAGTGGATGTGCAGGTAAAACTTTGATGGATGTGGAAGGTTCCTTTAGGGCATTGGATAGAGGTGAGGGAGGAGGTGTGGCCGCAAGTTTTACAGTTCCTGCGGTGGCAGGGGAAGGTGCCAGGATGGGAGGGTGGGTTGTAGGGGGGGCCTGGACCTGACCAGGTAGTCACGCAGGAAACGGTCTTTGCGGAAGGCGGAAAGGGGTGGGAAGGGAAATATATCTCTGGTGGTGGGGTCTTTTTGGAGCTGGAGGAAATGTCAGCGGATGATTTGGTTTATGCGAAGGTTTGTAGGGTGGAAGGTGAGCACCAGGGGCATTCTGTCCTTGTTACGGTTGGAGGGATGGGGTCTGAGGGCGGAGGTGCAGGATGTGGACAAGATGTGTTGGAGGGCATCTTTAACCATGTGGGAAAGGAAATTGCAGTCTCTGAAGAAGGAGGCCATCTGGTGTGTTCTGTGGTGGGACTGGTCCTCCTGGGAGCAGATACGACGGAGGCAGAGGAATTGGCAATACAGGATGGCATTTTTTCAAGAGGTAGGGTGGGAAGAGGTGTAATCCAGGTAGCTGTGGGAGTTGGTGGGTTTGTAAAAAATGTCAGTGTCAAGTCGGTGGTCATTAATGGAGATGGGGAAGTCCAATCCGGGACACCCGCACTAATCAACCACACCGCCCCATGGCCCAATATCTCAACTCCCCCTCCCACTCTGCTGAGGACATGGAGGTCCTGGACCTGCTTCACCGCCGCTCCCTCACCACCAGACGCCTGGAGGAAGAACGCCTCATCTTCCGCCTCGGAACACTTCAACCCCAGGGCATCAATGTGGACTTCAACAATTTCCTCATTTCCCCTTCCCCCACCCCACCCTAGTTCCAAACTTCCAGCTCAGCACTGTCCCCATGACTTGTCCGGACTTGTCCTTCCTGCCTTTCTTCTTTTCCACCTATCCACTCCACCCTCTCCTCCCTGACCTATCACTTTCATCCCCTCTCCCACTCACCCATTGTACTCTATGCTACTTGCTCCCCACCCCCACCCTCCTCTAGCTTATCTCTTCACGCTTCAGGCTCACTGCCTTTATTCCTGATGAAGGGCTTTTGCCCGAAACGTCAATTTCGCTGCTCCTCGGATGCTGCCTGAACTGTTGTGTTCTCCCAGCACCACTAATCCAGAATCTGGTTTCCAGCATCTGCAATCATTGTTTTTACCGAGGCACTTGTCAGGCCATAATTGGAACTATGTGAATAAGCTTGGTCCCCATATCTAAGGAGAATATACCGGCATGGGAGATATTCCAGGGAAGATGCAGTAGGTTGTTCCTGGATATAGAAGGATTTTTGTTTTATGAGTAGAAGTTGCAGTTAAGTAGCTTGGGCTTGAACAGCTAAATTCATCGGAATTTGGCAGAATGAGAAATCATATTATGGAAACATATAAAATTCTTAGGGGACGTGTCACTGCAGATAGAGAGAGTATGTTTCCCCTTTTGGGAAAGGTTAGGACCAGAGGACATAGTCTTAGAGTTAAGGGCACTTATCTGAAAAGGAGATTAGAAGGACTTTGATTTTTCCCTCAGAGGCCATTGTGCATCAGTGAAATTCCTGACCACAATGGATAGTCAAAGTTAGGTTGTTAAGTATATTCAAGGCTGCAACTGACTAATTTTAAATTAGCAAGGGAATCTAGGATTATGGGGATAAGCCAGAAAAGTAGAGTTAGAGTTTATCAGAATGCCACAATCTAATTGAATGATGAAAACATTTGATGCTGAATGACCTACATCTGCTCATATCTCATATTTTTTAATTGTCTTATGACCAATATCATTGAGAAGGACAAGGGCACTCAATATGTTGGAATACCATAACCTGAAAGCTCCCTCCCAAATCACAAACTGACCATCCTGACTTGGACGTCCATCATTGTTCCTTCAGTGTCACGTGATCAAAGTCCTGAAACTCCCTCCCTAGTGGCACTACGTGTATAACCTACAGCAAAAAATGAACTGCACCAGTTCAAGAAGGCAGTTCACTCTTATCCTCTGAAGAGTTTAGCCAGGGTCATCCACAATTCATCTTTGAAAAAAGATTTACAAACAATTTATGGAAATGTTTTCAGGGATGACAGACTTCAAATCAGTGGACTGACTGGAGAAGTTGCTGTTTTTCCCCATTATGAAATAGAAAGGTATGAGAAGAATATTGATAGAGGGGTTCAAAATATGAAGTTTCTGGCCAAAATAAATAGGAAAGATGTGTTCCCAAGTGTGGAAATTGTGAATGGGAATTTAGTTAAGGTGAGTGGCAAATTAACAAAAGGTGACATGCAGAAAATTGCTTATATGAAGCAACTGTTAGGATTTTAAATGTATGGCCTGAGAGAATGAGGAAGGCCAATTCTTTCATGGCTTTCGAAAGGGGACTATTATCTAAATAACAACCTGTTCAATTAACTGAAAGGAAAAAAGACTTGCAGCATTGAACAGAAACGGCAAGGCAATGGGACTAGCAGAATTGTTTTACAAAGAAAAAGTGCAGTCATGTAGGGCATGATGGTCTCCTTCTATGCTATAACCATTTGATGGGATGAATCTTTTGAACTTCTATCAAGTCCTGCTGTTGGTGCCAAAGCCTCACGAGTGGACAGTGTGACTGAAGTGACATTTAGCAAACACAGCTAATTTAAAAGTTGCTACTGGGATCATTGCCCAATTGAGAATGGCAGCCTGCACCCTTGCCACTTCCTCCACCACTACTTCCTGCCAAGGCTTGCACCTATTTAAAAACCTCGACAGCAGCAAGGTTAGCAGTTGTTGAGACTGTAAGATAAAGGACCCCCTTGAAAACCAGCTAAGGTAAAGATCAGGGATCAGGCTCCAGCCAAGTGTAGGGAGGTTGGGCATGGTGGTGAGGGTGATGCCAAGTGTAGCTGTAAAGGAAGGCTTTCCAGGGCACCATGAATTGGCATAACAGAAGGTCAATTCCCCATAGGAACCTGCTGGAAGTCTGCTCAGGTAAATCTGGTGAACACCTCACGTGGCATTAGCTCTTTGTTCCAATGTTGGAAAATTACCTGTTGGCAGTGAGGAAATGTCTTCAGTTTAAGGAGTTCAGCAACTCAGTTGGCTGTGTGTGTGAGACCATGTCAATAAGGCTCCAACTGTTGGTGATATGCAAAGGCAATGGGAGGAAGTCTGGGTCCCTCTCAAAGTTTTCCCCTGCAATTCTCCAATCCTGCCTGTCTCAAAGCCCATTTCCAAATGGCTGGTAAAAATAATTCATCTCAATGGGTTGAATCTCATGGTTTTTTTGGTTAAGTGCACATTGCATTGAGTTTATTGGAAGGTTTCTTATCGAGATGCCAAATGGATTCTCTTGCTGTATCTTACCAAACTCATTATCTGACTTATTAACAATTCTTTATAGTGATTATTATTGAGTGTCATCAGCAATGTATTCCACCCTTATGCCATCTCTTGCTTCCAAACTCAGCCCTATCTTACCTCCGGCATTCACGGAACAACTTGGTATTGCTGGGATATCCTGGAATTAATGGGTATCTTTTGCACCCATGCCATTGTTAGAAGCTTATTGTGCATCCAGGTAAGCACTGTCATTGCAGAGCTGCCCTGCACAGTTCTTGAAATTTGCCCGGGAAGTGACAGACAAGATAAATTGGTGTTTGCTTTGTAGACAGGGTCCTGCTGAGCAAATGCTTGAAATTAATATCCGTGAACAGAAAATAGGACATAGATTCATAGTCATAGCGATGTACAGCATGGAAACAGACTCTTCAGTTCAACCCGTCCATGCAAACCAGATATCCCAACCCAATCTAGTCCCACCTGCCAACACCTGGCCCATATCCCTCCAAGCCCTTCCTATTCATATATCCATCCAGATGCCTTTTAAATGTTGCAATGGTATCAGCCTCTACCACTTCCTCTGGCAGATCAATTCAAACAGGTACCACCCTCTGCGTGAAGAAGTTGCCCCTTAGGCAAACAGTAAAGGCAGTAACTGTGCAGGTTCACTGCTGGGTCAGTTAGAAATGTCGGGTTCTTTCTCTCTCGCTCTCTCTCCTGCACTGACATCACCATGTGCTTCCTTTGTCTGTTCCTCTCTTTTTAAAAGTGCTGTTATTTTGACTTTCTTTTGAGCTGTGGAGCTGACTTAGCATCAATCTAAGTTTGTTCAACATATCATATCAACATATCAGTTGCATGACACTGTAATCCTTTGCTATAAATTCTGTGTCGTATGGTCCTGCTGCACAGCGACCTGACGAGGGAATCGTGCTCTGAAAGCTAGTACTGCCAAATAAACCAGTTAGACTATAACCTGGTGTTGTGCGATTTTTAACTAAGGTTAACTTGAAAGCTGAGAAATTTAAATTTTTTCAAACTGTCAAGATTTCTCAAACAAAAATGAGCATTCATCTATCAATTGACAATAAAAGAATAGCACATCAAGCCAAAATCATTTTTATAATGTGGTGACACATGTACATGCATGCATGTTTGAGGGATTGAATTTGCTTTGATGTTTAGTGTCACCTATGAAAGGAACTTGATGGAATTGCTGCAGCTCCACAGGAACCTAGTCAGAAAGGCTATGCTGCCATTTTTCTAAGTTGTCATTTGGGAGTATCCAAATATGGATATTGATTGGCAAGGGAGTTGTTGCTGAGGGAAAAACTCCCAATATTTGGAAGTCCTCCATCATTGAGCTGGTGAAAGTTAGAACCAATATGTCAAATGACGAAACGTGCCTCACTGTCACCTGATGGGACCCACTGTTGTGGTGATTTTCTGATCACGATCGTGTCCTGGAGGGGTTTGATGGGGGCATCAGGGGGTCATTTTGTAAAAGGCTTCAGAGGAGCCCATTTGACACTGGATCTTCTGACAGGCGTAGACTAACACTTCTGGGAGGACAAATCCAACATCAAGCCTGTGGCCTTCTGAAACAAATAAATGCTGAAAGTAGACCCATGCAAAAAAGATGACCTCCCACTGACCCCACATAATCCAACAGACACAGTGCCAAAGGTTACTGGCAAGCATGATTCTAGTTTAGCTAGAATTGATTCCGCAAGCAATTTTGGAGCCAGAAAATAGCTTGTTAGGAAACTAATATTTTCTTAAATTCTGAGCATCTGGCAAATGCAGAGCAAATATACAAAAAGATAAATTATTACATATGAACTATAATTATAACTAGATTACTAAATGAAGTAAATGTCTCATAATGTTGAAAAGCAAACAGAAAAAAAAATCAAGTGCTCGATATTTTATTTTAATTATGAGAAAGAGCTTATTTTGTGCATTTTTTTAAAGAGCTCCAACCTAAATTTGTTAGGTGCTACTTATATCTGCCTTTTTAAATAACTCAAATGTTGAAATGAAGCTAAAATATTGAAATGAATAAATAAGGGAGAAAGAAGATATGAAAATACATATTTGCTTAGTACTGCTGACTGGAAGGCTTCTTTCAGATACACAGAATTATTACACCAATTGCAAGTCATCAGTCCTCAGGGCTTGGTGGTGATTGCTTCATATTCACAGTTAAGCCAGCAGTGGAGATGGTGCTCTCAAAGTCCCTCGCACAGCTAGTGAGCCTGACATTTAAAGTGTTGATTTTTCTGCACTTATGCTAATTGTTGTAATTTTCCTGATGAACCACTGTCCTGGTACCCTGATGTAGCCAAGATAGTTGTACATTTTTTATGCAGGTCTCCTTGCCATTTGGTCTGTGTAGTGTCAGCTTGGAGTGCTACTGAAAGCAGACAAAATTGCAAGCAAATTGCATCAGATTGCCAACATTGTGAAAAGGTAAATTGCTTGCAAATCTATTTAAACCACTGCCCCATTTTCATCAGCTTCAGTACTTGGTATTCATGATTACTTAATTGGTGACCTTTCCTATTGTGTAGTGCTTTATGGTGTAATGGAAAGCGATCTTTACCAAACCAATTACCCTTTTTTCTTAGCACTACATTATTGCTTTGATTGCAACTGCCAATCCTTTGTAAATGAACTTTCTGATTTCAATGATGTTTTTAATGTAAGATAGCAAAAGTAGCATTCGTATTGTTTAATGTTCAATTTTTAAGCCTTTTTATTGTCTGCAAGAACTAGGAAAGCGGACTGTAAGGGTTATTCTCCATTTATCACACAAATATCTCAGTGATATTATCATGCAACTACTTCTTGCATTGCAGATCAATTAGCTAAAGATAGGAGAAATATTTTGGCACCCTAACGCATACACAAAAACCACTCAGTATCCATGCTAGCTCCAGGCCATCTCTGTTACGCTCTTGAATTTTTTGCATCCTCCATTTTTTGCATCAATAACTGTATTTTAAAATAGAATGTGATGAATACGTATTAGATTTTATCATTAGGGTCCCAACACTCTTGTTTTGGTAAAAATGGGAATTTTTTTTAACAACTGCTAGTCACGTTGTGAAAATGCAAGAAATTCAAATGTACAATTTGCATGGATCTCCAAAAAGACCGATCTCAATCTACTATCAATAATTGATGCATCAGGATTTCTCACGAACCTAACAATGCACTCAGCCACAATAAATAGGGACAAAAATTGATAATCCAATCAGAAATTCTGCAGAAAAATGACTGAACACTAAACAAAGAAAAAAACTCCAATTTAATAATGAGGCCTTAGCAAGAGTCCATTAAAAATAATAGCAATAGAACAAAGCAGACATGTTAGTGTGGACAACAGTTCATAGCCACGCAAACGACAATAAACATTGGCAAGAAAAACAGATATTGTTGGAAAAGCTCAGCAAGTCTAGCAACATCTGACCCTTCCTCAGAACCTGTCATTAATGTGCATATGACAACACATGGCACTGAGTGTATATCCCAGGATACAGTGAGAAAAGCTATATGTGAAACATTGAACATCATGGAGATACCTGTGATCCTGGGTGAATTCAAAACATGAAGGATGAAACTTGAGTTGGAATCCAAATGGGGTGAATCTGAGCCAGACGCAGTCACTGAGGAATGTGATATAGTTGTGGAAACGTGTTTTAGCAATTATCTTGTCAAACACCTGGAGTGACAGTGAAATTAATGGCAATGTACAACAAAAAAGATTGGAATTGAAATCCTGATGGAAAGAGGAGCAGAACTTCTTTAAAGTGGGCATGCCAGGAAGAGATGTGGTAGTGATTAAATACTAAATAAAAACTGAAAGAATCTGCAGATGCTGGAAATCAGAAACAAGGCCAGAAATTGCTGGAAAAGCTCAGAAGATCTGGTAGCATCTGTGGAGCGTAATTGGCGTTAACATATCAGGTCCAATGACCCTTCCTCAGAACTACACCTTGGGAAGGTGGTCAATGTCACAATCACCACACCAGCACATCAGCTCACTAATACATATAGACCAGGGGTTGCAGTTGTTTTTTAAGCAATTACTTACTATATTCATGGAAAGATTAACCATCAGCATTTGAACGTATATGTCGCAAATAGATAGGATGGTTAAAAAGGTATTTGGCACTTTTGCCTTTATTGTTGGGAAGTCATATTGAGGTTGTACAAGAATTGGTGAGGCCTCTTCTGGAGTACTGTGTCCTGTTCTGGTCGCCCAGTTATAGGAAGGATATCAATAAGCTGGAGAGAGTTCACAAGAGATTTACCAGGATGTTGCAAGAAATGGAAGGTTTGAGTTATAACGAAAGGCTGGATAGGCTGAGACTTCTTTACTGGAGCAAAGTTGGCTGAGAGGCAAACTTATAGAAATTTATAAAGTAATGAGAGGTATAGACAGAGTTAATGGTAATTGTCTTTTCCCTAGGATTGGAGGATTTCATGACTAGGAGTAACATTTTCAAGATGAGAGATTTTAAAAGGACACGGGGCAGATTTTTTACACAGAGGGTGGTTCACATGTGGAATGAATTACCTGAGGAAGTGATGGATGTGGGTACAATCACAACATTTAAAAGACATTTGGATAAGCACATGAATAGGAAAGGTTTGGAATGATATGGTCCAGGAGCAGGCAGGTGGGACTAGTTTAGTTTGGATTTTGCTCAGCATGGACTGGTTGGACTGAAGGGTCTGTTTCCATGCTGTATGACTCTATGACTCTATGTTGGCAGTTTAGGATGTAATCCTCAGGGATGCTTTTCTGCTGAGAAAGATCATCGGCTGTTTGCTATCTCTTCTTTTCAAGTTTGCCTGACTCTATAAAGGTATAACATATAAACTCCAGAGCATCCAGGTCTCGTCAATCTAGCCTTTCCTCACAAGGCAATCCACTCATTGTAGGTCTAGCAAACCTTCACTGAACTTCTTCCAATGTATTAACATCCTTCTGTAAATACAATGAGCAGTATTGTAAACAACACTCCAGATAAGGTCTCACCAATGTGCTGTACAACTGAAGCATTACCTCGCCAATCTTGCACTCATTTCCCCTCACAATAAATCTGAGCATTCTATTAGCTTTCTTGATTACTTGCTATACCTACATATTAACCTTCTGTGATTCCTTCTTCAGGACACCTAAAGCTCTTTGTGTCTCAGAGCTCTGCAAACTTTCACCATTTATATAATATGCTCCCTTTTATCATTTTTGCCAAAATGATACTTTCCCACATCTTACTCCATATGCCAGATCTTTGCCATTCACTTATCCTATCTATGTTGCTTTGTGGTTTCCTTGTGTTCTTTTCATAAATCACTTTCCTACCTATTTTTGTGTCATCAGCAAACTTAACGACAATACCTTCAGTGCCTTCAATTTTATAAAGGCCCCAGTGCTGATCCCCAAGGCACATAACTTATAACATCATGCCAGCCTGAAAAAGACACATTTCTTCTTATTCTCTGCTTCCTGTAAGCCAGCCAATCTTCTATCCATGCCAATATGTTACTATCTACACCATGAGCTTTTATTTTCCGCAATAACATTTGATGTGGTACCTTATTAAATGTCATTAAGAAATCTATGTACAGTGATATCTGGTCGGCATGGCCAGGTTGGACCGAAAGGTCTGTTTCCATGCTGTACATCTCTAAGACTCTACAGTACAATAAAGTGGTTCCCCTTTAGCTACAGCACAAGCTACTTCTTCAAAGAACTCCAATAAATTAGTTAATCATGATTTCCCTTTGACAAAACCATATTAGCTCTAGCCTGATTACCTTGACCTTATCCAAGTTCTTTGCTATAACATCTTTAATAATAGCTCCGAACATTTTCCCTTTTTTTTAATTCATTCACAGGATGAGGATGTTGCTGGCCAGGCAGCATTTATTGCCCAGTCCTAATTGACCAGAGGACAGTTAAGAGTCAACCACATTGCTGTGGGTCTGGAGTCACATGTTGGCCAGACCAGGTAATGATGGGAGTTTGCTTCCCGAAAGGACATAAATGAACCAGATGGCTTCTTCTGACAATCAACAGTGGATTAATGGTTATCATTAGACTCTTAATTATAGATTTTCTTTTTATTGAATTCAAATTCCACCATCAAACCCAGTACCCTAGAACATTATCTGGGTCTCTGGATTAACAGTCCAGCAATAATACTATTGAGCCATTGCTCCCCTATGATGGATATTAAATTAAGTAGCCTATAGTTTTCTGCACTCTGCCTCACTCCCTTTTTAAATAACAGAATTGCTTGTATTAGTTATTTTCCAATCTCGAACAACATATCTTGAATCTATTGCATTTTAGAAAATTAAAACCTATACATCATCTATCTCACTTGCTAATTCTTTTGCAATCTCGGGAAGAAATCCCTGTGGATCTGGGAACTTGTCAACTCACAGTTTCAACAATATACCTAGTACCCTTCCCCACTAATTGTCATTTTCTTGAATTCTTCCCTCATGTTCAATTCCTGATTGACAACTATTTCCAGCATGTTACTTGTATCCTCTCTTGTGAAGACCAGCTCAAAATAATTGTTTAATTCATCTGCCATCACCTTATCCTCTATTACTAATTTTCCAGACATATTTTCGATAGGATCAATATTTACTTTATTAACTCTTTTCTTTTTTTAAACATCTGAATAAACTTTTCGTACTTGTTTTTATAATGTTTGTTAACTTTCTCTCATAATCTAATTTTCCCCTCCATATTAATCTTTCATTATTCTTTGCTTTTTTAAAAATATTCTGTCCAATAATCTCACCTGCCAACTACCTTTGCAGAATGAATTGTCTTTCCTTCGAGATGAACTTTTTTTTAGTTAGCCACAGATTTTGGGTCTGTTCCTTCGAATCTTTCTTATTTTGTCTTCTTGTAAGAAGCACATGATGCAATGAAAATTTTATGATGTCAGTTAAGTAATATGGTTTTATGACCTACTGTAATGATAACTCTGCCTCAGAGTGGACGAAATGAGATCCATTCATATTTCAGTACAAATGGAGAAAGCACACACGCATTCGCCTAGCCATCATGAATAAAAAAAAGTGGGTGGTTTTTGGACAGTATAGTTAAGGAGCAAATTCCAACAGAAGAACCTTGATTTCTGTGCCTCAAACTTTTTCACAAAAAAAGACTTTTCCGAAAAAGGGTTGTGGTTGGATTGTGGCCTCTCTGTGCACTTTTGGGCTCTATTCCTCAAAATGTTTGAGAGCCAGGAATAAACCTAGGGTTTCCATATCTACCGTGTAGTATCATTATTCAGTTAACTTCAGTTAACAGAAGGAAGACAGCTCCTCCACCAACATCACTTACATTGGCGGCTACTTTAAAAGCTTAGTTAAAGTTCGGAGCTGCAAGTACAGGCTTACTTAGGAAAAGGGCCTTCTGCTTCTCAAACGCTGCCTGGTATTTTCAGTCCACACAATCTTTTCTTTTTTCTGTAGTACATCTCTAAGCAAGGTCACTACTGTGCTGAAATTTGAGTTGAACTTGTTAAATACCCATATCTTCCCAAGAACCTTATAATTCTGTGGCAATGAAGAACCATTCTACTGTTTGTAGCTTTTCATCCCTGTGTAGCACTTGTGTTTAATCCACAAAGTGTTCTGAATAGGTTACCTAAGCCTCTGCAAACATACTCTTTATGAAATTGACCACTGGGTCAGTTAACTATATTTTCCAGAAAGGGGTTTCCAGTTGCTCTAAGTGCATTTTCCAGGTATCAATGTACAGCCGGAGGATATCCAAATACACTACGAATTTGGATAAGTCTGTCACTATCTTGTTCATTCGCCTTTGAAAGGTGGCTAGGACATTTCAGAGATCAAATGATGTGATTCAACACTGATACAACTTATCAGGAATTATGCAACTAGAGGTTTCCTTTATACATGTGGTCAAGGGAACATGTCAGAATTCCTTGAGAGGGTTGGTTTTTGTGGTGTAGGGTGCGTTAGCTATCTGGTCTAAGCAGTCTTCCAGCCAGATATCAGGCAGGTCAAGTCTGGTGACTGCACTAGCTTTTAGGTAATCAGTGAGGGCTTTGTGAAGCTGTCTGGCTTTGGCATAAGCACATATAATATCTGCTGCTAGGCTCTATGAGTTGGTGCTCCAATATGCAGCCAAACTCCTCTGTAAGGATAGAGGAAGATAACTGTGATGGTAAATATGAGTTAGAAGGAGGAGTAAATTGTTCTCAAAGCAAGCCTCCTACAATTCAACTAACCAACACAGAAATACTTGAACAGTTGGACGTTGTGCTGCCATATTTAAAAAGACAAAGGAAGGATCTAACAAGGCCACTTAAGACTACTTAAGAGGTATAAGGTAACCTGTAGAGATAACCCTGTATGTATTGTATTAGCTCGGCTGTGGAGACAGGAGTCAATACTGATAACATGACTACATTGTTCATTTCAATAAAATAGACTCAGATGGAAACAAAATTCAATATATATATTAAAAGCCCAGTTGATTAAATTTAGTCAAAGCAGCTAGAGTTCACTAGTATTCATTAGTTTCTAAACAGGAGAGATAAACTAGATTCTGTGTAGATTGCAGAAAAGTAAATGGACTTGTGAAATCAGATTCATATTGAATTCTTTAATTAGGAGATTGCACCAATACGTTTGGTCATCTTCTAAGATTGAAGGGTTAGTAACATGTACCATTTATATGAAAGACTAAAGAGACATCAACTTTTCTTACACCAAGTGGGTACTACCAATGCCAAGTTATTCCATTTGGGTTTAAAAATACTTTGGCTATATTCCAAATACTTATGGAGTCAACTGGAGTACCTGTCTGTGTAGTTTATTTAGATGATGTTGTAATAAACAATAACACATGGGAGCAGCATGTCTGTCAATTAAAATATGCTTAAATTATTTCTGTTAGGTAGCACTGTAATCAATTTAGCCAAAAGTGAATTTGCAAAATCAGGAGTAACTTACTCGGACATGTTGTAGGATGAGGTCAAGTGTTGCCAAAAACAGTGAACCTGAAGTATTGAACAGAATTTCCTGATTTTAAACTAACAAGATTTTAGGAATGTGTGGGTTTTACCAGAAATTTGTTTGTAACCTTAGCACAGCAGACGCGGTTTTAAGAAATTTGTTTAAGAAACAAGCAAAAGTAGTATGATCAGCAGAATTACAGGTAGTCTTTGAGGAGCTGAAGGCAATTCTAAAAGATGAATCTGTGTTAGCCACTTTTCCAAGCCTTTTAAAATTGTGGTTAACGCTGGTGACCTGGAGGTAGCTGTTGGCTAGCTGCAAGGTAATGACTCAGTAATAGAGATGCCGGTGGGATACTTTTCTCAGAAACTAAATCAATATTGGAGGAAGTACTCAACTGTAGCAAAGAAGACTTTGGGATTATTATTGGCTCTTCAACAATTTGAAGTCAACATCTGACATGGCATTAAAGAAACAACTTATACTAACCATAAATCTCTAAATGGGAGATGATTCCATTGTTTCAAAAAACTGCTGGAAAAATCCAGCAGCTCTAGCAGCATCTGTGAAGAGAAAGTAGAGTTACCACTTCGGGCCCAATGAGCCTTCTTCAGAACTGTTTGCTCTCAGCAGGTGTTGCTGGACCTGCTGAGTTTTTCTGGCAATTTCTATTTTTGTTTCTGATTTCCAGCATCCACGGTTCATTTATTTTTTGTTTAGAGTCCATTGCGTTGACTGTTTAATGTAAAGATTATTCACATCGCTGGAAAACATAATGCGATCACATGTCGTCTTAAGTGTAAAATGGTGGAATAAGTTAAAGATTTAAGAAATGCTAAAAGATGGTATAAGAATGTATAGGGTGGGGGGGGGATGAATGATGTGAGTCTTGTTGTTTTATTGATTATGTGCCACATACCTTGTAAAGAAATACATCTTTGATATGTCATTTAATCTCTTAAAAAGGTAGAGGCATGTAACAAACACATTTTTTATTTTTCTTTGTTTTGGATTATGGATCAAAATATGAAGAGGACTGTTTTGAATGAAGCATTGTGGAAGGAGTTATTGCACTTTTAAAAACAAGTTACTGGAATTTAGTAAGAGTTGTGTTTTTACTTAGAGAGGGGTGGGAAGAGATTACTTCCTTTATAAGATTAACCTAGGAATTCTGGAATTACACATTGGCCAAGCACAATCTGATTGTTGACTTTTTCCAGGAGGTTGTTGCAATGCTACAATGGAATCTGGCAAAATCCTTGAACAAATCTGTAGTACTTGCCTCTCGCTCCATTTCTTCAATATTTAAAGACAAAATTGATGCTTATTTGGTGAGTACAGTAAGCCACAAATTGTGCACCTTCAGACTTTAAGGAGTCCAGTCCAATTAAGTAAGTAATTGGCAATTTAATTAGAAAGACATTTTACAAGCTCTAAAAAGAAAAAAAATGTGAATATTGGAAATGAGGAATACGGAACAAGTACATTTGCATCTGAATAGAGAAGAAACAGGCTGTAGATGGTATTACAAACTTAAGTTTAAATGACATTGCGACTGTGGAGATTGGAGAAGAGACAGTATTAGTGGTATGTACCATTTTAATCAGGTAGTCTATAATTTGCATAATATAGTAGAACCTCTTCACAACACCTCTCTGAATAATGTAATTCTGCTTATTGTGTTACTTTTAATGCATTACAAAGCATCTTTACATATACATTATATAGTCAACTCTTCCAGCGGGGGGCACACTCAACTGAATCTGATCCACTTAATTTTCCCATTTTCTTCTCCTTATGGTTTGGACCACTCATCTACCCCGTGCAGTTCCTTTATCCTGGATTCTTCAATACAGGTCTTCAATGTTCCTTATTGAAATGAGCAGAAAGAAGGTGCAGCATAGTCCAGGAAACTGAGTGTTAAATAAGGTAAGCAATGATTGGCCGAGAAATCTTTTGAACCACTCTACTGAGTACAGAGGAACCTCGATTATCTGGCATTCGACTAACCGAATTTCAGATTATCCGAACAATATCACAAGGTCCCGGTTCTTGGCCAACTATGTTATCTAGCATTCGATTATTTGACATTTGATTAACCGAACGAAATACTCCCCACCCGAGTCCTTCAGATAATCAGGATTCCTCTGTAGTTGTAGGAGGTGGAGTGGCAAGAGATTGATCAGCAAGGTGAATCGTCTGACAATTATAGATTGCAGTGATCTTGCTTTTGATAGGCTTTGGTGCAGCAACAGAATTCCATTGGACAGCCACATGCACTCTTGTCCGTAGAAGTGGAAGAAGGCCTGGGTAGTCGAGAACTTAGATTTGCACTGCTAGCTCCCATACACATCATAGCTTGTTTACATTGAATTCAGTCATTGGTTACCTGAAGTAAAGGCCTCAATTATTGAGACTCCAGGTAGTGACCGAAACTGCATTCACTGATGTTCTGCTGATTCTAGACCCCAAGGTAGTTTCAGTGTTCTTCATGAACTATTGCAGCCAGCCATTAGGTATGAATTATAAACTTGTATATTTGCTACTGTTCATACAGAGACTACGTACCAGGGATTTACCTGGAATCACATTTAAAGTGGTCTGTAGGGCATTTATGTAAGTGACAGTTCTACATTATCAACTGTCTGTACACAAGTAATAGAAGGCAAAAGCTAAATCTGGTTTCTGGATGTGCTAGACCGATAAACATTCCAATAACAAAGACATATTTTACCATTGACAGCCAATAAGGTTTCCGATGTAAGTAAGTAATAATTGTATCTCGTGAAGTTCTCCCACTGGTCGAAGTTATTAACAGGGGACACTTTAATCTACATGGTAAAGTTCACCACATGCAAGTGACAAGCACAGTAGCAATACTTTGAAGACAACAATCATAGAGACCCCACAATGTGGAAGTATGTCATTTGGTCCATCAAGTTCCCTAGCACTGCAAAATTAGATTAAGTTAATTATTTTAAAATATGTAGCAGCCCAGTATTCTTTAAGTGAGCATAACCAAAAGCAATAAATTAACTGGGATTGTAAATATCAGTGATCTTCAATAAGTGCACAAAATAGTGTCACCTCAGATTATTTGATTGTACTCATTCACATCATGTGTAGTCATTGTAAGTTCAACGCTCATGCCAGGCATCAAAATTTTCAAGCAGTAAACCATTGATCCATCTAGTCTATCCATCGATCTTCCTGGAATATTACATTCAGTACTTACAATTTTATAAATGAATAAATAAATAAATAAATACATAAATAATTAAATTTGAGGATGTTCAGGTGAGGCCTCCTTTGGAGTACTGTATTTGGTTCTGACCTCCCTGTTATGGGAAGGATATTATTAGGCTGTTCAGAGTTCAGACGATATTTACCAGGATGTAGCTGGGAATGAAGGGTTTGATTTAAAAGGTGAGGCTGGATAGGCTGGGAATTATTTCACTGAAATGTAGGAGGTTGAGAGGTGACCTTACAGAGGTTTGTTAAATCATGAAGGGCATAAATAAGGTGAATGGCAGGTGTCTTTTCGGAGGCTGAGGGGAGACCTTATAGAGGTTTACAAAATTATGAGGAGCATGATAGGATAAATAGACAAAGTCTTTTCCCTGGGATCAGGGAGTTCAGAACTAGAAGGCATAGGTTTAGGGTGAGAGAGGAAAGATATAAAAGAGGCCTAAGGGGCAACTTTTTCACACAGAGGGTGATACGTGTATGGAATGAGCTGCCAGAGGATGTGGTGGAGGCTGGTACAATTGCAACATTTAAGAGGCATTTGGATGGGTATATAAATAGGAAGGGTTTGGAGGGATATGGGCCGGGAGCTGGCAGGTGGGACTAGATTGGGTTGGGATATCTGGTTGGCATGGGTGGGTTAGTCCGAAGGGTCTGTTTCCATGCTGTACATCTCTGTGACTCTATGACTATGACTAGGAGATATATTTTTAAGGTAGGAGGAGAAAGATCTAAAGACATGAGGGGCTTTTTTTCAACAGTGTGGTTCATATATGGAATGAGCTTCCAGAGAAACTGATGGATGCAAGGCGTTTAGATAAGTAAATGGATAAGAAATATTTGGAGGGTGATGGGCTAAATGTAGGCAGGTGGGACTAGTTTAGTTTGGGATTATGGTCAGCATGGACTGGTTGAACCAAAGCATCTGTTTCTGTGCTGCATGACGCTATAACTATAAGTAACTCTGGTCATGTTTTCTACCTGAAATTTGGCTTGTCATTTGTGAATAATTTTATACATTTAGTTCCACCATCTCTGCTGTACCAAATGTTTATCATCTGTCTTCTGAACAAATATTGTATTGCATCAAAAATACAATTTTTTGTCAAAGTATTTTGTGTTGCATGCGTCAGGACAATTTCAAGAACACTAAAAAAGGGGAAACAAAATACCATGTAGCTTCCAATACACACAAATGTGCCACACTGTAGGTTTGACGGACAATCCTATGATCACACCTGAAATAAAGTTCATCTACCACATTATCCATTTTGCTTGGTGGTTGGATAATTCTAAATGTCTGAAGAATTGTGGTGTCAGCTCAGTTAGGATTATTGTTTTAGCTCCAAGTGTGGCACACTTGAATGTGATTTAAACTACATATATTCGTACATAGGGCAGTTTCCTCTGCAGACAGAAAGAGCATCCACTTTGCCTGTTTCAACTCAATAAAATCAAAGACAGCATTTGCTGCCTCACTTTCCAGAGCAATGCCTTCACCTAACAAAATCAACCTGCCTGACGTACAATCAAAAGGAAAGGCCTGGCAGTTAACTGTCAATCATCACTAACTGGTACATTTCTATGACAATGTGCTTACAATTTAGAATTCACCTGCCAACTAATTTGCACTGTCCTCTCATACAGTTAAATGTTGTTTTTTTCCTCCTTTATTGAAATTCCTACAAATTCTTCTGCTCACTGCAAGATGAAAAGCTTCAATAAAATGCTTTTTACATATCGTAGTCAAGTTCTATATCACCAATCAACTATTTGAAAAAAAATTGCCCAAATTTTCTATTTCGTTGTTTTCCATAATTTAAAATTATATCCCATTGGTATTGAATTTTGTACACAGCAGAAATATATAATTAAATCTACATTCTCCATTTGAAATAATTCCCCGCGTCACATTCACTCCTTCTTTTCAAGAAAGCAAATTGTCTGTCGAACCAACCACTCATCATTACTTTATTTATTGTATCTGGCACCAATCCAATAGCTGTTCTTTGAAGTGAAGAGTATGGGCCTCTTGTGATGCAGTGGTAGCGTCCCTGTCTCTGGACTGGTGGGCCAAGGTTCAAGTCCCACTGGCTCCAGAGATGTGTAATAATATCTCTGAACAGGTTGAATGGCAAAATGGGTTAAAGATAAAATTTAAGGCAATTCAGAGGCCAACAGAATGGCAAAGGTTAGGAGGTGTTTAGTTATTTACTTCGGTAGAAAGAATCAAAAACTTTTAAAATAGGTGTGTTGTGATAATTCTGTAAGGGATGAGCATCCTAATAGGCCATGATGAGAGCTTGTGATCAATGATATATTTCATACAATTCTCCACTGCTTAGCAAATTAATTATGTGTCTGATCTCCGTAGCATTTCAAAAAATGTTATGCTCAACAGAAGTATTCCATATTGACAAAACTTTATGGTATTAGGTACCATATTTATAAGCTACGGCTGTGCACCATAGGAACTATCTTTGATGCGTTGCTGTGTACTCCCAAACAAACATTGCCTGAGAGAGGTGAGTTGGTGCTCGGCTTTGCATATTGTGACCCATAAACTTCCTGCAGGATGGGATGGGGGAGTGGAGAATGATCCTTTTTTTGCCAGGACTGCCAGAGGAGACCATGGCATGTGACACTGCTGGCCTCCTCTGGAATAGATACTAGGGCTCAGTGCAGTGTCTATGATCCAATGAAAGTGTGTCAATTCCACAAGACGATTCATGGCCTTACACAGACCATGAGGGTAACTGCTACCATCTTTTCTCTGCTACACTCATTTTAACTCTGCAATTGCACTCACCTCTCACCACGTCTCATATTTTACCCCTGTCATTATTTCATTCAGCATCTTCTGCTTGACAAAGGGCATCTTTGGGTGGCACAGTGGCTCCGTGGTTAGCACGGCCGCTTCATAGCACCAGGGTGCCAGGTTCGATTCCAGCCTCGGGTGACTGTCTGTGTGGAGTTTGCACATTCTCCCTGTGTCTGCGTGGGTTTCATCCCACAGTCCAAAGATGTGCCAGTCAGATGAATTGGCCATGTTAAATTGCCCATAGTGTTAAGTGCATCATTCAGAGGGAAATGGGTCTGGGTGGGTTACTCTTCGGAGGGTCAGTGTGGACTGTTTGGGCTGAAGGGCCTGTTTCCATACTGTAGGGAATCTAATCTACTTCTCTTACACTTTCACATAAGGCCATCTGGTTGAAGCACATGCACTGTGCTTGCTGCATACACTGCTAGCACTTGCTTTAGGTGCGACATCGACAAAGCACAGCTATACAGCAATATGTCTGCCCACTAATGCTGGCAAAAATTGACAAGCTTTCTGGCTTTCCATCTGTGCAAGAGCACAAGGCAAGGCAGAGGTGTGATGAGTGTCTGAGTAAGCACAAGGTGAGTGGAAGCTGAGAAAGCAATGTAACAGCCCTGAGCTGCACTCTGTTCCAAAGCATGAGAAGGGTGCCTGGCTCTGTATGCAATGAAAGTCGCTGGTGTGCTGCAAATTTCATTGGTGGAGTGTTGAACTGTATTAGAAGTACGTCGAAAAGGTGCCATGATAATACTGTGAGGCTTTGCTGTTGCTGAATTCCCTGGTGTCAGTGTTGCTGCCCCTGGAGCATACCCTGAGGTGTTGGGGAACGATGACCCCTGACATGAAGGCCCAGAAAATTTGCAAATGAGCTGCAGCTTCCAGGTAACCATTTCGCCTTTCTAGTCAGTGATTGGCACCCACCTAATTTCTCACTGGTACCTGGAAAAATAGCGACTTACACATAAATGAGGCAAGATTAAGCAGTAATGAGATGTTCATGCCTAGAAATAGGGCCCCTGCCACTTATTATAACATTCTGATCCAGTAAACTTAAGGGAAAGGTCAGAATTATCTTAAATTCTGAAAATCGCATTTTATCAGTCTTGAATTTTCTGCCATCTTTTTCAACATTACTCACTTCGCTCAGACACAGGCAACATTCTACCTATTATGTTCAAGTCTGAGCATTACACCTTCAGCAGAATGTGAAGATTTTGGAGAGGGCATAGGAAAAAAAATTACCACAATGAATCCAGGAATGAAGGACTTGAGAGAAATGGACAGATTAGCAAAGCTGGACTGAGAGCAGACTTGATAGAAGAGAGCAAAATCATCTCTGGCCTGTACAGAATAAATAGAGAGAAATGATTCCTATTGCTGAAATCAGGGGACACTGGTCGGAGGCAATTTATTTTTATTCATTCATGGGATGAGGGCATTGTTGTCTAGGCAGCATTTATTGCCTATCCCTAATTACCCAGAGGACAGTTAAGAGTTAACCACATTGTTGTGGGTCTGGAGTCACATATAGGCCAGACCATGTAAGGATGGTAGTTTGCTTCCCTAAAGGACATTGTGAACCAGGTGGGTTCTTCTGGCAATCGACAGTGGATTAATGGTCATTATTAGACTCTTAATTCCAGATTTTCTTTTTTTTATTGAATTCAAATTCCACCATCTGCCGTGGTGGATTCAAACCTGTCTGCCCAGACTATTATCTGGGTTTCCAGGTTAACAGTGCAGTGATAATACCATGAGGCAATGGCCTAAAAGAATAGCAACAGAAGGAAAATGTATTCAATGCAGCAAGTGGTTACGATGGTGGAGGTAGATTCAATCATGGCCTTTGAAAGGAAATTGGATAAAGAGTTGAAGATAAAAAAGTCAGGAATATATGAAAGTCCAGGGCAATGGGACTAGCTCTCTTGCACGGAGCTGCCTTGGATATAATGGTCTACGTATATGCTTATATGCTCAAACCTTTCTATAATTTTAAAATTATTAAATGAATCTAAATTCAGCAACTGCTGTGGTCTGATTTGAACTTCATCTTTACAGTGTTAGACCTCACCCTCCAGATGACTACTCCCATTTCATTGCTACTCTGCTACTCTTACACTCAATAACCAATCCAAACATTTACCTGTGTCTTTTACTGAACAGCACAGAATATTCATCTTCAGTGTCTTGCTGCTGCATGAGTCGGCCAGACAATTTAAAAATAAATAAAACAGAATGGGCTGTGTTTTAAATGAAGCATTTGCTGAACTGAAATTGATCAATTGTTCAGATGTTCTAAGTGCTTAACACCGTCAGGTTGCAATGTCTAATATAGTCCTCTTGTATTCACCATGCCAACCTCCCAAATATGGCTGTAATGTTTGTTTGGAAGACGGATGTGAGAATTCAGAGAAATCAAGTCATGTCCCAACTCTCCCTTACAGTCATTGCATTTAAAATAGATAGCTATCTGTTAATTTTGCAGCATAAAAATGATAGAATGATTAGAACAAAAAAACCCTTCCTCTTTAATTCCTATTTGAAAGAATTTGTAGCTATATTTTTAAAAACAGAAGGTCATGAGCAAGGTTGAGAGCTTACATTGAAAGTTGTGTACTTGGAGGACATCGCTGGATTCTAATGCTGTGAAAATGTGTCACAACTTTTCAATGAGAGAATGGAGTGGGAAACACGCTCATTTCTAATTAATAGCCCTTGAACTTCTTGTGGAGCTTCTGAGGAAGCCTGCAGGCAATTCCAAAATGGAAATTGCCAGTCTGGTACACGTTGGCAAACAGTTATAACGTCTATTCCTAAGACTAGAAAAAAAATTTTTGCCAGGAGTTTAGATGCAGTACCGTACCTTAACCTTTCTCAGAGCACTGAGGTTCTGGTCCCCTGAATACCTGTTCCTGTCTTGTGCAATGTTGTGGCAGATCCACCATGGCTGCCACTTGGCTTTAACATTCCTGCTCCAATGCATACATTCTGCCTTTTTGTAGAAATTCATGCCACTAATTGGGTGTCAAACATGCCTTCAGCCCCATTAAACCATTAAAATTTGAAGACTGAGTTAAGTGAATGATGCGAATGTGATTTAGAATATTGGGTTGCTGACCCCAGCCTGAAAATCAAACTCACAGTGTCACAGACATGAATCAACTTCAAGTAGCTCATCCAGTTCATCTGAGTCTCAGTGTATAAATATAGACAGTGCGTCTTAGCATGGCATTCAACCATAGAGTAGTAGGTTAGGGGAATAGGTCTAGGTGGGTTACTCTTTGGATGGTCGTAACGGAGTTGTTGGACCAAATGGTCCACACTGTAGGGATTTTGTGATTTCTATACAAGGATCCTGACCAAGCAATATTTCGTCCATCTCCATCACCCACAAATATACCCTTTCAGGTGAGGTCATTAGTCAATGATCAATAGCAGGAACTCTTCCTGACTGTTTTTAACCCCTCCAATATCCCTCAGGCATGAATATTTGTTGCAGGGTTCTCACCACCAACTCAACTGACATTACTTGAACTAGCCCTGACAAGGAATGTGGTTCTGATCCACGTTGCTTAGAATTATCTGGGTTTTTATTTACCTGTTACACTATTATGAAAGCTTTGACAATGCTGCGATAGTTGTGCTTTGTAATATGGCCAAAATCAATATTATTCTATGTAGCTAAATGTCTGATGTGACAGGAGATATCAACTGGCCAACTTTGTCAATCATAAGGTGAGCTGGATGAGCTACTCGTAGCTAATTTGGGTCTGTGACACTGTGGGTTTGCTTTTCAGGTTAGGGTCAGCAACCCAAGACTCTATATCACATCTGTGTCATTCACTTAACTCAGTCTTCAAATTTTAATGGTTTAATGGGGCTGAAGGCACGTTTGACATCCAATTAATGACACGGACTTCCGCAAAAAAGCAGAATGTATGTATTGGAGAAGGAATGTTAAAGCCAAGTGGCAGCCATTGGTGCACAGGACAGGAACAGGAACATTGCACAGGACAGGAACAGGAACTCATGGGACCAGAACCTCAGTGCTCAGAGAAAGGTTAGCCATATGGTACTGCGTCTAAACTCCTGGCAGCAATTTATTTCTGGTCTTAGGAATAGACTTTGTAACTGCGCCAACGTGTACCAGACTGGTAGTTCCTATTTTGGAGTTACTTGCAGGCTTCCTCACAAGCTCCACAAGGAGTTCAAGGGCTATTAATTAGAGATTAGTGTGTTTCTGTGCCCCCACTCCCACTCCATTCTCTCCTTGAAAATTTGTGCCGTGCTTCCACAGCATTAGAATCCAGCAATGTCCTCCGTGTACACAATTTTCAATGTAAGCTCTCAACATTGCTCACGACCTTCTACATTTGAATAGTTTTAATATTTTAGAGAAAGAAAGTTGTGCAATGCAAATTAAACTAAAGTTTGCTATTGTTAGTTATTCCATCTTAATTATAAACTATTTGCTGGTATTAGTATATCCTCGTAAAGTTTAATAATCTATCTTTTTGTGAAAAAACTCTGCATGTGTCTGAGCTGTTAGGGTTAGAATTACACATAAGGTCAGAGTTTGTTGCAGGTTTTGTAAAATAAAAGTATTCATAACTGTTTGACCATGAGCATGAAAATACGACAATTCATTAAATATACGCAGACACTGTCTAGTCTGTGTGTCACAACACATACATGTGACACTTGCAGTTTTATAACACTTTAGACATATTGTTACTTGTTGGTGAGTGTCATGGTGGATACAGGCCAATTACATGTTCCCAATGATTTAAATCACATCATTTGAGTGGAAGTAGTCCTGTTCTACCTGATTTCACCAGCAGCGAATACAAGGATCTCGTTTACTGTGTGTAACAGAACCACAGCATGTTCCAGATATGTTATAGCGTGGTATATGAAATAAAGAATGAGAATTAGTATTTACGTTCAAGCAGATGTGCAGTTAAAATTGAAATCTAGATAAATTAGGTATTTTATTATTCACTTGATTGGATTTATTTTGGCTTCTCAAAGGCAGTCTGGAAACATAGATCTTCTTCAAATAAATTATTTATGTAAGTTAAATAAACTTACAAATTTCTAACTTTTTTGACACTTTTTAAATGCAGATTCAGATGTTCATTCACTGCAATTCATCTTTAGATTGTTCTAATTGCCACATAAGTAGCTCTATATAATTTGTTGGAAACAACCAAAAATATACAAAATCTGCATTAGAATTGTGCTCGATTTATTTCCATAATTATTGCATTTGATACAGCTGGTTAGTTACACAATGGACCTCCGGATGCAGTGATTTCCATTGAGGCTGTTTAGGAACACACAGGCCCATCATTTAGTGTTGATATTGTTGGGCTGTCAGAATTGATCATAGCTCTTGATGGAACACCTCAGGCTTCTTTATGGAGTACATCAAAATGACAGTTCACATTGTTTAAGTAGGAGTGATCTGTTAGTTTATATTTTATCTAAAACAGCAGAGTAGATGACCTCCCTGTGGGCTTAAATACATGAATCTTAGGAACAAGTTATAATTAATAGTATGACTTGAGGGAAATTCATAACAGGGACCGAAATACTGGGCAGACTGACTTGACAGAAAGGAGGAAATTCCAGTACAGATTAGCTTATTTTTTAACCAAGCCCATCTCCTACTACAAACATTATATATTGCTTCCTTGTTAACTACTGCTCAGACCCAGATGCTCCAGGCTCTGTCAGCGAGTGCTGTAAATTTTGTCTGAGTCAGGGCAATTCTGATTGATCTCTGAGTGTAAAATCGATAAGGGGATGCTGTCATTTTTGTAAAGGATGGGCTAGAAAGGGAAAATAAATTAAGACTCCACTGAATATCTATCTGTAGTGCTCATTAATTCAGTATGGCCTGCACTTTGTTAATGTTGTGTCCACAGCTTTAATCTTCCAGGTGCTCTTTTTGCAGACATTCAACAACAGCAGTCCTTTCTAATAATATGCATAGTTCATCTGCATTTTGGAGAATTTCCATAGTAGGAATGCTGCATTTGCCCACTTTACTAGCTTGACTCCTGATTACATTTAGTCCTATTTATTATTTTCACAGATACATCATTTGAGCGTCGATTAATTTTAAAATGGAAAGTCTTTGTCTTTCTCACATGCCCTTCATCATAACTAATATCTCCTATGTAGTCATTTGTCTTGAGTTGTTATGTGAAATAAAGACTACCAAGCTTTTTTCTCTTGTTCCAGACAGTAAGATTAATTTACTTTTCTCATCTGCTCCTACCACTTTTTTCTGCTGCCAGATCTTCTTTTGCTGATAATTTTTCAGTATTACCCAAATGTTCACTTGCAAATCTGCCCTTTCCTTCTGTTAAATGTTACATGTTACTAAAGGGGTAGCCCAATGGGAAGCACACGTGATTGGATGGAACAATGGTTCCACATTTTCAACAAATGAAATTGGATGGGGCATCAGCCCAACATTGTACCCAATCCTGTCAGTCTCCCAGTGGGTGGATTAAGTTAAAATTAACCCCCATTTGAAACTAACTCCAGCACACCCTTTCCTTGACTGCTCACTTTCTGTACCATTTTACATACATATTTTAAACATTAATTTTCTTTTCAATTCTTGTTGAATCTGCTCTGTGCTTTTCACATCTCTTCATATTCTTAGCTGTATTCTTCTTAAGATGCTACGTAACCGCTAATCACTTCAAAGATTCTTTTTTCTTCCTTCGCGCTATCCATTTAATTATAGATTATCTGATCAGCTCAGGTTCTACTAGACAATGTTAACTTCACAGACTTTGATCTTATCATTTTGTCAATCCCTTTGGCTAAATTTGATGATTTTATCTTCTAGGGTTGAACTGCTATTAAACATTCTCAGTGACCTCACCTTTATAAACCCTCTACCTTTCTCTATCTTTTTTAAAATCTCCACTTAGCTTCGTCATTTCAGTTTAAACACTCCTTTGAGAATAATGACGTAACTCAAATGGAAAATACTTTTGATTTTCCATGTAAATTCAAACCCCCATACTAAGCCAGATGCAGGGGCCATAGATTTGAGGTTGGTGAATTTTTAATAATAGACAATTGAGGTAACTTTGGACAGTGAAGTGTGAAGGAATTGCTACTTCTCTTTTTTTAGAATAAAGTTTAAATTGAAACCAAAATTGGTATATCTTGGCAAATTGTAGTTGTGTTTTTTAAAATATAATTTTAAAAGTACACCATTTGAAAATTCACCATGATAATGAATTGTTTGTTTTCTTTCGACCAAGGTTTACAACAAAGAAAAATGTTGCCATGCAGAGAGAAAATCACTCCGGCCACCACACCAATGTGTTAAAGCATTACGAAATGAGCAGGAAAGCACCTTGAAATAGTAATAGAAGATGCTGGAAGCAATGTTCTCAGTACGTTCCCTGGCCACGTGATTGCACTACATGTCCCATGCTTGCTGACTGAAAACTGCTGCAAAGCTTGGAAAAAAAAATGGAGATTATGTTGTCTGGAAATAACCAGCAGATGGGCAGCATTTGCAGAGAGGCAAGATAGGAAGAGAAAAGCGTTAACATTTCAAGTGGATGACTTTTCATTAGAACGTTGGGAATGTTGAACAATGTGGGCAAAGTGAGACAATTGTGTAAAAAACTACAAAAAGGAAAAATATGATTCTTGACATTGAAAAAAACAAATACTATTTCAAAGTATTCCTGCTAAGATTTGCTTTCCTAAAATGTAGCACTTTGTATTTATCTGAATTAAACTCCATCTGCAACTTCTCAGCCCATTGGCCCATCTGGTCAAGATCCTGTTGTAATCTGAGGTAAACCCCTTTTCGTTCCACTACACTTCCAATTTTGCTGTCATCGACAAACTTACTACCTGTACCTCTTATAGACAATAGACAATAGGTGCAGGAGTAGGCCATTCAGAGCCAGCACCACCATTCATTATGATCATGGCTGATCATCCTCAATCAGTATCCTCTTCCTGCCTAATCCCCATAACCCTGATTCCACTATCCTAAAGAGCTCTATCCAACTCTTTCTTGCAAGTCTCCAGACACTTGGCCTCGGCAGCCTTCTGGGACAGAGCATTTCACACACCCACCACTCTCTGGGTGAAGAAGTTTCTCCTCAACTCTGTTCTAAGTGGTCAACCCCTTATTTTTAAACTGTGTCCTCTGGTTCGGGACTCACCCATCAGCATAAACATGTTTCCTGCCTCCAGAGTGTCCAATCCTTTAATAATCTTATGTATCTCAATCAGATCCCCTCTCAGCCTTCTAAACTCAAACGTATACAAGCCCAGTCGCTCCAGTCTTTCAGTGTAAGATAGTCCCGCCATTCCAGGAATTGACCACATGAACCTACGCTGCACTCCATCAATCGCCAGAATGTCTTTCCTCGAATTTTGAGATCAAAACTATGCACAATATTCTAGGTGCGGTCTCACCAGGGCCCTGTACAGCTGCAGAAGGATCTCTTTACTTCTTTACTCAATTCCTCACATCCAAATCATTTATGTAAATGACAAAACGTAAAGGACTCAGCACCACTTCTTGTGGCACTCCACTGGTCACAGGCCTCCAGTCTGAAAAACAACCCTCCACCACAACCCTCTGCCTTCTACCTTTGAGCCAGTTCTGATTCCAAATGGCTAGTTCTCCCTGTATTCCATGAGGTCTAACCTTGCTAACCAGCCTCCCATGGGGAACTTTGTCGAATGCCTGACTGAAGTCCATATAGATCACATCTACTGTTCTGCCCTCATCAATCTTCTTTGTTACTTCTTCAAAAACTCAATCAAGTTTGTGAGACATGATTTCCCATGCACAAAGCCATGTTGACTATCCCGAATCAGTTTTTGCCTTTCCAAATACATGTACATCCTGCCCCTCAGGATTCCCTCCAACAACTTGCCCACCACCGAGGTCAGGCTCACTAGTCTATAGTTCCCTGGCTTGTCCTCACCACCCTTCTTAAACAGTGGCACCACGTTAGCCAACCTCCAGTCTTCCCGCACCTCACTTGTGACTATCGATGATACAAATATCTCAGCAAGGGGCCCAGCAATCACTTCTCTAGCTTTCCACAGAGTTCTAAGGTACACCTGATCAGGTCCTGGGGATTTATCCAGCTTTACCCATTTCAAGACATCCAGCACTTCCTCCTCTGTAATATGGACATTTTGCCAGATGTCACCATCTATTTCTCTACAGTCTATATCTTCCATATCCTTTTCCACAGTAAATTCTGATGCAAAATACTCATTTAGTATCTCCCCCATTTTCTGTGGCTCCACACAAAGGCCACCTTGCTGATCTTTGAGGGGCCTTATTCTCTCCCTAGTTACCCTTTTGTCTTTAATGTATCTGTAAAAACTCTTTGGATTCTCCTTAATTCTATTTGCCAAAGCTATCTCATGTCCCCTTTTTGCCCTCCTGATTTCCCTCTTAAGTATAATCCCACTTCCTTTATACTCTTCTAAGGATTCACTCGATCTATCCTGTCTATACTGTACATATGTCTGGTAGTATGGCTGAGCGGTCTAAGGCATTGCATTAAAGCTGCAGCCTCTCAGGAGGCATGGGTTCAAATCCTCTTGCTGCCATTTGTGTGAGTCACAGGTTGCACTTCTGTTTGTGTTATGTGTTGCTGCATTTAAGCTCAACACAACAAGCTGGGTCTGCTCCTTAGATGCTTGAGAGTGCAGACTCTCCAACAGCTCAGTGTCTGTGCTGTCGTGATCTCATTCACCTCCCACACGGAAAGTGCCTGGCTCAAGCAGCTCCAATGCTGGCCAAGTTGTTTTGTTCCCTGTTTTCACTGAAAGCGAAGGGAGATTGTTATTTAATTTTTTTTAACAGGGGCAACACAGTAGTTAGCACTGTTGCCTCATAGTGCCAGGATCGTAGGTTCAATTCCAGCCTCAAGTGACTGTCTGTGTGGAGTTTGCACATTCTCCCTGTGTCTGCGTGGATTTCCTCCGGGTGCTCCAGTTTCCTCCCACAATCAAAAAATGTGCAGGTCAGGTGAATTAGCCATGCTAAATTTCCCATAGTGTTACGTGCATTAGTCAGAAAGAAATGGGTCTGGGTGGGTTACTGTTCGGAGGGTAGGTGTGGACTGGTTGAGCTGAAGGGCCTGTTTCCATACTGTAGGGAATCTAATCTAATATGCTTCCTTCTTTTTCTGAACCAAACACTCAATTTCTTTAGTCATCCAGCATTCCCTATACCTACCAGCCTTTCCTTTCACCCTGACAGGAATATACTTTTTCTGGATTTTCGTTATCTCATTTCTGAAGGCTTCCCATTTTCCAGCCGTCCCTTTTCCTGTGAACATCTGCCCCCAATCAGCTTTCAAAGTTCAAAGCTGGTCAAAATTGGCCTTTCTCCAATTTAGAACTTCAACTTTTAGATCTGGTCTATTCTTTTCCATCATTATTTTAAATCTAATAGAATTCTGGTCGCTGACCTCAAAGTGCTCCCCCACTGACCTCACCTGCCCTGCCTTATTTCCTAAGAGTAGGTCAATTTTGCACTTTCTCTAGTAGGTACATCCACATACTGAATCAGAAAATTATCTTGTACATGTTTAACAAATTCCTCTCCATCTAAACCCTTAACATCATGGCAGTCCCAGTCTATGTTTGGAAAGTTAAAATCCCCCTACCATAACCACCCTATTATTCTTACAGATAGCTGAGATCTCCTTACAAGTTTGTTTCTGAATTTACCTCTGACTATCAGGGGGTCTATAATACAATCCCAATAAGGTGATCATCCCTTTCTTATTTCTCAGTTCCACCCAAATAACTTCCATGGATGTATTTCTGGGAATATCTTCCCTCAGCACAGCTGTAATGTTATCCCTTATCAAAAATGTCACTCCCCCTCCTCTCTTGCCTCCCTTTCTATCCTTCCTGTAGCATTTGTATCCTGGAACATTAAGCTGCCAGTACTGCCCATCTCTGAGCCATGTTTCTGTAATTGCTATGATATCCCAGTCCCATGTTCCTAACCATGCCCTGAGTTCATCTGCCTTCCCTGTTAGGCCCCTTGCATTGAAATAAATGCAGTTTAATTTATTAGTCCTACCTTGTCCCTGCCTGCCCTGACTGTTTGACTCACTTCTGTTCTCAACTGTATCAGTCTCAGATTGATCTCTTTCCTCACTATCTCCCTGGGTCCCACCTCCCCCCCCCAACCTTACTAGTTTAAATCCTCCTGAGCAGCTCTAGCAAATGTCCCTGCCAGTATATTAGTCCCCTTCGAATTTAGGTGCAAACCATCCTTCTTATACAAGTCACTTCTAGCCCAAAAGAGATTCCAATGATCCAAAAATGTGAATCCTTCTCCCATACACCAGCTCCTCAGCCATGCATTCATCTGCTCTATCCTCCTATTCCTGCCCTCACTAGCTCGTAGCACTGGGAGTAATCCAGATATTATTACTCTCGAGGACCTCCTTTTTAAATTTCTGCCTAACTTTATATATTCTCCCTTCAGAATCTCAACCCTTTCCCTTCCTATATCTTTGGTTTCAATGTGAACAATGACCTCCTGCTGGCTCCTCTCCCCCGTAAGAACATTCTGCACCCTGTTGGAGACATCCTTGATCCTGGCACCAGGGAGGCAACACACCATTCTGCTTTTTTGCTGCTGGCCACAGAAACTTCTGCACCTCGGACTAGAGAATCCCCTAACACAATTGATCTCTTGGAACCCAATGTAACCCTCATTGCATTAGAGCCAGTCTCAATACCAGAAAGTTGGCTGTGCTACATTCCTCTGAGAATCCATCACCCTCTACTTTTTCCAAAACAGCATACCTGCTTGAAATGGGTATATCCACAAAAGACTCCTGCAATAGCTGCCTACCTCTCTTACCCTTCCTGGAGTTAACCCATCTATGTGACTGTATTTGAGACCTTGCCCCCTTCCTATAACTGCCATCCATCACATACTGTTGCTGTTGCAAATTCCTCATCGCTTCTATCTGTCTCTCCAATGGATCCATGTGATCTGATAAGTTAGTACAGAGCTTCCACAAATGGTGCCCTCATGAAGTGAGAAAGATATAGGCGACCCACCATCTTTCATCTTCGATGGAATATCCTCCAGGTGAGTCAGGGACAGTGAACCATCGATTAAACATGTCTCAGGACTCTTGACAAAACTATGGGATCTGCTGCAACATTCCAAATGCAGAGCACTCATCTGTACTGATCGGAATACCACATCAAGAGGCTCAAGTACAATGTAACAATTTCTTCCACTTGGACCATCAAAGGCCAGACAATAACATTCCAATATTTGCTTAGGTCTGGGGGTTTGGGAAGGTTCGTATCATTGCAGGACAGTACTTAATGAAAATTACCACAAATTTTGCATGCTATGGACTGGACAACTTGTAATTACCACATTTCCTTATTTTACTTTATTCTTGATCGTAAACTGAACTGGGAAAAAGACTGTTTAACAACACAAGGCCAAAGAAGGAATTGTTGTACATTTAAAAAACAAGTTATTGAAACTCATTGTCAATTGTGTTTAGAGTCTTGCTTTCCAAGCAATGTGAATAGGAGTGGCCAGCAAGATTTTACCTTATATGGAACATGGAACATGGCTGTTTAAAATTTGGAAGCTTCTTTTAACAGCAGAACTCCATTGGCTGGAATCGAATAATGTGATCAGGATTTGGTCACAAGCAACATGGGTGTAAAAGGAGACAGCATGGTACCAGGGTGTGTGCCCAAAGTGAGATTTGGCTGGCAACAGGTTGCTAATTGGTTTGTGAAGCTGTGACCAGTCATGGACGCCATAGCCTGATAATAAATCTTTGACTAGTTCTTGATGGGTAAACAATGTGTAGATGTGAATGACACAGTGAGAAACCTTCAGGCTATGGAAGAAGAGATCATCACCCTCTCCCTCTCTCACTCTAACGCTCTCTAGCTCTACCTCTGTCTATACAAAAGTTTGAGATCCTGCTTATGGATTGACACACTGAGCATGTCTGGCCCTCTAACCATAAATGCTATTGGGGTTATCCATCCAGAAACCTTAAGGTCAAGAAGCTCAACTATAAGGTCACCTCAGTTGAGGATCCCAGGATGCTGTGCATCACTTTAAGCTGATGTTCTTGTTCCATCCCTTTCCCTTTACAATTCTAATCTTGCTGGAAGGTGCAGGAGACAGTTTTACAATGTACCATCTCGAAGATCTGTGGCTCCTTCCTCAGAGGTGAAAGAGGAGCTAATGTCCTGAGCATCTAGTTTCCTCTTTAGGGATGATGCAGATGCCTGCAGAAGTCAAGGGAGAGAATAACTTGGGAAATAGGAGTAAAAACTTGGCGTTTTAACAATACATTCACAGTAGTTATGATGAGACAGCAGTATAGCACTGAATCCTGTCCATTTGTTGGGACATGGAGGTTTTGGTATCGATATATAACCTGTCATAGTTGTGTTCCACTAAGACAAGGATGCTCTCTGTATAGGGAGTGAGCAGATTGTTGTTGAGCCCTGTCTGTCTGTTTTGGCTCTCTCAGCCTTGTAGTGGGCCGTTTCACCTGCAATGAGACAAACAGTAGGGATTGAGTGAGATGAAAGTGGCTAGCATAGTTGTTAGTGTAGGTCAGCTGGTAAAACGCCCTGAGTGAGAGAGTAAGAAGTGTGGACAGCACAAGGGTTTGTAGTCTGGAGGCATGGAATGGAATAGCTGAGTGATAGAGGGAAGAGCACAGAGAGTCACTCACCTCACTGAGGTTCTGCTGGATGTCTCTCCAGATCATGGTCACTACAATGACCTGGCTGGTAACTTTAGACCCAAGTTGCCAGGGGCTGGTGCCAGGCCTTCCTGATAGTCCTGTGGAAAGAGGTTGGCCATTCTCTCCATCACCCCATCCAACAGGTTCCTGTCAGCAAAGTGGGGTGCTAACTTTCCTCTGTCAGCCATCTCCAGGGCAATTCCTTCCAAAGTGCATTTGTAAAGGGTTATTCCTGGCTCTCAGCATTTGAACCAGAGCACAGCAGGGTTTTAAATATGGTACTGGTGGCAGGAATATCCCAGCAGGGGTTGGTGAACACCAATGTAAACACTGCTGGTGAACACCAACTAGTGAACACTGCTGTTAAACATAATTGGTGAACATGCTGGTACACACCAATTGTGAATACTGCTGGTGAACACTGCTAGTGAATGCCACTGCTTGAGAGCGGTACAATAGAGGCACATTGTACATGGGTTGAGGTTAGCAGTGTAAAATTGTGTAAGAAAATGGTATAGTGCTCCCAGAAAAAAAGCCCTCCATGAACTATCCTGAAATTGATATGAAGTCAAATTTTAGGATACTCCAACCCATTAATTCTGTTCTCTCTTCACAGATGCCTCCAGACTTGCCGAGTGTTTTTATTTGAGATTTCAAGCATCCACAATCCAGTGCTTTGATATTTGATTAGCAAATTTCCTGGCTGGTACTTGTATATTTTTTTCTCTCACCTCCTGCCATAACTTTGACAGGAGATGGATGGAACCTCTGGATAAATGGCTCAGATCCGTGGCAGAAATTCCAGACAGCTATGTTTATTTCTTCCAATTAAATCATAAGCCAGTTTGATTGGAACGCATTTTCAACTCTTTTGTTTTACACCTACCCAGCATAATGCAATTTACTGTTGACAAAGCCATGAGCCTCAGATATGTTTTATGTCTTTCACATTGATAGGAAATCTTGGTTCATCCAAAAATGAATAATAATTAAACACAGAAGTCAGAATTTTTGGTAGATGTTGTATTTATAGCTATATTCTTATGAATACTCTTCAACCGTTTCTTTTCCTAGACAGTGTAACTGCTTATGGGTGTCTACAGCTTATGTGCTTTTGACAAGCATGCCAGTAATGTCTCTCAGGTTTGCCGAGTGTTCAATGTCTGCGAATATACATGAGAAGCACATCAGGGCATGCATTATATGTGTGTTTCAGTAATGCAATCGAGGCAAAGAAAAAAGGTCACTGGAAAATAAGTCCCAGGGTTTAAAATATTTGTATTAAAATATATAAACACAATGCACAATTCCATTGCATGTTAAATATTTGTATCATTGAGGCAATTTCCTACATTCAGGGTGGTCAAAAGTGCTTCTGGCTGAGATTCAAAACACACTTAGCCTGTGAATCAATACACAAATGTAGTGGAATAATTACATAACTTTTATGTGCTACATACATCAAATTAGTGCTAATTAAACATGTTAATGTCAGTAGCAACAGAAGCACATCTGCATCATGCAACACACCTGTATCTTGACATAAACATCACCGATACCACAGAATCACAAGTTGCTGAGTAAATTAAGAGATCGAAAAGCAGTGCCTATGTTTCCAAAGTACAACCTAGCTACAGCAGCACATCTCTTACCAGACAAAACATGTTTTATGTGATGTGTTAATATTGCACTTGTTGGATTAAGTTGTTAATGTTGTTTCTAAAGCTAAGCATCTTCTAAACTTCGGTATTTCTTCTTGGAGTGAATATTAGCTTTTTTTATTCAGTTTTAGTACCTGCATTCCAAGGTCAGATACAATACATCAACATGTAAGGTTACCCATATTCAGTTGCAGCAACAAGGTTTAACACCAGCTTAAGGAGAACATTCCTGCTGCACAAGTGGAGCTCTTCCCTTCGTGTAGCATTTGACTTGGTTTAATTAGGTCACCAGTTTAATAATGATCTCTGGCAAATGCTGAAAAGCTCTCAAAACTGTCCCAAACTCATTGCAATGGAAATCCTTGCCTTCAAAAAATTCAAGAAAATGTTACATATGTCATTTTTGATGCAAAACGGCATATGTAATGTGGCCGAAATTGTGGAACCTATAAAGAGTTTGAAACAATGCAATGGAGGTCACAAGAAATAATGAATGCACGTTCATCAAATAATTTTGGAATTGCTGATTTAGAAACTTAAAACCTTGAATCCATGGATTTGTTACCTCTGTGCCTGACCATTGCCTGCTATTCTTGCTCTATTTCTGACCTTCTAACCTCTGCAAACTTGAGGTCATCCAAAACTCTGTTGCCGTATCCTAACCTGCACCAAGTCTCATTTACTCATTGCTTCTCTGTTATGCCTTGTGCAATACCAACACCTTTATTTTAAAATTCTCAGGTTATTTTCACATCCCTCCATAGGCTTACTGTCTGATATCTCTGTAACCCTAAAACTCTCCACGTATTGGTTCTCCTTCAATTCTGGCTTCTCGCACATTTTCTGATTTGATCAATCCACCATTGAAAACCATGTTCTTCAGTTGTCAAGGCCTTCGAAATCATTCCCTGTAGCTCTTGCTTCTCCACTTCAGTCTCCTCTTTCAATACACTATTTAAATCTATTTTCTTAACCAGACTTTTTGTAATCTCTTTTTCTGTGGCATGCTGACAAATTGTGTCTGAAACTTCACGTGTAAAGTACCTTAGATTATCTTACTCATTAAATGTCAAAAATCGCACATCACCAGGTTATAGTCCAACAGGTTGATTTGGAAGCACTAGTTTTTTTGGACAACCACATGATGAAGAATCAGTGCTTTGAAAGCTACTGCTTCCAAATAAACCTTGTTGGACTACAACCTGGTGTTATGTAATTTTTAACTTTGCCCACCCCAGTCCAATACCGGTTCCTCCAAATCAATAAATGTCAGGGGGCTGCTGACAGTTACTTTGATTACATTTCTTCATGCCCTTGTTCCTGTAAGGATTCTACACTGTTGTTGTGGTTCTGCTTGCCGAGCTGGAAGTTTTTGCTGCAAACGTTTCGTTCCCTGGCTAGGGAACATCATCAGTGCTGTTGGAGCCTCGTGTGAAGCGCTGCTTTGATGTTTCTTCCGGTATTTAAATACCGGAAGAAACATCAAAGCAGCGCTTCACACGAGGCTCCAACAGCACTGATGATGTTCCCTAGCCAGGGAACGAAACGTTTGCAGCAAAAACTTCCAGCTCGGCGATCAGAACCACAACAACGGATACCCGAGCTACTAATCTTCAATCAGATTTTATTTTACACTGTAGGTATCTATCCCAGTCAATTTGATGATGCCTCCTCTGCACCAGTGTTTCTGAAATGTCATATTTGCTTCCCCAACTGAAGAATTCCCTTCCACAGTGATTGACAGGACTCTTAGTCTTGTCAATCCCCTTTCTTGGACTTCTGCCCCTCACCCCATCAGCTCACTCTCAGAGCCTCAGACTCACCTCCCAAGCCACCAGCTTCCACTTTCAACTGACCATCATTCACTGTCATTTCTGCAATTTCCTGCTTTATCCCCCCCAACACACACTTTCCTCCCATTTTAGCATTCCAAAGGAACCATTGTCATTACCATCTCCTTTATCTTTACCACATTATCCTTATTAGCTATAAAATAATGCTACAACCTGCACGCAAAACAGTTCTACATGATTAATATAACCCTATAGTCTCATGCTAATCAAATTTATATTTATTTGGAAATCATAAATATTATATACACTGAAAAGTTTAGTGATTAGATGTTTATTACACGGGACAAAAGAAATTACAAACGTGAAAACATTTCAGGTTGAAATTAGAAGACACAACGAAGCAAACCAACATCAGAGTAATTCGACCATGTGAATTTATGAAGATAAGTGAATAGATTAATTATTTAATAGTGGGATATAAGTTAGTTGTTCAATGTAGAATAAAATGATAACATATGGCTTTACGTCCTTTATGAAGAAAAGGGTTGTTTCTGAGAGCTGACAGTGGTATGGAAAGATAATTGCACTTTGTAACTCAACAAGAAGCAAGATTGCTTGCCGCAAGGTGAAATGATAATAGATATATTTGATAATTTATGCAGAACCAGCAACATTACATTTGACTTTTCATTTTGATGAGAAGATAACAAATACAATGGGAAGATAAAAAAGTAAATTGTAATTCTAACATCCACTGTTTATACAGAACAGATTCTGTTAGGTACTATAAAGTAAGTAACTACTTAAGAAAGCTACTCAGCCTTTCCCTGTGGAAAATCTTCAAAATCTAAACATCAGATAACAGTGTCTTTGAGTTTGTTCAAATAATTCAGGAATATATTGAGTCCTGATCAAATTGTTGGCAATGAGGATTAAGTTGCAAGAAGAAACCTAATTGAGATGTTAGTGATTGAAGGTGTAATTTAAACAAAGCAACCTTTAAATAAGTGTGACAGTTGTACGATAGTTTGTTGCCTGTTCATTTAAACATATCTGAGGTGTCCAAATTCTTCTGAAGTAGGCCCTTGATCAACTGTTTTATTTTCAGGAGAGTAGAAAATACAATTTTATATAAGACTCGGGAGAACCTGTACATATGTTAACACTAGATTATAGTCCGACAGGTTTATTTGGAAGCACGAGTTTTCGGTGCGCTGCTCCTTCATCAGGTGGTTGTGGAGTATAAGATCATATAGCAAAAGTTTACGGAGTGATGTAACTGAAGTTACATATTGAAAAAACCCTGGATTGTTTGTTCAGTCTCTCATAGAATGACCATGTTGGTTTCAGTTATTTCATATATAAATCCCAGAAAAGTTACATTCTCAAGTGAACTTTAACCATAGGTGCCATGTCAGCCCAGATAATGCATTGAAGGTGTAAGGTGCCCTGTGTGGGGCTGTCTGTGCCCCAATGTTCAGACTGATACTATTTCTAAAAAAGGGATTTACAGCACCTGACATGGATTTGTGCAGTTTTTGAGCAAAACAAAATGTAATTCTGCAAGTACAAATTCACCCCACAAATTTATATGTGACATGGATACCACCACTACATGTGGGGACACCACCCACCATGTACTCGGTAGGTACTCATGTGACTCGTTGTCTATCTCATACGCTGCAGGCAAGGGTGCCCTGAGGCATGGTACATTGCCAAGCCCGAGCAGAGGCTACTGCAACGGATGAATGGACACTGCACAATAATCAACAGACAGGAGTGTTCCCACTCAGTCAAAGAATACTTCAGTGGTCCCAGACATTTGACCTTCGACCTTCCTCCAAGGCGGACTTTGGTTCAGGCAACAATGCAAAGTGGCCGAGCAGAGGCTGATACTCAAGTTCGGTACACATGGCGATGGTCTTAACCGGGAGCTTGGGTTCATGTCACACTACACTGGGTCCTCCATGCTGTAGTCCAGTTGGTGGCAGGACTCAACAATGAGGTCACTAATTTCAGATAACCTCCCTCCCCATTCGCTGACTCCCTTCCCAGCCCCTCCCCCCCCTCCACTGCTCCCTGCCACCAACTGGATTCATTCCTCCCATTGGTCATACCCTCTATCTGTCTTCATCTATCCCCACTTCACCACCCTGCCCCTCCACCCCTTTATCTGCAGCTCCCCCCACACCCACCTCCAATCCTGAAGAAGGGTTACACTTGAAACGTTGGCTTCTCCATTTCCTGATGTTGCCTGGATTGCTATGTTCTTCCAGCCTCCTGCCTGTCTATTTTGGATTCCAGCATCTGCAGTTTTTTTTTGTCTGCTTCCAACCATTTATAGCATACTCAATCTCTCCTTTTGTCTCATTCCAGGAACAATGGATCATTCCTTGGACTGATGTCTCTCCAGCATCCTCACAAACCAGCCTGTAATCCCTGGCCTGGTTGCACCTGGCCTATAAGATTGAATGTGGCCAACTCTCTGGTCTGGAATCGGATGAGTATCTTGACTAACAGTGGCAGTAGCCCTTGACTGACTGTTGTACCCTTTGACCCCCAATAATTACTGCTTATTTTAAACTATCAATCATGGCCATTTGCTTGAAGTGCATGGTATGTGTACGTATGTTACCCACTGGCACATCCTTAGATGTGAAACTGATGTAACATGGCACCATAGCAACATGTCCATTGCCCAGATTATTCAGTGCTACAAACTTCAGCAAGATGCCTGCCTCTCCCTCTGCAGTGAAAAGCAATGCAAAGCACAGAGGCTGTAGTCACCAAATAAGCACAAAATGAATGAGCACTAAGCAGGTAAGGTAAAAGCCATGAAAGTCATAAAATGTATGTGTGGCCCTGGAGGCAAAGCAGCTTGGCAGAAGCATGCAAGTCATAAGTATCTTTAACCTCCAACATGAAATCCCACAGGGCTGAAGGGAGATGTGAGTTGTTCCAAAAGCAGGCATGCTGGTATGATAAGGCTGGTGGTTTGCATGCAGAGATGTTGTGGTGAAGGCAGATGTGTCTGAAGAGGAAGCAGCAAGCCGCCGCTGGCAGGAAAATGCTGCGACTTCCACATCAGGAATTGGTGCCATCCAGCGCCACAGGAAAGCATTTGGAAATGTACCGAAATTGGGCTAATAACGAGGTGTAAATACAAAAGGTAGAAAGCACTCATTAGTTGAGGTTCAGAACTCACTTTATAAATCCTAAGTGGAAAAACAGGACTTTATTTTTCAATGTTGAGAATCTGGTTTTCCCAATTTCACAATATTTTCACAACTTTCTCAGTATTGCCCATGCCGCTTCAAGGAGTAAATATTGCTCCTGATGTATCTAACCACAAAACCATTGGCAAACAATTTATCTGCTTATTGATGCTATTTATGTTATTTATGATTTTCTCAACCTGCTATCAGTTTGCTTGTTGTTCAGTAATATATCACTCCTGTTTAATAAGGTTGTTTTCATCTGGTTGTTGGCCATAGTTTGAAGGCTTTAAAATCTTACCTAAAAATGCAAACTGTTGCATTATGATATCAAGATAAAAAGATATTTTTTCTCTATCTGCCAAACAATACAAAGCATAAATTGTCATTTCTGTTGGGTTCTTCAAATCTCTTGCCATTAATCAGATAAATAACTAGCTGTTACAGCTAAATCAGCCAAAAAAAAGCAAGGTATCCTATTTCTCCAGACAAGTTCGGAGCAGGAGTAGGTCTCTTGATCCACACTGTTGACTTGCCCCTGATAATCTCTCACTCCCTTACTTAGCAAGAATCCATCTACTTCTGCCCTGAAGGAATTGAAGGATTCTATTTCCACTCCTTTCTGAGTAGAATTCCAAAGATTTGCAATCATCTGCAAGAAATTTTCTTTATCTCTGTCTTAACTGGATGACCATTTATTTTTAAATGGTGACCCTACATCCATCCTGTCAAGACCCCAGGATGTTGCCAAGGTTGGAAGAGTTGAGCTTATGGAGAGGTTGAATAGGCTGGGCTGTATTTCCCTGGAGCATCGGAGGCTGAAGGGTGACCTTATAGAGGTTTATAAAATCATGATGGGCATGGATAGGATAAATAGAGGAAGTCTTTTCCCTGGGGTGGGGGAGTCCAGAATTAGAGGGCATAGGTTTAGGGTGAGAGGGGAAAGGTATAAAAGAGACCTAGGGGGCATTTTCATGCAGAGAATGATACGTGTATGGAATGAGCTGCCAGATGAAGTAGTGGAGGCTGGTACAAGTGCAACATTTTAAAGGTATCTGGGTGGGTATATGAATAGGAAGGGTTTGGAGGGATATGGGCCAGGTGCTGGCAGGTGGGATTAGATTAGGTTGGGATATCTGGTCAGCATGGACAGGTTGGACCGAAGGGTCTGTTTCCATGCTATACATCTCTATGACTCTATGTGCCTTTGCCTGAAATGAATCTTGTTGGCAGGTTTTTCTCTGAACTTTCTCCTGAAGGTATGGCAATGGAGTTCCAAGATAATTCTCCCATAAGTGTTTGTTAAGTCTTGAAAAAATGCTGAGTTTCTCATTTCGCTCTACATTTTAGTAAATATTTAGATGGCAATGCTGAGTATGGTGATTAATTTTGTGTTTTGAATCTCACTATCCATAAAGCTTCACCAATTACACAATAGCAAACAATTACCATTTGTTCACAAATCTGCCTTGTGGAGATTCCTTCAAAACTGAAACTTGAATCATCCCTTTGATTCTCATGTATTGTTTAATAAACTTGTTTTTCTATATAAAGTACATAAAATAATTGTCTGGATAATGTGCTGTCCTTTGTTAAGCCTTCTTTCAAATCAGACAGCAATCACTCATTTATTTTTTAACCAACAGGAATGATCCAACTTGAGAGTTTGTTATTTTCTGGAAAGAACCATATTTGAGCTGTGAAACTAAATACCACAGAGGTGGGATTTCCTGAATAATCCTGAAGTGTTCAATTAAGAGGACAATTCTTGGAATTGCTATTCACTTAGGGACACTGAGCAGGTTGAACAGGCAGGATTTCAAGGGCAGCTAGCATCTTTCTCTGTGTCTGCTTCTGAGGTGAATGGGACGAGGTAGACCCACACAAAATGGAAAGATGAAATGGCAGGAGAAATTGACAGCCATTTCTTCACAGTTAACGCAATCCACATCATCAGACTCCATGAGGTATTCAGACAGTTGCAAGCTTCTGCCAGCAGTTGACCACAGGCTTGCTAATTTGTGCCTTTAATATGCAGATTGCATATTATCCTCACGGTGCTCCAACCCCTCACTGTGCACTCACCTCCTGTGATAATCTGCAAACACTAGAGAGTTCTTGGGCTCCCTCTGGTAAAATTCCATTCCCCTCAAGAAATACCTGCTAATTGTTTCATTAACAACCTCAATTGACCTCCCGCTGCTGCCAAGCTGGTTGCTGACAGTGCACAGAATCTTCCTCAGGAAACATGGGATGAGGCAAGAAGATGTTGTCATTTCTGTACAATGCATTTTTCAAATTTTCCTCCAAATTGTCAGTGACGCCTAGTAAACATTACTTTCCTTGCGCCCCCTCACCCCCAACCATTTAGTTCTAATACTGAATTTTAAGGTATCTTACATGCAGCTCCACATGTGCTTTAGGAAGCTGGAACACTATTTGTTTTCCTAATCATAATCTTTTTCTCCTTCTATTTTCCTAGGATGGTAAATTAGTAATGACCCGTTCAACTATTTGTGAAATCACTTGGCACTCTACAAGTTAACAGTATGCATTTAATTGTATTTATAAATTATATATTTTTGCATATTCCGACTAACTTGTTCTTTCTTTCTTTCCATTATTCCATAATCATTTCTTTTTCACATTTTCCTTAGCAGCCGTTTTATCAATGCTTTCCTGAAACATGTCCTTTAATGTAGTAAAATAAATTACGTCTTACTCGGTTTGTGCTGTCTGTGGTTGTTTGTTTTCCCTTTGTGCAGAAACTAAATAAACTACAGAAATATATGATATCTTATTTTGTGTTCACCCTATGTTCATGTCTTTCATGCTTCTTGCCTGCCATTGATATAAGAGTTATGGTATCAGTTATAGTATCAATGGCAGGTCTACTGACTGGCCCTATAACCAAATAGTCAGCCACCCAAAGTCTGTTCAGGGGCAACATCTCAGTTTCACATTGAACTATGTACCTCAGCTTTACCTAGAAGGCAATCTTTGTGCCTGTTCTAGGGAACTTAAGACTTTAAGGTGACTGGACTGATGTTTACAGGAGCATAAAAAAAACTAACAAAATTATTCAGTTAATTGTTTACAGTGGTGAAAGACCGAATGTTCGAAGACAAAAGGGAAAAATTATAAAATCGAGCAGAGTTCCTTTCTACCCGAACAGTCATAGACTCTCTGCAACACACTACCAGAGAGACTACTCAACCAAGTAATGTATACACAAAAGAGTGTGTAATGCAGGTGATTAGGGATAGCTAGTGCAAAACCCAGCCTATTTCTGTTTCTCAGATTACTTGGATTCAGTGGCATCTAAGCTATATAGAAAACTGACTGTCTCAGTAGATTAATGTACTATATGATATTGTGCCATGCAGATTTCATAGATAAAAGCAAAATACTGTTGATGCTGGAGATCTGAGATCCAAACAGAAAGTGAAAGAGAAACTCGGGAAGGTTTGGTAGCATCTCTGGAGAGATAAACAGAGAGCTGAACGTTGTGCTCATTTTGGATAATTGCGAGTTGTGTCTGATTTTTTGAACCACTAACACTGCATGACCTCTGAGCTGCTTACTCATTCCCTCAGAACATGTTAATAACTTTGCCACCTCTGAACCAGCACTAACAGCTCTGCAACCCCATTTCACCTGAGTCAATTCCTCCTTTTTCTCTCACTCCAGGACAAGGTAGCATAAAATAGGGCAAAAAGGACTCAGATGAAGCCAAAGGCTCCATGATGAGAATGTTCAGTGTTCAAAGCATTTGTTAAGGTAGGAAGCTGAATATTAATGAGGTGAATAGCAGCATTAGTATGTCTTTAACAAGTTATATTTTCCTGGCACGGTGACTCAGTGGTTAGCACTACTGCCCCACAGCAACAGGGCCCTGGATTTGAATCCAGCCTTGGGTTACTGCCTGTGTGGAGTTTGCACATTTTCCCCGTGTCTGCGTGGGTTTCCTCTGGGTGATCCAGTTTCCTCCCACAATCCAATGATGTGCAGGTTAGGTGAATTGGCTATGCTAAATTGCCCATAGTGTTAGGTGCATTAGTTAGGGGTAAATGTGGGCAGTGGGTCTGGTTGGGTTACTTTTCAGAGGGTCCGTGTGGACTTGTTGGGCCAAAGGGCCTGTTTCCAAACTGTAGGTAATCTAATCTAATTAATTGGCAACTCACCGTTATCTCGTGAGAAGCTTGCTTTGCCACTCAGCAAATGCATAAATGATGTAACAAGTTGCTCCCAACATCAAGATGGGCCTCATTGGACTACTCATCAAAGGAGAGGTGAAGACTTGGTGATAATGTCACTAGACTATTAATCTAGAGACCCAAGTAATATTCTGGGGACTCAGGTTCAACTCCCACCCATGACAGTTGTGAAGTTTGAAATTCAATAAAAATACTGGAATTAAGAGTCTAATCAACTATTGTTGATTGCCAGGAAAATCCCATCTGATTCACCAATGTCTTTTATAGAAGCAAACTGCCATCTTCACCTGGTCTGGTCTACATGTGACTCCAGACACACAGCCAAATGGATGACTCTTACCTGCTCTCTGGGCAATTAGGAATTGGCAATAAATGCCAGATGGTGATACCCACATCCCATAAACAAATAAAAAAAACTTCTGCTTCAAACCTCACCTTAGCCCATGTCACCCAGACCCTTCTATGTTTCTGTCCAGAGTTCAAGTTTCCAGTCTAATATCTTCTTTGAAACTGCCACCTCCGAGTTTCCAAGAAGAGTCGCTTTGGATTCAAAATGTTAGCCGTCTTTTTTCTCTCTACAGACACTGTCAGACCTGTTGAGTTTCTCCAGCACGTCCTGTTTTTATTTTGGATTTCATAGATGTCAGGTTTAAACCAATAGTGAATTGGAGAATCTCAAGTAAGACAATAGTACGAGGTGAATACAGAACAGGAGTACATTTGGTCTGAATATGAGTGGTCAGAATGCAATCAGTGTTCCAACAGCTAGTCACTCAAGTTCTGAAAAATGAGCCTGTGTGACTGTCAAGTGAAGAAGGGATCAGATTCAATGCAATACAACCCACAACCAAATGGACTCATTATTGAATGTGCATATAAGAAATGGCAATTAGTAAAATATGAGTAAGTTTTAAGATTTCAGTATAAACCACATGGATTTTTGACTTGAGAGAATTTGCGAAAACAATAAAAATAATTAACTGGGGTCACCTTTTCAATATTACTCAAATGTGTCTTTAGAGGATATGTCAATGTCTGTATTGTCAGGGATCACACAGCTTCTTACAAATGCAGCAACGTCTCATCTTCTTCATTAAGAAGAAGAAAATAAGATGTAGGAAATGTACATTGCTTTTAATGAATGTCACAATGTAGGCAAATTTTGAAAGAAATTTTCCTTCACTGATTTCACTTCCATTGCAATCAAGGGTAATGATTTTGTACAGTATAGTGTTCTTTGAAATTTAGAGAAAATAATGGGCTTTATCATCAGAATACATTTTTAAAACCAGTATCACGTAATTTGCTTTGTTCTCCCCACCTCCTCCCCCTACCAAGGTGTTTTTAGCTGTTTTAGTCATCTCTTTGGTGATAGATCTGTTGAAAGATATTTAAATCAGCCATCATATCCAGAGATTGCTGCTTAGCTGAATTTGAATTCATAAAATTGACATTGAAATTGACAAATGGCACTACAGGAAAATGAGCATTTCTCAAATGTTTTATTTATGGCTGTGAAGTCCTATTTCATACACATGCAGGTACTTTTTTGTTGCAAGAGGTTATCAATACAGCAATTCCTTTGAGATGCATTATGACTTTCTATGACATTTTGGGTTGAAGCAGATCTTCCGCTTCCCCTTATATCTAACAGAGTTTATATTTTCATTAGTATCTAGTTTGAAAAATCCTTTGTTTTTTTATCTAATGAATTTTCAACCCTATTCAGAATGAAAGCTCCAAACTCCTATCACGCTACCGTCTGCCTCTGCACAGCATTCACCTACTTATAAATGACAAGGCTAAAAGACTGGAGTCCTAACCAAAATAATCTTTTGTTTCAGTCGACTTCATATAAAGTTCTGATTTATTACCTGCAGATTTTAATATCCAAGAAAATGACTTTTCTATCTTCCAAAATTCCTAAAAACAAATGAAAATAAAAAAGTCATTTCAGAATTAACCATTTATTCTATTTTCTGAGCCGAAACAACTGTTTGAATAATTTTTAATGAACGTGGTGAAAACAAGTGCTTCAAATGCAATCCTAATTAGCCTCTGTTATATATATATTTTAGTACCAGCATTCAACTTGATGGTCATTTGCGCTTGAGATTACGCATTAATCCCAGTCATTGAAAACAAGACACATGAAATCCTCATTCAATATACTTTACATTTAGTCACATTATATGGGAGTGTAATCTGTAAGGATCTTTGTTTGATGGCTGCAGGTTATTCATGTTTTTTTGCTCTTGTATTACTCTATTAATAACATTGTCACAAGGGTATCCATTTGTATGCAGGGCATTCCTGGCAGATAATTCTTTTCTCCAAGTAGAAATAGCAAAGACCAATTAACCATCTGATAACTCCAGATTTTAGTACCTGATAGAGATTAGAAACCTAAATAAATGGTCACTGTGAGGCAATTGCTTGTGGAATCCATATAATGCTTTTATTTCTTTCCGGATCACACTGTCTGAGCAGGGAATTTTTCCAGCATCATTCAGTTTTACAGGCCTCCTCCATAACTTATCCACCATATTTTATACAAAATCACCATTTGTTCTCTTCCTTTATATACTCAGATGCTATTTCCCTGTGCTCATTGTTTTTCTGTTGTTGCTCTCCTTTCACATGGGTTTAACCTGAACAAATAGGTCATGCAACTGGCTGCACTCCTAATAATAAATAAAGAAAAATAAAAAGCTACCTACTGTGAGAAATTTAAGTGCAACTTTTTTTTGCCCTTATGCTAACCATTTGCTAATGTTTGAAGATTCCTTATGTGGAATCATAATCTCATATAATACTCCCTTTTTGGTCTTTAATCTTTATTATCACTGCTGTTATGTACAATGATAGGCTTAACTCTCTCAGCACCTCCTCCTTCTAACATTAGGGTGTGGCATATACGCCCTTTTATTGTTAGATGCATGCCAACAATGGTTGAACACATTAACATTCAAATTCATACAACTGATACTGAAACTCTGATTTTCTAACTCTTCAGGCAACTTGTAGCCTATTTATTCTTTTTAAACTACTGTGTGCAACATCTTAATTATGACAACAATATTTTTATTGCAGATCGCAACAAGGATGGGGTAAGAGTTGAACCCGGTCAGAGGTCAGGCCTAATTGAACTGCCTTTCTAATCACAATTCAGACCTCAGGTTAGCAAATTATATCACAAACCTCTGAAAGAGTTGATACAGTGGCTTTTCAAGTCAGACATGATGTGTAAAATTGGCCGACAAGAGCTTTCTGAGGAGTGCCCACCATGACTTGTCACATCATCTTTCCTCTACTCCTGCTACTTTTGCAAAGACTCAACCAGGGTCAAAAATCTTCTTGGTGTTATACTATGGACTGCTGCAGAGAAACAGGGCTCGCTACACAGCCTCCAGCTGTGTACGTACACCCTCGGCCCCCTTCACCTGCCCCAGCCATTCAGAATAACATCACACCATAAAATATTCATGAACAGCCCAATGCTTCAGCTGAGGGCTCGCTTCTGCAGGTGGCTGTCACGTCAGTAATTGCCCGATACTTCCCTCTGCAGCGTAAAATTGTTTTCATTATGTGTCATGAACATTGAGCCAAGCAAATCCCTCTTGAGTGGTTTCCCAAGGGCTTGAGGGAGGAGGTACTTAAGTTAAACAGTCGCTGTTGGCCTAGCAGGAAAGGCAACCAGTGGAAGCTCATCATTAACTCCACTTCTTACAACAGCAGACAAACAGAAGGCTCACGCAAAACTCGCATAAAGATTATCCTTAACATCTCAGTTATACTGGAAAGAGTTTCAGTGGGTTTAACTGCAATATTTAGGGCTACATCAAGCAAAGAAGGGAATCACTTTCCAGCTGACTGCAGTTCCCATGGTTTTCAGTGCAAGTGGATAAGCAGGTCTCAGCAATAAACTTCAGTATTGTGAGACAATAATACACAGTCAGGTCCCTCCATTTTGATTCAAGGGTGTCTTTTTCTTTTCCCCCTGTGGCGGACTAATCACAGCTGCAGTTTGTATAATTGCAGCAAGGACAGAAATGTGTTTAAGAAGTCATTCTGGGCTTTTTTAATGAATGCTGGAATTTGAAAAAAAAAGACAACAAACAGGATGTATAATAAATAAGATTTAATTTTCAAATAATGATAGGCAGAAGTGCTTGGGTGATTGATGTGGGAGAGATGCTTGTGAGAAAGGGTATGGAAGATCAAAAAAGGAAGCAACAAGTGGGATTAAACTCTTGTTTAAAAGCAACACAAGCTGCTGATATATGACTGGAGGATCAATTGTAGAAAAAAAAAGTCGCTGGCACTTGGAGCGTGTAGCCTGCTGTGCGTTTTGGTTTTGGTAATAGCCCTTGTAAAAGCACATCAGAACCTTAATAATTGGACACAAATTCATCCATCCAAGTTCAAACTGAGACTTAGAAACCCTGGGTGCTATATGTTGTAAATTATGACCCAAAGGTCATGAACTTTGGGGGGTGGTGTGGGGCTGGGGAAATGGATTTATAAATCAGTAGAGTGCATTTAAAACTTGTTGAAGCCCAGCTTCAGTTTACATGAATGAAAGTAAATGCTAGATGTTCTTTTTTGCAAATAACGACAAACATTTGAATGGCAACTACCAATGCAGAAGGCTTTCCTGATACAGGCAGCACACAAGTTGTAGAAGCCTTGCATATTGCACAGCATTATAACGCCCAGTTATTCACTATTTGTTTAATATAGCCACATGTGATAAAGTCATCCAGCAGTGCCCTAGAGGACTGTTGGCAATCATCTGGAAAACATTTTTTTGCGTTTCTAGCTGGATATGTTGAATTTCTATTCTGGGTACTTCACTGCAGTTTGGAACTATTCACCAGCAGCAATTTCAGACAGCACATCAGTAGCCTGATGTAAATCTTCCTGTCTCCTGAATGACTACTGTAGTGGGCTTCATGCCTGGCTGCCTGTCCTGACTGTCAATTTACTTTCATTCTGTCAGTCTATGAAAAAACTGGAAATCATGCAGTTACCTTTTCAGTGGGGTGCACTTGACTAAAAGGTTGCAGTTTCTTCAAAAAAAAACAAGAAAACGCAATTCACAGCTATCTCGTGATAGGGGTGGTGAAAGTTCAAATGGACATGGGATCTCACTAACTTTTCTGAATTCGGATAATGACTGCTTTCCAACGATGGAGGCTGCTGTGCCTGTGAATGTGGTATTATGCCTGTTACTTTCTGAGTGAAAGACACTTTAAATGGTTAGGTATATCATTGCCAAAAAGGGCTAAAAGGTTCTGTCACCATTTTAAGAAGGAATTGGTCCTTTTTTCTCCTTATTTCTGAAACTCCATTCTGGACAGCTGTTAGTGACTTACCAAACTTTTCATATGGATATGTATGTTAATGACAGGCAATGAACTGGAGATGAAGAGCCCCAAACACAGGCCGATCTCTTCAGTGCACATCAAAAGGCGGCACAAAAGGGGCAGTAAAAGAGGCAGCGATGGTGGAGCCTCCACTTTTGTGCGCTGAATTAGTTCTGCAAGCAATGAAACTGATCTTTTCTCCTTGCCAGAAAAGTCTGGTGATTTTTGTGAGTGCTCATTAGCACAAGAGGCGTTTGTGAAGATAATTGACTGACGCTGATAGTGCTAGCTGTCACAACAGGACGAGTGCTGTATATGCCACATGCTTCAGCTGTTGTTTATGATTTTTTTTTCAACCACCTCAGATTAAAAGATGTTTCAAACATTCTTACGCGTTCTCACAGCCACAAGTCCAAGTTTTGTACTAGCACAAGTCATTTTGATTTCTTCTGGCAGAGTGAAAGCAAATTACAACAGACTGGACATGGGAACAGATGCAGAGTTGAGGTTTATTAACTCAAAGTGCTTTCCCTCACCCATATAGTCTAATTGCCTGGAAAATACGATCTTTACATGGATTATTGTTAATTTGAATTGAAATGGGCCAACTGTTGTCTATCCATAATCAAAATGTAGTGGTAGAATTAAATAAAAAAATAAATTGGAGAAAAGCTGACTTTTGGAAGTTCAGAATTTTGGTGAATAAGTTTGTTAATACAACAGACTACACACATTTTCCTGGCCTGATCTTGCTTTAATTCCAGACTGTTTTAAATAATTACTACAACCTCCTTACACACTTGGAACCACAATTATTAAAGTATCAAATGAGATCTCTTTTTCCACAAGAAATGCCATATTATCTGGTAATTGTCACTGTTTCCAGGTTTGATTTGAACCCTGGAAAAGGTACTATTTGGAACCGTAATGAGCTTATTTGTCATTTTTTTTTCAGTCTTTTGCCTATAACCTCTGCTTGGCATCAAGAGATTATTGCATCTCAGTCCAAAAGCATGTTAAACGGTATAATTTCAGGTTTTATTTAGGAGCCAATTCTCTGAACGTCGTTGAAAATTTTAAAATGTGATCCATCCTAAATCGTTATAGTGTGGTAAAAATACTGCAGAAAATATTGATTTCTTCAAATGTATCAAAATGAAAACATTTATGTAGCTTTCTCTGTTTTCTTGAGGAGCTCAATGTGTAATTACTGAGCCAATTTTTATATTTTCTCAAAGGTTATCAGCAAAAAAAATTGGCCTGTTTAACCATTTAAAGCAAACAAGTAAGGAAGTATCTTTGCTAACTTATGGCAGTCCTGTTTCTTCTGCTAGGATGCCAGCAAAAGAAAATTAGCTTTCAGCTTCTCTCCTCTCGCACACAGATACACACGCTTGCATGGACACAAGAAAAATTTCTTTTCTTCTGTCAGCATTCCTCACAAACAATAGTTAGATTAGTGGAAATGAGGGCCTCCACAGAGAAAGGACATTCAGCTACAGAAGCCTCCCTGCAGGAACAGCTGGTAGGGGTTAATGGCTGCTGAACCTCACAGCCAGGGCCTATTCTCTATTGTGTGTTCAACTCCTGGGAAGGAGGGAGACTTGTGACAGCTTCTGGGGTGCAGGAGATCAGAGGTACACTGACTAGGTCAGGGAAGTAGTTTTCAGAGACACAGGATGCAGTGCTGAAGAGGATTTGTAATAATTGTGACCAAGATTTATGTATTGTTTAGCAGGAGAGGACTGTGTGACTTAAGTAAGCACAGACTGTGTTATAAAGCCTTTTCATGATGATACGTGGATTCTGCTTAACACAATATCTACTTGAGAACAAGAATTGGCTGAATTCTTCCAAGACAGTTAGTAGGAGTGAACACATCCTTTGTCCCATCTTTAGAAGCCACCTAGCTTGCTGGATATGATAAAATTATGACATGAGGAAAATTGCACAATTTAGTATGAAGAATGCTTGCACAAATACTGTCATCCTTTGGCTGTTCCCTACCTTAAAATGCACCAATGATAGCTAAAATGACAGACATTTGACAGGTATCTGTAAGCACAACCCAGGCAGCTCATTAAAGTTTTTCTTTATATGCATCAGCAGTCACAAAAGCAAAAACCCATTAGTATTCACTATTTTGCAGATTAGAAGAATTAGGGCTTCAAACGTTGGCTTATACGAAGCAGTGTCATTTGTGAAGTGATGTTTGCTTTATTATTCCCCATTCTCCCCCTCTGAAACCAGCCTGACATGACTTGCGATCCACACAGGGCATAATGAGCAAAATAAAGAACTGGATTGTGGATGAAAAGAAACACATTCCCTTTTTACATGACTGGAATGACAAAGAGGGGAGACTTTATATGTACTCTTTAGGCTCATTAGAGTGCTGATTATGATAGCTCTCTAGTGTAATCTTTAATCGAGTTTGACACTAGATTTGCCCCGTTACAAATCCTGTCATGCAAATTGAGCCATTTGTGTTGTTTGATATGGAAAGATCTGCTATGAAATGAAAGATTAGTTCACAGATGAGACACTAGGGAATGCTGCCCTTGTGCTCTGAGCAACTGATTACAAGGATGAGAGCAACCATTTTTATACTGCTGCTATGATTTGGAAAGCAGATTGAATTAACATGAGTTTTTTTTTCTCCACGCGTTGAAATAGCAAATAAAAATTTGGAGTTCCATACTCAACCCACTATTTTCTTTGTGAACTTATCAGAAATAAATTATAGTGAAAGGAAATTACAAGTATTTGAAGGTCCGTTGGAGAAATGTACACCTTGCTTAAATGGTGTATATGTAAAATAATAGCTACGACATATACTTTCCATTTATAAAAAAGGGAAACTATTGAGAGACAGTTCTTTTTGTGACTGAGAATCAAAGCAACTATTACATCCATCCAACGTGAATAAAATTTGCAAAAAATTCACACGCTCGGCTTTCTCTACAAACTAGAATGCATGACTTTTAATATAAAAGATGATGTCATACAGGAGGCGCTTTGTATGGTTTTGGCAAGTTATAGATGATAGTCATAGTTATACCAATGGTCACAATCTACAGTAAAAGTTGCAGAGCGGAGTGAATCAAATCTACAAGGTCTGTACTAAATTTAAAATTGGTCTAACTTCAGGAATGCAATGTTCACAGTTTAACCATGAAAGTCACTGTGCTCTGAGCTATACTTAAGAACAAAGACAAGTGGAAACAACACACATACAAACCACATAATGTGAGGCTATGGCAGTGCCAAGCATGATTGACTACAGTCTTGTGGCACTCTGGCATATTTTTAGCCTTGCTCGAATATATTTGTTTCTATCTTTGATAATTCATCAGTTATTTTTTGGCACCTGTACTGATCATTTCTTGGAACCGAACATTATGGATTTTGATCATTCTGGCAAAAATGTACCTTGAACGACTGATGGTGGAATCTCAGCAATGAATGCTTAGCAAGCTATGATTCTGGACTTGATTTTTGCCATGGCACAGAATATCTCCACCATGATGAAAATGCAGGAAGAATTTGGAAAATTCAAATCCTGCCTAAGCCTAGCAATTCTCATGCCTCTTTGTCAAAAATATATAAAAACATCTTTTTCCAATGCCTTGCAGTTAGAAAGAAGAAGTCATATTGGATGCAAAACATTAACTCTATTCCACTCTCCACAGATGCTGCCAGACCTGCTGAGTTTCTCCAGCTTTTTCTATGCTTTTTTCTGGCATTTCTCACTTTTGTGGAGATGAGGAATTAAGGGTCATCTGTAGTTTGCACATATACAGCTCCCTGACGTAGCTGGTCATTCCACTGATCAGCTGCAACCACCAAAGTCAGATTTTGGGGCCCTGGAGAGTAAAACAAGTAAACTCAGGCGTGTTCTCCACGCACTTCTTTTGGATAGCCAAGGGTACCTTTTTTTTCCAGAGCTGAGGTATCCCTGCAGATATGATCTTGGGGTCAGGGTCATTCTGGTCAGTGGTAAGAATTGTGTGGGCATGGGGTCAGATATCTTTTGGGTGTGAGGATCACTTGTGCATTGGAACTGTTAATTTTGCAGAAAGCTATGTGTAAAAGGTGCACAGAAAACATGGAACTGTCCAATTTGTCAACATCTGTCTAGAAGTGTCACAAAGTGTCACCAAATGTTGACCTGTCCAGAATTATCTGGAAGTGACAGTTGATGTTCACCTGGCAACAAGTACCAACAAGTATCAAAATGTGAATGAGAGTGTAGTTCTCCATTGTGTATTGCCTACAGTATAGAAGTTTAAGCAACATAACCATACCTTTTTCTGCTACGAGCATGGATGTTAATAAGTACTCACAGAACATAATCAATGACTATATCATGGTAGGTAGACAATGAAAAGACAGATATTAGGATATGAGAGATCATGAGGGATGGGCAGAGGGCATTTGGCAGTACGAAATGGAAGGGGTGAGGCATTTGGAGATATGGGGATGTGATGAGGATCTAAGATATGATAGCTGGCAGATTATTGTATGTATATGCACTTTAGGAGAAGCAATGTACCATTTCGGATCAGGTACTTATACAGCTTTGGGGATGAGGGGTTTAATAATACATGCTACCGGAGAGATTAGACATTCTGTGTTGGAAGTAAGGAACCATCTGGGATTGTGAAAAGACATGCTTGTAAAAAAAATGCATAAAACATTGGGACTGGCAGAATCATAAAGGAATAGTCCAAAAAAATGTGTTGAGTTAAAAAAAACTGCTAAGCATTTCGGAGTGTCTGTTCCTACAAAATTATTACAGGATTTCTGCTGCATGACTGATTTCCCAAACTATCATTTTCATAATGAGGTGTCTATTGATGGACAGCTATAACTGCTAATTGACTGGAAAGGTTCGTTGAGACAAGGGATTATGTATTTGTGGTTTAAGCACTTAAGGTGACATGCTTGTTTTTATAAACAATTAGTTTAAGAAATTTCAATACATTCCTCATTTTCTTATCACTAATTTTTCTTCCCAATACCAAGATCAATAGACAGTGTCAGCATGCCATCTGAGTTTTGCCCACAGTGGATGTTAACTGAATTCACATCGAGGTGGAGGGAAAAGTCTAGGGCATGAGTTGACTGGAATGGAGATTAATGATTCCATTTGGATAGCACAGGTGGTATGAGTAGATACATGGGATGGTTAGAGGCCAGTGAATGACACAGAGGCTATGAGGGGGTATTGGGATGGATACAGGGGTAGACAATAGCATGGAAAGGGTAAGGAGTGTAATTGGGTGAGGGGAGGGTAATCAGAATAGTTCATTGAAAGTCTTTGTTTTAACCATTGAATAGAATGCTGGAGCCTAAGAGAGGCTTTTACCCAGCATGCCCCTGGAACTGACTCTTCTTGGGTCACCCAGCCCAGACTTTAATTCAGCCTGCCACCACTCACCATGAAAATTGGCCACTTATAAAATTTGGGTTTGTGCAAATGCGATTTCTCCTGCTTCAGCACATTATAAGACCATATGATCATAAGAAATAGGAGCAGAATTAGGCCATTAATCCCATTGCACCTGCTCTGCCATTCAATCATAGCTGATGTATTTTTCAACCCCATTCTTCTGCCTTATCCCATAACCCTTGACCCCCTTACCAATCAAGAACCTATCTATCTTTGTCTTAAAAAAGTCAATACCTTGGTCTCCACAACTGTCTGCGGCAAAGAGTTCCACAGATTTACCACCTCGGCCTAAAAGAAATTCCTCCTCATGACAGTTCGAAAAGGTCATCCCTTCAGTCTGAGGCTGTACCCTCAGGTTCTAGTCTCTCTTACTAATGGAGACAACTTCTCCATGTCCAATCTCTCTGGGCCTCTCAGCATACTGTATGTTTCAACTAGATGTCCTTTCATCTTTCTAAACTCATCAAGTACAGACCCAGCATCCTAAACCAATCCTTATATGGCAAGATCTTTATACTCAGGATCATTCATGTAAACTTCCTCTGGACCCTCTCAAACACCAGCACACTCCTCCTTAGGTACAGAGCCCAAAATTGGCACAGTATTCCAAATGCAGTCTGACCACAGCTTTATAGAGCCTCAGCAGTACATTTCTGTTCTTGTATGCAAGCCCTCTTGAAATGTTAACATTTCATTTGCCTTCTTAACTGCCTTCCTAACTACGTTAACCTTAAGAAGATCTTGAACTAGAATTCCCAAGTCCCTTTCTGCTTCAAATTTCTGAAGTCTTTCTCCAATTAGAAAATAATCCATACCTCTATCTTTCCTACTAAAGTGTATAACCTCACACTTTCCTACATTATATTCTTCTTTGCCACTTTTTTGCCCAGTCTCCTTTCCTGTCCAAGTCCTTCTGCAGCCTCCCTGCTTCCTCAACACTACCTCCCCCTCCACCTAACTTTGTGTCATCGACAGTTTCTTTGTCCAGATCGTTAATATATACCATGAATAGTTGTGGTCCTAACAAAGACCCCTGCAGAACTCCACTCATCATTGACTGCCATCCTGAAATACTACCTGCCCCTCCACCTACCTTTGTGTCATCTACAGTTCCTTTGTCCAGATCATTAATGTATACCATGAATAATTGTGGTCTTAACACAGACCCCTGCGGAACTCCACTAGTCACTGACTGCCACTCTGAAAAAGACTCCTTTACCCCTACTCTCTGCCTTCTGCCAGTCAACCAATCCTCTAACTATGCCAGTACTTTGCCCCCAATTCCATGGGCTTTTACCTTATTTAGCAAAGTAGTACCTTGTCAAAAGCCTTCAGCAAATCCAAATGCACCACGTTGAGTGGCTCTTTTTAGTCTAACCTGCTCATTACCTCCTCAAAGAATTCCAACAAGTTTATTAGGTATAATCTTCCCTTAACAAAGCTGTGCTTTTACCATGTACTTCCAAGCAATCCACAATCTCATTGTTCATAATGGACACTAAATTCCTACCGACAACTGAGGTCAGGTTTACTAGCCCATAATCTCCTGTCTTTTGCTTCCCTCCTTTCTTAGACAGAGTCTTCTGGGAACCTCCATAACTCCTGTGATTCCTGGAGGATCACAACAATACCTCTAAAATCCTCTCAGCAGTCTCCTTCAGAAGTTTGGGGTGTAGTCCATTTGGTCTAGGTAATTTATCCACCTTCAGATCTGTCAAGCTTCTCTAGCACCTTCTACTTAGTGATGATCATTATACTCATATCTGCCCCCAAATCTCTTGAAGTTCTCGTTATACTGTTGGTGTTTTCCACTGTGAAACTTGATGTAAAATGTAAAATGTAAAATGTAAAATTCAGTTCCTCTGCCACTTCCTTGTTCCCAAAAGTACTTCTCCAGCCTTATTTCTATTGGTCCATTATCCACTCTTGCCTCTCTCTTACCTTTGATATATCCAAAATATTTCTTCAAGTCTTTTATCTTACCAGTAAGCTTACTCTGATATTTAAATTTCTCCCCTATTGCTTTTTAGTTATCTTCTGTTGGTTTTTATAGACTCCCTAATCCTTTGACATCCCATTAATCTTTACCACTTTGTGTGCTTTTTTTTGCTTCCCTTGTCAGCCATGGGTCCCTTGTTCTCCCCTTAGTATGCTTCTTTTTCCTTAGGATGAATTTCTGCTGTGCCTCTCAGTTACTCCTAGAAACTCCTGCCATTGCTGCTCCACCATCTTCCCTGCTAGACTCCCCTTCCAATCAACTCTGGTCAGCTTTGTAGTTACCTTTACTCAACGGTAATATCATTACATCTGATTCCAGCTTTTCCCTCAAAAACTGCAAGGTGAACTCTATCATGTTATGATCACTATTGCCAAGGGGTTTCTTTACTTCAAGCTCCCTCATCAAGTCTGTCTCATTACACATCACCAAATCCAACATTTTCTGCTCCCTCACAGGCTGCACCACAAGCTGCTCCAAAAAAAACTCCTAGACACTACACAAACTCCTTTTCTTGAGATCTGATACCAACATGATTTTTCCAGTCCACCTGCATATTGAAGTCCACCATCATTATTAAATAGTGCCTTTCTTACATATATTTTCTATCTCATGATTTAATGTCTTCCCCACATCCTTACCCCTGCTAGGAAGTTGGTACATGTCGCCTATCAAGGTTTTTCCTTCTTTGCTGTTTCTCAACTGTACCCACACACTTTCTATTGCCTTCTGACTGTACTATCACTTCTTGCTATTGATTTAATTCCATATCTTTTTAACAAGGCAACCCCACCGTCTTTGCCCATCTGCCTGTCCTTTTGATAGGATGAGGTTCATTGGACATTTAGTTCCCAGCCCTGATTACCTTGCAGCTCCATCTCTATGATACCCATAATGTTATACCTGCCAATTTCAATCTGCTACAAGCTCATTTACCTTCTCTGTACACTGTGTCTATTTAAGTACAACATCCTGCATTGACTACCTCCTTTGTCATAGTTGTCCCCTCATCTGCTATGCCTGAAGTTAGATTGCTAACCCTTTCCATATTGTCTGTCTTTTTTAGTTAGGAGCAAATTACTGCAGATGCTGGAATCTGGACTGCAAACAACAATGCTGGAGATCACAGCAGGTCAGACAGCATTCATGGAGAGAAAGCAAGCAGAGACTCTGATGACGAATCATCTAGATTTGAAACATTAGCTTGCTCTTTTTTTAATTGAGCACTCCATCGCTTTAATTTGTTCCATAATTTTCCATACAACTGAACCCACCCTCCCACTATTTAGGTTAAAGCCTGATCCACAGCCCTTGTTATGTGCTTTGCCCGGACTCTGGTCCCAGCATGATCCAGGTGGAGCTCCCTCGTTCCCTGGTACTGGTGCCAATGTCCCATGAATTTGAATTTCTCCCACACCGACCTCTGAACCACATGTTTACCTCTTTAATCTTGTTGATCCTGTGCCAACTTTCTCATATCTCAGGTAGTAATCCAGAGGTTATGACCTTTTCTTTTTGTTCTGCTTTCTAGTTTAACTCCTAGTTGCTTGGATTCCCTCAAAAGAGCCTCTTTCCTCTTTCTGTCTGTGTCATCAGTTCATCTGTGGACCACAACAACTGGGTTTTCCCCGCTTACACCAAGTCGCTCTGCAGCCCAGATGAGGTATCCTGAAGCTGGGCACCAGGCAGACAACACAGCCTTCGGATGGAGGTGGGGGCGGGAGGCGGGGGGGTGGGGGGGAAGGGAGGGGAGGTGGATAGCATACTCGATCCTGGCCACAGAGAATCCATGTCTATTACCCTAACTAAAGTATTCCTAATGACACCTACATTTCTCGCTCCTATATTTTCATTCTCGTCTTTTAGTTTGTCGCCTGTCCTTTACTTACTTTCATTCTGAAATTTTTCTATGATGGATAGGTAAATTACCACCAAGCAATTAACTTACGGTTTATCTGTGATGTCACTCTTCTGTGCTTTTGGGCTTTAATTTATCCTATTCATTAAAAACTTTACAAACTATGAACCAAAAAAAGCAAGCAAAAAGCACCTCTGCACTGAATTCCCAGCTGCCTCCAAATCCCCTGAATTATGTATTCACTCGGGTTGGGTCTCACTCTAGTTAGGATGTCTTCTTCTTGATCATGCAAAGCATGGAAGTTAGGGATAAAAAGCCAGGCTTCTGTGTTTATGGTTGCTCTCTGTGTTCTCATTTCTCCATAAATGGATGAACAAGCATTCGTAAAACTAATGAGCAAAAGGCCAGCATGGGACCATATGAGCAGGAGTAGGCCATTTGGCCCCACAAGCCTGTCCAGCCATTTCACATCATGGCTCATTGCCATTTTGCTGTGCTGCTTCCTAACATTATATGATTCACAATAAAAGAAAACTCAGGTAGATCTATGCTGAGATAAACAATGAATACATTATTTTGTGTCAGGTTGGATTTAAGGAAGGGGAATACTTCGAAATATTAGCGCAGCAGTGTCAGAAGTGAACACTACAGATGAGCTTTTTACCCAATGGCTTGAGTGCAGCCAGACATCCCCAGGTAGCTCACACAAATAGCTCAGGAAGAACAGTGCAGCTGAAAGCAAAGGAAGGACAACACTCTTATAATTCTGAGCAGAGGTGGTGTAGATTGCACCAAGTTAAATGTACACTGCACCAGGATCGAATTCCTAGGCATAAGTGAAGAGCAGTACTAAACCAACAAACAGCCTGTGAAGGTGAGGGCATTTGACTGAGGAAGACCTGCAAGATGACTATCATTCACAATGCACTAATAGCTGATGCAAGGTCACAATTGTTCTCAGCATAATTAACACTGTGAAGGGGTTCACAGCAGGAATGAGATACTTTGCACAACTGCACTGAGAATTAAAGACAATGTTGTTCAGTGCTTTAGCAAATGCTGCTCTTCCAGTTCAAATGGAGATAAATTTGTTCTCTACCTTCTACAAATCAAACAGATGATGCATCATTATTAAACAAGTAAATTTACCCAGATCTTCATTCTTTTACAGGCTTGAGCACATTCACTTTGTAGACATATTTGTATAAAATATTGCACCAATCTAAGAATATTTGAACAATATTCAGTATAAAATTAGTTTTTTTCCCTTCAATCTTTAAATGGTTTAATGGCTTTAAACTTTCCTTTGCTAACAGAGCTATAATGGCTTGCAACATCAGCAACATATAGTCTGGGAATCAGCAACTGTTCTTCACTGTGCTATCCAATTATATGTGAAGTACACCTTTAAACATAAGAGCAGTGGGATTGAAACATGAAGGCTAATTCTGCACTCCTGTACTTCCAGCAGGGAGCATGTCGCAGGGCATACAGCCTATGATTTTCTGTCCATTAAAGAAAGAATTGCATTTATACTTCACATTTCACAGAGTACGAAAATGCTTCACAACCAATAAATTACTTTTGAAGTGTCGCTACTGTGTACTGTAGGAAATGCGACAGTCAATTTGCACGCAGCAAGGTCCCCCAAACAGCAAAGTGGTAATGACCAAATAATTTGTGCTAGGTGTTGGGGGTTAGTGACAAATATTGGCCAGGAGTCTGGGAGACATCACTGCTCTTTTTCAAAGTAATGCCCAGTAGTGATTTACATTTTACTAAGAAGTCTGCTAAGTACCTCTTATATTTTTGTATCCGAGATAGCTGTTTAGCAATAATAGACATGTCCCACTTTGTGGTCTTCTTTAGGCTATGTAATTTTTTTCTCCTTTCTAAGTCTTCTGGTATTTTACCTAAAGTTCATTACATATGTCCCAAAATATGTCTCTTCCTTGTCTTACTTGGTTGTCAACATTTTTGGCACTTCATTGTGGATATCATCAGGTTTTCCAGAGCTAGGTTGGTACAATGTTTTCTGCAAATATTCATATCTTTTAGACTAGAATTGCATACTTCATAGCAGATTTGTTTTGAGTACTGGATTTATACTGGGTAACATACTCATTACCCATTTGTGAGATGTTAAAGTACAACTGGCTATTAGCTACAACATTGGCAGCTATCCAAAAATGTGACAAGTTGCTCAGGTATGTCCTGTCCACTGAAAACAACTCAAACATAATTGGCAAATCATTGCCACATCAGTTTGCTTTCAATCATCAATAGAGAAAGATGTTGCTGACAACATAATCAATTGGCATTTATTCCGCAATAGCATGCTCACCCAGTGCTCACTTTACCTTCTGCCAGCACCACTCAAACCCTGGCCTCATTACAGATTTGGTTCAAGCATGGACAAAAGGACCAAACTCCTGAGGTGAGGTAAGTCCTTGACATTAAGGTATTATTTAACACAAGTGTGGCATTGAGAAACCTTGGCAATATTGAAGTAGAAATTAAGGGAGAAACTCTCCACAAGTTGGAGTCATTTGTGACACAACAGAATAAGGCTGTGGTTATTTGATGTCAATCATCTCAGTTCCACAACCCAAGTGCAGGAGTTGCTAAGGATGTCCACTAGCCCAGCCACTTTCAGCTGTCTCATTAATATCTTACCTTCAAGCATGAGCTCAGAGGAGGAGAGGTTCACTGATGGTTTTATAATGTTCAGTATTCTCCGTGACTACTCAGAAAATGAAGCCATCCTTACCTGCCTGTAACCAGTTTGAGATAACAATCTGCCTTGAGCTGAGAAGTGGTGAATACCAACCTCGATAGAAATACCAGACAATTACTACCTCCAGTGACAATACCCGACATCTTCTCTTCAAGTTTAATGGAATTACCATCATTGAAACTCTCGCCATGAACATCCTGGGGCTTACCATTGACCAGGAATTGAATTGGACCAGTCAGATAAATATTATCACTATAAAAGCAGTTCAATGGCTTGAAATTCTACAACAATTAACTTGTACTCTGATGTCCTAAACTCTCTCTACCATCTATAATGCATATTTGCCTGGATGAGTGCTGATTTGAAAACAATGAAGAACATCAGTGCAAAGCAGCCTATTTATCAGTATCCATTGACCACTGCTGATGAACATTGACAAATATAATGCAGCAACTCACCAAGGCTCCTTTGACAGCACAACTCTCTAGACCAGACAAGAACAGCAGTTTCATGCAAGTTCTCCCAGCAAGCTACACATAATCCTGACTTGGCACCATATCACCATTCCTTGCCTGTTGCTGGGAACTCGTTCCTGAACTGTACTGTCGGTGGGCCACTGCATTGACGGCAGTAGTTAAAGAAGGCGGCTCATCACACATTCTCAAGAGCAGTTAAGAATAGGCAAGACAATCTGGCTGTGCCAGCAATATTCACATCTCAAGGGTGAAAAAGGCACATTTACATTACTGCGTTTAAACTTGTGTTGAGATTTTAGAAATGTTCTAAAAACATGATTTTGTGAGCAGTTAATTAATTTAACCTATTTCAATCATTTTCTCAAAAGTAGAAACACCCCTTTATGACCATTTCCCAGCCCTCCTCTTCATCGCTGATTCTATTGCTTACTGTTAATTTAGAGGGGGATGAACCTGATGACAACTTAATAAAACAAATTGTAATGAATCTCAGCATTCCTTGACAGACTATAAATAAAAGTCCGGAAGGGAACTGGCTACCAGACTTTATTGCCTGCCGAGAACATCATAAGCTTTCTGTCCAGTTGCTTATCGCTGGACCTTTTGGGCAGTAATTCAATAGCCTGAACACCACCCACATTGGCATAAATGACAAAGTTTCTAGTAGGAGAGCCTTCAGTGGTGCACCCACCCAACTCATTCAGGCAGATGCTTCGTTTAAACAGGAACAGGGGAAAACAGCCTTCCTGCATGCCATTTCATGACTATTTTAAATGCACAGCTATGGCAATGAGAGTTATCCTGAAGAGTCTGGAAAGCACACTGCAATATTAAGATTTGTTGACTTTAGTCAGTTCTAACTCTTTTTTTACTCCTTATAGATACTTAGGTTTTCATGAACCTTTGTGTCAGTTAATCTAATTTACTTAATCTTGCCCCAAGCACCATTCTTGGCACCAATTAATGAGTTTCTCATTAGGAATTCTACAATCTGAGGCATTGAAAATAATAGAAAAAGATACGCAGAAAGGTCTGGTTGTAGAAATAATGCTCTGGCTCAGACACTGGCACCTAAACACAGGAATCTGGTGAATATACCTATGTTAATGGGCTCCTCTTCACTCTATTCTTTCATGTCTTAGAGTTTAGCTGTACATAACGTTTGTAAATGTTCACTTATTGATATGAGCAAACAAAGCTGTAATCCCCAGTGTAAGTATTCATACCCCTCACACATCCAAGAGTAATGTCAATGTCTGATTCTTCCAATCGTTAAAACTTGTACAATTTGAGTCAGAGCAAAGAAACATGTAATAACAAAATGACTTCTAGATGATTTACTAATAATTTTGGCATTTTCTTGATAGGCTGTTTGGTTGCCTGTTAATTAGTATTGTATTTAAAATTTCAAATTTAAGATTTAAAACTTGAGCTGTGACATGACCAAAAGTTATAACCCCAGATCACCTATAGATGTATCAAATTTTTAATTCCAATGTTATTTTTTTTTAAAAAGAAGGTTGTTATTGACAAGAGCAGTGCAATTTAAATTCACTGACTGAGGAGAAATTCTGGCATGTCACAGATGTTCAGAATAAGGATATCTAACAAAAAATATTTTTGAAAATGGATCTGTTATTGAATTGTGCAACCTTTATTATGGATGTTACCAGCAGTGTTGACATTGGTAGTTGAATTTTCAAACAGGGAGACTCTATAGGAAGAGACAATGAGAGGTTGACTACCCAGCTACAAGCCCTCTCCGCAAGGAGAGATCTCTTGCAGGCATGTTACTGTACTTGCAAAGTCAATATTCTCAAACTCAACTGTTCAACTACCAATGTCAACACCGCTGGTAACATCCACAATAAAGGTTGTAATGTTCTACTATGTACTCTTCATGAACAATTCAACAACAGAACCATTGTTAAAAATATCTCTTGTCTTTTTGTTAGATTCAATTCAGCTTTCCAATCCACAGAGAGGTACAGCACAGAACCAGACTCTTTGGTCCAACTAGTCCATGCCGACCAGATTTCCTAAATTAATCTCGTCCCATTTGCAGCATTTGGCCCATATCCCTCTAAACCCTTCCTATTCATATCCCCTACTAGATGCCTTTTAAATGCTGCAATTGTACCAGCCTTCAATACTTCCTCTGGCAGCTCATTCCATGCATGACCATCCTCAACATGAAAAGGTTGCCCTTAGGTTTCTTTTAAATTCCTCTCATGTTTAGTAACTAATAAACCCACTCTTTTGTTAACTTAAGTAAAGTAGGTCACATTAATCCCATTGTCCCAGAGGACCTGTCTCTCATTAGAAAGAAATGACTGATGGTGGTTTAACCTGAGGATTAACACACTTCAGGCAAGGGGTGAGATTGAGATGGCAGCATCTTCATTGTAACCTCATTCAGTGCCGAGAATGAACTCATGCTTCATTCTACATTGTAGACCAGCCATCGATTCCCGATAATTAAAGAAAGCCTACTTAAACTGACTAATATTAAAACATAGCAGTTTGGTTTGAGAGAAAAAAATCTCCAAGGGAAGGAATCCTGCCCAAATTAACCTTGTTGTGATCAACCAGAAGGGTTGGAAAGCAAAGCACCCCTCTTCAACTGGTAACTTGACAAATCAAAGTATTCTGGCTGGAATTGTAACAAATTTAGCAACCCTGCCTGGATTCCAGATATGACAGTTGCCCAGAAGAAAGAAGGATATGAGGTATGGTGTTTTTACAATGAAGTGAACAGCTAAAGACCTCAAAGCAAAGAGGGAGAGCGTACGAGTGAAGTATAAGGTATGCTATGGTAAGTGGTCAGATTGTGGTAAAACCTGACAACGCTGTGGCTGGCCCATAAGGGTGCCTCTTATTTGAGGACCTGTTCTCCACAAACAAGCTATTCTTCCCGCCCCACATTTCCTCCTTCCAGCACATCCCTACTCCTGCACCCTGTCAAACCTGGCAACACAAACCCCTTCACCAGGACCTGTCAGGGACTTTGGCGAGACTTCACACTTTACACAAAAGTCCCAACATCCTGGCTCTTTTTACGAAGGGGCTGCCTGGAGAACTAGAAGATTGAGCTTAGAGGTGGAGCCAAAGCTCTTCAGAAGTGAAACCCTGAAGCACCTGATCACACACAAGTGGCCACTGCTCCTGGTGGCACAGTGGAATGAAAGAGCTGTCAGTTACTTATTGGCCAGCAGGTCTAGAGCAGAAATACCTCTTTTTTGGGGGGTGCACTGTGGCGAAAAGGCAAAATGGTGGTTAACTGATTATAGAGAGAGCCAACTAAACATAGGCAGACTTACCCCAACTTTTATTGTGGAGCAGAAAGCTCCCTTGTACCATAAAATCCAGCCTGTAAGCTATTCAGGCCTTCCAGCATGTGCCATAATTCAATTTGATCACAACTGATCTGTCAATAAGATCATAAGATAAAAGAACAGCATTAGGACACTCGGCCCATTGAGTCTGCTCTGCTGTTCAATCATAGCTGATGGGTTCCCCTGTCCCATTCTCCTGCCTTCTCCCCCTAATGTTTGATCCTCTTGATAATCAAGAACCTATCTGTCTCTAGGGCTTTTTTTAAATGCATTCAAAGACTTGGCCTCCACATCCTTCACCATATTTACCCATCCAGCTCCGCTTTACTCTTACTGAGTTATCAACCACAGACTCTAAGGTATAAATGGACGCATTGTCCACAGCTTTCAGGTCAGAGGGTTTCAGATTTCTACTAGCCCCATTATTGTGAAAGGCTGTCTCATTTCATTCCAAAACGTTTAACTCCAATTTTAGGATTACAACTCTGTGTTCAGACTTTCTTCTGTGAACATAAAAGGCAGAGTTAGTAAGTTTGCAGATGACACCAAAATTGGAGGTGGAGTGGACAGCGAAGAAGGTTACCTCAGATTACAACGGGATGTTGATCAGATGGGCCAATGGGTTGAGAAGTGGCAGATGGAGTTTAATTTAGATAAATGTGAGGTGCTCCATTTTGGGAAAGCAAATCTTATGCACTTAATGGTAAGGTCCGAGGGAGAGTTGCTGAACAAAGAGACCTTGGAGTGCAGGTTCATAGTTCCTTGAAAGTGGAGTGGCATGTAGATAGGATAGTGAGGAAGGCATTTGGTATGCTTTCCTTTATTGGTCAGAGTATTGAGTATAGAAGTTGGGAGGTCATGTTGTGGCTGTACAGGACATTAGTTTGGCCACTGTTGGAATATTGCGTGCAATTCTGGTCTCCTTCCTATTGGAAGGATGTTGTGAAACTTGAAAAGATTCAGAAAAGACTGCAAGGATATTGCCAGGTTTGGAGGATTTGAGCTATCGGGAGAGGTTGAATAAGCTAGGGCTGTTTTCCCTGGAGTTTTGGATGCTGAGGAGTGACCTTATAAAGGTTTGTAAAATCATGTGGGGCATGGATAGAATAAATAAACAAAGTCTTTTATCTGGGTTGGGGGAGTCCAGAACTAGAGGGCATTAGTTTAGAATGAGAGGGGAAAGATATAAAAGAGACCTATGGGGCAACGTTTTCACGCAGAGGGTGATACGTGTATGAAATGAGCTGCCAGGGGAAGTGGTGGAGGCTAGTACAATTGTAACACATAAAAGACATCTGGATGTGTAGACGAATAGGAAGGGTTTGGAGGGCTATGGTCAGGTGCTGGCAGGTGGAACTAGATTAGATTGGGATATCTGGTCGGCATGGACGAGTCAAACCGAAGGGTCTGTTTCTGTGCTGTACATCTCTATGACTGCATGACTCTACAGGAAATCAAAATCCTTTATCAATTTAAGTGTATCAAATATATCATCTCAAATCTCAAACCTCAATGCAGCTTGGCCTCAAAATGCTTTATACATTGTACCATTGTGGTAAATCTGCAAATCATGTGTTCAAGGGCAATATATGGGTTTCAGTGACTAAAACTAAACACTGAACTAGTAAACAAGTATTTTTTACAACTGAAGAATCACTGATCAAAGGTAAAGGTAACGATAATATCAAAAAAAGGAGAAATTACCCTGTCACTATATCTTAATTCATGAAGGCCAAGTAAATAACTATGACCTAATTACCTCTAAAGGGAAAAAGTACAGAATCAGTAGCAAAGGAATAAAAATATACTCTATTACTACTACAGTTTCCTACTTCTACACTTCCATTAGAAATGCACAATTTGATCTTATTGTGGTACCCCTGGGGTTGCCAGTGATATACTTCTGACCTTCAATGATATTGCCTGTAATTAGTAGGAATGGTGTTGGTTCAAGTTGTCATATCAACCTGAATACAGTTAACTACCATATCTCCTGTACTCCATTATTACTGCACCATGTCGGTTGTCTTTGACTTCAAGTCATGTTGATATCTCCAAGTAAATCTTTTTGATATCTCTCACTTCATTAATGGGTTAGATGAAAAAAGACAGTAGTAAAGCACAAGAGCTCCATGGGAAACCCACTGAGCATGAATAATAAGACTCTGGCATCTCTACTAATGATTGTTTGAAGGTGCATCAGGAAATTAGCAAATGTGTAAGCCTTGTTTCTAGTGTCAAAAATGGTTTGAAAATCAAAATATTGATTGGCATCAACTGGATGATTTTAAAATGGTTACTGTCACTGAAAGTCTATCATTGATTAGAGCATATAGTATTGGGAATAATGAGTTTTGTTTCACAATTGGGTGGCACGGTGGCACAGTGGTTAACACTGCTGCCTCACAGCGCCAGAGACCCGAGATTAATTCCCGCCTCAGGCAACTGTCTGTGTGGAGTTTGCACATTCTCCCCGTGTCTGTGTGGGTTTGCTTCGGTTTCCTCCCCCCATCACAAAGATGTGCAGGTCAGGTGAATTGGCCATGCTAAATTGCCCGTAGTGTTAAACGTAGGGGAATGGGTCTGGGTGGGTTGCTCTTCAGAGGGTTGGTGTGGGCTTGTTGGGCCGAAGGGCCTGTTTCCACACTGTAAATAATCTAATTAAGTTTCAGAAATGGGTCAAAAAATATTCTGTAAAGGGAGCATGGAAGCAGTCTCTTACTGACTTTGTTTTTACCAATTTACTTGAAAAATAGAAATGTAGTCTGGCTAGTACAGTGAGGTTTAATGTTTATTTTTTTAAAATCCCTCTTCTACAGCACAGCCTTGGGCTGCATTTGCACCCAGTCAGGTCAGAAGAACTGTCAACTAGCCTGGTTCATTGACACCTGAGCTGCCACTGGATATCTGTTGTCAGGAAATTCAACCATGCCTGTTGCATCAGGAAATTGGAGACTGACTAGAAACCTCAATCAGTATCAGTAACAATAGCAACAGCTTATATTTATACAGCACTTTTAAAATAATGAAGATTCATGGTGCTTCACAAGAGCATCTAATTATTGCTATGAGCCACATGGAGAAAAGATATGGTGAACAGTTTGGACAAAGAAGCAAGATTTAAGAAGAACAAAGGTGAGATGAAAATGTTGTGGCTGGACTTGAACAATTTGTCTGATGATGGAAATGTGTGGGGAGAGTTATCCAGAGCTTAGGTCCTTGGCAACAGATTGGATTTGTCTCTTTGTTTACAGATAAGACACACCTCACCCAGGCTGCTTCAACAATGCCTTCCAAATCTGTAACCCAATTATCAAGATTGACCAAAGCAACAGATGCATTGGAAAATCACCATCTGCAGGTTCTCTTCCAAGCCACACGTAATCCTGACATGAAATTATATCTCTGCTCCCTTACCATTCCTGGGTCTAAGAATTCCTTTCAAGAAGTGGGTATATGAATAGAAAGGATTTAGAGGGATATGAGCCAAATGCTAGGAAATGGGACTAGATTAATTTAGAATATCTGGTCAGCATGGACATGTTGGACCAAGGGGTCTCTTTCTGTGCTGTGTAACTCTATGACTCCATGACTAAGGTTGATCAAAACACTCCTCAAGGGCAATTAAGGATAGCCAATGAATAATGGTCTGGCCAATGACACCCACATGTCACAAACAAATCGGGGAAAAAAATACAGTTTTCCACCTTGTTGGGAACATGTCAGTGCCAATCTTCAGCAAATTCAGCTCATTCCTCACATCAATAAAAAATGGTTCAACATACTGGTTACAGGAGAGACTATGGACCTCGACAAATGCAGGCTGTAATATTGAAGACTGGAGCTTCGGTGTAGCTGTGCCACTAGACCGACTGGGCCAGTTTAGCCACACCATTGGCATCTATCTAATAATATGAAAATTACATATTGTCCTGTCCACAAAAGCAGGAAAAATCCAGCTTGGCAATTTACTGATAAGACTGCTTTTATTTATCAACAAATTGATTCAACTGTCTTTACCAGTACTAAAAGGCGACTCTAAGTAAGGGATAACCTGTTTGCTAATGCTCAATTTAGGTTTGACCCTGACTAGTCAGTTCCAGACTCGTTACAACCACCACTGATTCCCCATTATCAATACTCTATGCTTCACCATTGACCAGAAATTTAACTGAACCAGTCATATAACAAGAACAGGTTAAAGGTTGAGAACTCTACAATGAGTAACTCAATTACTGATTCCCCAAAATCTGTCATTCATCTACAAAAAACAAGTTAGAAATGCTGCCAAAAGAAATTTGGCACATTGCAGCATCCTATTCTGTAGATAAACCAGTGGTGAAGGGAGTAACTGTTTAAGGTATTAACCTGTGTTACTATTGTCAGTGAGATATGTACACACATCCTAAGCTTCCTTCGTTCCCCTAATCAATTTAGAGACATTTTAAGCCTAGGGGAGTATGTTATCTCTTCTTACTTCCTACAAATTAAACAACATCACACTCACCTATATCAACTTAATTTGTCAAAAATAATTCATTTTACAGGTTGTTTAATATTTCTTGTACTGAAAAATGAGAATCGACATTGATTCTCCTGTTCCTTGGATGCTGCCTGACCTGCTGCACATTTCCAACAGCACATTTTTAGCTCTGATCTCCAGCATCTGCAGTCCTCACTTTCTCCTAATATTTCTGTATGTTAGCACATTTTCCTCTGCATCAACACACCTTTCAGTCTGGTATCAACCGTGAACAGAGAAATTGTAAGTATCAACCGTAAACAGAAATTGTAAATCTACTTTATGATTCTAAAGCATTAATATAATCTGTGAATGACACTGTTCTCAACTTTGATCCATTTCCCACCTTTTTGCTGTCTGGGAAGCTGTCCTCAATTCTTGCTACAAGCATAATGAGATTCAGGCAAATTACATTGACATATCTGATCACAAAATATCACAAGAAGACAGAGCACTCCAGTCTGGAAAAAGGATCTGAAGAGAAAGCTGTTACATGCGACCAATTATGTGGAGCTGACTAATTGTGTGAAGCTGTAAACAAAGGAGTGTTATAGTACAAGAGAAAGAGCGTTACTTAGAGATAAGGAGCCACAAACCTCACGGACAGTGTGTGCTGACACTCACATCTTGAGGTAATTCAGCCTGGTTGTGAAACGTGCAAGTAGCAGATAAAATATGGGGGATGCTAAGGAAAATAAAACACAAATAAAATTTGAAATCAAGACAATGTCCATGGGACACAACTAACACGACAGACTTCAAAGCATGGATAGAACCTCAGAAGAGTCCAAAGGAGCAGCTGAGTAAAACATTCAAAGGTAGGCCAAGACTTCAGAAGACTTTGACAAAGCTAGGAAGGAGAAGATTCCAAAGATGGGGATAAGAGCACAGAAGACAACCATTACAAGGTTACAGACCAGGAAGATTCCAAAAACCGTGAAGAAGAACCCTGAAACATTTCAAAGTTTCACTGGCATGGTGATGATTAATGTTAAATGGTCAATCAGTCATCAGGGATTGATTAACTCGGTGGACTAATTTATTTAAAACAGTAAAATATATAACAAGTTATGAAGTTGAAATTACAGCAAGCCAACTGATTTATGTGAGTGTACCTTGCAGACCCGCAGCATATCAACTGACAGGAAGAACTACAGCATTATATGATTAGATTAGATTTCCTACAGAATGGAAACAGGCCCTTCGGCCCAACAAATCCACACCGACCCTCCGAAGCGTACTCCACCCAGACCCACTTCCCTCTGACAAATGCACCTAGCACTATGGGCAATTTAGCATGGCCAATTCACCTGACCTGCACATCTTCAGACTGTGGGAGGAAAGCAGAGCACCCAGAGGAAACTCACGCAGACACGGAGAGAATGTGCAAACTCTACACAGACAGTTGCCTGAGGCTGGAATCAAACCTGGGACCCTGGTGCTGTGAGGCAGCAGTGCCAACCACTGAGCCACCGTGCCACCCACTATACACACAGCACATGGAGTCCTTAAAAATGAATTTACTTCTAGACAAGGTACACATAAACTGTGCCATTCCTCTCTGAAAGAAAGCCATTTACAACAACAGCCAAGTTGCAACAGCTATAATGCAGGAATTGCCCGAGTCTATTGTGCTTGCTCAGCAGGGTTATGCCATTTTAACCGTTGAAGGTGATGGGTTCCTCAGGTGAGTCAGCAAAGGCCAAGACTTTGGCACCCTGGGTGCCTCAGCTGCATTGGGAAAATGGGAAAAGAATGAAAGAGCAATAGTTATAGGGATTCCAGGGTCAGGAGATCATCCTGGCATTTCTGTGTCAGTAAACATGACTCTAGCATGCTGTGTCATGAAACAGTTGGAGGACATCCATCTTTGATTTGATTTGATTTGATTTGATTGATTTATTTGATTGATTTATTGTCATACATACCTAAGTACAGTGAAAAGCTTTGTTTACAAACAGTAAAAGCAGATCATGGTAAGCAAGGATATACAGATCATAGAATGAGAAAACAAACTTAGACAGAGGCATTACAGGTTATGTCATACAGGGTGTGTGCTACACAAGGTCAACATTACAAGACCAGCATTATTTCAAGTTAGGGAGTCCACTCAGCAGTCTATAAATGGCAAGGAATAAGCTGTTCTTGAACCTGCTGGTGCATGTTCAAGTTTATGATTGTTTAATTGATTTAGTGTTACGTGTACTGAGGTATCGTGAAAAGCTTTGTTTATGAGCAGTACAGGCAGATCATTGTAAACAAGGATGAGTGAGGGAGGGGTGTGCATGGAGGAATAGGAATCAGCCAATGGTCATATTCTAAATTGGTAACAATGACATAGATAGAAAGAGGGATGAAGTATATTTCAGGGAGTTAGAAAGAAAATTTAAAGCAGGACAGCTGTAATCTCAGAATTACTCATTGTTCCATGTGCTAGTGAACATAAGAACAGGAGGATTGATCAAATGAAATTGTGGTCAGAGAAGGGAAGGACACTGGATTTCTGAGGAATCAGGACCAGCTCTGGGGCAGATGGAGCCTCTACAAGCTGGACAGGTTACATTTTAAAGGGACTAGTGCTGAATACCCTCACAAGGAAATTTGTTAGTGATGTTCGGGTAGTTTTAAACCAACTTCTCAGGGATTAGGAACCTCTGAGGTAAAGTTGGTGCCAGGAAAGTGAAAGATGCTTGAGAGATTATAAATCTAAAGAAAACAAAGTCAAGTATTGGGAATGCTTTGAAAATGTCAAAAAGATAAAGTTAAATATACTCTACTTGAATGTATCTGTATCCCCAAAAAGGTGGGTGATCTAAAGGTACCAAAAGAGATATGTAGATATGATCTAATTACAATTACTGAAACACGGTGATGAGGACTGGGAACTGAATATCTAAGGATATTCAACATTTGGAAAGGACAGACTGGAAGGAAAAGGAGGTGGTGTTGCAGTGATAATAAGGGATATGATCGATACATTAGTAAGGGAGGATCTCAGGTTGGAAACTGTGTGGGTGGTGCTGAGAAATAACAAGGAATAATAGTCACCATTTGAAGTTATTTATAGACCACCAAATAGTAGTGGTTTGGGTCTTGAGGATATGAAGGAAGTTTACATCAATAAGCAGATTGTACTGTAGAAATTAACAGGGCTGAAGGTTGACAAATCTCAAGGACTTGATGGTTTACCTCCTAAAATGTTGAAGTGAGGTTGAAATAGTTGGTGCTTTGGTGATCAACTTCAAAACTTCAATAAATTCTGGAATGATTCCTCCAGATTGAAAGGAATCAAATATCACCTCAATATTTGAGAAGGGAACAAGAGAGAAAACAAAGAACTACAAGCCTGTTAACCTTACATCAATAACAGAGAAAAATGCTAGAATCAATTATAGAGGGTGGAATGGATAGACACCTAATTGATAATGGCATGGTTAGTCACCATCAGCATAGATTTAGAAACGGGAAATTGTGTTTGAAGAATATTTTGGGAGTTTTTTTTGAAGATGTTACTAATAAATCAATAAAGGAGAGCTGATGAAGGAAGTGTGCTTAGTTTTAGAGAAGAATTTTGAAAAGCTAAGTCCTCCACAGAAAGCTGGTTAGGAAAATTAAAGCAGTTGGATAGGAGCTAATACACTGGCATGGACTAATGATTAGCTAACAGACAAAAAACAGAGATTAGGAATACCTGTAAATGGATCATTGTCACATTGGTAGGCTGTGATCAGTGGGGATGCTGCAAGGATCCCACATGACAAATAGAATATAATGTGGAAAAATGTGAGGTTATCCACTTTGGTTAGGGAAACAGATGTGCAGGTTGGCTTAGTTGTTAGCACTGTTGCCTCACAACGCCAGGGACTCGGAGTCGATTTCAGCCTCAGGCACTGTCTGTTTCCACATTCTCACCGTGTCTGCGTGGGTTTCCTTCGGGTGCTCCAGTCTCCTCCAACAATCTAAAGACGTGCAGGTTAGATGAATTGGCCATGCTAAATTGCCTGTAATGTTCAGAGATGTGTAGGTTAGGTGCATTAGTCAGGGGTAAATGTAGGGGAGTGGTTAGGTTACTGCTCGGAGAGTCGGTATGGACTTGCTGGGCTGTTTCCACATTGTAGGGATTCTATGATAACTGGTGAGAGTTGAAAAGCATAGATGCACAATGGGACCTGGATGCTCTTGTTAATAAGTCACTAAAGACTGACATGTATTTGCAGCAAGTTAATGCCAGAGGATTGGGTTACTTTCGTCTATAAGAAGCCTTGTTTTCCATACTCCATCATTCACACATTCCCTGGAATGGCTTATCAACAATAAATTATCAAACCATTATCCATAATTATCTCTCCAGGGACACCAAATAAACTAAAAATGTAGCTCAAAATATAGCACAACAGTTGTGCTTAATGTACAATGAAATTGACAAATGAGAGGATACTTGGTGAAGTAGTTTACAATGACAGTATAGTCATTTCCATGGACATGAGAAAAGTCAGATGTGATTTTAGATCAGAGATGGGAAGAACTTCCTCCTGTATCAATGGTTCTTTCCACTCACTTGGCATATGCTCTCATCATGTTTTGCAGAGTTGAACAAGGATTTTTATGTACTGTTTATACCCAGTCTATATATTGACTTTCTTGTAAGTCTTCTCAAACAATCCATACCGATGTGTAAGTGATGAAGTTGTTAAACAATATTAAGTTACAAAGAATCTGATATGGTAACTTATTTCCCTTTAATAATGACACTTTGGGAGATGTGTAGCTCATCCCAATAAGAATATTACGATCTCATGTACTAGTAGAAAGAGTGAATTGAATTAGGCCATCTTTCAATCATGTTTTTTAATCATTTCTGTGGTGTGGAATATTTGCTCATTGCACTTGTAGCTGCTGGCATCTGTGTTATGAGAAGCGTATCAGGTCAATTTGAAGAATGTCTTCAAGCTCAATGTCTTTGAAGTCAACTTGCTGATCCAGCAATCTATCTTTTATTTTCTTTGATGCCTGGACCTCTTCCACTTTCTGCTTCAGTAATTGGTTTCCTCAATGCCCTGCTTGAGGTCTTTTATTTGAGCATGTTTGCTAGTATTTATTTCTTAAAGAGTTGTTTCATGAGTAATTTTTGGCTCCTTGCTGTGTGGTTTATGCATCTCCACCTGTTTGACAGATCTGTCATTTGCTCCAACCTTGCTTTGAGATCAATCTAATGAGTCTGTAACTGCTGCTGCTGAGCCTGATTGTGTAAGTTACTCCATGGCTTCCTGTAAGTGATCAATCATTTCATTGGATTAATGAAATATAGTTTTAGAGAATTAGATTCCTTATTTATTTTAAGGCCTCCTCTCTGAAGTGCCTTTAATACATCCTGGACTCTCTGATTGTGTTCTTTCTTCATTGTACCATTCACTTTGATATCATTTGTATGGCAAGTAATTCCCTATTTCATATGCAGGATTTCAGATATTAATCTTTAGAAAATCTCAAGTGCAGAAGATATCTCAAATGATAGATAGAGTCATAGAGACATAGAGATGTACAGCATGGAAACAGACTCTTTGGCTCAACTCATCCATGACGACCAGATATCCCAACACAATCTAGTCCCTGCCAGCTCCTTGCCCATATCATTCTAAACCCTTCCTATTCATATACCCATTCAGATGCCTTTGAAATGTTGCAATCATACTAGCTTCCACCACTTCCTCTGGTAGCTCATTCTATACATGTATCACCCTCTGCATGAAAACGTTGCCCCTCAGCTTTCTTATATATCTTTCCCCTCTCACCGTAAACCTATGCCCTCTAGATCTGGACTCCCCCACCCCAGGGAAAAGACCTTGTCTATTTATCCTATTCATGCCCCTCATGATTTTATAAACCTCAGTCTCCAACGTTGCAGGGAAAACAGCCCCAGCCTATTAATCCTCTCCCGATAGCTCAAATTTTTCAACCCTGGCAACATCCTTATAAATCTTTTCTGAATCTTTTCAAGTTTCACAACATCTCTCCAATAGGAAAGAGATCAAAATTGCATGTAATATTCCAACAGTGGCCTAACCAATGTCCTGTAGAGCGCAACATGACCTCCTAACTCCTGTACTCAGTACTCTGACCAATAAAGGAAAGCATAACAAACTTCTACCTATCTATCCGTGACTCCACTTTCAAGGAGCTATGAACCTTCATTCCGAGGTCTGTTTGTTTAGCAACACTCCTGAGGACCTTACCATTAAGTGTGTCAGTTCTGATAAGATTTGCTTTCCCAAAATGCAGTATCTCGCATTTATCTAAATTAAACTCCATTTGCCATTGCTCAGCCCATTGGCCCATCTGATCAAGATCCCGTTGTAATCTGAAGTAACATTATTTGCTGTCCACCACACTTCCAATTTTGGTGTCATCTGCAAACTTACTAACTAATGATACCCTCATTGTATCATAAAGGTAGTCGGCAATATCAACTTTGGTTTAAAGGTATCTGCCAGAGCCCATATATGGTGCCTGATTTTATGAAAGCTTGCAAATTGCCAATTTTTCTAAGCTATCATCAACTGAAGAAATAAGTTGGATTTCGTTAATACTTTCTTTAACTGAGTGAGATCTGAACACAATCTCAGTTCTCCATTTGACTTGGTAATGTCTAATAGCCATGAGCACCAATGTGTTGTTTCTGTCACTGGTGATATGATCTCACTTTTGATCTTGTTGGCCTGAGATTCCATTTTACTCATCAAACAATGAGGGATTTTCCTGGCAGTGTTCAAGCAGATGGGTTTAGCACTTTCTTGCAGAGCAGTATGATACCCCTGCTTCAGTTTACCTAAACCTTTGAATAGCATTGGAAATCCTTTCTGAAATTCTCTTCTGTATTAAGTTTTGTTGTGCATTTCTGTAACTTTGTTGGAATGCCACTGTAAGAGTTCAATGACATGATGCAATGATTACATCATCAATCATTTTGGAGGGAAATAGTTCAGTCTAAGCTTCCTGCCTTGTGGAGTGAACACCTCCTTAATAATGCTCCTGGTGTTGTTAAACATTTGGCCTCTTATCCTTCTTGAAATTTAATAAATCTGAAGTACAATACCCACTTCTTGATGCATTTCTGCTCAAGAATGAGGTACTCTGACTTATAAACATTCATTGGCATTTCTTCCTCTGAGACTACACTTTATGATGATTTGCTAATGCGCTGTAATATCTCACTTTCCTGAAACTTAGAGCTTTGTGTTTGCTGGCTTGCTCCTCACAGACTTCAACCAGGACATTACCGAAACACCTCTTCTCTGTTGAGTTTAAATTCTGTTTCAAAACCTTGTGTCTTCAAGTTGATAGTTCAGAATTGATTTTGATTCTGTTTGACCTCCTATACGAATATTGTCTGCACCTTTGGTCTGTATCTTAAACTTCTTGAAAATATTTTCTTGGTTATAATATTTTCATTTCTCTGGGAATTTTCCATTTGCAAGACATATTCTTTGTTTTTGACAAGGTGCAAGTGCTATGAACTTACAATATTTCATGAAGTGTTCCAACTGGCCACACATACAGCTTTCGTGTTGTATATTATTTGCACTTGTGATTCCATTAGGAGCCATAACTTGTACAATATAAATATTGTTGTTTTTGCTGATTCCAGCTCTTTTGGTGTTTCGGTAGGCTTTCAGTTGCTAATGATGCCACCTTGGGGCTTACTTATTCAACTATGTCAGACGAATCTCTGATACTTATGGAGATTGGAGTCTAAGAGTGCAAAGTCTTAATGCAACTGTACAAAGTGCTGGTGAAACCACACCTGGAGTACTGTGAGCAATTTTCTTCCCTTTATTTAAGGAAAGAAATCATTTTATTGGAGGCAGTTCAGAGAAGGTTCACCAGGATGATCCTTGGTATCAAGAGATTGCCTTGTGAGTAAAGGTTAAACAGGTTCGTACTCTATTCAATGGAGTTTAGAAGAATGAGAGGTGATCTTGTTGAAACATATGGGATTCTTAAGGGGCGTGGCAGGGTAACTCCACAATCACCTGATGAAGCCACAGTGCTCCGAAAGCTAGTGCTTCCAATTAAACCTGTTGGACTATACCTGGTGTTGTATGATTTTTAACTTTGTACATCCCAGTCCAACACCAGCATCTCCAAATCACGTTTCCCCATTTGGTCTTATTGTTTCCTTTCAATACTGAATGATTTTGCGCCCTGATTTTTGCCGCATGTGCAATGTCCGCTGGATTGGGATCAGACCTTTTTTTAGTACAAACTGATTGAATGTGGAAATTTGTCTATTTTACATTGAGAACTTTAACAAAAATTAAAGTATGCAACCCTAAAGAAGGAAGCATTAGCAGGGGTTGTGAAATGTTTGCAGACTACCTTGTGAGACTGAAATTTCAGGACAAGGTAGATCATAACCTTTTGATAACGTTATTGGGACTGTAAGAAATATCAAAAATGCTTCAGTGCATTCAAAGATGAGATACTATTATGGAATAGTCTGTGTTCCAAACAAAACACAAATAATGGACGATACATTTTCAAGGGCACCAGTAAATTTTGCAGGAAAAGATTATCCTATTCTTCTACAATGTCTTATCCTATGGCAATAGTCAACAACTTATCATCAACTGAGCGCAAACCTGTACAAAGTTGTGCAGCTAAACAAATCTGATAAAGAGCACAAAGACCAAGGAACTCTGTTTGAAAGGATAGTTGAAATATTATGCAGCAGAATAAATTCTGGAAAGGTAACTCAGATGGATTCAACATTTGACAGTAATGGAAGATTATTGGGCAGGAGGTTACATATTGATGTGCCACTTTTATAAGGCAATCTCAAGCAAACTTTAGCCCTTTAAGACTCAAAAAGATAAAATAACTTGAGAAAGCCACAGGAAAAAAAAGCAGCAGAGGTGAATCAACCCTAAACACATAGCAAAAATGCTGTCAAATTTAAAGACAGGGCATAAAATCTGATTAAAGGACAGGAGGTCAGTGGCCATGATTATCAGAGAAATAGATCAACCTTGACCATATACAGTCAGAATAATTGAAGGGACGTTCAAGAGAACAGGATGGCATTATCTTACTTGAGCCAAGAAGTGAGACCGTGACCAAATCCCCGAATATGGGACAGCTATTTCTACATCACAGAAGTGCAGAATGGTACAACTATACTCCAGACACAGTATAATAACATCACCCTAGTGTTGAATTCAATAGCAGTTGACTGTGTGAATTCCAACAAGCCAGATCTGAATGTCCAGAGTGCCAGACCATGACAACCTGAGATTTAGAATTTGGTGAGGTGATAGGAGTTTGATAACGAGTTGGAATTGGGAGAGGAGATGGTTAATAATGGTCATAATTCTGTTAGTAATGACCTTCATGATTAACAAGACTAAGAAAGTAAGTTAAGGAAACTCTCTGGCTAATATAAACCATGAGAGATATTAAGGTGGAGATGCGGAACAATGAGATTCATGTAAATCGTGATCATGTAACTGTTGACATCAGTAACAGAGAAGGCATCAGTCTAAATTGAACATGCAAGAATAAGGTCTTTGACACTACACTATAGAATGGTATTTTGTAATCTATGTAAAGACATAAATAAAGGAGTGCTACTGTGTATAAGGAGATGAAGAGCTTTACTTAGAGATATGGAGCAAACATTGTCAGTAACAGTGTATGTCAACATCAGCCTAAGATACGTCAGACCATATATCAATGTGCAGGTAGCAGCACTGTTCTAAAGCAGAAGATAAAGCACCTCCTCTGCTTCTGTCTTGTATCCATGCTGCCATCCATTCTGCTACGTGTCAATAGACTCCACGTGACCTTAGCTCAAACATTCACGGTGCATGACCTTGCTGAAGGCGTTTTGAAAATGCAGATATATCGTAGCTACTAAATATCCCATCTTTATTATTTTAGCTTCTATTCCAAAGAATTCAAAACTCTGAATTTTATGATACCCTGAAGGTGTTAACAGTGTCACTGTCCAACAGTGTCACTGTCATCAAGTTGCAATGTTTACAGTGATATGGGTGGCACTGGCTGGTCTGCTCACCATGGGGTCAATGAATGCCTTTAAGTGGCTGCAAGTGGGACTTTACCTGTGGCAAAGGATTGCCTGAGGCAAATATGCAAACCATCTAGAGAAGCCTGGCACTGTAATGACCAAGCAAAGGGAATATTTCTTCTGGGCACATTGGATGCCTCCGACAGAATGATATCCCTGCCTGTTCCTTCTTGTTCCACTTCCCCATACCATGCCTACTCACTTTCTTAATCTCTCATTTCAAAGCTTACCAGCCTGACCCTAATGAGACCATGAACATAATGTCAAAACCATTGCAGTTTGGTCCCCTTCAGTACTCACTACATTCTAAACAGTGGCTTCACTCCTGGTGATGCTTCTTGAACTGCAGAGCTGCTGGTCATTTTTTGGGTGAGAGCTCATATTGACAACTCTTCATTAACTTTTCTGCCTTCCAGATGTTTTTGTATGGAATGTTCAGTCAAGATTCCATTATCTTTCATAATAGAGTATCCCCACTTTAAGTTAGGGTTTGATCCTAAAAATTATGGTTTTAAGCAAAGAAAAAGTGAAAAAGTAGGGTTTCCTATAGGAATCAGTATCAAAGTCATAGTTAGGTTCTGGTGGTCATTTTTTGCCCAGTTAAACCAATATAAAAGTTCAAATATCATACTATAGATGTATAGCACTAACTGTAATAACATAAAAAACAAACTAAATCATTGAATATCTCAGAAATGTTGCATAAATTGAAATTAAACAATGCTTATTTGTCTCTCTTAAGCAGATCCTCTGGTTGGAGGATGACTGACTGATGGATTCTGAGATGCTAAGTTCATCAATACTGGAGACTCTGCCATGTGGTGATGGGTATTGCTCATAAGTCAGTGTTTAAATACCTTGTGGCCTTCACAACCTCCTTCAATTGTGGTTGGTCACCATGAGTTGCTGGAAATGTTTGACATCCTCAGAAGGTTCTTCAAGACATCTCTAATGCTCTGAGAATGTCTAACTGATATCACGAGCTATATATGCAACAGGTAGCCCTTACCTTCCATCAACCAGGTCTTTAGAAATCCCAAGAAACTATGATTTGTGCAGGATGTATGTGTTGTGACATGACCTTAGAAAATGAGCAAAGACCTTCAATACTCTTCTTCCGCTATGGTCATACACCAGCTGTACATTCATGGAGTGAAACCCTTTTAATTTCCAAATGCAGCTGGCTGTTTCCAGGGAACTTTTTACAGCCATGAGGTTAGGCAATGCCACTTTGGCAGTTGAGGAAACACTGTGAATGACACTGAATGCAAGTAACCTGATAGATCTAGTTGTCTTCATCAGCGGAAAATAATCAGCATGACAAAATAAATCATTGGGCGTCACTTTGATACGTCTATGGGTAGCAGCCTATGAGATGCCACACAAGTTTTCCATTGTACCACAACTGGCGTGGAAACTGTGCTTCACTGAAACATTGAGAACAATTGGCATGAGGTTCCAACCAGATCTGTGGGGTTGCAAATTTTCTGAAATAATCTGACATTTTCTAGTAACTACATTCCAGGGTGTCCTCAGACATTTCTAGCGTTGCCTATCTGAGCACTGCTCTTGTGGATATATGCATTGTGGAAGCAGGGCCCGTTTTTGTCAATGCCCTCCCTAGATGTGTGCTGATAGAATAGTCTGTCCCTCTGCTCCTGCCAGCTGTTACTCATTTGGCCTGCGTTATTAGACAGCAAGAGCTCTCCTTCTTCGCAGCCAGGGGTTGCAGGAATATCAAATGAATGAGAGCCATGATTATTGAAGTAATGACAATGTTTGTAAAGAGGAGCCAATGATGTAAGAGGGAGCTGGGCTATGGTTTTGAACCATTTAACTAATTATTAGAAAGTTTGTTTAATGTGCAGCTGTACACAGCATGACATCACTCACCCAAAACAATCCTTCTCCCCCTTCAATCAAAACTATCTCCTGAAAGGCTACATTTGATACCAGACTGTAACGATGAGGCCCATTCCCGCACCTTCTTCCTCCCTATTATTGTCTCACTTGTATAGATGAAGAGGAGTGATCACACTTACAAGTTATGTTGGTGTAAGGACTGATAAGCTGGAGTAGACCTGAGAAGGATAAATGAGAAGATTGGTGTGATAAGCACATCAGAATGTAGGTGACCATGCCATTCTGCTCACCTTTGGTTAGATTATTAAAATGCTGTTAGCACAGAGACCTTTAGTACCACACTTGTGCTTCTCATTTCTTGAGTGACTTGAATTATGTCTTCCTGCATTCAGTGGCATGTTTCTTCCCCCCATCAATAGGGAAGAGTATTTCTCTGTCAGACCTTACATTTTTAAGCCCAGGAATGAAGGAGTGAAGTGAGGTGCATAGTCAGCGCATTGAGACTCCAATAAAACACTTCACTCTTTTATTCTCCTACCTCACGTCATCCGTCTAGAAGCCAGCAACAGTGATTTTTGCATTGTCCCTTTAAATGCAGCAGTTGAAGTTACTACATGTAGGTTATCATATTTAACTGTATCTTCATGTGCCTGTCATACCAAAGCCCTCATCTTTTCTTCTCAAATCCTCACCAACACATTAGTCCTTACAACAACATAACTTGCGCAAGCTGCAGTTCACGACGTCAGATACCAATTGAGTGGCAGCATTTAAAAAAAACACTGACAGATGTACAGCACTTATGTTTGGTTTCCCACATGCTATCAGACCTTCTCAATCCCCTCTACTTCTCGCATTTCATTATGTTAAAACTCCCTCATGGCTGACACCAGACATAAGCTGAAAACATTAACAAGGATGACCTTGTCATTCACTTCCTCTGCTGCTGTTACCCTTCTCAACTTCATCAGAAATAACACAAAAAACAGTCAGTTTGGGGAAGGTAAAATCATTTCACCAGTCATGACTATTTGTTGCATGAGGATGTTATGCAATATCCTTTTTCCGAATATTATAAAAGCAGCTATAGACAGCTAACAGGAATTACTTTCCATAATTGCTTTTTGATAGTCTCAGATTTAAAGGATGACACACAGATATCCATAAATTTAATTCATGAGGATCTGCTGATATTTTGTAACAGGAAGCTATTAAGTCCATGAATCTGCAATCCATATTTGAAAGTTATCTACCCAATCACTGTTTTTTAGCTACCTCACCATGGGTGCGGACTTGCTAACTCTACTGTGCAGTACCATTAGTAAGGACCTTAAGATTATGCAAAGCCTCAAGGTTATGCAAAATTTCCTCTAATCAAACCTAAATATTAACAATAAACCCAACTTCAAAAAACCATCCACTTCTATGTCACTGCGACATTTCCATTATCGTAGAACTATAGTTCTGAATAAAACTGCCTAGTTTCCCCAAATTTTGCAGAGGTTTATACTCTGGGCCGACCCCACTGGCAAGTGGCAACCAACGTCTAAATCTGTTTTATGAGAAATAAGAGTTGGGAGAGTTTGGAATTTCAACATGGAATGTATCAGAATGGATGGTGGTTGGGAACCAGATGTTCATCAGGGCAATTGGCATGTCATGAGAGGCTCGTGTTTGCACATAATGTGCTGGTAACTAAGCTTTTTAAAAAGGCAACGAACTTCAATTTTATTGAGGCTTTATGATTTTCCTAGAAGTGCAGGGGATCTATGAGGATTCAAATTAGTGCCAGGTATAACCCTGACCTTAATCCTATTTCACTGGAAATAAGACATAAGGTAGTCACATCTATAATCAATGACCTGGATGAACGTGTTATTGGATGACTGATGGAGGGTTAGTCTCCAAGACCCAGGATCGCTAACTGTTATACTTTGCACTATTTATTTCATTCTAATGTGGAATAGAGTTAAGGGTGTAGAATCTAGCTACTTACCATCTACAGACAAACAGACAAGGACCAGAAACAAAAACAGAAACTGCTGGAAAAGCTCAGCAGGTCTGGCAGCATCTGTGAAGAGAAATCAGAGTTAATGTTTCATGTCCAGTGACCCTTCCTCAGAACTGATGGTAGCTAGGGAAATGTCAGTTTATATCCAGAAGAGGGGAGTAAGGAGTAAATGATGGAGAGACAAGGACTGGGGCTATGCCATTGGGCCTCTCTAGCCTGCTCTGCCATTTATTAAAATCATTACTGATAATTGCAACCCAAAATCCCCATTCCTGCCCACTCTGATTAACCTTCACACACACACACACACGCACACACACACACACACCCTTATGAATAATCTAGCCATCCCTGCCTTGAAATATTCAAGGATTCTACTTCCATCATCTTTTCAGAAAGATAAGGGAACAGAATAATGGTAAATGGATATTTTGGGGGTTTGAATGAAGGATTATAGTGAGTTCCTCAAATATCAATGTTGGGACCCTTTGTTTTCCTGAATAATAGAACACCTACAGTGCGGACACAGGCCATTTGACCCATCAAGCCCACACCAACCTTCCGAAGAGCATCTCATCAAGACCCATTCCCCTATCCAATAATCCTACAAAATCCATGGCTAATCCACCTAACCTGCACATCTTTGGATTGTGGGAGGAAGCCAGAGTACCCAGAGGAAGCCCACAGGGAGAATATGCAAACTACACGCAGACAGTCACCCTGGGTCCATGGTGCTGTAAGGCAACAGTGCTAATCATTGAGCCACCCCCTAAATTCTTCTTATATATTATTGATATTAATCTTGGGTTCAGGGCACCATCTCCAAATTAGCTGATGAAACAAAACTTGAAAATAATTATAAACCGTGAGGAGGATAGTATGGAACTCGAAAATGACATTGACAAATTGTTGAAGTAGGCAAATGGATGCAGATGTTGTTGATGCACTTTGTTCAGGAAAATACTGGGAGACCATATAAAATAGGGTTAGAATTCTAAAGGGAGTCCAGGAGCAGTGGGGCCTGAATTTACATGTGGACAGATTACATTGAAATGGTGGGACTGTTAAAAGAGAGCAGTTTGGTAAAAGCATTTATTGAATGGGTTTTATTAAAAGGGGCATAGAAAACAAAAGCAAGGAGGTGATGTATCCATCAGAGCAGTAGTGGGGAAATGAATGATTTTTCTTTTCACTGCCTAATCAATTGAAGGCCTCACACACAAAAAAAATGTCATGTGTTTGGATATTGGCTGAGGTTGTTTTGCTTTATTGAGCTTTCTAGGTCCACTGGCAATGAAGAGGTTGTTACTTGCAACTGCTGTTCCAAATTTTCATCTATTAATCTGGAGTGAAGAAATGTCTGCGCCAGAGAAAATTTTGAAAAGAATTGCTAACAGCAGTATTAGTTCTAAACAGTGATTCAATTGTTAGCAAGTGTTTCATCAAATTTGGAGTTACCTATGTGGAGTTTGCAGAATTCCAGGAGAAGCAGGTCACTGTATTTGACCTCCAGTTCACTGTTGCTGTACAGTTCTACGATTTCCAGTTGAAGGTTTTCAGACATATCAGCAGCTTCATATTGAATCATGTGCAAAAATGAATGACACTTGTTCTTTCATTTTCAGGTCTTTAATTTGTATTTTCTGAAATAAATTTGCACGTTCCCTGGTACATTCCCCTGTTGTCGCAGGGTTTTGTCTCTGAACAATAGGAAAATGCCTGTGCTGCATTTGCGGCAATGTTAATTTGGATCCATACGATACCACATTTGAAAGAAAAGAGATAAGAAGCTGGTTTTGCCCTTGCAATTTGACATTGAGCTCAGAGAGGTGCTGTGTAATGCCGACCATGATTGCCAGATTACACAGCCACTAGTGGTCACCCAGCTCAGCCACAAGTTTTCCCTTGCCTCCATGAACATTTTCAATCAGTTCCTCAGTTCATATAACTACATCAGCATATTCCAACCACAACCACCCCCTCACTTCCCTGAGCCATCCTACTCCATTATAAGAGATTAAATCACTGTGCTCTGATTCAAGGTCTTTCAGCAACTCCTTAAGCTGGTGACTGCTTTAAAGCTTTACTTTTAATAAAGTTAATATTTGACGTGAACTCAGCATTACACAGCTGGGCCGCAGGAGCTATATGCACAAATTCCCTTAATGAATGGAGCAGTGGCACACAAGCAACTCACTCAGAACACAGTTGAATCAATCTATTTCTTTCTCAGCTAGAAGAACGAATCCCTTCAGAGATACAAAAATGTTTTGCGCACCATCAGTAGTAAGTCGACTTCATCATTCAAATAATAACTTAAATTTGTGCACTGTTGATGCAAGCCTCTGAAAAGTATCTTCCCCTTTGATGGTTTCATGCATTGCTGTTGAAGAAAGCAAATCCTTTCTAACCTCAAAATTTGCTGTGATTCCAAAGTTCGCCTTGTTTAATTGTTTTTTTCTTATCAACAGCCAGAGAGTAGAACTCAAAATCATTTCAAAGTCTTTCAGAGATGTTTTAATGTCCTGAGCCACATGCTAATCTGACCAGATACGGTCCAGAGTGACAAAATGTGCAGGTTAGGTGAATTGGCCATGTTAAATTGCCCATCGTGTTAGGTGTATTAGGCAGAGAGAAATGGGTCTGGATGGGTTACCCTTCGGAGGGTTGGTGTGGGCTGGTTGGGCCGAAGGGCCTGTTTCCACACTGTAGTGAATCTAAATCAAGCTCATATTTTGAAATAATACGTGACTCTGGAATCGGTAAAGTTGCTATCGCAATGATGCAACTTTAAAAACTCCCCCTCTGAATGAAGCCCAAGTCACTTAGTGATTTGTTCCATCACCATATACTGGTTTCAGTAACACTGCCTATCTTCTTTCTTGGCTGGTTGAAATGTGTTTGCTGAACCTCCAAATTCTTTCTAAGTGTTCTCATTTTATCTGCATGCACCTATCCTTAAAGTGGTCCATTTTTGATGTGCATTGTGCAGTTATGTTATTCTTTGCTGGCGTTTTTTTTCCATAACAGAAATTACTTCTCTTCAAATCAGGCACATAGGTTTCCATTTCACTTCCACAATAAAAAAAAGTTGTCCATTTATCATTAATAACACGACCCTCTGCTTCCACATTTCCTCTTTTGTTGCAGGAGACCTTTCTGCAGACAATCTGTGGGAGGCCTTTTGATACAAACCTCTGCTGGTGTTTCTCTGCTTTTCTTCCAATCTCTACTTTTCTTGACATCGGTCTTGGGCTTTATGGCTGCTTTCCTCTGATATTGCTTGGAGGTGTTGGTGTTAAAAATCACACAACACCAGGTTATAGTCCAATAGGTTTTATTTGGAAGCACTAGCTTTCGGAGTGCTGCTCCTTCATCAGGTGGCTGTGGAGTATAAGATCATAAGACACAGTGTGTACAGCAAAAGATGTATGACACTGTAATGTTTTGCTATAAATTCTGTGTCGTACGTGTTTCAGCAACAATCACATGCAGATCAGTTATGTACAGATTAGCTTCTCCATTTTTCTGTTTCAAGATATTTTATCATTTACTAAGATCTTTTCCTGCTTCACATTTCACACCATTCATTAAACAGCATTGAACTTGTCAAGATCATTATTTTAATTAGCTGTTTACTCATTACAATGACTGCAGTGTTCGTAGCAGAACACTTTGGGCCTCCTGATCACAGTTCTATTAGTTTCAATACTTATGGAAAAATATAAGCCTTCCATAAAAATTAAAATTCTTAATTGCAGTCGGGGCATACTTAAATGGTATGAGACAAGTACTTTCAAAAATTGATTGGAGTAGACTATTTGCAGGTAGTGGGATGACTGATAAGTGGGAGGCTTTCAAAAGTGTAATAATGAGACTTTAGAGGCATTATATTCCTGTCAGAGTGAGGTAAGGCTGGTACAATTATGGAACAATGGATGAATAAAGATATTAGGGTGCTAGTCAAGAATAAAAAAATGAATCATATATTAGATATAGACAACTGGAATCAGATGAATCTCTTGAAGGGTATAAGTTGCGTAGGGGTATTCTTAAGAAAACAATCAGGAGGGTAAAGAGGTGAGACAAATCAGCCATAGTTAAACAAATTCTAAGGTTAAGGATAATCCAAAGAGATTCTACAAGTACATCAAGAGCAACTAGAGAGAGAGTAGGACCCTTTAAAGGTCAATGAGGCCTTTGCATTGAACTTCAGGAGAGGGAGAGACATTAAATGAATATTTTGTGTCAACTTTGACTGTTGAGAAAGAAACAGAGGCTATAGAATTCAGGGAAAAAAACATTATGTTTTGAAGTAGAAGTGCTGGATGTCTGAGAAAAAGGTGCATAAATATCCAGGACCTGACCAAGTGTATCCCAGGACATTGTGGGAGGTTAGGGAGGAAGTTGCAAGGCCTTTCACAGAAATATTTGTGTCATCTATTAATTCCATGCTGGAGGACGGGAGGGTGGCTAATATTGTGAGTTTGTTTAAGTAAAGCTGTAAGGAGAAGCCTGGGAACTACTGATCTTTGAGTCTTACATTGGTGGTGGGTAGGTTGTTGAAGGTGATGCTGAAAATCGGATTCACATGCATTTGGAGAGGTAAAGACTGATTTGGGATATTCAGCATGGTTTTGTATGAGGGAATTTGTGTCTCACAAATTTGGTTGAGTCTTTAATGAGAAAGTGAGGACTGCAGATGCTGGAGATCAGAGCTGAAAATGTGTAGCTGGAAAAGTGCAGCAGGTCAGGCAACATCCAAGGAGCAGGAGAATCGACATTTTGGGCATGAGCCCTTCTTCAGAAATGAGGTGAGTGTGCCAAGTAGGCTAAGATAAAAGGTAGGGAGGAGGGACTTGGGGGAGGGGCGTTGGAAATGCGATCGGTGGAAGGAGGTTAAGATGCGGGTGATAGGCCGGAGTGGGGGTGGGGGCGGAGAGGTCAGGAAGAAGATTGCAGGTTAGGAGGGCGGTGCTGAGTTCGAGGGTTGGGACAGAGACAAGGTGGGGGGAGGGGAAATGAGGAAACTGGAGAAATCTGAGTTCATCCCTTGTGGTTGGAGGGTTCCTAGGCGGAAGATGAGGCGCTCTTCCTCTAGCCGTCATGTTGCTATAGTCTGGCAATGGAGGAGTTCAAGGACCTGCATGTCCTTGGTGGTGTGGGAGGGGGAGTTGAAGTGTTGAGCCATGGGGTGGTTGGGTTGGTTGGTGCAGGTGTCCCAGAGGTGCTCTGAAACGTTCCACAAGTAGGCGGCCTGTCTCTCCAATATAGAGGAGGCCACATTGGGTGCAGCGGACGCAGAAAATGATGTGTTTGGAGGTGCAGGTGAATTTGTGGCAGATATGCCTGCCTCTTCGTAGGATATGTGGAACAGTCCATCTTCCACAGCTACACTCCCCACCTTTTCCTCCGCTACATCAATGACTGTATCGGCGCTGCCTCGTGCTCCCAAGAAGAGGTTGAACAGTTCATCCACTTTACCAACACCTTCCACCCCGACCTCAAATTTACCTGGACCATCTCAGACTCCTCCCTCCCTTTCCTACACCTCTCCATTTCTATCTCGGCAACCGAATCAACACGGACATTTATTATAAACCGACTGACTCCCACAGCTACCTAGACTACACCTCTCTCACTCTGCCCCCTGTAAAAATGCCATCCCATATTCCCAATTCCTTCGTCTCCACCGCATCTGCTCCCAGGAGGACCAGTTCCAATACCGAACAACCCAGATGGCCTCCTTCTTCAAAGACTGCAACTTCCTCCCAGACGTGATCGAGATGCTCTCCACCACATCTCCTCCACTTCCCGCTCCTCCGCCCTTGAGCCTCATCTCTCCAACCGCCACTGGCACTCACCTCCCATTCCACCAACCTCCATATACATCGTATCATCCGTTGTCATTTCCGCCACCTCCAAACAGACCCCACCACCGGGGATATATTTCCCTCCCCTCCCCTGTTAGTGTTCTGAAAAGACCACTCCCTCCGTGACTCCCTTGTCAGGTCCACACCCCCCACCAACCCAACCTCCACTCCCCGGCACCTTCCCCTGCAACCGCAAAAAGTGCAAAATGTGCGCCCACACCTCCCCCCCTCATTTCCCTACAAGGCCTCAAGGGATCCTTCCATATCCACCACAAATTCACCTGCACCTCCACACACATCATTTACTGCATCCGCTGCACCCAATGTGGCCTCCTCTATATTGGGGAGACAGTCCGCCTACTTGCGGAACATTTCAGAGAACACCTCTGGGACACCCGCACTAACCAACCTAACAACCCCGTGGCTCAACACTTAACTCCCCCTCCTACTCCACTAAGGACATGCAGGTTCTTGGACTCCTCCATTGCCAGACCATAGCAATACGACGGCTGGAGGAAGAGTGCCTCATATCCGCCTAGGAACCCTCAAACCACAAGGGATGAACTCAGATTTCTCCAGTTTCCTCATTTCCCCTCCCCCCACCTTGTCTCTGTCCTAACCTTCAAACTCAGCACCACCTTCCTAACCTGCAATCTTCTTCCTGACCTCTCCGCCCCCACCCCCACTCCGGCCTATCACCCTCACCTTAACCTCCTTCCACCGATCGCATTTCCAACGCCCCGCTTGGCACACTCTCCTCATTCCTGAAGAAGGACTCATGCCCAAAACGTCGATTCTCCTGCTCCTTGGATGCTGCCTGACCTGCTGCGCTTTTCCAGCAACACATTTTCAGCTCTGAGTCTTTAATGAAGTAACCAAAAAGATTGATGAGGGCAGATTGGTAGATGTTGTTCATTTTGACTTTAATAAAGCCTGTTAGATTAATAAATTAAGTTAGATCACGTAGAATTCAGGGCGAGCTTTCCAATTTTGATATAGAATTGGCATTATTGAAGGAGACAGATGATAATGGTGGAGGGTTGCTTTTTGAACTGGAGGACTATGACCAACAATGTTCTACTGGAATCAATACTGGTCTACTTTTGTTTGTCTTTTAAATAAATGATTTGAATAAGAATATCGGAGGCAATGGTTGGTAAGTTTGTGGATGATACTAAATTTGATGATGTATTTGACAGTGAAGAAAGTTATCTAAGATTACAAAGAGATCTTGATTAATTGGGTCAATGGCTGAAGAGAGTAGATAGAGTTTAATTTGGACAAAGTATTTGCATTTGTTGAAACAAACTAGGGCAGGACTTTTCCAGTTAATGATAGGGTCTTGGGAGGTGTTGTAAGACAGAGACACCTAGGGGTTCAGGTACATAATTCTTTGAAATGTGCATCACAGGTAGACAATGTGGTTAAGAAGGCATTTAGCACATCTTCATTGCTCAGACCTTGCAGTATATGAGTTGGAATGTCAGGTTGAAGTTTTACTGAACATTAATGAAGCCTCTTCTGGATTAATGTGTGCAGTTCTGTGAGGAAGAACATTATTAAAATGGAGAGAGTTCAGAAAAGATTTACCAGCTTGTTGCTGGAAATGGAAGGCTGAAACTTTTTTCTCTCAAGTGCAGATGTTTGAGAATTTATAGACATTATGTAGGTTCATAAATTCACTATAGATAAGGTGAATACCAAGGGTATTTTCACTAAGATGGGGGATGTTTAAAACTAGAGGTTATACTTTTAAGGTGAGAGGTGAAAGCTTTCAAAAGGACATGAGGGGCAACTATTTTAGACAGAGAGTGGTTAGTGTGTGTATTGAACTGCCAGAGGAAGTGATGGATGCAGATACAGTTACAATGTTTAAAACACATTTAGTTAAGTACCATAATAGGAAATGTTTGGAGGGATATGGGCCAAACACAGGCAGATGGAACTAGTTTAGTTTAGTATCATGTTCAGTATGGACTAGATGGACTGAAGGGACTGTTTCCATGCTGGATGACTCTATGACTCTAAAGTAAATACTTATTGTTGCTTCTTTTTTTATTCTTTCATGGGAAGTGGCTATCACTGGCAAATGTAGCCCTTGTTGTCTAACCCTAATTGCCCTTAAACTGAATGGCTTCAAAGACTATTTCAGAGTGCAGTCAAAGGTCAACCATATGTCTATGTCTAGATGAGGATGATAGCTATCCTTCCCTAAAAGATATTATTGAATCATAGATGGCTTTTTACAATAACTGCTGATAGTCATCATGCTCACTGTAACTGAAAGTAGCTTTATAATTCCAAAAGTTATTAATTGAAGTTAAACTCCACTTCCTGTCTATGGTGGGATTTGAACACATGACCTCCAGCATGTCAACCTGTGAATTTGACGTGACCATCACCATCTCACCATCTGCTACACGGAACTGACTATAAACACTATAGGTGAGCTGTCTGTTTCAAGTTTTCCTTCGGTTGGAAGCCTTGATAGTGCTACCACTAGATCAATAGCTCATTCCAATATTTGTGCCTTGTTCTTATTCAAAAAAGTATCCATAAAACAACACATCACAAGTTTAGAAGGAAGCTGTATTTGTTTGTGATGTTTAAAGCGATAAAGACTAATAAGCAGAACTAACTCAACTTGGCTGACCTCATTCAGTGTGTTGAGATAATTATAACAGTCCTGATTACCACCAGAAAATGGAAACCATTTCAACATAAATCAAATCAACAGTCAGAGAATGTTCTTGCATCATCAGGACTCTCACCGTCTTAATCAGTTATGTAGGTCCTAACAAGCAGTGTCCCATCTGGCGGAAATGAAAGGAATCATTCCGAAGATGAGGAACACTTAGCTGTGACTGATCACATGGAGCCATCTTTTCATTTAGAATTTGTGAAAAATATTGAAACTGGTGTTGTGCCAGGAACCAGACTTTTCAGTAATTTTGAATTAAGATGAAGCTATGAAGGCCAGGGGAATGGCTGTGTCATTGAAGATATACCTGCCAGTAGCTTAAATGAATAGATCATGTCATATTGAAGGGGAATGCTGAGAAGGCTGTGGGAGAGAACTGGAGTAAACATAGGGTCAGATAGGTGAATATTCTATTCCTCTCTGCCTAGGATAGCAGGAAATTGTAGGAATCACTTAATTCAGTTTCAGCAATCATGAATCACTCTGTTAAGTCCTCCCTTATAAACCAGACTGTTAGACTACCAGACATGCCCATTTTTTTGGATGCTCCTTGTGAGTATCCTGAAGTTTTTTTTCCCTCCCCACCAATTCTGCCTTCCGCAAAGAATATATTTCCCTCCCCACCCCTTTCCGCCTTCTGCAAAGACCATTCCCTCCGTGATTACTTGGTCAGGTTTCCCTACAACCCACGCTCCCATCCTGGCACTTTCCCCTGCCACCGCAGTAATTGCAAAATCTGCGCCCACACCTCCTCCCTCACCTCCATCCAAGGCCCCAAAGGAGCCTTCCACATCCATCAAAGTTTTACCTGCACATCCACTAATATCATTTATTGTATCCGTTGCTCCCGATGCAGTCTCCTCTACATTGGGGAGACTGGATGCCTCCTAGCAGAGCGCTTTAGGGAACATCTCCTGGACACCCGCACCAATCAACGACACTGCCCTGTGGCGCAACATTTCAACTCCCCCTCCCACTCTGCCAAGGACATGAAGGAACGGGGCCTCCTTCACCACCCCTCCCTCACCACCAGATGCCTGGAGGAAGAATGTCTCATCTTCCACCTCGGAACACTTCAACCCCAGGGCATCAATGTGGACTTCAACAGTTTCCTCATTTCCCCTTCCTCCACCTCACCCCAGTTCCAAACTTCCAGCTCAGCACTGTCCCCATGACTTGTCCTACCTGCCTATCTCCTTTTCCACCTATCCACTCCACCCTCCCCCCAACCGACCTATCGCCTTCATCCCCTCCCCCACTCACCTATTGTACTCTATGCTACTTTCTCCCCACCCCCACCCTCCTCTAACTTACCTCTCCAACCTTCAGGCTCTCTGCCTTTATTCCTGATGAAGGGCTTTTGCCCGAAATGTCGATTTTACCGCTCCTCGGATGCTGCCTGAACTGCTGTGCTTTTCTAGCACCACTAATCCAAATCCTGTAGTCAGGGCAACATAGAACACCCCAATTCATTTGCTGATTTATTTACATGTTTCTCCAGTCACTGGGGGCAATGGATCCTGACACATTGTTCAGATTGAACTCACAAATATATCAATAATGCGAACCTTTTCTAGATCTCCAAGTCAAAATATGGAAATTGGACAATTCAATAAAGAAGATTAAAATGCACAAGTTTTTAACCTCTCTGGATGGGCAGTAATCTGGCAAAGTGGCAACCCACTTGTTATAGAACTCATCCTATTAATTCAATGGAATGTAAATTGAGCAGGTTCCACATGAAGTAGGCAATCTTCCATACCAGACTCGAGACCATGTGGTAAAAATTACCATAAAAGGACAAATAGGATTAAGTTGGCAGAATTTGGACTAGTACAGTAATGAGAAAAAGTATAAAAGGTGATGTAGATTTGTCTATGAATTGAGACAGTTTTGTAGCATGAAAGTAGATCATTCAACCTAAAATATCTATGTTGGCTTACAAGCAGTGTTGAGCCAAGAATATTGTCACTGCCATGTTCTCTCTTCATAGCTTGTATTTGAACATGTGAAAAGACAAAAGGGAAAGGCTGATTAGTCCTTTGAAGCTGTCATAAATGATTCAGGCTAAGTATCATGACTCCCAGTGTTTCCTCCCACTTGGCATGTAACCCTGTGGAAGACAAAAAAAGCAGAATGTTTAAAAAGGAAGAATAAAATAGAAAATCCTCCTTAATATCACAAGATAGTCAAAAGACCTTCAAAATATTGCAGTAACTATATAGTATACACTCAATGCCCTATCTACCACAGTTGTTCAACGATCTTATTCATAGTAAGGCACTTATCCAGTTCTGTTTTGAAATGATCCTGTGAATCCACGCGCACAACACAAGTCAGCAATTCGTTCCAAGCAACAACATTTCTCTGTGGAAAGAGAAAATTCTAAGCATTTAGCCTGGTCCTTCATTTTCATATTTGATTTACATGACCACACATTTGTTGTGGGTATGTTCGCCAAGCTGGGATTTTGATTTGCAGATGTTTCCTCCCCTTTCTGGGAACATCTTCAGTGCTTTGGAGCCTCCTGTGAAGCGCTGCTGTACTGTGCCTTCTGGAATTTATTTGGTTCCATTCCTGCTGCTTCTGGTTGCCAGTTCCGGTTGTTTGTTGCAGTGGTTGGTATATTGGGTCTAGGTCTGTGTGTTTATCAATGGAGTCTGTGGATGAGTGCCATGCATCTAAGAATTCCCCAGAGGCTCCATGGCACTGAGGATGCCACTGAGAAAGGATACGAAACATCTGCAATCCAAATTCCCAGCTCGACAAATATACCCACAACAACTACAACTGGCACGCACAGTACAAATCTTTACACACGCCTTGTTTGATCACAAATGCTACCCCTAACTGCAGTGCTAATGAAGGGTCATAACAGCCTCGAAATGTTAATACTGTTTTCTTCCCACAGATACAGCCATCGTGGTGGAAACAGCTCCTCAGCCCAATTTGTTCATGCTGTCCACTTTTCACAATTTATCTAGTTTCATCTGCCTGTGAGTGGTCCATATCCCTCAATACCTATCCCATCCATGTACCTGTCCAAATCTTTCTTAAATGACAAAATTATACTCGCCTCCAATATTACATTTGCCAGCCCGTTCCAAGCACTCAGGACCCTCTGTGTGAATAAAAATGCCTCTCTGGACCCTTTTGTATTTCTCTCCTCTCAACTTAAATCTATGTCCTCTAGTTTAGACTCCCCTACCATGGGGAAAAGCTATCTACCTTACCTATGCCACTCAGGATTTTATAGACCTCGATACTGTCACCCTCAGTCTCCTATGCTCCAGGAAAGAAAGTCCCAAAGATGCTACCAGACCTCATAGAGTCATAGAGATGTACAGCACGGAAATGTCCACTTTTCCATGCTGACCAGATTTCCGAACTTAATCTCATCCCATTTGCCAGCACTTGGCCCATTTCCCTTCCAAACCCTTTCTATTCATATACCCATCCAGATACCTTTTAAATGTTGCATTTGTAACAACCTCCGCCACATCCTCTGGCAGCTCATTACATAGACGCATCATCCTCTGCATGAAAACATTGCCCCTTAGGTCCCTTTTATATCTTTTCCCTCTCACCCTAAACCTATGCCCTTTAGTTCTGGATTCCCTAACCCCAGGGAAAAGACTTTGTCTATTTATCCTATCCATGCCCCTCATGATTTTATAAACCTCTATAAGGTCACCCCTCAGCCTCTGATGCTCCAGTGGAAACAGCCCCAGCCTATTAAACCTCTCCCGATAGCTCAAATCCTTCAACCCTCGCAACATCCTTGTAAACCATTTCTGAATCTTTTCAAGTTTCACAACATCTCTCCGATAGGAAAGAAACCAAAATTACATGCAATCTTCCAACAGTGGCCTAACCAATTTCCTGTACAGCCGCAACATGACCTCCCAACTCCTATACACAATGGCCTGACCAATAAAGGAAAACAGACCAAACGCCTTCTTCACGATCCTATCTACCTGTGACTCTACTTTCAAGGAACAACGAATCTGCACTCCGAGGTCTCTTTGTTCAGCAACACTCCCAAGACATTACCATTAAGTGTATAAGTCATGCTAAGATTTGCTTTTCCAAAATGCAGTTCCTCACATTTATCTAAATGAAACTCCATTTGTCACTCCTTAGTCCATTGGCCCATCTAATCAAGATCCCATTGTACTCTGAGTAAATCTTCTTCACTGTCCACTACCCGTCTAATTTTGATGTCATCTGCAAACTTACAAACTATACTTTCTATGTTCACATCCAAATCATTTATATAAATGATGAAAGCAGTGGACCCAGCATCGATCCTTGTGGCACACCACTGATCACAGGCCTCCAGTCTGAAAAGCAACCATCTACCTCCATTCTCTATCTCCTACCTTTGAACCAGTTTTGTATCCAAATGGCTAGTTCTCCCAGTATTCCATGAGATCTAACCTTGCTAACCAGTTTCCCATGAGGAACCTTGTCAAACGCCTTACTGAAGTCCATATAGATCACATTTACTGCTCTGCCCTCATCAACCTTCTTTGTCCTTCTTCAAAAAACTCAATTAAGTTCATGAGACATGATTTCCTACGCACAAAGCCATGCTAACTATCCCTAATCTGTCCTTGCCTTTCCAAATACATGTAAATCCTGTCATTCAGGATTCCCACCAACAACTCGCCCACCACCAAGGTCAGGCTGACCTGTTTATAGTTCCTTGGCTTTCCCTTTACCACTTTTTTAAATAGGTGCACCATGTTAGCCAACCTCCAGTCTTCTTGCACTTCACCTCTGAATATTGATGATACAAATATCTCAGCAAGGGGCCCAGAAATCACTTCTCTAGCTTCCAGAGGTCTAAGGTACTCCTGATCAGGTCCTGGGGATCTATCCACTTTTATGTACTTTAAGACATCCAGCTCTGTAATATGGACATTTTTCAAGATGTCACCATCTATTTCCCCACATTCTATACCTTCCATGTCCTCCTTCATAGTAAATACTGATGCAAAATACATGTTAAGTATCTCGTTCATCTCCTGCAGCTCCACACAAAGGCCGCCTTGCTGATCTTTGAGGGGCCCTATTCTCTCCCTAGTTACCTTTTTGTCCTTAATGTATTTATAAATACCCTTTGAATTCTCCTTAATTCTATTTGCCAAAGCTATTTCATCCCCTTTGTGCCCTCCTGACTTCCCTCTTCAGTATATTCCTACTGCCTTCATACTCAAGGATTTACTTGATCTATCCTGTTTATACCTGTTTTATGCTTCCTTTTTCTTAACCAAAACCTCAATTTCTCCAGTCATGCAGAATTCCTTACATCTCCCAACCTTTTCTTTCACTCTAACAGGAATATACTGTCTCTGGATTCTTGTTATCTCATTTCTGAAGGCTTCCTATTTTCCAGCCGTCCCTTCACCTGTGAACATCTGCCCCGCTCAGCTTTTGAAAGTTCTTGCCTAATACCATCAAAGTTAGCCTTCCTCCAATTTAGAACTTCAACTTTTAGATCTGGACTATCCTTTTCCATCACTATTTTAAAACTTATAGAGTTATGGTCGTTGGCCCCAAGTGCATCCCCACTCATACCTTAGTCACTTGTCCTGCGTTGTTTCCCAAGAGTAGGTCAAGTTTTGCACCTTCTCTCATAGGAATATCCACAAAACGTGAATCAGAAAATTTTCTTGTACACAATTAACAAATTCCTCTCCATCTGAACCCTTATCATTATGGCAGTTAGGCAACAGTGAGGACTGCAGATGCTGGAAACCAGGGTTTAGATCAGAATGATGCTGGAAAAGCATAACAGGTCAGGCAGCATCCAAGGAGCAGGAAAATCAATGTTTCAGGCAAAAGTCTAGTCTATGTTTGGAAAGTTAAATCTCCTACCATAACCACCCTATTATTCTTACAGATAACTGAAATCTCTTTACAAATTTATTTCTCAATTTCCCGCTGATTATTAGCGCTTCTATACTACAATCCCAGTAGGGTGATCATCCCTTTCTTATTTCTCCATTCCACCCAAGTAATTTCCCTGGATGTATTTCTGGAAATATCCTCACTAAGTACAACAGTAATGCTATCCCTTATCAAAAATGCCACTTCCCCTCCTCTTTTGACCCCTTTCTATCCTTCCTGTAGCATTTGTATCCTGGAACATTAAGCTGCCAGTCCTGCCCATTCCTGAGCCATGTTTCTGTAATTGCTATGATATCCTAGTCCCATGTTCCTAACCATGCCCTGAATTTATCGGCCTTCCCTGTTAGGTATCTTGCATTTAAGTAAACGCAGTTTAATTTATCAGTCCTACACTGTTCTCTGCTTTATTCTTTCCTGCCCTGACTGTTTGACTAGCTCCTTTTCCCAACTGTACCAGTCTCAGATTGATCTCTTTCTTCACTATTTCCCAGGATCCATCCCTCCCACCTTACTAGTTTAAATCCTCACATGCAGTTCAAGCAAATCTCCCTGCCAGTATATTAATCCCCTTCCAATTCAGGTGCGTTCCATCCTTCTTGTACAGATCACTTCTACCCCAGAAGAGATTCCAATGATCCAAAAATGTGAATGCATCTTCCCTGCACTAGCTCCTTAGCCATGCATTCATCTGCTCTTTCCTCCTATTCCTACCCTCACTACCTTGTAACACCTGGAACAATCCAGATATTACTACCTTCAAGGACCTCCATCTTAAATTTTCTACACTCTCTCTTCAGAATCTCATTCCTTTCCCTTCCAATGTCATTGGCTCCAGTATGTACAATGACCTTTTGCTGGTTCATCTCCCCTTTGAGAACACTCTCTCTGAGATATCTTTGATCCTGGCACAAAGGAAGCAACACACCAAGCTGCAGAAATGTCTGTCTCTGCCTCTGACTAGAGAGTCCCTTATCACAATCACTTGGAACTCAATGTACCCCTCATTACATTAGAGACAGCCTTGATACATGGCTGTTCATGCTATATTCCCCTGAGAGTCCATCACCCCCTACATTTTCCAAGACAGCATATTTGTTTGAAATGGGGATAGCCACAGAAGTCTCCTGCACTACCTGCCTACCTCTCTTACCTTTCTTGGAGTTAACCCATCTACCTGACTGTATCTGCAGCTTTTTTCTCTTTCTATTCATCACTCCCCTAGCTCTTGTAAATTCCTCATTGCCTGTAACTACCATTCCAACTGATCCATGTGATGTGACAGGATTCACAACCAAAGACACTTCCTGCAGACATAATCCTCAGTAACTTGCAAACTCTCCCACATCCAACAGGAAGAGCATATCACTCTACTAAAAGCTACCTTTGCTCCTTCACAATCTACAGACCCAGAAAACATCACCGTGTTTTTGCTCTAACAAAGAGTCCTCCAGACTAACTTAGTATTTATGGTTTATATTTTTAAAATTTAATCAACAGACAGATCTCAATAAAACATATAATCAAGAAAGAACCCACTCTACTCATTAGTGTAGACGTACAGCAAGTTTATATGTTAGAAACTATGCACTTATCTGTTTCTGTTCTATGAGCTCTCCCACACAGGTTCCTCCAAGATCACTTGTGAATTTTACTCTTTGTTAATTTTTCCTAGAAACACTCTAATGTCCAGAGATACATGAACTCAAACAGAAAAGGCAGTAACTGTGCAGATTCATTGCTATGTCAATTAGCAGTGTTGGTTTCTTTCTCTCTCTCCCTCACTGGCCATGTTGTTGATGCCTTTTGTCTGCCTCCCTCCTTTTAAAAACGCAGTTGTTTTGATCTTTTTCCCCCAAAGTTCCAAAACATTGCAACAGCATAGAAAACAGTAATTGGTGCTCCTGGAATTTGAGGAAATCCCCTCAAACACTTAAAATACCTCAAAAAAGGAGCAGCTCTTACAGCCACAATTTTTCCTGTCCTCCATCTTGCATCACATAGAATCCTGCTGAGTTTCTCCAGCAAATTCTTTTTTTGTTGCTGATATCCCATTCTAAATTGTACTGTTTCAAGATAATGTCAGTCAGTTAGTGGGGAAGGTTTTCACGTTTAGTTTAAATACTTTTTTGAACTTTCCTTCATGGAGGGTGTAATGTGATGCAGCTCAACTGATACCACTGTGATGCAGTCTGTCTGTTCCGAACACTCTCAGTGACTGCCTTTCCAGCATGTGGCTTCCCTCTATGATCTTGAGACTTGAAGCCTAATCGTGTTCAGAGGTTGCTTCGTGCTTCTTGCCATTCACAAGGGTTTGGGAAATTTGGCCAGTTTGAGGGTCAGCAATGTTCAGGAGAATCAGCGAGGAAGCCGCTGTGGGTAAGCTGGGATGTCTGGGACCTGGTTTATTAGGAGTGGCACAGTGGTTCAATGGTTTGAACTGCAGCCTCATGGTGCCAGGGACGTGGGTTCGATTCCAGCCTTGGGTGACTGTCTGTCTGTGTGGAGTTTGTACGTTCTCTCCATGTCTGTGTGGGTTTCCTCTGAGTGCTCCGGTTTCCTCCCACAGTCACAAAGATGTGCACGTCAAGTGAATTGGCCATAGTAAATTGCCCATAGTGTTAGGTGCATTAGTCAGAGGGGACTGGGTCTGGATGGGTTACTCTTCAGAGGGTCGGTATGGGCTGGTTGGGCCGAAGGGCCTGTTTCCACACTGTAGAGAATCTAATCTTATCTAACGTGCACTCCAAGGTCTCTTTACTCAGCAACACTCCCTCGGACCTTACCATTAAGTGTATAAGTCCTGCTAAGATTTGCTTTCCCAAAATGCAACACTTCACATTTATCTAAATTAAACTCCATCTGCCACTTCTCAGCCCATTGGCCCATCCAATCAAGATCCCATTGTAATCTAAGGTAACCTTCTTTGCTGTCCACTACACCTCCAATTTTGGTGTCATCTGCAAACTTACCAACTATACCTCTTATGCACACATCCAAATCATTAATATAAATGATGAAAAGTAATGGACTCAGCATCGACCCTTGTGGTACTCTACTGGTCACAGGCCTCCAGTCTGAAAACAATCCACCACCACCCTCTGTCTTCTACCTTTGAGCCAGTTCTGTATCCAAACAACTAGTTTTCTCTGTATTCCATGAGATCTAACCTTGCTGACCAGCCTCCCATGGGAAACCTTATCGAATGCCTTACTGAAGTCCATATAGATCACATCCACCACTCTGTCCGCATCAATCCTTTTTGTTACTTCTTCAAAAAACTCAATCAAGTTTGTGAGACATGATTTCCCACGCACAAAGCCATGTTGACGATCTCTAGTCATTCCTTGCCTTTCCAAATACATGTACATCCTGTCCCTCAGGATTCCCTCCAACACCTTACCCACGACTGATGTCAGGTTCACTGGTCTATAGTTCCCTGGCTTGTTCTTACCACCTTTCTTAAACAAGTTTGTGAGACATGATTTCCCACGCACAAAGCCATGTTGACGATCTCTAGTCATTCCTTGCCTTTCCAAATACATGTACATCCTGTCCCTCAGGATTCCCTCCAACACCTTACCCACGACTGATGTCAGGTTCACTGGTCTATAGTTCCCTGGCTTGTTCTTACCACCTTTCTTAAACAGTGGCACCATGTCAGCCAACCTCCAGTCTTCCAGCACCTCACCTGTGACTACCGATGATACAAATATCTCAGCAAGACGCCCAGCAATTATTTCTCTAGCTTCCCACAGAGTTGTCAGGTGTACCTGATCAGGTGCTGGAGATTTATCCACTTCTGTGCATTTCAAGACATCCAGCACTTCCTCCTCTGTAATATGGACATTTTTCAAGATGTCACTATTTCCCTACATTATATATCTTCCATGTCCTTTTTCACAGTAAATACTGATGCAAAATACTCGTTTAGTATCTCCCTCATCTCCTGCTGCTCCACACAAAGGCTGCCTTGCTGATCTTTGAGGGGTCCTATTCTCTCCCTAGTTACCCTTTTGTCCTTAATGTAAAAACCCTTTGGATTCTCCTTAACTCTATTTGCCAAAGATATTTCATCTCCCCTTTTTTGCCCTCCTGCTTTCTCTCTTAAGTATACACCTACTGCCTTTATACTTTTCTAAGGATTCTCTTGATCTATCCTGTCTTTACCTGGCATATACTTCCTTCTTTTTCTAACCAAACTCTCAATTTCTCCAGTCATCCAGCATTCCCTATACCTACCAGCCTTTCCTTTCACCCTGACAGGAATATACTTTCTCTGCACTCTCATTATCTCAATTCTGAAGGCTTCCCATTTTCCAGCCGTCCCTTTACCTGCAAACATCTGCCCCCAATCAGCTTTTGAAGGCAGGCAAAAATGTTTGAATGGTATTCTCCAGCTCCTCATTCTACGTTCCAATGGAAAGTCAGCACTCCTGACAGGATGAAGTCTGAGTAGATTTCTCAATCAGACCCATGGTAAAATGGTGATTGGGCCAGATTATATCAAAAAACTTCAGCTGCTATATTTAAAGAAGAACCCCAACTGAGTTTAGCTGTTCATGCAGAAGCCCGTCATGGACAAATAAAAACTTGGACATTTTTTAGTGATAACCTACCTGATTTCTCCCATCCAGATACTCTAAAATCATGGCTGTAGTCCAAAATAAATAATGGAGAGCAACAATATTAAATCAGATGCTTATGAAACACCACTAGTAGCCAGTCGACAGACAAAACCACTTCTTTTAATAAAAAATCCTGTACCCATTAGAAGAAGGATTCCTGGCCAGCTATGTGTTGGAAAGAAAGTAGGAGCTTTTATAATCATTACCCACAACTCCACATGACAAAAGACATGTAAACATTACCTCAGAAACATAGTTTTTCAGTGATTTGTAACTGACTACCACAAGCGACTGTGACAATTGTGTAACCAATTTCCCAATGTAAACTGGGTTCTCTTGTAATACGTATATAGATAAATATAAAGATTGAAAAGTGCACACATTCAAAAAGGTGGATGCATTTTTTTTAGGCTACATTGCATAATCTTTGCCCAGCAGAGAGTTCAGAAATTACTTTGATTCTGGATAGTTGGATAATTTTATTGAATGTGTGAAAAAAATGGCATATACACATTTGGCAAAGGTTTCAGTATGGTAGGAAACCTAGCAACTCTGCCTGCTGCTCAGTCAATTGATTCTTTTGAAGAAGATTTTCTTCTTTGGTATTTATATGTAGAACATTTGATGGAGTGCATTCAAAAATCAGACATCTCGCCCAGGTTTCCATTAGGTTAATGGATGGCAGAGTGAGTGGGCTGCATAATCGCCATTCAATGCTCAATGCCCAGTTGTCCTTTTTGTTCCACTCATGCAATGCTTTTCACACAGAAAAAAAACAAAGAGGAGAATCTTCTCTGCTGTTCCTAATGAATAAATTGTCTTATTTCTTATCCAGACTGCAACTTGGATTATCAGCTATGATGAGATCGGATTTAATATCCTATGGTTTATTTCATTAAAGCTGAATCTCGGGTCTTCTGATTATAGTACAGCACTGAATGTATTTGTGGAGTAAATAGATTGTACCAGTGACAGACTGATGTGTGAGTTGTGGTGAGTATGATCCAAGAGAGAAAATTATTTTGTTTTGAAGTCTTGATCATAATAAATGTCAAAGCCATCAATAAATACTTTATTTATAAAAATGACTTCGCTGTGTTGAACTGCTTCAGGGAAAGGAGGAAGAACACCTTAGAAACTGATTTAGGTCTTTTGGAGGAAATTGTGTCACTGTTTTTAAAAGTCACACATTTTTAATTATGTGACATTTCCAATTTTTTTGTATACTCCTATTCATTAAACACTGAATTTAATTATTAAATGCATTAAATGTTTTAATTCAAAATTATCTGTGGAATGCTTAAAAGTAACATGTGCAATTAATTGAATAGAAGCAATACACATAATATTGTAACTTAACTAAAGCATGTCTCAAAACTTCATGAACTGAAAGAGGTTCGGAAAAAAATTATGAGGATAAAGATGTCTTGCAGTAGCTAATGTCTAAATGCAGCTATTAAAAGCTATAGATTGATACAAAAATGGACCATCTGGTTCCTTGAGCTTGTTTCAACATTTAATAAAGTCATGGCTGATTTTCAAAAAACATTGCATTTTTCGTCCAATTCCCTCCATCCCTGAATCCCCTTAGAGTTTGATCTCAACTTGGGATATATTCAATTTGAGAACATTCACGAACCATTAAGGGATTAAAAAGCTTCATCTCAGTCTTAAATGGTGAATGTTTAGATATTTTTAATCAGCCTGCTCAAGTACGTTACGACATGCGTCTGAAGCAAGTGAGACTTGGATCTAGGCTTTCTGTGTCCCTTGTTCTAGATTCACCAGCAAAGGGAAACAGTCTGTCAGCATTTGTTCTGTCAAACCTTTCAAAATCCCATATGTTTCAACTATCATGCTTTTAAACTCCAGATAGTGTCCAAGTATAGAGTATTAAGGCACCTAGGTACAACTTTTAACATTTAGATATCTGGGGAGAAAGCACACTGTCGACCATGAAAGATAAAAACTTCAGCTGACATGATCAAATATAGGAACATATGAACAAGCTACAACAATAGGCTACTTGGCCTTTTGTGATTGCTCCACTATCCAATAAGAATATGGAAGATCTGATTTTTACCTCAACTTTACTTTCCAGCCTATCCCAATAATCTTTCATCTTCCTCGTAATCAAGAAACTATTTACCTCTACTTTAAAAATATTTATTAATTCTATATCCACTGTTTTTCAAGAAAGGAATTCCAAAGATTCACAACATTAGGAGAGAAAATAAATCCACTCTATCTTAAATGGATGGCCTCTTATTTTTAGACTATGACCTAATTTCCAAATTCTCCCACAAAGAAAATAGCCTTTCCATCTCTTACTTGTTACCACCTCTTCAGAAATACACATATGTTAATTGAAAGTTGTTGCTCTCGCAGTAATGAGATTTACATAATTTGCTTTAGGGAAAATACACTTTTTGTTCCTGTAAATACAGTTGATAAACAGTTAAAAACCACATCAAATAAGACAGATAAACGACACCATTTTTTAGTAGACGGGAGTTGCATTCTACTGAAAGAACTATAAAATGACACTAAGTACAGAAAACAAAAATTGAGTGCTTGCCATATGGGGTGTTAACTCAGTTGACGAATGACAAATTAATGTGTCCAATGAATGAGAGAAGAAATGTTATGGAAACATTTTCACTGTTTTTATCTAGGTTCCCAAAGGTCATGATACTGAAGAATTCAATCAAATGAACAAATTACATGTTGTCCATATTATACAAAACAGATCATAATACTAGCAGTTTTGGTGTTTTGTGTCCAGTTTAGTAGCATATGTGATGTCCATGCCACTGCCATTTACAGCTCAGCCACGTTGAACACAATCTTGGTGAGGGGAGATAGCACAGACATTAAGCGTAAGCATCAGAAGTATGTAGATAGACAAACCTTGGCATTAATCATCAATATCTAACACTAAATTGATGCCATTTTGTACCTTGCTACTATAGTTAATGTCCTGTTTTAAATTACGCACAGCTAAGCATGAACAGTTCTATGAAAGACACTCAGCAGTGTTACCGATAACTTGTCAACTATAGTCTGAGGGCTCTGTGTTTGTGGAAGCCTTGGGTGTTTTGATGAATTTTCTGCAGTTGGTGAAGTTTACAGAAGGTGTTGCTGTACATGGGGAAGGTGTCACTTATGACTCACAAGGACTCTAAGAGTACAAATTGCTCCTATTCCTAGGGTTTTAGGAGCAGCCACCTTTAGCTGCAGTATACAAAGGAGATGATGCGAGCCAACAAATGAGAGGACAGACAGAGGGAGAAGGAAAAGGACTTTCAGAGAAGGTCTCACCTATTTAGAGTTTTCCAAGATCACATCTCCTACCTCTACGTATGCAAGAAGGAATGTGTCCAATGCTGCTATTCACAAGACAGGTACTCACAGAACTACATCACCAGACATACAGCCTCAGAGTAAGAGAGGATGGTGCTGCCAGTGACTATAGAAGCAAACGCAGACATCAATTTGTTCATGGTCAGATCTTGTCTAGTTATAACCATGAAAAAGCTCTGGATGTGTCTTAATAGGTCACTCAAAGCAATTCAATGAACAGTAGTTCAGCAAATAGTTTGAGCCAGAGAAAGTCAAGAGTAGGGGAAAGGCTCAGTGTAGCAATCGGCACGGACTGGACTCCAGAATCCCTGAGGCAATTATCAACTTAGTGGAGCTGAAAGAAATCTGTCTGACAAATAAGGCAGTTCATTGCAGCTGAATGTGTGGGGCAGGAAAGCCCACGAATAATACTTGTTTCAGGCAGTTCGGGGAACTGATGTTCAGGAAACACCAATGCCAGCCTATTTAAACTGAATGATTTGTTCTGTGAAACAAGAGTTTAGCCTGGAGAGTCCAGTAGGATGCAGTCTTAGAGAGAGAGAGGTCGAGCAGCAGGATGGAAAACAAATAAAACAAAGAATTGCAAATGCTGGAGAACTGAATCAAAAACAGAAATTGCTAGAGAAACTCGGCAGGCCAGGCAGTATCTGTGGAAAAAGCAGTGTTAAATTTTCAGATCTGGTGTCTCTTTTTCAGAAGGATCATTGGATCCAAAATGTTCACTTTGCTTTGTCTCCACAGACGCTGCCAGACCCACTGCATTTCTACAGTTATTTCTGCTTTTGTTTTGGACGGTAAGCAATTACTGGGGAATTCTAAGTTTGAGTGAAAAGTGAGGTCTGCAGATGCTGGAGATCAGAGCTGAAAATGTGTTGCTGGTTAAAGCGCAGCAGGTCAGGCAGCACCCAAGGAACAGGAAATTCGACGTTTCAGGCAAAAGCCGAGCTTTTGCCCGAAATTCTAAGTTTGAGTCTTATTGCCTAAGAACCACATGCAGGTGAAGAAGCAGGAGGGCTTCCAAACTGAACAAGGGTTCCTGTTGATTTACTTTAAGGCTTAATTTTCAAAAGTGAAGAAGTAGAATCCCTTCTGAGGAGTTTTAAGTGAGATTTAGTGACCAACAGCATCAGTAATATCTGGGTGATTTGCTGCGAACTCTTTGCAATCTGTTTTGATAGTATCTGCCATTTGATGTATTCTATGCAGTGTCTGTTAACCCATATTTACCTCATGTTAATTCTGGATGTAAAAATGTAAGTTGTTTGTCTGATTAATTCACTTTTCTAACCTTATATAGTAAAGTTTATTTAGTTTGTTCAACACTATGGAATATCGTGGTTTTATTGTCTTGATAAATGTCTGGAATTTCAAATTAGATGACTTTTAAATAAACATTGCAGGTCCCTAACCAGATCATAAAATAAATCTGGTCGTCTTTCCCCAGATTGTAACAGAAATGAGAACATAAATTAAGCATGAGCATATTGTCAGCATTGTTTTTGCTCAGCTCCAAGCAACAGCCCAAGTAATATCTAATTCTGGATTAGTGGTGCTGGAAGAGCACAGCAGTTCAGGCAGCATCTGAGGAGCAGTAAAATCGACGGTGTCATTGGCTTGGCCAGCATTTGTTGTCCATCCCTAATTACCCAGAGGGCAGTTAAGAGTCAACCACATTGCTGTGCTCTGTCATTACATGTCGGCCAGACCAGGTAAAGAAAGTGGTTCCCATCCCTAAAGGATATTAGTGAAAGAGTCAGGGTTTTTCAACAATCAATAATGGGTTCATGGTCATTATCAGACACATAATTCCAGATTCATTATTGAGTTCAAAATTCCCATCTGTTGTGGTGGGATTTGAACTCTGGTCTTCAGAACATTACTTGGGTCTCTTTGCCTCCCTGATCTACTTATCATGAGCCACCTTATCTTGTGAGAGAGAGGGACATGAGTCAATGAGTTAGAGTGATGCCATAGTTGAAAATTTTGACAGCGGGGCAAGCTGTTAGGTCTAATTATGCAGCTAGCCACAATGCCGAGTCTGTAAAATTGTTATGAGGCTTTGAGTTGTGAGTCATAACTAATGTAGCTTGTTCGTAGGTGGGTAAAAGGATTGTAGAGAATTAGACACTGAATTAGACTAGTGGTCCTGTTAGTAACATATCATCTTAACTGTGATCACTTCACAAGCTCATTAAACATCTGAGCAGGACACTCTCAGCCATCTTGGATCCTGAGTCCTAAAGATATCAGGGCATGATCACCTGATTCTTCCAGGCCAACAATACAAACAACAGGACAGGCCTTCTCCAGCTTGGATGCACATGTTGGGATTGGATGCAGACATAATGGGAGGCAAGAAGAAAACATGTAGAGAGAATAATGGAGGTATGTGAAGTATCACTGTAAATAACCCTTCACTTGCACAAAGATATCTTCACCTGCACTTTTAAAATGTCTGCTCAAGTGTAATTTTAGCTCTTGGACCTTGTTAAGTTGAGCCAGGTTTAGAGGTTAATCATCGTCTGTCAACAGGTGAATCTAATTGAGTCACCTCAATTAGAAAATGGCAAATGGTTACATTCTGGATGATGTTGTGGGTCGAGGATTAGGAGATGCCATACAAGACCTCGTTGTTCCTTGAAATGAGCCACTTGCTTAAAAATACAAGCCATGACTAGTAGGTGCTGGTGTTGGACAAAATTAAAAATCGCACAAAACCAGGTTAGAGTCCAGTAGATTTATTTGGAAACACTAGCTTTCGGAGGACTGCTCCTTCATCAGGTGGCTGTGGATTTGGAAGCACTAGCTCCCAATGAAGGAGCGGTGCTCTGAAAGCTAGTGTTTCCAAATAAACCTGTTGGACTATAACTTGTGTTGTGTGATTTTTCACTTAAAAATACAAGACAGTATGATCTCAGTGGCCACTGGGATAGAACTGCAAACAAATCCTAAATGCTAAGTCCTGCTCCAATGGATAACACAGTTCAGTAACAATGGCCAGGGACATCCTTAGTCGGTGCCAGCACTTTTGTATCAGCTGCTGTAGTGTAATTTTCACTCTTGGACCGGGTTAAATTAAGCCAGGTTTGGAGGAGTTTCTCCTTCTCTCCCACCAGGTAAATCTACTTGACTCTCTTAATCACAAGGAGCAGGATATGAATAGTTGTAATCTGCAGAAAATGGCAATAGGTATATCTGGACATAGGATTTAAAGAGAGTTAGAGAAATTGACAATGAGACCTGTCAATTCAGAATCCCATCATTCTCTTTCGCATACTGCTTCTCCACCATGAATCTTTACAGCAGCCACTGTTTTGCTGGTGTCTCTGACAAAACTGTAATTGCTGACTCTTTCTGCTTTGTCTTCAGAGTGAAACAGCCCCACAAGGGCACCAAACACTGATCTCCAAGTCAGATGAGTGAGCAGGTAATCTGTGGGCAATTTCGGAAAGAAAACACAATTTTACTGAAGTTGCTCCTCAGCATGCATTTCTCCCGAACACAATGTGGCACTGGGGCTTCACAAGGTCATTGTGATGTTTCTATAAAGAGCCCTGAGCTATATCGCATAATGCAGAAAATGCTTTACATTGAAACATTGTCATACGACATTGAGTGAGTTGAATTCTACCAGTCAGCCTTATGATAGTCCAACCTCCTTTCCAAAACTAAGGCTCCCTTTCATATCACAGACCACCTACTGCTATACTTATGATTCAGTGTGCAAAGGTGGCAGTCGGAAAATGTTGTCTTCCACTGTTAGTTATGAAATATGTTTGTGAAATGGAAAGCTCTGGTCCATCTTTAAGTGTTTTTGTCTGATTACATTTGCTTACCTGATATGACAAGTATGCAGTTAGTGCACACAATGCAATGATTTTGATTGCTTGAAGCTATAATTCTTAATATGTATTCTTGGACAATGAATGACCCTCTGATAAAGTGCAATTGAAAGTGCATTTTCAATTGGTAGCATTTCTAAATCAATAGATGCACAATTGCTGCTATTGCTCTGAGCAGAATTCAAATTCCAAAAGTTTGACATGTCACCAAAGAAAACAAACAGTAGCTTATCTCCACCCAGTTTACACAGTACCAGCCTTTTTCTCTATTGATTGTACATTTAGATTTTCAGTCAAACATGGCAAGGATCCAACTTCATTTCAGTGTAAATGGCTTGGTATCACCTGTGATTCCTTTTATGTTACTGTTCCTGTAACCTCTATATTCTTTCAGCATCCCCTGTTTTTGTTAAACCCATACAACCATTAATGTCTTCACTTTACTCCTGGACCACATTACTGTGCCCTTGTTGACCCTACATTCCCTGCATGTAGAGACCAGAATTACTGTCAAACCTGTTTGATTAGCCCTTCCTCCGGCTCCCCAGCCGCTCCTGTTAACCAGGATGAATATACGATCTCCAATCTACTATCTACTATCCAATATGAACTGTCATCATTTCCTCTGCAATCTTGAGCTGCCCACTTTTCCCAGAGTGATTGGACTGCCCTGGATAAGACCCCTGACTCTTATTGCTCAACCCTGCAGGATAAACAAAGCCCACCCATTCTCAAGACTTGGTAGGAAAGCACCAAGTGACCATAGCCTAATCCTGAGAATGATGTCTTCACAACACCCCAAAACATACCTATAATCCTGAACAAGTTACATTTGATTGCTGGACTGATGTGACCAAATATCCCTGGTCTCTAGTAGAATCAAGTTGCTGACTGATCACGGCCAAGCCTTTGGATTGAATGTGACAATACTGCCTGACTGACTATAGCTCTCCTTCATCTTATTAAAGACTGCTCCCCTTTAACATTCACACATAGCCGTTTGCTGATGCAGTGCGGTTCTTTCATAAGCTGTTGTGTACCATTGATGTGGCACAATACCACAAAGAGACAAACATCTTGATGAATATTTAGTCCTTTCCACCATGACAAGCTGCCTGCCTTTCCTTGTTTGCTTAACCAGCATTGCGCAGCACAGAAACATGCAGCCTGCACCTGAGCACAGAAGGCACTGTCTGCTGAAAAGCACTACAACCCCTCAGATGCTTGCTGGCTGTCAGTTAGTGCTGAAGACAGTGAGAGTGTACTCGAAAGGCAATAGGAAATATAGAGAGGCTGGCAGCCTCGAAGAAAGCACAAAGTGAGTAAGGGCGAAGAATGCATGCTAAAGCCAAAATATGCATCCTGTGCAGATGTACATGTTGGTACCAGTTGCTGCATGCAAAGCAACCTGTCGAAAACATGAAAGCCAGAGGTGCCCCTGTTCTCCAATCTAAAGTGCTGAAAAGCTGCAGTACCATATGATTTGGTCTGAGAGTAGGTTTGGTGATGTATTGAGGTTGGTGGTTTGCTAATGTAGACTTGTATGGACAATGGGTCAGGGAGGAATGTGGTCAGGCAGCATTTAGGAACATTCAAATACTAGAGGCTAGATCTTTGCTCTTGAGCTGGATAGCCTGAATCATTCCTACCTCAATATATGGACGATGTAGAGGTCAGAAAGAGTCAGTGTCAACAACTTCAGAACAGGTTTAAACATGGCCTTGTTGGAAGATCCACTTTGGTTATCTTCATACACCCCTCATCACCTACTCATCCCCACCTAAACCCCATTTCATAGCCAACCTTTACAACTTATAGTCATTCATTAGTATACAGTATTGGAAGACATCAGGAAGTACATGTATATGAGAAACATTGTAACCATCTAATAGACTTCAAATACTTGACATGGAGAAAAGAACCACATTCATGAAACTAATTAAAATAGTTTAAATCTGTTCAAATGGTTAGTCTCTTCTAAAGACAAAATGACTGTTTACATTCACACATAGCCATTTGCTGATGCAGTGCAGTTCTTTCATAAGCTTCGTGCTTCATGTGCGAATGACATCAAAGACAGCGAATCCTTTATAGCTTCTTTAACCTATCATTCAAAATGTAAACTCAGCAACCCCCTGCTGATGTAAATCTTGTAGGAACATTTTAAACCCAGCCAAGCATGCGTAATAATTTCAGCTAGAGTGACACTCTTTTGGAACAATTAACAAGCAGGTTTATTGAAATTGCAAGAAGAAATGGTAATAGCTTTCTACCAAACTATGCAAGGTGTCTAGAAATCAAAGTAATCCCAACAGAAACTTATTTTAGAAAACCTTGAACTGATAGCCCAACCTGAATTTTCATGTTTAAAGGACTGGGGATTTAAATACTCTCAATTCGTGATTATTTAGACAGACTTTGTTCACCCTTCAAGTGCATTTACATTTATTCCACAAATTTAAGAATCCCACAATTGTGTGCTAAGGCCCTTAAAACTGAAAAACTGAGTGTTTTGCTATCAGCTGTAATTTTAAGCAAGTTCAACATGGTGCTGGAAAAGCACAGCAGGTCAGATAGCATCCGAGGAGCAAGAAAATTGAAGTTTTGGGTAAAAGCCCTTAATCAGTCATTCCTGATGAAGGGCTTTTGCCAGAAACATTGATTTTCCTCAGATGCTGCCTGACCTGCTGTGCTTTTCCAGCGCCACTCTGATCTTGACTCTGATCTCCAGCATCTGCAGTCCTCACTTTCGTCCTGTAATTTTAAGCAACCCTACTGACTTTGGGTTTCTGTCTGTGTGACCAACAATACTCCCCCACTTCCTCTGATGGTAAAACTGTGAACTTTTACTAATGAAGGGAAGGAATATGACATTTGGAATGCTGTAAGCATCCCGGTAGGTTCAGAGTGAGAGCCTGTAGATGCAGCCTGGTCCATTCTATGAGCTGGGTACATGTCTCCGAGTGCAAAATATCCTTGTTCCAGCATTACCTGATAGCTACTGATGCGTCACTGAAGTGCAGAAGTGTCCTAAGAGTGGATTGGTAATGTGTCATAAGGGGTCACAGAGGTTGGCATATGTTGGATGCCAATGTTTGTAAATATGGATGCAGATACATGGTACCAATAGAGCATGCCTGAGATGGGGTGTGGTGTCCAACACGAAGGTCATTTGGAGAACGTGGTGAGTTGAACTTGTCAAAACCCACTCTGATTTCCATGTTGAGTTTTCCTGATGGCTAATTTGCATGGCAAGTTTGGTAAAATCCTAACCTGTGACAAGTTGGGTTGTTAACAAGCCATTTGACAAGTAATAAAGAGTGTCATTCGGGAACATGCTGCTGCATACTGAGAATCTAAGTACTACTTGAGAAGGATGTAAAAATTGCAGCGAGGTGGTGTTGACATTTGAGATGAGGACTCACTGAACATCTACCCCGATTATACCACTCACCTTGCCAAGTGCAGAGTGCAATTTGTTTTCTCCATTGGTCTTTACATAGGATAACAAAATGTGAAATGCATCACTTCTCTATTCTGTGCCTACTTTCTTCAGCATTTGGGATTTCTTTAAGATTTTCTGTTTTAAAGTAACAGGCCAGTGCTGAGTTAGTTATTGGGAATGTCACTTTTGCAATCAGCCCATCTTTAGCCCTCTTCAATACTCAAATCTTGTTTTCAGTCATATAACTCAATTTGTTAATTGGATTGTACCACGTTACAGAAATGAAATATTTGTCATTTTAACAAATATTTATATACACATTTTACAAATCTAAACATCCTTCCATGCCACCAATAACTTTATCATAAAACTTTAGCTTTCAGCGATGTCATAGAGTCATACAGCATAGAAACAGACCCATCGGTCTAACTTGTCCATGCCAAATTAAACTAGTCCCACCAGTCTTGGCTTGGCCCATATCCCTCCAAACCTTCTATTCATGAATATCCAAATATCTTTTAAATGTTGTAACTGTACCCACATCCACCACTTGCTATGGCTATTCACTCTACAAACACTGTGTAAAAATGTTGTCCCCATGTGTATTTTTAAAACTTTTTCCTCTCACCATAAAAATATGGTCCTTGTTTGAACTTAAGGAAAAGACACTTGTCATTCACCTTATCCATGCTCCTCATGATTTTACAAACTTCAATAAAATCACCTCTCAACTTCCTAAGCTCCAGTGAAAAATTCCCAGCCTTTCTGATGTATTTTTATATTAAAACCATCCATTGCCAGCAACATCCTGATCAATGTTTTCCAAACCATCTCCAGTTTAATAATATCCTTCCTATAGCAAGGCAACCACAACAGGACACAATACTCCAGAGGAGACTTCATCAACATCTTGTACAACCTCAACATGATCTCCCAACTCCTATACTCAAAGGTCTAAGCAATAACAGCAAGTGTGATAAACACCTTCTTAAATCTTTTGTCTACCTTTGATGCAAATTTCAAAGAATTATGTAGTGAACTCCTAGGTCTCTCTCTGTCCTATAACACAACACAGGGCTCTACTATTAATTGTATAAGACCTGTCTTATTTGTGTTACCAATATGCATTACCTCATATTTATCCAAATTAAACTTCATCTGCCACTCCATAGCCCATTATCCAATTGATCAAGATTACTTTGTACTTTTTAATAACCTTCTTCACTGTCCTCTATACCACCAGTTTTGGTGTTATCTGCAGTTACTTACCATGCCTCCTTTTTTCTCATCTAAATCATTTATATAAATGATAAATAAAAATGAACCCAATAGTGAACCCTTTAGTCACAGGCCTACATACTGAAAAATAACCCTCCACCACCACCCTCTATCTCCTACCATAAAACCAATTTTGTCTCCAAGCTCATCCTGAATCCCATGTGATCTAACTTTACTAATTACCCTACCATCCAGAACCTTGTCAAAGGCTTTACTAAAGTCCAAATAAACAACATCTACTGCTCTGCCCTCATCAATCTTTTTGGTTACTTCATTAAAAAACTCAGTCAAGTTTGTGAGACATGATTTTCCTCACAGAAACCCATGCTGACTAACCCAGTCATTCTTTGCCTCTCCAAATGCATTTAAATCCTACCTTTCAGAATCACGTCCAACAACCTACCCACCACCGATATCAGATTCACAGATCTATGGTACCTACGCTTGTCTTTACATAATTTTTATAAATAAAGGCACAACACCCTCCAGTCCTCCGATGTGTTTCTGCTAGTGATCATACAATTTCCTCCCTCACTTCCCACAGTGTCTTGAGATAAACCTGATCAGGTGGGGATTTATCTACCTTTATGTTTTCCAAGACTGATTTTCTTAGAGCATGAAAAACATTATTGATTTGTTAATATAGTAGTTCTTAGAAAAAGGAAGTTGCATGATATATTTATTAAATGATAAACCTAACATTAAATTTCAATGAAAAGAGGTTTTCTTGTCTATTCAATAAATTGGAAATTTTTAACCTTGACTTCAATGAGCCTTAATTCCACACCTAGTGTAAGACAGTAGTGATAGTGGAAGATTGCAATGAGTCCAAAGTTGATTGGACACTCCCACTAATAATTGGCTAAATTGGTGGTTTGTCTGCAGGCAATCATCTTCAGTTAGCGATATCAGCACATAGCAGACCAGAGATGATTACCCCAGTGTCTCAAGAACACAGGTTGTAGAGAACACAGAATGTATGCAAAGATATCCAATTTTTTAAGAGTGCATATTAGCTCTTCAGCAGTCAAAACAAAAGTACTGTTCATGGACCAGGGCAGTCTGTAAATTATGCATTTAAAAGTCCAAGTTTGCATTGCAACAATATTAACTGCAATTTTCAGACTGTAAGTTAAGCTATTGACCCCAGTTGCAATCAATATTATTGACTTGATACAGAAATACTACAGAGAAATCTTCAAAAGACTTAAAGTTTACAGTTCTGACTAGCAAGGCAGAATGTTCCTGATACTACCTCCCTGTGTTAGAGCAGAAAAATAATCTAGTATTACTAATATAATTCATTACGGTTGAGATGGACTTCAAGATTTTCATTATTCTTACAGGTACAGAACTGTAGCTGTGTTTTGCATCTAATAGTGGCTGCTTCAGAAGTGCACTCAGAGCTTATAAAGCCCAACTGACTAGTAACAAAGAAAATATCACAAGAACCTATGGAGTAAATTGGACTTCTTTCACTCCCAGCCACTGAACACTACCCAGGCTATAAATAGCAAAAAGATTTAAGTGGAGAAAATTGTACATCCTTCATGAATCTACATCTTTTTTCATAAACAAGAGGAAAATCTAGCACATTCTCCAACAGGCATGCCACTTTCCCTGCAAGAAAAGTCTGCACTCCATTTAGGCTTGCCTAATGTACTTGTAATGAAGATAGAATAACCAACTAGCCAATAGTTTCAAGCTACATATTAGTTCATTACAATGTGTTTTTATTTACACATTATTCCACTTCCTATATTACTTTTAAGATTGAAAAAGCATAAGTCAATCCGATACAATAAGCACTTTATGTAAATATGTCAAACCACAACTATTATAGCTTGCCCTTTGTAATAAAAAAACAAATCTGACTGTTTCCGGTAAGAAGATTGTTTTGCCTTTCTCAGTAACTCACTTTTCAAGTTGTCTACTTAAATGAAATAAACTAAATAAAATGGATACATTTGTAATAATGCTTAAATTTATCTTATAAACTTTTTAATGCCAAATAGAGTTACTTTACTTCTCCCAAGATATTTCACATCTTAACATTTTTGCTGGCAATAGCCACTCTTTATGTTGAAGGTATTAATTCTTAAGTGCACAAAAATCCCAAAAGTGCATTTCTTACTTTCAAGGATGCCAAATGATATGCATTACTGTCTTCACTTAACATACATCATATGACTGTTGTTCAAACTTAATTGAAAGAGAGATAAATAAACTTTTGAAACTTATAATTAAGCTTAAATTTGCTGGTATAACAGAAAAGCTGTTTGTTTCAGTGTATGAGAGAGACTGATTTTTATGTGATCTCATCTGTTCGATCTGAAGGTGAGAGAAGGAAGCCCAATGAACTTAACTGAAATCCCTGAATGATTTTCAAGCTCAGGTCTCAATATAGTATTCATGGCAAACCGCCCATGCATTCGGGTCACTGACAGGCAGCTTGCTAATTGGGGAGGCAGGAAATCCAATGGTTTTTCTGTGGAGCTGAGCTGGCATTTTGTGATTAAAGAGGGCATATGTAATCTGGGGGGTGTGGATTGCAGTGACCCTAGCAGAGGCTGCAAGGTTTTGCACATGCTTCCACAATGCCTCATAAAAGTCATTAAATAAAGTTATCTGTAATGTTTTTGGAGCAATTTCCATAAAGTTGATGGCTGAGGCCATGTATACAGAATTCCGCTGGGTGGGGATTTCTCAGTATACTTAATACTTCAACATGTTAAAATTTCACAAATTACAGAGAGTCTGACTATATAACGGTGGGTGCCTTGACCACCCACTGCCTAGCTTGTGGTAACATGGAAATGGGTCAAACCTTACCAACTCTAGGGTGGAAGGTCTTTTTTAACAAATTTGTTTTTACAATCATCGTGCTCTTAGCAGCCAATGGTTCTGCTAATGGCTCGAAGCTTGCATTAAGTATATGGGTGCCATTAAAAAAAAATCAAAATGAAAGGAGTATTGCGTTCCCATTGCTATTTTACAATTTAAAATTCTGTGCAAATTTTATAAATCCAATTATGCTAAGAGAGACAAAGAGGCACATTCAAATGCAAGAGAGCTGATTGCTGAAAATGATTAGCTTGGCATCTCACTCAGAGGGAGACTCAACTATAGAGGTTTCAGACATTTGCATTGACCAGCCAACCAACAAGCAGAAACTATGTTTTCTATTCGGGGATATAAAATACTGCATTGCTGCAGACTCTTGAAGAATTCAATAATGGGTCTATAAATGAAATATTAACTTGTTCCAGATAGTTGGTCTGAGTAAGCAAATAAGACATTGTATTGCACTCATACCATCAAAGCCCCCCAAAATTACTTATAACAGTACAAAACTAAGCAAAACTAATCCATGAAATAAATGTATAAGTTAAAATAATATTTCCAGTGTCTAGAATGCAGTTTAGCTCTGTGTTGCCCAATGGTCACAAAGGGTCTTTGAAAGTATTGGCAGACACTATATCCCTTTTCTACAGCCAGCTGAATACAGGAGATATCTAATATATATTTTAAAAAGTAGTTTTACATGTAGGAGGCCAATCTCCACAGGACACTGCCTTCTGGACTCCTTAAAATAGTGTCCTGGATTCAAGCATCTTTATCCAAAATATGGTCAGAATTGGGGGTGATCTCTGACCATTGCACAATGTTCAGTATCATTTGCAGCTCCTAATATACTGAAGAACATTTAGGTTTGTCCTGGTAGAGGCATCTAACATTCATGCCACACTAGCATCAGACAATGATCTGCTCCAGCAAAGCTGAAAATTAACATGACTCTTTAACATTAAATGAAACTACCATTGACAAATAGTGCATGATTAATATCAAGAGGTAGAAGCAAGACAGTGGTCTCTATCACAGTAATGATAATGGTCTAATAACTAATTGCTCAATATGGGTTGATAAATTTCGTGCACTAGTTTATTTAAAAAGTATCACTTTTAATAAAAGATTCACTAGGACATTGTTTGGGATGGAGCATTTCAGGTAAGATGAGAGCCTGGATAAGCTTGGATTGTTTTCTATGGAGGAAAGAAGGTTGTGTGGGTGGTAGGAGGGGTGGACCTGATAGAAATGTACAAGATTATGAGGACTATGGACAGGGTGATTGGAAAGCAGCTTTTCCCCTTAGTTAAAGGATCAATAACAAGGGGCATACGTTAAAATGAAAGGCAGGAGCTTTAGAGGGAATCTTTGGAAATACATTTTCACCCAAAGAGTAGTGGGGCCTGGAATGTGCTGCTTTCGAGGGTAGTTCAGGTGAGAATCCTCACAACCTTTTAAAAAATACTTGGATGAGCACTTGACATGTCATAACATTCAAAGCTATGGACCCAGTGTGGGAAAGTGGAACTAGTCTAGATAGTAGTATATTTTAGGCTGTACAGACTTGATAGGGTAAATGGCCTCTTCTGTATTGTATCTTACTATGGTCTATGATCATTAGGATACAGATATTACAGCAACTAACTGTGTGTGCATTGCAAACACGAAGCAGACTAACTGGCAAGCAGAGTCACACCATCTTACACAGAGAGCAAATGGAGTCCTGGATGTTGAAATTCCTTCAAGATAAAGTGTAGATACAACAATCTTTCCTTCCCAAAATGAAGGTTACCTATTTCTAATAACAGATGAGCCTGTGAGTCTCTCTAACCTATTGGTAACACATCCAGAATTCTTAATGGTGATTTATCTGAAGGCGTTATCAAAATTTTCCTTCAAGGACTGCAGTTGTTGTTCCAAAATTTTCTTTTTCTGATGCTCTTCAACCATATTTTGCCAAATCAGATCAAATTTCTTTTGTGTCTCAACCTGTTTCAAGTAGAGCAAAATCAAGTTATTTCTGAAAGGCCTATATCATGTGTTTCTTTTTATTTGTCTATGGATTGCGGGCCTCTCTGTCTATGCCAGCATTTGTTGACCATTCCAAACTTCTCTCGAGCATGCCTTATTGAAGAATTGCAGATATTAGGTGTAGGGTCACACACAGTGCTACTGGGATGGGAGTTCCAAGATTTTGATGCAGTGAAAATATTTAGCAGAGGAATATGTAAGGGATAGTGTTCCTATACATCTGCTGCCCTTGTTCCTCGAGGGCCTTGAGGTCACAGATTTGGAAGATGCTGTCAGAGGAGCCTCGGTAAGCACTGTAGTCTGTCCGGTGTATGGTACACATTGCTGCCACTGTGCATTAGTGATGAAGGTCCTGAATGTTGATATTGGTGAATGAAGCATTAGGCAAATGGTTTGCTTTGTGTAGGATGGTTTCAACCTTCATTTCAGTCATAACTCTACAGGCAACTGGAGCGTATTCAATCATACTCTCAAGTTCTGCCTTGTAGATGATGAAAATATACTGGTTAGATTTTCACTTATTGCATATGGCCATTGTCTGGCATTTGTGTGGCACAAATAATGGCTACTTGCCCCTTATCAGTCCAAGTCTGGATGTTGATCAGGTCTTACAGCATGTGGATGTGAGCTGTTCATATGCGAGGAGTTATGGCTGGTGCTCAACATTGTGCAATCTTCACTGAATATCCCCATTTCTGACCTTATGATGGAAAGATTGTCTTTGATAAAGCAGATGAAGAGGGTTTGGCATAAAACACTAATCTGAGGATCTCCTGCAGTGATATTTTGGGATTGAGGTGATTTACCAACAAATTCAACAATCATCCTTTGCATTAGGTATGATTCCAACAAGTCGAGAGTTCACCCCCTGATTCCCATGGACTTCAGTTTTGCTCAGGCTCCTTGATACTACACTCAGTCAACTGTTACCTTGATGTTGAGGATAGTCACTTCTGTCATGTCTGTGATTCAGCTCTTTTGTCTATGTTTGGATCAAGGCTGTAATAAGGCCAGGAGCCTGCTGGCCCTGGTAGAACCCAAATTGAGAATCAGTGAGCAGCTTATTCCTTTGAAAATGCTATTGGATAGCACATTTGACATCTTCTTTCATTACTTGTTACTTCATTCATTCATGGGAACTGGGTTCTGCAGGTAAGATTTTGTTGCATATCTTTATTTGACCTTGAAGTGAGTGGCTTGTTGAATCATTTGACAGGGCAGCTAAGAGTCAACCATATTTCTGTAGTACAGCATTATATGTAACCTAGCCCAAATAAGGATGGCAGATATTCTTCCCTAAAGGACACTGTGAACTAAATGAGCTCTTACAAAAATCAGTCATAGTTTCATGGCACCATTACTGAGACTAGGTTTAATGTTCCAGATTTATCAATTAAATTTAAATTCTACTGTATGTCATGCTGTGTTTTGAACCTGTGACCTCAGAGCAATAGCTTGGCATTCTGGATTATTTGTCCAGTGATATTGCCAATACACCACTACCTGTCCCTATGATTTTGCTGATGATCAAGAGCTGACTGATATGGGAGCAATTGGCTGGGCTGGGTTTGTCCTAGTCTGTGTGTACAGGACATACCAAGGCTATTTTTCACATTGTTGGATTGTTGGCTAGATGCCAGTGCGGTAGCTGCACTGGAACAGTTTTGATAACAATGAAGCTGGTTCTGGACTGAAAGTCTTCAGTACCATTGGCAGAATATTGTGAGGAATTTTCAGCTTTTTTTTGTCATGTACTGTGCATCTTCACCTGTTATTGAAAGCTTTTCAGTTGAGCATTGAGCTCAAGTCAATATTTCTGTAACTGTTCCTGCAAAGTTTGACCTGTTTTACATTTGAGTTACTCTGGATCTTCCTGTAAACTAAATAAATGTTTTGTTGGATTGCAGATACAGTGCTTGAAGCTCAAAAATTACCAATTTATCTATACTCTATTTCCTGTCAGCTAACCAATCCTGTGTCCATGTTAGGAAAGTAGTCTAATATGATCTCCTTTTTACACAACTATTTTAATTTGCCTGATTACATTAACTTTTTTCTGCATGCCCACATCATTAATATTAAATTCCACCTTTCTGTTTCCTTCATTTCTTGAATTGGGACACTGCATTTATTTCTGCAACCCCCACTCCCACCACCCGATCAATCTCTGCAACCACATATTTTAAGATCCCAGGATGAAGCCCATTAAGACTGTTAGTGTTTAGTCTTAATGATTTTCACAGCATGGGTGAAAGCCATTGTTTTGCATTCTTCCTTCTTTTTCACCTTTTGATGACAATTATATCTATCACGTACAGGGAAAGATCGACGTTTCTGTTTCAAGCATCTTCCATTTCCTTATTTCCCATTATTAATTCCCAGATTCACTTTCTCGAGGACCAGCATCACTTTAGCTGCCCAATTTTAGACAATCTTTGCATTTTTTATAAATGCTGTCCAATCCTAAGTGCTACTCAGTAATGAGCTACCACACTTATTTAGCTAGTCCAGTTCAGATTCTACTGATTGGTCACCACAGGATGCTGTTGTTGGAGATTTAAAAGATGGTAGTGCATTGAATGTCAAGGATCAATGGCTAGGTTCATTTTTGGTGGAGATGGTTATTGCTTCGCACTTAGTAAGGCATGGATTGCTTCAATAACTTGGAGTTAGGAATGGTGCTGAATGTGTTGCAATGTAGCTGATGACTGTACAAGTGACTGCATTTCAGAAGTACTTAATTGCCTGTAATGAGATATTTATTTGTCATAAAAAGTGTTATGTTATAGCCAGCTTTTCATTTTGCCGCCTGAGATTAATTCAGCCTCGATTGTTATCTGTGCCCATCTTGCTTTCACTGGTGAGTTTCAGAAAGCTTAAGAAACCCATGGGCCTGATTTAAAAGATCAAAAATATGCATCAATATTCCTCTAACTGACATCAAATAGCGCATGTCAATTGACAGCCCACTCCTCCCAAGGGGATTGTGTGCATGCTGTGTAACACACTGCAGAAAAACCTGGCGGCTTAGAGTTGGCTTCCCAAAACACTCTGAAATTTGAGTTTCCCATCTGCATCCAAATCCAATTAAAATTGATTGGCATTAATACAGATGGTACAATAAAGTAATCGAAATGAGAGCAGAAAGTTGCAAAGGGACATTAATCGATTAGGTCAGTGAGCAATTTAATGTAGGAATGTAGGAATTTAATGTAGGAAGTAGCTACTTTGGAGCTATGAAAGATAAATCTGAGTTTTTTTTTAATTGATGAGAAGCTTTGATTGTAGATGAGCAGAGAAATTTCATGGTCCAAGTATAGTGATTACTGAAAATTATTGGAGAGAATGCAACTTTACAAAAAGCAACTTTAGCAGCCTATGGAAAATTGATATTTATTTACAGAAAGGTAGAATACAATAGAGTAGAACTTGTAGCTGCATAAAATTCTGGTTATATCCTGTCTGGAATATTGCATTCAGTTCTGGGCGGCACACCTCAGGAGGAATATAATGGCTTCGCAAGGGGTGCACAGTAGGTACATTCGAATGAAACCCAGGATTAAAGGGTTACAGTACAAGGACAGGTTGCATAGACTATGTCTGAATTCCCTCGAGCATAGAAGATTAAGAGATAATCTAATTGAGGTGTTTAAAATGATTAAAGGATTTAATAGGGTAGATAAAAACTATTTCCTCTGGTGACTTAATCCAGAACAATGAGGCTTAACCTTAAAATTAGCATCAGACTATGCAGGGGTGATGTCAGGAAGTGATTCTTCACACAAAGTGAATTGGAAATTTAGATCTTTCTCCAACAAATAAATAGCTGTTGAAGCTAAGTCAATCAAACATTTTAAAATAGAATTCAATATGTTTTTATTATACAAGGGTATTAAAGGTCACATAGCCAAGGCAATAGTTGGGAGTTAAAATGCAGATCAGCTATGATCTAATTGCATGTTAAGACTGGTTTGAAGGAGACAAAAAAAACTGCAGATGCTGGAAACCAAAGTAGACAAAGAGAAAGCTGGAAGAACACAGCAAGCGAAGCAGCATCAGTCCTGAAGAAGAGTCATAACCAAACCAAGACTGGTTTGAAGGGCTGAATGGCTTACTCTAGTTTTTATGTTCCAAAATGTTAATTAAGATGCCAAATTAAAAAGCATCTGAACCACTAATATCCATTCTCATTTCATTCTATGAAATGCACCCATGTCAATTATCTCATTTATTAGTTTTATTAGTCCCAATTTGATATACAGTACTTAAGACAACTCAGGACTTTAACAAAATTTTAAAAGGGAATGATTCTCTTCTTTATTAAACAGAACATTCTGTAACTCCGCTCAGTTTTCAAACTTAAGGTAGAAAATCTAATTCTCAAGGTTACTTATAAGTGAGAAGTTCACTTGCTTCAGTGGTCATGTTTTGTAAGATGACAATGTTTCTCCTCTGTAAACGAACTCAAAAAATGAGGCTTTTCAATGAAAAGGAGCCCACAATGATGGGCATAACTCCATTGTTGTTGTGTCATGTGACTTTCAGGATTAAAAAAAATTGAGTATATCAAAATTGGTCTTTTTTCATTTAGTAATTCCCATAAATAGAGCAGACTTACAGATTTAGAGAACAAATTTCTGTATGGGTAATACTTCACTGATACTCAGTCTTGGATAAATAAGCAACTATCTATTTGTACACCATATGGATTATCAAACAATTATATTTTTGTTAACAAGCAGATATGCAATCAGCTTCTCTATCCTAGATCATACGTTGATTTGACCTAAACCTTTTAGCAATTTCTGGCAAGTATTCCAGTTGCTTTGAGATTTCCCTGAATCCAATGATATGATGAACCCTTTAGCAACAACACAAGACTTGGGAGTTGGAAGGAGTAGATCATTCAGTCCTTTGGTCCTGATCCATCATTCAATTAGTTTGTAGCTGATCTGATTCTAATTTCAATGCCATCTTTTACACCTATCACAATCATTATCATTTGCAAGGCACCTGGCTGCTTGAGCTTAGTAGTTATCTCAGTCGAGTTCTCAGTTTGTCTGTCCTTTTGCTTCCCCATTTCAAGGTAATAACTAATTATGTGCTAGTCTGCAGTGTGAATCAACAGGAACAAGTTGGGTTAGCCAGCTGCACAATGTTAAAATACAGAGGTCAGCTTTTAGCCAAATGCGTTTAGTCATTATCCTAAAGCACCTCTTTGGAATCACAATTCTATAACTACAATGGATGCAATATTGATAACACAATGCATGTTCATTCAATGACAAAAGTAAGAAAACACTTGATATTGAGCACTAGGCATGTGAAAAAGAAAAGATTAACAAGGATAAAGGTAGGCCCATTACATGTGGGGACGAGAGAAGTTATAATAGACAAAAAGGGAATGATAGAGAACCTAAACAGTTACATTATACCTCAGCTCAATTGGCTGGATGGCTGGCTTGCAAAGTAGAGTGATGCCAACAGTGTGGGTTCAATTCCCATCAGGGACTGATGTTACCATGAAGGACTAACCTTCTCAAACTCTCCCCTCACCTGAGATATGTTGGCCGTTAGGTTAAATCACCATCAGTCATATCTCTCTAATGAGAGAGCAGCCTGAAAGTCTGGTCAGATAATAGTGACACAAAAAAAAATTCATGAAAGAAGATAGAGAATATTGTAGAATAACTAACTAACATACCACAGTTATTTAGTTTATTATCAATTTGGTTACTTTGTTAATTGTGCTAAATGCATTCAGGTAACGAATCCTTACTTTTGTCTTTTATCTTACACTGAAAGACTGAAGCGACTGGGCTTGTATACCCTTGAGTTTAGAAGATTGAGAGGGGATCTGATTGAGACGTATAAGATTACGAAAGGATTGGACACTCTGGCAGCAGGAAACATGTTTCCACTGATGGGTGAGTGCCGAACCAGAGGACACAGCTTAAAAATATGGGGTAGATCATTTAGGACAGAGATGAGGAGAAACTTCTTCACCCAGAGAGTGGTGGCTGTGTGGAATGCTCTGCCCCAGAGGACAGTGGAGGCCCAGTCTCTGGATTCATTTAAGAAAGAGTTGGATAGAGCTCTCAAGGATAGTGGAATCAAGGGTTATGGAGGTAAGGCAGGAACAGGATACTGATTAGGAATGATCAGCCATGATCACATTGAATGGCGGTGCAGGCTCGAAGGGCTGAATGGCCTACTCCTGCACCTATTGTCTATTGTCTATTGTCTATCTTTGCAACATTCAGTCTTGATTGCTGGTATCTTCCTAGGTTATTCCTCTCTGTCCTTCCTTCCATTCTCTGATACTCATAGAGTCATAGACACATTGAGATGCACAGCATGGAAACAGACCCTTTGGTCCAACGCATCCATGCCGACCAAATATTCCAACCCAATCTAGTCTCACCTGCCAGCACTTGGCCCATATCCTTTGAAACCCTTTCTATTCATATAGCCATCGAAATGTGTTGTAAATATTGCAACTGTCCTAGCCTCCGCCACTTCCTCTGGCAGGTCATTCCATACACGTACCACCCTCTGTGTGAAAACGTTGCCCCTTAGGTCTCTTTCATATCTTTCTTCTCTCACCCTATACCTATGCCCGCTCATTCTGGACTCCCCCAACCCTGGGAAAAATACTTTGTCTATTTATCCTATCCGTGCCACTCATAATTTTATAAACCTCTATAAGGTCACCCCTCAGCCTCCAACGCTCCAGGGAAAACAGCCCCAGCCTGTTCAGCCTCTCCCTATAGCTTAAATCCTCCAAGCCTGGAAACATTCTTGCAAATCCTTTCTGAACCTTTTCAAGTTTCACAACATCTTTCCGATAGGAAGGAGACCAGAATTGCACGCAATATTCCAATAGTAGCCTAACCAATGTCCTATACAGCCGCAACATGACTTCCCAACTCCTGTACTCAATACTCTGACCAATAAACAAAAGCATACCAAATGCCTTCTTCACTATCCTATCTACATGCGACTCCACATTCAAGGAGCTATGAACCTGCACTCCAAGGTCTCTTTGCTCAGCAACACTCCCGAGGACCTTACCCTTAAGTGTATAAGTCCTGCAAAGATTTTTTTCCCAAAATGCAGCATCTCGCATTTATCTGAATTTAACTCCATCTGCCACCTCTCAGTCCATTGGCCCATCTGGTCCAGATCCTGTTGTAATCTGAGGTAACCCTCTTCGCTGTCCATCACACCTCCAATTTTGGTGCAATCTTCAAACTTACTAACTGTACCTCTTATGCTCACATCCAAATCATTTATTTAAATGATGAAAAGCATTGGACCCAGCACCAATCCTTGTGGCACTCCACTGGTCACAGGCCTCCAGTCTGAAAAACAAGCTCCACCACTCTCTCTGTCTTCTACCTTTAAGCCAGTTCTGTATCCAAATGACGAGTTCTTCCTGTATTCCATGAGATCTAACCTTGCTCATCAGTCTCCCCGGGGGAACCTTGTCAAACGCCTTACTGAAGTCCATATAGATCACATCTACTGCTCTGCCCGCATTAATCCTCTTTGTTACTTCCTCAAAAAACTCAATCAAGTTTGTGAGACATGATTTACCACGCACAAAGCCATGTTGACTATCCCTAATCAGTCCTTACCTTTCCAAATACATGTACATCCTGTCCCTCTGGATTCCCTCCAACAACTTGCCCACCACGAACATCAGGCTCACTGGTCTATAGTTCCCTGGCTTGTCCTCACCACCCTTCTTAAACAGTGGCACCATGTTAGCCAACCTCCAGTCTTCCGGCACCTCACCTGTGACTATCGATGATACAAATATCTCAGTAAGAGGCCCAGCAATCACTTCCCTCGCTTCCCACAGAGTTCTAGGGTACACCTGATCAGGTCCTGGGGATTTATCCACCTTTATGCATTTCAGGACACCCAGCATTTTTCACGATGTCCCCATTTATTTCCCTACATTCTATATCTTCCATGTCCTTTTCCTCAGTAAATACTGATACAAGATACTCGTTTAGTATCTCCCCCATTTCATAGATTACAATTTTCCTATCTTTTCATGTCTCTCCTCTTTGATACACCACATTTTCTACATTTGAGCACTTGCCATGACTATTAAGTTTAAAATCCTCAATACTTTATTAGTTATGTGGTTTGCAGGATCACTGAACCCAGCAGAGTTCATGTATAGTCCATTGCAATGACATACCCTTCACTTTCCCAATACTGGTGTTAGTGGCCTAAGAACTGGAACCCATTTCCCAAATACCTGTGGAATACCAATGGAAACTGTTTTCCATCTACAAAACAGCCATCACCTCTCATATCTTGACACTGAACTGATTTTTGATTCAACTCACTACCTTCCCCTGTGTCCCTTAATTTTTCTGGTCAGTCTGCCAGGTAGAACTTCATCAAATGCCTTACGAAGATCCATGTTGACAGCATCCATAACACAACCTTCATCAACTATCCTTGTTACTTCCTCAAAAAATGTAAGCAAGGTAGTAACCTCCCCTAAACAAAAGCGTGCTATTATCCCTGATTATTCCATGCTATTCTTAATACCTTTCCTAGAAATGGTTAATCCTATCTCTCAAAATTGATTCTAGTAGAGTTCCCACCACAGAAGTCACACTGATCACCCAGTAATTACTCAGTGTTTGTTTGCATCATTTTTTAAAGTAGTAGGACAATGTTCACACTTTGCAATCCAGTGCGAACTTGCCCAAATTTAGCGAGGATTGATAATGATCCTCAGAGCATCCATACTTCCCTCTCTAACTCGCTTTAATAGACTAGGAAATACTTTATCAGGCCCTGGTGATTGATCCACCTTCAAGGAAGTCAATCCTTCCAGAATATTTTCTTCTTATTTATCAACTAGTAGCCCCTCTTTAACAAGCAGGTCTGCATTAACTTTCCCTTTAACTGTACGGTTGCGTAGTCACACACATTGATGCATAGCTTCCATTTACAGAAACCACTGCCACACGTAGAGCTCGGAAATCCACACAGCAGGAGAAAACTGTAAGGGAACATTAGCCTGAATCATCCTTCTCCTTTTTGAAGACAGAAACAAATTACTCATTTAGCACCCTTGATTTGAAGATGCCAGTGTTGGACTGGGGTGCACAAAGTTAAAAATCACACAACACCAGGTTATAGTCCAACAGGTTTAATTGGAAGCACTAGCTTTCGGAGCGACGCTCCTTCATCAGGTGGTTGTGGTGAATAAGATTGTAAGACACAGAATTTATCGCAAAAGTTTACAGTGTGATGTAACTGAAATTATACATTAAAAAATACCTTGATTGTCTGTTGTGTCTTTCATCTGTTCGAATACCATGTTAGTTTCACTTCTTTCATGTGTAAATCATAAAACCTTTTTTAAAAGTTGCATTCTCAGGTTAACTGTAACAATTGATGTTAGCTAGACAATGTGTTAAAGGTGTTAGCCCCCTGTGTTCTCTGTCTGTACCATAATGTTTAGACTGATTCTAACCTAAAAAGTGAGATAACAGAGGTTTACATGAATTGGATGCTGCCTGGCCTGCTGTGCTTTGACCAGCAACACATTTGCAGCAGTTTACATGAATTCATGCAGTTTTTGAGCAAAGTACAATGTAACTCTGCAAGTACAAATTCACCCCACAAACGTATGTACGTGTGTGCATTTGTGTGTGAGTGTGTGTGTGTGTCTGTCTGTCTGGGTTGGTGGTTATGAGTATGAGAGAGAGTGTATATGTGTGTATATGTGAGTGTAGAGTGTCTTAAATCTGTGAGGGGGTGCATGTGTGAGTGTGTGTGTCTGTAGGAGTGTGCAAGTGTCTGGTATGGGGGGTTGTGAGTATCTGTGAGAGAGAGTGTATATGTGTGTGCGTGAGTGTAGAGTGGTCTAAATCTCTGAGAGGATGCATGTGTGAGTGTGGGAGCGTGCGTCTGTAAAGGTGTGTGTGATTGTCTGTGTATATGTGTGTCCGTGTATATAGGAATGTGTGTGTGTGTGTGTGTGTGCGTGCGTGCGTATAGTGCAATGGTGGTCACCTGTAGTGTGACGTGAACCCAAGGTCCCGGTTGAGGCCCTCCCTATGGGTAACGAACTTAGCTATCAGCCTTTGCTCGGCCACTTTTCTCTGCTGCCTGTCCCGAACTCCATCTTGGAGGATGGGCACCCGAAGGTCCAAGGTCGAATATCCTGGAATCCTGGACCACTGAAGTGTTCCCCAACTGGGAGGGAACCCTCCTGTCTGTTGATTGTTGTGTGGTGCCCATTCATCCGTTGCTGTAGCCTTTGCTCGGTTTCCCCAATGTACCATGCCTCAGGGCATCCTTGCCTGCAATTTAGCACCTTGCCTGCATCTTCTGTGTCCACCTACAAGTTGCTATGCGTGTCTCTGATAAACCCCAGCTTCTTTCAGTCATCCTGATGCTGTTTGGAATTTCCTTAATTTTGTCGGCTAACATTTTTTGGTATACGAAACACAAAAACTTCAGATGCTAGAAATTTCTAACAAAAACAGGATTGGAGAAACACAGCAAGCCTGGAGACACTTGTAGAGAAAATACAGAGTTAATGTTTTGTCCATTGACATGAAGGGTCATTACTCTCAGAAGATTAACTTTGTTTTCTCTCTGCCAGACCTGTTGTGTTTCACCAGCACTTTCTGTTTTGTTTATTTTTAATATGCTCTTTTCTTTCTTAATTTCTTTTTTCACTTTACCCAGTACTTTATTTAAGTTTCTAAATTTCCTAAAGTTTTTTTTTCAAGATTTTCAGGGAACTATAGATTTGGCAATACAAATCTTCTTTTGTGAGGACATGTCCGCACTGTGCCTATAGAATCTCATTTGTGAATCTCTCCAATTGATTTATAAGTATAATAAATACTTACAAGTAGTTATTGCTACTTTCCTTCAGTAGCTATAACTAGTCCATCAATCTTTGTTAGCCAAGTCATCTCTCAGTTTTGTAGCCATCATCCAAATAAAACCTTTACTCTTGTTCCATCTTTGTCACTTTCCATAATTATGCTAAATCCAACAGTATTATGATCACTGTGCCTAAAGTAGTCATCTGCTTTTAGTCCATCAACTTCCCAGCTTCATTTCTTGTAGCTAAATCTAGGATTGCACCCTTTCTCAATGGATTTATTATGTTCTGGTTAAAAAAAATAAGTTTTCATAAATGCAGTTCAAGAATCTTGTCCCTTCTGTGCTTTTCACACTCTTCATATATTTGTTCTCATTTAGTAATTGATGTCCCCAACAATTACTGCCTTATTGTTTATCCACTTACACTTCCCTACATATTTGCTTCTCCAAATCTCTCCAACTATTTGGGGATCTACCGTGTACACCTGGCAGTGTGACTGCTCCTCATGTTTCTGAACCCAACACATGTACCCATATGCGTCCAGCCTGTCCACATTTTCCAGAATTTACCCTTTTTCCCCAGATGTCTGATGTTCACCTGCCTAAACCACATCTCTAGCTACAGATTCAATCACTCAATTCTCCTATTTCTATGCTAACACGTAACTAGGAGTAATCCTGAGAAAATTACTTGGAAGGTTTTGCCTTTCATTGTGCCTAGCTTCCTGTAATGTGCTTCCTGGACCTTGTCCTCATTCCTACTTAAGCCATTGACACCACCATAACCACAATCTCTGGCTGATCACCCCCCCCACAGAAGGATGTCCTGCAGCTTCTCCATGACATCTTTAACCCAGCTCCAAGGCAGTAACTAACTGTCCTGGAATCATGTCAACAGCAACAGAAATATCTGTCCAATCCCCTGACAATGTAATACCCTGTCACTATTGTTCTTCCATTCTATTTATACACCCACACATCCTCCCCTCCCTCTCCTCACCACCACCACCAGCTGAGCTGTCCATACAGTCACTGATTTCGTTTTGGCTGCACTCTTCTGATCGACTTTTACCCTTACCCTCACTATCATCCACAATATCAAGAATATTGATTAGCAAGCCTAATAGAGCAAGGAAATTCCTATACTGTTGCCTTGATATTCTTGGACTGCCAGTATATTTTTGACTTGTGGTGCAGCAGCCTCTCTAAAGTGGCCCCTTTGTGAACCTAATCCTTTTGGATGTACAGCAGTGATGCCAGCCACCATTCAAGTTCTGAAACCCAGAGGTCAAGCTTGTGCTGCTGGTGAAGTTCATCTATGATAAATGACTCCACACATTCTGCAGGATGTACAATCTGCTTGGTCAAGCTGACCTACTATTGCATAACCATAAAAGGACTATTTATTACAACTAGAATGGAAGAAAAATTAACTAGACAAAAGTGAGGACTGCAGATGCTGGAAACCGAGTCTAGATTAGAGTGGTGCTGGAAAAGCACAGCAGGTCAGGCAGCATCCAAGGAGCAGGAAGATCTACGTTTTGGGGAAAAGCCCTTCATCAGGAATGGAGGCAGGAAGCCTCCAGGGTGGAGAGATAAATGGGGAGGGGTGGGGGGAGCTAGGGAGAAGGTTGCATAGAGTACAATAGGTGAATGGGGATGGGATGGAGGTGATAGGTCAGAGAGGAGGGTGGGGGAAGGTAGCAAAGAGTACAATGGATGGATGGAGATGGGGATAAAGGTGATAGGTCAGAGGGGAGGGTGGAGCGGAGAGGTGGAAAGGGAGATTGACAGGTAGGACAGGTCATGAGGATGGTGCTGAGCTGGAAGGTTGGAACTGGAGTAAGATAGGGGGGAGGGGAAATGAGGAAACTGGTGATGTCCACATTGATGCCCTGGGGTTGAAGTGTTCTGAGGCGGAAGATGAGGTGTTCTTCCTCCAGGGGTCGGGTGGTGTGATAGCAGTGGTGCAGGAGGCCCAGGACCTGCATCTCCTCAGTAGAGAGGGAGGGGGAGTTGAAATGTTGAGCTACAGGGCGGTGGGGTTGATTGGAGGGGGTGTCCTGGAGATATTCCCTAAAGCGCTCTGCGAGGAGACCCCTGATTTTCCTGCTCCTTGGATGCTGCCTGACCTGCTGTGCTTTTCCAGCACCACACTAATCTAGACTCTGGAAGAAAAATGTGCCAGTACTCAAATTTGCCTCTTCGCCTCAACAAAAGTAACAGCCAAAAACCATGGGCTGAAAATAGCAGGAAAAGAAAGTAGAACCTGTTCCTATCCATCACCAAACTCCCTCATACTCACTGAATTCCCACTTTACTCTCTGTACAATCAAAACAGCACTCAATGCAGACAGGCAGCACTGAGGGAGGTCTCTATTTATTCTTCCTGCAAACAACTGTTGCAAACTTCAAAAAAAAAAGAATAATCCAGCCACTAATTAACTAGCAACAGCTTCTCTCAGAGCTAGTAAACTCCTGAATTAAGGCTGCAATAAAACTTAATTTCTCTTAATGTAAAGAGTAATGCTTAGTTAATTGCTAAATTAAAGAAAAGACTGGACTTCTGACAGAAAAAGTTCCTTGTGATTCTTACACTCTGTAGCTCCCAGTGCAGACAAACCTCCTGGATCTACCTATCGAATCAGAGAAATCAGGACAAAGACTTCGGGAGAGCTAGATAAGCAAAAACAACATATATAATAAATACTTACAAAGAATTAATCAAAATAATTCATCTAAATGTGTATATAGTTGGGTTAGTAAGCTCAGTTGTCTGGACTGCTAGTTTGCAATGCAGAGTGAAGCCAGCAGAGTGGGTTAACTTCCCATACTACCTAAAGTTACCCTGAAGGATTCTCCTTCGCAACCTCTTCCCTTGCATGAGGTGTGGTGACCTTTAGGTTAAACCACCATCAGTCATCTCTCTCTAATGAGAGAGCAGCCCTATGATCCAGCAGAACTATAATGACTTTATCTTTATAACTATTAATTAATATTTATGACAAAGGGGAAAATACTTTTGAAAGCATGTTATGTACAGACTTCAGAAATCTGGAATAACCTGGAATGATGTCACAGTGATGCACATGACTGAGTGTAAACAGCAAAGTGTGGGGAGAGCTCAATGATTCTGTACCAGACTGTCCTCTGGTGAAAGTGTTGTATGAGTACATGGGCATGAATACATGAAGACGATAGACCACTCTTTACCAAGGTAATTATATGATCAGAGCTTGGTATAACTATGATTACAATACATAAAGTATTTAGTAATAATAAACAAAGTTACTTTGAGGTGTAAGCCTGAAAACAGTTTTTGACTCTCGGTTTGACAAACAGTTTCGTACGGTAATCTTATGGTCTTGAACACAAATTCTCAGTATGGTATCAAACCATAAGGTTACAAAAAGGCACATTTGGAACAGAGGAACTAAAATAAATTATTGTTAGTGAAGAGGTAGTACTTCAAAACTGAATTGAAGGTTGATAAATCCTCTGGACCAGATGAGCTTCATCCCAGAGATTTGAAAGAAATGGCTGCAGAGAGTGGATGCCTTCACAGGTGGTTATCTTTCATCATTTTGTGGATTGTGGGAAGGCCTCTGTGCACTTGAAAGTATTTACGAAGGAGGGAGGAGGGAAAATGGAAAAATACAGGCTTATTAGTTTGAGACCAGTACTTGAAATAATGTTAGAAACTATTATAAAGGATGTTATACTAGATGTTTAGAAAGAATGGCAAATTTTAGCATTTATGAAAGGGAAATCATTTTAGCAAACCTGTTTTTTTAAATCTGAGAATATCACTTGCCGCTTTGATGAAGGATACCTGGTGGATGTTGTGCATTTGAATTTACTGAATGCTTTTGATGTGATCCCACACAGGAGGTTAGTATGTGAAATTAAAATGCATGAAATTAAGGGAAATATATTAATATCAATTGAGCATTACTTGCCAGAGACAAAGCTAGGAGGAGGATTAAACAGATCATTCTCAGGATGTCACACTGTTATTAAAATGTGCCAAAGATCAGTGCTCACAAAAACTGTTGACAATCTACATAACTGATTTGGACAAGGGGACCAACCATTTCCAAATGTACTAATAATAGCAAACTGGGTGGAAACATAAGTTATGAGAAGAATGTATGGAGGCTTCAAAAGTCTGAGATAGGCTCAGTAGTGAATAGGTCAATAGAATATAATCCAAATAAGTATTATTCATAATTATTCACTTTGGTAGTAAAAACAAAAAGACAGAATTTTTCTTAAATAATAAGAGGTTGGGTAGTGCAGTTGCACAAAGGAAACCATGTGTCCTTGTTCATGAGTCACTTCAACAACAAGCAATTAGAAGCCAATGGCATGTTGGCCATCACCGCAAGGGGATTTAAGTCCCTTAGTAAAGATATTTGCTGCAGTTGTGTAGAGTCTTGGTGAGACCTCATCTAGAGTGTTGTCTGCAGTTTTGGTTTCCTTATTGAAGGAGGAATATGCTTGTCATTGAGGGAGATTTATGGATGTTCACCAGACATATCCCTGGGATGGTGAGATTGTGTGATGAGGAGAGATTGAAGAGAGTTTCAAAGAATGAGCAGTGACTTCATTGAAACTTAGAATATTCTCACAGGGAGTGACAGAATGGATGAATATAAGGTGTTCCTCCTGGCTGGTGAGTTTAAAACCAGAGGAAATTCCCCACCCCCCACCCCCAATAGGGCTGTGGAAATTCAGTCATTGAGCATGCTCAAAACAGAGAACAATAGTTTTCTGGAGACCAATGGCATCATGAGGATAATGTAGGAAAGTGCCATTAAGAAAGATGATCAGCCATGATCTAATTGATGGGCCGAACAAGTTTGGTGAGTTAATTAGTCTGCACCTGTTCCTATGTTCCTAACTTCCCAAGTTCTCCACTGTTTCTCTGGCAGTTCCTTAGAATGAAAACCAGCTTCATCTCCATTGTCCTGAGCTTACTGATCTTCATTGGCATCACCCTGATTTTAAAATTATTAACTCTATTTACTAGTTGGGCCGAAAGGTCTGGTTCCATACTGTCATCCCCTATGACTCTACTAATATTAATTTCCCTCACTTGCCCCATTCCCAAGAGACCCTTGCCTAACTAGCTTTTCTGGTAAATGATTGATGTTTTCTTCTATAAAGACAGAAATAAGTTAAATGTTTAATTATTATATATGTCCATTCTGAAGAATAATGCAAAGTAATCATTGAGGACAGTGCCATGTCCTCTTGATACACACACAGGCTACCTTTATGGTCCCGATTAGGCCCTACACTTTCCTTCTCATGCTCTTTATATATAGATAGGAAGGCAAGTGGTGAAGATGACACAAAGACTCTACAGAAGGCTATAAACATCAAAGACTTGACAGATGGAATATAATCTGGGAAAATGCCAGTTATGCACATTGGCAGGGAGAATAGTGAATCTGAAAAGAGTTAAATGGAGAAAGACTGCAGAAAACTACTGAACAGAGAGTTCTGGGAGTCCATGCGCATGAATCCCAAAAGGTTGGCATTTGAGTTCAGTAGGTAATAGGTGGCAAATGGAATGCTGGTCTTTATTTCACAGGGAACAATGTAAAAAGGTAGGAAGGTTTTTTTCTAAAACTATACAATCTATTGGTCAAACCATAGCTGGAATTCTGTGAACAGAATTGGGCCACTTATCTAAGGAAACATATACCAGCATTGGAGGTTCACTGTTAGTTCACTACTCTGATACTTGGTAAGGAGGGGCTTTATTATAAGAAGAGGTTGAGTAAGTCAGGCTTGTACTCATTAGAATTCAGGAAAATGAGAGGTAGCGTTTGTTAAGCATACAAACTTCTTAGAGGACTCAACAGGGTTGGTGCAGGGAGGTTGTCAGCAAGTTCTTGTGGGAGAATCTAGGATCAGAGGATATAATCTCAGAATAAGGGGTTAAATATTTAAAAGAGGAATAAGGAGGAATTTCTTCTCTCAGAGGGTAATGAATCTGTGGAATAATTTCCCACACAGAGCTGTTGAGGTTGAACCATTAGTAAATTCAGAGATGGGACGGATGGTTTTTTAATCAAAAAGGGAATCAAGGGTCATAAGGAAAAGACAGGAAAGTGGAATTGAGGATTACTACATCAGCCATGATCTCAATGAATGGCACAGCAGACTCCATGTGCTGATTCGCCCACTTCTCCTTCTGTGTCTTATGACCTCACACCCCCTGTTTCCTCTGCCTCCTAGATTCATTTACTTATGTTATAACTTCTAAATTCACCTCAACTTCACCCACTTCTGAACAATGAACCTGGATCCCATTTCCCTGCCAATCTGGTTTACATCTACCCCAACAGCATGAGCGCTCTCCCTTGCAAGGATATTCAGCCGTTAAGTATTTTTAAAGCAAAGGTAAATAGACTTTTTGTGGGCATTGAATCAAAGGCTATCTGAAGTAGATGGGAATGTTGAATTTGAAACATAAACAAATCAGTCATGGCCTTACTAAATGTTACAGTAGGATTGAAAACTTTAATAGTTTACTTCTTCTTCTAGGTTATGTTTGTATGTTCATAGATTGTCCTGTATTCCCCCAAGCTTACAAGGATGGGTATGAATGCAATCTTCTATCATTTGGTTCAGTCTACAAAGTAGAGTGAATACTTTGTAAGTCAAGAGAAAATGGAGGCTTAACAAAAGGAATTTTGAGAATTGGTTACTTTCTGAGAATATATGCAGGAAATTGACTTCACTAACCAAGTTAGCAATCTACCCATTGTATTTCTGTAAATCTATTTGCTGATGTAATCATGCTGACACGTGTACATCACAACACAATGCACCAATGGAGCTCATTGCCTTTTCAAAATAGATAGCAATAGTGATTTGAAAGCATCAACATAAATTTGGTTTCTAAACATCAAAAAAAACTTAAGAATTTTTGTTTAGTTTTCTTCCTGCACTGTGAATGGCATGCACGTATGTCAGCTTATGGTGCAATGTATGCAGGGTAAACATGTCAACATTAATTTTCCCCTTTCTCAGGAACACATCACACTCCATCTGGTGGCTCAGCTGGCAATTGACAAAGACCCCACTATGTCAGCAAAGTTCTGGTCAGTACTCAGGTGTCACCTCGGCAGTCGGTATTTGATATTATCCAAATGCTATGCAGTTTTCATGCTCTGTTACAAGTGTAAAGTCTTTGATTTACACCACAGTAATCTCAGGTTCACATCATCTTACCAATAGCATGCTTTAAGACATAATTGGTGTTAAGATCTAGAAGTATTAATTTGTAACTACAGCACCTTGCAAGTATTCAAATTCACCAATTAAACACAATCAAACAAGTAACCACAATCATGTTGCTCCTATTGAAGACACTGTGATTTTACCTATTATCCTCATGTAAAGTTCTATTTTATTTTGTGAACAAATTAGAAGACAGCTGTAATTATGATTGCTTTGGGGCTATAACAAATGTTCAGTTCAAGAGGAGCAGGGTTGTTATTAAAGGTGCCAAGGCTTTATCCTGTTGTTTAAAAGTATCTGTTTTTACATGTTCGGTTTTGCTGAGAAACACCTGTACAGTCTTGTGAGGCATCCTCGTCAGCCAGTGTCTTCCTAAAATGCTTCATTCAGATCATGCCAGCAAGACCACAACTGGCAATCCTGTGAAGTGATTAAGCTCATTCTCTCATCTGTTGTGGCGCCAGCTTTCTAGATGCACAATTCTTTATAGGAACAGAACAGTCATGTGACAGGTCTGACCGGAGATTCCAGATGCTAATCATTATGGTTACTATAAATTATCTTTGAATTTTAGCCAAAGGCTAGTGACACTGATTTTGCAACAAAAGTATTTTTTTTTTAAATTGCCTCAGTTAATCTTCGCAATAGGTTGTGTGAGAGGCAAGCTCGCCCTCTTTTATATTTTCTTCAAACAATTTTTGATTGATTTATGTGCTCCACACTGAACTTTAATTTTACCATTCCACTGCAATGTGGTGCACAGCAACCTATGTTCACTTCACATCCAGTTTCTTCTCAAAGTGGTGGTTGTGGAACTTTTATAACCGCTGGCAGCAACAACGCTATGGGTGCCAGCACTTAAATTATGCAAATATGGGTTGCTGGTTTGGGCAAGCTCCCTGCCTCCAAAGTTGATTGCTGCAACTTGCAGTCTCAAAATGGAACAAGTGGTATCATTACAATTGACACCAATAGATAAATAATATTAAACTACACACTTGACCTAAAATTTACCTTTAATAGCCCAGACTCCAGAATTCATATTTTCTTTCAGGTTTTCATTTTTTTTTAATGGACTGGGGAGCTCTGTCAGCAAACATTCTGTATCCAAACAATATGATATAAAGAGAAAAGAATTGTCTTATATAACACAATAACAGCGAAATTCAAACGGTATTACAATGAAATATGTTTTTGCCTAAAGTTTGGTCACTGTCAGAGTAAAGGAGGCTTTGCAGCCAAATTTCACACAGTAAGGATGCACAAACAACAAATTGACATTGAATAGAACACTTATTTAGTGATGTGGGTTCAGAGGTAGATAGTTGGCTGGAACCTAGGTATCATTTCCTGCTGCTTATTGAATGGCTTTGGGATGTTTTACAAGTGAAGTTAACATTTAATCTGAAAAATAGCACCTCTGACAATATCACCCTTCCTCAGCAATATAGTGAAGAATCTCTTTATCTCTCTCTTCACACCCCCACACCCCCCCCTCCCCAAACTGCTTGAATTGAAACAATTGCTGTGTGTTTATATGCACTTTCTGCGGGCAAATTACAGGGTCCTGGCTATTAATATATGTAGTTTTCAGTACATGCAAGTGCACTACACTATAAGACTGACTGGCAATTCTAACTTGGTTGTCAACATAACTCTTCACATGCTCAGCATTATGTACAAAATGTTGATTAATTGATGGACACTGCAAATTTTGCAACTGTAGACTAGTTGGGCACAGTCAATGCCCTGTTTGTTGCAAACAGTCAAAGAGATAATCAACTTCAGATTATCATGAAAGGGTAATCTTAAATTTAAGTAATAGATGATGAAGAGATACACTAGACTCAAAACCTTAACTCTCTCCACAGATGCTGCCAGGCTGGCTGAGTTTTCACAACACATCCCATTTTTGTTTCAGGTGAAGCTACCTGTTTCACACTGTTACTGTGCAGTAGCAACATGAGTGGTGTTCACTATGAACAGGATACTGCCATCAATCTAAATTTATGATCTTCCTATTATACAAATGAGTAATGTGGTATATGAATTTCAGTGCTCGAGTAGTGTCAAGTATATATGCTATACATCCTAAAGACAAGAAGACTATATAAAACACCATGTTCCTTCAGCTGTTCACAGCAAGCAAGATACTGACTGTTCCCAACTAACCCATGCTTGCAAACATCTCAACATAATGTACCACTTCAGATATGATACCACAATCACTCTCAATTTGCTGCCTAATGCTAAGAGCATCAAGAATTACACTGAGAACCAATTTAGAATTGGCAGTCGGGTTAGCAGCATTGCACATGTGTATGTAGTGAAAGCTAGAGCCACATTCTTTGCAAATAGAAAAAACATGGGCTCACACACTGCACTTGTTTCAATTAAGCTCAGCAAAGTAGGCGTTAACCACACACTTAACAAATCAGAGTCAACCTGACTGGTTTAAAATTCAAACATTGCTTAGCATTCAATGGTAAATCATCATTAACTGGTACATTTTCAAAGTAACACCTCTATTGTTTGAAGTTTACTTTGCCACCTAGTCAGTACCCTCTTCTCAAACATTAGAAATACATGATTTTCTCATTGATTTTTCCCCTAAATTAGTATTTTTGTGAATTGTCTTGATGAGTGCATGATGAAAAGCTGTGACAAAATGTATCTTTTTACTGCAATTTTCAAGTTCTGCACTGGCAAGTTATTACTGTGTGTATAAGCATGGCCTCCAAAGATGTAAAAACTGTCTTTAGTTGTATGATGCCTATAATATAATAAAATATCACAAAGCTCTTTATAGTAGTGCAATAATGCAAGGTTTTACAGTGAAACACAAAAGGAAATATTAAGGAAGAGGACTAAAATTTTGAATAAAGATTTTGGGAAGATAAAGTGAAGATGCAAGTTAATTGGAGGAATGCATGCATATTCAGTGCTAGATATCAGACAAGTAATCCGACAATTTAAAGACAGTGGAAACATTGGAAAAATGATGGTGAGGTGAAGTTAAGTGTCGTAAGTGTCTATGTGACACTGTATTAAGGTGATCCTGCAAAATGATAACATGGAGATGAGATTTGAAGGGAGTCTGGAATAAATCCTTGATGGGGTCCCAAGAAGTAGCATGGGATTGGGAAGAGAAGCTATTGCAAATAAATTTCTGGCTTTTATTAGATAGATAAGAATGGAACGAGATGAGTGTTTCTGCTCAGTCAGACTAGAATGGAGAGATATTGGAGGACGATTCTGTGGTGAAGTACATCAAAGGCTACAGACAGAACAAGAAGGACAAGGAGGGAAAAGTTTGCCATCATCAAAGTCACATAAGTTGTCCTTGCTGATTTTAATGGCATTCATATAAGTGATGACAGTAACAGAAAACAATCATAAAAATCCAGTAAAAATGACCTGTTAGTTTTGTGATTGTCTAGGAAGTTATGCATTACATTACAATACAGAGATTGCTGGAGTCTAAATTCTTTACAATGTAATCGTTTATTCACCTTATACTAACCATGGACACTTCAGACTTTGCACAGAATCCAGACTCTTCAGTCTTGCCACCATCATGTGATCTGTTACATCATCAGTGACTTACTTTCTGTTTCATTAGTTAAGTGTTAAGCCTTTCTGGATGGGGATAGATTTAAAAAGCAATTACACATTCAAGGAATTTTCAAAGAAATGTCACTGGATCGAAGCATTAACTCAGCTTTGTCTGCAAAGATACTGACAGACCTGCTGAGTTTCTCCAGCAATATCTATTTTTGTTTCAGATTTTCAGCTTCTGCAGTTCTGTGTTTTATTTTAATGTATAACAGATTCAAAGTCTTCAGAAATGAGAAGGAAGTTAGGGGTGACAGTTTCCAAGGAGCATGGAGTCATAGGGTTTTTTTTTGAGCATAGACTTGCTAACAGCTGATTTAAATGAGAGAGGGACAGTACCTGAGGAGAAACAATTACTCACATCAACAGCTGATACAGAGACCAGAAACAGAAGTTGGATGTTTGGCAGTTTAATAAGAATAGTTTTGAGACAGCAGAGGTGGGTCTCAGTGACGAGTAGATCAATGTGCTGACAAGCAAAGCTCGCAGCAGTCATACAAGTTCTAGAGGCCATAGGGAGTGGGCGAAATGGACAGGGTGGAGGCGGTGATACTCCTGATCCAAGTGGCAGCCATCTGAGAATGACAGGCATATCATTGTGGTAATAGCCTTTAACAAGGTGAGAACTGTAGATTGAAGCTGTTCAAACTGCTCAAAATAGTCAGCGCACTTTATTTTTTTGAACTGACATTTATGATGATGATAAATGCTTTATGCCATTTATACAATGTATAGATATATACATATACTGAATAATTTTGCATGGCGAGTCAAGACAAACTGTCATCGTCAGTAAAATGCCAGAGCAGAGAAGAATTGGAACTGGACATCCAGACACAATTTAGGTCTCATCTCACAAGTCATGAATTCTGTCCTCTTTATTCTCTGACAAGAAAGCTGACAATTACAGCTGATCCTTTAACTTGCAGAGCTCTGCATATAAATGTTAGTCTAAACATAGAGGAACGGGTTGCCACACAATGTTGGAATGTACTTGCATTATTCAATATTGCAGTATTAAACATTGTTTTACACATGGAAAATCATGGGGTTCCCACCTGCTATTTTCCAATATGCACTCCAAGCAGGCAGGGTTTCCTGTGGCAACATTCCTTGAGAAATTCATGCGAACCAAGTACATTTTATTCTCAATGAAGTACAGAGTGATTGTCATTTACTAAGATTGTTATTCAATTATCTATTGCTGAACCTCTGTTTGTTTTTACCTTTACTACACAGTGTGAGTCATCAAGGAGTGTTAACTTGCTTCCTGTCACGGGAAAACTCACAGTATGTTTTGGTTTGGAAGCAAGAGTAAGGTGTGACCTGACCTGGAATATTATTTATGTACCTCTTCCTGTCTAATTCACTCCATTTCGAGCCTGAAGGCACCGAACTGTGCTAGAAGTATAAGACCACAGGTGGTGGCTGCTCTTTAGCGCAATGTCATTCTTCAGAAAAAGCAAAATTTTGCACGTTAGATCGAATTAACAGCTGCAAATTCTGGAACCACTTAGCTGGTCAGGCAAACATTTCTCCTCGAGGAGAAAAAAAACGTTGGGTTAATGTTTCGAATTTGTCACTTTAGTTAGAATGGGCAAATGTTAATAATGGTAGGTATTAAAAAGCAAAACAACCAGAGGAAAATGAGCCAGGATGAAAATGAAAAAGCAATCTATGATTAAGCAGAGTTCGCATGACATAATGTGAAAATGGTGTAAAGCAAGCGAAAGTGGTAATGAGAGAGTTTGAAAAGTAAAAGATTTGCTTAAGATCCAAGGATGCAGAAGAATACCAGAAAGGGAAGGAAGCCTGGAAATCTAATGAAATAGGTAAAATTACAATGACACCATAGCCTAGTGGAAGGAGAAAGGCTGATAGACAAGGAGAGTTGAAGTCTACACCACTAATGTAATGAATATAATGACAGGAGAATTGTCATTCCGAACATCAATCCAAATTTTGCTCATCTCAGAAAGCATTGCTTCCATCATCCAAACATAACTGGCTATTCTTTATTCTAACCCTAGATGGGTTGGAAGGGTACGGTGAATATACAGAGGAACCTTGATTAAACAAAGGACACGGGCAGGCAGTATTTCATTCGGTTAATCGAATTCCGGATAATTGAATGCTGGATAACATCAAAACCTTGCGATCTTGCCGGATAATCCGATATTCAGGTAATCGAATGCTGAATAATCAAGGTTCTGCTGTATACGCTTAACTTTCAGATCAAGCACTTCAATTCAGTGTAAATTCTTCTCAGTTTGCTGGCTTTCGTGGGCTATATATGAAGACAATGTAGAAATGTCATCCCAATGCTAAGTGGGCATAGGTCCACAGGACAACCTGCCACTTAATTTGCACCAAATTTGCAATTTGAGAAGATGACTGCACTTGGAAATCAATGACCATGCCATGCAATAGTGTTTTGTTCTACAATCTAACTGGCATTGCTGATCTAGGAGTGACTTAAATGAAATGTTTCATTCCCCATCAAACATGTCTTTTCTTTCCAGATATTTTAAAACTGAATTAAAATTCTCAATTCAAGTTTTGAAGATCGCTTTCTCACATTGTATAATATAAAGTCAACAGATCATATGGGTTACACTGTGATAAAGCTGTGCAACAATTGTAATCCAAAATAATAATCCAGAGATCTGGAGGAAAATTCATTTGCGTAGCTCTGTTGTTTTTTCAGTTTTCCAAGTGGCCACTGTCTGTACAGCTTGCTCAGTGCTTTTCAATAATATCAATAAGGAAAGTTGCACAGGTCATGCAAGTAGTATCTAGCGTATTGTCAATGCCTAGGGATTCAGAGGAAATCTATAAAAATCTACCCTCTTAGACTTAAAATTCAGGGAACATGAGTTCAAATCATCACCATAGCAGTTTCAGAGTTTGAATTTGTTTTTTTTGTTTAATGCAGCTATGGTATACTAAACCCAAGGATCTAAAATCTTCAGGTATCTAAAAAACTGATTTTTTTTCTCGCACAAACCATGAAAATCTGTAAAGAGGGGAAAAAATGAGTAATTGCAAAGCTTTCCTCAAGACAATATGCGGTTATATGAATGCTTACATAAACATAAATCGTTACACAATACGTTTGGTATCCTTTACTCTGGAGCTTGGATGTTAAAGCTGAGAATGAAACACAATAGATTCACCTCACTGAGGATATCACATGGGTTCATATAGCTGTCTAAGAGTGAGAGATTGATGGCCTCGGAAACTGCAGTTGGATCATCCTCAAACCAGCTTATATTGAAATTAAATGTTTGTCGTTATCATCTGCCTATCCTCATCTGCTATGGCAAATCAGAAATCAAGCAACATGCAAATTCAGCACAGTCTCATTTCCAAGGCTGCTGGCTTTGAGAGATGGTACCTATGTTTGAAACTAAAATAAAAGCTGGTAACTGTAAAGTGATCATGCGTTTGTCAGACTTTCTTAAAAACACATTTTTACACTTCAATACCCTTTAGGGAAAGAAATCTACCATTCTTAAATGGGACTCCATTCTCATGTCAACATGCCTGAACATTAACTGCCCATGACCAAGCCACTGAGCTGTATCAAGCCATTGGCAAAGGATCTGCCATTACCTTCTCAGCATAACTAGGAAAGGAGAACAAATACCAGGCTTACCACCAACGTGTCCCGATCTTTATAAAGAGCATGGAACTCCAGACTGCACTTGATTTGGTCCTCACCTAACACTTTGAATTGTACTTCCCAATTGGAATCACTGGGTAATAATCAGAGTGGGATTCCTCATTGAATTCTACCATCATATGCAAAGACCATTTAATGCTGACAGGAGATTCAGTCCTCATAATGGTCAAAATATCCTGCAGGACATGGTGATGTCTGGAGTGAAGATTGTTAATTATTCAATCCAGCTTTCTTAGGGCAAATATACCAAGGACTATGCAAAAGAACATAATTAGAAGGGCAGGGGGTTGTACGCTGAACTGGAGCATTGGAGAAGGATACGAAGCAGAATTCTGAGGTAGAACAGATTAAAGACAAAACTTTAGGCCAGATTTCACTCAAACTGCCACACTGGCCCTCCTCTTTTGGGAATAAAAAGGAAGCTCTGCATTTCTGAGGGAAGATTTGACTCAGAACTCCCTCAAAAAGTGGAGCGGTACTTCCAATCTGACAGCTCTTTTAGAGGAAGACAAACCATGTACCCCTATCACAGAAGTCAGTTGTGCAGGGGCTAGGCTGGCAGGGGTAGAAAACCAGTTTAATAGGATGTTGGATGCCAGTTTAGTAGTGCACCCTCAGTGAAGGTACATCAAGTAGGGGTGGGTAGGATGCCAATGGTAACATAACAGATGGGTAGGGGAAGGGTGCCAAGCAAGTTGACCAACAGATTGCTAGAGTTCCAGGTACCAGTCAATTAGGGTCCAAGCTGGGTATGGCTTAGTGTGCCAAGTGGATAAGATGCCAAGTGGGAAGGGAGCCAGGCTGCAAAGTGAAAGTAAGTGATGCAGTGTTCAAAATTAGCTGTGGTGAGTGGGAGAAAATAGGTCAGATGGGGGCAGAATCAGATTGGGTCAGGTCTGTGGGAATTGGAGGGGCGGGTCAGTGTTGGGTATTGGCTGTTGGTGGGGGGGAATCAGTGTTGGGTCAGATCCGGCATGGAAGGGTGTGAAGAGTCAGGATCTGGCTGTGGGTGAGCTTTAGGGTTAATCCCAGTTGGGGTAAAGCAGAGTAGGGTCTCAGGGTTGGGAGAAAGTGAGGACTGCAGATGCTGGAGATCAGAGCTGAAAAATGTGTTGCTGGAAAAGCGCAGCAGGTCAGGCAGCATCCAAGGAGCAGGAGAATCGGGTGTAAGCCCTTCTTCAGGAATGAGGAAGGTGTGCCACGCAGGCTAAGATAAAAGATAGGGAGGAGGGACTTGGGGGAGGGGCATTGGGCGGTAGAAGGAGGTTAAGGTGAGGGTGATAGGCCAGAGAGGAGGTGGGGGTGGAGTGGTTGGGAAGAAGATTGCAGGTCAAGAAGGCGGTGCTGAGTCCGAGGATTGGGACTGAGATAAGGTGGGGGGAGGGGAAGTGAGGAAGCTGGGGTCAGGCCCAATGTGGAAGGGACGCAGGTTGAATGGGTTAGGGTAGGGAGGCTGTCTGCTTGATAGTGGCGGGTAGAACTGGGGTTGATTCCAACAGGGGCAAAAGAAAGTCATGTCTAGGGAATGTTGTGTCAGGGTCATCATGTTCCAGCTTGGATTGCAGAATAAATTACTGAATAAATTGTATAAAGGGTAAAATACTGAATAAGTTAGTATTAAATTGACATTACTAAAACTCAGACTGCTTCAAAAGTTCATCTTTCCCTCTGTGTGGACTTCACCTACTCCTCCACTTGCCACTGTCTGATATCATCCCCGGTCCTGGCAACATTCTTCTTTACTGCTACCACTGGCACCTTCACGTCTGTTGGAGACAGCCAGGCTGTCCGAGTCCTGCATCTCGTCTGACCCAGAACATCGATTGATGGTCCTGGGTCTGAGTCGAGCGATGGAGTCCTGGCTCAACTCCCAGTGCTGCCATCCAAGATGGAGCAGAGCTGGAGATACACAGGACGCCAGCCACTCCACAAAAGGACATCAGCAGGAGGCTCCAGGCCAACCAAACCAAAATAAAAACATTAGTATTTACGAGAATTGTGAGATTGGGGAGTACAAGGATATAGAATTTCCTGTCTGATTACCCCAAGAAACCAAGATAAGTTGAACAGGTAGGAAATAATACTAAGTGCAAAACCATTGCATAACCTGGCACTTTCCAAATCCATTTCAGAATTTTACACCAGATAGAATATTGGGGACATAATAAAACCTTACAAATTTCTATGGGGCATACTGGTTCAAAATTGCAGCCAAAATAACAAAGAAGCTAATTGTCCTGGCTGTTATTTTTGTGTAAATGTTTCAGGAACCTCAGGAGGAGGACAGATGCAGAACTAAATGTGCAAATCAGTAAATTTCTTCAAGAACATCACCTTGTGACCATTAGATTTGTGAAAACATAATTGTGCTATCTGCCTTCCTATTCAAATATATTGAATACTGTGGAGTTTCAGCACTTATAAGATAGATATAAAATCATCTTATTGCACAGCATCAAACCATTCCAAAACTAATTTTTTTTTAAACAATGTGTAAATGTTAATTAATGGCAGTCAACCCCTCTGGCTTTGAAAATTCACAATTTAAAGTGTTGAATTTTACTTAGGTTTTAATTATTACCATTTTTGTCTCAAATTTCTTTTTTTATTTCTCATTCTTTGTTCAATTTTTTGTTCTACCTTTGTTTCAGTTTCTGTACCTGATTTGATATTGTATTCAACATTCTAACTTATTCTTCTTTGATCAAACCTTGTGCCATTAATTTCACAATACCCTACCTGATTAAATAAGTATTACATTTAAACTGTTTGCCCTCTTCCCCACATATCAGCTAGACAATGCAGCATCATTGCCAACTCACACTTTCAGCAACGTGCAGAACAAAAATATTACAGGGATGTAGAAGTCTAACTAAACACACTAATTGTTGGTCAGTTCACACCAGTAACCTTTGGACCTTCATGATTACAAATGTGTGAAATACATATCAGTTGGAATGCTTTCCAATATTGGTGAGCATTAGCAATGTCTATGCATCCCTGGTATTTATTATTACTAAAGCATCTTGGAAGGGAGTTTCAATTTCTTCAATATAAGTTAAGTAAATTCTGAAAACAACAAATTGTACCTCAAGTTGCTGAAAAAAAGACCCATCTTGTCAAATCTTTTCTTCTTGCTCTCATCAGGACACTTTGTAAGAACATTAGGTTAAAGGGGAAATTAAGAGATGCTTAATCAATCAGATTTCACTTACCAATCAATCAACATTCTCCTTTCTAACAGTGTCAATGTTGGTTTCCCCCAAACCCAAATCAGTATTCTTGCAAGTTGCCCTGATAAGTGCAGGTCAAAAAATATTCAAGAAAATGCTTCATTCATTTAGTAGTACTAAAATCTAAAACCATTTCATTTCAATGAAAGATTGTATGCTAACTGCCCTACTCTTTTCCCTTAAAATTGGACACAGTAAAAAAACGCTAAATATAATCTTATAAATTAGTATTGAAAAGAACACTGTTAATCTTGCAGTATTCATTAGTGGCTAATTACATGAAAAGAGCTTTTCTCTCCCATTTTCACATAGGGAATGCCACACTTTTTTATTTAATGGACTCATTGACTCAGTTAGTGGGACGCGTGGAAAACATATTAGTCTAATCAATGTAATAGAAAGCACCTTGTCTTTGATTCTAATGATAAAGGTTAGATACTTTTTTCTCAGCTACAGATGTGTGAATTAATAAACTAAATTATTTCACCAGCTGCTTAACATGTAAAGTCTCTAGAGTGTAAGGGCAAGTTTTCAATTGTTTATTCAAAAATGCTAGTCACTGTGCTTCAAAAAAAACCAGAAGAATTTAATAAATAGGTTTATTGTCAAAACTGGCATGCATTATTAATAAAGTGGTGATAATGAAATAGCTTACAACTCAGATAGATAGATTAGGATTTATTGGCCAGGAACCAGTGAACAGTTTTATCAAAAGCCCATTCCTATTTGACATTTGTTCTGCAATAAATCATACAGCAGAAATCTATATAGTGGACAGTATTAGTAGATAAATGAAGACAGGGGATGGGGGTCATCAGAGATGTTTCAGTAATGTAGCGTGGCAGAGGTGTAAATCCCCCATTAAAGTTTACAAATGATAGTTTCACAAACTAACTCTGTTCACATTTTCTATTTTGTAAATATAACTTCCTAAATTGCAATTAATGAGAACAACATTTTATAATTTCAAACAAAGTTGGGTATTTAGCATCGCTGTAAAGTATAAAAATGCTTGGATTATTAATAACAACAAAAGATGTGACATGCAAGAAAAAAATTGCAGTTAAATATATTGATATTTTTCTAAGGAAGTGTTTGATTAGCTGTTCACCTGATATGTGTGGTGCACATCGGTGTAAGGTCCATACTGATCAAAAGTCTGGAAATGTAAGAGTTGCAAGTGGACTGCCAACGATTTGGAATCCTGATATATAAAAAAAAAGTAGGCACTTATGAAGATTGAACTCTTTCAAAGTGTTTGTTGTGTCTTGCTTTGGCTATGTGCTAGAGTGTAATAATTTTGTGCGCTAGAATTCACGAGTAGACATTAAACAGTGATCTTAACTCTGGGTAGGAATGAGTTGTTAGAACGACAAAATTTGAAGTGAACTCTTGGTCACATGGACTGTCAATCCCAGGAATTTGCATCTGTGAACCTATTTGCATTCCTGACTCTGTGACAAGAGTCAAATGGTTAGATGGAAGGAAGCAGCAAGGACAGGTGATATCTCACAATAGGCTTTTCTTCCTTATGTGGGGTTCCTCATTTAAGCAATGAGTACCTTGGAACAAAGCATCCACACTAGGAGCCTGCTGGTAACTTCAACAGGGTGTTTTCAGACTCCTTGCATGGCAACTGCCACAACCACCACTCAGAGTGTCAACTGTGTTAAGATGAAGCCTTCCTTTGGATGACAATTTCCACTTAAGGTCCTCAATTTGTGGTGAGTCAGGAAAGCTATCCTTCTTGACCATCTCACCTTAACATTCCCATCAAGGAGTGTGGGGAGAGCAGAAGAAACCTAATGCAGGTCTCCATTATACCTCAGGGATCTCTAATACTGTTCACCTTGCTTCCACTTCAAGTTTAAAATGCTGCATGTTTTTGTTTTGCTATTGGTGGATGCAGTATTTACTCACCAGAATCTGCTCATCAATTTTTTAAAATTCATTTAGGGGGTGTGGGCTTCATTGGCTAGGACTAGTTGCCCTTGAGGAGTGTTGGTGAGCTACCTCTTGAACTTTTGCAGTCCATTAAGCATAGAGACACACACACACACACACACACACACACACACACACAAAATGGTATATTCTTGAAAGTTCTGAATCAAATCTTTAGGCTGCATCTCATCATCCTAGATTATCTTACCAGTGGAAATAGTTTCTCTTTGTCTAGCCAGTCAGTTCCTCTTAAAATTTTGAAAACGTTGTTCAAATCACCCCTTAATCTTCTAAATCTAGAAAATACATCCCTAGTTTAGTAATGCCCCTGCTTTGTTTAACCTTTGGTATCCACAGTCCAATGTTGTGAATCTGTGCTGAACTTTCTCTCGGATCAGTGTTTATTTCCTGAAGTGTGCTGTTCAGAAATGAGTACAGTGCTCCAGGTATGGCTCAATCAGGACTTGACATAACCCAAGGTTGATTTTTCATTATATGTATATTAGTGTTCAAGAGAACCCAGCATTCAATTGAACTTTATGAGTATTCTTGGCATTTGTCCATAACATTTTAATGATCTATATGCATGGACCCCAAATTTCTTTGGAAATCTCCTGCTTCTAGGTTACTATTTAGAATCTACTCTCATCCATCTTTTATAGGTACCAAGTGGTTATCTTACATTTGGGTAGATTGGAATCTATTTGCCAGAGTCTTCTTATTCACTAAACTTATCAATTTCTCTTTGTAATTTTAAGCTACCATCTTCACTACTAACAATTGGAACTTATCTTTATATCACTAGTCAATTTAAATATGTTACTCTTTATCCTGTTGTCTGAATTATTAAAGAATGCAATAAAAATAATTGAGGCTCCAACACATCTCCTTGGGAAAAATTAGTCACTCCCTATTAAGCAGACTAAACTTGTGTTATTCCTAGTCTCTACATCATACTGATCAGGTTAGGCAGCATCCAATGAGCTGGAGAATCAATGTTTCGAGCATAAGCCCTTCATCAGGAATTCTTTATGCCTGAAATGTCAATTCTCCTGCTCCTCAGATGCTGCCTGACCTGCTGTTCTTTTCCAGCATCACACTCTCGACTCTGATCTCCAGCATCTGCAGTCCTCACTTTCTCCATCATGCTAATTAGCCAATCTACTAACCAGGTCAAAGGCTTCAATTCAATTCCACTAGCTTCAACTTTAGTTAACTGTCTCTTTTATGGGACTTTATCAAACACTTCTTGAAAGCTGTGTAAAACAATATGCATAATTATTCACATCTAGGTTTGTCAGTTCTTCTAAAGGTTATATTGGACATGATCTTTACAAATGAAGACAGAAAGTGCTGAAAATAGCCAGCAGATCAGGCAGCATTTGTGGAGAGAGAAAACAGAGTAGATGGTTCAAGACAAATGTGATCCTTCTTCAGAATTGGACCTTTACAAGCTCATAAGGATACTTCGATCAGCTTAAAAAAATTCAAGACGCTCAGTTAATGTATGCTTAATCTTGGACTCAAATTATTTGCCAACAACAGATGTTAGGATAACTGGCCTATAAATCACTCGTTTCCCTCTCTCCCTTTTCTTAATAATGGCCTGACATGTAATTTGCCAATCTAAAGAACCAGTTTCTAAATAGAGAGAACTTTGGAAGATTATAGTTAGGGTGCCTGCAATTTTCTCATCTACTTCCTTTAATCTCTGGGATGAAAGTCATTTATAGTAGAAATTTGTCAATCTGTAGTGCCATTGTTTTCTTCATTATTAGTAATATGCGGACAATGATTCGATGAATTCTCACCCCTGCTTCAATCTTAGTTTCTTTAGGACGTCCAGTATGTTATTCTCTTCCTTCACTCCAAATACTACAAGAAAACAATAATTTAACCTGTTCATTATTCCCTTATTTTCATATATAATGTCAACATTACCAGTTTCATAGAGACTTGCTTTGCTCTTATACCACCTCCCTTTGCTGCATTGGGTAACCTTTGGCAAGTTTTGATATTCTTTCAAGTTTCTTTTAATATTCCCTTTTGTACCTTTGAAGAAATCTTAAGGTATTTTATCTTAATAAAGTACTTACTTGCTTTTCCATTCAGCCATTTTATACTCTTGTTTGTTTTCCCATTTACTTTTATAGTGTCCCTTACATCCTTCATTGCCAATGTTAGTCCTGGCACCAAATGAGCATTTTCCTGCTACTGAACACAAGACCAAGCAAGAGGGGCACTGTGAATGAATGGTGCAAACCTAATGAGAAGAACGGTCAAGTATTGAGTGAGAAAATTCATGAGGTCTCACAGAGTGAAACCCTCCATGAAACTCCTCAAAACTGACATTTGGGTGACTTTTGGTAAAATTCAGATCCTGATCTCCTTTCGCAGGCTTTGTGTGTCATCAGTAAAGTTGGTGGGGCCAACATAAAACAAACCCATTAACTCCTTAAGAGCTAATACTTCATGCAACACCTCTCACCAGATTGTCTAGCATTTTATCTATTAACAAATTTACCCAGTTTCCTGGGAACATTCACTGTTTTGTTCCCCTGCCTGAACCTAGAAATTCGTAGCTGAATTATTTATTTTCCCATCACTCACGAAAGACAATCACGGCAGTTTGAGAGGGAGAAGGTGAAAACAGATGGAATGGTATTGCAGCTGAACAAAGGCAACTACAGAGGCATGAGGGAGGAGTTGACCAGAATGGTCTGGGAGAGGAGCCTAGCAACATGGCACAAGGTTCTGGGAGTAATTTGAGAGACACATCAAAAATCCATCCCAAGAGAAAAGAAACATACTGAAACATGGCTGACCAGGGAAGTCAGGGACAGCATAAAAGCAAAAGAGAAAGCATATAATGTGGCAAAGGGCAGTACAGAAAGACCAATAGAGGATAACAAAGAAATAAATAAGGAGGAAGAAGGTTAATATGAGGATGAGCTAGCTGGTGGTATTAGGAAAGATTGCAAGAGTTTCTTCAGCTATATAATGGGCAAAAGAAAGGCAAAGGTGGACATTGGGCTAATAGGAAATGACACTGGAGAAGTAGTAATGGGGAACAAGCAAATGGCTGAGGAACTGTAAAAGTACTTTACCTCAGTCTTCATGGTGAAAGACATCAGTAACGTCCCAAATATTCAAGAGAGTTGGGGGGGTGGGAGGAGCAGAAATGAGTACAGTGGCCATCACTAAGGAGAAGGTGGTGGAAAAACTGAAAGGTTGGAAAGTTGATAAATCACCTGGATGAGATGGCTATACCCTGGAGTTTTGAAGGAAATAGCTGAAGAGATAGTGAAGACTTGGTAGTGATCTTTCAGGTAGGGTCCCAGAGGACTGGAAAATTACAGGACTGCACAAAATATGGAGGCATAGAATTGAGGGTGATTTAGCAGTTTGGATCAGAAATTGATGGACTAAAAGAAGACAGAGGGCGGTGGTTAATGGGAAATGTTCACCCTGGAGTTCAGTTACTAGTGGTGTACCGCAAGGATCTGTTTTGGGGCCACTGCTGTTTGTCATTCTTATAAACAACCTGGATGAGGGCATAGAAGGATCAGTTAGTACATTTGTGGATGACACTAAGGTCGGTAGAGTTGTGGATAATGCAGAAGGATGTTGCAGGTTACTGAGAGACATGGATAAGCTGCAGACCTGGGCTGAGAGATGGCAAATGGAGTTTATTGCAGAAAAGCGTGAGGATATTCACTTTGGAAGGAGTAACAGGAATAAAGAGTACTGAGCTAATGGTAAGATTCTTGGTAGTGTAGATGAGCAGAGGGATTTCAGTGTCCAGGTACATAGATCCCTGAAAGTTGCCACCCAGGTTTATAGGATTGTTAAGAAGGCATATTGTGTGTTAGCTTTTATTGATAGAGGGATTGAATTTTGGAATCGTGAGGTCAGGCTGCAGCTGTACAAAACTCTGGTGCAGCTGCCCTTGGGGTAGTGCATGCAGCTCTGGTCACCACATTATAGGAAGGATGTGGAAGCTTTGGAAAGAGTTCAGAAGAGATTTATTAAGGTGTTGCCTGGTATGGAGGGAAGGTCTTATGAGGAAAGGCCAAGGGACTGAAGGCTGTTTTCGTTGTAGAAAAGAAGATTGAGAGGTGACTTAAATGAGACATACAAGATAATCACAGGGTTAGATAGGGTGGATAGTGAGAGCCTTTTTCCTCGGATGGTGATGGCCAACACAAGGGGGCATTCCTTTAAATTGAGGGATAATAGATGTAGGACAGGTGTCAGAGGTAGTAAGGTCATGGAACGTACTGCTTGCAACAGTAGTAGACACACCAACTTTAAGGGCATTTAAACGGTCACTGAACAGACATATGGACGAAAATGGAATAGTGTAGCTAGATGGGTTTCAGATTGTTTTCACAGGTCGGCAGCCAAAGATCGAAGGCCAAAGGGCTTGTATTGTCTATGTTCTATTCAGCCTTTCCCTATAGCTCAAATCCTCCAACCCTGGCAATCCTTGTAAATCTTTTCTGAACTCTATCAAGTTTCACAACATCCTTCCAATAGAAAGGAGAAGAATAGAAGAATATTCCAATAGAAGAATATTGCATGCAATATTCCAAAAGTAGCCTAACCAATGTCCTGTACAGCTGGAACATGGCCTCCCAATGCCTATACTCAATGGTCTGACCAATAAAGGAAAACATATCAAATGCCTTCTTCACTATCCTATCTACCTGTGACTCTACTTTCAAGGAACTATGAACCTACACTGCAAGGTCTCTTTGTTCAGGAACTTACTATTAAGTGTATAGTCCTGCTATGATTTGTTTTTCCAAAATGCAGTACCTCGCATTGATTTAAATTGAACTCCACCTGGCATTCCTCAGCCCACTGGCCCATCTGATAAAGATCCAGTTGTACTCTGAGGTGACCTTCTTCACTGTACACTACACCTCCACTTTAGATGTCATCTGCAAACTTACTGGGACTAGAATATAAAAGCAAAATGTTCTTCTGAGGCTTTATAAGGCTCTAGTCAGACCACATTTACAGTATTGTGAGCAATTTTGGGCCCCATACCTCAGGAAGGGTGTATTGGCCCTGGAGAGGGTCCAGAGGAGGTTCATGAAAATGAAGCCATGCTTAACATATGAGGAACATTTGAGGACCCTGGAACTATACTCTATGGAGTCTAGAAGGATGAGGGAGGATCTGATGAATCTTTCAAAATACTGAATGGCCTTGTCAGAATGGACTTTGGGAAGATGTTTCCATTGGCAGGAGAGATTAGGACCCAAGGGCACAGCCTTAGAGTAAAGGGAAGACCTTTTAGAACTGAAATAAGAAGAAATGTCTTCAGTCAGAGAGTGGTGAATCTGTGGAATTCACTGCCACAGAAGGCTGTGGAGGCCAGGTCATTGAGTACACTTAAAACAGAGATAGATCATTCTTGATTGCCAAGGGGATTAAAGGTTACAGGGAGAACATGGGAAAATGTGTTTGAGAAATCTCTCAACCATGATCGAATGACAGAGTGGACTTGATGCACCAAATGGCCTAATTTCTGTTCCTATGTTTTATGATCTTATGTACAAAAAACCCATTAAAGCAGCTACATGGGCTGCATGAATATCACAAAACCCAGATGTTATGTCCTTAAATTTAATCTCTTTATGCTTCAATTTTCTTCCCAGAAAAATAAATGGAATGAGGATCAAGTTTAGTCTAACTAGCAACACCCACACTCCATGAACAAATCAAAAAATGATCTTGATCATTGCCAGAAAATTTTAATCGTCCTTTGTATCCCTCAGTTCTCCATGCCACTGATCCTGAGTTACCACTAGCTTTTCTCCTAAATCCCATATATATTCTCTCCAGACTCATCTAGCCCTTGTGATCCACCTCTTATTCCATTCACCTGATACTACTGACAACCTAACATCTCTTTTAACTCTACTTTTCCAACCATACTTGTACTGGACCCACCACTGTCTCAACTTAGATTAGATTCCCTACAGTGTGGAAACAGGCCCTTCGGCCCAACCTGTCCACACCGACCCTCTGAAGAGTAACCCAACCAGACCCATTTCTCTATGGCTAATGCATCTAATATGATGGGCAATTTAGCAAGGCCAATTCACCTGACCTACAGGTCTTTGGACTGTGGGAGGAAACTGGAGCACCTGAAGGTAACCCCGCAGACATGGGGAGAATGTTCAAACTCCACACAGACAGTTGTTCAAGGCTGGAATCAAACCTGGGACCCTGTTGCTGTGAGGCAGCAATGCTAACCACTGAGCCACTGTGCCACCCCACATCCAATTGTACTTCAAACTGCCAATCTCTTAGTCTTTGGTCTTCTGTTCACTGTTCATTCACCTCAAACTTGTTTCCATAAAAGAGTTGATAATCTTTCCCAAATGCTTGTTCCCAATCATATGCTTTCCATCACCCTGAAACAAACCTTGGCAGTATTTTGCTCACAATTGGTTTTGTCATCTATTACCATGTATCTCTGGAGCACATCAAGCAGTTTTGAATCTCATTGTCTACTGACAATACTGGCTAATTGCACCTTCCTGTTATCTCTCTTAACATCTTCACTGATTCTGTCAGTAAGGCTAGCATCCAGTTTTGGAGAAGCTGCATTTTCTTCAAAGAAAAATTAGGACACTAAATTCAAAGACAACAGATTTCTTATCCTTGCTGTATGTTCTATTCCACTCTGGCCAGTGTATCGGGTTGGACAAGTCCCCACTTTCACCAACTTCGATGTGGCAGTCAACCCTGAGATGCTCTTTCAGTTTCATACAGGTTTCATCACAGGGTCACCTACTGCCACCTTCAAAACGTCACCTGAGGTCCATGCCTCCTCCAGCCCACCTACCACAAGAATCCTCATCCATATTTCTAAACTCTGTTATTTCAATATCCTCATAGCCACCTTTCATACTGCATCCTCCATATGTTCAAACTGATCCAAACCTCTGTTGCCCCCTCCAAACTTGCACCAAGTCCCATTCTCAAGTTGAGTGACAAATTGATAGTTGTCATGAGGACTGCACCATCAGATATGTCTATGTCTTTAGCAGCCACCAGTTTAGTGCAAATATCTATGAAAATGATGTTGTGGAAATGCTGTCTGTATCACTGTTATTAATGCTGCTCAAAGGTAAGGTTTACTCAGGCATTTCAGCTTTCACAGAGGTGAGCATATTGGATCCACAAAAGGAGAACTGAACATCTTATCTAAGATAGTAATGAACAAGAGTATCAGGTCAAACTTTGAAAAATGTGCAATAATACACAAAGCTGAGGTTTTTCTGCAAACTGTTGGAATAATGTTATAACAGGCTCAGTGGTTAGCCCTGCTGCTCGCCAGTTTATGTTTCTATCCTCAGGTAACTGCCTGTGTGGAGTTTGTGCATTCTCCCCATGTCTGCATGTGTTTCCTCTGATTTCCTCCCAAAGTCCAAAGGTGTGCAGGTTTGATGGATCAGCCATACTAAATTGCCCCTAGTGTCCAGGGATGTGCAGGCTAGGTGGATTAGCTATGGGAAATACAAAGTAATAGGGTAGGGTGGGGTGGCAGGCAGGTGTCTGTGTGGGATACTCTTCAAAGGGTCAGTGAGGAGTGAATGGGTTGAATGACCTGCTTCCACAATGTAAGGATTCTATGATTTTATGAGATAATAATACTTCCACACAGGTCAGACATCATGAAGTTGGGTGACCATAGGTCTCTGTAGTCTCTTGTGCTCTCTGAACTATTGTACTGTTTATGGTGCTTCTCCTGGTCGACCATAAGATCATCACCATCATCGTCCTCTTCAGAATATTCCTGTCTCTTTGCCATTTCCTCCTCATCCCACACATTCCAACTTTGGCAATCCGAACAAGGAGTGTGCAACATGTTATTATTAGTCGCACACTCCTGTCAAGGCTACACCACATGGCATCACCTGACCAGTCCAGCCATCAGATCCTCACCTTCACGAGGCCAATGATAAATGGCACCCAATGTGATTGAGTTGCAAGGCTCAGGCTGCTTTTACTAGACTGCAAAATTTTTTTTTTGCAGTTCTTACTATCTGCAGTCACCTTTTTCAGCTTTTTGGATCTTTTTGCATTCAGCAGGATCATTTCAAATTTTGTATTTCACTTTGGTTTTTCTTTCAGTTTTATTTTGTCTCTGGCCTCACTGGTGTTTGTTTTTGCAAGAAATGTTCTTACTCCTTAGAGAGATAAGCTGGTCCTGTACCACATTAAATTCTTTTTTGAACACCTCCCATGGATCTTCTGACATTCTAGCTATTAAGAGATTTGTCCATTTTACTATTGTCATCTCTGTATCATTCCGTTGATTTGAGTCTTACTTAGTCTTAACAGTTGTTATGTGTTTCTCCTTTTTAAACATTTCACTGAACTGAATAATATTATGATTACCGTGAGATAAATTGTCACAAAATAATAACTCATTAACTAAATCTGGCTCGTTATTAAACGAGGATGGCATGGCCAGTTGTATTTTCTCAATATGTTGTTGAGAAAATGATCCTATTCATTCAATTTTAAGAGGAATGTGAAGGTTTAAGAGATGGAGTAAAAGCACTTCGATAAACTGGGCTCCAGAGATGAGGGGCTTCTGTTACACAGGCAAATGGTACAGATGTTCTGAGGAAGAGTAACTCAATCAGAAACATCAACTCATATTTCACTCCAGAGATGCTGACAGACCTTCTGGTTTTTCCAGCAATTTCTGTTTTTGATTCTGATTTACAGTATCTGCAGCTGTTTTGGATTTTAAAGCGAGACTGGTGTTGTTTTGGTTAGAACAGGACGATTCAAGAGGAGAATTGAAAGAGAACCTCAAAGTCATAAGGTGAATGGACAGGGTTAAAAGAAAGAAGCAGTTCATACTGACAGCAGAATCAAAAATTAGAAATTTAAGGTGATTGACAAAGAACCAAAGGTACCACAAGAAAGAAATGTTTTGCACAACGTGTCGTGGACTGTGCTGTCTGAGAGAGTGTTTAAGGTAAATTCTTTCAGAAACAAAGAATGGCCATTCTATGAGGTGATAATAATATTGCAAAATCAATATCACAGATGCTAGAAGTGAGAAATAAAAACTGAAATAAAATAAACTGAAATAAAACTAGAAGTGCTGGAAATATTCAGCAGACCAGGCAGCACTTGTGGAGAGAAACAGCCATTTTAGGTCACTGGCCTTTCATTTGACTCTGTATTTTGCTCAAGAAATGCCCAACAATTCTGAAATATTCCTGTTTGATTATCCTAATCCAGCTAACATTCACCAGATAACATGTTGCCTTTTACAACAAATTAATTTTTCTTTGCTTTTATACAATTGAACATTTCACAGCTGTTACCAGTTGTGCTACTACTCCCACTACAGTATTAAAGCCTTTTCTACTTTATAATTCTACACACAAACCTCCACTACCTGCTTAGCCCTCATACATCCTCTTTTATCATTAAAACAATTTAATCCTTAATCACCAACTCCACTCTATCATTATTTCCCATAACCCGGTATCGTTAGTTCCAAGTCCTGATCATTTTGCATCTTCGACTCAATACAGCCTACCAGGTCATACGTTCCAAGCTGAATTCACATTTCTAATTGATTCAAACTGTTCCTTATATCACATACTTATGCATAAAGCCTAATTGGGCACACAGTGTAACCTGTCCTTGTCTAATATTTCACTCACACATTTCTACCTTATCTCTCTTGAATTAAGTTGCAACTTTTAATTTTAAAATTTTGCTTTCTGACTGTTACTTCACTCTCTTTCATCTGATCGAAGTGTCTTCAGTTCTCGCTGCAGCTAGCGGAATGATTCAGAGAATATTTTGGGTCTGTACGCACTAACCAACCATACCTTCTGGTGGCCATCCATTTCAACTTCCCCGATAACATGTTCATCACGGGCCTCTTCCAGCACCTTAATAAGGCCACCCGAAAACTGGAGGAAGAACACTTCATCTTCTGCCTCAGGAGCCTACAGCCACATGGCCTCAAAATTGACTTCACCGATTTCCACATCTCCCCACACCCTCCCCCCCCACCCCCCCACCCCCCCACCCATACTATCCCAGATCCAACCCTCTGACTGAGCACCTGACCCGACCCGTCTGTCCATCTTCCTTCCCACCATTCCGTTCCACCCTCTCTAGGATATAAGACAATGACCTCCTACCTGCATCCACCTAACACCATCCCACCTACCTTCCTCCAGCCCCACTGCCCCCCATTTATTTCTCAGTCCCCTCACCAGTCCTAATGAAGGGCTTATGCCCAAAACATCGGCTCTCTTGCTCCTTGGATGCTGCCTGACCTGCTGTGTTTTTTCCAGTGGCACACTTTATCAACTCTGACTCTCCAGCATCTGCAGTGCTCACTATCTCCTTGTTCAGCAACAATGATTTGGAAAGAAATGAGACAGAAACATGTATTGCAGAGTGTTTGCTCAGAACAGTCACAAAACCCCCACATTGTAGTCCAGACACACAATTGATCAACTGCATTTTAATCTAGATTGCTCGCATTATTTATATCTACCACGTAGTCACTTGTAAGTTTTGGATTTTTCTTTTTCAGTGAAGCTACTGGTCCTCTATACAAAAACACTGGTCAAAAACATTCACTTAAAACATCCACAACAAGGCCAGAATTTTATGCTGGGACAGGCTAAGGGAGCAGAGGAAGAGGGGAAATTGGAAGAGATGGATGGAAATCCCACTACTGTGCACAGCAGAACCATAAAGAAAATACCCACTTTGCACATGGCCATCACCAGCTGTGAAATTTGCCAGGCTTCATACTTGGTGCCAAACTTCTCCCACTGCAGAGAAAATTGCAGCAGCAGCAGGAAGAAGGCCTCAAGTCACCATTAATTGGTCAATGAAGGGCCTCCATTGACTCAAGGGTGGGCAGGCCTCCCAACACCTACTTTGGCATGGGCAAACATATATCAGGGGTCAGAATGGTGCCCATGTCATGATGCCCAGCTTTACAATGCACTCATGCCTGCCACCCTGCTGCCAGAGGTCTATAAAAGTCATGGTCCAGTTGCACCATCCCCTTTTGAATTACCGATGACCAGCTTATGCTCGAAATGTCGATTCTCACGCTCACACCTCCCCCCTTACTTCCCTCCAAGGCCCCAAGTGATCCTTCCATACCCGCCACAAATTCACCTGCACCTCCACACACATCATTTACTGCATCCGCTGCACACGATGTGGCCTCCTCTATATTGGGGAGACAGGCCGCCTCCTTGCGGAACGTTTCAGAGAACACCTCTGGGACACCCGGACCAACCAACCCAACCACCTCGTGGCTCAACACTTCAACCCCCCATCCCACTCCACCAAGGACATGCATGTCCTTGGACTTCTCCATTTGCAGACCATAGCAACACGACGGCTGGAGGAAGAGCGCCTCATCTTCTGCCTAGGAACCCTCCAACCACAAGGGATGAACTCAGATTTCTCCAGTTTCCTCATTTTCCCTCCCCCCATCTTGTCTCAGTCCCAACCCTCAAACTCAGCACCACCTTCCTAACCTGCAATCTTCTTCCTGACCTCTCCGCCCCCACCCCCACTCTGGCCTATCACCCTCACCTTAACCTCCTTCCACCCATTGCAATTCCAACGCCCCTCCCCCAAGTCCCTCCTCCCTACCTTTTATCTTAGCCTGCTTGGCACACTTTCCTCATTCCTGAAGAAGGGCTCATGCCCGAAACGTCGATTCTCCTGCTCCTTGGATGCTGCCTGACCTGCTGCGCTTTTCCAGCATCACATTTTCAGCAGGTGTACTTGAACCATTTCACCTGTAACAGGTGTAGGATTTTGACCTTGCGTATTTAACTAACCTCAATATAGGCAGCTAGTCACTCATTTAACTTATTGCAAGGCAAATGGGAGGGGAGGCAAGGCAAGCTTTCGACAGCTACTCACGTTTCTTTTAGCTACAAATCAGGTGGCCAGACATTGATATACCCCATTTATTTAGATTCACAACAAAGTACTACCACTTGCAGTAGTTGTGTACTGACATTTGTTGAACTATTCTCTTGTATGAACCGGCAAAAGTGGGGGAGAAGTTTGAAATGGAAGAACCAACAATGGTTGGAAACAGAATTCCAGCTGTTTTTTATATTAAAAATGTGTGTTAATCATTCTATATATCTCAAAATCAACTGATATTATGATGTTATTGTAAATTTTTTGAGATGAATGTAGTAAAATGGGACAATACCTGAAAAGGACACTTTCCACACTTTAATGGAAACTGCTGTACTACAACATTATTGAAAGATCAGAAACTCCCCAGAGCCTCACAGATCTACAAATAATTATGTTGAATTACATATAAACTGGTGCGTTTCTTTTCAATGGCTCATCTCAACAGCTTCACTGAAATCAAATGCACCAAACATATTTGTCTTTCTCTTTGACCTGTTAACAGAATCAATGAGCACACAGGATAAGTTTGAATTCAAAAAAATTTGAAATTGGAAATATGCATGATAATATGTACAGGGTGATGGTATGATCTAGGATGATGGATTTACATCTTCAATTCTGGAGCTAAGAGTCTGCTGATAATGTAGGAAAATATTTAAACTGTTTCTTTGAGCATTGAACCAGTTTTAATGAATCTGTCAATTTCACCATCGCTGTGAAAAATTAAGCAGCTAGACAAGTCTGATAACATTTTTTATTGTTAAAAAAGCTGGTGAGAGAGAAAAGAGCCAGGAAACAAACATAAAAAATGAGACAGTTGCCTTCTGTCGTGGCCTCAGCTGATTTACAACCACTTCGTGTTTGATGTTGACTGAGATAATTTCATCAGTTTCCAACCCTTGTGATCATGGCCAAAATGACTAGTCAGGTGAAGATGGAGCAGTAGATTACTTGTCACCTGTAGGAAGTAGTTGTCTTGATCTAAGCTGTGGGTTTACTCATGAATGCAATCATCAATGAGTTACTCATATAACCACAGTTACTAGACTGGGAGTTACACTAAGGATGTAATCACCATATTGAAAGGTTGTTTCAAAACAACAGATGTGCTCATAATCCATGATCTTTCCAGTTTGGGGAAAGGTTATGTTCTGCTTTTAATTCTTGTTAACCTTGGAAATGTAGAAGCAGATCAGTGAGTGTCAATGCAGATATATGCGAGTGTTTTGTTATGTGTGCCTACAATGTAAGTAAAGCTTAAACAGAAATAATACTCCTATAAATGAATTGCATACAACATAGAGATAGCCCTTGGCTAGTGCACAAGGTATTTGCAGCTTTGGTGCCTCTTGCCGCTAAAAAACAGAGACAGAAACAGTAGTGACTGGCGTCAGGAACATTCTGCTTTCACCCCTTGAAGGCATTGCTTAAAACATGCCAAATCTTGCAGTTGGCTCAGCTAAATCTTTCAGTGATGTTTATGATGTACAGATCCTCATTTTAAACCCCTGTAAATTTCATTTATCTGTGCTCACTGAAAATGGATTTCAGGACACTTTGACCTTTTTGACTTGAAAGGTCCATATAAATGGATAAGGTTTTTTTTGTTTATTGTTTCTGAAAATAACTTGCAAAAAAATCAGACTGAGGGCTTTAAACCACTGTATTTGTTATGAAGCATTATAATACATTTAAAGGACACAAACATTAAGAATTAATGATTTCTTATTTATATTGTTCATGTGGTATTATTGAATTATGATAAATATAGCAACCACAAAATATTTGTATCTAACACCGCCTCACAGCGACAGGGTCCCAGGTTCATTCCAACCTCGGGTGACTGTCTGTGTGGAGTTTGCACATTTTCCCCGTGTTTGTGTGAGTTTCCTCTGAAGCTCTGGTTTCCTCCTGCAGTCCAAAGATGTGCAGGTCAGGTGAATTGGCCATGCTAAATTGCCCATAGTGTTAGGTGCATTAGTTAGAGGGAAATGGGTTTGAGTGGGTTACTCTGCAGAGGGTGTGTGTGGACTGGTTGGGCCGAAGGGCCTGTTTCCACACTATAGGGAATCTAATCTAATAACTTCTCTCATAATGTACAGCGAGTTAAAAGACCACAAAGTACCTTTGTATTTGTATGTGAGTTTGTTTGTGCTAGGCCAGTAACATTGGAATAATATATTTGATATTCAGTTATATTGATGAGTGCTAAATGTGAGGGAAAGAATTTATCTGAAAAAGAAACTTATTTAGAAGCAAGAAGCAAGGTATGAATTCTCTGGAAGTTGCCTAATGTCACAGGTTTAGTAAAAACTTCACCAATCTTAGTGGATGGTTCCAACTTTTCATATATCTTTTTATTAGCTGCCTTCAAATTTTCCAATGTTGTTTTATAAAAGACAAACCAAACCCTTCCAAAGTAGCACACTTTCCAACTGCAACTTGTAAAACTAAGAGTAAGCAAAAAATGCACACAAGTTTGTTCTTGCTTTACTTTATGAAATCGGTGTACAAACATCAATGTTTTCAATCTTATCAGCATGTTGTAAGCTCAAACCATAGCCTCTATTACCAGAAAGCATTTAGATTGCAATTGCTTCTCTCTTGTGAAGAGAGATATAGCGTTAACAAAACACATCAGCAACATTTTAAAATGTGTTTTAGGTTTTTAGTTAGTATGGTGTCATATCCATATCTCGACACACAGACTGTGGTGAAAAACAAAACAAAGTCATAATTCAGTGAGCAAGTGGCCAATCCATGAAATAGACTCCCAGGGAAGATCATAGAAGCAGTTAAATAGAAACTGGTTCAAATAGAAACTTGAATTTCTTTAAAGAAATAGTATTTTGGGATCATGTGTGTTAATAATTTGAGACATGACGTGGTAACTTCAGTGTGGTAGGTTGTTAACAAGTGACTTTGGACTAATGGGTTCAAGTTTTTTTGCCCTCTTTCATCCTTGTCCAGCTGCATGCTGCTGAACTTCTTTTCAGGCCTCCCTTGTCTCTTTCCACTGGTTCTGCCAGTCTGGTCACCATTGACACTATGTTGTAATTCTCCAGTGAGTGAGCAGTAACAGAGTTTATTGAACATAATTCTAAGCTCATTGCCAAGGACAAGACTCTGAAGCCACCACTTAAGGTTTGAGAGAAAAATCAGATGACTTTTTCTCAATGTAGAGAAACAGATATTTATCACTCTCACACTGTTTCGTTATCATACTCATTGTGATACTACAAGGGATTGTGGGACAGAACATCTCTGGATTCGTGGACTTGGATCTGGGGTCATTTTGACATAGCTCCTTACACACATGCTCCTTAGTTACTCTTCGACATTGGCATAGATAATCTTTTAATCCATGCCAGGAAAACAAACACAGAGGGCTTCCTCAACACTGTATGTGAAAGATTTCCCCTCATAAAATGTCACACTTCTTCAGCGCTTAGGAAGAGCAGGCTCGTATGTTTACAAAATTTGATTCTCCACCTTATGACTCAGAGGTAAGAGTATTAACTTTGAAGCAGGCTGACATTTGGGTTTGTAGTTAGTGTGTCTGATTTGAGTGTGTCCTAAAATTTTGAGCTATTATTCATCAAAATAAATGTGCTTCATAGCCTCTGAATCATAGTCCAATCATGTTCTAATATGCAGTACCTTCTGTTTAAAGCAGGCATCAAAGGTTCAGCTCAAAATCATTTTTTTTCTTCAGGGTAACAGCAAAAAATATGATGATATTGATTCCAGTATCTGCATATATCTCAGTGCATTTTCATTTCCATTGTAAATGTACCTTCATTGGGTGACACTATTGGAAGGAAAGGAAAACCATGCGTCAGTCAACTTTCAATGAAAACGGAGGGTGGAATTTTCCCCTCCCTGGTGTAAAGAGCATTATGATGAGGATGATAATGAAGCAGTGTGAGAATGAAAAATATCCAATTCTCTATATTGAGAAAAAGTCCACTGATTTTTCTCTCAAACCTTAAGTGGTGACTTCAGGATCTGTTCCGTGGCAATTAGCTTATTTCCATGCCTTTGCATGTCATCAATACTCCAACTTATCCCATTCACATTTCATTTCCAGTGGTTACTGGTGGACAAACCCCTCCAATTATGGCTCATAGCAACATTGAGAATCCCTTGGAATGAAACAGAACTGAGATACATTGTTCCTCATGCCTTGACCAAGGTTATTGTAGAACAAACCACAGGCCTTCCTAAGATCATGTTTTGATGTTTGGATTGCTCCAGTGACGTTTAGTAATATAGCTCAGAAAGGATGGCCAGGATTATTATGGCTTCATGCGCCCTTTACAACTGGAGACAACAAAGGAAGTGTCCTGGCTGCAGAGGAAATAGGGGATCAAAGCAATCTACTGAGGTTGAAAAAGAGGTTGAGAATCAGAACATTAACCAAGAGGACCATCTGAAGGAAAAGGACAAAACAACACATTATAGAACTCACGAGGGTAGAGACAACCTGATAACCACTCCTTTCTATATGAATTAGCTAGCTTGGACTTTTTCTTAGTTGTTGGCTATTCTGCAATTAATCTGGTAAATAGCTATAGGTTAGTGCAAAAAAAAAGTCTTGTTATGGTTGCAGTCCTCGACCTTTTGTGTTGCTGAATTAATTACTTGCTATGCGTGTGATTACACACATGGCATATTTGAGTGATTTGTCTTTAATGTATCTACACATAACCTGCCCTACATGACTCTTAGGAAAAAGTAGCAGTGAGACAATGCCCTTACATTGCAAATGTTAGGTAGCTCTTAAGACATCCAACAGTTTATGACATCCAAGTGATGTTAATGAAGTCTTTCATGGTAGCCACCAGATTGTCAGGAATCATGAGGAATTTCCTTTTCACCTTTCCATCATTTAGACCTTTTAAATGTTTCAGGGAATACGTAGGCTGGTCAGTGACCCAGAAATGCTTAAATGTCCTTTAGACAACACTGAGTCTGTGAGAGGCAGTACATAGAGCAGCTTTTCTTGGCAGGGGGAGTGAACCTGTGAGCTGCCCATTGTACAGCTCCCAGCCTGGAAATGACAGTGAATTTATCCTCAGCCATTTTTGACAGTTCCAGCATGATACCACCACCAGATACATCTTCCCATCCCCTCTGCTATCAAAATTCTGTAGAGACCAAACCCTCCCCAGCACCCTGGTCCTCTCCTGAATCACTTCCAATACTTCCTTACTCCCTCATGGCATCTTCTCCTGCAATTACAGATGGTGTACCACTTGTTGTTTCACCTTTTCCAACACCCTAAACATACCTTCCAGGTGAAGCAGCATTTCACTTGTAGTTCTTTCAATCTCAACATTCATTCCTCAAAATGTGGTCTCCTTTACATTTGTAGGACCAGACTATGTGACCACTTTGTAGAATGCCTTTACACTTTAAGTTCAATGGTAGTGCATTCCCTTGTAAAGCTGGTACAGAGAATGAAACATTTCCTCAGAGACGTGTGGAATCATCATTGATTCGATACCCTGACTCACAAAGTGTCTCTAAGTATAAAATGGTGTGCACAGACCATGGCTTAATATCCCCTAGCCACATTGCATTGAAACTCAATATTCTCTCATGAAGGCCATGACCACAGACACAATCTGTAAAGTCAAGGATCCCACACTTTCAAGGCTATCTGCAGTCAAGGAGCTGGTTGCTTTTGAGAAATTATTACAACTCCTTTCATCCTTGTAAGCTCTTGAGATGCTGCTCATCTCTTACATGGGTGTAACAGGCAGCATCCGAGGAGCAAGACATCAGAATTTCAGGCATAAGCCCTTCATCAGTAACTTAAATTTGTCCAGCAGTGAAAGTTATACACAGGAGACACTGTAAATGTGCAAGTGAAAGTACATTATCAAAAGTAATTTTATTGTAATGATATAACAGCTGAGCCACTCATGGTGTCCTCAGACTGCTTTTATTGTCTTCCTTTTTCTCCCATTACATCTAAGACTTTGATAAGATTTTGTGGGTGGCACGGTGGTTCAGTGGTTAGCACTGCTGCCTCACAGCGCCAGGGACCCGGGTTCGATTCCAGCCTTGGGTGACTGTCTGTGTGGAGTTTGCACATTCTCCGTGTGTCTGCGTGGGTTTCCTCCAGGTGCTCTGGTTCCCTCCACAGTCCACAGATGTGCAGGTCAGGTGAATTGGCCATGCTAAATTGCCCATAGTGTCAGGGGAATGGGTCTGGGAGTGTTACTCTTCAGAAGGTCAGTGTGGACTTGTTGGGCCGAATGGCCTGTTTCCACGCTGTAGGGGATCTAAAATACCCACAAAGATGAAAGTTTCTGAGCTGGTGGAATGTACTGGTGAAAGCCTTGCCACTGCTTCATTGATTTCCTCCTCAGAGGTGGGACCAGAATCTCCAGCACTGGCCTTTTGCTGCTAGTGCTTGAGTAAGGGAAAAGGGAAATTAGTTGGATAAACGCTTGTACAGATTAAGGATGAGTAAGTACTGGGGGTCGAAGTCTACTGGGTTGTGTGTCCATTAACATTTGACCTTCCACAAGCAAGTGATCTTGCTCTGCTCCGGCTAGCACCAGTATTTTGCTTCATGGGAAATGAGAAGCCTGATGTATATCTGCCCCACCATCTGTTGCCAAACTCCTCGACCGTCACCACCACCACCAACAGAACCATTACATCAACCATGGACATTTAGTGGATTGAATTGCAAGCCATTTCTCCTGCAATGAGACAGAAGAATGGATTGAGTACAATAGAGGATATGCAAGGCAGTTGCTGGTCATGCATGAGCAGGAGAACTGATGAAGTGGTCTTACTAAGAGAGTTGGAAACACAGAGAACATGAAGGTGGGTAAGAGCCCTTGACTATACGTAATTGTGCAATACTAAGGGTTCCTTCAGCCTTAGTGAGATGTGTGTGCAGTGGCAGAGTTAGTGTAAGTACTGGGCTTTTGAGTGTGAGGTAGCAAAGGGAAGATGGCAGCAGTTATCCTTGCAAAGTGCAGAAAGTTGTTTGCGTGGGACACAGCACTGACCCGAGCTAGAATTTCTGTCCAGACTGGATAAGTCGGTTGGCATGGCTGCTATTGGCCATTCATAGGGAAAAGGATTTTTCTCCTCTCTGTATTCTGTTCTCAGGCAGCTCCAGACCTCTGTCCTAGAAGTGGGGAGCTAGCTTATCTTTCTTCTGAGTCATTTCTTCAAACTTCAGTGATAAGCACCACAGTTTGAACAGTTGTTCCTGAGCTCACATTATGTGCAGTTGGGTAATGATTATGGTACCAGGGGCATGGAAGCTAGAAGGCCCAAGGTTAAGCTGTCAGGTTAGTGATGGCATTCTTTGGTGAATTTGCCAGTGCCCAGAAGAATGATTGGTGAGATCTTGACAGACGTTGACTCTTGATCACCTTGGCATGCCTTCTTTTATGCAACATGGCATGCCAAGGTCCATTTAATGTACATTTCAAGTGACATTTATATGTCATTCTGATGGCACTGTTGCTTCAATTGTCATTTGCCAAGGGGAGATATCTTCAAAAACACCTGTCAAAGTGAGCTCCATTACCTCTCTCTACAGTGTGAGTGTCAATGGAAGGAGAGGGGGCACCTCATGGGCACTCTGACCTACTTGGCATCCAACCACTGGGCTCATCATTATCTGGGCAGATTGATGGTGACCATATGGTGCGGATAAAGGGATTCAGTGGCTAAATAAAAAATAGAAATAAAGTGACAATGACATATAGAATCCATACTGTACAGATACAAGCAATTGGCTCATCATGTCTATACCAACCCTGTGAAGGGCATCCCAGCCTATCCCTGTAACCCCACATTTACCATAGTTAACCTACCTAGCCTGCAAACTACGGGATAATTCTGCATGGCCAATCCACCTCACCTGCATATCTTTGGAATGTGGGAGGAAACCAGAGAACTCGGAGGACACCCACGCAGCCACAGGGAAAATGTGCAAACTGCACACAGACAGTCAGCCAAGGCTGGAATCGAACCCAGACGCCTGGTGCTGTGGTGCTGGAAAAGCACAGCAGGTCAGGCAGCATCCGAGGAGCAGGAAAATCGACGTTTCAGGCAAAAGCCCTTTCTCAGAATCCTGATGAAGGGCTTTTGCCCGAAACATCGATTTTCCTGCTCCTCAGATGCTGCCTGACCTGCTGTTGTTTTTGAGCACCATTCTAATCTAGACTTTGATCTCCAGTATCTGCAGTCCTCACTTTCACTTGGTGCTGTGCGCTAGCAGGGCTAACCACTGTGATTTTCCCACTGAGGGGGAAATCATTTCAGAAAGTGGTAAAATGAGCTCTTAAAAGCCCTGATACACTTACCTTTAAAATATTCTCTTGCTGACTTCCTCTGTTTTGCAAATCGCCCATTCAGTAGATATAATTTTCCATTTTTCTTAACGTTAGCATTACTTCTCCTATTCTACTTAGGCTACATAAGAGGGCACATCATTGGCAATCTCAGTTGAAGAGGTAATAAGGATGATTAATCTAAAACTCTGCAATATTACTTGCTTTTCTGACTGAATTGTGAATAAACCGTTCAGAGAAAAACATGAACTTATGTTTCCCTGGGTAGGATTGAGTTTCCTTTCAAGTGGCTTTCTAAAACATGTGTTACCTCAAAGAAAGGATGGAACAACAAACAGTCCTAAAGTGCAAAACTGTAAGCACTAGCTCAAATTATATTTATGTATTAAATGTCTAGAGATATATTGTCAAACACAGAGACTCAACTGACTCAGTAAATGAAGAAGTTGATTCTGGAAGTCTAGAAATTTTCGAAAGTTATACACAAACCATTCATGACACACAACAAAGCTTCAATAATCTTTTCAGTAACTTCTTGTGATGTGGGCATCACAGGCTATGTCAGCATAAAATGCCCATCCATAGGACTTCCACCATAAGGCCTAAGCATCACAGATGCCAATCTTCAACCAATTTGATTCACTCTACATGAAACCAAGAAACAACTATCGGCGTTGGACACCACAAAGGCTTTGAAATCTCACAACATTCTGTGAGTAGTGCTTAAGAGTTGTACTCTAGAACGTGTCATGTTCCTAACCAAACTGTTGTAGTATATTTGCAATCCTGACATCTACCTGACAACACACAAAATTGCCCAGGTATATTCTGGCCACACAAAAAAAGTTAAGTTCAATCCAGCTAATTATCACTCTCTCAGTCTACTTTGAATTGGCAGCATATTCCACATTTGTCTGTTTCTGACATCAGAAAAATAATGGAAGTTTCATTGACAGTACAATCAAGCAACACTTACACAGCAATAACCTGCTCACTGACACTCAGTTTGGTTTTCATCATGGCTACTCAGCTCCTGACCTCATTAGAGCCCTGTTGGAAAAGAGTTGAACTCAAGTGGTGAGGTGAGAGAGAGCACTCTTGATATTAAGGTGAAAAGTGTGGCATCAAGGCATTCTAGTGAAGGCAATGACAATCAAGTAGAAAACTTTCCACTGGCTGAGATCATACCTGACACAAAGAAAGATTGTTGTGTTTCTTGGAAGTCAAGTGCCAGGACATTGTTGCAGAGTTTCTCAGGGAGTATCCTAGGCCAAACTATCTTCAACTGTTTCATCAATGACTTTCCCTCCATAATCTGGTGAGGAGTCCAGATGTACTCCGAAGATTGCACAAAATTCAGCACTGGTTTGTGACTCCTCAGATGCTACACTGTAATACTCGTGCATAACAAATCCTGAATGATACTTAGGTTTGGGTGGACAAATGGCAAGTTACAATCACAACAAGCAAATGCCAGGCAATGACCATCCAGAATATGTCCTTTCTTACCATGCTTTGTAAATAACTATGTTTAGTAAAGCTCGGTTATGTTCACTCTGATGAGGACAGACCTAATCTTACCACAAAAGACTGAGGGAGTCACTCCTTTTTAATTCACTAACAGGATATGTGTGTGTCTCTGGCTGGGCCAGCATTTATTACTCATCTCTCACAGCCTAGAGAACAGTTAAGGGTCAACCGTTTTGCTGTGATGGTCTGGAGTCACATGTAGTCTGATCCAGTAAGGATGACAAATTTCCTTCCAGAAAAGGCATTTGTGAGCCAAAGAGGTTTGAAGGGTGTTACATTACTTAAGTGAGAAATGGTTCTTTCCTCAGCGAATAGTCGAGACTTTACCTGGAGTATTGTGTTTATTTATGGATACCAACTTTCAGGAAAGATATAACCATCTTGGAACTGGTACACAGCAGATTTATGCAAATGATACCAGGGCTGAATAACTAAATTATGTGGACAGATTGCATAAATCTAATGTTTAGTTCCTTGAGTAAACTATTTAGACATGAAAGAATGTGGATGAAAAGTTCAAGATTGACATTAATAGATATTTGTCAAGTAAAGGCCCTATAAGGTTTGCATCAAAGGTCGTTTAATCAGGTTCAAATACAACTTAATGATGGAACCGGCTTGAAAGACTAAATATCCACTTATGTTTTTCTGATTTTACCTGTGGTAAGTTGCCTGTGTGAAGAATGTGTGAACGCATGTTTTAGTTTTAAAATCACTGAAATTTGATTTTTCCATAAATGCCATTATTTTAGACATTTATGAATTTGGAAAAAAAGACATTTGAAGCAAAAACAATTGTGCACAGATTTATTTTGCATGAGCAATTTTGATCTATATTTCTTGAGGAAACAAAAAGGGACATGATATCATACAATCACCTGATATTCATATGTTTAACAGGGTGGAAGCTTGTGGTTTGAAACCTGTGCCAACAGAACTGGCGTGCTAAAATTGCACACTAGAAATGGATTGTTGTTTGGATAATGCAAATATAATGAGTTTGATAAAAGGTCCAAGTTTTAGTACTTAAGGAAAAATGACAAACCATAAACAACTTGATTTATTTTTCCAAATTTTAACACATGGTTTAACTTTGCATCTCCATCAGACATCAAAGGACAGTGTTGAGTGGACTTGCAGTTGAATTTTGTCTTTTATGCACAATAAGCAGAAAAATAGTTACTCCAAGTGTCGATCTTCCAAGCACCAGTGCATTGTGAATATGCAAAAGGCATTCTAAACAGGAGCAATCACAGTATAAACTAAAGATGGTCATCTCTCTTTTGGCAAAACAGCAGAAGTACCAGCATCAGTTTATCTTGTGCTCCGTGCATGACCCCTATCCTCAGGCCCTATTTTCACAGATAAAAGCAGGGGCTTTGTTCAATGCCACGATCACTGTTCTTACACCCAGACTGGATGGCTCTCACTGGAGAGAAAATATCCTTCCCTATATGCTCCCTGCATCATTTTTGCAATAAAACGTTCAAATATATAATAATTTGCACAATATTTTTTACTAATATTTAATGAGATTTGTGAAAAATTATAAAACAAAGGCAATACAAGTGATAACTGTGACATTCATACATGCTTCAAAATTGCTTGTGCTACAGGGCCTCAAAAGCACTAGAAAAGAGCAACTGGGTTTGGCATCACAGGGAAGAGAAATGAGAAATGGTTTGATTACTTTGGTTTCTTTAGCATTGAAGAGATATCTCGAAGACTGCTTTTAAAATGTATACAAAATGTGTCGTGCAGAAAACAAGCGGGCCAGGTTTAACACTGGTCCGATGAAGAGGTAATGCAATCTTAAAGTGTTATTCCTTGCTCAAAGATTGAAGACAGAGGGTGGTGGTGGAGGGTTGTTTTTCAGACTGGAGGCCTGAGACCAGTGGTGTGCCACAAGGATCGGTGCTGGGTCCACTGCTTTTTTATCATTCATATAAATGATTTGGATGTGAACATAGGAGCTATAGTTAGCAAGTTTGCAGATGACACCAAATTTGGAGGTTTAGTGGACAACAAAGAATGTTACTTCAGAATACACCACGATCTTGGTCAGATGAGCCAATGGGCTAAGGAGTGGCAGATGGAGTTTAATTTAGTTAAATGTGAGGTGCTGCATTTTGGAAAGGCAAATCAGAGAAGGACTTATGCACTTAATGGTAAGGTCCTGGGAAGTGTTGCTGAACAAAGAGATCTTAGAGAGCAGGTTCACAGATCCTTAAAAGTGGAGTTGAGGTAGACAGGATAGTGAAGAAGGCATTTCGTATGCTTGCCTTTATTGGTCAGTACATTGAATATTGGAGTTTGGAGTCATGTTGCGGCTGTACAAGATTTTGGTTGGGTCACTGTTTGGAACACTGCATGCAAGTCTAGTCTTCCTGTTATAGGATGTTGTGAAACTTGAAAGGGTTCAACAAAGATTTACAAGGATGTTGCCAGGATTGGAGGGTTTGAGCTATAGGGAGAGGCTGAATAGGCTGGGACTGTTTTCCCTGGAGTGTCGGAGGCTGAGGAGTGAACTTATAGAGGTTTATAAAATCATGAGGACATGGATAGGATAAATAGGCAAGGTCTTTTTACCAGGATGGGGAGACTCCAAAACTAAAGGGCATAGGTTTATGGTGGGTGGGGATGCAGAGGGTGGTGCATTTATGGAATGAGCTGCCAAAGGAAGTGGTGGAGATTGGTACAATTACACCATTTGGATGGATACATGAATTGGAAGGATTTTGAGGGATATAGGCCAAATGCTGGCAAATGAGACTAGATTTATTTAGGATATTTGGTTGCCGCGAACAATTTGGACCAAAGGGCCTGTTTCTATAGTGTATATCTCTGTGACTCCATGACTCTACAATGCTTTAAATGAATCACACACAGTTGAGAAGAATTGCACAAGTCAAAAAACTCATGATGGTTAACATTAGGATACAGCTACCAATAATGAGTTAATGAAATTTTGGGTATGAACAGGCAGAAACATTGATATTGAATTTCTCTACTGAATTCAACCTTCAGTAGAATACTAAGCAGAGCATCATGAAGAACAGATTGACAAACTTACTTCATACTTACTTCAGGTCTGATTGAACATGGCTGTCACATCAGAGGTATTTTAGCCATTTCTTTCAATATAGCAGATTTTCTCATACTGACAGAAATCTTTTGCAAATCTTTTCACCAAACCATAAGTGGCTTTAAAAATGTCAACTACATAAACTCAGAACTTGCTAATATTGATTGAATGTACATGCTAATTCATGTTGTTTTACTTGCTTGCTTCAACATGAGAATAAAATCTCTAAGTTTGAGTTTGTGAAATCCAATGAAATATTCAGAAATGCTTTATTTCACAGTAGTAACCTGGATGACAAAAGAGATAGAGAGTAAGATGATGCACAAAAAGGGTGTCAAGTTGGTATCAGGTTGATAATACGAGTAAACATCAAGCTGAAGATAGAAGATTTGGAATGGATGGTGAAAAGGAAATGAAAGGCAAAGGGCAAATATGTGAAGAGCCTTGCAACGAAAATAAAGAGAGTACAACTGACTTTAATGGGCAAATAAAAGGGATAAGATAAGCAAGAGGAGGAGATTGGGGACATAGAAAGGAAACTATGCATTGAATGTTTGATAAGGGTTGAGCTTGATGGAAGCACTTTTCAGTTATATTTCTAAAGATTCTGCCAAGATTGCTATAAAGGAGGAGGTAATTGCGACACTGGATGGCAACAAAACAATAAAGAGAAGGTATTGGAGAGGCTGATGCAAAGATCTAATTAACATTTAAAACAAAAACCAAACATCTTCCTTCATCAACAGAAACTACCATAAGGTTCCTTTTTAACAAAAGAACAAATGTAAAGGAATTCACCAAAATAACCACGATTAGTTTAACCCCGATGCATAAAAATACATACTTTATGCACTCATGTTTACTTTTTAGTTCCACCTAGAATTCTTTTATAAAACACATCAATGTCAAAATTATTTACTTCAGTAGGACACACACATAAGTGTGCCACAATCCCCTGGAGAATTGTTTTCAGTTCCAGTTATTCTCAGAAGTTTAATTTTCACTTGCCAAATCTTGACTGTGGATGCCTCAGTCACTTGTTCTGGTTACTTTTGAATACTTCCATACCAATCTACCTGCTCATTTACAGGAATGTAGGAAAGTAGGACTGAGGAGCAGAAACATTCAGGCCGATGAGCCTGCTCTGTCATTCATTATGATCATGACTGATCTGATTGTAGTCTCAACTCTACAATCCTGTCTGCCTCCATAACTATTGATCTCTTTGTCTATCAGAAATCTATCCAACTTAGCCTTCAATAAATTTTAAATATTTAGCTCTCTGCTGTTTTCTGAGTAAGAAAATTCCACAGACTAATGACTCTCTGAAAGAAGAAAATCTCCCAATCTTTGTTTCAAAAGTGAGACCTCTGATTTTTTTTTAAAAAAACCCTATCTACTAGGTTCTAATCTCTCCCATAAGAGGAAATGTTCTCCTGGTATCTAACGTATCATCCTACCCTAGAATTTTTTATGGTTCAATAAGATCACCTCTCTTTCTACTAAATTCTAATAAGGTCAGGGCCCAATTCTCTTCATAAAATGAATCTTCAATTCCTGGATTGAATTGAGTTTTATGAACTTCTTCTAATACAATTACATTTTTTTTCTTCAAATAAGCAGATCAAAACTGTACAATATATTCCAATGACTCGCAAAGGCCCTGTACATGTAGAGTAAAATTTCCCTACTGTTATATTCCATTCCCCTTGCAATAACTGGCAAAACCGCATTTGCCTTCCTAATTATTTCCTGTACTTGTTTACTAATTTTATGTGATTTGTATCCAGGAAACCCAGATCCTTCCATACCATTGGGAAATGGTCTATTTTAAATGAGAAAATGTGAACATGTTCACTTCAACAGGCAGAATAGAAAAAACATATACAATTTAAATTGGAAGAAGTTGCAAAACTCGATGGTTCAAATTTGCATCCCTTCATAGAATTTGAACCATTGGATTCTGCAACCCTTTCCAATTTAAATTATGTATGTTTTTCTATTCTGCCTGTTGAAGTGAACATGTTCACATGTTCACATGTTCACATTTAAAATAGCCATTTCCCAATTCTTTTGCCAATTCACATAACCTATCTATATCCGCTTCTAGGCTCTTTGTCTCCTCTGAGCAAATTACTTTCCTCAGTTGGTGTCATTGGCAGATTCAGCTATCATATGCTCAACACTCACATCCAAACCATTGGTACAGATTGCAAATAGTTGAGGCTCTGTAATCCTTGTGGTACTCAGCTAGTCACACCATGACAACCTAAAAATGACTTATTTATCCCAAAGCCTTTTTCAGCACAAGACTCTGTGGGGGAATCACTGTAAATTATGGTACTAGTTGCAATCTATTTAATCTTACGGCTTTTGTTCCCTCACAAAATTCAAACTGAGCTTAAGCTTTACCTGCATTCCATGTGACCAGAGAGGAATTTAAAGGTTTTATGGTCTATCCAATGGTTACTTACTTCAGCTATCTTCTAACAGTGAGCTGTATCCCATATGAGGTCGAAATTGCAACTCACTTTTCCAACAAACACTCATACACATTCTTAAGCTCTGCTCATCTCCAGAGTGATTGAACAAAAATAGAAATTGCTGGAGAAACTCAGCTAATGAGAAAGTAGAGTTAACCTTTTGGGTCCAAGGATCCTTCTTCGGAATGGGTCTTTGTTTTCTTCCATAATGATGAAGTCTACTCTGGGCTGTTTTCTAACTGATTTTTCGATGAGTTACCCTTCATTTATAATTTATTCTTTGATCTGATGAAGGGAGTATTAAAAACTTTCAGGGTGCACTGAACATTTTTAAACCAAGTTAGCTCTCACACTTAAAACAGAAAAAAAAAGTCCCTTTCAACTGCCCTAACTTCAAGGATTGCAGATATTACAGTGCCAGCTCTTTAGTCAAATAACCCCATCTGTTTTATACCTCTCTCTTTTATTCTGACTGTATTATCAAACACCAGTTACAATTTGAACTGTTCATTTTTTAGGTATTCCAAATCTCTAAAGCCAGTCGTTTAATTGTCTTACCTTTGCAATACTAATCTTTTCAGAACCAAAAATCACAGCTAAAATATTAACACAAATTATGAAATATATATTCACAGCACTAACTGTACTTAAAATTGATAAGCCACTTGCAGCAGGCTACTGAGTGTGGTGAGGGTAAAATCTTCCAATCCTCCTTAGTTGGGATGTCAGATCACCAGAGAATTTTAAAACAAAATGTGAGAATTTCACCCTTGATCAAGAAATAGTGTAAGAATGAACAAGTGTAGAAGGATAAACTTAACAAGTACAGGCCAGTTGGTCTAACTTAATGTTTAAAATTGTCAATACCTGTGCAAATGTGGATCAAATAAGAAAATTCAACATGAATTTGTTAAAATAAGTTGTGTTTAACTAAACTTTTTTTTAATGAAGTGATAGTGTTGATAAGGACAATGTAGCTGCTGCTAAGGACTTCCAAATGGCTTTGATAAAGTCATACATAATAGGCTTGTCAGCAAAGACTTACATATGGAATAAAAGCAACATTGGTGGCAATGGACATGAAGGTGGATAAGTGTCAGGAAATGGAAAATATCAGTAAATTCCCATGTTTCAGAACGGAGGAAGATCATATTCTCCAGGAGTCAGTATTGAATTTCTGTTTTACTTGGTGTATATGATTTGGACAGGGGTTGGTTAGCTCAGTTGACAGGGCAGCTGATTTGCAATGCCCAGTGGGTTTAATTCCCACACTGGCTGATGTGACCATGATGAACTCTGGTTCTCAAGCTTTCCCCTCACCTGAGGTGTGATGATCCTCAGGTTACACCATTACCAGTTATTTCTCTCTAATGAGAGTACAGCACTATTGTCTGATAAGGCTATGCTGACTTTAGACAGGCAGACACAAAGGGGGCAGAAAAAAATTACAAGAATGGTTAGAAAGACTTCCATCATCAGAACAGACTGGAGAAGCTGGAGTTGTTCTCGTTAGAGAAGATAAAGTTGATAATTTAGTAGGAGTGAATAGAAATTTAATACAAGTGTTCAATATTATTAAGAATCTAGTCAGAGCCGATAAAGAGTAATTGTTTCTAATAGTAGAGTGGTCAAGAACTAGACGACACAGATATTTTTGGAAAAGAATCAAAGGCAACAAGAGAACATTGTTTTTAACAAATGGTTAGGATCTGTGATGCATGGTTTGAGAGGGTGGTGAAGGCAGACTCAGCTGTGACCTTCAAAAGTAAACTAAACATTTAAAATGATTATAGGAAAAGGGTAGGACAAACTGAATTGCTCTTAGAGAGGGCCAGTACAGGCTTGATCGGCCAAATGATCTCCTCTGTGCTGTAAACATTCTGTCATCCCAATTTAAGACACTGAGGTCTAGCAATCATGTTTACTCCTGGAGACAAATACTGCAATAGTCTTCCTGTTAAGCTTCTAATCTACTTAGCACACATTTTCATACACTGTACAAACAGATGAAACCAAATCTGTTTTGAAGTATTCTCACATAAGGTGTGCTTTAGGATTACCATTTGAATCCTCGCTCAGACAGATCAACTACTCCAATCAGCTTGAAATCCGAGTTACCCAGTGAACTTAATAGGCCCTTGGCATATCTGAGCCTGTTATCTGATTGAAAAAAGAAAATCAAAAGGTAAACTTCAGGGTTCATGGAATGGAAGACAAATGAGATGTCATAATTATCAAAGTGGCTAATTTAGAAAATTAAGCTGTTCACATAGGTGACATAATTACTTGTCACAATCACTCTCTTCTTCTCATTAGTGTTCTTCCTTCCTGGCACATAATAATATGAGGGTATAATACCTTTTTAGTCATTTCTATTTTTGACATAAACATTCTGAGTTTGCAATCAATTTGCAGAAGGGATCTTTATTCTTTATCCTTTCCTTGTGGTCTTAATTTCATTTTTTTTCTCCAATATGTTTCCTGACTTTTTTAACAAAAATCTGATTGTTTTTGTTTTGCTCATCTCTTATTCTAGCTTTTGTTCTCCCCTCTGATTTCCAATTGATTATCTGACACATACTATATTCCATTGGTATTTATTGTTCTCAATATTTGAATATTAGTTTCAGAAACGGTGTAATTTAAGGGATCTAGCAGTAGTGCTGACATTCATATTTTTTTTATGAGTCCTTACATGTAGAGAATTATTAGGGACAATTTCTGGGAAGGAAAATGAGTCTGGTTTGTAATGCATGTTTGCAAGACATGACATTGTAAATGGGCAAGGTTAAACATTTTGGATTAAAAACATGACTGTGAGATTGATTAGGGACCTGCAGTCTTGTAAAGATGGAAGGAAAAGGCTGACATGACTTATAGTTTGCTGAATTCAGAGAGATTACACTGATGTCATTCATTTGAAGAGATAGTTCATCCTGAATGCATACATTGTAACTGTAATTTGTAAATTTCAAGAAAATAAACATGTCTAACCAGTTGTATGTGCACTGAACACTGAGAGGAGCGGAGAATGGCTAGACTTCTCTGCAAGGTTTGTATGTGACAAAACAATCACGTCACAGCTACTTTCTGATGTTTTGTTCAATATGCAGGTCATCCATAAATCAAAAAAACATTGTAAGAGAGACAGTTTTATTTAATATTATTTATTACCTGTTTATAAACTGGCAATGGTGAAAAATGTGTCAGATGTTGAAATCTTGCAACAAATAGGATTACAGTATATTTCATTTTGACCACACAAAGTATTGCATCAAATAATACAAGGAAGAACTCAAATTCTGCTTCACTGGTCCTTGGAGAATAATATGGATCAAGGCTTGAAAATGGATATCAATATTAATACATACTTCTCTCTCCCTGTTTGAGTACCATGACCAGTGTAATTTTGTAATTACATAAAATAATTTTTAAACAACAAATTATTGCGAGCCATGCTGTAATAATGCTGAAATGATATGAGTTGTTTCATCCTACTTATTTATAAACCTAATCGCTTATCGTGCAATTTTAAACAGATTGCAGTGTTTCTGTGGTTCTTATTGAGCTCTAGCAGAATAGTTGGTGTTGGTTTGTGCTCAAATTACAGGCTGACAATCAAATGGTTTCCAGTTAGTTTTTGGTGAATTATATAGATCACAAAGAGTTAAATTGCAGACCAATTTGAGTCACAATTCAACAGCCATAGTTTGTAATGCGTGTCTCCTAGCAACTAGAAATCTGAGCTCCTTTTTATTGCATTTCATTGTGCTTCAGAAATTCTTGCTGTTGACTGCATCTTTAGTCATCTCACTTTTGATGGGCCCCAAAAACTAGTTTAAAATTAATTTTAACAAAGGTGATTTTTAATATGAAAGATATTGCTGAAAATGTAAAATATTTCTTTGGAAACTAGAGGATGTCACATTAATGTGTCAGAAACTTTTTTTTCCCTATTTTGATATTCTGCAATGAGGACACCTTATGTGGTTTTGTAATGTCTGAGCAATGTTTAGAGTTCTGGAAATTACATTAACACCCAGTTGGAGAAATGCACGAAATAATAATCAAAAATGCTTTTGTTAAAAATGTGTAATTTTTTAAGACAATAATCAACAGCACTTGATACATTATCCTTACGTTTTTCAAATGACTTCCAACAATCTAAAAGTTAAGGTTTGTTAACTGCATTTTGACTTGTGCAAGAAAAATATATTTTAAATATATTTTGGATTATGCAGGTTACCCAGAGCAAATGGACTTTGAAATCAGGTGGTTGTTGTCTCACAATATCTGAAAGTTAATAAAGCAAAAAATGTTCATATAGCATTCATTTGTCTTCTCTTCTAACAAATGCATCATTGGCTAATATCCCACAGCATAAATTTAAAACATGGAGTTGATTTTAAATTAATTTGTTTATGTCATTATTGAGCAAGAAGAGAAACTTTCAAAGTCTCAACTTTCCACCAGTCCATTAAATGTTCTACTCTCACAAATCTTTTAGTGGACCATTCTTAAAGTGAGCATGGCTCAGAGATGAGCCATAGCACTGCAGTGTTGCTTGTCCAAGGGCTATATTTGTGAGCAGCACCACTGGTAGGTGGAGCAATGAGTGTGCATGGACACGTCCCTATCTTCACAGAATGGAAATAATCTCTGGAACATCCTTGTCAATGTAGGAATTCTTGTCTGTGATAACCTCAAAATAATGCTGGTAAAATTACAATGTTTCCAATTTGCATTTCATTGTTAACTTGGTGGGTTTTTTTGATGAAAAACATGTATTTACAAAGGGTAAATAATATTTGCACTTTTTGGGCTAACTATTTTGTTTGTTGTTGTTGGACTTGTTGGACTTGTTTTATCTATCTTGGTGCTGGATTTGTTTTGTTTGTGATGTGTGTTTAGCACATTAACTCACTGCCAACACACAGGAATGAACTGGCCCTTACCAGAGGCACACTGACTCAACCTAAACTCCTGTTGCTGGAAACAGGCATCAGGAGGAGTCATTCACAAATAAATCTGCACTTGTTCAGATGGCTCTCAATGGCCATCTTGAATGTTAGCCTATATTGGGAATATAGACATTCTCTCTCTTCAAGTGTAAGTCACCTGGATACATGCTGCTGTCCATATGCAGACGTGCATCTGACCATTTTTGCTTTCTTACCATCTTCCATTGACAGTTACAGTATTTGCAAATAAACCAAGAATATTCAAGACATTCAAATAAAATCCCAGACCAGTTAGGGTAACACTTAAGGAAGAATTATTCTCCCACCTGAATGTGATCAAAACTAGTCCAGCAGATCACACAGGTCCTGACCTAAAATAAAACAAAGAACTGCAAATATTGGAAATGTAAAGCAAAAACAGAAACATTGACTCTTTTTTTCTCTGTACAAATTCTGTAGGACCTGCTGAGTTTCTACAGCACTTTACATCTTCGCCCTGATCTAATGTACCCTCACCTTAACCCTTCCACCTATCACATTCCCAACACCCCTTCCCCAAGTCCCTCCTCCCTACCTTTTATCTTAGCCTGCTTAGCACACCTTCCTCATTCCTGAAGAAGGGCTTATGCACGAAACGTCGATTCTCCTGCTCTTTGGATGCTGCCTGACCTGCTGCGCTTTTCCAGCAACACATTTTTCAGCTCTGATCTCCAGCATCTGCAGTTCTCACTTTCTCCTACCTTATATCTTTGTCCAGTACAGGGTGATCTCTGCCCTGAAATAATTCCAGTTTACTCTCAGGGAAATCTTCTAAATTGCACCTTCCCCAAGTCCCTTCTTTCCTTAGGCAAGTTGTAGCAGATCATCCAATAGAGTCATAGAGTCAAGGAGATGTACAGCATGATAACAGACCCTTCGGTCCATCCCGTCCATGCCGACCAGATATCCCAACCCAATCTAGTCCCACCTGCCAGCACCCAGCCCATATCCCTCCAAATCCTTCTTATTCATGTACCCATCCAAATGCCTCTTAAATGTTGCCATTGTATCGGCCACCACCACTTTCTCTGGCAGCTCATTCCATACACGTACCACCCTCTGAGTGAAAATGTTGCCCTTTAGGTCTCTTTTATATCTTTCCCCTCTCACCCTAAACCTACACCCTCCAGTTCTGGACTCCCTGATCCCAGGGAAAAGACTTTGCCTACTTATCCTATCCATGCCTACCATGATTTTATAAATCTCTATAAGGTCACCCCTCAGCCTCCGACGCTCCAGGGACTCCAGAAGACTCTTCCAAATATGAATATGCAATCTATGGACATATTAAGAAATTGGGTTTGTTTTGAAAATAAATCCATTGTCATGCTCTTAGTATATGAGTATTAGGACAATACGTTATTTGCTTACATTTGCTATTTCTGTGTATTCCTAATTTATTCCTCTAAAAATTTGACAAGACCTTTGAGGGCAGCACTATGGAGGAATGGCAATGCAATCATTGCTTTGGCAAGCCAATAAACCCTGTTCCAAATCCTGCAAAAGAAGTCATTTCATTAATTAAGCAGGTACTTATAGCAACACAACTGAGAAACATAACACTCTAGAGGTGGAACTCAGTGCAGCCCTGCCAGGAGTACCCCAACAATAAACATGCAACAAAAGAGATTATCTTGCACAAATGATAACTAGTGAGCAGCATTTTCTTAAATGCCACCTCTGGGATTGATCATTTTATTATATCCTAGTTTTGAGGCCTGCAGGATGCTCAGAAACCTATAGCTGCTCTCAGTATTTCCATAGATTGGTGTGAAGATAGCATCGGCAGGTTGATGAAAGATGAATACTAATGAAGCATTAAGTGTGTAGGCTCCTAATAGTTCAGCCAATAAGGCTATGAAAGTCCACATAATGGTCCCTACTGGTTAATGAAAGCTGTATATGATAATGGATGGCAACAAACCTTCCATTTTCTTAAATTAGCATGAACTTCCATGATAAAGGTGTATATTCTTCTTCCTTTCTAAATCAAGTAGTCTTAATGAAACACTAAATAAATATTTTCAACACCATCTAAACTCCAAAAAATAAAGCATTTACTTGAGACTTTTGAGTTATGCAACCATTTATACTGTTGGTTGCAAAAGGCACAATATTCCACAGTTAACCCTGAGAATCCTCTAGGGGACAGATTTATGAATTTTGTGTGGAAAAAAAACTATAAACTGTTCATCCTATTTTATGCCTGGAATTAATCAAGTGAATTTGGACTATCAGTTTAGGAAGAAGAAGTCCCCAAGTATCTCTCAATCAAATTACCTCTCCATGACAATCTTGAACTTAGGGAGAAATATGCCTCCCACTAAAGATGCAATATGACAGCACCAGCCTTAAAAAATAAATTAATTTAACACAACCTATCTTTATTAAAAATATATTCCCTACCACATGCTTTCATCATCAAAATCAGCATACATTGTCTTCTGAACCATTTTCCTTCACCAATTCACTGCTTTCAGAATATTATTAATCACACTTAGAATATAGAACATAACACAGTACAGTACAGGCCCTTTGGCATTCAATGTTGTGCCGACCTTTTATCCTACTCTAAGATCAGACTGACCTACATACCCTTCATTTTACTATCTTTCATGTGCCTATACAAGAGTTGCTTAAATGTCCCCAGTGTATCCAAGTCTACTACTACAGCTGGCATCGCATTCCATGCACCAACTACACCGTGTGAAGAACTTATCCCTGACATCTCGTCTAAACGTTTCTCCAATCACCCTAAAACTATGCCCTTTTGTAATACCATTTCCACCCTGGGAAGTGTCTGGATATCCACTCTATCTCTGCCTCTCATCATCTTGTACACTTCGATCAAGTCCCCTCTCATCCTTCTTTGCTGCAATGAGAAACGCCCTAGCGCCCCCCAATCTTCCTTCATGAGGCATTAACTCCAGTCCAGGTAGCATCCTGGTCAATCTCCTTTGCCCCTTCTTCCACATTTTTCCCATAATGAGGTGATTAGAACTGAACACAATATTCCAACCAGGGCTAACCAGGGCTCTATAGAGCTGCAGCATAACCTCACGACTCAAACTCAATCCCCTTGTTAATGAAAGCCAACACACCTTAGGCCTTAACAACCTTATCAACTCGGATGGTAACTTTGAGAGATCTATCCCTCTTTTCCTGCACACTGCCAAGAATCCTGACTTTATCCCTGTATTCTGCATTCAAATTTGACCTTTGAAAGTGAATACCTTCAATTTTCAAGGTTGAACTCCATCTGCTACTTATCAGCCCATTTATGCAACCTAGGAGCAAGTGAGGACTGCAGATGCTGGAGATCAGAGCTGAAAATGTGTTGCTGGAAAAGCGCAGCAGGTCAGGCAGCATTCAAGGAGCAGGAGAATCGATGTTTCGGGCATGAGCATGTTTCCTGAAGAAGGGCTCATGCCCGAAACGTCGATTCTCCTGCTCCTTGGATGCTGCCTGATCTGCTGCGCTTTTCCAGCAACACATTTTCAGCATTTCTGCATCCTGTCAATGTCCCATTGTAACCGACAACAGCCCTCCACACCATCCAGCACTCCACCAACCTTTGAGTCATTGGCAAACTTACTAACCCACCCTTCCAGTTCCTCATCCAAGTCATTTGCAAAAATCACCGAGTAGGAGTCCCATAACAGATCCCTGCGGAACACCACTGGTCACGGGGCTCTAGCCTGAATACTTTCCATCTACCCACACCCTCTATCTTCTGTAAGCCAGTCAATTCTGTATACAGACAGTCAAACTTCCCTGTATCCCCTTGATCCATACTCCATGCAATGTTTTGTGGCTGTTTCCATTGAGACTGAAACATTTGCAATGGGACTAAAAGTGCAAATCCACAATTATTTTGAGATTCTTTGAGTCCACTTTTATATCCTCACCCTCACTGTATGGTCAAAATGAATAGGGGGAAATAGGGTACTCACCTCATGAATCACATTACACTCCCATCTATTGCCATTTTATTTCCTGTGTTTCAGGAGATGTGTGAATCATTTACTGCATTCAGGGGAGGCACTCTTACAGAGACCAAACTGTATGTCTTTGGCTTAATAATGGATTCACTAAAGAACACTGATATAGAATCAGGAATGGCCTCCACCTGCCCTGTAAGGATTCTTTGATTACATGGCCAGCAGATGTTCATTACAAAAATGATGATTCAGGGTCTAGGAGGAGCAGGTTTGCTTCTCCATACTCCCCAATGAAACCTTAGAGCTGTGGGTCCCCTGTACCTTGGCTTTCCCTCCACATCGTCAACAGTCATCTCTGGATCCCCACAGCACACCAATCTAAAAGTGTCTGAAATGGGTTGCTTGAATCTCCAGCAACCCTGCTACTTGAAATTTCCCTTGCCCAACTATCAGCTTCAGGTGGAATTACCAATTCCAAAATGGATTTGAGGCCTAGAGGTTAGACAAAGTGTAGTGCTGGAAAAGCACAGCAGGTCAGGCAGCATCCAGGATGCACTCTTGGTTCTGAGCTCCAGCATCTGCAGTCCTCACTTTCTCCTAGAGATTAGACACCCACAATTTTGAGGTGCTGGCTGTGCACTGATGCAGCTAAACATCCTGGAGCCACTAATTCCATGCTGTGCTCACAGCCTGAATTAAAATTGGGGTTCTTTGTTTTCATTAAATACTGATTTGTTTGACTGCATTTCAAAGCACTTTTCATTTGTAAGATTTCAATATCAATTGTAACATGCTTAGATGTTTTACATTTGTTAACATTTAAAGATCATTTGCATTTCTGAACAAGTGGAGAAAACTTGGATGGCTGTGGAACATAACTTGCTTGGACTAGGAAGCACAAACACCTTCCATTGCGATTGAGATTTTTATACCTGTTGCACAACAATGTAGTTAGTCTGGCTGTCATGCTGCAGTGCACTTGGAAAGACTGGCAATGTACGCTGGGAGTGTATTTAGCTGCCATACTGAATGGTTCTATGATGTGGCTTGAGCATGGCATAAATTAAGCTGTCATTTTTTGGCAGCATGTGCAGTGAGGCGATTTTGCTGTACTGTAACATTTGAGATGACAATTTTCTGCCTTTAACAGTTACTGACAGATTTGTGTGATACAGGCTTGAAGTGTCTGCTTGAGGGACTGCAGTTAGAAATTGCCCTGTAGGTAAGGTATTGCCTGCATGAGCTAATCAAGCAGACATTCATTGAGATACTTTATGCTTTATCTTTTGTTAGATTTGTTCATCTCAATCAATTGAAGGAACATTTATTTTCCTCAAAGTGTTTTTCATTACGCTTAGATTTCTTAATCAAAATGATGAATACGTAACAAGCTTGAACGTACAAATAGTCAGTCTACTACCATGTTACATGTGCTCATTTTATGTTATTTCTGGAGAAATATTTCTGCAGCAATTATTTCAAATACCATCTGGATCCTGCAGGAAAATCAATAGCAGCATATAAAGGGACAGCATGACCTTTTACAATATCTTAAACTGCCTCCTTGTTATACTTCATCAGTGCTCTTGATTATAAATGTAGGGTTATCCAACTTATGGGAAGGTGCTAATGTTATATATTAGCTAAGGGGCCACATGGAGCTGAAGGAGTAGCTCTTGTAGACAGCAGGGAGTTAAGAACAAGTTAGCAGATGCAGTGGAATGTCAAGTGTTACTAAAATGAACTTGTTTATTGCTCCATGTGTTTAATTTAAAAACCCATAATAAAATTTAGTAACAGCAACGATACCTTTCTCAACAAACAGAAGATGGAAAAGAAAGATGCATGCCTGATAATGACTTCATTCAAAAACAACAGGACAGACAGATGAAGAGGTGATTCCATGATCCAGTATTTTTAGTAGAGAGTTACACCCAGGGATCACAGTATGGGTGCTGTCCAGGAGTTTACATCCATTAATTTTAATGGATACAAGATCATAGGCTGCTTACCCATTGTGGAGGGGGGGGAGATGGAGGGGTTAATCTTCACCTTCTGAGCCTGGTAGTAATCACTCATCCATTTCAATCCATTGAGTTTAATGAGGTGAAAATTGGGTGGGTTGATATATTAGACAGGTGACTCTCTGAGATACACTCCCTCTGAACAATATTCCCCACTAGGGTGGGCCTGTGGAATCACCCCTTTATTCAAAGCTTCTGGTTTATGCAAAAAGGATGAAGAAATACAAATCTGTCTTCCTGAAGCATGTATTAGGGACAGAAAGATAAAACATTCTCTATTCATTTAAGTAAGTAGAGAGATGGGGAATAATTTAATCATGAGAGACATTACAATAGCAGAGCTACATTTTCAAAAGGCCAAAATTGAATCAGACAAAACAACTTGCAGATGGTATTGTTAGAACACACAAAGTATAGGGCAGAGTACTGAAAACATGATGCACTATACAGTGATTTGTGATGGTTGGACTGCAAGATGAAAGGCTGTTGGAAAGGCTTCAGCTTGATTCTGAGTTTACACTTAAAAAGGTAATGTAGAGTGAAGCTGTTAAAAATCAACAGGCAGTAGTTTGAACCAGCCAAATGGGCAAATGGATGGCCTGAAGGCACAGGAAAAATCTTGGCAGCCAATTACCTTCTGAAGAAATTTGCAAAAAAATGTACTCACTGATATACTGAAAGCTGGGTTTGCTTCTCCACATATGTTCTGATAGAGTCATGATATAGTGGTTGGTAAAATAAATATTTCTGCATAATATAAAAAAAAGAATCATCACACTCAGGAAAATTGAACATGAAAATATAACTGTCCAATGATTGAAACTTTAGAGACAATGGGAATCGGAGAAGTCAATGACAAAAAAAAATCCCAAACTGTTCTTATAGTTTAGGAATACCTTCTGGAAATACCAGTCAAAGTGAAATACAAGTGCAAAATTATTCTTAATCTTTGTTTGTAGTGCTATCAAGGGTTAAAGAGGAACTTGCCAGAATGGCACAGCTAGTTGTAGTTTCTCAGCTGGAAGCACCCATAAGACTGGCATGCTGACATTTTCATTGTCCAAAATCTAAAGGACACAATACAATGTTGCTTGGATTTGGCTCAGTGCTATGCAAGTACATATTGTCAGAAAGAGTGCCACCATCAGTAGACCAGACGACCAGACATTAAATCAGACTTTAATCCTGCTGGAAAGAGTAAAAGTCTTTTCCAGACTAGATGCCAACTGAAGTTTTTGACCAACAGTAACTTTGTCAGCCCCGTGAACAATATTTATTTCAGCATTCATGCAATCTTGCTTCAAAAGGTAATCAGAATTTCCTCAACTTTGGCATCTTTTCAGAGGATGATGTTAGTTGTTAGAAGGTGTGATAGATCTAGAATTCATCTTGTTTCAATTTATGAGAAATTTTATAATGTCTCATTTTGTTTGCAACTTTGCTGAGTATTGTAACAATTTAAAATGGTTTCTGATCACTAGATTTTGGGGAAAGAAAACTCTTTCGCCTTTGCGAGGGCATTGACCAAATTGACATATGAGCCAAGAATTTCCATTCTTAGCGAAGCATGATGCAGAAAGGTTTCAATCAAATGTAAACCCAAGCAGGAAAAGGTATGTTGAGACTGCACACCAGTGTTCTTGGTCAGCTGATTACTCATCACTTTTAATTCAGTTTTCCTATCAGCAGCAATAATCTAATGGAGCAGAGTTGTCATCGATTGTGATTTCATTTGGACAGTGTCAATTTTAGACTTTGAATCTCCTTTCCTGCACGTATGCTCATTTGTCACAACTTTCTGCTGCAATCAAGGATGTTCCAACAAAAATGAGTACTGATAGCACAGTATTTAGTAATTCTGACACATTTTACTAGATTGGAGATGGTGTAAAATACCATCCATTCATCTATATTCCTGCTGGTTGAGATGAAGTTAGGGATTGGTGTCAATTTATTTGACAGTTACCATTGTCAATATTAAGTGGTGTGGTCTGGAACTACTGCCTTTAGATTTAATGAAGTTAATTAAATAATTGTATGATAACTGTTTAAGGTAGCTTCCTTCATTTAGAGCTAATGAATCTTCATCTATGTCCTCAGAGATTACTGGTACTGGTGTAACTGATGTTTATTTACTGAAATACTGGACAATAAAAAAAGACAATGAGTAATACCAGGTATTACAGTAAAGGTTATGCTTTTCCTTTCAGGATTGGCATCATCAAATGATGATGGGCAGCACAGTGGCTCAGTGGTTAGCATTGCTGCCTCACAGTACAAGGGACACACTTCAATTCCACACTCGAGTGGCTACCTTTGTGGAATCTGCACAAAGTTCTGCGGGTTTCCTCCGGGAGCCCCTGCTTCCTCCTACAGTACAAAGGTGTGCAGGTTAGGTGGATTGGCTATGCTAAATGGCTCATAGTCTGCAGTTTATGTGGATTAGCCAGGAGGAATATAGAGATATGGGAGGAGGTGGGCCAGGTCTTCAGAGGATGGACTCTCTGGGCCAAATGGCCTGCTTCCACACTGTGAGGGATTCGATGAAACCATGTAATAAGCTTCCCTCTAAAGCTCACTGGGAAGTGCAGTTTTAGCATGTTCAATGTGTAAATAACCATCAGTTCAGGTGGAAACCTTAAATAAAAACTGAAAGAACTGTTGATGCTGTAAATTAGAAACAAAAACAGAAGTTGCTGGAAAAGCTCAGCAGGTCTGGCAGCACCTCTGAGGAGGGTCACCAGAACCAAAACATTAACATTGATTTCTCTGCACAGATGCTGCCAGTTCTACTGAGTTTTTCCAACAACTTCTGTATTTGTTTCAGGTGGGAACCTTGCTGCTTTCCTGATTTAAGCACCAAACGATTCAACAACGTTCCCACAATTGCTTTCTTGTTTGTTATTGTGTTTTAGTGGAATTAGGGTTGTCCATTGTTCAGTCACAGACTGAAAGGCATCCTAAAAGCCAAATATGTTGATCGAACATTTAATGGTACCTTGTTCTGACTTAGTTGTTTCTGATAAAGTTTACTAACTTTCAGTGCTGTAATAAACACAGATCAGCTAGTGTCAATTCTTGTCAAATCAGGAATGTCCTGAGAGAAAGTGTACAGTCAAGCTATTGCCGTATTGCTGCAGGGAACAGACCAAAGCTTGCCAATCCTGTTTTGCTAATCTTCAGCGTATTCTAATAGATTAGAGACATAGTGCACATTTTCCATAGCTAGCTGAGACAAGCGGCAAACAATTTATGCACCAGGTTTTTTTTTAATTAAGTTTCTGATTCACCTATTCTTTAGTAAACCAAAGGAAGTTGATCTTAAATAAAGATTAGGAAATATTAATTCAAGGAAACCATGCATAAGTACACAAGTGGGGTGCAAACACCCTTAGATCCTTCAAGTAAAACTTTTTGCCACCTCACATTTTAGCTCTGGCAAAGAATCCTCAGTTGAGGAAAATGGTGGACATTTCTGAGACCCCAACCCCCACCCCCATTAGAAGGAGACATCATCAGAACAGATGTGATGGAGACAGAGAAACTTGGAGATTTGAATAGGAGTCCTCAGGGTGTGAGGGTGTATAATTCAGGTAACTGTGGGAGTTTGTGGGTTTGTAGTGGAAATAGATGTCGAGAAATGGAGGATTCAGAGATGGACTGGGTGACGGTAAGGACAGTGTGGAAATTGAAAACAAAATTGAAAATTTTTCCAATTCCAGATGAGACAGGGAACAAGCACCGAAGACATCATCGATGTACCAGAGAGAGTTGTGAGTGGGGACCTGAGTAGCATCGGAACAAGGAATGTTCCAAGTACCACACAAAGGAACAGGCATAACTGGGACCCATGTGGATACCCATGGCCATCTCTCTGACCTGAAGAAAATGAGAGGAGTTTTCAAAGTGTGGATAAGCCTGGCCAGGAAGAGAAGGCATCTGCCTGGGCCCCAGTTATGCCTCGTAGGGTTACCCCATTTTTCAGCGAGCCTGATTTGCTCTTCCCATACTCTTCTTCACTTCTTATTGAAGTGATCTTGATCCTCTGGCTTGATGCATTGGTAGAGTGCTGAATGTGCCCGGCTTAGAGGTTATACATTGTGTTGAATACAATGAAAATGAGAGTCCGGAGCCCTTTATGGATGTTCAGATCTGAGCTGCTTGACCTGATCTGAATTTATCCCATTAGGCACAGTGTTAGTCACACATCATGATCAAGGCTAGCCTCAATGTGAAAGTGGGACTTCATCTGCACAACTTCTATACATGGTCACACTTTTCAATATGATTCACCATTCAATTGGTGAAGATGAAGTCGAGTCACGTGCCTTGGTTATTAACATGTCATATTTTATATCTTATCTGAGACAACATCTTATGCCAAATCATGTTACAACTCATGATGCAACATATTTTATGTCAGGTTAGGTGCTATGCCCCCTTTTGATTGTATCACATTTCACAGAGCAACACATTGCATGTTGTTGTGTCTTTTACATCATGTTACACCTATGAAATTCTTTGAGACTGTTATGTTTTGAGACTGTCTCTTTAATTTAGGATAAAATTAACATGCTACATGTTCTAAAGTCTGCCTAACAACAGGCTTGGCTGTTAGAGATTAAAGGGAAGCAAGGGTCACCTGCTGAAACAAAGGTGTAAGATGTTCACATTTGAAGACATTGGCAGCAATAAGTGTATTTACAATGGCTAGCCTACTAGTCACCAAAGTCATTGGAAGATGTTGAGAATGTTGGATTGTGAGTAGTTGTGCTTTAATCTATCCATTTACTTCTGGGCTAAAAGAGAACTCAAGTCTCAAAGGTAGATTACCAGCATTTCTACCTCAAAAGAATATAAATGTGATTCACAATGGCATGGAGATGGACAGTGAAAGGGGAAGTGTTTCATAGACATTCTTGAAATCTCAGATATAGGGAGCAGCTGGAGACTAAATGTCTCTATGGTTCATCATGCAGGAATGTATTGGGAGCTTGTGCATGGATTGAAAAAAACAAATTTGAGAGGATTTGGAATCAGGCCAGAATTTCTCCAATCTCTGGGAAGAACCTTCACAATAATGGATGGCTCTGGGATGACATTAATCGGGCTGAGAAAAGGAAGGAACAAAAGTAAACCCTTGGGAGCAAAAAATTACTTTGGACAGGTTCTGCAAGTATTCAGTTTACTTAAATCAAGTAGAAAATCTACTTAAAAAGGATAGTATAAGATATACTTAGGAAATGACTTTGTTTGAAGTACTCGCTTCCTACAAGAGTAATGATTTGGAGAGGACAGTGTTGGACTGGGGTGTATAAAACGTTAAAAATCACACAACACCAGGTTATAGTCCAACAGGCTTAATTGGAAGCACACTAGCTTTTGGAGTGACGCTCCTTCATCAGGTGATTGTGGAGGGCTCGATCGTAACACAGAATTTATAGCAAAAATTTGCAGTGTGATGTAACTGAAATTATACATTGAAAAATTGATTGTCTGTAAAGCCTTTCATCTGTTAGAATACTGTGATAGTTTCACTTCTTTCATGTGTAAATCACAAAACCCTTTTTTTAAAGTTGCATTCTCGGGTTAGACAGAGAACACAGGGGGCTAACACCTTCAACATATTGTCTAGCTATCACCATTGTTAACAGCTAACCCGAGAATGCAACTTTTAAAAAAAGGGTTTTGTGATTTACACATGAAAGAAGTGAAACTATCACTGTATTCTAACAGATGAAAGGCTTTACAGACAATCAATTTTTCAATGTATAATTTCAGTTACATCACACTGCAAATTTTTGCTATAAATTCTGTGTTACGATCGAGCCCTCCACTATCACCTGATGAAGGAGCGTCGCTCCAAAAGCTAGTGCGCTTCCAATTAAGCCTGTTGGACTATAACCTGGTGTTGTGTGATTTTTAACTTTGTACAAGAGTAATGTTTAGTTGACAGTGCTTTTAATCTGCTTTAGTAAAATAATTTGTCAAATATCATCCTTTGCTGTTGTGGATTGGAATTTTGAATTTCCTTTTATAAGTTATCATTCTGCCCAGAAATTGTAACAATTCAATATTTGCCACATTACAAAACATGTTATGTTTCAATTTGTGTTAGCTTTGAAATTGCAAAATATTTTAAATGATGTTTGTGCCTCAGTAATTTTACATCATGTATTCTCACAATTTTATGTTGCATCATTTTTATGCTGATTTAAGTCACAATGACTCTTACATCAGGCCACATCACATTTTCTATTGTGCTACATTTTATATTATGATTGATTTACACTTGCCATGTTTCCCATTGCATCCTATTTAACCTCATATTCTCCTTTGTACCATGGTTGACTTCACATCACACACGATGGAGCTCAAGCTTTCTTTTACAAAACCTTTCATTATATTTCACACCTTGTTCCACTTTGTGTGATATTTTTGCTTATAATTTTTTAATATCACCTTAAATGTTGTGTCATGTTTACATCACATCGTATATTATGTCATGCTTTCCTTCAAGTCTATGATCACATTCTCCTTTTTGGCATACTTTTTGTCAAGTGATGTTTTATAATGTGTCACGCTTTCCATCATGTCTTGTTTGTCAGTGCATCACATTTTCCATTGAGACACCTTTCACATCAAATTTCACGACACATTACATTTGAAGCAGTGTCACATTTTATTTTGCATTGTATTTTGTGCCACATTTACATTTCATTGCATTGCATGTTTCCCTTGCGTCTTATCAAGATGCCTCATGATGTCCATTGTGATAAGTTTATTCTTCATTGTCATTGTGTCCAGGGTTCTATCATGTCACATTTTCTAAAACATCACACTTTTCATTGTAATGCCTTTCACACTACTTTTTCACATGGTGTCACATTTTACATCACATCTTTTTTAGACTGTGTTCACAATGTGTTGCATTCTGTTAAGTTTTCTCTCTCAACACAAATTATATCACGCTTAATGACATGCTGTCTTTTAATGCCACAAACATTTTCCATCACGTCACAGTAAGGCATTTAGATCATCTCACATATGCTGGTTCTTTATGAATCTCATCACATTTGATGTCACTCATTTTAAGGCATTTCATATGTTCCATTGCAACAATTTTGTATCACGTTTTATATCATGTTTGACATCATGTTACATTTTACACTATTTCACATTTAATGTCATTGTTTTTTCACTACATCCTACATTTCACACCGCATTTCATTTTAAGTATTTCATATTTTACATTGTCAGGTAACCTAACCTATGATGTATTCCATTGCCTCACGTTTCATGTCATATTCTCTTTTAGGTCACATCATGCTTTCTCTCATGTCATATTTTGAATTATGTCATTCTGTGCCTTGTTTAAGGTCCCATTTTATACTACATCTCATTTTACTTATGTTGCATTTTACATCAGTTTGCATGCTATGGTAATTTATTTCATATTTTACACTGCTGCATGTTTTCCATCAAATAATATTTTCTGCCACAAAATCTTTCACACAATATTTCATGCCATTGTACATTTTAGCTCACATCAAGTTGTTATACAGATACAGATTGTGCCATATTTTATATACTTATCTTTTTAATATAAATGTCTTATGCCACATCATTTTGTGTCATATTTTCCAGCGGATCTTGTTCTTCAATGTCATATTTTCCATCAGATCATGGTTTCTGGTGTAATGTGTCTTATGTTGTATCTTATTCTGCATCACATCTTAACCCAGAGCAGACTAAGAATTATTCATTAATCTTGTGTTGGAAATCTCTAAAGGTCTCTGACTCTAACTCAGAGTTAGGGACTTTTCCAGAGAGTTCTGTATAGATGATTACTTAGCAGCAGTAGATTACTTACTTACAGTGTGGAAACAGACCCTTCGGCCCAAAAAGTCCACACTGACCCTCCGAAGAGCAACCCACCAAGACCCATTCCCCTACATTTACCCCTTCATCTAACACTACGGGCAATTTAGCATGGCCAATTCACCTAACCTGCACATTTTTGGACTGTGGAAGGAAACCGGAGCACCCGGAAAGTGATCACGCAGACACGGGGAGAATACGCAAACTCCACACGGACGGTTGCCTGAGGCAGGAATTGAACCCAGGTCTCTGACGTGATGAGATAGCAGTGCTAACCACTGTGCCACCGTGCCGCTTGTAGCTGCTTTGAAATTTCTATACGGCCCCCATGTGCAATTCCTGTCTATGCTGCTGCAATGACCACTTTCCTAATCAGAAGATGTAACCTATGTTGCATCATAGTTTCATGTTTTATGATGATGTACATCACAGTTCATTGTGTCAATTTTCCATCATTTCTCATGTCACTTTTCACAGCCAATTTATGTCATGCTATATTTTCAGGTAGGTCTCCTCTTATGTCCCATTTATGTCACATTCAATTTTATATGATGTCATTTTTCATTTTGCAGTTTTTGTTGTGGAACTCATGTACCATGTTTTAGGTTGCATGTTTAACTGTATAATTACAATGGGGCAATTTGGTATTTTTTCTGTGCTGTACCATTAACTGGTTCAGTGAATTGTCATAAGGTTCTTGGAACTTTGCAGCATAACTCTTGAGAGGAGGAATTAAAGGCTAAATTCAAACTTTCTCCAGGGTTCTGCTGCTCTCCTTCCTTGGTTCTAATGTTACAGAAGGACAGTGTAAATGTTTGCTCGGAAATCCTGCACCTTTAACCTCCTCCAGCCTTCCAATCCTTAAGGAATTCTGTATGCCTCTAGTCCATTCTCCAGCTCACTTTGCTTCACCATTGCCAGCTAGGGCTTCAGCTAATTATTTGCTGAAGCTTTGAAATTCCCTCTGCAAACCCATCTTTCCACCTGTCTTTCCTCCTTTAAGACCCTTTGCAAAGCCTAATAAGCTTTGGTTACCTATCCCAACACCTTATTAGGCCCAGCATACATCGGATTACACTCTTGTGGAGTGCTTTGAGATATTTTACTGCGCAAAAGATGTTGTACAATTGCAATTTGCTCTTGTTGATCTGCAACTTAATGAAGAAAATACAAACTGACTTAGAAATAATCCAATAAAGTAAATGTAAAGTTGAAACATGCCAAGATATTTGCATTTTCTATCTCACTTTTTATTCCTTTAAGAGCTGCCCTCATCACTGATTCTTTGACCAGACTTTTGGTGACCTGTTCAAATAACTCTATTGAGAGTATGGTATTTGATTACAATCCTGTAAATCACATTTAGTACATTAAAGAGAGCTCATAAATGCAGTGTATTGTTGTTTAAGACTCATGGATACTTCATGAAGATGAATTTCATTGTTGAACCTTCTTTGATAAACATTTGATTTCAACAGAATAGCAGGTCCAGGAGAATCATTTCAGTCTTCTATGAAAATACTCTCCAAAGCTTTTCTGCCTAATTTTTCTGGCCTATCAGCAATAACTAGGAGCTATAAATACTGATAGTGCATTCTTAAGAACACCCTAATGAATTACAGAAAAAATTACTGTCTTTTTGGGCTGAGTTTTATTTGATAACTCCTCACTTGCTTCCTGCCCTGAAGACTTTAAGATTAAACCAGAATGTTAGATTTTCTTACAAAAAAAAGTTTGAAAAACAAGTATGGCAGAAAATGCATAATCATGAAAATTTATTCCAGTTAATTAGCTGAACTTATAGAGTCATAGAGATGTAGAGCACAGAAACCGACCCTTCGGTCCAACTCGTCCATGCTGACCAGATATCCCAACCCAATCTAGTCCTACTTGCCATGATTTAATGTAGGTTGATGCAGATGGACAATACACTTGGAATGAGTGTTCTAGAGAGGAGGAAACGTTATCATTGATATATTATCACTCTCTTGACCAAAGTAAAAAGATGATGTTGTACTTTTGAAGATAAGAACTAAGGAGCTCCTTTTGACAGTTCCAAACAAACTGAATTGACTAAGATCAAAAATGTTGCCAGCCTTAATTCTTGTTGTATTACTATGAAACAGAGTCTCACATTTTCTATCACTGCTGTTTCCGATCAGTCTCACGTTTTGAATTAGATTAGATTACTTACAGTGTCTTACTTACAAGTCCACACCGACCCGCTGAAGCGCAACCCACCCAGACCCATTCCCCTACATTTACCCCTTCACCTAACACTACAGGCAATTTAGCATGGCCAATTCACTTAACCTGCACATTTTTGGACTGTGGGAGAAAACCAGAGTACCCAGAGGAAACCCATGCAGATACGAGGAGAATGTGCAAACTCCATACAGAGAGTCGCCTGAGGCAGGAATTGAACCCGGGTCTCTGGCGCTGTGAGGTAGCAGTGCTAACCACAGTGCCACTGTACAGCCCAAAATGTACACAAGTGTAATATGGCACCAGATAATTTTACTTCCATCTGAAAGAAAAGAAGCTGCCGTGCTTAGGGATAAGAAGCAATGAATTGGTGTGGGTAGGGAATCGATTGGGAGGTGTGAGGCAAAGAATAGGGACCATGAGTAAACATTTCAGTCATGAATATGTGACTAGTATAATTCCTCATGCAACCAAACTGAAGCGTCTGCATTTAGCACATGTATCAGTACATTGGAAGAAGGTTTGATGATAAAATTGAGCTGAAGTAGCCCAGAGAATCGAGCAGATGGGAGCATAATGTTGCTAAAGGACTTTGATTGATCAAGTGACTGGGCAAACAGTAGCAAATGGAATTCAATGTGGGGAAATGTGAAGTCAACTATTTTGGTCCCAAGAAAGATAAATCAGTATGGGTTCTAAATGGTGGGAACCTAAGAAGTGGACAAATGAGAGAAGCAGAGACTTAAGAGTTTGTGTTGCGTTTTGTGGACAGTAGAAGGACATTTTTGAAAAAAGGTTAATGGAATGTTTGTATTTGTCTGTTCCTTAAGCTTGTATTGAGCTTCACTGGGACACTACAACAGGCTAAGTTGAGAAATGTCACTGTGAAAGCAAAAAGTTAAAGTAGCAGGAAACCAGACACTCAGGGCAATGCCTGGGAGATGAGTGGAGGTGTTCCACAAAGCCATCACCTGGGTTTACATTTGGTCTCTCCAGGTAAGAAGAGTCAGAGTCAGATGTACAGCATGGAAACAGACCCTTCGGTCCAACCCATCCATGCCGACCAGATATGCCAATCCAATCCAGTCTCACCTGCCAGCACCTGGCCCATATCCCTCCAAACCCTTCCTATTCATATACGTATCCAAATGCCTTTTAAATATTGCAATTGTACCAGCCTCCACGACTTCCTCTGGCAGCTCATTCCATACATGTACCAGCCTCTGCATGAAAAAGTTGCCCCTTAGGTCTCTTTTACCTCTTTCCCCTCTCACCCTAAACCTATGCCCTCTAGTTCTGGACTCCCCGATCCCAGGGAAAAAACTTATCCTAATAGTCTACTTATCCTTACCTGCCCCTCATAACTTTGTAAACCTTTATAAGGTCACCCCTCAGCCTCTGACATTCTAGGGAAAACAGCCCCACCTCTCCCTACAGCTCAAATCCTCCAACACTGGCAACATCCTCAAATCTTTTCTGAACCCTTTCCGATAGGAAGGAGACCAGAATTGCACACAAAATTCTAACAGTAGCCTAACCAATGTCCTGTACAGCCGCAACATGACCTCCCAACCCCAAACTCAATACTCTGACCAATAAAAGAAAGCGTACCAAACACCTTCTTCATGATCCTATCTACCTACTGCTCCACTTTCAAGGAACTATGAACCTGCATTCCAAGGTCTCTTTGTTCAGCAACACTCCCTAGGACCTTCCCATTAAGTGTATAAGTCCTGCTAAGATTTGCTTTCCCAAAATGTAGCACCTCGCATTTATCTGAATTAAACTCCATCTGCCATTTCTCAGCCCATTGGCCCATCTGGTCCAGATCCTGTTGTAATCAGAGGTAACCCTCTTCGCTATCCAACACGTCCAATTTTGGTGTCATCTGCAAACTTACTAACTATACCTCTTATGCTCGCATCCAAATCATTTATGTAAATGACAAAACGTAGAGGACCCAGTACTGATCCTTGTGGCTATCCGCTGGGAACAGGCCTCCAATCTGAAAAACAACCCACAATGACCACCCTCTGTCTCTACGTTTGAGCCAGTTCTGTATCCACGTTTGAGCCAGTTCTATATCCAAATGGCTAGTTCTCCTGGTATTCCATGAGATCTAACCTTGCTAACCAGTCTCCCAAGGGGAACCTTGTCGAAAGCCTTACTGAAGTCCATATAGATCACATCTACTGCTTTGCCCTCATCAATCCTCTTTGTTACTTCTTCGAAAACTCAATCAAGTTTGTGAAAAATGATTTCCCTCAGACAAAGCCATATTGACTATCCCTAATCAGTTGTTGCCTTTCCAAATACATGTACATCCTATCCCTCAGGATTCTCTCCAACATCTTGCAGGCTCACTGATCTATAGTTCACTGGCTTGACCTTACCACCATTATTAAACAGTGGCACCACGTTAGCCAATCTCCCACCTTCTGACACCTCACCTGTGACGATCAATGATACAAATCTCTCAGCAAGAGACCAGCAATCACTTCCCTAGCTTCCAGAGTTCTGGGTACACCTGATCAGGTCCTGAAGATTTATCCAGCTTTATGCATTTCAAGACATCCAGCACTTCCTCCTCTGTAATATGGACATTTTGCAAGATGTCACCATCTATTTCTCTACATTCTATATCTTCCATATCCTTTTCCACAGTAAATACTGATGCACAATACTCGTTTAGTATCTCCTCGATTTTCTGCAGCTCCACACAAAGGCTGCCTTCTGATCTTTGAGGGGCCCTATTCTCTCCCTAGTTAACCTTTTGTCCTTAATGTATTTGTAAAAACCCTTTGGATTCTCCTTAACCCTATTTGCCAAAGCTATCTCATGTCCCCTTTTGGCCCTCCTGATTTCCCTCTTAATTATACCCCTACTGCCTTTATATACTAAGGATTCACTCGATCTATCCTGTCTATACCTGACATATGTTTCCTTCTTTTCCTTAACCAAACCCTCAATTTCTTTAGTCATCCAGCATTCCCCATACCTACCAGCCTTTCCTTTCACCCGAACAGGAATATACTTTCTCTGGATTCTCATTACCTCATTTGTGAAGGCTTCCCATTTTCCAGCCGTCCCTTTCCCTGCAAACAATCTGCCCCCAATCAGCTTTCGAAAGTTCTAGCCTAATGCCAAAGTTGGCCTTTCTCCAAGTTGGAACTTCAACTTTTAGATCCGGTCTATCCTTTTCCATCACTATTTTTAAACGAATAGAATTATGGTCGCTGGCCCCAAAGTGCTCCCCCACTGACACCTCAGTCACCTGCCCTGCCTTATTTCCCAAGATTAGGTCAAGTTTTGCACCTTCTCTAGTAGGTACATCCACATACTGAATCAGAAAATTGTCTTGTACATATTTAACAAATTCCTCTCCATCTAAACGTTTAACACTATAGCAATCCCAGTCTATGTTTGGAAAGTTAAAATCCCATACCATAACCATTATTATTCTTACAGATAGCTGAGATCTCCTCACAAATTTGTTTCTCAATTTCCCTCTGACCATTAGGGGGTCTATAATACAATCCAATAAGGCGATTTATTTCTTATTTCTCAGTTTCACCCAAATACCTTCCCTGAATGTATTTCCAGGAATATCCTCCCTCAGCACAGCTGTAACGCTATCCCTTATCAAAAACGCCACTCCCCCTCCTTTCTTGCCTCCCTTTCTATCCTTCCTGTAGCATTTATATCCTGGAACATTAAGCTGCCAGTCCTGCCCATCCCTGATTCTGGATCAGTGGTGCTGGAAGAGCACAACAGTTCAGGCAGCATCCAACGAGCAGCAAAATCGACGTTTCGGGCAAAAGCCCTTCATCAGGAATAAAGGCAGTGAGTTGGAAGCATGGAGAGATAAGCTAGAGCAGGGTGGGGTGGGGAGAGAGTAGCATAGAGCAAGAGCTTCAGGGCAGAGGAAATGACCTGGGAGTTGCAGTGGGAGAGGGACTCCCTGAGATTCTTGTAGAGAGAGGAGGAAAACTTCCATGTTTCTGTAATTGCTATGATATCCCAGTCCCATGGTCCTAATCATCCCTTGAGTTCATCTGCCTTCCCTGTTAGGCCCCTTGCATTGAAATAAATGCAGTTTAATTTATTAGTCCTACCTTGTCCCTGCCTGCCCTGACTGTTTGACTCGCTTCTGTTCTCAACTATAGCAGTCTCAGATTGATCTCTTTCCTCACTATCTCCCTGGGTCCCATCCCCCCAATATTACTTGTTTAAATTCTCCTGAGCAGCTCTAGCAAATCTCCCTGCCAGTATATTAGTTCCCTTCCAATTTAGGTGCAAACCCCTCTCCTTGTACAGGTCACTTCCACCCCAAAAGAGATTCCAATGATCCAAAAATGTGAATCCTTCTCTCCTACACCAGCTCCTCAGCCATGCGTTCATCTGCTCTATCCTCCTATTCCTGCCCTCATTAGCTCATAGCACCAGGAGTAATCCAGATATTACTACTCGAGGACCTCCTTTTTAAATTCCTGCCTAACTCTCTGTAATCTCCCTTCAGAATCTCAATCTTTTCCCTTTCAAGTCTTTGGTTCCAATGTGGACAATGACCTCTTGCTGGCCCCTCTCCCCCATGAGAACATTTTGCACCCTCTGAGACATCCTTGATCCTGGCACCAGGAAAGCAACATACCATTCTGTTTTTTCGCTGCTGGCCACGGAAACATCTGTCTGTACCTCAGAGAGAGTCCCCTAACACAATTGATCTCTAGGAACCTGATGTACCCCTTGTTGCATGCGAGCCAGTCTCCAAACCAGAAACTTGGCTGTTTGTGCTACGTTCCCCTGAGAATCCATCGGTCCCCTGCATTTTCCAAAACAACATACCTGTTTGAAATGTGTATAGCCACAGAAGGCTCCTGCACTAGCTACCTACCTCTCTTACCTTTCCTGGAGTTAACCCATCTATGTGACTGTACCTGAGACTTTCTCCCCTTCCTATAACTGACATCCATCACATACTGTTGCTGTTGCAATTTCCTCATCGCTTCTATCTGTCTCTCCAACCAATCCATTCGATCTGATAGGATTCGCAACCAACAGCATTTATTGAAGATATAATCTGCAGTAACTCAAACTCTCTAAACTCCCACATTTGACAAGAGGCGTATAGAAACCACATCGTCAGCAAAATTGCAATAACACCAAATGACCGTAAGAATATGGAAGCAGACGTAAGCCATTCAATGAAATTGTGGCTGATCTGACAATCCTCAAACTTTGTGTCCTACCAAACCTTTTCCCCATAATCATCAATTCCTTTAAGCATTAAAAATTTGTCAATCTCATCCAAGAATCCACTCATGACAGCCCTCTGCAGTAAATAATTTCACAAAATTCGCAATCCTCAAAAAAAATTCTCCTCGTCTCGGACCCTTATTTGGAGATTATGTCCTCTGGTCCTTGACTTTGCCACATGGGAAAATACCATTTCTGCATCTAACCTGTCAAGTCCCCCAAGAATCTCGCACCTTTCAATATGGTCAGCTTTCATTCTTGTAATCTCGATTGAGTGCAGGCCTTTGTGCAAAGTTACACCTATTTAACATCTCCTCATAAGACTCTCTTCATACCTGGGATCAGCTTGATGAACTTACACTGGTCTGCCTCAAATTTATACTGTTTCTTAGATAAGGTGCCCAGGAGTATTCACTGTATTCCAGCTATGGTCTGACTAATACAATTTTAAAACAACTTCACAACTTTTATACTTTTAAAACAAAGGCCAGTATTCCTTTTGCCTTGTCTCTTACCTACTGAACTTGGACACCAGTTTTTTTTTGTGATTTATACATGATAAAGCAGACTGGATTGAAGTAGGACAAGCTTTGAGAAGAGATGATGTAAATAAGGAGTTGTTAAGCCTCCTCCTTGAGAATGTGAAGGCGCCCAAGAAGGGGGAATGAAGTGTCAGGTATGACTGAGGGGTGGACCATGGTGTCTTGGAGTGAAGCTTTCAATCCAGAAGCTTGTGGAGTGGAGTTGAGAGGGAAGGGGGTAAAGGCTAAAAGTAGATAAAATCATTGAAGGCCATATCAATGGCAGGGATTGGTGGTGGTTTGGGGGGAAAAGCATAATGAAAAAGCACTTCTGTGCAAAGTTACACCATTAGAAAACCGAGAAAGTGGAATTGAATGCTCGAGAATTCCATTCTTGTGCCTCTTTGTTCACCTTTTTTAGGCAATCCTTAAAACTTACCAATTTGATCAAATCTTTGGTCACCTGACCTCATATCTCCTTGTATAGGAAAGTTGCATTTTGCTCAATGCTCACACAAAGCATTTCGAGACTTGTTGTGTTGTCAAGGGCCCGGTTCACCCTCCACTCCTGCTCCTTTTAAATCTCTACTTTGACACATCGCCTGATCTTTTTAGAACTTTAGGTGATTAATTGTATTCTGCAAAAATTGTCAGCCAATCAGTATTGATTTCCTCAATGCGGATGACACTTATCAACATGATAAGTGAAAAATTTATTAAGTTAAAAGAAATAAAAATGAGTAGCTCTTTAAGTTGGAAGGAATATTTGGGGCCATTGATAGTCAGAAGGAAGGAAATAAAAGAGCAACTGTTTCATCTCTTTAGTTTTTAGGGAGAGGTGTGTTGGTAGAGGAGGGGGTGTTGTGGATAACTGCATTGTGGAGGGAATGCCCCCTGCAGAATACTGAAATAGAAAGGGGTGTTGGACAAAAAGATATGTTTCATGGCAGCATTACACTGGAGGTTACAGAAAAGGTGAAGGATGATCGATTAAATTTGGAGTCTTCCCATACGTATATGACCTTTATACACGCTATATTTGAACAGCCAGTGAATAATGAATTCTTAATGCAACTTCTTTCGAAAAATAATTAAGAGATTAGCAATTACAAAAGTGAGAATGGATGACATCTAATCTATTGCTTAAATGTACAATCTGTAAAACTATACACAAAAGGTGAAAATGATCTAATCGCTCTACATTGGTCAAGTTTCTATAGAAACTGGTACATAGTTAAGAATAAAGTAGGATATGTTTTATAAAACAACCTGGACAACATTCCTGTCTTGTAGGCTTTTCACAGATTCCAGTTCCTCTCTCTTGCAACGCTCACACGGAGGTCAAAACAATGTTGTACTCTTCTCATGGGAAAGTATTAGATAGTCTGTTGCACAGCAGTGAAAAATAAGCACAGGGAAACAAGCATAACATCTTTGAAATTGCAAAGCATCTAACAAGATAGGTTTTCTAATTGTCAATATCCATCTTGACTGATGAAAACTTAGTCTGTGATATTTTTGTGAAACAAATTGTCGTTAATTTAATACTTCATACCCGCTCTATGCAAGCTTCAATCTTCAACTCACTTAAGCACTGTATGCAAAAAAGACTCGTGCACAATAGAGATTTTATGTCACTCTGCTAAATTGACGACTGCAAATGCAAAATAACAAAACACTTTAGCCGACTGCATTTGAGTGACTAGACTGCCAGGATGAAAGGGTTGTAAGTGGCCAGTGAATACCATTTAATTAGTCTTTGCTGTGTTAGCATTTGAATGGCTGCTTAACTTTAAAAGCTCCTATTGTTTTGCCTTTCTGCTAATGATTGCAATCCTTGCCTTACTTTAGATTTATACGGATGAAATTAGATGGAATTAGGAAAGCAATGTGTTGGTTTCTAACTTTTGCAATAAAGATGTCGTGCCACAGTAGTCTTTGAAAGCAATATTGTGACACCTTCTGGAACGCCATCAAATGATATGTTTTAAATCATCCTATTGTCAATTTCACTTAAGCAGTTTTGCTAAATCTTTTGTTTCCAGTAGGCGACGAGCTAAAGAATTTACCCTGGTTTTATTTCCCTGCTGTAGTATTCGCTTTATTTGCCCTTTTAAAAAAAAGTAAATGGTGAGCATCAACATACTCTATCTTGATGGACTAAAAACTGGGCAAGCTACAATTGACCTCAGTATGCCTGGCTAAGAGAAAATACAATTTCACATGTGATTAACCTGACTGGAACATTATTTTTACTAAAACAAATGCAATTTAGTAGGGGGAGAGGTGGTGGGATGAGAAGGGGGAACAGTTAAAATGTCAAATTACTGAACCTGATGTCAGAGGTATTGCTTACTTAATATTTAACCTGTGTCATGGAAATGAAAACAGAACAATCACAAAATCAAAATACATTGCAAAACAGAAAGACAATCTAGCCTCGACAGTTTTAGTCAGTGTCAGTGCTTTTCTCCCTATAAACCACCTGGTTTAACTGTACTCTTATGCTTACACCCTATACACTGTACAAATATAATTTGCATTCAAATACCACTGGTAGCAACAATAAATTGCCTTCAAGTAAACTTTGCCTGATCAGTAAGAATAGATCACATTGTTGAATGGGGCACAGCCTCAATGAGTATGTATTTCTGGGATTTTGGAGCAGTGTGGGAATTGAACTGTTTGTAAGTTCTTTTAACAGGATAAATTGACAGCCAGGATCAGGGGCCCAGCATGAAACAATGAGTGACATCACAGGAAAACTAGGCTCATTGGTTGGTAATAACTGCTAATGTGATTAATCTGAAAATAATTTATAAAAGATAAATAGGAGAAATACTTCATAAAATTAAAAACTAAAAGAACTTCTGAGCCCACCTATTTACAATTGACATTAATGACTAATAAATGCCAGCATGGTGCCTCAGTGGTTAGCACTACTGCCTCACTGCATCAGGGACCCAGATATAATTCCAGCCTCTGGTAATTGTGTAGCGTTTGCATGTTCTCCCCATGTCTGTGGATTTTCTCTGGGTGCTCCAGTTTCCTCTCCGTCCAGTGAATTGCAGGTTAGGTGGATAGGCCATGCTAAGTCACTCATGGTGTCCAGGGATGTGCAGGCTAGGCAAGTTAGTCATGAGAAATGCGGGGTTACAGGAATGGGGTACAGGCATGGGTCTGGGTGGAATTCCCTTCAGAGAGTTGGTGTGGACTCAAATGGTCTGAATGGCCTGCTTCTGCATTGTAGAAATTTTATTGCCAAATTTGCAGATGACACTAAAATAACTGAGGGTGCAAATTGGAATGAAGAAATAAGAAATGTACAAATGGATATGGATCAATATGGGGAATGGGACAAAATTTGGCAGAATGAGTTTAACATGGATAAGTGTGAGGTTATCTTGGTTAGAGGATTAGGAAGACTAAATTCAGAGTGATTTAGTACAGAGGGATCGATGCGTCCTCTTCCATGAATTGCAGAAAACTAGTATGCAGATAATATGGGAGGGAAAAGGAACTTTGACATTTATTGCTAAAGGAATAGCATATAAAAATAGAGAAGTGTTGCTGCAACTGTACAGGGCATTAATGAGACCCTAACTGGAGCATTGTGCACAATTTTTGTCCTGTTGAGGGAGGATATGGTTGTATCGGAAGCAGTTCAGAGGAGGTCTGGTGACAGGGGTTGGGGGTGAAGGGTAGGTGTGGTCCTGGGATGAAGAATGCTGTTTGACTGAACCCCTCTACCCCTCACTAGGGCTCTGTGGCCCAGCGGCAGCAAGTTTGGCGGGGGAGGTAGCTATCAGAGACAAGATGTTCTTATCAGAGGTAAAGCAGGATCTGGTAATTTTGGACGCCAATTCAATAGTCACTCAAGCACTAGACTGCATTTTTCATAATCTAACCTTCCCTAGGTGATCATTAAACTTACTAGCAGTGGAACCCTTTAAAATGGATACTTTTGGAGGGCTGTAGGCACATGAAAATTTCCCAATAGAATCAATTTCTTCCAAGTCTGTTGTATTTGGAATTCTGCAATGTTCCAATGTACAACTATGCTGCAAGATGACAATCCATCTCTGAGAAAAACTGACGTTCCTTCTCCTTGATCTTCCATTTCGACATCAGACTGCTTTCTCTCCCTTTATCACTACGATGACTCTCTTTCTGTCTCAATTGTTTTTTGTCCTATTTACTGTGAAATGTGTATTCAAACAGAAAAACCTTTAAGCTGAAGTCTAAGAAACAATTCATCGGTCATTCCATCTGTAATAATAATAGGAAATATCTTATGATAAATAAACAAAAACATTTAGAACTTTGTGATTCAATGAACATCAGGCATTTCTACTTTGGCTCTAACTTTTGTTAAACAGGACAATGCTTAACAATTTGCACTGTCGAGCAATTTTCACTCTGCTGCTCTATTCAAAGCAGGAAATCTGCTGTCTTTTACCCTGTTCATTCATGAAATTTGAAAACTCTTCTGAACGCAATTGAAGTCAGACAATTTCCTCTGGGAGCCCATAAGCAGCAATCGAACTACAGAAACATCTCTAAAGTTTTACTTATTATTTTTAATTTAATTCAGAAACAGTTCACTCAAATAGTTATCACAATAAACAGCTGCTACCCTTCAAACACAGTTAAATCAATGTGACAGCCTCTGCCATACTAACTGGTCATTTCCATGGTGGCAAGTGTAGCACCGATGGCTTCTTTTCTACAGTTCAACATACTTGCCGCTGTTTTAGTGGGTGTTCTACATGAAAGACAGCTTCTCACTAAACTGTTTGTCAAAGGCATCCCTTAGTGTTCAAAATGAAGGGAACACAGCAGTTGCAATCTGTACCTCTCCAGAACTACAACTTTGCACTGTGCAGGTGAGCCAATCTTTATCAGCGGGCAACTCATTCTTGTACAGATAAAAGGAAGGCCTGCTTCCTAACTTTATTATTTGTATTGTCCACCAATTTGCAATATAGTCATATGCCCTTGACAAAATGGGCAACCCAAATTGTTCAACCAATATTAACCACTGTGACTCATAACTCATCCACATGCAAGAAGAAAAATGCATTTTACTTGTTGGGCTTCTACTTCAGATGTGGCACTACAAACAGTGCCTGATTGTCTACGTTAAATGCCATGCTTGTAAGCAGACAAATTAAAAAACAAAAGCTCACCTTCGAATTCTGACTGCAACTGAAGGGAAAACTGGACCCTTGTGATTCAAGAGCAGTGACTTAAGATCAATTTTGATTGTGAAACTATGACCATACAAATTTTATGAAATAATTGCTTGATATTCAATTTCTGCACTATTACTGAACAAAAAGAGAAATATTGTCATTTGTGTTCTCTACAGTCCCCATGTGAGCTGACAATGCTGCCTAAGATTAATACTTCGAGTGAAAGTGTAGGTACTGGAAGGGTGAGGGGGAGTGAGTGAGAGCAAACAGTACAATGTTAATGGTTAAACGTCAGGTGTTGAAAAGGATATCATAAAAGAAACTTGGTGGGAGGGAGGTAGTGTGTGAGGATGTGAAGTAAGACATGTCGAATATCAGTGTCCCTTAAAGTGAAATTTCTTGGTTTTGCTCCATAGCATGAAACTTCATTTCATGGCTATTACAGAAATATCTAATTGTTTCAAGATTCTAGCATATGGAAACAAAAGGAAGACTTACAAGAAACATTGAACCAGCATCAACAATTTATCTGGCACCAGTGCACCCTATTAACAGGATAATGTTTTTGATAAGTAAATATTCACAGAAAGAATGATATTAATTTTCAGATAAGAACAGGCAAGGGAACAGCAATCATTCAACATCACTTGTAGCTGTCCCATGGTCAATTGCCAAAAGGAAATATGATGTAACAATAACTGGGCAGCCCTCATCAAGCAGACCCGTTAGGCTACAGTTCACATTGGGTGGTTTTCACCAGGCAGATGGAAGATAAACCAGAAGGTGAGAAGACAGACCAAGGGAAGAATTCCCTAACACCTTGGCAAGAGAGCAGGATGCTGTCCCACCCCTTTAATGAAACCAAGACACTCTGTGCCAACCTCTCGGTTGTCCTCCTGTATCAGTGAACCCTCTCTGATTTTCACAGTTATATAATTTATTTGTCTAACTAATGTATCATATCTAAACTACTGCTTTTTAAATTCAATAAACTAACAAAATTGCAATAAATTGTCAATTACCTAATATAGGCAGTTGTGATTGTGAAACCATTGAAATCAATAGGGGTTAACTTTACATTTGCTCTAAGAATAATTACTGAGCAGTTGTGAAAGCAGCTAAGATGACATTTAATCAGATGGAACTGGAGCCTAAGACTGTAGGTTTCCAGAAGATGTTTTCTCTTAGCAGGTCTTCAAAATAGTTAGTTGTTCAATAAAGCCTGTTAATGTTCATTTAGAAGAGCATAGACCTGACATAGATTTAGTGAAGGCATTCAAGAAGAAACTGAATTATATAAGGCGGCTATGGCAAGAGGGTGAGGGAATGTCACAAGGCAAATTTCTGTGTCTGACCCAGCACAGATCTGAGATCTCCTTTTCTTTTGTAATACTTCTGCTATCTGGTTGAGAGTTAATTTTGACTTTTTTTTAAAATGAAAAAGAATGAAATCCCTCTTCCTGGATTGTGCACTATCACAAGACAGTGTTGTCTATTCCTAATCAATTTCCCCTGGAGCGTTCAAGGGGTTCCAACAGTACAGGAAAAAGCAACACCCAAAGAAGGGACCCAGGGCCTTAGTCAGATAGTGACAAATATGGACTGTGAAATTTTAACTTCCATTGTTGTATGCCAGACCTTTCAAGGACTTACAATGGCTACAGTGGTTAACTGAATGAGGCAAACTTTGAGACCCTCGCATGGAACAAACAAGGGTTGACTACAATAAAATTTTCATTGTTAATCTTATCTAAAGACATCAAAACCATATGACTGAGTCAGCAACAAACAATTCACATTATGTGAAATTTTCAACTGTGAGTTACACAGATGAAAGTCTGACCTGACAGGGAGCCAACTGGGAAAGACAATGGAGCTGGATTGAATATGCTTCACCAGCTACTTTTTAGCAGCAAAACAGATAAATAAATATGGGTTTACAATGGAGAACTGGAAGACTTTGACTCTCCCTCCCTGTTTCTCTCAGGATATGGTGCCCAGTGAAAAAGCAAATGAGGAAAATCCATTCAGTTGAGAGCTCAAAAATATCTATTGATTGCACCAATCTGGATAGAAGTCAACCATTCAAGAATTGTGATCTCAGCTTATGATTTAGCATCTCAAGGATTTCCAAGGAGAGAGTGTGTGTGCCTGTGCGTGTGTATGCAATTTTACTATTTTTCCCCAAGATTAGTTCATAATAAAATTCCACTTCCCTTCATCAAGAAACTTTGGGCATTGATGTCAAGTCCACTTGAAAGTAAAGGCATGAATCAAAGTGTAATAGCTGCATACTACAAAAAATAAAACTCTATATTAAAACTCAACAAGAGTAGGATTGAAAGGGTAATCAATTCTCCCTCCTGATCTGGTCATCTCCTCAACATCAGCAAAACAAAAGACTTTAGGAAGAGGAGTAAAGGGCATGCCACTGTCTACTGAGGTGGAGATGGTCAAGAGCATCAAATTCCTCCGAGTGATGATCACCAACAATCTGTTTTGGTCCACCCACAATGATGCAACTGTCAAGGAAACCCAAAATCTTCTCTATTTCATCAGGACGTCCGTAAAGATGCTTACTAATTTTTATATGTGCACCATTAAAAGCATACTATGCAGATGCACATGACTTAACATGGCATAAAGTCTGTCCAGAACTATAAGAAACTACAGACAGCTGTGAACGCAGCTAATCCCTTCCATCCATTGACTTTATATATACTTGTCCACTGTATTGGGAAGGCTGCCAACATTATCAAAGACCCCTCCCACCTCAGTTATAATCTGTTCCAACCTCTTCCATTAGAGGGAAGACACAAAAGCTTAAAACTACATACTAACCGTTTCAAGAACAGCTTCCTCCCCGCTATTATTAGTGATTACAAGTTTCAAAACTGCAATGGCAGGTTTTGCAATCATATAACAAAAGAAAAAGTCCTAACTTCTCTTTAAAAGGTGAAGAATTGAAAGATATGCGGGTGAAAGCAACTCAAAGATAAAGTGAAGATGACTAGAACTCAACAAAAATTGCAGGAACCACCTACTTCACACCCTAGGAGAAAACACAGTTAAAAATCACACAACATCAGGTTATAGTCCAACAGGTTTAATTGGGAGCACTAGCTTTCGGAGCGCTGCTCTACAACCACCTGATGAAGGAGTGACGCTCCAAAAGCTACTGTGCTTCGAATTAACCTTTTGGACTATAACCTGGTGTTGTGTGATTTTTAACTATGTACCCCCCCAGTCCAACACCGTCATCTTCCAAATTAGGAAAAACAGAACATGAAACAATTTTCTAACATGCTAAGCTGGAAGAAAATGAGATAATTGATCAATACTACATACAACTGAGACAAGTAAAACAACCATGGCTTCAGCAATGTTGAACATGTTGAATGGAAGATCAAAATGCACATAATCGAATGTACCTCAGTCAACCGCACCAGGAAGCACTTAAAGACAAAGCTGTCAGAGATACTGAAGTTAACAAGATCACTATCACTTTCAGGGCCCACAACAATTGAAGCTGGGGTTATCAATAGTAAATACAACAATCAAATCCAATTACTGGGAACAGTGCTCACCACTCACTTTTTTTTTTGCCAAGAAACTACCTGAAAAGTGACAACAGCAGTCTCATAAAAGGAGCTGCGCTTTTTCCTAAACAATGTTTTACAGTAATGGTGGATATCCACACCAGAAAAACAGTTCTGCTCCTGACAAACATGTGGAAAGTAAACTATTTTGTTTGCAATCATTACGTAGCAAATGCAACATGGTCACTCAATAACATCAGAGTCTGCCACTTACACATGCTACACCAGAAGGAAAGGAAATTGTAACTGGCGTAGAAGTGGACAACACTGAATAATTTCCTGCTCTCCTTCACAAACAGTAACCAGCCATATGCAACAGTGATACTGAATGCTCAAAAATAGGTGCTCCACTTGACACAGGCCTGTAAATGTCATGGGAGACAAAATATTCAACAAACTTCAGGATTGCCCCATTCCCTAAAAGTCATGGAATGCAAAATTCTTCCCTTACAACAGTGACAAACTACTGAAGGGTTCTTGTGATTTTTGACATGCCAGTCTCATTCTAAACAAACTAGAACAAATGTTCCATTCTATGTCATGGCTGAAGAATGTGGTCACTTAGTTCCCATACAACATATTCACAAATGACAGTAAGGTTGTGAAACAACTCCATACCAACAGCATTCTTTATTTGTTTTTTTTTAAACCTCTGACTAACTTATTCAGAGATATTGTTACACACTTCTGGATTAGATGGGACTTGAACATGGACCTCCAGGCTCAGATGTAGGGACACTGCCAATGTGCCACAAGAGCCCGAAGAAACAGCTTATTCTAGAAGTAATTTGGGTTTTGAATTCATGCCTCCAGAGAAAGTGAAACTTTAATTCTGGAATGAAAGGTGTTATATGCAAGTTGCATGTCAATTTTGTTGTGCCCACAGCATACTTCACAGACAAATATTGTTTCAAGTCAGAAAGCAATCAAAGAAGGAACTTGACCTCAATATTATTGACAAATTTGGAATGATCACATTCAAGTCTTTCCTACGCAAATCATTAACAAACCCTTGTGTGAGAACAAGAAAATAATCTGCACTGGTATGCAGTCAAGCAATACAAGAAAGGGGGATTGAGAGTGTATAATGGCAATGCTACTGAGTAAACAATCTAGTAGGCCAGGCATATTGTTTGGGGAAGTGAGTCAAACTTCCATATAACCAAAGATGAAATTTAAACTCTTAATAAAAACTGGGATTTAAAACAGTCACAGTAATTGTGACCAATCGCAGCCGTCATCAATTACTATATAAAAAAAAACTCGTCCAATGTCCTCGAGGGAAGGAAATGTGTTTCATTTTCTGTGCTGACCTGCAAATGACTGCAAGCCAAAATGATTTGTTGACTCTGAAAAGGTCTAGTAAGCCTTTCAGGTTTATCAAACCATTATATTAAAAACAATAAAGAATGAAATCAAAAAACTGAACACTAGACATCAGAAACAATGACAGACTTATTCATATCAACCCTGCGGAGTCCACCTTACTAACTTCTAGGGGCACGTGCCAAAATTGGGAGATCTGCCCCACTAACTAGTCATGCAACAGCCTGACATTGTCTGAATCTGTTGATTTGACCATGTTTCAGATATCAACATCCCTAGGTATGTCTCACCAGGACAGATCCAGCAGATGTGATAGTAGCATACATTGGCAATCAGGAAGGAGTTGCCCTCAGAATATTTCAACATTTAATCTGCATGCCATGAAATCTCCATCGTATCACGTCAAACATAAACAAGAATTACTAGGACTACTATTTCTCTATCTACCCTTCCTACTCAGCAAATCCAGCCAAGGAATCAGTTTTCAGTCATGGTGAATAACAATTGAAAGAAGCCAAGGATAGCAAAGACACAGAATGACTTTGTGTGGTGGTCTTCAGTGTTCATTAGTAAGGTAGTGACATCCTATTAAGGTTTGGTAAATTAGTCGGCTGTTTACTCTTATTTGATTAAGTAGTTAATTTGTTCTTCCTCACTATACCCTTGCTTTCTATACTTTTCTGCCTCTATTTGCTTTCAAGTCCTGGACTCCCTTAACATCCTTCCCTCCCAAAAGGACATGCAACATAACGAAGTAGTTATCAAAATTACTATATTTTGACAACATACCCTACAAATCAACACTTTCTCAACATTTAATCACCCAGAAAGGAGACAAGTTAGTTGGAGGAAGGGAAAATCTAATTAAAGTTTTCCACATCCATTGAATGAGGCAAGCTAGCAGTAGAAAATAAACATAACTAGTTAGAGAGGAACATCGATTATCCGGTATTCAATTTTATCCGAATATTTGATTATCCGGCACGATCGCAATGTCCTGATATTTGGCAAAATTATGTTCTCCAGAATTCGATTATCCGAATGAAATACCACCCATCCTTGTCTTTTGAATAATCGAGGTTCCTCTGTATTTTAAATGCAGGAACAAAAGAAGTGTATAAAAAGTAACAATTAATGCAAAGTGTTTTAAAATAGGTCAATTTACTAGATAACAATTTGATATTGCCAAATGTACCATGATACAGTGAAAAGAATGGTTTTGCATGCTAACCAGACAAGTCAGACCTTACATAAGTACAGAGTAATAGAACAGGATGCTGATTATAGTGTTACAGCTACAGAGATGCAGGGAAACATCAACTCAAATATATGAGAGGTCCGTTCATAAGTCTGATAACAGCAGGGAAGAAGCCATTCCTGAACCTGTTGGAATGTGATTTCAAACTTTTGTATCTTTTGCCCAATGGAAGATGATGGAAGACAGTATACTAAGTGTGAGAGGTTTGTTGGCTGCTTTCCTGATGCAGCGGGAAGTGTAGATGGAGTCAACAGAAGGAAAGTTGGTTTTCATGATGGAAACACCTGCATTCACAACTCTTTAATTTCTTACAGTCTTGGGCAGAGCATTTGCCATATCAAGCTGTGACATATAGGCTGTTTTCTATGGTGCATCCATAATATTGGTATATGTCATTGTAGACATTTCCTTAGCCTTGAGGAAGTAAAGGAGTTTTCTTGACTGTAGCATCGACATGAATGGACCAGTGGGTTATAAACCTGAGGAGTTGTCTATGCCAAAAAACAGTGGCAGTTCGAACACTGGGTTATGTTCAAGGTTCAGTCAGATGGATATTTGAATTATAAAAAAAGGTGTCAATGGTTTGTAGTGAGAAACAGGATGCAGAAGTTGGAAACTGCAGTCTCAGCCATGATGAGATCAGCTATGATCTTATTGACTGACAAATCAGATTCAAGAGGCCATAGAAGGAGAGAAGTGCTCTCCCTTCTCAGGCTAAAGAAAACTTTCTAGAGACATGGACTAGAACAACAGGTGTCAGAAAACAATTGTAGCCAATATCAATGATCGAGCTTCGAAGACCTAGGCACAGCTCTGCAAAGCCTTTCAAAGGCATCAATTGGTCATAGTAATTGCATCCTCACATTCCATACCCTTGTGAATGAATTACTTGCTCCAGTCATCCTTACTCCACCCCTGAGCTTTTCTGGTGGCAAGGGTTGCTCCATGATGAGAATTAGATTGTAGACAATGAAAAACAGACCATGACAAATTGGGAATGATGCACCAGTGAGTACCACAGGCCTTCTTCAGAGTCTTTCAGATAATGGAAATATTTCCTTTACATTCTCCTGTGATAATCCATGACAATTTATACGATTCACATTGTATGCATGCTAGTTTGTGTTCTTGGGCTGCACAGCAGTTTCATGAACCAGACATTAGGTGGATAATTCTTTTGTTGGACCTCGTAGCTCAAATACAGAGAGAAGAGCAGCCTGACACAGAAAGAAAGTGTTCACCAACGTAATGTGCTGACATGATGTGCATTTTCAATGATATAGAAGATTGAGAATTTGGAGAAATAAATAGCAACATTTTGAAAAATGTCCATATTACAGGGGAGGTGGTGCTGGACATCTTAAAATGTGTAAAGGTGGATAAATCCCCAAGACCTGATCAGGTGCACCCTCAAACTCTGTGGGAAGCTAGGGAAGTGTTTGCTGGGCTCCTTGCTGAGATATTTGTATCATCAATAGCCACAGGTGAGGTGCAGGAAGACTGTAAGTTGGAGAATAGTGACCCTATTTACGAAAGGTGGTGAAGAAAAGACTATGGACTGGTAAGCCTGACATCAGTGGTGGGCAAGCTGTTGGAGAGGATCCTGAGGAACAGGATTTATATGTATTTGGAAAGGCAACAACTGATTAGAGATAGTCAACATGGCTTTGTGCAAGGGAAATAGTATCTCACTAACTTGATTGTGTTTTTGAAGTAGTAATGAAGAGGATTGATGAAGGCGGAGTGGTGGACGTGATCTATATGGACTTCAGTAAGGCATTTGACAAGGTTCTTCATGGTAGACTGGTTAGCAAATTTAGATCAGTGAATAAAGGGAGAACTAACCATTGAGGTCTTGAAAGTAGACAACAGACGAAGTGGTGGCGGCGATGATGGATTGTTTTTCAGACTGGAGGCCTGTTACCAGTGGTGTGCTGCAAGGATTGGTGCTGGGTCCACTGCTTTTGGTCATTTATATCAATGATTTGGATATGAACCTCAGAAGTAAGGTTCATGAGTTTGCAGATGACACCAACATTGGAGGTGTAACAGACAGTCCAGAGCTTCACTTTTCTGACATAAAAATAGAGTGACCATCATCTCTCTGATACAGCAGAGGACAGTAAACTGGGAGCAGCCAAAGATGACTCTTACTCCAACCTGGAAGGCTCTGAACATGCAGAAATCAAGGATCACATTCACCTCCAGTCACTGAGAGTTCTGTCCTCAGTCTGAGCTAATATGCTTACAGGAGTGGCAGTGGTCTGTGAGCACCTGCAAGTCATAAAATGCAGATGATGCCTTCACCTAAGCAGGTGTGTGTAAGAGAAATTCACCTGGAAATCTGCAGGTGTATCAGGTCTCCTCTCCCACTCTGCCTTGTGGACAGTGTGTCCTCTGTGTTTCACAGGTTCGAGCCCAAAAGTACTGATCATTATAGGGAACAACTCTCAGATTAAGCATTCTGCCATGAAACGCTGAAGTCATGAAAATATTTTTCAAGCAAAGAATCACTTCCTCCCTACTTGGCCAATGTTTCACAGATCTGCAAATCACCAAACTACTAGGACAAATGAATTAACACTATTCTGCTGCTGAGGTCCCATTTAGCGGTGTTTAAAAGAGGTGGTTAAGCAGGAACAAAGGTCAAATATGAAAGTGAATGTCTAATTAACATTACACACTTATGGACATCGCAATCTGCTAACTCAGCGTTCTTCCATCCTTAGACTTTAAAAACAAACATGTCAGAAATCAGAACAACATTAATTCTGTGTTCTCTCCACAGATGCTGCCAGATCTGCTGAGTTTTTCCAGCAATTCTGGATTTGTTCCTATCCAAGATGGTTTGTGTTGAGGGCAAGCTCAGAAGAACAGGAATATTGTTCAGATTCCATTTTGGTCCCATGCATTTATTGCACTGAAACCATGAGTGCTACAGAGCTCCATTTTATAGGCATTGAATCTAAAGTCAGCAAACACGGTCTAGGGAAGTCTGCAAAAACAAGCTTTGAAGAAATGCGTGCAATTCCCAAATGTTTTATTCCAATGACTTTTGTCAGCTGCATAATCATCTGACTTTTCAACTAAAAACACTTGATTCAGGCTTACATCATGTCTGCGGGAGATATTACATATGCAACCCTCACTGTCTAGAGGTTGTGGGTTAACTTCCTGATGATGAAACCACAGAAGTGGTTGCTGTACACCTGAAACGTTTTCTCAATAAATTAAAAAGATATTTTAAGTGCCTGATCATTGTGTAAAGTTTTGTGGATGACAACTTGTGGGAAGAAAACTCGTTATTAATCATTGTACGTGTGCACTTATCTCATCTTCAAAACAAATTACTCACTTTTAAACTGAATGCCATGTAGTGTGAGAGACAGAATAAATGCACATTTGTTTAACCCTCTGCCCTCATCAGGACCAAATTCTTGCATGAATTATGTTTCCTCTTGTTGGAGACTTGGGAGTTCCAGACCTTGCTTATCAATGACTTCGAAAAATAATTTCCATTTTCCACCTCTGATTGGTCAAGACATTGCCCTGAGAAATGAACCTGAAAATGACAGTCAATTGTTTTGTTTAGCTGAAGCAGGTATGTTTACCTGTCTACAACTAACAGGACTTTATGCATTAATTTATAACTATCAGTATATTAACTATTGCAGGCAGTCAAAGCAATATGTTAGTTGATGCTATCCAGCAGTATCTAGGGTGAACAATCACCTCAAGGGTGGCATTGGAATCCATGTACCACATTTCCCATTTATGGGGCAAGCTGAACTTTTTTGGCTAATAGCAGCAGGAATCTGCTAGTTTCACCTGTTAATCAAACCTTTGAGAGATCTTGGTAATCGAAGGTAAGGCTCTTCCAGGACCAAACATGACAAATGCATGATTTATAGTGAGAAATGATCTCTTCAGTGTAGCCATTATCTTAAGCAAAGGGTTTGATGTGCCTATTTCAGCAGTAAGATTGCATGACAAACAGGTGGACTGGGGCCTATGTACAAAGTTTCTGACAAGGCCAATTCTTACCGTGCTTGGAACCGTCGATATCGCAACACTTATATTGATCAGAGACGGTAGGCTTAAGGTATCTAGCGGGAGAGAAATACCTGAATGATTTCTCAACTATTTCCACCAGGCAAACTGTATACAATTCACAGACACTATATTAGAGCTACAGTTCCTTCACTAGACTTCTCTTGATCATGCATACCTTCCAGAAGTTGTTTTGTGGTTGTGACACCTGCAATGATGTATCTTCTTACATACAATGACAGGACTTAACCAGCGTCTTTGACCACCATGAGGCTGCACCCCAGACTCAAGCTCTTCATAGAAAATAACTTTGATAAGCCAGTGTTAGATATTCCAGCATCATAACCAGCCTAACTTAGTTGTGACTGCGTCAATATAGTGTGGTGTTTGGTGAAGAGATGCACAAAACCTAAAGGAGAAAAGCCTTTAAATCATAGAATCAGAATAAAGAGGAGGCCCTTTGGCCCATCAGAAATATACTGCAACCTACACTAGACCCAGAGCTTTAAATATTGTGACACTCCATGTTATTTTAAACTAGGAGGTTATCTGCCTCAAATATCCTTCCAAGCAGTGCATTCCAGATCCCCAAACTGTGTGTAAAAGTGGTTTCTTTAATTTCTTCTAAGCTTCCATTGCCTTTTCATTTTAAAAAGGTGCCTTTTTTTTCTTGACTTTAATTAACAACAGCTGCTTTCTCATCACTGTCCATGACACTCAATCTCATACATCTCAACACCACCCCCCAATCTTCTCTGCTCGAAAGAAAACAACCCAAGCTTATCAAGCTGAAATGCTCCGTCCAATGTAACATTCTGGTGAAACTCCTCTATACCCTTTCCATTCTAATCACATCCTTCCCATAGTGTGATGACCAGAACTGCAGAACAATATTCCAGCTTTGGCTTAACCAAAATCCTATTCAGCTCCAAAAAATTCTCCCTGCTCCTCTAATGTATGCTGCGACTGATAAGGCAATTGTCCTACATACATTATATAGAGATTATATACAATGTATATCCCATTAACCCATCCAGTCACCTTCAGGGATCTATGTACAAGCACGCCAAGATCCCAAGTATCTTCGAACCCTACCTTTCAGTCAGTATCCCCCGTCACACTTTCTTCCAAAGTGTGTCACCTCACATTTATCAGGAGTTTAATTTCATCTGCCATTGATTTCCCTATCTGACCAACCCATCCATATCTTCCTGTAACCTAAGACCTTCCTTCTCACTCACAACACTCAGCCAATTTTTGTCATTTGCGTCACTTCTAAATATCACAAATACTAAGGGATCCAGCACTGATCCTAGAACATCACTGAACACCAGCCTCCAGTCAGAAGAATAGTCTTTCACCACCATCCTGTTTCCTGCCACTAAGCCAACTTTAGATCTGAATTATCCTGGATTCAGTGAGCTTTTTAATTTCTTTCCAGTTTCCCCATATGGGATTTTGTCAAAAGCTTTGCTGAAATCCATTCAAACTACATCAACTGCCATACCCTCATCTACTCTATATTCAGTTAGCAAGTTTGCAAATGATAACAAAATTGGAGATATAGTGGACAGACAAGAAGGTTACTTCAGAGTAAAATGGAATCTTGATGAAATGGCCCAGTGGATGAAGAGTGGCCGATGGAGTTTAATTTAGATAAATGTGAGATGCTGCATTTTGGAAAGGCATATCAGGACAGGACTTATATACTTAATGGTAAGGTCCTGGAGGGTGTTTCTGAACAAAGATCTTGGAATCCAGATTCATAGTTCCTTGAAAGTAGCGTTCCAGGTAGATAGGATAGTAAAGGTGGTGTTTGGTATACTTGCCTTTGTCAGTCAGTACATTGTGTATAAGAGTTGGGAGGTCATATTTTGGCTGTACAGAACATTGATTAGGCCACTTTTGGAATACTGTGTTTAATTCTGGTCCCCCTGTTATTGGAAGGATATTGTGATACTTGAAAGGGTTCAGAAAATATTTAAAGTATGTTGCCAGAGTTGAAAGGTTTGAGCCATAGGGAAAGACTGAATAGACTGGGACTGAATTCCCTGGAGCAGAGGCTGAGGAGCAACCTTATAGACTTCTATAAAATCATGAGGGGAATGAATATGGTAAATAGACAAGGTCTTTTCCCTGGGATTTGATGACGATGACGATGACGAGTCCAAAACTAGAGGGCACAGGTTTAAAGGTCAGAGAGGGAAGACATTTTAAAAAAAAGATGTAAGGGGCACGCAGAGAGTGGTGTATGTATGGAATGAGTTGCCAAAGGAAGTGGTGGAGGAAGGTACAATTACATTTAAAAATCATCTGGATGGGTATGACTAGGAAGGATTGCAAGAGATATGGACTAAATGCTGGCAAGTGGGACTACATTAATTTGGGATATCTGGTTGGTATGGACAATTTGGACTGAACAGTCTGTTTCCATGCTGTACAGTTCTAGGTCTCTGACACACGTGAAAGTTCAACAAAATTTGAGAGGTGTGACCTCCTCTGACAAAGCTATGCTAGCTATCCCTGATCAAACCTTGCATATTTAAATGCAGATTAATTTTCTCCTTCACGATTTTCCAGAATAGTTTCCCTTCCACTGATGTAAGACTCACTGGTCCCTAGCTCCCAGGTTTATCTTTACTACTCTTCTGGTAAAGTGGAACCACATTAGCTGTCCTCCAGTCCTCTGGCACCTCCCAAAGATCAAATGATTTTTAAAAACTTGGATTTCCTCCCTCTTCTCCCACAGTAGCATGGGGATTTGCCCACTTTTAAACGCACCAAACACTCCAATAGCTCCTTGCATCAATCTGCTCAAGAACCTCACTGTCACAATCAATATATATTCTCAAATTCTGAATTTGCTTCCTCCTTCTCCAAAGCAAAGTCCAATATGAAGAACTCACTTAATACTCTACCCAAGTCCTCTGGTTTCACATACAATTTGCCTCCTTGGACCTTAATGGGCCTTACTCTTTCCCTTGATATACTTGTGTCACATCTTGGGATTCTCTAATCGTAACAGCCAGCATTTTTTCATGTAGGTAAAAAAGCAATAAGTCCTTTAAACGTTTGGATTTGCAAGAGCGGGTATGACAGTTGGCATTTTTGAATCCTAGCTTATTTGGTAAGTGAGATATCTTCAGTAAATGTCACGGTTAGGTTGGAGTCAGAACAAATTAACAAATCAGAGATTGAAGCTAGAGACAAAGAGTCAGGAAATGTGCCAGCATAACAAAGAGACAATACTAAAGTAAAGGGAATAGTTGGACCTAGATTCGTAAAAGCAAGGCCAGTAGAAAATCCTGTCAATTACCCAAGAGATTAGCAAAGACATATCAGGTATTATCTACACTGCAGAAAATTAGAAGATCATGTGGTAAAAGTGAAAGACTGCAGATAATGAAAACCTGAAATAAAGCAGAAAATGCTCAAAAACAACAGGTATAGTAGCATCTGTTGAGAGGAATGGAGTTAAAGTCCAATATGACTCTCTTTCAGCACTTGTATTGTTTTTAATAAGGTGATCATTTTGAATCTCTGGGAAGCTCAAGACAATAGTATTAACTGCAATACCTGGATAAGAGGGGCAAAAGGATGGGTCAAAGGCTGTTAATTATTTCAGTTCAGGGAACAAAGCAGAAATGTTGCTGGTGGGCACAAAGGCAATAACGGATGATGGTCAGAGCAATTAAGTACAACTTGGAGAAACGATGGGTTTGAAGGGGTTAATGTTGGGTCAAGATGCTGTGGCACAACGTCAGGTGCAGTGGACAGATTTGTTTTTACACAAGACAGCAGAGCAGGTGCATCCCTACGTACATGGGACAGAACTAAAACGCTTAGCCATTTATACAACATCTATGCTATAGTTCAAACTCAGGGCAACACTTACTTCCCATCACCTATTGAATCCAGAGTCTGAATTATTCCCTGTTTCCAAAGCTGACCATAGTCCTCTGCACTAATTCTCTTCACACAGGATTGGCCAGGGGGAAAAGCAACAATTTAATAGATTCACACTGAGTTTCTTCAGAGACCAGCACCTGCTACCATATCACTCAAACGCAATTAAGTGACTAGCAATGAACAAATGCCATCCAATTTAATGATTAGATCAAATTCCCTGCATTGTGGAAACAGGCCCTGCAGCCCAACAAGTCCACATCAACCCTCCAAGGAGCAACCCACCCAGACCCATTCCCATACACCTAACACTATAGGTAATTTAGTATGGCCAACTCACCCAACTGGCACATTTTTGGACTATGGGAGGAAACCGGAGCACCCGGAGGAAACTCCCTCAGACATGGGGAGCATGTGCAGACTTCACACACAGTTGCCCGAGGTGGGAATTGAACCCGGGTCCCTGGCACTGTGAGGCAGCAGTGCTAACTGCTGAGACACCGTGCCACCCTAATGCCATAAGGACTTGTCAGGAAAACTCAAGGGAAAGGAAAACAGCAACAAATTACTAAAACTTGGACTTGAACAGACTCAGAATTGAACATACTCCATTTTGAAGTCTACAAGACAGGTCTTACCAGCCTTCTTATCTGCTGGGATAAAATGGTTTGGGATCTAATCAAACAAATGCCTCTATCCATAGCTCACTGTAATTTTGGTAATATCTAATGAAATTTGTTTTTAATTGCTATCATGCAATAAAATACATTTTATTCAAGACAACAGTCTCTTCTCATCAGGGGTCTCTTGTAGTTTGTCTTCTATCACTAAATTAAGTCAGCCCCTCGATCCTGTTAAAGTGAATGGGGATATAAAATTACTCAAAGGGAATCTGGTAGTAGTTGGCATCATAACACAATGAGGAGAAAGTGAGGACTATAGATGCTAGAGATCAGAGTCAAATGATGTGGCGCTAGAAAAGCGCTGCCAGTCAGGCAGCATCCGAGGAGCAGAAGTGTCGACATTTCGAGCATAAGCCCTTTATCAGCAATGTGGAGAGGGGCTGAGAGATAAGAGGGAGGGAATGGGGCTCGGGGCAGGGTGGGTAGGAATGCAATAGGTAGACGAAAGTAGAGGGTGATGGTGACGTTTCACCATCACCTCCCACCTTTACATACCTATTGCATTGCCAGCTACCTTTCCCCATCCCCATTTCTCTCTCAGATCTCTTGCTCCCCCCCACCACCACATCCCTGTGGAAGAGCTTATGCTCAAAACATCGATTCTCCTGCTCCTCAGATGCTGCCTGACCATAGCTCAATCACTCAGGGAAAGCAAACCAATCAACAGATAGCCTGTTGATGACAATGGGTAGACACTGTTGCCATAAATAACGACACCATTTTGAGTGACATGGACCAAACAAGAAGAGAGGTATCTTGAGGTAATTGTGTTAGCAATCAGTAATAGAGAAAATAGTGTATTAAGTACCTTCCCATGTGCATAAGTATTCCATAGAGAAAAAGTGGTGTGACTTGCTGCATCTTGTACAATTTCCTATTGTCAACAGTTCTCTACAGAGAAGCAAAACTCGGTAGAAGATTAGATATTGAGCCGCAGAGCAGGAGACTGTTAAATCTTGCCTCAAATGATAGGGTTATGCTGTCAGAATACCTTGCCCCATCTCTCACGGGACAGTGAGCAGAAGACTCAGACCTGATCAAATACAAGTGGAGATTTTACAATATTGTGGGGAAAATTGGAAATCTTATGTATAATATAAACCTTTAATACAGCAATTTGTAAATGCAAATACTAAAAACTTTGAGTTGTTCTAAAACTAATAAACCTGAACAAAAAAAAATTGCGCAACTGGTATTACGCTTTACCAACCATCTTCCTGGATTGTAATTTCTTTCCTCAACCTTCCTGCCACTGCATCAATCTGATTCAATGTTGAGGACCAAGCTGAAGATGGATGCCCTAACATCTACCACTTCTCTCAGAGTATCACCATTATCCTTCACATCCAGTTGAGCTCTTCCAATATTTACCCCAACTCCTGCATGTTTTACCAGCTGCTGTGGTTAACACAGCTGCTGAAGAGATACTGGAATGATGCCAGCTTAATTATGCTTGGACTAGTGCCTTTTGATTGTTACTGCCATTCACACATCAGGAATACTGCTCCCTGCATCCTAAGATTGAGATCCTGAACGTCTTCATGCAGCCTGGCATTAGGCTGGATTCCAGGGTGGTGCTGCAAAAGCATTAGCCACGCAGTAGACTAACTGACTAACAGGGCAGAATTCATCTGTAGCCTCAGTCAATGAGTCCTACCTATTATATATTGGTTCAGCGCCTCTCTGAGGAAGCCAAAAGGTTTCAGCAACGCAAAGTTGTGCAATACAGAGAAAATTAATAGGATAAGAACCAAAATAAGCATGCCACACAGTCCCTCAAGCCTTTTCTACCATTAAACAAAGTCATGGCCTAACTTCTCCATCAGGTCCAGTTTCATGCCTTGACCCAATGTCATTTGGTTCTCTTTATCAGTCTTCAATTTATTCATTGTCCAAGCATCCACAGCTCCCTAGGGTGGAAGATAGTGAAGATTGACACTTCTAATTTAAGAAATATCCCATCTGAGCCCTAAATAATATCTCATATTGAGACTGTGGCCTCTGATTGCAAATTCTGCAGCAAGGAAGCAGCCTGTTAGCATTTACCATGGCAACAACATTTCATACATTTGAATAATCCCATATCATCTTTCAAAACTCCAGAATGTAAGCCCACTTTGCTTAATCTGTCTTTGTTCACCAACCCTTCTATGTCACGAACCAATCTAGTAACCCTTCGCTGTTTCTTCTTAGTTTAGATGACCAATATTTCCTACTTACAGTCTTTGTTTTTCTGTGAACTGTAGCAGAGTAAAGAAAAGACTTTAAGAAACATTGCTCATGCTACAGGTCATAGCAGCAACACTACACTAGGTTCCTGGTGAAACATTGTTAAACAACCAACAGGTAAATATACTGAGTTACATACTTGTCGCAGCCAAAATTGTGTTTGCTATAGACACAGTCACGCAATTCAACATCTAACTGTGGAGTACCAATACACAAAGAATTGAGACTCTTCACCCTTCCTTGCACTTAGTAGAAAGCTAGAAGGAAACATGAAAGTGTTGTGAGCATTTGTAAGAACTGCAACACTTGTACCTATATAAGCAGTGGGCGGAGGGAACGTGGCCACTCCAAAGTCACACTGCCCTGAGATGGTGGTATGGTAGCTCAGTGGTTAGCACTATTGCCTCAAAGCACCAGAGACCCAAGGTTAAATTCTATCCTCAGGGGACCATTTGTGTGGAGTTTGCACATTCTCCTCACGTCTGCATGGGCTCCTCCCACAGTCCAAAGATGTGCAGGTTGTGGATTGTCTATGCTAAATTGCCTGCAGCATGCAAGATAGGTGGGCTAGTCATGGGTAATACAGGGATAGGATGGAGGTTGGGTCTGGGTGGCATGCTCGGAGGGATATTGTGGACTCAATGGGCTGAATGACCTGCTTCCACGATCATTTCGCTGGAGTGTTATAGATTGGACATGGCAACAGTATTGAAAATTTGAATTTTTAACCTGACAATTCACATCATTAAAGACGTATCTCACTCTAGCAGCTATGCATGAATGCATACATTCTGATGTATTCATTCACTAATAACCCTGTTTGGAAATGTTTAACATACCGTTGAAGTAGGTGGGTCTTAAACTCAAGTCGATTGGTCTAAAAATATTGACACAATCACTGTATCACAAGTACCTTCACTTTCTAATGATCAGAATCCTAAACTGGTTCAGCTTGGTTTTGCCCTGCCCCACTCCCTCCCACTTTTCTACAAGTTGAACACCTAAATTCCATTAAAAAACCAAAGTTATCCTTCTTACTATCAGACATCTGCAGAGAGGGAAGAGTTAAAAATGTTTCAGTTCATTTACAGACTGATTTAAAATTAATCACTACAAAGATTTACAAGACAGGGACACAATAGCTATTAATCTCATAAGTCAGCCTTACTCTGAAGGGGAAATTTGCATTTTTCACTTTTTACATAACAACCTCAACACCACGATGTCCCTGATTTCTGTTTCAGGAACAGACCAGTGATAGTAATTGATTACACTGATTCACTGAAGATTTATATCCAGATTTAATTAATTTGCACAGGAACAGGAGCTCAATTTTCTTGTTACATTCTTTAAGGAAAGACAATTCACAACTGATGCAAACCATCACAAAACAAATGTCACTGCACTTCAATGACTACAAAACGCCTATCCTCAGTTTCCACTATTTCCTTTTCCCCTCTCATAAACTAACTTTTCAATGAAGCTTAAAAAAAATCTAAATGCCCCAGACTCTAATTATTAGACAAATCTAGCCGTTAGTTGCTAATTGTGGAAAACCAGCAGTCTAAAGTTTGTATTGCCCTTTGACCAACAATATTGACTTCACTCAAGCAAAGCGATTAGATTATACCTAGAAGAAAAATTCTCTCAGCAAGAGACGATCTCAATCAGTTGCAATCAGGAATGAATTAAACACCTGAAAAGTAGTGGGTTAAACCAAACTGAAGATCAACAAAACTGCCTTCAACCAGGGCTTTCTAGAGTGAGAAAACTTAATTCAATTATTTATGACCCTGGAAGTGTTTCTTAAAGGACTCTGGTAGAAAAGGTAGACCTTTAAAAGAAATTAGAGACCATAGCCTGTACCTTCAGAAGTATTAGGAACAGGAAAACAAAAACAAGACAACCACTGTGGGTCTCTATCTCTATTGAACCACTAACTTTTTTAAAAATCACTTGTTCAGAAACATAATGACATACCTCCAAAGCAAGTAGGACTTGAACCCAGGCCTTTTAGGCTCAGGGACACTACCACTGTAGTCCAAAGTTAAATATCACACAACACCAGGCTATAGTCCAACCAGTTTAAGTGAAAGCACTAGCTTTCAGAGCACTGCTCCTTCATCAGGTAGTTATCAACTACTGATGAAGGAGCAGCACTCCAAAAGCCAGTACTTCCAATTAAACCTGTGCAACTATAACCTGGTGTGTGATTTTTAACTTTGTACACCCCAGCCCAACACCAGGATCTCCAAACCGTGCCTTTACTCCAAAAATCATTTGAACTTATCCTGAGAAAATAGTGTTTCCCATTCCCAATTTGTGGTGCAATGTTTATCTCCCTACCTTTGACCCAGGTAAAGTCACACCTGCTCCAAAGGTGTATTATAACATCACTGAACAGGTGGATTAGAAAATATCTTATTGATGTGATCACTGCAGTACCTGAAAGCAATTGGCCAGTCCTTAGATCAATTGAAGAGCATGTGAAAGTCCTGGAACAATTATTAAAATATTTAACTTACCCTTCAGAATGATTGGATCATAAGAGTATCTACAAGCCCAGCTAGCAGACAGGTTTTGGATCAGAGATTTCCAAAGCATAGGTAAATGAAAGGTGGGGAAATAATTTCCTTTCAGGAATAAATCACTTTTGGTGTCCCTGGCTATTAAGTGGTCAATGGGCATTCTTTACAGTAACTTGTCTCAAATTCTAACCTTGTTTGCTTTGATGATTCTGCTTTACCAAGCTCAATGTTAGTGGAGCAATAAATACGATTGCTGAATGTGGCCAAAACTAAGGAATATGGAGAAGTCAATCGGCTTATCTTTGAATAAGAAATTGTTTCCTTTTCTCTCCAAGCTCGTTACATCAGAAATATGTAATGAGTTCACTTCAAATAGTTAATCTGTCAAATGAAATAATCTAACCACCTGAATGCATTTTTCTGGCCAATAATTTTAATTGATTTAGCAAACTTTTGGTGCATTAAAGTTGTGCTGCACTTATAACACTGCTGATTTATCTCACTTGTGCTTCAGTAAGAATTTAAGGTTATAAGCACCTGCTCTAGTAAGAGAATATTGCTTAACTGAAGAAACTTAGATGGATATATTTCTTCTTGCTCCAGTAGGTAGAAAGATATCTTTCCAAAATAATCACAGTGGAGCAATTTACACTTTGTGAATGTTCCTTGCAGTTGCACTAATGCAGAATGATTTGATATGGTAAAATGTTTTATTTCTTGTCAAGTCAGCCTTGAATCATGCTTTCATCTTATCACCGTTCCTTTCGAGTAATAAACTGGTGACAAACTGTTGCTATACCAACTTCAAAACAATGATTAACAAAATAAGCAGACAATCAAGTTACTGTTTTCAGCCTAAAAACATTACTGAAAATATTATTATTTAAAAAGATATTTCTACATTGGATGTATCCTGAATATTTGATAGAACGTATGCAGTCTGCTATTTCTGAAGCTGAATATTTGTTTCATCATCAAAATTGTATAATTTTTATATGCGTTCACATGGGCCTTTTAAAATATTTTCTTACTGGTTACAATTATTTTCAGGAATTTCTTCTTGATTTGGAAACAAATATCAAAACTTCAGCTATTTTCTATCCCTGAAGATGTAACACTCTGCACTCAACACCGTGTCAAGCCCATGGCTGCCACGGGACACATCACTTTTATAATGAGGCCTTTTGTGGAAATGAACCATATAGCAGGTGAAGCAAGTCAATGAGGCTTCCGATACTCTGCTTCACTCCATTGGCAGGATTGTGATATCTGCAAATGTCTGTGACCCTGACTTAGTTGGAGTATCAGTATTCGTGGTGGGACCACTTATTTTGAATGCATCGTTGACCTGTATTTTTATTAATTCAGCCCATTTAGTCCCACTTCATGAGCAGAACTAATGTTACCAACAGGGTCAAAATTGGTCCAGGCTATGACCCATTCCTACACACTTGTGGTCCAATTGCACTCACAGCTGTATGAATCATCATGTGAATTGTACAACATTGATGGTGGGAATTAATGGTTAGTTTCATAAATAATCCACTGGAAACATCCATCACCATTCTATCTACTCACAAGCTATAACTCAGGCCAATATTTATGTCAGAGCAAACTAAGTTTGTTGTATTCAGCTACAGATACTAGATCACACAGGCACTGCACTATTAAAAAAGTTACATAATATCACAAAATGTACTATTCTGGTGTAAAAGTACGTTTCTCACATTTGGTCATTCTTTCTGTAACAGTCAGTGCAGTTAATCTGCTACATGTGTGTCATGGATTATAGCATTGGTAAACTCAGACTGTAGACTATTTGTAATATCATAGCCTTGTAAACATTGTTTATAAATCAACTTTAGATACTTAACTCAAGAAGAATCTAACTATCCGTGGACTGTGTTATAGTAAATCTCAACTTGCATCACTGGCAATTTTGTGCTCACGCAAGAAGTTGGTGCCAGTAGTTGGGCTCTAAAAGCTAGTACTGTTAGCTAGTTGGTGGCAGTACCCAGACACTAAATACTGAAAAGGTAACAGCAATGTGATGATTGTCAGCAGTCACACATCAATCTCTTAGAGTTCTGAGCTGATATTATAACCGAATGCAACCTAAAAAGTACTACAGTGCAACCTAAATGGTATAATCCTGTACTGAAACATGCTTGTCTCTCTGTAAGCAGAAACATGAGCAACTACAACTGATCTGATTGAACAAAGAAACTTTTTTTGTCCTTCTTTCAATAAAGGACATATTCAAAATGATGCTACAAGAATGCAGTGTAAAACACTTTAAAAATTTTCTGCATTAAAAAGGATTAACTGTGTCCAGACATCAAACAAATTGATGTGAAAATAAAAGAAGAAGCTGTGAAATGTCTTCACTCTTTTTTTTGGCATTAATGCCACCTATTGACAAAAGCTTGCTGCTAAAAGTCTGCAACTGTTAAAGGGGTATCAACATGTAATTAAAACAAAAGATAAGAAAAATCAACCTACACCAGACAAAGACTACATTTCAATTCCGATTCTTAAACTGAATGTTAAAACAAAGATAGAAACCAAACAGCCAATCACACATTGCCATAACTTTGACGTTATGTCTAAACTTTAGTTATTCAAAGAAAAGTTTAATCATTATTTCCTGTATCAGCAGTTAACTGACCAAAACTAAATAACAAACTTTTCTTTTATCACTTTGGACACTGAAGATTTAAGAAAAATCACATTCTCCAGTATTTCTGATGATGACTACAGAGATCCCAACAAGATTTTTTTCAGTCCCTCAACATACAGAATACACAGTCCAGAGTTCAGATTATAGCACCAGTTGAAGTAATTGACCAATGCATAAGCAGTTATCAATGGCAAGGTACAGAAAGTGATTTCAACAAAGCTAACTTAGCAGAAAGGCTTATGGAACTAGCCATTGCATTTATATCTTTAAGTCTTTCCATGAGACACCCTGGACTAATATAAGAAATATCCTGTTGATACAGTGCTAGACCAAAGGCACAAGTTCGAAGAAATTGTAGTAGACCAGCCACAATTGCAAATGTTTAGCTCTGGCACAATTTATTTTCAACAGATTCAGTGAAAAATCCAAAACTTTCATGAGATGCAGCTTGTCTCACCCACCAAGACAGTGTCCAGTGACATACGCAGGCTATGGTCAACAAGAGAATGTTACACTAATATGTATAGGAAGTCTACTTGCCCAGAGAAGCCTGAAGTTCAGCACAATGTCTCAACAGTGGCATGTGAAGAAGAGCCAAAGAAGGAACAATGTCAGGGATGTTTCCAAAGTTCCATCCATGCATGAAAGCATGTCAACAAAATGCAAGAGGTGAAAACAATATCTTTGAATACTCTTTAAGCAAAAAGGTGAAAGATTGTCGGAGGTAATAGAACTATAGATGCAACGTTACATTCAGATCGTCTCTAATGGTATTTAATGGGACAGCATGCTTGATGGGCTGAATGGTTGACTCCTGCTCCTTGTTCTTAGGTTTGTAACCACAATGTTACAGCTTGCAGGACTCGTTCAGACAGTATATGTTGTCAACCTGACAAACCAGATGGATTCCAACAAACCTGAACCTTTTACTTCCATCAAGTGGTATATCCCAAAAGGTAAGAACAACATGCACTGGAGCAAATGCAATTGTTATCGCTTTGTGCATCTCAACAATATGTACTCATAATCCAGCCACAATATGGTGTTGGCATAAGCTAATTGCTTAAAATGGATCCAAAATCCCATGCATTATCATTATCCATCTTATGTGCCAACATTGATCCTTAGGATGGCCACCTAAAACTTTTACACCATTGAAATTGATAGCCCTCCTACTATTGGTTTACCACTATGCACAGATCTAAATATTACAATCTGCTAGGTAACAGATCCATCAGTTATAACATCCAAATCAAGGACAGGCACCTCAGTGACTTAATCTACTGCAAATCTATGGATAACCTCACAATGCTGCACTTCTCTAGCTTCCACTCTAAACATGTTAATACAGCTACCCCCTACAGACAAGCCCTACCAATAGACAGGATCCGTTCAGATGAGGAAAAATGCAACGGACACCTGAAGGTACTGAAGGATGCCTTCTTAAGAACAGGATACGATGTTCAATTCATTGATTGCCAGTTCCAAAGTGCCACAGTGAGAAATGGTAATGACCTCCTCAGGAGATAGACGTGGGATGCAACTGATTGGGTACCCTTTGGTGTCCAGTACTTCCCAGGAGCAGAAACATTACACCATGTTCTTCGCAGCCTGCACATATTATTGATGAGGATGAGCACCTCACCAAGGCCTTCCTTTTGTGCACCCACTTCTTGCCTTTAAACAACCACCAAATCTTAAACAGACCATTGCTCACATCAAACTGCCCAGCCCTCAGGTCAACATCGACAACACCACCGTACAACCCTGTCATGGCAATCACTGCAAGACGTGTCAAAGTGTGGACATGGATACTCATGTGACTCGGCCAATGTTGTCTATCTTATACATTGCAGGCAAGGATGCCCGGAGGCATGGTGCATTGGGGAGAGCAAGGAGACACTGTGACCACGGATGATTGTTGTATGGTGTCCAATCACCAGACAGGGATGTTTCAATCCAATTGGGGAACAATTCAGCAGTCAGCGACATTTGGCCTCAGATCTTCAGGTGACCATCCTCCAAGGCAGACTTCAGGATACACAACAATGCAGAGTGGCCAAACAGAGGCTGATAGCCAAGTTCGTTACCCATGAGGATGGCCTCAACTGGGACCTTGGGTTCATGTCACACTACAGGTGACCCCACTACGCAATACACACTCTCACTCACACACATACACACACACTCACACACTCTTACATGTTCACACAGATCCTCTCTCATACATACGCTGTCTCTCAGACACACACACTCCATAAAGTCTTACTCACGCACACATCCTCTCACAGGCTTGTAATCCATCACACTCACACACACACTCTACTACTCTCTCTCTCTCTCTCTCTCTCTCTGTGTCTCTCTCTCTGTGTGTCTCTCTCTGTGTGTCTCTCTCTCTCTCTCTCTCACTCCCCCCCCCCCCCCCTCTCTCTGACATGCACGCACCGACACACACAAGTCTATGGGCTGAATTTGCATTTGCAGAATTGTATTTATATTCTATTTTGTTCACAAAAGCACACAATCTGCAAGCAGACAATCCATGCAACATTTTCTAAATTCCTACTTTGGAAATAGAACCAGTCTGACTCAAGATTGGAATACAGACAGACTCTAACCTCACACATTTAATGCATTGTCTGAGCTGAGATGTCACTTTTTTTTAAAACCTCAAGTTATCTTGAGTCATAGAAATGTACCTGATCATTTCCTTCATCATTTCCTGATGAAGGGCTTATGCCCGAAACGTCGAATTTCCTGCTCCTTGGATGTTGCCTGACATGCTGCGCTTTTCCAGCAACACATTTTCAGCTCTGATACTCCAGCATCTGCAGACCTCACTTTCTCCTCATAGAAATGTACAGCATGGAAACAGACCCTTCAGTCCAACTTGTCCAGGCCGACCAGATATCCGACCCCAATCTAGTCCCACCTGCCAAAACCCGGCCCATATCCCTCCAAACCCTTCCTATTCATATAGCCATCCAGATACCTTTTAAAAGTTGCAATTGTACCAGCCTCCACCACTTCCTCTGGCAGCTCATTCCATACAAGTGCCACCCTCTGCATGAAAAAGTTGCCCCTTAGCTCTCTTTTATATCTTTCCCCTCTCACCCTAAACCTTTGCCCTCTAGTTCTGGACTCCTCCACCCCAGGGAAAAGACTTTGTCTATTTATCCTATCCGTTCCCCTCATGATTTTATAAACTTCTATAAGGTCACCCCTCAGCCTCTGACCCTGGAGGGAAAACAGCCCCAGCCTGTTCAGCCTCTCCCTGTAGCTCAAATCCTGCAACCCTGGCAACATCCTTGTAAATCTTTTCTGAACCCTTTCAAGTTTCACAACATCTTTTCAATAGGAAGGATTGCACGTCATACTCCAAAGGTGGCCTAACCAATGTGCTGTACAGCCGCAACATGACCTCCCAACTCCTGAACTCAATATTCTGTCCAATAAAGGAAAGTATATCAAACGCCTTCTTCACTATCCTAACTACCTGCAACTCCACATTCAAGGGGCTATGACCTGCACTCCAAGGTCTCTTTGTTCAGCAAAACACTCCCTCAGACCTTACCATTAAGTGTATAAGTCCTGCGAAGATTTGCTTTCCCAAAATGCAGCACCTCACATTTATCTAAATTAAACTCCAACTGCCACTTCTCAGCCCATTGGCCCATATGATCAAGGTTCCATTGTAATCTGAGGTAACCTTCTTCACTGTCCATTACACCTCCAATTTTGGTGTCATCTGCAAACTTACTAACTCTACCTCTTATGCTCACATCCAAATCATTTACATAATTGATGAAAAATAGAGGACCCACACTGATCCTTGTCGCACCCCACTAGTCACAGGCCTCCAGTCTGAAAAACAACCCTCCACTACCACGCTCTGTCTTTTACCTTTGAACCAATTCTGCATCCACATGGCTAGTTCTCACTGTATTCCATGAGATCTAACCTTGCTAATCAGTCTCCCATCAAGAACCTTGTCAAACCCCTGACTGAAGTCCATATAGATCACATCTACCACTATGCCTGATCAATCCTCTTTGTTATTTCTTCAAAAACCTCAATCAAGTTTGTGAGACATGATTTCTCAAGCACAAAGCCATGTTAACTATCCCTAATCAATCTTTGCCTTTCCAAATACATGTACATCCTGTCCATCAGGATTCCCTCCAACAACTTTCCCGCCACCAAGGTCAAGCTCACTGGTCTATAGTTTCCTGGTTTATCCTTACCACCCTTATTAAACAGTGGCACCAATTAGCCAAGCTCCAGTCTTCTGACACCTCACCTATGGCTAGCGATGATGCAAATATCTCAGTTAGAGGCCCAGCAATCACTTCCTTAGCTTACCACAGAGTTCTAGAGTACACCTGATCAGATCCTGGGGATTTATCTACCTTTATGCGCTTCAAGACATCCAGCACTTCCTCCTCTGTAATATGGACATTTTGCAAGATGTCTCCACCATCTGTTTCCCTGCATTCTATATCTTCCATATCCTTTTCCACAGTAAATACTGATGCAAAATACTCATTTAGTATCTCCCCCATTTTCTGCGGCTCCACACAAAGGCCACCTTGCTGATCTTTGAGGGGCCCTATTCTCTCCCGAGTTACCTTTTGTCCTTAATGTATTTGTATGAACCCTTTAGATTCTCCTTAATTCTATTTGCCAAAGCTATCTCTTGTCCCCATTTTGCCCTCCTGATGTCCCTCTTAAGTATACTCCTACTTTCTTTATACTCTTCTGAGGATTTACTCGATCTATCCTGTCTATACCTGACATATGCTTCCTTCTTTTTCTGAACCAAACCCTCAATTTCTTTAGTCATCCAGCATTCCCTATAACTACCAGCCTTCCCTTTCACCCTGACAGGAATATACTTTCTCTGGATTCTTGTTATCTCATTTCTGAAGGCTTCCTATTTTCTAGCTGTCCCTTTACTTACGAACATCTGGCCCCAATCAGCTTTTGAAATTTCTTGCCTAATACTGTCTAAATTGGCCTTTCTCCAATTTAGAACTTCAACTTTTAGATCTGGTCCATTCTTTTCCATCACTATTTTAAATCTAATAGAATTATGGTCACTGGCCCCAAAGTGCTCCCCTACTGACACCTCAGTCACCTGCCCTGCCTTATTTCCCAAGAGTAGGTCAAGTTTTGCACCTTCTCTAGCAGGTACATCCACATACTGAATCAGAAAATTTTCTTGTGCACTGTTAGCAAATTCCTCTCCATCTAAACCTTTAACTCTACAGCAATCCCAGTCTATGTTTGGAAATTTAAAATCCCCTATTGTAACCACTCTTATTCTTACAGATAGCTGAGATCTTCTTACAAATTTGTTTCTCAATTTCCCTCTGACTATTAGGGGATCTATAATACAGTCCCAATAAGGTGACCATCCCTTTCTTATTTTTCAGTTTCACCCAAATAACTTCCCTGGATGTATTTCCAGGAATATCCTCCCTCAGCACAGCTGTAATGCTATCCCATATCAAAAACACCACTTTCCCTTCTCTCTTGTCTCCCTTTCTATCCTTCATGTAGCATTTGTATCCTGGAACATTAAGCTGCCAGTACTGCCCATCCCTGAGCCGTGTTTCTGTAATTGCTATGATATCCGAGTCCCATGTTCCTAACCATGCCCTGAGTTCATCTGTCTTCCCTGTTAGGCCCCTTGCATTGAAAGAAATGCAGTTTAATTTATCAGTCCTACCTTGTCCCTGCCTGCCCTCACTGTTTGACTCACTTCTGTTCTCAACTGTACCAATCTCAGATTGATCTCTTTGCTCGCTATCTCCCTGGGTTCCACCTCCCCCACCCCCTCACCTTACTAATTTAAATTCTCCCGAGCAGCTCTAGCAAATCTCTTTGCCAGTATATTAGATCCCTTCCAATTTTGATACAGTCCGCCCTTCTTGAACAGGTCACTTCTACTCCAAAAGAGATTCCAATGATCCAAAAATGAAAGTCCTTTTCCCATACACCATTCCTCAGCCGAGCATTCATCTTCTCTATCCTCCTATTCCTGCCCTCACTAGCTCGAAGCACCGGGAGTAATCCAGATATTACTATTCTCGAGGACCTCCTTTTTAAATTCCTGCCTACCTCTCTCTGTAATCGACCTTCAGAATCTCAACCTTTTCCCTTCCAAGTCTTTGGTTTTAATGTAGACAATGACCTCTTGCTTGCCCCTCTCCCCCTTGAGAACATTCTGCACCCTCTCTGAGACATCCTTGATCCTGGCACTAGGGAAACAACATACCATTCTGATTTTTCGCTGTTAGCCACAGAAACATCTGTCTCTACCTCAGACTAGAGAGTTCCCTAATACAATTGATTTCTTGGAACCCCTCATTGCGTTAGAGCCAGTTTCAATACCAGAAACTTGGCTGTTCGTGCTACGTTCCCCTATGAATCCATCATACACTACATTTTCCAAAATAGCATAATTATTTGAATGGGGATAGCCACAGAAGACTCCTGCACTACCTGCCTACCTCACTTACCTTTCCTGGAATTAACCCATCTATGTGACTGTATCTGCGGCTTTTCACCCTTCCTATAACTGCCATCCATCACATACCGTTGCTGTTGCAAATTCCTCATTGCCTCTATTTGTCTCTCCAACCAATCCATTTGATCCAATAGGATTCACAATCAACAGCATTTATGGCAGATATAATCTGCAGTAACCCTTAAACTCTCCTTAAACACCCACATCTGACAAGAAGTGTATATCATTCTACTGAAGGCCATTTTTGTTCTTTCACAATCTGCAGATCCAGAAAATAACACCATCTTATTCTTCTACAAAACATTGCTCCAGGTTAACTTAATAGTTATGGCTTATATTTTAAGTTTAATCAAGAGACATATCTCAAAAACACATAATCAAGCAAGAACCCACTATACTCACAACTGCAGACTTTCTGTAGGCCACACTTAAAACTATTCACTTATCTGATTCTGAGCTGTGACTGCACCTAAACAGTTTCTCCAAGGTCAGTTGTGAATTTCACTGTTTGTTAATTTTCCCAGATGCACTCCGATGTCCAGCGATACATTAATTCAAACAGCAAAGACAGTAGCTGTGCAGTTCACTGTGGTATAAGTTTCCTTCTCTCTCTTCTGCACTGACCTCACCATAACCGAATTATGGTCACTCTCTCCAAAGTGCTCACCTACAACTAATTCAAACACCTGCTCATTACCAAGTTTGGTGCTAGGCTGAAAGGAAAACTTGTTTTTCCAGCCTCAATATGAAGTGAATGGAGAGGCCTAGTGGAGATGCAAATTCCTGCTGAAGCCATAACCGTCCAACATCATGAGTGGAAGACCTTCCCTTGATGTCTGACTTCATTCAGTGACAGTCTTAGAATAAAGGAATAATCTCTTTTATTTGATTTAATGTTAATTGTAGTTGCCCTTTCCCCTTTAATGTTCATAGTAGTTGCCCCTATCCCCAGCTCTTCTTGGATATCAGTGGAACAGAGATGATAGATCTGGCACAGACAGTGGCGAGGCGTGGAGGACGGGTCATAGAGCAGATGTTGTGTTGAAGGTGAGCCAACTCAGGACTCATGGTGGGGCAGTGGAATGAAGATAGACTCTTTTTCTGTCATATCTCTTTACTCTTTATACTTGAATGATTCAAATGGAACCGAATTGTGGTGACAGTGAAGCTTTTCACTGTATTTTACTGTATTGTACATCACAAAATGTAAGTGACAAGAAATCATTCAAATTCAAATTCAATTCAATTCACATTCAAGGGACCATGCCAGAAATTAAATTGTTCTTGCAGCTCTCAATATTAGGGAACATTTCAGCATTCACTGTTATTAGAACCATAATGTCCAGCTGTAAAACTTCAGTTATCCAATTATCTTCTGTTTTGATGTCCTCCCTTTCCCTATTGTCAGATGTGCCTAGTCTGTGGCGATATGAGCAAATGAAATAGGAGCAGCGGTAGATCATTCAACCCCTCCAAGCCTGTCCTGCCATTCAATGAGATCATGGTTCATTAGTTTGTGTTCCAAATTCCAACTTCTTATTAACCCCCACACCCCTAGAGTGGAAGAATCCCTATGCATCTGCCTTGAAAATAGTCAATGACCTCCTTCTCCAGACGTTCTGACATAGAGTTCCAAAGTGCACTTGGAGAAGAGATTTCTTCTGTTGTCTGTGTGGAACTGGTGACCCCTAATTTTAAAACAGTGCCTACAAGTCTTGGACTGACCCACGAAAGGAAACATCCTTTCATGTTGACTTTGTGAAGACCATTTGGGCTCTTTTATACAGTTCAATCATATGTAAATTATAAAAGAAAGATTGAGACATCAGTGCAAATTCTTTTGGGACTCCACTCAAAAGATCCAGTGATGTATACTCTGTTTTCTAGATTAGAGTGGTGCTGGAAAAGCACAGCAGGTCATGCAGCATCCGAGAAACAGGAAAATCGACTTTTCAGGAAAAGCCCTCCTGAGGAAGGGCTTTGCCCAAAACATTGATTTTCCAGCTCCCTGCAAACTGCCTGACCTGCTGTGTTTCTCCAGCACCACTCTAATCTAGACTCTGGTTTCCAACATCTGCAGTCTACACTTTTGCCTATACTCTGTTTTCTGCCAGCCAGCTAGGCAGTCAATCAATCTTCTATGCATGCTAACATATTATTCAAACACTATGAGCTTTTATTTTTCACAATCACCTTTGTTATGTTTAGTTTAGCGATGGAAAGAGATAGATACATGCCACAGGGCAAGAGTTATAGATGGGGCAAGGGCAATTGTAATGCGATTAGGCAAGAGTTAGGATGCATAGAATGGGGTAGCAAAATACAGGGAATAGGGACAATCAAAGTGTGGAGCAGGTTTAAGAAACAGCTATTGCGTGTCCTTGATAAGTATGTCCCTGTCAGGCAGGGAGGAAGTGATAAGGTAAAGGAACTGTGGTTTACAACAGAAATTGCATCTCTTGTTAAGTGGAAGAAGGAGGCTCTTATGATGATGAGACAAGATGGTTCAGATGAGGCAATGGAGAGTTACAGATTAGCTAGGAAGGATTGAAAGAGACAGTTAAGAAGAGCAAAGAAAGGACGTAAGCAGTTGTTAGCAGGTAGAATAAAGAAGAATCCTAAAGCTTTCTATAGATATATGAGGAATAAAAAGATGACTACAGTAGGAAGAAGGCCACTAAAAGACAGAAGTGGGAAGTTGTATGTGGACCCTGTGGAAATCAAAGAGGTGCTAAATGAATATTTCTCATCTGTTTCACTCAGGAAAAGGAGAATATTGTAGAGGAGAAGAATGAGATATGGAATATTAGACTAGAAAGGCTCGAGGTTAGTAAGAAAGAGGTGTTATTAATTCTAGAATGTGCAAAAGTAGACAAGTCCCCTTGGCTGGATGAGATTTATCTGAGGATTTTCTGGGAAGCTAGGGAGGAGATGTTGGAGCATTTAGCCTTGATCTTTGAGTCATCATTGTCTACAAGTTTAGTACCAGAGGTTTGGAGGATTGCATATGTTATACCCTTGTTCAAGAAGGGCAGTAGAGATGGCCCAGGTAATTATAGACTAGTGAGCCTTAGGAAACGTTTTGGTAAGGATTATAAGAAATAGGATTTATAATCATCTAGCAAGCAACAACTTGATTTCAAATGATCAACATGGTTTTGTCAAGGGCAGGTCATGTCTCACAAACCTCTGAGTGTTTGAGAAGATGGCCAAACATGTAGATGAGGGTAGGGCAGTTGACATGGTATACATGGACTTCAGTAAAACCTTTGATAAGGTTCCACATGGAAGGCTGTTGGAGAAGCTGCAGAGGCATGGGATTGAGGATGATTTAGCAGTTTGGATTAGAAGTGGCTTTCTGTAAGTGGTGGATGATGGAAAATATACAGCCTGGAGTCCGGTTACTAGTGGTGTGCCACAAGGATCTGTTTTGGGACCCCTGCTGTTGTCATTTTTATAAATGACTTGGATGCAGGCATTGGTGGATGGGTTAGTAAGCTTGCAGATAATATTAAAGTTGGTGAGTAGTGGACAGTGCGGAAGACTGTTGCAGTTGCAGGGGGATTTGGATAAACTGCAGAATTGGGCTGAGAGATGGCAAATGGAGTTCAATGCAGATAAATGTGAGGTAATTCACTTTGGTAAGAATAACAGGAAGGCAGAATACTGGGTCAATGTAAAGATTCTTGGTAGTGTGAATGTGAAGAGGGATTTGGAGTCCATATACATAGATCCCTGAAAGTTGCCACCCATGTTGATAGTGCTGTTAAGAAGGCATACGGTGTGTTAGGTTACATTGGTAGAGGGATTGAGTTCTGGAGCCATAATATCATGCTGCAACTGAATAAATCACTAGTACGGTCGCACTTGGAATATTGTGTACAGTTCTGGTCGCCCCATTACAGGAAGGTTGTGGAAGCATTGGAAAACATGCAGTGAAGATTTACCAGGATGTTGCCTGGTCTGGAGAGAAGGTCTGATGAGGAAAGGCTGAGAGACTTGGGTCTGTTATCATTGGAAAAAAGGCTGCTAAGAAGGGATTTGATAGAGACATACAAGATGATCAGAGGATTAGATAGGGTAGACAGTGAAAGTCTTTTTCCTGGGAAGATGGCATCAGCTTATACGAGGGGGAATAGCTACAAATTGAGGGGTGATAGAGAGGCAGGTTCTTTACACACAGTGGTAAGGGAATGCCCTGCCTGCCAATATAGTTAACTCAGCCATATTAGGGAGATTTAAACAATCCTTGGATAAGTACATGGATGATGATGGGATAGTTTTAGGGGAATGACCTGAGATTAGTTCACAGGTCAGCGCAACATTGAGGGGCAAAGGGCCTGTTCTGCGCTTTGTTGTTCTATGTTCTGTGTAATAAAGGGCAGTTGAGAGAAAGTTTCTTCAGGACCCAAAAGGAGGTCTTTTTGGAAAGACGAGGGATGACTGAGATATTGGATGTATATTTGTATCCATTTTCACTGAAGTAGAGGATGTTGTCCCTAGGGAAAAGCTGATAGAAAATTGGATCATAAAGAAAGGAGCAAGTAAAATACCTCGCAGAACTCCAGGTTAAAAACATTCTCTATTTCAGAAAGGATACATCCTAAGTCACTGAGGGCAATAACGGGCTGCAAATGCAGAGGTCCTGGTCAATCAAAGCTTCCTGGATACTGGAGCTGTGCTAGTAGTTTTGATGATGGTAATATTATATCCCTGTTCAAATAAGAGGAAAGAGCTAAATCTAGCAACCACAGACCAATCCAACTAAAATCAGTTGAGAAAATGTTGGGGGATATTTAATCTGGAGTCAAAAATATACTGAAATTTGGAGAAAATGTGGGTTACAGTTTGACCATCAGGGCATATTTGTTAACAGATATATAGTGTCTCACTGCAAAACAGAAAATGCTGAAAATACCCATCCGGTCAGACAGTGGAACAGACAGGGAGACATGACGGTGTGGTGGTATTGTTGCTGTTCTAGTAATCCAACGATCCTGACAACACTCTGGGAACCTGGTTTCCAATTACATTATGGCAGATTGAATTCAAATTGAACTATGTAAATCTGGAATTAAGAATCCAGTGATGACCATAAAATTGTCGGCTATTGTAAAAACCCATTTAGTTCAGTGAAATCCTTGAAGGAAAGAATCTGCTGTCTTCACCTGATGTCGCCTATACGTGACTCCAGACTAAATGGGATTTACTCTTAATTGTCATCTCAAATATACGAGAAAGTCATTCAGTTATAGCTGAGCTGGTAAAAAGTGCCAATGAAATAAAACTGGACAAAACATTTGGTTTTGACTGAGACAGTGAACTCAGCATTGTCAACCCTACAAATACCTCCCTACCATCACTTTGGAGCGAGAGCCAAAATTGAGAGAGCTGACTCAAAGACGAGTCAAGCAGCAGGAGGACAGATCTAGCAGATTCAATTAAGATGGAGTTGTCTTGGGAGTCCTCAACATTGTCTCATGGGATCAAGGCAAACTTGGGCACCTCCTGCTGATTGTCACCAGCAACTATACCATTCCCCAGCTGATAAATCAGTACTTCTCCATGTTGAACAAAGCACAGAGAAAGGATGGAAGTTTGCTTACTGAGCTGGAAGGTTCATTTTCAGATGTTTTGTCATCATACTAGGTAACTTCATCAGTGAGCTTCTGGTGAAGCGCTGGTATTATGTCCTGCTTTCTATTTATGTATTTGGTGATGTCATTTCCTGTGTTGATATCATTTTCTGTGTTGATTATGTCATTTCCTGTTCTTTTTCTCAAAGGGTGGTTGATGGGGTCCAAATCCAAGAGTGGCTCAACATTGAAATCCTCCAATAAGAATAGATTTGCATGCTTGCCATGTTTGATGCTTTCTCTGAGACTCAACAGCATTGCAGACTAAACTGGTTGCCTCCTAAAAGGCATTGCTGCTAGACTGGGACTGCAACAGGTCGTGATGGAACTAACAAGACAGAAAATATATACTTGACCTAGTCCTCACCAACCCACCTGCTGCTGCTACATCCATCTATGAAACTATTGGTAAGAATGATCACTGCATTGTGCTTGTGGAGACAAAGTTGCAACTTCACAATGACGATACCTTCATTGTGTTGTGTGACACTGCCACCAAGCTAAATGGGGTAGATTTCAAATAGATTGAGCAATTTAAGTCTGGTCTTCCAATGTGGCAGTATGGGCCATCAACTACAGCAGAATTGGACTCAATGATAGAGTGGAGGATGTGCTGCATCATGAGTTTGCAGATTAAGCCAGGAGACCAACTCTGCTTCAACAAAGAGGGCAAGAAGGGATGCCAGGACATATCTACATATGAAATGTCAACCTGGTGAAGCTACTACACAGGCCTACTTGCATGTAAGTGATAGACTGAGCTAAGCACTTCCACAACCAATGAATCAGATTTAAGCTGTGCACTTCTATCACTTTCAGTTGTAAATGGTGGTGGACAATTAAACAACTCATAGATCACTCCACAAACATCCCCAACCTCAACGATTGAACAGCCTTTTAAACATTAGTTTAAAAGATAATATTGATGCATTTGCAACAATTTTCAACCAGAAGTGCTAAGTGGACAATCCACCTCCATCCCTCCTAAAGGTCCCCAAAATCACAGCTGCCAGTCTTCAGCCACATGATATCAAGGCACTGGGTACTGCAAAGACTATGGATCTTGGCACCATTCCACTGTAGTACTGAGGACCTATGCTCAGTGCCTGTACACTCCCAGCCAAGCTGTTCCAGTGCAGCTACAACACCGGCATTTACCCAACAATGTGGAAAGCTGGCCAGGTATTCTTGTACTCAAAAAGAAGGACCACCACCATCACCAGCTGCAGGTTCCCCTCCACATCACACTCCATCCTGATGTGGAACTAAATCACTGCTCTTCCAGTGTTGCTGAGTCAAAATTCTGGAACTCCCTCCTTAACAGCAGTATTGGCTTACCCGTACCAAATTGACTATAGCAGTTCAAGAAGACAGTTCACCAGCACTTTCTGAAGAGCAATTATGGATATGCAATAAATTCTGGATTAGTCACTGACACCCATACTTTACGAGTGAATACAAAAGTAACTAACCAGTTTGAGGTCTTGATTTGGAGATGCCGGTGTTGGACTGGGGTGTACAAAATTAAAAATCACACAGCACCAAGTTGTAATCCAACAGGTTTAATTGGAAGCACTAGTTTTCGGAGCGCTACTCCTTCATCAGGTGGTCCACAAACACCTGAGCTGAAAATGTGTTGCTGGAAAAGCGCAGCAGGTCAGGCAGCATCCAAGGAACAGGAAATTCAACGTTTCAGGAATGATTCCTGATGAAGGGCTTATACCCGAAACGTCGAGTTTCCTGTTCCTTGGATGCTACCTGACCTGCTGCGCTTTTCTAGCAACACATTTTCAGCTCTGATCTCCAGCATCTGCAGACCTCACTTTCTCCACAAACACCTGATAAAAGAGCCGTGCTCCAAAAGCTAGTGCTTCCAAATAAACCTGTTGGACTATAGCCTAGTGGTTTGAGGTCTATTCTGGATTAATAATGATTAAGGTAGTGTAGTTGATATTGTGGATACTAACTTTCAAAAGGTATTTGAAAAATTATCGAAAGTCCAACAAAATGTAGACCAGGGGACTAAAAGGGCAATGGTTGCATGCATATATGAGGCTCAGAAAGCAGAGTAATTGTTTTCTTAGACTAAATGGACCACTCCAATTGTATTCTCCATGGATCATTGTGAGGACCAATATTCCCTCTAAGCTAAAACAGAAATTACTGGAGAAGCTCAGCAGTTCTGAAAACATCTGTAGAGAGATAACACAATATCTAACAATCCCTTTTTCAGCCTTGCTTTTTTAAAATCAGTGGCACTGTCTTCACCGATCTGATAACACCTTGCCTACCCCCCCAAAGCCACCGGCCACCATCTGCACAAATACTAGCTTGCTAACTGCTATCATTTCTGAAGATGGACCACAGGATTTGAAACATTCACTCTACTTTTTCTCGACAGATTTTGCCAGCCCTGCTGAATTTCTGCAGAAATTGTTATCTTTGTTTGTTTCAGATCTCCCACATCCACAATTTTTTTGTTTTATTCCTTCTCAGCTAAATGGCCATGCAGCCACTCCAACATTCCTCTCAAGTTCCATGCCCTCTGATCGACGTACTGGTGCCTTAACTTCTGACTTAGGAAGTAGATGTCGCACTCAGAACTCAAATGTCCACACACTGAAAAACAAATTTGAGGGGAAAATTGGACAGGACCAGAGTTCATTGGGATTAATAGCCTAAACTTGGGTACAGAGAGAATGATTTCAAAGTGAGCAGATGAAATAAAAATCAGAAGTGTTATAAACTGTAAGGGTTTAAAAGACTGAACTGTAATTGAAAAAAATAATCAGAGAAAACACATGGAAAATATTTATTTGCATAGCAAATTGCTATGATCTGGACAGCATTGAGTGAAACAGTGCTAGAAGCAGATTAAATTCTAACTTATGAAGAGGAGCGATATAAATATTCAAGTGTAAATATTTTTCAGATTTTTAGTAAAGAGAAGTGAAGTGGTACTTTCTAAGGGCTGGTCAGCCAAGGCATGATGGAATGAATGACCATCTTCTGAGCTGTAATACTGTATGATTGTGTGATTCCATAGTTTCTTCTGAGTAGCCTGTATCCTATTTGCATTGCAGGAGATGGTTGTGAGTAAGGACTTTTATAATGTTCAGGTAATGCAAAGTTTGGAGTTCAAAAGGAAGACCTCCAGAATGATGGATGTAAAAGGTTGCACAGTTATTTGTTACAAGTAGACAATGGCTAGAAGCAATCAGCGGTAAGCCAGAAAATTGTTGGCTCAGAACACACACCTTGGAAGAAAGTGCTTTCAAAAACAGCATTTCCATTCATGTTTGGACGGGGAGTTCTAACAGGAGTCAAGCCAATTCCTGGAAAGAATTTGGAAGAAGCCACAGGGCTTCTTCCTTAGCTGAGGCAAATTATTTAAAAACAGCATTCTAGTTCTCACACTTCACACAGTCCAAATGTTTAACACTTCAATAGCAACAATTTAAGGATTTGATTCCTTTTCTTTATAAACAAACATTGAGCAACTGAGAAGTAGATTTAGGAGAAAATGGTGCCAATTAAAGAATGTTGTCCCTTCGATGCATCTGTTTCAACAAAATCCACATCATCTGGACTGGAGATGATGCAGAGGTGATTTATCAGGATGTTGCCTGAACTGGAGAATTTTACTTATGAGAGAGATTGGGCAAACAGGGATTGTTTTCCCTGGAGCAGAGGATACTAAGATGGGACGTGATTAAGATGTCTAAAATTATGAGGGGCATGGATGTGGTACATGGGCAGAACATTTTCCAATGACCTGGGGTGATAGATTTGAGGTTATGCACAGGGGTTTAGAGGGGATCTGAGGGTTTTTTTTTCACCCTGACAGTTGTGGGAATCTTGAACTCACTGCTTGTAGTCGTAGTAGAGGCAGAAACCTCCATTTTAAGAAGTATGTAGATGTGCACTTGCAATACCAAGGCATGGTCTATGGGCTAAGTGCTGGAAAGTAGGATTAGAATTGTTAGGTGGTTGTATATGACTGTTACAAACTTGATTTCCATGACTCTATGACTAATGACTCAGTCAAGCCTCCATTCTTGGCTGATACAGGTCTGGTTGATTGCCACTTTTATTGGGTTACAGAAAAATAATTTTAGTTTAAAAGAAGTGATTGATATTGACTGTTATGTGCAAGCTTTTACCACGTATGTCATTGTTACTACACAGCGTGTATGCTGGAAGTGTGAGCATGGCGTGGAGGGTATGAGGGCCATAGGGATGTGTGGAGCATTATAATTTGCACTGGGTGAGATGAGTAAGGGGATTGGAACCTACTTGTCTAAAGATTCCCTTGTCCAGATTAAGGTTCACAACATCGCTGAGGAAATGTGAGCCACAGCCTCATGAAAAGCTGAGCTGACTCCATGAAAACTCTAGGGCACTAGGAGATGCCTATCTTCACAATGGAGTTGACTAGGTTAGGAATTGTGATCCAGCCTCCAACCTCATCCTGACAGACAAAAATTGAGGATGCCAAGAACGGGGCCAGATTTCCCAGAACTGGGTCGATATTTGTTAAAGGTCTGTGGATCTTCCCTAGCACTGCGAAAGTTCCTCCCAAAGTCATGAGTCGTAATTTCACACTTACCCCAAAATATGAGTCCAGCAAAAATCAGGACAGGCACTTTAACGCCTGCTCAATCTTTTCAGAATGTACATTGTGATGAAGATTACATCTGAAAGAAATTTGTGTGAATGTTTTAACACAGTTGTATAATGTTCCTCTGGGCAAAAGTGAGGACTGCAAATGCTGGAAACCAGAGTTTAGATTAGAGTAGTGCTGGAAAAGTAAAGCAGATCAGTCAGTATCTGGGGAGCAGGAAAATCAACATTTCGGGCAAAAGTCCTTCATCAGGAACCATTCCTGACAAAGGGCTTTTGCCAGAAACGTTGATTTTCCCGCTGCTCGGATGCTGCCTGACCTGCTGTACTTTTCCAACACCACTCTAATCTAAAAACTAATGTTCCTCTGACATTATTTTAACAAATTCAACTTATAAATGAGTTTGTAGGCTCATTATTTGAGGTTTGATTTGCAAAAGCAGCCTGATTTTTATTATTTGAAACAGTCACAGGTGCCTTGTCAGGTTCAGTGATATAACTTTGCATCTACCTGTTCAGTCCCATAAACCAGGGTAGAGTGGGGGCGTGGTGAGAAGGGCATGTGTAGGGTGTAACATTAACACTCATTTGTGACCTGAATCAAATATGCTGTTTAGCGCATGTACTTTTGGAATCTCTTAGAAAATGAACCGAACAAGCACTTGCTGAGATGAGGCTTGATGCAAATCATGTTTTACAGTGAGTGAACATGCAGAGCAACAGCTCACATGGTTCAATCATTACAACTTGTCTATGCATAATAATGCAAAATAACAAACACTCTCAGCTCTTCACATCAGCAGGTCATTTGGGATTTGTCATAAACAAAATATTTTCTGACTGCACTGTCTGACATTCCAACATTGTCACAGACTTTGCTGCCCGACTGCCTCTCAGCATTCCTTTTCAAGAAAAACAGGCTGACTGCTGAGGTCTGTATCTCTGTGTTTTATTGTTCACAGCCAAAGGAAGAAGGCTGCCAGAATTCCTGAAAAGTACCTGGGATCAGTGAAGAAGAAGAAGAAGCAATGGCAAAACAAAAACAATTTATATAGTACCTTTAATATATCAAAACAGTCCAAGGTGTTTCATAGGAGCATTGTAAAGCAAAATATGACACAAAAGGAGATAAAGAATCACAGAAGGAAATCAGGTCAGATGTCCAGAAGTCTTAGTCCTTTTTTTTAAATGAGAAAAGTGATTTGGAGAAGCTAAACAGTGTAAGGAAGGAATTCCAGGTCTTAGGAATTAGATAACTGAATGGCGCTACAATTAAAACTGTACATCTTCAAGAAACCAGAATTAGAGGAGCACAGATATCTCCAGAGTTGTATGATTCAAAGAGATTATAGAGATGGGAACAGATAAGTCATAGAAGAATTTGAAAACAAAGATAGGAATTTTAAGATCAGGATGTTGTTTGACTGGAAAACAATGGAATTCAACAAGCATGTCAGATGGATAGAAGTTGCTATAAGTTAGGACATGGATAATAAGTTTTCAATGACCTCAAGTTTCTGGAGATAGAATGTGGCTGACTAGCCAGGAGTGCATGAGAATAGTCAAATGTGAGAGAGGGAAAGGCATGAATGAGGAAATGAACTGTGACAGGTTAGAGTCCGGCAATGTTCCAGAAGTGGAAATAAGCAATCTTGGAGATAGTACAAATATGTGATCAGAAACTAATCCCGGGATCATATGTGACACCACAAAAGAATACATGTGAGGTGTTTATCAACTTCAAAGATAAGCTATCAAATTCTTTTCATTTAAAGAACATAATTTGTACCTTCAAAATTGATTACAATTGTGTATTTACTTTAACTTGAGTGTACGTGTTACGTTTTTAAAGACATCATTTTAAAGTAACTCCTCTTCTGAATCCATTCCACAGGAAAAATGAGAACACATGACAGGAGCCTGGAGGTAAGTACTTACTATTAATAGTTCTTACCTTCTAATTTAAGTGACTGAGACATACACAGTAAACAAAATGATTTCTAGTGCATTAATTCCTTTGAAATCAAAAGTTTTTTTTTAAATTTTAAGATATCTTTGATACTTTAATTTGTGGGTGCTCTCAAGACCTCATAAACAATCAACAGATTAGTATTGGGATTGGGAAAATGGGAGTGTAGACTAAAGCAAGGTTATACAATTAGCAATAAGGGAAGCCTGGTTATAAGACATAATGAGAAATTTTCATAGAATTAGGCAGACAAAATCGCTCTTGTAAATACTTGATCTTGACAGCTACGCATTTAGAGATGTAATTGAGCAGTCAGGTTAGCCTGGGATGGTAAACTATTATAGGAGTGCAGCATTGCCAGAGAATATTTTTGTTCATGAACAGTGTAAATTCAATGACATTTTGGATATACACCTTTATAACTTTTGAGCTGTGCAAAATGTACAGTACTTTGAAAAGATTATAGCTATTTAAATATGAACATCTAAGTAGACTGGAGAGGTGACAGAACTCTGATGGTTAAAAATGCCTGTCCAAACCAATGAAAAGAAAGAGATATAACTTTTAAAATTATCCACTTAGCCTCTAATGTTTCCTATAAATGGCATTTCCATCTATTTTTCTGCAGTACAGCAAAACAACAAGACAATGATTGACGTCTATATCCTAAGGGGACAGTCGAAATGTGTACTGTTGTCAATTTTACTGAACATGCATAGGCAAACTCATTTTTTCGCCTCTCAACCTCCAAAGATCAAAGGAGCAATAAACCTCTTCTAGGTTAAGCCATATTTAACAAGCAGTATCAGCTTATGGGAGGTTTTCTTAACCCTTCAGGTACTAGTCACAGCATTTCATACACTGAGGAGGCTGCTTGAAGCTGTTGTTTATTGATAAGGCAAGGGAAATTTGACTCAGTTTTATTTGATGCTGCACAGGAATGCATTTCCATGTTTATTATTCCATATTTTATGTCATAATTATTGTATTTTGTAGAAATGATAACAGAAGTAATTGTAATTTAATGGATTGATTTATAGCCTAATAAAATCTAAACAGGGCCCCGACAGAATCTGTCCATTAATTATTAAATCACATTGAGTGTGTCATAATTACTTCATTCACAGGACACTGAACCACTTAAAGTTTAAAATATGGCTAAATATAATTTGCACATTTTCCTATTTATAAGATGGATCTGCATCACTGGAGGATTAACATTGTACTGATCCTGTATTTGTAGTCACAGAGAGGAGCAAATTTCAGAGCAGCATTTGGGAGATTGTTATAATCTCAGAGATGGTGAGCTTGGAGAAGGAAAGAGCACTTACTTTGTGCCCTAATCCTGCCACCATTCTGGTATGCCTAGAATTATGATCTGGTTGGGATAGCCTATGGTCAATCTTCCTGCCTCACTGCCAGTCAGGACTTTAAATGGCCAATGAAGGACAGCTGAAAGACTACATCAACTCTGCTGATGGGATTAACCCAGAGAGCATATCACCAATGCGGCCCACACGAGACCATGAGAAATCACTTACCCCCCTTGAGCTTATTCTGCCATTCAATAGGCCAGGCTGATCTGATTAGTCAGCATACTCAATTTTGACCCCGACTTATCAAGGATCTTTGCCTTAAAAATATTCAAAAACCTACTTATAATATCTTTTCAGGAAGAGAGTTCCTAGGACTCATGACCCATGAGAGAAAAATATTCTCCTTTTCTCTACCTTAAAAGGGAAACCCCTTATTCTGAAACAGTTAGTCCTTGATTTAGATTTTCCCATCAAAGGAAATTTCCTTTCCTCATGTATCTTTCAGGATCTTATTTGATTTGATCAAATCACCTCCTAATCTTCAAACTCCTTTGGACACATACCTAGCCTATTCAAACGTTCCTCGTCAGACAACCTGTTTGTTCCAGGTAATCATCTTGAAAATATTTTCTGAGCTGGTTCCAGTGCACTTACCTCCATCCGTGAAAACAGAAGCACATAGTGTACATGGTGCTCCAGATATGGTCTCACCTACGCCATGAATACATGAACCTCTCTATGTTTGCATTCAATTATCCTCAGAACAAATGATAAAATTCTATGAGCTTTCCTAATTAGTTACCACTTCTGTGTACTTTTTGCAATTTGTGAAGTCCTACATCCCCTGCATTTCCCAGCTCTGTAATCAGTCACCATTTAGATAATATGGTATAGAATCTTCCCAGGCCCTGAACAGTCAGTTAGGAAAATATGATGAGATGGGTGAGCAATGAGATTCTTGATATTAAGAAAAGAAAGTCTGATTCTGCAGCCAGGTTTCCACCAGTGTGGTGAGAATATTGTCAGTGAGCACTGAGAAGACTTGTTGTACTTAAATGCATTCCATTAGTACCTTATCGCTCCTCATTGCATGAAGTCTTCTATACTATCGTACAAAAAATAGTAATTAGATGGTGATAATTCCCATCATGGAAGTCAGACCATGTACATGATGATTCTAACTTGCTGTTTGGCCCTCCAGACCTCCATCTTGGATAGGCGTCCCAACATCTCGAGGCATGCTCCACAGGCAGTGATGTTCCGTACTTCCCATTCATGAAGCTAGTATCAGAGAAATACCAGTTTCACCACATTCTTGTAGCATGTATCTGACTTGCTCCCAATGCAGTTCTCTGTATTGGAACTTTAATGCTGAACTTTGGAACACACTGGAAACCAATATTCTAATGTTACTCTCAGGATACTTTACGTGCAAGGACAAGCACGTATTTCATAGATTCAATGAGGGTGTATATCAGGGCTGCTCAGGTTGAGATAGATGTTTAATCAGTCCAGGATTCAAGGGTTAGAGGGAAAAGGAGGAAAGTGGAATTGAGGATTATCAGATCAGACACGATCTCTTGAGTGGTGGAGAAGACTCAATGAGCTGAATAACCTCTTTCTACTCATACTTCTTATGGTCATTTGTTGTTATTATGCTCTCTTAGTGCTTACTCACTTTGCGTCTATTGGATGCCTACAGTATCTGTGACTTGCTTTGCCTTTACACATTTATTGCCTCATTCAGAACTTAAAGGCTCACAGTATACTTATGTTGTCTTGCCATTTAGCAGAGATAAAAAGCCAGTAGTCTGTTCTGGTTCTCAGCGGTAATCAGTCAAGGGGTAGGAGAAAGTGAGGACTGCAGATGCTGGAGATCAGAGCTGAAAATAAACCTGTTGAACTATAACCTGGTGTGTGATTTTTAACTCTCTCTCAGAGAGTAGAGGATTGTGGATACCTTTACTGCAGAGGCTGTAAAGGTTTGTTGTTAAGTATATTTGAGGCTGAGATAGAGAGCATTGTTAATCAGTAAGGGAATCAAGGATTCTGGTGAAAATTCAGGAAAGTGAGGCTGAAGATTATGAAATCCACCATGATCCCATTCAATGGCAAGCGGACTCAATGGGCCGAATGGCCTATTGCTAATCCTATATCTCATGGTCTCTTGCCTACCCCTTGACTGAGCTAAAAATGTGTTGCGGGAAAAGCGCAGCAGGTCAGGCAGCATCCAAGGAGCAGGAGAATCGACATTTCGGGCATGAGCCGAAGAAGGGCTCATGCCCAAAACGTCGATTCATAGAATTTATAGCCAAAGGAGTCCATTGTCATGGAGATGTGATACAGAAAACAGTCTTAGATTAAAACTTTCACCTTTTATAATGGGATATGCTGGTTTCTGATCTTTGATATGTAAATCCCAGAACTTCTTTTAAATTACATTCTCAAATTAGCTCTGATTTGGAGATGCTGGTGTTGGACTGGGGTGTACAAAGTTAAAAATCACACTACACCAGGTTATAGTCCAACAGGCTTAATTGTGCTTCCAATTAAACCTGTTGGACTATAACCTGGTGGTTGTGTGATTTTTAAATTAGCTCAGCTTTTTAAACAATAGGTGTGAAGTCTGTCCCAATGCTATGTCAGACTGACAAACCCTCTGCATTGTTTTACAGAGTTTTACATGGATTCATGCAATTTCTGAGCAAAATAAAACATAATTCTGCGAAAACAAATTTACCTCATAAACTAAAATGTGTGTGCACGTCAGAGTGACAGATTGAGTGTGCATGTGAGTGCACATGATAGAGAGTGTGTGTACATACTGTACTGTGTGTGTGTGTAAACTTGGTTAAATAGAATAGAATGGGTTTTTTTATGAATGTATAAAAATAAAATAAGTGTTTAAAGATTAATGTATTCCAGGGAGTGTTTGAGGGAAGTTTTAAAAACCAATTAAAGGAAAAGTAGAAAGGAATATTTGAAGCAGAACAAAGATTCAAGACTAGGAGCTGTGTGCCTGCGTGCACATATATGTATGTGTCAAGAGTGGGAAAAATCATATTGCAGTGCTGAGACAACACTGACACTGCCTATTTTATTTTCATGGAATATTGCTGCCATTACAAAAATTAAACTTCGGCAAGTTTTTGCACTGATTCCTCAAGTAACTTTCAGCAGTTTCATTAAAACATGCTGGTTAGGAATACTTCCATTCCAGTGACATTTTGAAGAGTATTTTCTGTTTGCGTTTTACATTTCAGATCTTTCAACGTCTGCATTATTTAATTTTTATTTTACATGAAGTTTGAGACTTCGTACAAGCTCCAAAGTGTTATATCATGTAAAGTCTATTGCTAGCCAAATCTGGCACTGGAGTCCCATAACTAGCATTAAGTCACTGATTTTCTTCTGCAAGAGACCTGCAACCGTTTAATTTTAGTGGTGAATACACTAGCAGGATAGATCAGCTGTGGAAAGTCACAACACAAAATTTGGCCCTTCATCCTTCACTTCATACAACAACTGTAGTTATTTGTACTTGTTTCATAATCAAATGCTTCAAGATGCTTTGCCAGTCTATTATAAAGTAAACCTTGACTCCCAGCCACTTAAACTGATATAAAGACTGATGACTGAAAATCATGCCAAAAAAGTAGATTTAAGGAATGTCTTCAAGGAAGAAGGAAAGAAAATCATAAAGATTTCAGAAGGAATTTCTGATCTAGAGAGAGAGAGAGAGACAGTGTCTTTTGTCAAGTCTGATATATGATGTGTGATTTATATGTGTTTTAATATCATTTAATTTGGAGCTTGGAACTTGAACTAATGGCTTCTGAGTTAGGTCTGTGTTTATTAAGGGGATTAATGATTAACTTGTAGGTATTTCTGTAGCCATGATGAATTAACAAATAAAAAGTTTGAGACAGATTATTGTTAGAGGCTAATGGGAATTTATTGATATTGGAAGCACAATTTTTGAAGCACAGAGGTAATTAGACTTCAAATTAAATGTTCCAGAAATTGTAATTTTTTAGTTTAAAAAATATAGCCATATCCTGAAGAATGCTTTTTGGTTTTAGGTTTGCAGATGTTTTGACTGAAGCTGAATATCTAGGAGAGGTAAAAGTGAGGTAGTTTAGTCCTCTTAGGAAATAAATTACCTTCATGTAAGTATAATAAAACAAAGGACTTCTGATGCTTGAATTCTGAAACCAAAGCAGAGATTGTTGGAAAAATACAGCAGATGCTAACTTTTCAGGTCCAGTGACCCATCCCTATTTCTGAAGAAAGGTCACAACTGAAATGTTAAGTCTGCTTTCTTTCCACAGATGCTGCCAGATCTGCTGAGATTCTCCAGAATTTCATGTAAGCAGTTTAGTTTTTAAGTTCCAGAACAGAAGTGTTTGGTTAATACACTGAAAGGATTATTTAAAGCTGAGAAAATTTAAGCTCAATTGAACAGTTGCTCATGGAAGAGGCTACCAGATTCTCAGGACTCCAAATTGAATCATTGTTTGTTTAAGCCAAGTAAAAGCTATAGAAAAGATAAGTCTTTCTGGTGTGAGTACTGTTAAGGAGAACTGTTGGGATTTATGGGTTTGCATTTTACTGTGTGTTTCAAAATCTTTAAATTTGTGTTATACATAAATAGTTTTATTTATTTTATCAACATCTCTTTTATGCAGTACACTACTGTTTTACTGATAAAAGCAAACTTGTAGCATTGTGAAAGACCACCTACTGAATAAGAAAAATCTGTGATATTTCAAGCCAGTTTTTAGTTGGGATTTAACTTGTTCAGTGATAACACTAGATGGAACACAAGGTTTACCCCAAACAGCTCTGTGGCACAAGATTCTGTCCCCTATTGGCTGTTCCGAGGAACAGAGGAGGGAGGTGATTGTGGTAAATATTAACTGCACTCGGAGAATCATCAACTCAATGAAAAACGCTCTACGGTTTATTTAACATGTTCCAATGAGTTGATCACCACTGAATTTTACAGGCTAACATGATCTAAGATCCAGAACTAGGTGCTTAGGGATATAGACTAAAGTGAGGACTGCAGATGTTGAAGATCAGAGTCAAGATTAGAGTGGTGCTGGAAAAGTATATCAGGTCAGGCAGCATCCGAGGAGCAGGAAAATCAACATTTTGGGCAAAAGCCCTTCATCAGGAATCAGGAGACTTAGGGATATACTGAAGTTTAGGCCACAAAAATTTATAAATATTGATAAATTTATTATAAAATTTAGTTTTGATGAAAAAGTCAGAGCTTTATGTCTAGGCAGCTGGAAGCATGACCATCAATGATGCAGCAATTAATATCATGATACGCAGGAAGCCAACATTTGATGACCACTGGTCCCAAGGGCTGTGGGCCTGGAAAAAATAAGAGAAGTAAGAAGGGTGACATTAGAAAGACAGATTCAATGATAATGAATATCACTCCCACAAAGTGAGAAAAGGTTTGTGAAAAATAGAAGGACAAGACCACGAGAGATATTAAAAATGAAATCAAGAACTGTACAGCTGATGAAAACGGAGACAGCGAAAGTTAGCAAAGGTTTGTGATGTGGCTTTGCATCAAAGAGGACATAAGATGCACAATTCCAAATTAGTGGAGGTGTCAGAAAACCAGAAAGGCAGCACAGGGGCTCAGTAATTAGCACAGCTGCCTCATATCGCCAGGGACCAGAGTTTGATTCCATCCTTGGGCAACTGTCTGTGTGGAGTTTGCACATTCTCCCCGGGTATGTATGGGTTTCCATTGGGTGCTCCAGTTTCCTCCCACAGTGTAAAGTGTGTAGGTTAGGATGGAGTGGCCATGTTAAATTGCCCATAGTCTCCAGGAATGTGCAAGCTAGGTGGGTTAGCCATGGAAAATGTATGGGGACGGGATAGGGAGGTGGGTCTAGGTAAGATTCCTTTGGAGGGTCAGTGTGGACTTGATGAGCCAAATGGCCGGCTTTCACACTGTAGGGGTTCTAAAGCACCACAATGTGAAACATAGTTCAGTGTTCTAAAAACATAGTGAAGACCCTGAGTTTTCAATAACTTCATTTGAAAAATTGTTTTTCACACTACATCATTGTATGGCACAACTGATTAAGGCTGGCAAATGTGAGTCATTTGGGGTTTACAATCCCCAGTAGGCTTGCTTATTCTGGAGAACGATTCACTGGACTGCAGAGTGACTGGGTGTAAAACTATGCCAAAGCAAGAAACTAGATTTTTGAAGGAATTACTCCCAGACACCAGAGTCCTAGAATCCAAACTGAATTAGCCACAATATAAACACAACAAAATAAAGGAAATACAGCCAATGCTAGAAATCTGAAAAAAAGTATTTAATTCTGGAGATATACCATATGGTTAAGAAAGACTAGATTCAGTTGATATTATAATTGTAATACTCTGCCTCAGGTTGAAAGATGTTACAGATGAACAACACCATGTTACCGTCCAACAGGTTTATTTGGGAGAGCTTCCAAATAAACCTATTGGACTATAACCTGATGTCGTGTGATTTTTAGCTTTGTCCATCCCAGTCCAACACCGGCACCTCCACATCATTTTAGAAGGAACGCACTGAAAGATGGGGAAGGGAGTAAAATACATAAACTAGAAAACTGACTGACCAGCTGCATTAATCCAGCATTTAGCAGGTTCCGATTTCTGGTATTCATGCATTTCTTTGTATCTTACTCATCGCTGAGTTCATTCTTGGTCCATTCATGGGTCCATTATTTGGAGTACTTTTCAATACTGCAGTATTTTACAATGGGGACTTTAGTGAAAAGTAATATTACCCGCCTTATTTGCAACTAATGGTCAGGCAAGTACAAAAGTTGAGGAAAATTTCTTTATCCAATGAATCAGCAATCTCCACAACTGCACACATCACCACCATCCTTCCTATCAATATAAGGACATAGAATGAAGACAAATAGCCATTTAAAGAAAATGTGCATACAAATCAGTAAAAGCTTTACAAACTTTTGATTGTGAATAGCATTACCAACCCAATTTTTTTTGCCTTGAGTAGATGCAGATTTAAAGCTCACTCTGCCCTCCGCAACCCCCCACCCCACCCCCCCAGGTTATGTTTGTGTAAGGCAGAATCCAGCTATCGACCTGGGGCAAATGTTTTCTTTCAAATGCAGGCCTACTGTAATTGGAAGTCCTTTATATGTGGGAAACAGCAGAGATGTGTTCACAGGTAAGCATTCTTTTTCACTTTACATGATCTTGTTCTGGCTTCAGCCATAGAGCTTCATTATCAGTGGAGTGGGGGGTGGGGGATGTTGGGAGGGGTTAAACCTATTCTCCTTACTTTAATTATGTAGTGTTTTAAAATGCGAATTCCTGCAGGTGTGACCAAGTCTTTGTAGTGATTCTTTTGCCATTTCACCTGCATTAACCAGTAAAAGTCTATTTGTATGCATGCGGCTAATGTGCGAAGGGAAAAAGGCACAACCTGCTAAATAAACTCCTTGCACCTGTATGAAGCAGTTAAATTGCTCTGTCTGCCATTATGCCCAGAGATCAAAGACCTCTACTGTGAAAAACTGCAGAAAATGAAGAAAATGATAGATCCATTTGTCCTTGAGGTATAAAAGTGGATGATTTTGAGCTACTTGAAGGAGCAATTGTTTTACTCAGGCAACAATGCAGATGTCTCATAATGTGAACTGTCCGAAGAGGAAGAAATTGATTTAACAGATATAGCTCATAGCTGTAATCGTCCTGCTTTGACCTTCAATCTTTTTTAAAAAAGTTTAGCACAAGTTTTATCCTGTCCACAGGTCAGTTTTGTTGCAAAGACCAATTAGTGGTGCTACCTTAGCCTGCAGCTAAAGCCAACTAATAGAGGGACAAGCCCCATCGAGAGGTGATGAATAGCCTGTAGAGCCATAATTTGAGGAGGAAGCCTTTGAAGCATTCACCTTACATCGGACTTCATTGTCACTGCTGGCTGTTTGATCTTAAAATAATTCTCTTAATGATCTCACCATGGGAGCTATTGGTGTGACAAGATTAGACTGCAAGGCCTAATGGACATGGGAAAAGTTACAAAGCACTCTGGTGAGAGGAAGGTATGTACATAACAAAGATATATTTGTGCTTTCCTTTGCATGGCGAGGAGTGAAATATTTTCACAGCATATTGAAAAATGCCATGGAAGATAAGTCACATGTGAAATAAAATGTTATTTCCTAGGACCGCCAAAGAGAGTGTCTTAAAGGTTGTTATTTTGAAAGAGAGGATCTCAATTTGTTCCTGAAGGCCTTAATGGATCCATGTCTTTTCTGCACTGTACAATGACATTGACACAAATTGGGGTGCTTTTTTATTACCCAGTGATAAAGCTATAGTGAGGAATGCTGTAGGTCACTAAATTCTGATAATCATCGCTCCACTTGGCTTTCTTATTTGTTGCTTTTGACTCTACTTTCTCAACCTGCTTTATGCTGTGCCTTTCCTAAAGTGATTCCTTAGACAAGAAAAGCTTTTAAAGATTTACATTACAGTGGTTGCCTACAGACAGTGCAGGCTTTTGAATATTTTGAACAAGCTTTGAAGCTACTTGTAATGCATGTATGTATTTTGTTGTATGCTCGCATTCTCAAAAGCTCCATTCCATTTTTTTTAAAAAGAATAATTTTCTCGGAACGCATTTTATATACTTACAGATTTGTGAGTGTGTTTGGAAGTATTTACTTTAATGATTTTATTAAGGCTTGAAATTCCTTGAATTAAAAGCAACATTTAATGATGAAAGAATAAGTCTGAAACACAATACAGTGTTTTGTTTTCCAGTTTCTTTCTTTAGGTTCCTGATGGTGCTAACTCAAGTTCGGATACAGTTCCACATCTGTTGGTTCCCTTCCAGGATTCTGTCTCAATACTTAGACAGTGAGTGAAGAAAACCTATTTTAAAATAAACTATTATAATCATGTCCAATCTTGTTCTCAGCTGAGAAATGTGCATTTTCCAACAAAAATCACGAGATACCTTCAGCTGCTGGAACAATCACTGAATTTTCCTTTCCGTAGCCCAGGGCTGCTACAATGAACTGTAACATTCCTTTTCGTGTCCCAGCTAAGATTACAATAGCAAATTCTAGTTCAGGCTAAGAACCAGAACTGTCAAACAAATTATTTTTTTCTCTATTGATAATTTCATTTAGTTTTAAAGTTGCCAAAAACTCAAACATAGACCTCAATAACAGTTGATTGCTCCAACACACTCCTGACATTACTCCAGAGGCAGTACATCTAAATGGCCAAAACACCTGCCAGAAGCAATGCTTTTTGAGGAAAAAAAGAGGAGGAGCACAATAGTGAGGATTGAGAGAGATTGGTGATACCAATTGAGGTGGTATGATGAAGAGGTCAAAGAGAGGAAAAGAAGAAATTTCTGTTGAAGAAAGGAGAGTGAAAGTCTTAACTGGGTTAGGTGGTGAAGAGTACAAAGTTGAATTGATGAGGAAAAATTGTATCAATATAAGTTGGAAGAGCTGAAGAAATTTTAAGAATTAAAAAGAGGAACTGAATAACCTTGTTATTTGGTTGATGTTCAATTGATTTGCATTTGATTATGTGAGTAAAAAGTGAGGCCTGCAGATGCTGGAGATCACAGCTGAAAATGTGTTGCTGGTTAAAGCATAGCAGGTTAGGCAGCATCCAAGGAACAGGAAATTCAATGTTTCGGGCCAGAGCCCTTCATCAGGAATGAGCATGTGAGTCTATCTACTATTGATACTCGGTGTCTTAGGTAAAACTAATTGATGTGTGGACTCAGCGAACAGTACATCCAGTGAACTACAGAAGTTACTGGAAGTTTTATCTGAGGAAAACCTGGTGCATAAATGGAAAATAATATCTTCTTCGAATAGTTCTGAGTTACAGAATATACAACGGTCTGGAAGGATTAGATTTTGTTAGGTGGCTGTTGCGGAAAAGTGACTTAGGTAAGTAAAATCTGTTGACATTTAAATTCCAATCTGTTTTTCCTTCACTTAATGAAATATCTATTATATGTGATGTTTTAAAACATTTTGAGAAACTATTATGCATATTCTTAATGTAAACAAAATTAAGGAGGCATGCCAGGAATTTCCAGATAAGTAAACACTAATAGCTTCAAATCTGGATTGGCTTTTCATATTTTCATGTATTTATATTTTTCTCTATCCAATAGAAATACAGAAGTGTACACTTAGTATGAAAAACAATGTAAGGGTTTATTTGTACTTGTCAAGATGGTGTTGAACTGTTGTTTGGGAACTTTTCAGCTTTCTTGGATTCATCCAGCACTGGATAAGTTTTCATGAAACCGTGGTACAGCACTTTTTTTCACTTTCCGTGTTCATGAGTTGCATCATAGGTTGATGATGGTGACAACTAGAAAAAAGTATAGCTCTGTCAGCAAACTGTATGTCAAATTACACCAGAGTGCCAATTTGTGCATGTAAGATAGGGGGAAAGAGTTCTAGCTAATCCAACATTGACTGACTGTGCCCACTTCCATACAGTGAAAGCTGAAGTAATGCTTTGTGGGAAATTGGAGCAGTGATGAGTGGATGCAAAAATTAAGGGATGTTTAGTTATTGCTGAGCTGAAATGAAAAAAGGCAAAAGGTGGACAACTGGAATATCACTTCTGGCAATGATGCTCTCCAAATTTGACCCTTCCCACTCTCCTTTCCAAGCTAATGGTACAGGTCAAGCATTGTTTGTGTGCTTGTGCCCCCTGGTGCCTCGCATTTTTGTCTGTTAAAAGTTCTTAAGAACAGGATTTTCATGATGTTAATTTTCAATGATCATGTTAAAATAGTTCTGAATCTGAAAGTCAGCTTTACATAACCAAAACAACTGTTGGAAGCTAGGATCTCATAAAGTTCAGATGTTTTACTCTGCAAGATCAGAAAGAGACTTTTTCCACACGTATGTCTGCTGTCTTATAGTAGGAACTAGTTGGATATGGAATTTTCTCCGGGAAATCAGTATGGTGCAGAGGGAGGTGGGAGATGGCTGACAGCAGATCTTACTTTACTGTCATGGTCAAAAGAAGAGCCAAGAACCTGTTGCGAGAAATAAAATCAATTGCAGTACAAATTGGTACAAGACATGTAACATTTGGGGATAAATAATAGGAGTTTGAGCTCCCATGAATAAATTCTGCAGATCAGATCAGCAAGTTTTAGTGGAATACTAATTTCTAGATCATGGCCTGTTCTGAATAGTTTGCTGAATTAACCATCAGCGGTTGGCTCCTCCTCTTCAGCACCAATGTTTCTGAAAAGGCAGTGTCTATAGACTCTATGACAGTACACACTGCATTGCTGAAGGATGGACTGAAATATGCCATTTGAGAGATTCTCAAAAAATTACAGTTCTTAAAAACCCTCCTGATTATTGTCATGTCCTGTAACAAAATGTGTAATTATTGCATGAAATTGTTTTTAAACTCTGTTTAGCTACTTTTTCTTCTTGTCGAATAATATACAGGTGACTAACTGAATAAATACAACAGAACAAAAAAATTAAATGAAGACAGATTTATTCTTATATGATTGTTATTATATATAATTAATTCCCTTAATTTGTGAAGGTTAAAATACATTGACATCTTTATTCCGGTATATTTTGTAGCCTCTTAAGTTGAAATAGAATTTATGTTTGCATTTATTTCAAAATAAATCTGAGATGGTTTAAACTCTATATTGACCTGTGAATTGCTCCTTTGGATTGAATCGATTTCTATCTGATTTTATTTTTGTTTTGATCATGTAGCTTGAAGACAACTTAAAATTTTATTGCTGGGCAAAGAACAGTGGTAACTTACCAGCTGACTGTTTTGCACCACATTAAATATTCATTTCCACTAATATATTGACAAAAGAGTTATCAATAACCCATTTATCTTTGAAATTCGCATTTGACCCTGTGCAATACAAGCAGTATGTGTACCAGCAGTAGTTAGTATCGTAGTTAGCAGAATAACAGCTTTAAAATCTATTAGAATCTGTTTCAGTTTAAATTTGGTCAAAAAGTCAAGATATGCCACTACCAGGATTGGATTAGATTCGATTCCCTACAGTGTGGAAACAGGCCCTTCAGCCCAACAAGTCCACACCGACCCTCCAAAGAGTAACCCACCCAGACTCATTTCCCTCTGACTAATGCACCTAACACTATGGGCATTTTAGCATGGCCAATTCACCAGACCTGCACATCTTTGGATTGTAGGAGGAAACCAGAGCACCCAGAGGAAATCCACACAGACACAGGGAGAGTGTGCAAACTGCACACAGAGAGTCACTGCAGGCTGGAGTTGAACCTAGGACCCTGATGCTGTGAGGCAGCAGTGCTAACCAATGAGTCACCGCGCCGCCCTTTCCATTTTAAAACGAGTATACTTAGGCCATGTTCATCATTGACAGTGATCCCTTGCAGACGAGAATGTCTCTCTTCTACTCTTGGGGTGAGTCCATAGATGGCTATGAAGGCCTGAAGACTAATTGTCAATGATTTTTAGGCTTTTGGATTTGGAAACAAGTTAGCACACAGGTTCAAACTAAAATCTACCTCTGTGAATTTATTTTCCGGCTACCGTTAAATTCCCTCCTTGCCTATTTGGCCTTGACCGAACAAAAACATGTACATGAATTGCATGGAGATCTGAGTTTCTCCTCACTGACAACCAGAAGAAATGTTTTCTTTATGCCCACCTCTTTTGATGTATGTCAATATTTCAGAAAGTAGCGGTACTGTGTACTATCCCAATTACCTCATTGCCTTCACTGTGGAGGCGGTGCTGTGGAGGTAATCTGCTAACAGATGATTAAATCCTCGGTAGACTTCAGTGCTCCTGGGTTTTATGAAATGACAGTTAAAAGGAATGCAACCAGTTAGAGCTGAGTAACAGTGATTCTAATATCGAACTTAGAACCTGGAGTTTTTGCTCAATTATCTTCCAAGGTCAATGAGATATTTCATTGTGCATGTCAGCAGTATACAACATGTGAAATATATTAAAGAGAGATTTAATCAGGTCCTCATCATCATCCAGGTGGCATGGGCAAGATGGATTAAAGGGCATGTTTCCATGCTGTAGACATCTGTGACTCTAATGTTTACACATATGCAAAACACGGGAACCGGATAGTGATCAGGAACATCATTCTTTCTTCCCAGCCATTTGAATTGAGGCCAGTTACCAGCTAAGATGAGCTAAAATAGAAAGCACTAAAATTGATCTGGAAGTTGTCTTTGTGACAAGCTATCTTTGTTAATTATGTATACAAATACTGTGGCTACAAGAGGAAATCAGAGACTAGGAATCTTTCAGTGAGTAACTCATCTCCTGTCAGTGGTATCTATTCCTCCCACTGTGCAACAGTTGAGCAGAGGGTGAATGTGGTACAGGGTTACTGTGCAAGTAGCTTGTTTCGTCTGGGATTGCATTGACCTTCTTTGAGTATTGCTGGAGCTGGTGGCATTTAGTAGATGGAATATTCCAACACACTCTTGATAAGGGAAATCAAGTGGAGAGCTATTTGCTGCAGAATTCCTAGCCTCTGATCTACTCTTGTAGGCACTCTTATATGGCTAGTCCAGTTGAGTTTCTGGTCAATGGTAACCTCCAGCATATTGTTAACAGCAGGATTCAGTGATGGCAATGCAATTCAACATCAAGGGGCAATAGTTAAATTCTCTCAGTTGGAGATAGTCCTTTTTGGACCTTGTGTGGCGCAAATATTATTGACCACTTAAGAATTCAATCCTAAATGTTGTCCAGCATTTGCTGCATGCAAGTGCACAGTGTTTGAGTGTCTGAGCAGTTAAATAGTGCTAAACATTATATAGTCTTTGGCGACTTTCCTTACCTCTGACCTTTTGGTGGAGGGAAGGTCAGAGGTTACAGTTGAAGATGGTCAGCAAGGTCACACCTCCAAGGAACCCAACATAAATATTCAAAACTCAGATCCTTAACTTTTTTAAAAAATTCATTCATGGAATAGGGGCATCACTGACTGGGCCAGCATGCATTGGCCATCCCTATTTGTCCTTGAGAGGTCGATGCTTGGAATGAGCACAACCTTTTTACTTTAATGTGAGCTCTGATTCTAACTGGTATAGAGTTTTCTCCCTAACTCCCACTGACTCCAGTTGTAATAAGGCTGCTTAGTGTCATACTCCATTAATGCAGCCTATGTCAAGGGTAGCCATCCTCACCCCATCTTTGGCAATTAACACTTTTGTCCATGTTTGAACCAATGCCGTAATTAGTTCTGGAGCTGAGTGACTCTAGCAGAACTCAAACTGAGATCAGCAAGGAGCTTAGCGCTGTGTAAGTGCAATTTAATTGCATTATTGCTAATGATCAAGAGTAAGTTATTAAAGCAGCAGTTTGGGCCAAATTAGATGTGACTTGTTTTTTTGTTGTGGATGGGATATACTTGGGCAATTTCCACTTTGCCAGGGGACTGCTTGTGTTGTAGATGTACTGGTACAGCCTGGCTATGAGAACAGTGAGTACTAGAGCAGAAGTCTTCAGTAACATTGCCTATATGTTGTCAAGACTCATAGCCTTTGCAACAGACAGTGCTTTCAACTATTTCTTGATATCACTGGGAGTGAACTGAATTCACCAAACAATAGCATCTGTGACGCGGGGGACCTTAGAAGGAGACAGAAAGGCATCATTTACTTCGCACTTCTGTCTGAAGATGAATGTATATTCTTTGGCCTTGTCTTTTGCACTGTAATGCTAAGTTCTCCAACATTATGTATGGGGATCTTTGAAGAGCCAATTTTTGAATATAAACCAAGGTTATGTACCCTGTTTAAGGCCTGACATTATTCTTGTGAGTTTATGCTCTCTGTTTTTATGGCCAAAATACTTCCCAGAGGTTTTCCCAAAGCTTAATGCAATGTTTCAGGACATAGCTATCCACACACTTAAATAGCAGTTAAATTGAGAGTTATTCATTGCCACAATAAAAATTTTGTGTTCCCCATGTTGAAGAAGAACTTGTGTTGCTGGTCTGCCTTTATCCATTATTAGCTCAGATTTTTCTGCCAATAATGGTGAGGCCAAAGCCACTAACTGTTACTTAAGTGCAACATCAGGCAGGAACAGATGCATGGATCGATGCAAAATTTGGAAGTTGCTGTTGGATTTGGGAAAACAATATCTGTTTGACACACCACTGACCTGCATTAAGAAGGATGATATTTTGCACTTGCACGGTCGATATGTACAAAATTCAAAAGGTTAGAAATAAAAGCAGAAAATGCCGGAGAAGCTCAGCAGGTCTGGCAGTGTCTGTGGAGAGAGAAACAGTTAACAAATAAAGCCTAGTATGATTCTACTTCAGCACTGCCCACTGTAGTCTTCATTGTTGCCAGCTAGCTCTCCAGCACTAATTAACAGTTACAAGTAGGGAATGTTATTCTTTAAGCTTTTAACTATTATTGGGTGTTTAGAAGAAATGGAACTTTGTCTTTTTTATCTCCTTAACCTTTTCCACAGGTCATAGATGTGCTATGCTGTCTCATTTGCTCACTAACAGCTAGTTACAAGCAAATAAAATGGGAAAGGGAAATCTAATGAATGGTAAATAGTATTCATTTTTCAAAGACAAAAAATGCTGGACTACAGCATATATAACCTGAATGAAATATGCTGTGTTTGCAATTTCTTGGAAGTTCTCCCTTCTTTTATCATTGTTTTATTCTAAAGGTTCCATGTAAAGCCAGCATAATTTTGAAAGGCTCATATACCACTTGAGTGACCATTTGACCAAGATGCCAGGGAGTAGCTGGTGTGCAGGGAAACATTATCCAACAAAAAGTCACTATTCCTTCTGAAGAAGAGAGCACAGAAGAGAAAGGTAAAAAATGTATTTCAAATGATTCTGTAAATGCTGATGCTGCCAGCTGTATGGATAATATGACATTAGCATCAACAAGAAAAAGCAAAACATGTACAAAATACTGATTCAGAAATGTCTATTTGGCTTTATAATTGTGAAGTGGAAAATTCCTGGGTTGGAAAGGCTGTTCCTGGTAATGAGCACATGATTCATCTGTAATCACAGACTTTTTAATGTTTTGATTTTACTGTATCACAGAACTATGATTTTCATTAGAGTAATAGGATAATAGATGATGAGGAGTGAGATATAGATTTTTACTTCATGATTGAATTACACAGGTCTCTCTTGTGAGTAATGTATAAATTGGCATCTTGCTAATCAATTTTTCTATTTATTATATGCTTCTGAATTTAATCAAATGAGAAGTATTTGTTTATATAAATTTAACATTAGAGTGTATAAAGTGTTATCATTTTTTTTTCCCTCTTGAATGTAAGCATAACTACCAAGACACAGACTCTCACAGCTTTAATTTCTGGGGAGAATAATTTATTCGGAGCGGTTTTGCACCAAAAATGGTCAGTGTGCTCACAGCATCTACCAGAGCAGGACCCCAAGGCACATCCAAAATTGGATTATATGAATTCTGTCAGCCCCTCCCTCTAAGGTAGTTAATCAGTTTTCTGTGAAAGGATACAGCACCAGCAAGAAGTCTCAGACAGACCCAAGACAGTGGGCTGCCATGTACAGCTAGCCAAGCCCCACACTGTAATATGAAATCACAATGAACACTCCTGCTGGCTGCTTCCCATTCCGATGAAAAGAAAATTTAAAGAGGAAAATATTAAGTTTTCTTACAGCAACCACTAGAAACTCCATTAATGATAGACCACGGTGGGAACTGGAAAAATGGAGCAAGGCCCAACTGCCAACAGGTTTAGCCAAGATGCCTTCCCTCCAGATAACATCTGTCACCCCTACATTGGTATCTTTTTGGTAGTTCTTGTACCTCGGATAAGAATTAAAGGAGATGCTGCATTTAGGCTGTTGGTAAGATTACCCTTTTTCCTTAGGATTCTGATATCTATTTACACCATGCAGCTTGGCACAAGGCTGAACACACATTATTTCTCACTAGAATCGTCAATCATGTGATCTCTTCACTAATGATGAAGACTGAATATTTACTTAATAGGCGATTAACCCTTTACACTACACTGCCCCAACTCCAGTCTCCACGCCCCGGATTTTTGACTGTATACATTATTTACATCATCCTCTGCAATCCCACCCCTCAATGTCAGAGTGTCTGTCCTCACCTCTGATTCAGAGAGATTTATGTGCTGTGGTAGTTTCACCAACCTCCCTGAAGTTGTTTTCAGCTCTTTTAGAGGAAAGTGAGGTTCCCGGTTCTCCAATTTTTGATTTGCACTCAGTGAATCAGTATTTCAGCCATCACAGAATGTCAACTCTTTATTCAGATAGTCTTTCTGGTTAGCTGGTCCATTTCCTTTAGGGTTTTATTGTCAGAGGAACTAAATCTGTCTTGTTTCTCCTTTCAATGCTATTTTCCATCTCCAGGAGATATGATCCCATCCTGAGTTTTCTCAGATCCACATTAGCCCCACTGTCTTGAGCTTTGATTAATCACAAACTCCCTGACAATAGTTGCAATTTTGGTAAATCTCTTTATTGTCACAGCCAAGCATCTTTAAGTCAAAAAGCTATAAGACACAACTTCTGCAATGAAATTCCCTTTCTGTTGTGTCAGTTGTTCAATAGGATTGCAGACAATGTATCCTCCTGCAGCTTGATATTTCCTTGGACGTACACTATTGTAGTGCCAATCCTCACAAGTCTTAATTGAAATCTTTATATTCTTGGTAGCTGTTCTGATTTAATAATATTCTGTCACAGACGGAAGTGGAATGGTGCTGATTAAACTATAATTGCTTTTCTCCTCTTAAGCATGAAATGATAAGGTATTGTTTAATTTACGCCTTTCCCTGTTTACTCCTGTTCCTTACTGAGGGAGGCTGAAAGGTGGTCCCCAAACCGTAGTCTTCAGATTCCAACTTTTGAAATAAACCCACATGAAAAACCATAAGGTGAAATTAAACATTCAAAATATCATCAAATTGCTTCATTATTTCACACACACACACACACACACACACACACACAGACATTTAAGAAGATCAGAGAAGAGATAAGTAACAAGCTTTGGTAAATATAGAGTTTTTGTAAGTCAGTTCACATTGGTTACAACTTCCCAAAGATCAGTCCGGTGACAGCACTCCATGTTAGCTGGGTCCTGTAATGTTCCTTCTTGCAGACAATACATAGGCTTATTTTCAGACTGCAATTTGGGGAGAGAAATAAAGGCTGCAAGACAGGCTGTCATTTCGGCCTGGAGCCCTTCTCTCCTCCTGCCGGTCAACAGTAAATGCTGTAGAATCCCAGATTTCTGTCATATTGCGAAGACAGGGACCCATCTCAGTGTTCCAATTGGAATGTCATTAAGTGAACATAGTAGCTTTGTCACCCCCTCAGAGTTATGATGATGAAGTGAAGAGATATCAAGAAGGCCGTTTGACCCTGTCTTAATATAAAATGTTTTGAGGGGTTCCTTTGTCCCCACCTGGCAGAACGTATGCAACCCTCCCATCTCCAAACTGTTGTTTCAGCTTTAACTGAAATGCCTATATAATGTGGGGGTTTCAGAAGCTTCTGAAATATGATAATGTGATCTTATGAGCACACCACAGTTGTTCTTTCTTTTAATTAGCTGGAGTTAAACACAGAAATCTGGAAGAAAAAACAGCATGGAATCCTACAGGTGTCCAAATGATGTGGGCAATAGCCAGATTTGCAAAATCTCATTAGAAATCTACTGAGGCCTATCACAATGTCAGGGGCAACTTGTTCCATCATTTATGCATTTTACGCCTGACAGCAAAGTAGGTTTCTCACTAAGTGGCAGCATGGAAGTCCCAGTAGCTTCAGTCACGGGCACAGTTTATACACGGTCCATGGCTTTGCCATTGACGGTCGTCCACTCAATTGTGTGGTCAGGTGACATGTCAATCAACAGTCTGGGTAATGAGTGATGGTCAGGCCTGTAGGAAGCTGTCAGGAATCATCAGACGAGGAGATCTGTCATGTCCAGCAATTGTTCATCAATATCAGTCAGATATCTGCAGGAAACTGCGGTCCTAGGAGTCCATGCATAGATGAGGAGAGTACAGGGAGGGATGGGGTGTGGTAGGGACAGTTGGGAATCAAAAAACATTGTTGTGAAGCCAAAGCTGGTGAGGTAAGTCATGGAGTTTGTCGATGTGAGAATGGGGAAAGGAGAGGTATGTGGGGGGGATGCAGAGGGCATGGTAAACTATGAGAGGTGGGTTGTTGACTATAATGACCATCACAGAGGGAGCATAAAGGACAAGGGTGGGAATCATTAGTGCGTTATGTTGATTCAGGGGCAGAGAGAACAGTTGGAGGCCTAACCCGATTTGGTGTGTCTCCATGTTTGAAGGGGTCAGGAAAGATGGGTGGAAGTGGGCTGTTGGGATATTGCAAGGAAATTTAAGACAACAGGCTGTGAGAGGTAATAATGTCCAGGCAGCTCTCGATATTCATGGTGTCCACCATGAGCTGCATTTCCTGCCCATAAATTGGCATTCTCTTGGCCAACATCCAGGTGTGGTGGGGTGTGGAGATAGTGTCAATGTGTTGCGAAGAAGCACAGGATCCACGTCTGCTGGATGTTAGGACATTGAAGAAGTAAATATCTGAAGCAAGCATTTGTAAATTATGGCTACATTTCATCTGCAATAATTTCTTTGCTTATTTGCATGGACATGCTTCGGCTTCAAATACTAGTCACAGACAATTTGCACCATGCCTCTGGCATTTGCAAACTGAAAACTGGCATTTCAATGATGGAGAGCTTAATAGTAATAACTTCAGAGTAGGTGAATCTTGACAAAACGTTTCCCATTACTTGCAAAACTTCCAAGGGTTCAATGGAAGTCGTCTCATTGATATGACAACGGGCTCTACTGATTCCAATTTAAACTTGAATGATGGACATGAGTCTGGATTGAGAAGGAGTTTAGTTGGCAGGAGGCACTGTGTTGGTCAGCGGCTGCTCACATGTGAAAACAGCAGGCTTGTGAATTGAAGTCACTTGAGCCCCAGCCCTGGTTTGGGCTAGCTTGAACCAGATCAGCTCTGAGATCAGCAATAAGATGGAAATCCTTATTTGATGGAAGACTAATGGGAATCCTAACAGTGTCCTTGGATTGAGCCTATAGTGGAAAGACACTGGCTCAACAGATGAGCTAAGAACCAACAAGGACATGGCACTACAGTTTGTGAAGATAAGGAAAAAGGATAAAAATTAAGGATTTTGGCATGCCTGCAGTGAAAACTCCAGATAGCAACCTTAATAAAATGGAACCTAACACTAAGTTTGCCGATCTCACCAAAATTGAAGGTGTAGTGGACAGCAACAAAGGTTATCTCAGAGTACAACGGGATCTTGATCAGATGGGCCAATGGCCTAAGGAGTGGCAGATGGAGTTTAATTCAGATAAGTGTGAGTGCCACATTTTGGAAAAGCAATGGTAAAGTCCTAGGGAGTGTTGCTGAACAAAAGGACCTTGGAGTGCAGGTTCATAGCTCCTTGAAAGTAGAGTCGCAGGGAGATAGGATAGTGAAGAAGGAGTTTAGTATGCTTTCCTTTATTGATCAGAGCATTGAGTATAGGAGTCAGGAGATCATGCTGTAGCTGTACAGGTAATTGGTTAGGCCAATTTTGGAGTATTGTGTGCAATTCTGGTCTCCTTCCAATCAGAAGGATGTTGTGAAACTTGAAAATGTTCAGAAAAGATTTACAAGGATATTGGCAGGATTGGAGAATTTGAGTTTTTGGGAAGAGCTGAATAGGCTAGGGCTGATTTCCCTGGTGGTCAGAGGCTAAGGGGAGACTTTATAGATGTTTATAAAATCAGGAGGGGCATGGATAGGATAAATAGACAAAGTCTTCTTCCTGGGGTGGGGGAATCCAGAACTAGAGGGCATAGGTTTAGCGTGAGAGGGAAAAGACATAAAAGGGATGTTAAGGGCAACTTTTTCATGCAAAGGGTGGTGGATGTATGGAATGAGCTGCCAGAGGAAGTGGTGGAGGCTGGTACAATTACAGCTTTTAAAAGGCGTCAGCATGGGTATCTGAATAGGAAGGGTGTAGAGGGCTAGTTTATCTGGTCAGCAAGGACGAGTTGGACGAAGGGTCTGTTTCCATGCTGTATATCTCAATGAGTCTATGGCTCCAAGACTTAGAATTGTGGAGAAGACCCCCAGACCTGGAGGAAACACTCGGCCAGTATAACCTTCCATTCTTAGGTATTAGCTTTTAATTTTGTTGACTGTTCTGGGAACATCAAACTAAGTGGATTGTGCTTTTGAACTTTAGCCTTTTATGAATTGCATGCCTGTTGTAAACCTTCTTCTAACCAAATAGTGTGAATTGTATGTCTGTTTTAATTAAACTAATGAAGGTCGTGGTTAGTTGATATCAGTTTCACTCTTCTTTTTTCCATTGTGCCGAGCGAATAACTGTCATCAAGGGAAGTAACCATGCAACACACTGCCTTTTTGATGTCATGTGTTGGTCATTCAGTCAACACAGCCCCTTCAAATCGGGACACGTGCCTCAAGCAGGGCTACGGTGGAGCAGACAATGGGGCTGCTGCAGATGTGGCTTCATTGCTTCGACCATTCTTTGGGGATTCTTCAGTATGCATCATCCTGGCTTTGCTGTGCCCAACTGGAGCAGGCAGTGAGGTGATGTGCTGGGTGCTGAGGAACTGGGGATCCTGAGCAAATTCCGAGGAGGAAAATGAGGAGGAGGAGGAGGAGGAGGAGGAAATGGCTCTTGTCTGTGACAGAGCTCAGCTGCATTTCATTTGAAATATCACTTCTTGACTCAAAAGTTAGAAAAATAGGTTTTAAGAAGAGGTAGACTCAAAATGGGGTGTTCTCTCTTGTGGTTCAGTGGTAGTTTCACCACCCTTGGACCAAGAAGCTTGGGTTCACGCCTGCTCCATGGTGTGTAATAACGTCCTTGGGCAGGTTGATTCGATAAATAGGTCACATAATAATCAGACAAAAATTGGGGAGGGGTGTCTTCTTATGGTGCAGTGGTAGTAAATCTACCCTTGGACCTGGAAGCTTGTGTTCAAGTCCCACCTGCTCCTGAGGTGACACGTTGATTAGAAAAATGGATTAAATAAAAGAACTCAGACTCAAAATGCTAGTGCTCATTGAGTGCTTTTCCTACAAGTTTTCATGTAGAATGGATTGATACAGTATTGTTCAGTGCAGAGCAGCAGTAAGTGTGCCATCTTGAATGTACATTCTCATAACAATTCATTTTAACTCTTTACAAACACCATAATGATATCACACTAAGAGGCCGTTCTGTGCCAGTACCTTGAAGGAGCAGTTCATCTCCTTCAATTCCCTGTCTCCCCCAATAGCTGACTGGGTCATTATGTTTTATCTTAACATAATGGTCCTATTCTCTTTTGAACATGATAATTGAATCTACCCCCACCAAACTCTCAGGCAATGTATTCCAGACCCCAGTCACCTGTTGTGTCAAACAAAAATTCCTCATGTTGCATTTGTTACTTTTAATTTTGTAGCTTTTGCTTCTTTTGCTGATCAGCTTAAATTGATATCCTCTGTTTCTCAAACTTTATATCAATGGGAACCTTTTCCCTAGCTACCTTTTCCAGATTCTTTCTTGATCTTGATCTTTTTTTGTCAAGTCTCCTATCAACTTCCTCTTTTCCAATGAAAACAGCCTCAGCCTCTCCATTCCATCCAAACAAGTAAAGCTCCTCGGCCCTGCAACCCTTGCTGTGCATATTTTCTGCACCATCTCTAATCCCTGCATATTCTTACGTCCTGGGAAAGGCAAGGAAGGCACTTTGAGTGAGCTTTTCAACAAGGTAACACAGAAGTGGGCTAAGAAGTGATAAACAAAGAAAGCGGAAAAGGAACAACAGCCTCAAACAAATGACAAAGCGGCCACTAGCTTCTGAAGTAAACTAGAGGTAGTTGTGAAAAAGTTGGCCTTACTCTTAGAGACTGGAGCACACCTTCAAAAAGGTGGAGGCGAACTTAAAATCAATGTTAACCAAAGCTGTTCCTGGCTCTGCCAGTAATATGGAATTTAGCAACTGCAGACAGCCCAGAGAAAGGTGGTGCAGTCCTGCTTCTGACTGCCTGTAGACAAAACACTTTGGATGCGGTTCCCCATGTTATCACCAGGTAAGTGCAAAGAAACCTGTCTCGGAGACTGGTGGTTTCTTGACACATAAAATAAATTGGGTCATTGATTCCCCCACAAAATGTCTTCTTTCACATTATTGCTGAAAGGGTGACCTACTGCATTTACTTACTCCAGGATCAATTTATCTTAATTGTGCCATTAACTCTGTTGTTCAATTTCCCTTTGAGAATACAAGCCTCTGGATTGACAAATCTTCTGCCAAGCTATTTGCACCTCTATTTGTTGATATAGGTCTGCAGATAGCCAACGGCCCCTTAATGGTTCAGTGGTAGTGTCCCTAACCACGGTCTGGTTCAAGGCCTGGGTTCAAGTCCCATCCTGCTGCAGGGGTATGTAATAACATCTCTGAATAAGTTAATTCAAAAAATAAAAAGGCAACGGATATCTCCAGTTCTTTGTGAACAAGCTGGAATCGTTTCATTGCTGCTTCTCTTTCTTGTTCAAATAGCACTGATTCTGGAGTTCCTTAAAGATATTTAACCCTCAGCCTATTAAAGAGAATAATTTTCAAAGCCAGAGATCAACAACATGATTACAAAATGGAATTATGATACTAAAATATCAAATATGAATCACAGTAAGCATACCTTTCCTATGAGCATATTCTCCAAATTGTGTTTTAAATTCTGATACAAAGATTGCAAGTACTGTCCTTGAAGGGTTAAATGTGTGCCAATAAAGCGGTTGGAAATCAAAGTTCATACATGTCACCTTCTTTAAAATCAGAATTATATGCAATTGATCCTTTTCTGCTCAGTTATAACATTGGCTAAAAATAAAATGGTACACATATCAAGAAAAATGTACTCATGGGTAGGAAGAAATATGCAGGCACTCCCGGATTGCAAATGGGTTCTGTTCTGGAGTCTTTTCACATATTGGCTTTTACACAAGTCGGCACACAATGGAAGTATGTATAGGAAATGTCCATAAGTCAGGTCGTTAAAATTAGAACTGTGTTTGTAAGTCGGACATTTGCAAATTGGGCACCCTCTGTACAGACAATATATTTCCAGTCTCAAATATGAACTAACTGGACATATTTATGATCCATAACCATTGGTGAAAAATGGAATCAATCACGTTTCAATTAATATTTATGTAACAATATTGTGAGAAAGAACATATAGGCTGGAAATACAACAGCATGATTTGTAAGCTTCTGTAAAGTAAAAAAGACTGTTTGTTTCATGGTTTGATAGCAGAGTCTCCACTCAAACCAGAAACACCTGCTGAGGTGTACTTCATGTAATTATGGTAAAATAAAGCATGCGAGTAGAGAGCCAAGTAAATTTTTAACAAATAAGTTGGAGATTCCCCATCCAGCCATAAGCATCTCCACCAGGTTTAAATTAAATTAGCCAAATACAGGTAACCCAATTCCAATGAAAGGCTATCAACCTGAAAGTTTGGGGTGAATTTTACATGAAAGCAATGAATTTGCCTCTCCTCTCAACTAAGGCAGTGGTCTGCCTTTAACCCCATTAAGGGAGAGAGTTCTACACACTCTGCTGGCCAATCAAATGGAAGAGGAGATGCCAATGGAGTAGAGATTTTCACATAAGTGCAAGGTGCCCCATGGCTAAGCTGGTAAGATGAGCAGAGACCTGGAATAGAAGGGAGCAGAAAACATGGAATTGAGATAGAAATTGGGATGGTGTGGGGGTGTAGATGAACACAGGATGTCCAAGCAGAAGACCCTACATCCTTTCCTGGTCACCAATTCCCTAGTATTTCCTGGCAACCCAGCCACTTGGTAGCAGGTTGGGTTGTGAGATGAAATACTCTAGTGGCAGTAGGAGGAAACTGTTAAGTGGTCATAATTAAACATACAAGGTACTCCAAGGCAAATGGACTGGTTAATACAGGAGAGGGTGTAGTGTAAAATGTTAGTAAGGGTGCTTAGGTTACAGACACGGTGCCATCACCATGGCACTCCATTTTTAGTGCCTCATGCCTGCCAAAATCACACCAAAGGAATATAAAATTCCAGCTTTTAACATTGTTCTTCTCTCTATAGGTGCTGACTCACCTGAGTTTTTCCAGCATTTTCAGTTTTTATTTCAGAAAGCTGACTAATCTAGGTTCTGACACAAATTCCAGTGCTTCATCAGAACTGCATTTGAATTCCATTCAGAGGATGAATAAAATATCTCTGAGTTCCAGCCCTTGAAATATTTTACATTGAAAACTGAAAATTGATGTCCTTCTGGTAAATGGTACAAATGTTACATGCACCATTTATACAATTGTATGTTAAATGCTCTTAAGTAATTTGGGTATTTTCTTGTGTACTTTTCTGAGATAATCAATGCAGCTAATTTAGATATGCTCTTTGAAATGTATCTTTTTTTTAAAAATTGTGAATGAAACGCGATTTGGTTCTTCATACTTGCTAAAAAAAAATTATTTATGTCTGGGTTGCTTGAAGCAATTAATTTTATTTTCTGCATTGCCAGCTTAAAAAAAATGAAATGTTTTTTTTCTCTAGAGGACCTTCTGAAAGCTTTAAGGGAGTTGAAAAGGGTAAGCATAGCTTTAAGTGGTCATGTGGTCAGTGCCATTCATCTAGATAGCACCTGACTATCCGTCAAATGTGGCAGAACCCTTCTTGACAGCCATGACCTCTGCCATAATGAAGGAAAAGTGTACAGTAAAGCGTCCATTATCAGGCAGTTGGGAGCAGTAAATTGGTGCAGTTTTCTAGCAATCTCCCAGCAAGTTGAGATGGAAGATGTGTGGCTCTGTAAGAGGTATTTTTTTTAAGCCCATGATCATTTCTGTCAGATGATGCAGATCGCAGGCAGAGTGACTATTCAGGGGATTTATGCTTTCAATTAAAGCAATGTTAAAGTAATGTAATGACTATCATTCTTATAGGTGGTAACCACTCTGTGTCCCACCAGGAATAGTTCTAATGAGTAATGGAACACACCTGATGAACCCTAGGTCAAGCGTAATAGCAGCAAATAGCATCAGATTTAAAATTTTAAGTAGACAATTCGTCGGGCTTTAAAGAAAAGACATTGGGGGTTCATTTCCTCAGACTCACTGCTGTAACTAAGTCAAAAAGGCAGTAGAAATCCTGTTTCTGCATGCAACTGTAGTAAAGTGGTGAATGGCCATTGATTGGGAGCAGCCCTAAGGAAATGTCAGGCCATTATTAATTTGTAAAGTAATTTAAAAATTGTATTTATTACTTGAGGTATGTCACCGTGACTGTCCTTTGTCATGAAAAAAACAATTTATTATGTGCTTTTAGATGTTACAACATATTGCTTAAATGCAAATAGTATTATAATTTTTAAAACTGCAACATAGCTGAGTGGCTGTCGACCGCAATCTGTGTAGATAATATACAAGGGGAAACCATAACTCACACTATTCAGCAAGAACAGGGAAACAGCAGAGTGAAATTAAATGGGTGGACTGACTGCCCTGTTTCCACCAACTTCGCACCTGTCAGCACCATCACTGCATACTTTGACATCCAAGACACACATCAGAAGCAGGTGAATGGCTCATGAGTGAATCTAAATTTAGATTAGCAAGGGGTAATAAAGAAGTTAGTAATCTAAGGACTTTCTGTCTGTCTGAAGTTAATTATTACCTTTTAAGTATTTCTATAGATGTAGTGATTTATTACAAAACAATTTTTGAGGCCTGGTGTTAAAGTGAATAGATTTGTGTGTTCCATGGTGGATTTGTTTTGTTTATCTTAGATTGCTTTGCCACCCAGAAAGGTACATAATGTGGCTTCCAGCTTTCTTAGAGACTCCTAGAACTTTTTTTTAAGCTTATGGTAAACACCCATAGCTTAGAAAGGAAGACTTGGTTTCTATTTTACATTGAATTTTAATTACTCCCGTAAAGCCCTTGGAATAGAATGTAGACCAGCTTTCCTGAGGAGAAAAGAGAATTTAGTGAACTACTTTACCTTGAAGTCAGGAGCTAGTATTGGTCCCAGACCTGAACTGTTGGGATGAAACCCTGAAGAGGTTACTTTAAGCTGTGCATATTTGAATGCAAGTGTATGATAGCTGCAATTTCAGTCTAAAAATTGAAGTAACACATGACTTAAGTCTATCAAAGTGTTAGATCCAGGGAATCTGGTGTGAGTATTCTATAAGAGGCTTTTTTTGGAGGGAAAGCAGAGGTGTGTTTTGGGGCCTCTACAACATCTATTTTTAGTTTGCCTTTTCAATTCATGAAGGAGTGTTTTGGGATTAATAGGATTATACTGATACTGTGTGCTTAAAATCTTTTGCTTCATTTTTATATCATAAGTATATGGTTTGGTTTATTCTGTATTATTTTCATTTATTTATAAACTTCTGTTTTATTGTTAATGAAAAATTGGAAGTAATGCATGCTTATGCATTGGGAGAAAACACTTTGTTCAGACCAAAACAATCAAAATATGATCCAACAAGTCAGGATTTTGGATGGGATCTGACTTGTCTGGTATCAGCTGAGATTGATACACTGTAGCTGGATTGGAACTGGCCAAGAAACCTGCACTAGAGAGGTTTTAATTTTTCCTATAGTTTTGTTATAACTTGAAATTTAGCAGTGGTGTTCTGTGTTCCACTTGTGGACCAAAGGGAGTTGGTGTGATAATCAGTCACATCCCCTTAAGTAAATCTGCTCTGATTTCTCCTTATTGATGACACTTACCCTTAGTGTCACCCAAGACTGTAATCTGCAGTACCCACCTCTAGCCATGTATCACAAACTTTCCCAATAGATAGACAGGAAACATTCAGTCTGACAAGTTTACAGATGGAGTAAATACTACCCTAATGGGACCTTTGAGTTTCGTGGACATTGACATGTGCTCCTGCTCCCTCTTCATCACTGTGTAAATATAGGGTTACTGACTATGTGCAATTTTAACTTGCTTGAAAGTCATACCCAATTAAAAGCCTACTTAATAAAATCTAATAGGATTGGAATCCAAACACTATTACTTAAAAAAGCAGCTGCTTTGTGTATGCAATCCCTCCATCACATCACGTGACTAAGTGAATAAAAGGTCTTCCATACTCATCGCTGATCCAATTGGAAAATATCCCTTCCATAATGTTGACAGAGCCCAGCACATGAGTCCAAAAGCTAAAAATATTTGCAACCATTTTAAGGAAACTTTTGATTGGATGATCCTTCTCAGCATCCTTCGGGGATCTCTACCATCAGAGATCCTTGCTTTAGCCAACTCATTTCAAAAATGGAGGATTACATTTACTTTGACCCTGAAAATGTTGATCCTTGGGTTCCTTTTAAACCTTTCCCCCCTCACCTTAAACCTCTGTCTAGATTTGTATTCCCCTACACTAGGGTAAAGACCTTGGCTATTCACCTTATCTGTGCCCCTCATGATTTTATAAATTTCAATAAAGTCACCCCTCAGCCTCCTACAATCCAGGGAAGAAGTCCTAGCCTATCCAGCCTTTCCTTATAACTCAAGCCCTCCAGTCTTGGTAACATCCTTGTAAATCTTTTTTGCACCCTTTCCAGATTAGTAACATCTTTCCTATTGCATGGCGACCAGAATTGTACACAGCACTCCAAATGTGGCCTGACCAATATATATATGAATCGTTTAGATGAGGAAGTTATCTCCGAGTTTATAAATAACACAAAGCTGACTAAGAGCTTACGCTGTGAGGAGGATGCAGACAGTTTTTTTGGAAGTGCTGACAGGAAGGGATAGCAGGGTAGCTTTGTTAGTACGGGATGTATAAGGTGCGATCACAAGAAATTATCAAAAGTTAGATGGTGTAGAGTCTACATGGCTGGACATAAGAAATAATAAGGGATAGAAGGCATTGGTGGGAGCAGTCTATAAGTCCCCCTAACAGTAGCTGTTCTGTAGGGCCGAACAAATGAAAAGATAATGAGTGCTTTAAAAAGGTAGTATATTAATCGTGAGTTAATTCACTTTGACTGGAAAAATCTAACTGGCAGAAGTAAACTAAAGGAATAATTCAAAGATTGTTTTCAGGACATTTTCTTAGAACAATATGTTGTGGAACCAACCAAAGATCAGGCTAATTTGGATCTGGTAGTGTGTTATTAGGTAGGTTTAATAAATTATCTCAAAATAAAACATTCATTACAGAATACAGAAGAATTTAGAATTCAGCTTGAAGGTGAGAAATGTGGGTCAAAAGTAACTGACCTACACTTAAATAAGGGGAGGTAGGTAGTAGGGTTGAGGGCAGAGTTGGCTGGAGTGGACTGTGAAAGGAGTTCATCAGAAAACATGGTTGAGGAACAATGGCAAAATCTAATAAAGTAGTTCATGACTCACAATAAAGATGTTTCCCAGCGGGCAAGAAAGAGGAAGAGGATAAACAAAGGAAGTTAAGATCGGTATTAGATGGTAAGGAAAACACAATGTGGCAAAGACTAGTGGTAAACTAGAGGACTGGGAAAATTTCAAAGGGTGACAAATGTTACCCAAAAGAATAATAATAATATTGGAAGGAAATAAGCTATGAGTACAAATGAGCAAATAAATGAAAACTGACAATTACAGCTTATTTGCATATTTAAAATGGAAAATTGTGGCCAAAGAGAACAAAGGCTCATTAGAGAGTGAGACCAGCGAAATAGGAATCCATGACCAAGAAATAACACGAGTTGAATAATTACATCTTACATAATTACTATTCCCATGATATAGGACACTAACAATACCCAAAAAAACTAAATGATCAAGAGACCATAATACTAAATATTAAATGAAGATTAAGTATTTGGCAAACTAATAGGGCTAAAGGCTGGTAAGTCCCATGGATCTGATGGGTCCATATCCTAGGATATCAAAAGAAATAGCTACGAGATAGTGTAGGAGCTGGTAGCTTACTGTCATACTCTATATCCTCCTCTTAATCGGACTCTTTTTTTCTGAAGTGTAACTGTACCTTATCCTCCGGGTTGCTGTTTTTCCCCCTTTTTGGCCATTTCATATGCCTCTTCCTTGGATTTAATACTAACACTAATTTCCCTAGTCATGGTCTGATCATGTTTCCCATTTTATTTTTATGCCAGACTGGGGTGAATAACTTTTGCAGTTCACCCATACGTTCTTTGAATATTTGCCATTGCCTTTCTATCACCATTCCTTTAAATAATTATCCTCAATTTATCATAGCTAGCTCACACCTCATAGCATTGTAATTCCCTTTGTTTAAATTTCAGAACCTGAAACTCAGAAACATCCATGTCACTCTCCATCTTAATAAAGAATTCTATCCTATTGTGATCACTCTTCCCTAAAAGCATACATATGACTAGATTGTTGCCAATGAGTTGACAATGTGATTCGCTAACTAATTAAATACAGAGCTTGGATAAAAGGGGCACTTTCAGGATGGCAACTGTAACTAGTGGAATCCCACAGGTATTAGTGGTTGTAGAGGCTGGGCCATTGAATATATTCAAGGCCAAGATAGACAGATTTTTTTTTCAGTTAAATAATCAAGGGTTATTGGAATAAAACAGCAAAGTGGAGTTGAGGATTATCAGATAAGGCACAATCTCATTGAATGGCAGGCCAGACTTGATAAGACAAATGATCTAATTCTGCCTTTATGGTCTTATTGTGGAGGTTGCAATGTTCACTCGAGTAATCACCTACTACCACTAACCCCAGTATTTTTCCTCATAGCAAATGAAGGTGTCTGGCATCTGCCATCTAACTGCCAGCCTTAGTCTGGATTTAAGAAAATCTTTCCTACAATGAGTTAAAGGGAGGGATGATGAATGATGGAAGGAGCTGGGAGAGGAGTTAGTTTTGATACAGAGGTAAATGAGATGGTGAGCTGTCCTGTATGTGTGATTAGAAAGCTCGGAAAATGTTTTTTTTAAGAAGAATAAAGGATGAGGCAGCTCTTAATTGGACATGCTACATGCAATAGTGAAAATTGTAGACAATGAGCATCGAGATGTGTGTACATTGGCAGTTACACTGAGTGGTGGTGACCCTGTGAGTATGAGGCAGCAGAGAGGAAATGTTGACTCTTACATTTGCTGATTATAGAAGGTCATTTACCTTCTTCCATCACTTCTGGGAATTTCTTTTCATCTGGGACAGCACAGGGCGGCACGGTGGCACAGTGGTTAGCACTGCTGCCTCACAGCGCCTGTAGACCCGGGTTCAATTCCCGACTCAGGCGACTGACTGTGTGGAGTTTGCACGTTCTCCCCGTGTCTGCGTGGGTTTCCTCCGGGTGCTCCGGTTTCCTCCCACAGTCACAAAGATGTGCGGGTCAGGTGAATTGGCCATGCTAAATTGCCCGTAGTGTTAGGTAAGGGGTAAAGGTAGGGGTATGGGTGGGTTGCGCTTCGGCGGGTCGGTGTGGACTTGTTGGGCCGAAGGGCCTGTTTCCACACTGTAAGTCTAATCTAATCTAATCTAATGCACTGACCTAAGTCACTCCACCCCTTCATGCTGGATGTTTTTGGCAGTATGACCTCCTTTGGTAGACTGAAGGAAACAGCACTCATCTTCTTTCAACCACCCGACTCAAAAGAGCCTCCAGGTCCCTGTTGAAGAAAATACAGTGTCGCATGATTTGCTGAGTTTAATCAGTGCAGGCTCACTTGATAAAGTCTGCTCTTTGCTTGCAACATCTAAACTGGTGTGGGGTTGCGTTTAAATATGGTGACAGCTGTGAGAACATCACAAAGTCCCAGTGATTGCGGGAACTTCCATCTTTCCTTCCACACGATTGCAGGAACTCCAAAGAGGCCTAACTAATGTGTTACAAAGCGGACTCTTGCATGGGCCCTGATAGACCACTTACTGTGAATCTCTCTGAAATTCATTCCAGATCCATTGTTTAAAAATATGGCCTGGCGGAAGATGGGAGAGGAATGCAAAAATGTCTTCTCAGTTGGAGTCCATTGGCCAAAGTGATTGAGACCAACAACTTGGTCTACATCCCTCTGAATTTGTGAGTTGATCAATGGGTTTGTCATTCACATTCATTTAAGTCAATTGTGTCTCATGGGTGTATTTCTAGACAACCCAACTTTATTTTGTTAGTTTTATAATTTGCCACATGAAGCGATATCTATCTTCAACCATTTTGAAGCCAATTAATTTAGATTACCTAAGTCTTTTAAAACCTAGCCTGTTGCACACTCAATAAACAATAGCACACTCAATAAACAAATTGATTTTTTGATATTACAAAGGTTTATAACGCTAAGGAAGAATTACCTTTGGAACGATGAAGGATGGACGTGAAGTTATTTTTACAATTTTTAGTTATTATCTTTAAAGGAATAATTCCTAGGGTGAGTAACTACAGAGCAAAACACTACTGAATCCTTCAGTTGGTTTGAGAGGAACTGAGTGAGTTCGGAACTTGATCAGTAGGTACTTCACTTGGCATTATCCCAGAATTCCATCTAACCCCTTTGTTATACAAATATTCCATCACAAGTAGGGCAGGCCATGGCAGAATACTATAACCTGGTGTTGTGTGATTTTTAACTTTGTACACCCCAGTCCAACACCAGCATCTCCAAATCACAACAGATAGGGAAATTATAATTTCACTAAACATCTGGACTTTTAAAAAAATTGTCTAATGGCAACCATGTGACTGGCGTCCATTTTCATTTTTAAAAAAACCACCTGGGTCACTAATCCCCATTAGGGAAGAAAACCTTAACGGATAAAGCTGAATGTAACAGGAATTCTAAATAGGCCTTACAATGGGCCCATTGTAGGATTCAGGTATGTGAGTAGGATTTTGCTGATTCATTCAGGTCTGCTAAGAGCTAAGATTGCAGGGATTCAGTAACTGCCATTTCGACCAAAAAAGGCATACATTTGACCAAAACATTCAGGATTGGGCATGCAGACGGACAATTCCAAATAAGGCTTACACTTGACACAGACCTGTGTATAAAGCAGCCTGGAAAGCTCTTGCTTGTTCAGGAACAATTCGAAGATTAAAATTGCAAGAATACCCTTCATTAGGAAGCCTGATGAAGACGTCAAGAACAGTTTCAGCCTGGTTAGCTGCCAACTCTCCAAGATCATAACTTTTGGGTTTGATTACAGAAATCAGTGTTGTGAAAGTCAGTGATTGTTAAGAGTGTGTTATTTAGAGTCATAGAGTCATAGAGATGTACAGCATTGAAACAGACCCTTTGGTCCAACCTGTCCATGCCGACCAGATATTCCAACTCAATCTAGTCCCACCTGCCAGCACCCAGCCCATATCCCTCCAAACCCTTCCTATTCATATACCCATCCAAATGCCTCTTAAATGTTGCCATTGTATAGCCTTTACCACATCATCTGGCAGCTCATTCCATACACGTACCACCCTCTGTGTGAAAACATTGCCCCTTTGATCTCTTTTATATCTTTTCCCCCTCACCCTAAACCTATGCCCTCTAGTTCTGGACTTCCCCACCCCAGGGAAAAGACTTTGTCTATTTATCCTATCCATGGCCCTCATTATTTTGTAAACCTCTATAAGGTCACCCTCAGTCTCCGATGCTCCAGGGAAAATGGCCTCAGCCTGTTCAGCCTCTCCCTGTATCTCAAATCCTCCAACACTGGCAACATCCTTGTAAATCTTTTCTGAACCCTGCCAAGTTTCACAATATCCTTCCGATAGGAAGGAGACCAAAATTGCATGCAATATTCCAACAGTGGCCTAATCAATGTCCTCTAAAGTCGCAACATGACTTCCCAACTCCTGTACTCAATACTCTGACCAATAAAGAAAGGCATACCAAACACCTTCTTCACTATCCTATCTACCTGCGACTCCACTTTCAAGGAGCTATGAACCTGCACTAGAAGGTGTCTCTGTTCAGCAACACTCCCTAGGACCTTACCATTAAGTGTATAAGTCCTGCTAAGATTTGCTTTCCCAAAATGCAGCACCTTGCATTTATTTGAATTAAATTCCATCTGCCAATTTTCAGCCCATTGGCCCATCTGGTCAAGATCCTGTTGTAATCTGAGGTAACCCTCTTTGCTGTCCACTACACCTCCAATTTTGGTGTCATCTGCAAACTTACTAACTATGCCTCTTATGCTCACATCCAAATCATTTACGTAAATGGCAAAAAGTAGAGGACCTAGCACCGATCCTTGTGGCACTCCACTGGTCACAGGCCTCCAGTCTGAAAAACAACCCTCCACCACCACACTCTGTCTTCTACCTTTGAGCCAGTTCTGTATCCAAATGGCCAGTTCTCCCTATATTCCATGAGATCTAACCTTGCTAAGCAGTCTCCCATGGGGAACCTTGTCGTACGCTTTACTGAAGTCCATATAGATCACATCTACTGCTCTGCCTTCATCGATCATCATAGAATCCTACAGTGTAGAAGCAGACCATTCGGCCGATTGAGTCCACACCAACCTTCTGAAGAGCAACCCACCCAAATCCTAATCCCTGGTGCTCTGAGACAGTAGTGCTAACCACTGAGCTTCAATGCTTTTTTTCTGAGCTCTAACTGTCTCCACTGTATCTTCGTCTATGTGTATGCTGTACTCAATACTCTGACCAATAAAGAAAAGCATACCAAAAATCAGATATGGGCAAAAATCAGATATCCTAACTTGGTCTGACCTACATGTTATTCCAGATCACAGCAATGTGGTTGCCTCATATTTGCTGAATGAAATGCCCTAACAAGCCACTCCATTTAAGGGCAATAAGAGATGGGCAATAAATACATGACCAGCCAGCAATGCCACATCCAATTTTTAAAATTTATCATCACAAACAAAGCATGTACGCTGTGTCTGTTATATAAAGTGTTATACCAGTTGTACACACAAAGTATCTGAGACTCAAAACCCCACTGTGTGTGTGTGTGTGTGTGTGTGTGTGCGCGCGCGCGCGCGCACGCGCCTGCCTGTGCACTGTGATAACTGAAGTTTGAAAGTAATTTAAAAGGGCTAGTATAACCCAAAATACAGGTTACTCAGTAGCGATTTGCCAATCTAAAGATTCAAATCGAAAGGTTCGCATTCTGTTCAGTTGGTATGCATTGGGAGGCAGCACTGTTGTCATGAAGTTAAACTCTGCGTGTTGAATTATAGAGTTGTATGTTCTAGTTGTCATACTGGACTGACTGGCTCCACCAACAAGCCTTAGTCAGGACTTAGTAAAATCAAAATCTGTTTGCCTTGATGGTTTCACCTTCATATTTTAGTGTGACTTTTTTTTTGCAACAAACATGCACACTGTATGACAATCTGGTGGGACATGGAATTAGACATTGACAGCTTCTGTTCCACCCCCAGAGGTAGAAATAACTTATATCAGAGGAACAGCTCTATCAGTGGCAAGTCATGTTAATAATACAGAATATGTCTAAAGTAATAACTAAGAGACCTTTTCCATATTTGGCTTATCTATAAGTGATCTAAATGTAAGTTAAATGCCATTGCTACACGTCTAAAGCAAAGAAACAATAACATTTTATTCTGATGAAATGTTAAAAGTTGTAAGTTTTTGATGTTACACACATTCAATGCTACCACACTGAAATTTTGTAGAATTCGTGCTTCATTAAAACGTTTTCCTGGTGCTTTGCCTTTTTACTTATTGACAGAGAAAGGAGCAGTTTAGCCATTGACACAGCACTGCAACTTTAGTGAAATTACTAAAATAAGTTTTAAGCTGTTTTTTAAGACTCAACTACACTCCAGTAAACTAGATGAAATTTGTTGGCTGCTTAACCTTTTCTAATGATTTCAACAATGGCTTAATTTATTGACTGGTTTGTATAAGTCCAGAAGGTCCCAAGATTAGTTGATATTTTGGCAGAGGACTACAGAGGGTAGGATTGACTTGAAGATTACAGCAAATCCATAACCATTGATGCAACCTACTGGTGCATTCTTATTTCCAGTTTTCTGACTGTAATTGTTATGGTTTTATCTCTTATTTCATTTCTTTTTGTTTTCACTCCCTGCTTCACATGTGGCAGAATCTGTAAATGACTCATTCCATTGCTTTAATCCATTCAACTAGAATAGAAGCTTTTGTCTGTCAGAGAGGTGCAAGTGGGCTACAAAATGGAAGATAGAGAAAAAGATAGAGGTAACTCTTCCAAGTCACTCCCCCCTCTGATCCCTTCTACCTGCCTGCAACTCAATCAGAACCTCTGGACTAAGTCTTCCCCTGCACTGGTGCAGGTGGTACAGTCTTTGGTGGGATCTTTATGGGTCCAGAATACAGAGGATGCCAACTGCAACCATCTCATCTGTCAGAGTACAGGAATGAGTATCCTGCCTCCTGTTCTGCTGAAAACTACAGTGGTTGTTGTACACAAGAGTGATAAGTAGCAGCTGAGAAAGACTACAAAGATGTACAAGAGGATTCACTTGGGTGTGCAAAGTAGTGTTTGTGTGTTAGGTTAGTGTTTAAATCAGTCAACAAAATTCTTTATTTGAATTCTTCATTCTCCTGCTCCCTTATTGTTGCATCACTCATCCATCCTGTACAAATATCTTCAGGTGAATGGTATGAATGGTTTGTCTAATGCAGAGAGAGTGAACATGGTTGGATTATTGACTATTGAAATGCATTGTGCTTGGGGTGGGAAGGAGGCACAGAATTTCCATGACTCCCATACAGACTAAGATTAAATAAAGTTTCTGGATCAGTGGTGCTGGAAGAGCACAGCAGTTCAGGCAGCATCCAACGAGCAGCGAAATCGATGTTTCAGGCAAAAGCCCTTCATCAGGAATAAAGGCAGTGAGCTGGAAGCATGGAGAGATAAGGAGACCGAAGCAGAATTTCCTATCAGAAATGCTAAGCTCACTCCTTTCATAAAATGGAAAGGACAGTGTCATAATCTGCATGTTTTAATGCTTCCAATTGGTTTCAAGCCCGACTGCAGAACTGAAATAGTTCTTACAAAAGTCAAACATGCCATTTCATGTGTGTGTGGTAAAGGTAAACTTTACCTCCTCATTCTTCTCAATTGATCTGCAGCCTTTGGCACTGCTTACCATTGACAACAGCATCCTCTAAGATTTTTCCACTGTTAGGGAACTGCTCTCACCCAATTGCATTTTGCTCATCGAGTCATAGAGTTATACAGCAGAGAAACAGACCCTTCAGTCCAACTCATCGATGCTGACCAGATGTCTTAAATTAATCTAGTCATATTTGCCAGCATTTGGCCCATAAGTCTTTAAACCCATTCTATCCATGTATCCATCCAGATCGAATAATAGACTGAGAATCACTTGCAATGGTTCCTCTTCCAGCTACCAAACTGTGGCCATTGGTACTCCCCCTTGGATTAGTCCTTGGCTCCCTTCTGTCTTGCGTCTACCTGCTACCCCTCAGGGACATCATACAAAAGGGTGGTGTTAATTTTCAGATGTATGCTGATGACCCCTATCCCTACCTCACCATTCATGTTTTATGCCCTATCAATAGCTAGAATGTGTAATTTTACAATGTCTCCACTCTCATTTACACCTTCTAATCTTCTGTTTAGTTTCAGCCTCTCTATCATAGTTAAAAATCACACAACACCAGGTTATAGTCCAACAAGTTTAATTGGAAGCATACTAGCTTTCGGGGCGATGCTCCTTCATCAGGTGATTCATCAGGTCCTTCATCAGCGTCGCTCCGAAAGCTAGTGTGCTTCCAATTAAACCTGTTGGACTATAACCTGGTGTTGCGTGATTTTTAACTGTGTCCACCCCAGTCCAACACAGGCATCTCCAAATCATGACCTCTCTGTCATGACATTCAGGGTTGACTAACACCACAATGAACAGTCAACAGACACACATAAGCAAACTAAAAACAATTGAACAGTTAAAATATTATACCTATTCGCCTATATAAAACTGATGAAGGGCTCTGGCCCGAAATGTCGAATTTCCTGTTCCTTGGATGCTGCCTAACCTGCTGTGCTTTAACCAGCAACACATTTTCAGCTCTATATAAAACTTAAGACCTGATTTTAAATTAGAGTATCGTGAGCATCCTATGTGTATTGAGTTTAGTATATGTATTTTCGCTAAGTACAGAAAGAATCCTGCACAAAGGTCTGTAATGATGGTGCTATTCTGTATGGACGACTGCAGTTCTGCATGATCAGCTTGATGAGGTGAATGATCAACATCATGGTTACATGTTGGGGAAGGAAATGTATTCTGATAATCGCTGTCCATGAAATATCCCAGGCTGCTCACTATGAAATGTCCTACTTCACTTTGTAAGCTTGCAGGAAACCTGCAAATGGATTGTAAAAGCTTCTGTCAAGGTATGTAAAGAGAAAGCAATTAGTGAAGACTAATGTTGGTCCCTTACAATTAGAACCAGCAGAAGTTATAATGGGGAGCAAAGAAATAGCAGACCAATTAAAAGCATATTTTGTTTCTGTCTTCACAAACAATGTACCAAAAATATTGGCAAAAACATGATATAGTGAGAGGAACTGGAGGAAACCAGTATTAGTAGGAAAATGGTGTTGAGGAAATAGCTGGGACTCTAGGCTTACAAATCCCCAGGATCCGATAATCTATATTACACTTAAGGAAGTCTCCCAAGAAATACCAGATTCGCTGGTCATGATTTGGAGGTGCCGGTGTTGGACTAGGGTGTACAAAGTTACAAATCAAAGGTTAAAAAAAAAACGAATGAAGGAGCAGTGCTCCGAAAGCTACTGCTTCCAAATAAACCTGTTGGACGATAACCTGGTGTTGTGTGATTTTTAGATTCATTGGTGATCATCCTTCAAGGTTCTATAAATTATGGAATAGTTCAGAGGGATTATAGGGTAGCCTCTAATTAAAAGTGGGTATCAAGAGAAAACTGGGAATTATAGACCGGTTAACCTAACATCGGTCATAGGGATAATGCTAGACTTTCCTTTATAAAAGATATAATAGCAGAGCACCTGGAAACTAAAGACAGGAGAACAGAGTCAGCGTGCATTCATGAAAGGGAAAGTATCCTTGACAAATCTATTGGAATTTTGTCAAGGATGTAACCATTAGAGTAGTTAAGGAGGATCCAATGGGTATGTTTACTTAGACTTTCAGGAGACATTTGATAAGGCCGCACATGAGAAAATACCGTGTAAAATTAAAGTGCATAAAAATTGGGAGTAGTGTACTGACATAGATAGAGAATTGGCTACAGCAGGAAACAGTATAGACACAAAGAAGTCATTTTCTGAGTAGCAGACAGTGACTAGTGGGGTACTGCAGGGGTCATGTGATGGGCCCTAGCTATTCACAATAAACATAATAATTTAGATAAGTGAACTACATGTCATATCTTCCCATTTGCAGAGACACAAAACTGCATTGGAGGGTGACCTGTGAGGCACTTGCATAGATGCATAAGTGTGCTTAGTTGAGTGAGTGGGCAAATTCATGGCAGATAAAGTATACTGTGGATAATTGTGAGGCTATCTACTATAAAAACAAAATCAGGAAGGCAGATTATTATCTGAATGGAGATTGATTGGGAGAGGAAGGTGTAATCCTTGTACACTGATCTGTGTAAGTAATCTGTGGGGTGGCACGGTGGCTCAGTAGTTAGCACCGCTGCCTCACAGCGCCAGGAACCTGGGTTTGATTCCTGCCTCGGGTGACTGTCTGTGTGGAGTTTGCATATTCTCCCCTTGTCTGCGTGGGTTTTCTCTGGGTGCTCCGGTTCCCTCCCACATTCCAAAGGTATGCAGGTTAGGTGGATTGGCCAAGCTAAATTATCTGTAGTGTACGGGGAGATACAGGCTAGGTAGATTAGCCATGGGAGATATAGGGTGAATTGGCCATGTTAAATTGCCCATAGTGTTCAGGGATGTGCAAGTTAGGTGCATTCGTCAGGGCCTGTTTCCATGCTGCAAGGAATATAATCTAATCTGAGCATTCAGATGCACCATGGGGTAAAGAAGGCAAGTGGTCTGTTGGTCTATATTGCGAGAAGGTTCGAACAGAGGAGCAGGACTGTCTTGTTGCACTTGTACAGGACATTGATGAGACCACATCGGGAGTATTATGTGCAGTTTTGGCCACCTTATCTGAGGAAAGCTGCTCTGATGTTTGAGGGAGTATGACAAAGATTTACCAGATTGATTCCTGGGATGACAGGATTGACATATGAAGAGAGATTGGATCAGTTAGAATTATATTGACGGGGGTTTAGAAGAAAAAGGGAGGACCTCATAGAAACCTATAAAATTCTAACCGGACCAGACAGAGTAGTGGTTGAGGCCAAACTATTGAATGTTTTCAAGAATAAGGTAGATATAGTTCCTAAGGCTAAAGGGATTTAAGGTTATGGAGAGAAAGTAGGACCAGGGTACTGAGTTGAATGATCAGCCATAATCATGTAAAATGGTGGAACAGGTCGAAAGGCCGAATGGTTTACTCTTCTTCCTATTTTGTACATTTTGTGTTGTCTAACATTAGTTTTGAGCAACGACTTGATCTGAAACAAATAAAGGTTGCAGGAGAAAATCAGCAGGTCTGGCAGCTTAGGTGGAGGGGGAGCAGAGTTAACCTTTCAGTATTTTAATGTTTCAGTAAACAGCTCTGGAAGAAGGGTCACTGGACTTGAATTCTCTCCACAGATGCTGTCAGACCTGTTGGGTTGTTCCAGCAATGGATTTTGCCCAGGGGCAAATAAATTTATCTTGCTCACCTAATTGATCTGTCCAGAGCTTTATCACATGAACAAAACATTTCTCGTCCCTAAGCACTTCATTTGAAATTTCTGGACTTCCTTTAACCCAGTTGAATAAACATACATATGAACTTACAAATTATAAACAGATGTAGGCCATATATCCCCCCAATCTTTCTCTGTCTTCCAATAAGATCATGACTGATCTGATTGCTCCATATTCCCACCCACCTCTTATTACCTTTTACCCTTCTTGTATATCAAAAATATATCTACCTCTACTTCAAAAACAGTCATAGATTCTGCTTTTATCACCTTTTGGGAAAGAGTCCAAAAACACTTTGCCATCTGTGATAAAAAAAATGTTCTCCTTGCTTCTGGCTTAAATGGGTGACCCCTTATTTTTAATGTGCGACCCCTAGTTCTACATTCTCCTACAAGAGGAAACATTTTTCTCTAAATCCACGTTGTCCAGAACCCTCAGGATCTCGAATGTTTCAATCAAGTCATCGCCTTCTCTTCTGAACTGCTATGAATTCAAGCCTAGCCTTTCAAGCATTTCCTCATAAGGCAACCCATCTATTTAGCTGAAAATAAAACAAAGAACGGCTGATGCTGGAAATCTGAAATAAAAACAGAAATTGCTAGAGAAACACGACAGGTCTGGCAGCATCTGTGGAAAGAAAACAGTTAATGTGATGATGTTGCCAGACCACCCCCTCCACTTTCTACCCAAAACCTTGCATTTTCCCATTGTTTATCTAAACATCTTTGGAGAGTGGGAGGAAACTGGAGCACCCCCACACAGGTATGGTGAGAATGTGCAAACGTCACACAGGCAGTTACCCAGGCTGCAATCGGACCCAGGTCACTGGTGCTGTGATGCAGTATTGCTAACCACTGACCTACCCCATGCCACTATGGTAATCCTCTTACTCTTAACACACTCATAAAATGCTTTGGAATTTTCCTTAATCTAACCCATCAAAGATTTTTTTGGCCCCAATTTCCTCCCCAATTTTGTTTTAAACCCTCTCCGCCAACTATACTCTCACTATACTACACTCATTATTCCCCCCCCTCCACTATACACTCTCTCTACTTCTGAAAGACCTCTGCTATATTATACTTCACCATTAACTCCCTTCTTTTTCTTTATCAAACTCTTGATATTCATTGACATCCAGAGTTCCCTGGATTTGCCGTTCACTCTTAGAGATCTGGTGCTGAATTCTCACTGTACTACTTTTGAAAAACTCCCACTTTCCAAATGAAGACTTGCTTGCGAGTAGCTGCAAGTTCCTATCTAATGATATTGAAATTGGCTTTCCCCCAATTTAGACATTTAACTCCTATGCTATTCTTAAGCCTTTCTACAATGACTTTGAAACATACAGAATTATCATCATTATCTTCAAAATGTTCACCTGCTGAAACTTCAACCATTTGGTAGGCTTCTTTCCCTATCAAAGTGCCCCGTCTCTAGTTTGACTGGCATAAAAGTTCTCCTGTTGTACACTTTGAAAACTCGATCGATGTCTGATCCTTTTGCACCAAGGTGATCCCAGTCAATGTTGGCAAAGTTGAATATCCTAACACTATAAATCTATTCCTCTCATAAGCACTGTTTGATTTGCCTACATATCTGCTTCTCCATCTCTCTCTGACTATTGGGAATCCTTTAGTATAATCCCAGCATATTGATTGCCCCCTTTTTATTTCTAAATTCTAGATGTGGCTTCATTTGAAGAGCCGTCTGAGACAACCTCCCTCATTACTGCAGTGGTAGTCTCCATTATCAATAAGACAAATTCCCACCTTACATCCTCCCCTTATCATGCCTGAAACTTCTATACACCCTGGAATGTTGAGCTGATAGTCTTGCTCTTCCTTAAACAACATCTCAGTGATTGCAACAATATCAAATTCCCAGGTATTGACCAATGCTCTAAATTCATCAGCCTTAACATGTAAGGTTCTTTGCATTAAAATAGATACAATTAAACTTTCCGGTTAGCTTCTGCCTTATCATGGGGTGACACGGTGGCTCAGTGGTTAGCACTGCTGCCTCACAGAGATACTGCGCAGGGCAGAGGCAAGAGGCACAGAGCTTTAGTTTAACTCAGCATAATTCAGGTATATTGGGATGGCATGATAGCTCATTGGTTCACACTGCTGCCTCATATCGCCAGGGACCTGGGTTCAATTCCAGCCTCGGCTGACTGTACGTGTGGAGTTTGCATGTTCTCCCCATGTCTGCATGGGTTTCCTCCGGGTGCTCCAGTTTGCTCCCACAATCCAAAGATTTGCAGGTCAGGTGAATTGGCCATGCTAAATTGCCCATAATGCTAGATGAATTAGTCAGAGGTAAATATAGAGTAGGGGAATGGGTCTGGGTGAGTTACTCTTCGGAAGGCTGGTATGGACTTTTTGGGCTGAAGGGCCTGTTTCCATACTGTAAGGAATCTAAACTAATCATGTCCAGCCCTTCTCCACCTATTGGACTGGCCTAGCATTCCTTCTATATCTGACTGAACTTTGCTTCTGACTTTAAAATTACTCCTAGTTCCCTACCAAATTTATCTAAAACCTCCCCAAAAGCATGAGCAAACCTTCCAGCAAGGATATTGGACCCATTCTAGTTTGGTGCAAAGGGTCCAGCTTAAATAGATCCCATCAACCCAAGAGCTGTGCCAACGATCCAAAAATCTAAAGCTCCCCCTCCTACATCATCCCTGTAGCCACGCATTCATCTAATCTATCTTCCTATTCCTATATTCAGTAATGCATTGCAATGGAAATAAAAGAGTTCAATTTACCTCTTTCTTCTGTCCATAACATCTGTTGATATATGCTTTTGTTTTAACTTTTACAATTTCTTTCCATCTGACTTTCTCATTGGCCAGCAGTAATGGCTTAAAAATGATTGTGACGTGCAAAAGTTACATTTTGTTGTTTCCCGACAGTCAGTGTGGGATGATTGGAAATGTGTGAAGTAGGATATGAAGAGATGGTTCAAACATTTTTCTCTGACATGCAACAGCCCTTGATCTATTATTCAATTGCTGGTTGTATTGCAATATCAGAATTGAGTGAATTCCAGAACTTACTACCAACTCTGCAAACTGATTGGAAACAATCTGTGGTCCATTGTCCATAGCGCTGGTTCCCAGGGACTGGTGACATTCTCCAAAAATATCTATTTGGAGTTGTTGCCATTGGTTCTGTTGGCTGTGCAGTTGAGTGGAAATGTGGGAAAGGTGACAAAAGAGCAATGCTTTGAAAGCTTGTAATTTCAAATAAACCTGTTGGATTATAACCTGGTGTCATGTGACTTCTGACCTCGTCCACCCCAGTCCAGCACCCGTACCTCCACAGCATGGCTTATACGAGCAGATTCTTGGTTGTGTGCAAAATCATTGTTCTTTACTAGAGTTTAATGTAGTTCTTTCAATATAGTTCATAGTTGTTTAATGTCTTAATTACTAATGCAATTTGTGACAGTAGCATAGCTAAGTATGGCACTTGGCTATGAGAATCTATTAAATACTTGGCTTCAAAGTTGTACAGAGGATGATCTGATAATTTTCTTTTTATTTATTCATTTTAAGGAATGTGGGCGTCGCTGGCTAACCAGTATTTATTTCCTGTTCCTAGTTGCTCTTGAGAAGGTGGTGATGAGTTTCCTTCTTGAACTGCTGCAGTCCACCTGATGTGGCTTGGCCCACCATGCCATTAGGGAGGGAGTTCCAGGATTTTGACCCAACAACTGTGAAGGTTCGGCGATATATTTCCAATTTCAGGATGGTGAGTGACTTGGAGGGGAATGTGAAGTTGGTGGTGTTCCCATACATCTGCTGCCCTTGCCCTTCTAGATGGAAGTGGTCGTGGGTTTGAAAGGTGCTATCTAAGGATCTTTGGTGAATTTCTGCAATAAATAGCACACACACTGCTGCTACTGAGCGTTGGTGATGGAGGGAGTGGATGCAGTGGCAAATAATTGGGCTGCTTTGTCTTGGATGGTGTCAAGCTTCTTTTTTTATATATATTTTTATTGGAAAATTTTTTACTCTTTTACAAACAAAATTATGAAAATATAAGGATACAGAAGAAAAAGATAATACAACATTGTTAAATTACAATAATATTAGCAATAAATGTCTATTACTCTACAGGATACAATCATCTCATACTTAACTCAAATTAAATTAAAATCAAATTAAATGAAGTAAAATTAAATTAAATTACATTACCTTACATTACGTTACTCCGCTCGCTGCATTTCCACCGATGCTCCCGTCCACGGGAGCAGCAGTTATTATACCCGTATTTACTCAGTCTCCTTCCCCCAGGGTCCCCTGACTGCCAGATTCGGCCCCCAAGGCTATACCAAGGTGCTAATCAGTATCGCTGATACATCCGTGTCTATGTAATTTTAAAAAAGGTTTAAAGCATCTTATAAAATTGCTCTGTTCCATGGTGCACCATATTTGTTCGATAGTCTTAGGGGATATGCTCCATCATGAGTCTGTGCCATCCCCTAAGACCTGGGCCTTTTTCTGATATCCAGTTCATTAGAATGTTCTTCCTGGCACAGGGCATAAAATGTTTAATAACCTCTTCCTCTGTTCACCTAGAAAAGGTAGATTCAGCAATCCCAAAAGAAGGGATACCAGGTCCGTCTTAACTTCAATTCCCAGGATCTTCTCCAGCTCACTCACTATGGTATCCCAGGATCCGTAAAACTTGTAACATGACCAGAAGCAATGTGTAAGGGTTGCTATGCTAATTTTACATGAAGGACATCCTGGAGAAGATCCTTTCTTAAACTTTGCTAACCTCTCTGCTGCCATATGGTCCCTGTGAATGATCTTCAATTGCATAGCTTGTGCTTTATTGAATATTGAAATTTGTTTTACATTCTCCCATATATCATCCTATGTTTCTAATGAAATTTCCTCTCCTTGTTCCTGATTCCAGATCCCATGTAGTCTCGCCATATCTCCCAAGGCGCTCCCTCTCTGTAAATGGTATAGGCTACTGACCGAGAGAGCTCCCGTACATCTGAGCACTTTTCTCTCTATGTCTGACTTGTCGGGTTGAGCCATGGTCCTCTTCTGTGTGTAATCCCTAACCTGAGAGTAAAGGAAGAGGTCCCCACTAGGCAGCCCATATTTCTGACTTAATTGATTAAAAGCATCAGGACCTCTCCCTCAAATAAGCCTCCCAAAACGGAAACTCTCTTACCCTCCCATTGCTTTGAAACCAGAGTCTATTGACCCTGCCCTAAATCCTGGGGCTCCCACTGTGGTGGGGAGGGGTGGGGGAAGCAGCAAGGTCTTAAGCAAATTGCCCTCACTCTGCCACATTATTCTCCATGCTTTCACCATGTTTAAGATAATTGGGCTCTCACAATGTTCAGCCACAGGTTTCATCTTGTCCATTAATGATGGGACACCTTGCCTTCAAGGCCTCAAACATCAAGCTATATTGACCTCAGATCCTTACACACCCAGTCACCCACATATGACAACAGAGCACCTATTTGGAATGTTCTCAGACCTGGGAGCTCCACGCCCCTCCCCATTCCCTGTAGAGTTGCACCTTGGTAAATTTAATTAGGGGCCACCTACGGCACCAAATAAAGGAGCCAAGCCAGCTAGTAAACCTCTGCAGCACCTGTCTGGGTGGCAAAAACAGGAGCATCTTCATAGGGTATAATAGCCGAGGAAGAACATTCATTTTAATCAAAGCTCTGCGACCTAACCATGATAGTGGTAGCCCCTCCCACCGCTGTAGGTTGTGTTTTATCGTATCAAACAATTGCACAAAGTTAGCTCTATACAGCTGATGGAAGAAGGGGGTAACTAAACATTCCCAAGGTAAAGAAAATCTTTTTGCAATCACCAGAAAGGAAATTGCGTTCCATCCTCCCACTCAGGCACTCCCACCAATCCCCTTCCGGGCACGATTTCCGGCTTTGTAAAATTTATCCTGTATCCCGAGAAAATGCTGAATAATTTAATTTTTTGTATTGGCCAGGGTACAGACTTTGCCAGGTTAGCCAGATACAAAAGGACATCATCAGTGTAAAGATTAATCTTGTGCTCCTTCAGTCCTACCTTTGGTGCCATTATTTCAGGGTCCTTCCTGATGGCCTCTACCAACGGCCCAATTACAAAGGTAAGCAGCAGCGGTGAGAGAGAACACCCCTGCCAGCTGCCTCCCCCAAGACTAAAATTATCCAATTTAACTCCGTTCGTGATAATCGTCGCCTTGGGGTCGTTTACAGCACTGCCACCTACCTAGCAAAGGCTGCCCTCAAGACCAAAATGATCTAGAACACCAAACTGATATGACCATTCCACCAGATCAAATGCCTTTTCCGCATCCAGGGAGACCACCAAGCCTGGAACCAATCACTGCTGACATATTTGCACTGTATTCAGTACCCTCCTGATATTATTGGAGTAGCCACAGCCCTTGATAAAACCTGTCTGGTCTTCTTTTATAATAATGGGCAGCACCTTCTCCAACCTCAGGGCCAGCGCCTTTGATAAAATTTTGAAATCATCATTCAATGAGATAGGTCTGTACAAGGTGCAATCCTCAGGGTCTTTGCCTTTCTTTAAAATGAGGGAACTATTGGCCTCCCTAAGGGACGGTGGAAGGCAGTCCTGGCTGGATGAGTAACTATACATCCCCAGAGGTGGCTCAGCCAATACGTACATAAACTCCTTGTAAAACTCACTTGGGAACCTATCTGGACCAGGTGCTTTGCCATTTTAAAGCTGCCTTACTGCCTCTTGCACCTGTTATATTGTCAGGGGTGCATTTAAAATGGAGACCTGCTCTGTGTTTAGAGCGGGGAGGTCCAAGTTCTTGACAAAGGATGCTATTCTCGCTACTCCAGCCATACAGCCCTCCGACTGGTATAACTCTGCATAGAATTTCTGAAATCTGGCATTAATCTTTTTCAGCTCATGAGTGATGGTACCAGTTCTCTCCCCCATACATACAATGGACTGTGGAGCACTTTTCTTCCGAGCCAGATACCTGGCTTATCCTCATATTCGAACAAACTTAACCACAGTGGTTATAATATGTCTGTTATAGTAGGTCGACTCGGCCGCTTTAAGCTGGGCCTCAAGCATCCACTGCTGCTCCCCTTTCTGCCTCTTTCTAGTTGTTGAATATGAGATAATCAAACTCCTTAAATACACCTTGGTGGTCTCCAAAAACACCAATGGATTACTGGCCATACCCCAATTGATGTCCCAGAAGGCCATGAACTCTCTTGTAATGTACTCCACAAAGTTGCCATCCCTCAACAGGAACAGATCCATGCGCCAGTGTCATGTATCTGTTCCACTACCCTTAATCTTGACATCCAAGTACACTGCCGCATAGTCCGAAATAGTTATGTTCCCAATCCTGCAGGCTAATACTGAGTCCAAACTTACTGACAGAATAAAGAACATACATTCTGGATTAGTGGTGCTGGAAGAGCACAGCAGTTCAGGCAACATCCAAGGAGCAGCGAAATCGATGTTTCAGGCAAAAGCCCTTCAGCAGGGATAAAGGCAGAGAACCTGAAGTGTGGAGAGATAAGCTAGAGGACGGTGGGGGTGGGGAGAAAGTAGCATAGAGTACAATGGGTGGGTGGGGGAGGGGGATGAAGGTGATAGGTCAGGGAGGAGAGGGTGGAGTGGATAGGTGGAAAAGGTGATAGGCAGGTAGGACAAGTCCGGACAAGTCATGGGGACAGAGCTGAGCTGGAAGTTTGGAACTAGGGTGAAGTGAGGGAAGGGGAAAATGAGGAAACTGTTGAAGTCCACATTGATGCCCTGGGGTTGAAGTGTTCCGAGGCGGAAGATGAGGCGTTCTTCCTCCAGGTCTCTGGTGGTGAGCGAGCGTCGGTGAAGGAGGCCCAGGACTTCCATGTCCTCGGCAGAATGGGAGGGGGAGTTGAAATGTTGGGCCACGGGGCAGTGTGGTTGATTGGTGCGGGTGTCCCGGAGATATTCCCTAAATCATTCTGCTAGGAGGCGTCCAGTCTCCCCAATGTAGAGGAGACCGCATCAGGAGCAACGGATACAACAAATGATATTAGTGGATGTGCAGGTAAAACTTTGATGGATGTGGAAGGCTCCTTTAGGGCCTTGGATAGGGGTGAGGGAGGAGGTGTGGGCGCAAGTTTTACAGTTCCTGCGGTGGCAGGAGAAAGTGCCAGGATGGGAGGGTGAGTTGTAGGGGGGCGTGGACCTCACCAGGTAGTCACGGAAGGAATGGTCTCCGCGGAAGGCGGAAAGGAGTGGGGAGGGAAATATATCCCTGGTGGTGGGGTCTTTTTGGAAGTGACGGAAATGTCGGCGGATGATTTGGTTTATGCGAATGTTGGTAGGGTGGAAGGTGAGCACCAGGGGCATTCTGTCCTTGTTACGGTTGGAGGGGTGGGGTCTGAGGGCGGAGGTGCGGGATGTGGATGACATGCAATGGAGGGCATCTTTAATCATGTGGGAAGTGAAATTGCAGTCTCTAAAGAAGGAGGCCATCTGGTGTGTTCTGTGGTGGAATTGGTCCTCCTGGGAGCAGCTACGGCGGAGGCAGAGGAATTGGGAATACAAGATGGCATTTTTGTAAGAGGTAGGTGGGAAGAGGTGTAATCCAGGTAGCTGTGGGAGTTGGTGGGTTTGTAAAAAATGTCAGTGTCAAGTCGGTCGTCAATAATGGACATGGAAATGTCCAGGAAAGGGAGGAAGGTGTCAGAGATGTCCAGGTAAATTTAAGGTCAGGGTGGAATGTGTTGGTGAAGTTGATGAATTGCTCAACCTCTTCGCGGGAGCATGAGGTGGCGCCAATGCAGTCATCAATGTAGCAGAGGAAGAGGTGGGGAGTGGTGCCGGTGTAATTACGGAAGATCAACTGTTCTACGTAGCCAACAAAGAGACAGGCATAGCTGGGGCCCATATGTGTGCCCATGGCTACCCCTTTGGTCTGGAGGAAGTGGGAGGATTTGAAGGAGAAATTGTTAAGGGTGAGGACCAGTTCGGCCAAACGAATGAGAGAGCCAATGTGGACTTCAACAGTTTCCTCATTTCCCCTTCCCCCACCTCACCCTAGTTCCAAACTTCCAGCTCAGCAGTGTCCCCATGACTTATCCGGACTTGTCCTATCTGCCTATCTCCTTTTCCACCTATCCACTCCAACCTCTCCTCCCTGACCTATCATCTTCATCCCATCCCCCACCCACCTATTGTACTCTATGCTACTTTCTTCCCACCCCCACCCTCCTCTAGCTTATCTCTCCACACTTCAGGCTCTCTGCCTTTATTCTTGATGAAGGGCTTTTGCCCGAAATGTCGATTTCGCTGCTCCTTGGATGCTGCCTGAACTGCTGTGCTCTTCCAGCACCACTAATCCAGAATAAAGAACACATCAATTCTCATGTGGCACTTGTGTGGGTTGGATTAAAAGGTAAAGTCCCTCCCATTAGGGTGGAGACACCTCCATACATCCACTGGCCCCAACTTCCGACACCAGTCCAACAATTGTCTAGATTGCAGGGTGTACCTGACAGATTGCATAGCATCCTGTCTATCCCGAGGTCTATGTGATGATTAAAGTGTCCTCCTTTGATCTTGTGGAGCACCTCAAGAGCCATTAATTTAGAGACTGCGTCAGTTAAAACTTTGAGGGGTTGCGCCGGTGGACAATAAACTTTCAGGATGCAGTCCTCTTCTCCTTGTCTTAAGGCCTTGAGAATGATGAACTTCCCATGCTTATCTCTGATTTGATCTATTAGCTGAAATTGGAGGTTCCTCCGTACCAGTATGGCTACTCCTCGACTTTTAAAGTTGAAGGTGGAGAAGCATATCTTATTATATCCGTCCTGCTATAACTATAAAGGTCCCCCATCAATTAATCCTGCAGCAGAGCGATGTCAACCCTTTCCTTCTCAAAGTTTGAGAGCACCTTTTATCTTTAAAGGGGGAATGGCTCCCTCTGATATTCCAGCTGCTCCACCTGAACAGATGGTTAGCCATGATCGCTTATCATAGCCCATGATTCCCCAAGAGGAAGAAGCCTATTTAACATGCGGCAAGTGGAAAAAACACAGACTTTATAGAATCTAAAACCTATCCCTACAAACTAAAAAACTAATCACTATGTTTAACTTAAACGAATAAATATATAAACCACAAAACACTAGAGATCTTCCCCCTCACTCAGAGGGGGTATTCATTCCAAACATTACAGCCATCCTGGTTCCTTCCAGCTAAAACTGCACCCCAAACCCAAGCAATGCACACACAAAGAAAACATGTTATTTACACTCATGAGAGTTATCAATGGGCGGCCTCCCCTCCCCCTCCACACCTCAACCCCATAGATTTTACACAAAAGAAGTAACTACCCCTCACTCAGAAAAAAATAATGACATAGCAGAAAATTACCAACTGGATGAAATATTAAACAAAGTTTTACGCTAAAGCAATGCCAAGCCCTTCGGACCAAAAAACACAAAAGGGAAAAGAAATCAGAAAAAAAATTATTATACCATTGTCCACAATTATCTTTCCTCCACCACTCCCAAGTCATTTATTTTGGAGAGAGTTCAAAAATTCCTGTGCTTTTTCTGCCGAGTTGAAATTATAAACAGATCGCCCCCCACCACCCCCCCCCCCCCCCACCACACACCCCCCCCCCCCCCGCACACGATTAAAATGGAGTACTGTTGTGGTTCTGTTCGCCGAACTGGGAATTTGTGTTGCAGACGTTTCGTTGACAAGCAACATGAATTCGACTGGGACAACACTACTATTATAGGACAAGCCAAACAGAGAACAGCCAGGGAATTCCTAGAGGAATTCACATCCACAGATTCAATCAATAAGCACACCGACCTGGACCCAATATACCGGCCACTGCAGCAGACAGCTGGAACTGACAACCGGAAGCGGCAGATACAAACCACTACAAATGCCGGAGGAAAGATCACAGAAGCGCTTCACAGGAGGCTCCCAAGCACTGAGGATGTCACCTAGACAGGGGACGAAACACCTGCAACACAAATTCCCAGCTCGGCGAACAGAACCACAACAACGAGCACCCGAGCTACAATTCTTTTCACAAACTTTGAAAATGGAGGACTGCCGGGTACCTCAAGGAATATTGAATATTCAAATCTCTTAATTTCCTGTTAACATCATCAAAAGACTTTCTGTTTTTAATTATAGCCCCAGAGAAGTCTTGAAAGAACATTATTCTCAAACCTTTATACACCAGAGCCTATGGATCTCTTCCTAGTCTTCTGGAGGTTTCTATTATTAACTGCTTCTCTTTATAGAGCTGGAGTCGCACAAGGACTGGGCGGGGGTACTGTTCTGAACTGGACCTACGCATTGCGACTCAGGGGCCCACTCCACACTCACCTGGCCTGACTCGATCTCCAGCCCCAGAAACTTCGGGAGCCACAGCTCAAGAATCCTACCAGACTCTCGCCCTCCTCACGCTCTGGAAAACCGACGACCCGTACGTTTTTCTTCCAACCTCAGTCCTTGAAGTCGTCAACCTGGTCCAGCAGGGCCCAAACCTGGCCTACCAGTGTTCATACCTGCCCGTCCGAGTTCTCCATTGTGGACTCCAGGGCTGTGGTCCTTTGCTCGACCGCTTCCATGCCTTTTCAGCATAGCAAAGATCGGCTTCAGCACTATTTCAATGTTTTCCCGGAGTTTTGCAAACTCCGAGAGTAGATGCTGCTACTTTGCTGGGTTTAAAGGCGCCACCATGGGAGTTGAAGCAGCGGCTACAGCTGTGACCGACACAGGGGAATGCCCTGCCTGCTGTGATCCTTGCACTCCTTTTCCCTTGTTCATCTTCATCTCAATCCCTGAGGTACCAAGTCAACATTTAAGAGGTTCCAGGTACTTTGCCTGCTTTGTGCTACCAAGTTTTCTTAGGGGTGACTAATTGGATTGAGTGGGGGTAGAGGTCCACGTTGTTCAGGGTATGGCACAGAGCGTAACACAGCAGACCTTTCAGACCAGCACCAATTTGGATCTCTGGTGTCAAGCTCCTTGAGTGTGTTATGACATGGCAGTGAATCCCTCTATTAATTAAACCAAATACCCAGAAAAGCTCTCTTCACTTCATAAACTGTTAAAATATGAGTGACAGAGAACTCCCACATTCCACTATGTAAAGAAAATTGTATCAATTTATTCTTTAACTCTAAACATTAACATTAAATAACTATTCACAACTTTTCAATTATGTGTCACTGTTAGCCATGTCTGGGTAGCAGAGAAACTAAAATGATACTGAAGGCCACAAAATATAAGTATGCAAGTGCAGACATTTTAAAGCACTTGTAAAGAAAATCATGTGAACACTTATACACAGACGTAAACTCTGCATACCTCTGAGGGATGAAAAAAAAAACCAAGAGTAGACAACTAGGGTGGAATCATGGCAAACCAGATTGTAGCAGGAACGCACAAGATGTCAATACACTCACTTTCTTTGAGCAGAAAGCTAGAAAATATTTTAGCAGCTCACAAAAAAAAACTCAATTATAATTGACACAGTCGTAAATGTCTCAACAAATATTTTTGGCCAAAGAAATGTGTAATGATTGAATGGCTGATGTTCAACCAGAGTTGCTAGGTTTTGAGAATGCATACATTCCAGTGCGCTGCAGAAATGTTACCCTAGACTGTTTCATGTTCCATGCATGGAGAAATATGTGATAATAGATGCATCATTATATGTGACGTGAGGTTTACTCTCATATTGGAAGAGGTAAACAATCAATTGCTTACAATTTTGCCTGTTGCCAGAAACTGGATGCAAATATTCTATCAGAGAGCAGGAAGCTCTGCACCCGCGCTTGTGAACATTGATATATATATCTCAATGTTAGCAAATACACACTCTGTCCCAATTAGCAAATACTGTTTACATTTATGGGCATATACACTTTTACCTGACAATGTAGAAAATTGCCCAGATAGGTCCTGTACATAAAAATCAGGAGAAATCCTGGCCAATTATCACCTCATCAGTCTACTCTCGATCATTATTGAAAGTGATAGAAGGTGTCAACTGCAGTGCTATCAAACAGCAGCTGCTCAGCAATAACCTGCTCAGTGACGTCCAGTTTGGGTTCCGCCAGGGTCATTCAGTGCCTGACCTCATTACAGCTTTGGTTCAAACAAGGACCAAAGTGTTGAATTCCAGAGGTGAAATGAGAGTGACAGCCCTTTACATCAGGACTGCATTCAACAGAGTGTGGCAACAAGGAGCTCTACTAAAACTGGAATCAATGAACATCAGGGGGGAAACTCTCCTATAGTTGGAGTCATACCTAAGACATTGGAAGATGGTCTTGGTTGTTGGAGGTCAGTCATCTCAACTCCAGGATATCGCAACAGGAGTTCCGCAGGGTAGTGTCTTAGGCCCAATTATCTTCAGCTGCTTCATCAATGACCCTCCCTCCAGGTCAGACGTGGGGAGGTTTGCTGAAGAAGGGCTTATGCCCGAAACGCCGATTCTCCTGTTCCTTTGATGCTGCCTGATCTGCTGCGCTTTTCCAGCAACACATTTTTAAGCAAATGAAAAGCATGTCACAAAGTGTATGCAGAGGAATATAAACAGAATAAGCAAGTGGGCAAAATGGAAAATAATATGGAAAATGTAAGTTATGCACTTTTGGCAGGAAGGATAGAGGAGCTGAATATTATTTCAATGGAGAAAGACTGCAGAAAGCTACAGAGCACAAAAGTTGGGAGTCCTCATGGATGCATCACAAAAAAAACTATCATCCAAGTTCAGTGGGTAATAATGATAGGGACTGAGATGTTGACTTTTATTTCCAAGGGAATGGAGAGTAAAACAGAGTTTTTGTTAAAACTGTGCAAGGCACTAGCTAGACCATATCTGAAATATAATGAACAGTTATGGTCCCCGATCTAAGGAAAGAAATACTGGTATTTGAGGCAGACCAGAGAAGGTTCACTGGACCTATTCCAAGGATACGAGGGACTATTGATTTGAAACATAGAAGATTCTTCAGGATCTTGACAGTGGAGATGGGTAAAGGTTGTTGCCTCTTATGGGAGACTGCAGGAAAAGAGCACATAATCTAAGAATAAGGGATCACACATTTAAGACAGAGATGAGGAAGGGGTTCTTCTGTCAGAGGGTAATGAATCTGTAGAGGACCATAGCGGTTAGGTCATTATGTGTATTCAAAGCTGAAAGAAACAAAGTTGTAATCAGTAAGGGAATTGAGAGTTATGGGGAATAGGCAGGAAAGTGGAATTGAGAATTATCGGATCACCAAAATTTCATTGAATGTCAAAATGGCGTGACCAGAGAAGCAGCTACAGCATCAACAGGGCAGCAATTAAAATGACAACTACAGTGCCAAATGGGGTCAAGACCTGAATGTAAAGGCTACTGGTCCATTGAGCTTCCCATGTAATTTCACAGTGCAATTTCTGCACACTGGCATCATCCTCTTCCCCACACCCCCCCACCCCCATTCCCAACCCCACCACCTACCATTTAATTTCCAGTGCCCAGTCTTGTAATCAGCTCAAAGAGCCAAATTAGAGAGAAAAGGTTTTGATTAATGTCGGAAAAAAGTCTGCAAGCTCTTCTCCAAAACCCAAAGGTGATCAATAAATGTGCAGGGTCACTGCAGTGACTGGGAAACATATTATCCGGACCCTGCCAACTGTTCTATATATTTACATCACACTTGCTTTTGAATATCAGAGAAAAAATGTAATTACTATATGTGTTAACAAATTATTTTGTTTTTAAATAGTTCTTTTTCTTCATATTATGTTATTGTAGCTTGCCCTGAAAATTAACACAGGATTAATTTTGCATTTTATAAAAATAATTCACTTTTTGATGGTACGCGGATATCACCAGCAAGGCCAACATTTCTTGCCTGTCTATAATAGCTCCATGAACTGAGTCACTTGCTAAGGTGGATGCCAGAGGACAGTTAAGAGTGTACCACATTACGGTGGGTCTGGAGTCACTTGTTGGTCAAATGTAGTAGTATAAGGCAGCACAGTGGCTCAGTGGTTAGCACTGCTGCCTCACAGCATCAGGGACCTGGGTTCGATTCCCACCTCAGGTGACTGTCTGTGTGGAGTTTGCACATTCTCCCTGTGTCTGTGTGGGTTTCCTCCCACAGTCCAAAGGTGTGCAGGTCAGGTGAACTGGCCGTGCTAAATTGCCCATAGTGTTAGGTGCATTAGTCAGGGGTAAATATAGGGTAGGGGAACGGGTCTGGGTAGGTTACTCTTTAGAGGGTCAGCGTGGACTTGTTGGGCCAAAAGACATGTTTCCATATTGTAGGGAATCTAATCTAGTAGATTTCCATCCCTAAAACAGCATTGGTGAACCAGATGGGTTTTTTGACAATCAATGACAGTTTCACTGTCAGTATTATTGAGACTAGATTTCAATTCCAGAATTATTAATAGCCAGTGTTTCGAGAATATTAGTTTAGGACTCTGGATTACTAATCCAGTGACATCATTTCATTATGCTGTCATCTCTTGCAACAATGTTGTGTTTTAATTATGTTCTGTTTTATTATGCATTCTACACTATATTCTATTAATCCTGGCACATTCTACATTGTATTCTATTAATCCTGGTACATTTTCATGAAATAATTCTGCAAATTATCTCCCTTATCCTTTGTAAGGGGAACATCTTATACCTTAGGGATGCATTGCTTTGAAGGGGTATGGACAGTAAATGAGGCAAAGTGAGGTTTTGAAATCTTAGCACCCAAGATGCTTCTCATATTAACAAAACTTACTGATTTAAGCTAAAACATATTTCATCTGACCTTGTATGTTAAATAAAGCTTCTTATTGCTATAAAGGATGGAGTGAACTTCATTAAACTAAATGCCCTGCCATAACAATCTATATTTTGTTCAGATTTGTATGCAAAGTTTCCAAATAGTCCTATTGCATTATTGGACATAATACGATTCTTCAGAATTGCACATCTTTCTGGATATATGTTATGTGGCTGCAAATCTCTAAGGATAGTTCATAAGTTACTATAATGTATTGGACAACCCAGCCCCCTCATCAGAAATAAGGACACATAATTAGCATTTCTTCAAATGTTTCAGATTTTCAATCAAACAGTGCACGAATATTTTGACACAAGTCTGGGATGCATGAGATTTGAAACCAGGCCTTCTTGTCCAGAGATAGGGGCAATACCACAATGCCACAAGATGCCCCAATGTTTTATGCTGAAGAAAAATTATAAGAAGTTGTGTCTTTGCATTATTACGTGTCAATGAAGGTATGCGGCTACCCCAAAAGGATTGATGAATGTATTTTATAGGTGCTAAGAGCTTGAAACCTACTGTGTGTACTCGTGTAGGCTAGTATTTACTAGTGCTCAGATGGGATAGTATGTGTCCTAAGGCTGAGACTTTACAGAGCTCAATTTAAGAAAGTATAGCAGTTTGGTTTTTGAAATTTGCATGAGAACCAAATAATTGCATGATTACGTCCAAGTCCAACTAAAACAAGATAAAATTAGTAATATAAGTGATTGATCAAATTCTTAATTATGGCTAATATCAATATTGTGTCTTGTATTTCTTCTGGGAAATATCCTTAGGAATCTTAAACTGGCAGGTTTATCAGTCAGGCTAACTGGGAGGGAGAACAGACTGTCCAGCTGAAACATTATCCAATTTTGTTTTTGCCTAAAAAGGAAAACCAGGTACAATGTAAAATGTACCTCCTGCTCATCAACTTATAAACAAATTATTTAAGAACATTTTCACTCATGTTCATAAAAATTAACACTTAATTGTGAAACTTATAGCTTTCTAGTTGCAATTGAATTAGGAACAATTCTGTGTGACACAATAAAACTTCACTTGCATCATCTCAAGCAACTAAGAACATACAAAATAGAAAAAGAGGCTGACCACATTGCACCTCAATTCAATATTCTGCCATCAATTATGCTCTCCATATCCCTTGATCATGTCAGTCCATCCTGAAGTATACTCAACCATGGTTCATCCGGAACCCTGTAGGGTTAAAAAAAAAATCCAATACTTCACAATGCTCTGAGTGCAGAAATTTCTTTTTATCTCAGTCCTAAATGATCAACTGATTATCCTAAGATTGTGCCTCTGTTTTCTAGATTTCTCAGCCAAGGGAAACAAACTTTGTGTTTATCCTCTCAAGTTCTTCAGAATCATATGTTAAGATCCCAGTTGGTACTAAAACTGGACAACTCAGATTACAGACTGAAACCTCCTTTGATAGACCCTAAATTTGTTGTTAATTATTTTAACCATGGAGAACAGTTACACAATACATCCACAGGAGTCTGTCAGCGTACTTTTAACGCAAAGAATAAAACATGTACTAAACAAGGAAAACATCAGACAAAACATTTGGAAAGATTTCATTGCAAGCACCAGAGAAGGATTCAAACCCAAACTATTCCTTTTATCCCAGCAATAAACACTAGAGCCCCAGCAAAAAATTACCAAGGCATCTTCCTCAGGTTGGCATTGCTGCAATTGCTTTTCTTCCACTAAATTTCTGTGCATTCAGTGCCTTCATGTTGTCTGGGTTTTTTTTTTACATTTAAAGTTAAAGAGTAGTGGTGTGCAAACCTTGTTGCAGCTGATGACCAAGGATAGGTTCTCTTTCAAAGTTGCGCATTATTAAAGCAAGCAAGAGGTTGGATGTGTTATTCAACAAATTGTATAGCAATCAAGATGGTAGCGCTCTTTACAGCTGAGACATTCACCACATCCTGTACAGCTGCTAACCCCTCCTGTCCATGGAGAACACCTCACCAACTCTCATACTCACGCATGATCGCTAACTGCTCTAGAATTCACTTCTATCATACTCAATTGTTCAGTTCCTTTCAATGCAGGAGAAAAAGTAGACCACAATGGACCAACCTAGTAAGGTCCATTGTGCTATGTTCAAATCTGACTACACCAGCACTAACTCATTATTGCCTTATACAAGATTTTATCTGCCTTCTCTAACTCCCTCATTTCTCTTATGTAGGTATTGATAGCAGCTAGACAAGTTCTAAAAGGAAGAGCCCACAGTTTGAACCCTGCAGCAACATCTCCACCTCTGAGGAAGAAGCCAGTGATACCTCTGAACATGTGTTGGCAAGGCATTTGTTTACAGCCTCCGCAAGATCAGGAAGTTTCACTACAGTTTGTTCCCAATTTACATTAGACGAAGGAGCACAATCTGTTGAATATATTTTTATAAGCAGTTGAGGAAGAATTGCCCCTGGTCTCTGACACTTAGAAGTCTGTTAATTACGAGGTACCTGCTCAGTCTCAGGCAGAAGCTGGTATAAGCTGCTTTATGACCAAAGTCCGGCAAGTCTCAATGACTGTCAGATGTGCCCTCACACCTTCAATCTGAGAGTGCTCAGTATCAATGGAAGGTCAATGGAGATAAGGAACATTTAATTCACTTCATGTTCCATTTACTCATATGGGGAGACAGGGTGATGCCAGCAGGCACCTAGAGAAAGAAAGTGTGATACACAAGTCTGCAGAAGTTTCTTTCAGAACACTACAGAAATAGAGGATTGAACTCAAAGCAATGCTGGAGAAAATAACAGACCTGCAAAATCAGGTGAACAGGCACAGCACACATAACAAGGAGCTGCATATCCCTCATGAGGCAAACCTTTCAGAGTGAAATAACAGCAACAATCCTGTAATAAAAGGATTCATGCAGGGCATAGAGGAAAGTAAGCAGTCATTGAATCAGCAAATGGAAGAGGTCCAAGCTTAAAAGAAAGCAAAGATAAAAGATAAAGTTGAAAAGGTTAGACAGTTATTACAGCAAATTATGAGGGAGAAAATTTGTTGGTCTAACAGAAGGCTAAGATGTTGTTAGAATTAGAAGAATCCACGGTGTAAAACCATAAGCTTCAAAATGAGCTGTATGTTCTTAAGGAACAAAACAATAAATGCCAAGCAAATTGAAACACGACTTTAAGGAATGAGATCTTTCAGTGGCTAATCTGGTACAGAATGTGGCCATGGTGCATCATGATCAGCAAATTCTGAAACAACACATGCATTCCATGAAAGTAAAACCTGACAATGTAGAAAGGAATCACAGGCAATATCACTGATGATTGTGAAAATTAACAACACAAAGTCACCATTCCACGATTTATATACATCACGAAATTACCTATAGATTATAGAGATTCATGGACAAACTTCTTACTGGAAATAGTTGAACATTCATTTGCAAAGGAGGGGGATGTAGTTTGTGTACCTTGCCTTTAAGAGCGTTCACCTTTAAGAAGTCTATGTACTTTCTGTATACAATGTTGTGACTCTGCCTGGTAGTTAGTCAGCTGTGGGCCTGCAAGCTGCAACACACACAGATCAGTTGGTTGCTTTAACAGCTGCTTCATAACTTATGTTTTTCTGTTTAAAACCATGGGGTTAATCAATCTATGATGAGCAATTGATTATTAGACCATTAACATGATCATAATAATGCAAAGCATAATATTGGTTCAAGAAAAGATGTAATTTGCACATTAACATGAATAAGATAACATTCAATCTACAAGCCAAAAACATGAAAAACAGCAAACCAACATGTTCAACCCTTTATATAATCTGCTCACCAAATGAGTATTCTTATGTACAAATATTCAAAGTCTGAACCTAGCTCATTCATCGTGGATGGAGGTGACAATAGGATTGTCTCTAGCCTTTTGAATTCTCTGAAAAATTGCATCTGTCCTTCTCTTCTGAACAGCCCTCCTTGTCAATCTGCTGTTCCTCAGATTCATCTTCATTCGCACAGGATTGCTTCAGACTCCGTCTGTAGTTATTGGTCATACAGCACAATCAGCAGCAGAGAAGAGTTGAAGGTTGAAGAATTGTGCAGAAGGAACTCTTCAGCCAATCCTCAACAAGGAACTCCAGTCAATGGTTTAAGGACCATGTATTTTTATTTTATTGTGCTTTTTAAAAATTTGGATTCAAATGGGAAAGAACCATTTTAAAACAGGGATTTTCCAAAGATTTTTCCATGTTTGAAAAAGCAAGCAACTTAACACTCATGGCAAACATTGTTTAAACATCTGCTTGAACAACCAGCAATTGAAATTTGGGTTCAAGACAAACTGGTTCTGTATTAATTGGAGGTTTGGTTAGCAACAAGAAGTTAATTGTCTATGGACTAGTAACTAGTTATCCATGACAAAGAAATTTGCATGTCAAACTGTGTGATTAGTTCTTAGGCAACTGAGCAGTTTGGGCTGAGAAATAGATAGAGGTGATCAGCTCAGGAACTGTTTCTCTGTTCTCTGCAATGAATGCCATTTTAAACCTGAAGAAAATCAGTTTATCTTGCCTTCAGTAGTTGCTGTAACATGTGACTTGTAATTAACCAATCAGATAGCTTTTATATGTGAATCAATTACTCTGTGCATCTTGAAAACTAGTGGAAAGATTCAGAAAAGGAAAGGCAAGAAGAAAACATCCAATCAACAGATATTATAAACAAAACTGTTTTCTCAGTTCACTATTCATTTGTGCATTTCTCCCTGCTTATGTCTATCTGTGTGTGCATAAAGTGGAGTTTATAAGGGGAATAGAATTTTAATTAGTAGTGCTTTAGGCTAATGGTTAAAAACTATTTGCCTGTAGCTAAAGTCTAACTTAATAAATAGTAAGATTATAATAAATATTAATCCTTGTTAAGTACAGAAACCTGGTCCATGCTTTCTATACATTTGGGTCTGAAAATCAGGAAAGTAGGGAATTTTATGTACTTTTTAAAATGTTTAACTTTTGTAGTGACCGTGGGAATACTGGGGCTTGATTTCCAGTGCATACGCCAGTGAATCCTGATAATGCAAGATGCATTTCTGAACTGGTAAGGAATGCACTACAAGAGGAGAGTTAGCAAGGTGGCATGGTGGCTCAGCGGTTAGCACTGCTGCCTCACAACACAGGGACCTGGGTTTGATCCCAGTCTCAGATGACTGGCTGTGTGGAGTTTTCACATTCTCCCCATGTCTGCAGGGGTTTGCTTTCGGTGCTCCAGTTTCCTCCCACATTCCAAAGATGTACAGGTTAGGTGAATTGGCATGCTAAGTTACCTATAGTATTCAGAGATGTCCGAGTTAGATGCATTTGTCAGGGATAAATGTAGAGTAATAGGGTAGGAGAATGAGTCTGGGTGGGTTACACATCGAAGGGTCAGTGTGGACTTGTTGGGCTAAATGGCCTGTTTCCACACTTGTAAGAGTTCTATGATGAACTCACTGGAGAAGGAAAGTTAATACAATTGGTAGCAAAGTAGACAGTGAAGAGGGTTTTCTAAGATTTTAAAGGGATCTTGATCAAATGGATCAATGGACTGAAAAATGGCAGATGGAGTTCAACCTAGATAAATGTGAGGTATTGCACTTTGTTACAACAAACAATGACTTATACAATTAATGGTAGAACTTTGGGTAGTGTTGTAGAACAGAGAGAGTTAGAGGTACAGGGATATAATTCTTTGAAGTTTGCATCAGATATAGACAGGGTGGTTAAAAGAAAAAACATTTAGCATGATTGTCTTCATTGCTCAGTCCTTTGAGTATAGGAATTAGGAAGTCATGTTGGGGTTGTCCAGGCCACTTCTGAAACACTGTGGCCACTTCTAGTCACACAGTTATAGAAAGGTAATTATTAAGCTGGAGAGGGTTCAGAAGGAATTTACCAGGTTTTGGCCAGGTTGAGTTGGAAGGGTTGAGTTATAAAGAAAAGCTAGATAGGCTGGGACCTTTTTCACTGGAGCATAGGAAGTTGAAAGGCGACCTTATAGAAGTTTATAAAATAATGAAGGGTATAGATAGAGCTAATGGTAATTGTCTTTTCCCTAGGATGGAAGATTTCATGACTGGGGGCACATTTTTAAGGTGAGAGAAGAAAGGTTTTATAAAAAACATGAGGGACTTTTTTTTGCACAGAGGGTTGTTTGCATGTGAAATTAACTTTCTGGAAAGGTGGTGCATAATGATATAATTGCAATGTTTGAAAGACATTTGGAGAAGTACATGAATAGGAAAAGTTCAGAGGATCAAGAATAGGCATATGGAACTAGTTCAGTTTGGGATTATGTTCTGCATGGACTGGTTAGCCCGAAGGTCTGAATCCATGCTATATGGCTCTTTGACTCAAGCTGTTCCAGACTGCATGGTGAGGTGGTTGCCTGTGGAAGCAGTCCTGATTTATAGTTCAGCAATGAGTCAACAAGGGTCAGAAGCTCCAAGAATAAAAAGAAGTCCTTGGTTGACCAGAGGAAACAATAAAACACACATCAATGGAAAAGTGAGAACAGTTCAGATTAAACATTGCCACCAAAGAGAGTAGGCACTGTGAGACACAGCTACATAAACTTTTCTGCAGTCATTCTCCATTTAAATAATATTCAGCCCCTCCATTCTTCCTGACAAAGTGAATAACTTCATATTTTTCATATCATATGCCAAATTTTTTTCTACTCGCTTAACCTGTTTATGTCCCTCTGCAGACTGTTTATGACATCCTCATTACTTGCCTTCTCATCCATACAGACTTGATGATAGTACATTCACTTCTATCTTGAAGCCATTAATATAAATTGTACATAATTGTGGCTCCAGCACAAATCCTGTGGTGTTCCACTATTTAGAGGCTGCCATTCTGAAAATCTCCCTCTTATCCAACTCTCTGTTTCTATTAGTGAACCAATCCCCTATCCATGCTCATATATTACTGTCAACAGAATGGGCTCGTATCTTATTACGTACCTCAGCATGTGGTATCTTATCAAATGCCTTCTGAACATCCAAATACATTGCATTCCCTGCTTCCTCTTTACATATCCTACTTGTTACCTCCTTAATTTTTTAAGGCATGATTTTTTCCTCATGAAGCCATGCTGGCTCAGTTTGATCATATTATATGTTTCTAAATGCCCTGTTATTACAACCTTTGTAATAGACTCTGACATCTGACAATAACAGCTGTTAAACTAACTGCCCTGTAGTTACTGTTTATCATCTGTTTCCCTTTTTAAATAAAGGTGTTACGTTGGCTGATTTCCAATCCTATATGACATTTCCAGAATCCACAGATTCTTGGAAGATTACTACCTGCACATCTTTTTTTAAAAAAAGTCTGGACTTTAAGGTATGCATCCCATGATATTAAAAGAAATAATGAGTCACAAACATCAAAAGCTCCAAGGGTAAAACTTAAAGTCATCTGATTGGCCAGAGAAACAGTAAATTGCATATCAATCCAGCTTTTGATGTTTTTTGATGCACTTCTTTTCATATCGTAGGATTCATATCTTAAGGTCTAGAGGTTTTTATATCTTTCTTTAACCCCATTAGCCTTTCCCGAGGCTACCTAGCATTGGCCAACAAATGCTGGCCCAGCCAGTGACACCTACATCCTATGAATGAATTTTTAAAAGTTTCCCATGTACTTTTACCCAAGTGATAGTCATTGTATTTATTCCTTTTCTCTTTTTGTTTGGTATTTTTAGATTGCTATTAGTATCTTTGACTGCAAAGACTGTTGATTCCTCTGTCATTTCCCATTATTTTTCCCCAGCCTCATTCTCTAACATGTTCTAACAAGTTTAAAAGATTTCTTGAGTGCTCAAGTTGGGCGGCATTGGGAGCAGAGTAGATGCTGTCATTAAATTGCAAAGAGATATTGAAAGACTAGATGAATGAGCAAAACTGTGGCTAATGGAGTTCAATGTAAGCAAGTGTGAGCTTATTCATTTTGGACCGAAAAATTACAGATCAGGATACATTCTAATTGGTATGAAGTTAAATACTGCGGCTGTCCAAAAATACTTGTGGGTTCAGATACACAGATCTTTAAAATGTCACAACAGGTGCAGAAAGAATCAAGAAAGCTAATGGAATGCTTTCCTTAATATCTAAAAGACCGGAGTATAACCATACAGAAGTTATACTGCAGCTAAACAAACCCCTGGTTCAACCTCACTTAGAGCATTGTGAGTAGTACTGATCATCATACCTTAGGAAGGATAGATTGGCCTTGGAGGAGTATAACATAAACTTACAAGAATGATATCTAGACTTCAGGCATTAAGTAATAAGGAGCAATTATACAAATTAGATATGTTTTCTTTAGAATTGAGAACGTTAAGGTGTGGTCTGATTGAAATCTTCAAGGTATTAACAGGAGAAGACAGGGTAGATAAAGATAACCAATTTCCACTGGCTGGGGATTCCAGAGCTAGGGGCATAGTCTTAAAAAAAAAGGGCCAGACCATTCAGGACAGAAGTTAAGAAACACTTCTACACACAACAGGTAGATATTTCGAACTCTCTTCTCAAATGACACGGCATGCTAGATCAGTTGTTAATTTTAAAACTGAGGTCATTTTTTGTTATTAAGCAGTGGCATTAAGGGATATATGCCAAAGTAAGCCACAGATCAGCTGTGATATCACTGTGTGGCAGAACAGACTCCACAGGCTGAATGGCCTATTCCTGTTCCTGTTGCTCTGTTCCTCTTCAGTGGAGCTGCTGGCACAAGTCAATAGAATACATTGGATTTGAGGCAATGCGGCAGACTCCTATCTACCTGAGTAGGTATGAGGGGAAAATGTTTTGACTCTATGTTGAGGCAGAGTGAACTATGTGAAATATCAGAAAGTTTAAATTGAAGGAATTTGAATGCTTTTACAGCTATGTGCCTAACAGTCTGATATTTGATATTCAAAAGTGTTCCAGTGCACCTTAGTACTGATTGTGGAAAATTCCCTAAGACAAATAAAATGACGGAAAGCTTCACCTGTGTAATAATCTGAGTTAAAATCTAATTTAAAATCTTATACGTCATGTTGTTATGGAGAAAAGAAAATGCACTGTGCTGAATAGATTTGTTGGGGAGCAACCTGATTTTTTTTGCCTACCCTAAATTTCAATTGGTTTGCGTTTTTGATAGTTGTACGCCCGCAAAAGATTGCAAGTTTCATTCTCCATCACAATTTTAAAAATTGCACTTATGAGAAAAGCAATACAGACAAGCTTCAGTTTGACTGGAAATTTCTGTGTCAGTCTGGTAATTTATCGTGGTAAAAATAAAATGGAGAAGGGAATGTTCAGAAACACATTTTGACCACCTTAACAGTGGTGTTTTAAATATAGATTATCAGCAGAATGCAATTCAAGCAGGAAATGCCCCAACTATAAAAGATTCAGGAATTTGGCAAGATGACCCAATTTTGTTTGCCCCTTATTTTTGCAAACCACTAACTGTTATTATGGTTTTCATTCTGTTAAGTGGTCTGATTGCTAAGTATTTAAGGTTCACACTGAACAATGCTTCAGTTGTGGACTGTTCTTTTAACTGTTTAGTGTAATTACTTTGATCATTTCTTCCCAGTGTATTTTTGGAAGTGCCCCATTGCAGGAAAATGATTGACGTGTTGATTTGTGAAATAGCAGAGCACCTCCTGCTAGTCTGAAGTGAGCAAAGCATGGCAATTTGGTAAATACAGAGATCTAAATTCTCGAGAAAAAGTAGATGCTTTTTAAAATGTTGTGCAAGAGGAGGGCAGAAAGAAAGTAAGAGCTGTACCTAAAATATAATGAACAATGGAACAAAAAGAAACCTCATAGCAGCAGATGATATACACTTCAGTGCAAATGTAGCGCATGTATATTCGTAAATCTGTTTATTGCAATGGTTCAGATGAGATTGAAAAGTTCCATATACTGCTCGAAGACAGGCAGAGAGCTCTTGGACAATATTCTTTCTTCACCAAGCCCTATCAGACACAAATAAATTAGCCATTCCTGTCATTGTTATTTGTGGGATCTTATTATCATCTTTAAATGCTGTGCGGCTAAAGTGCGTGTTCTTTGAGATGCAAGGTTTTCATTCTTGTTATTTTGTGCTTCTCTGGTTTATATCTGTGGATACAGTGAGCCAATTTTAACAAAAATCTGAATTACTGAGTGAACGCCTAGTGCTTTTTTGGACTCCGGACACTTAATTATTTTTCTTACCAGCACAATATCCAACTGCTTTGTCACTATTACAGAACCAAAATCTTGTAGCTCACAAAGTTGCCTTTATTATATGTTGCTGCTGATACACTGAGTAATAAATACCTAACTGAGCTTGCGCTTAATTATTCCAAACTAGTCAGCAGACAAATCCTTATCTACCATCTAGGTTACCCTTTACAGGAAGAAGACTTCTCAATATTGCCACTTAGTGGTGACACTTGTAGATAAAAGCATGCCAGCTCATCGGGGGAAAAAAATCTGCTTTCTGAAAATCCATACAATGTGTATGCAAAACAACAAAATAAATTAAGTTTAAAAAATGAAACACTTCTTCATCAATGTCAAAAAATTATATATTCATTTGCAGTGCAAAATCTTTAGTATGAATGATTGGCCAGTTACGAACTTTCAGGTTGTTCAATGGTTCAAAATGAAACCTAATAAGATTTTCTCAATCAATATTTATAAAGCAAGAATGTATTTTGAATTTGTTAATTAAATAATGGCTAATCATAAGCACAGAATCACATATTAGGTGTATTTTTAAGCACTAAATTGATAATATCAATAGACTTGCATCTTTTCAGAAATCTTTGAACAATTAATATACAATTTTCAACTTTTTGAAAAAAATGTTCAAGATATAATCTGATTATATGGAGACTTTCTTTGCCCATGATATTAATTGTCCCCTCAATCATGCTGTTCTACTACAGGTAGGTTTTAAACAATGCAGATCCACTCATGAATGCTGGATATTGATAAAGCTGAGGAGGGGCAGTCATTTAAAGAACAGTATTTTATTGTTAATAAAAATGTTACTTCATTAAAGTGTCCAATGTTAATAAATATATCTAGTAGCCTGCTGGGTTGGGGCAATCTACTAGTTTTCATTACAAACTATGATTGAGTTAGGTAACATATGTTAGGCCAGATTACTGCTGATGTTTGTGTAAAGAGATTTCTATCATAGAAGCTTACAGCACAAAGGCAGGCAATCCTGCCATCATGCCTGCGTAAGTTTTGTGAAAGACTTATTTGATTAGTCCCATACACCCTTCTTTCCATAGCTGGGGAAATTCATCCTTATTGAGCATTTATTCAATTCTCTTTTGAAAGTTACTATTTATCCTGCATCCACACTTTTTGAGTCAGCAACAACTTACTTAATTTATTTTACATTTTTTAACTGAGAACAAGAAGTAGATTGTATGTTTTTTTATTTTGAATTAGGTCAAAGTTCGTAAAAAGGTTTATGTTAGTGAAGTAAAACAAAATCAAACAATAGTGGAAATATTACTTCAAGTGTTGCATTTCTACTTAGCTCTTGATGGAGAGCTTTTTACCTTAAGATTGTTCACCATCAGGATTCAAATCCAGTTTCCTTTAATTTGATGAAATTTTCAACAGACTTGTTTAGACAAGGTTAACGAGGAAATTGCAATTCTTCTTAAAAATCAAGTAGAATATATTTAATGTGCTCAAGCACATTATCTTTTACCTAGTAAAAGAAAGTGATTTTATCGTGTTAGTTGGATGTTTGGTTATAACTTACCATGATGTAAATTTTCATCTTTTTAAAACATTAATTGTTATTCCCCACACTGTTCATTATCTTTGTCTTTTAATATTCCTGATTTTAATCAAGATGTTGGTACTTTCACTTGTAAACTTCCTCTTAGCCAGCGTTTCCTTGTTTTATTTTCAGGATTGAGGTGTATTTTTATATTTCTGTTACAATGACATTTTGGTTTCATAGCAACGCATTAAATCTGCCTGTAGCATGCCTGTATTAATTCACAAATAATTATACTTCATTCAGCTTTACCTCATAAAGCATTTGCGGCTCCTGGAAATCTTGGGCTGTGTTTAATATTTGTAGACAAACAGAAGGATTCAAACTCTTGCTCTGAGTTTCTCTTTGAATAACCCAATCATGTTAGAAACGAAACTGGTTTACCACATTTATAGTATAATGCCTAATACCTCTACTTGTAGCTAAATAAGTTTTCCCCTATTGAGATATAGTCTTTTCTTAGCCATTGAAAAGTAATTGAAGGGAGAAATCATCTGTGTACCATTTAGGAAGATAAATCTAAGGAAAGTGGAAACGTCTACAGTATTTTCATTACACTTCCAGTTTTAAAAAATAAATTATTAACTTAAACACATCTTATTTCCTTTTCAGTTTTATTCGTGAATATGACATTGAAAATTTAGCATTGATCAAAAAAGATTTAGTCGCCTCTGATTTTTTTATAAACAATATTTATTGAAGATCTATATGTGACTAAATAACTTAATCACAGTACTACTTATCTTCTTTTTAGCTAGACAGGGATATTTTTGAACAGCCTGTTCATGTTGTTGTATTTGACTTAAACCAGGCAGCAAAAGTCCATTATCCATATTTTGTCTTCCTTTGCGTTTTGTTTTTTTTAAGTTTTTCTTTTATCTACTTCCACATCCTTCAGAGGAAAATGTCAAAACTGGGGTTGATCAAAACTATTATATTAACAGCAAAATCACCATGGTTTTTAAATGAATATCTGTCATGAGTAAAGAGAGCAGCAATCAGTATAACTGCACAAAATGAAAGAGAACACGTCCAAATAAATATCTGTCAATTTATCTGGGAACAAGAGAAGACCTATAGAACCTAAGTTAAAAAAAATGAAGGCTAGATATAATCCAAACGCAAACAGATAATTAGAATAGATCGTCAAGTCTAACAAGTCCATCCCAGCCAGTCTACAATGCAACTGCAAATACGACTGACTCTCACCCTCAGCACATTATCTCTTCAGAGTGCCAAAAACACAAAGAAAAATACTGCAGTCAATGTTGAACAATAAGTCTGCGGCATCTAAACATAGAGCTGACAACAAGGCGGGAGCCAGGAAATCCTGTTCTAGAAAGAGCCTGAATTAAAATAATACCAGATAATTGCTGAGGCCACACAGAAGTTGAAATCATTTGCCTTAATACAATTTTTAAAAGCTTTTTTCCTAGTCCCCAGCCTTGGCCCTATAGTCTGTCTGTTTTTGGATGTGGCAGGTGATGACAATGCCAATAGTAAAGGAATTCTTCAATTATTACCATGACTCATAATATATGTTCCCATGTACAATGAGTTGTTCACCAGAAAAACACAAAAAAACACTTTTTTAATTTCCATTGTACTTTTTTGCTGAGTTTCTTACGAGCTAGGATCAATGCAATATTTATTATTCCCAACTGCACCTCATATTTGTTTTTATGATGAAGGATGAAAATTCAAACAAAGCACTGACAAAACAGGGGGTGGATTTAGGGGGAGCAACGTAAAGGCGGCAACATCTCCCTAATTAACCAATAAAGGTATTCACATACAGGCACTTCTAACCCAGCCAATTCTAAGTTACAGCCCTGACCCACATAAAACACTTAATACAATTTCCACGGGCAGCCCTTGCTCCACTGGATGCCGAAATCTAACCTGATTTACCCTTACAGCATCCGTAAAACTTACAACTGACATTTCTTTCAAGTATAGTTGATTGAACCTATGCATAATTTATTTATTTCATGCATTTTATTTAATTCAAAGCAGTAGTGATAAATGATAAAAATAATGCAAAATGATTCAGTTTTCTTTTGATTTTGGGTGATCGTCTATGTATTTCCACAAAAGAGAAAAACTGAGCATTTAAAATGTGCCCCATTCGTAATGTAGATAGTCAATATGCTGCCTTTCACCTCAAGGTCATTGGTTTGAATCTTCTCCAGAATAAGAGAATGAAAGTCTCCTTTATTTCTTGATTATCAGAATCCAAAGGACCCATGCTTTATTTTGTAATAATTTATCCTTTCTTGGGATGGGAATGTTGTTTACAGGATCAACAGCAACTACAGCCCATCTTTAATTGCTCATGTACTTCCCAAGCATTTTAGAGATCTGCAACAACAAGGAGGCGAGTCAAGATAAGAGCAGCAGATTTCCTTTCCTTAAGGGAATTGGTGAACCAGATAGGTTTCTATACAAATCAATAATAGTTATGATCACCACTACTGGGACGAGCATTATATTTCAGATTTATGATCTGAATTTAAATTCTATGAGCTGACATGCTGGGATTTGAGTTGAAAAATGTGGTGCTGGACAAACACAGCAGGCCAGGCAGCATCCGAGTGGCAGGAGAATCGACGTTTCGGGCATAAGCTTTTTCAAGCTCTCCATGCTGGGATTTGACCCAATTTTCCGCAAAGAATTAGTCTCAGCCTCTAAATTACTAGTCCAGAAACATATAGTTCACCTGCAAACTGAGACAATATTATCTGCTTTTCTGAACTGTGCTCTTAAGGTAGAGTAGTGGGAGTCCCTCTATATTCAGTGGTAGCTATTTTGCCTCTTTTCAGAAGGTCATGGGCTCAAGGGCTGGAACATGTAATCTCGGCTGACACTCCAGTGCCGTGAACAAGTGCTGCATTGTCAGAGGTGCCATTCCCTAAATGAAATACTAAATAGAGGAACTGTCTGTCCTATCAATATCTAAGTTTGCTATTTGAAGAAATGCAGGGAAGTCCTGCAGTTGAACTGGCCAACACATCTTCAGTCACTGTCATGAAAACCTGTAAGTAATTTATCTAATTGTTGCTTGTTCAGAACATTTTAAGTACAACAGAGACAGAAATACAAATTGCTAGAAAGGCTCAGCAGGTCAGGTAGCATCTGTGCAGAGAAAAGCAAGTGTCGCAGGAAGGATCACTCAACCCAAAACATTAACTCTGATTTCTTTCTACAAACCTGCTGAGCTTTTCTAACAATTTCTACTTTTGTCTCTGATTTACAGCATCTGCAGCTTCTTTGAATTTTGTTTTAAGTATAACCAGTTATACAAAGAATTATGGTTTCCAATTTTTTTTCACAATGCACGCTCACTAACAGTAAAATGATAATTCTTTTTGTTGAGTGTTTGAAGGTGGTTTGCCTTGAAAGAATTCTACTCTCCTTCCAACACTGTCTTTGGATTTGTGACATCAACATGGACAAGCAGAGTGAACTTAAGTTTGACATGATATTTGAAAGGAGACAAGCTGGAAATTTATTGGCAACATGCTTCAAACCTAGAAACATAAAATACTGTTGATATTGTGTGTGTGTGTGTGTGTGTGTGTGTGTGTGTGTATGTGTGTGTGTGTGTGTGTGTGTGTGTGTGTGTGTTCACATTGCACACTTGCAGTGCATAAGCATCCAAGGCCTCTACCTGAAACAGGCATTAGTTCCTTTATGGCTGAAGATGTGTTGCTGGAAAAGTGCAGCAGGTCAGGCAGCATCCAAGGAACAGGAGATTCGACGTTTCTGGCATAAGCCCTTCTTCAGGAAAGGAGATGACCTAGGTGTGCAGTGAGAGAGGGACTCACTGAAATCCTTGTAGACGGAGGAAGAGAGCTTCTTCAAGGAAGGCATCCTTGCAAGAGGATTCGCGGTAGGTTAAAGTCTTCGAGGAGAAAGTGAGGTCTGCAGATGCTGGAGATCAGAGTTGAAAAAGCGTTGCTGGAAAAGCGCAGCAGGTCAGGCAGCATCCAAGGAACAGGAGATTCGATGTTTCGGGCATAAGTCCTTCTTCAGGAATGTTCAAAGCAAAGTTCCTTTATGCTTTGTGTATGTAACTTTATGTTTTGTAGAAGCTCTTTCAGGAACCCCGTTACTGAAATTGAAATATCCTGGACACATGACTAGCAAACTCCTGATGAGCCCCAAAGACATGCAATTTTTGTTCCACTAATACTAAACTACATATTTTGAGATTATTTTGATTAATAAAAAATAACCTAGTAGGTAAGAGGGTTAGGCAACCTATGATACCATTGAAAGTACTTAAAAAGAAATGTGTTTACTTTGGTTCAATCTAAATGTAAATTACCATGTGAGCAAATGATTTCAATCCAGGGTTGTATAGCAAAATTGTACTAGTAAAGAACTGTACTTCGATGTCATAGATTCATACAGCATGGAAACAGACCCATTGGTTCAACTCGTCCACACTAACCAGACATCCTAGTCTGACCTAATCCCATTTGGCAGCACTTGGCCCATATCTCTCTAAACCCTTCCTATTCATGTACCCATCCAGGTGCCTTTTAAGTGTTGTAATTGTACCCACTTCCACCCCTTCTTCTGGCAGCTTGTTCCATACATGCACCACCCTTTGTATGAAAAGGTTACACCTCAGGCCATTTCTAAATCATTACCCTCTCACCTTAAACCTTAAACCTTAAACCTATGCCCTCTAGTTTTGGACTCGCCCACCTAGAAAAAAGGCCTTGGCTATTCACCCGATCCATGACCCTTATGGTTTTATAAACCTCTATAAGGTTACCCCTCAGCCTCTGATGCTCCAAGGAAAGAAGCCCCAAACTATCCAGCCTCTCTTTATAACTCAAATTCTCCAGTCTTGGCAACATCATTGTAAATCTTTTCTGCACCCTCTCAAGTTTAACAACATCCTTCCTAGAGAAGTATGCAATATTCTTAATATACCTCCAATGTACAGCAATGTATGTTAAATGTTGTAATAGGGGATTGAGAACTAATCCAAGTGTTTGGTGTAGATGAGGGACTTCACCAGTTTGGTTCCCTACTGCACCATTTAACACAGTGGATCATTCATTATAGCCATTCGAAAAGAAAGGCAAGCAGAAGCTAGCAGCGACAGTTTAAGAACTCACACTGCATTCTTCTGATCTGCTGAACTTGCTCGGGCATTTCAGGCTATTATCATGCATTAATGGCTATTTTCAACATCTTTGGATCACAGTCCTTACAATAATCCATTTCCTAATTGTCTCTGTTTTCACAGTTGTTTTGAAAAAATGTAACTTGTTCTTTAAAGATCTCAAGTCAAGTGAAAACCTATCAGCACATCTTATTGACATAGTTACAATATGTAATTAAACCTATGAAAATATGAGAATGAATTGTTGGCATCACACAGAATAGGTCAAAAATTAGTTTTGATGTTTTATGTTAATGCTTTTAGTCTTAACTGGGAATGTCATTTATCTTAAAGACTAAAGCCTGTATAATTTCCAATGAGAACTCCCTGCAAGCTTAAGTTGAAAGCTGCACAATTCTACTTAAAGATCAAGGGAACCTGTCAGCTCAGGAAATAGACAACAAACGTGTCCAGTTATTAGAGTTTATCTTGCCATGTTATCTCTCTGAATGATGGTCAAAACAGGTAACCCAGACAATGTCAACACCTTTTAACCACATTGTTTTTTCCAGCAATAATTCACTTGAGGTGACAGTTTGGCTTATAGATTTTACATTAACTCAAAGAATACTGAATATTTCCGCACAATTGGGAGTGGATCAATATAATTTCAATGATAAATAATCTTGCAATATGAATTGTGATTTTACTGTTGCATATGAGGTCTGTAATAGAAAAGACAAAATCAATTTAATTACAAGCTCTGGTTGTACTCATATTTAGAGGTGCCCTCCTGGGCTGGAGTTTTGTGGAGATTACATAGAGTTGTGAAAATGGTGCTGGGTTCTGATTCAAAAATTCCTGACACCATTCCCAGGGTTTCCAGTTTTCACCAGCACCATGGACTGCTTCAGTTGCAAGCCTGCCCCCTGCTGTCCCAGCCTGGCAAGCTCCATTGTGACAATAGATATGTCCCGGCCCTCTACAGTTCACATGGGGTTAGGCCAGCTTTTCAAGGGTCCATGCTTCGTTTCATCTCAGATGTGTCATGAATCAGTGTTTGTATGAGAAGGTTCATTTCAAAAGATCTTACCCATGACCCCAATGCTAAGCTATGCCCCTGAACCCACACCAATTCCCATGGTCCCTCCATGCCAAGCTATAGCATGTCTACATCAATTCACCCACTGTATAGAACCAATAAAGCCGTTCAGTGTGTTTAAAAAGCCTTACCAATAATCATTAATTGATAACTTCCTACTTACTTAAAAACGCCTCCTTTCAATACAGTTAAATATAAAGATCAATCATCCATACCCTGGATTAATAGCAGAAACCAAAAGCACATGATATCTTAGTCTCATGTAAGTAAATATAATTTTGATTTTGTTTATTATTGTCACATGTACTTAGGTACAGTTTAAAATTTTGTTTTGCGTACAGAACAGGCAGATCATGCTATGAAAAGTGCACAAGGGTAATAGAGCAGAGCGAGGAATACGATGTTACAGCTGCAGAGAAGGAGCTCAAGGAGCTAGATCAACATTAAATTTAAAATTTGAGAGGTCCATACACAAGTCTAATAACTGTGGGGAAGAAGCTATTCGTGAATCTGTTCATACATGTGTTTAAGCTTTTCTATCTTCTGCCCAATGAAAGAAGTTGGAAAAGATTGTATCTGGATGGGAGGGGGCTTTGATTATGTTGGCTGCCTTTCTGAAGCAGTGTGTACAGATGGAATGCTATCAACAACATGAATCAGAGAGTCATAACTGTCAATCAAGCAATGTATTCTCTGGGGCTCAGCTGTCTCAACACTCTAATGAATATCTGGGTTCTCAATCAAGCTTCATTGTGCACTTTGACTTTTGTGATGCCATGATAGCATCAATTCAACATGTTTGGATGCACAAAAGAGGAAGTGGCTTCATGAACCCATAGCAATGAAGAATGCCCCATAGGCTGCATTGGCAATAGCCCATAATACATCAACAAATAACTGAATTTCATGGCTACAAGCTCTATTGTGTGAGGAATGAAAGGTCAGCTTTCCATGTATTTGTGGATCGCTATGAATATTATTATATACAAATAATCTTTGCATTAAGTTCAGGATTGCATTTAACAATTTAGTCCGGTACGTCTATTGTAAGGACAAATCAGGATGCTCTCTAAATGGTTAAAATAAAAATATTGAAGTTATATTTGCATGTAAAGTCACCCTATAGCAGCAGTGGGGTAAACACTGACTTTTTTGTGACAGCACTTGATAAAGAAATGTTTACACATTTATGGTGGAATCTGATCGCAGAAGAAAACTTTTGACATTGTGGAAAACAAGGAAGGTTGATGAAAAGACAGATAAGTACAACTTTAACATTCGATGGAATTACCATCAATATCGTTGGGGATCAATATGGAACAGGAATTCAACTTCAGCAGCCAGATAAATGCCATGGCTACTAAAGTAGGTCAGAGACTGAATATTCCACAATGGGTAAGTCAGCTCCCCAAAACCTGTCCACTGCCTGGAAGGCACATTTCAGATTGTGATGGAATACGCATCACCTTGTCTATGAGTGCAGCTGTAGCAACATTCAATAAGATCAACATTATCAAGGATAAGGCAGTCTGCTTGATCAACTTCCCATCCAGCAGCTGGGATAATTGCTACCATCAATACACTGTAGCTGCCTTCTGTCTATCTATGGGATGCATGACAGAAATTTACCAATGCTTCTTCAGCAGTTCTCATGAGGAATTACAAGGGCAGTAGGTCCATAAAAGCACCATTCAGCTTCAGGTTCCCCTCCAAGTCACAACAACACTCTGACAAACATTTCACTCATCCTAGTGATGGGAGATGATGTTGCTGGATGAATGAATGTTGAATGAATGGAAACTGCAACAAGAGAGCTCCCAAATGTAACCTTGCCCCACAAGGAAGGTTTCCCAGCAGTGGCCTGGGAATAAGATTAGCTACCCACTGAACTGAGGTGGGTAGCCAATTTGCACACTTAAAACCCCAACTTGAGCCAATGTAGAGGGGTTACCAGTGTTTTACTGGTAGAAGATGAACACCTACACTAGCCCTACTTACAGAGGTCACCAGCAACATGGAGGCAACCTGGTCCATCCTGAAAAGACTTTGCTTGCAGCCCAACCTACTGCCACAAGTATTTTCCTCTTATCTGAGGGGCTTGCCTTTCCGTCCTTCTGCAATTCCTTTCTAAGCAATCACCTTCAAGCACATCTCCAAATTGAGGCACCCTCACACCGCCTGACCTGCCTTATCTGTGCTCATCCATCCTAGTGGGCCTTTCAAAGGTCTAGCGCTGACAACTTCTGGTTAGGCTTGCATCAATGAGAGCCTTCCCACCAACTCTGCAAATTACACTCCCAACAGGTGCAGCTCAGGACTACATACGGTCATGATGTCGGAACCCATGGGAAAATTCTGCCTGTCAGCTTTAAACAGGACTTCCGAGACTGTGCATGAATTACAGACTGACGCCAGCCTAGTCTTTTGAAACAGTACAAAATGTTATCCAAGCAAAGTAAGTTAAATACTATTTGATGAGTACTTTGATTGTTGACTGCAACTGCTCTATTTGCATTGCTTCCCACTACAAAGATGTACTGGATGGTAATATTGCACAGCACCTTGTTGTTGCTGGCTACATGCCAGCCAGGTGATTTCAGGTCAAGATGATGCCCGCTTGCTAAAGGCAGGGTGTCTCAATAGCTGTTGCAATTGGGAGATATCTTCTTGACACCACTTTAGAATTCAAAGGCACATTTAACCTACCTGCAGAGGATCAGGGCTCTGTGCCAGACTATCTTTCAAGTTATCAACTTGACAGTATTTACATGAAATCCATTGAATGCTATTAAATCCCACTGATAGTCAGTCTGACATTAAACTGAGAGCATAAATAGGGCAGAAAGGACTCCAGTGTATGGTCTGTGCTGAGCTACACCAGTGGGATTCTTTAATAAAAATACACTGCAGCAATGTATGCAGAGATTTGACAGTTAGATCACATATATTTAACTTGTCAAAATGACAACTTCATTTTCTGATGGAGGAAAATTAAGTAATTATCTACTGAGAGTAAACAACATTTCTCTATCCAACTGCAAAGCAAAGGTTTACTAATTGATCAGCTTGTTTACAAAAAGATGTCACACATCATTTCATGGTTGTTCTGACAGTCACTTGACTGTTGGTTAATTTGCTTTTTTAGATATACAGCTGACAACCAAATCCTTTAAAACATTTGTCAAGGAACACTACAAAATAACTGGATGTCTGTCTTCCAATCACACACTGAACTTTGAGAAGATCGATCCAGGAATGAATCCTATCTGACTATAAACCACACAACAAAACCTGATCACGGTGATTCAGATAGTCAAAATTACCTGGAGCTATTGAAAGGAAAATCTGCCATCATTGTTAAACTTATAAAATGCAAAACAAAGCATCCATCATGCCCACAGCCTTTCTTCGTGTAGATTCAAAGCCTTCATCTATCATTCCCTCTTAGCTCTGAGTTTTCAATGTCTATGCTGAGATAGCCTGTCCTTGCTAATGCAGTGAATGGGAAATGTTAGTGTTGGTCTGAAAGCCACTAAACTTTAGGGAAAATGGAGGATAAAAGTCATCAGCCAGCATTGCTGTTCCTGTTCACTTTGCATTGGCCCTTGTTTAATGTATGTGTCTATAGATTGTGGATGGGCCTGGCTCAGTTAGGGTCATCCCTATGAGTGCACAATATGCTGACACTCCCAATAGGTTTTCATTTCTCATCCGTTGTGTGAATCTAAAAAAAAGGGAACTATGAGGCACAAATTGGCAATGATCGTCTGGAGAAACTTGCTGAAGATGTTGATAGTGAATAGGCAATGGTTCATACCTTAGGATGGCGCAGTGGTTAGCACTGCTGCCTCACTGCACGAGGGCCCTAGGTTCGATCCCAGCCTTGGGCGGAGACTGTCTGTGTGGAGTTTGCACATTCTCCCTGTGTCTGCATGGGTTTCCTCCCTCAGTCACAAGGATGTGCAGGTAAGGTGGATTGGCCATGCTAAATTGTCCATAGTGTTAGGTGCATTAGTCAGAGGTGAAAAATGTGTTGCTGGAAAAGCGCAGCAGGTCAGGCAGCATCCAAGGAGCAGGAGAATCGACTTTTCGGGCATGAGCCCTTCTTCAGGAATGAGGAAGATGTGCCAAGCAGGCTAAGATAAAGGGTAGGGAGGAGGGACTTGGGGGAGGGGCGTTGGGAATGCGATGGGTGAAAGGAGGTTAAGGTGAGGGTGATAGGCTGGAGTGGGGGTGGGGGCGGAGAGGTCAGGAAGAAGATTGCAGGTGAAGAAGGTGATGCTGAGTCCGAAGTTGGGACTGAGATAAGGTGGGGGGAGGGGAAATGAGGAAGCTGGAGAAATCTGCATTCATCCCTTGTGGTTGGAGGATTCCTAGGTGGAAGATGAGGCACTCTTCCTCCAGGCGTCGTGTTGCCATGGTCTGGCGATGGAGGAGGCCAAGGACCTGCATGTCCTTGGCGGAGTGGGAGGGGGAGTGAAAGTGTTGAGCCACGTGGCGGTTGGGTTGGTTGGTGCGGATGTCCCAGAAGTGTTCTCTGAAACGTTCTGCAAGTAGGCGACCTGTCTCCCCAATGTAGAGGAGGCCACATCGGGTGCAGCGGATGCAGTAAATGATGTGAGTGGAGGTGCAGGTGAATTTGTGACAGATATGGAAAGATCCCTTGGGGCCTTGGAGGGAAGTGATGGGGGAGGTGTGGGCGCAGGTTTTGCATTTCTTGCAGTTGCAGAGGAAGGTGGCGGGAGTGGAGGTTGGATTGATGGGGGGTGTGGACCTGACGAGGGAGTCACAGAGGGAGTGGTTTTTCCGGAATACTGATAGCGGAGGGGAGGGAAATATATCCTTGGTGGTGGGGTCTGTTTGGAGGTGGAGGAAATGACGACGGATGATACAATGTATCTGGAGGTTGGTGCCATGGCAGGTGAGGACCAGTGGGGTTCTGTCCTGGTGGCGATTGGAGGGGCGGGGTTTAAGGGCGGAGGAGTGGGGAAGTGGAGGAGATGCGGTGGAGAGCATCGTCAACCACGTCTGAAAGGAAATTGCGGTCTTTGAAGAAGGAGGCTATCTGGGTTGTTCAGTATTGGAATTGGTTCTCCTGGGAGCAGATGCGGTGGAGACGAAGGAATTGAGAATAAGGGATGACGTTTTTACAGGGGGCAGGGTGGGACGAGGTGTAATCTAGGTAGCTGTGGGAGTCGGTCGGTTTATAGTAAATGTCCGTGTTGAGTTGGTCGCCCGAGATAGAAATGGAGAGGTCTAGGAAGGGGAGGGAGGAGTCTGAGATGGTCCAGGTAAATTTGAGGTCGGGATGGAAGGTGTTCGTAAAGTGGATGAACTGTTCAATCTCCTTGTGGAAGCATGAGGCAGCGCCGATACAGTCATCGATGTAGCGGAGGAAAAGGTGGGGGGTGGTGCCAGTGTAGCTGCGGAAGATGGACTGTTCCACATATCCGATGAAGAGGCAGGCATAGCTGGAGCCTATGCGGGTGCCCATGGCTACTCCTTTGGTTTGGAGGAAGTGGGAGGATTGGAAAGAGAAGGTGTTCGGAGTGAGGACCAGTTCAGTCAGTCAAAGAAGGGTGTCAGTGGAAGAGTCAGAGGGAAATGGGTCTGGGTGGATTACTCTTTGAAGGGTCGGTGTGGACTGGTTGGGCCGAATGGCCTGTTTCCACACTGTAGGGATTCTAATCTAACCTTAACGAACATGTGCATGAATTATGACAATTATTCATTCCTGTCTGACACAAAATAAAACAGAAAAGGTCGCTCAACCATGACTTAAAAAAAAGAAATTAGAAATAGTGTTAGATCCAAAGTGGAAACATATAAATTTGGCAGAAAGAGTAACAAACCTGAGGATTGGGATCAGTTTAGAATTCAGCAAAAGAAGACAAAATATTTGATCAAGAGGTGGAAAACAGAGCATGACACTAAAATTGCAGGGAGAATAAAAGCTGACCATAAAAGTTTCTATGAATAGGTGAAGATAAAAAGAATAATAAAGACAAATTACACCTCAAAAGTCAGAGAAATATAATGGGGATCAAACAAATGGCATAAGAATTGAACACATACTTTGATTCTGTCTTCACAAAAGAAGGCACAAATAATCTCCCAGAAACTTTAGGGAACCAAAGGCCTTGTGAGAGGGTGGATTTGTACGAAATCAGAATTAGTAAGAAAATGGTGCTGGGGAATTTAATGGGATTAAAGTTTGACAAATGAAGCCATTTACTGAGATAGGAAACTGTTAACTAAGGTTAGAAGCCCATGGAATTGACGGTAGATTATGATCATGGCTGTGAAATTGTTTGAGTAGGAGTTGACTGAAAGTAGGGATAATGGATAGGTATTCAGATTGGCAGGATGTGATTAGTGGTGTTCCATATGGATCTCTGTTAAGGCCTCAGTTTTGCACATTATTTATTAACAACTCAAATAACGGCATGGAAAGTCATATATCCAAATTTGCTAATGGCACAAAGCTATGTTGCATCAAAGACAGTGTAGATGATGGAATTAAAGTACAAAAGGATATTGATAGACTAGGTGAATGGACAAAAATGTAGCAGATGGAATCCAGTGTAAGCAAGTGTGAGCTTATTCAATTTGGACTGAAAAGGATCAATCATGGTACTTTCTAAACAGTATCAAGTTAAATACAATGGATGTCCAAAGAGACTTGGTGATTCATGTGCATAGATCTTTAAAATGTCACAAACGGGTACAGAAAATAATCAAGAAAGTTAATGGAATGTGGCCTTTATATTTAAAGAACTGGGGTACAAAGATGCAGAAGTTATGCTGCAACTATACAAAATCCGGGTTAGACTTCACTTAGAGTACTGTGAGCATACTCACCACCCCTTAGGGAGGATATGTTGGCCATGGAGTATAATGTTGATTTAAAGGAATGGTATCTAGACTTCAATGATTGTGGAGAGAGATTATACAAGTTAGACCTGTTTTTTCTAGAATTTTGAAGGTTGAGAGTCATCAAAGTTTTTAAGATATTAAAAATTGAACAGTATGGGTAAATAATTTCCACTGGTTGGGGATTCTAGAGCTAGTGGGGGAGTAATCTGAGAATTAAGGTCAGACCATTGAGGAGAGATGTTAAAAGCACTTCCACACATAAGGATTGGTAGATGTTTGGAACTTTCTTTCACAAACGGTGGTGGACAATGAATCAGTTCATAATTTAAATCTGAGATAGATAAATGTTGTTGAACACAGGTATTGAGGGATATGGGCCAAGGGCACATATATGGAGTTAGGCTACATATCAGCCATGATCTCATTTAATGGTAGAACGTGGTGGCTGATTGGCCTGCTCCTACTTTGAAGTGCGGAAGCATTCACTGTGTCCTGGAAGACACTATATAAATGTCATCAATGCATATCTTCTATCTACTTTATTCTACTCCTCTCTCTGCTCCCCACCCAGCTGCAGGCTAGAGTCTGGTGATATAACTTGGTGTTGTACAATGTTGGAAGAAGGCAGGTCATGCTCTTTCTCCTTGGCCTCTTTGGGTTGGCTGACATGGAGGAGAGATAAGAGGGAACAAATCACTGTTTTTAAAGCACCAGAGAATATAATGACTTGAATGGAAGAAGCAGCTTGTTAATTTATGATCTAGTTGAATGACAGCTTGTCTGTAGTCTGATGGTACACAAAGGAAGAAGAACCAAAAATGATGACAGACCTCCAGCTGGTACCAACCCGCTGACTCCCCTGGGCCTGTTTTTTGATTTGGCTGCCACCTTAACAATTTTAGAGTTCCACCGGTATGAGAAGTGAGTGATCTGAAACTGGGTGGGGCACCAGGACCAACCCTTTTCTTGCATCACGGGGTGACTGCTCCTTTGAAAAGATTGCAGAATGTGTAAATACTTTCCGGTTGACACGCGATGCTGAAAAACCAGGTGTTAACAGGTCGTAATGGGTTGATGACGGCTGCAGGGAATCCACAATTATTTATCATAATCAGCATTCTTGTGAGGCACAAGCACACAATGAAGTGAGTGAAATAACAATCTGAGCTGAAAACAGAACAATGTAAAGAACCCCACTCTTGTCCTGTCTGGGTAAGCCCTTAGAAACCCTTTGAAACACTGGGCCAGATTTTACTATCCCCTGCCAAGCATGTTTTAGTTGAAGGGGTCACGTAAAATATGTCCATTCTAGCCCACCTCCTTCCTACCCATCCCTATAACATGCCAGGTAGTCAGAGCCTGAAATTGCTCATCTAATGTAAAAATGACATTCAACACCACCCATCCCAACTCCCATCTACCCACTTCCCAGGCTTTAGGAACCTTCCTCACATTAGGACAACTTTCCAGAGCAGCTGTGATCCTCATAATCTTCCATCCAGCAGTACCAGATAGGTTGTGGACATTACCAAGAGCACTGGGGCTTTCAGTCAAGCCAATTAGTCAGAAACCTCTGAGGGCAGGAATTTCTCCCATTGAGGGGCAGAGGACCCACACTCTGTTCACATAACCCATCCCCAGTATCTTTCGGTGGGTATCTTCCAACTTACCTTCCAAGTGGGGCAAGCTGCTTGCCTGCCTGTCCCTATCCCACCCCCATTGTAAAATGCAGTCCACTGATGTGAAAATGGTTTTGACAATAACTACTCTTCATATCTTACCTGTCGATAACCATTCAGGAAGTTAAGGACATGTTCTTACCACTGAGGCCTTTTCCCTTTATTGTGCCTGGGATGTCCTTCTTGTGAGTTCATCACCATAATTGCAAAGACCCTTCTTCATCATTGACACGTGGCCAACAAAACATTGGGGATTTTACACCCTGAAACTAAAACTGATTTCTTAAATATGGTTTCTTCCTAATGAATCTTCACAGATGTTTATTTATTTATTCATGGGATGTGGGTGTCACTGGCTGGCCAGCATATATTACCCGTTTCTAGTTATCCTTGAGAAGGTGGTGATGAGCTGCCTTCTTGAACCGCTGCAATCCACCTGCTGTGGGTTAACCCACAATGCCATTAGGGAGGGAATTCCAGGATTTTGACCCAGCAACAGTGAAGGGATGGTAATATATTTCCAAGTGAAAAGCTTTGTATTGCGAGCAGTACAGGCAGATCACAGTTAAATAGCATAGATAAGTAAATAATAGGAAAAACAGCGGCAAAAACAAAAACACAGGTACAGGTGAATGTTAAGAGTTTGTGAGTCCATTCAGTATTCTAACAACAGTAGGGTAGAAATTGTTTTGAAACCGGCTGGTGCATGTGTTCAGGCTTCTGTACCTTCTCCCCAATGGGGAAGGTTGTAGAAAAGCATTGCCAGGGTGGGATGGATCTTTGAGAATGCTCTCTGAGGATCTTTGGTGAATTTCTGCATTGCATCTTGCAAATAGTACACACTGCTGCTATTGTGTGTCCATGGTGGATGGAGTGGATTTGAGATACATTACCAATTGACGAATGGTTTAGTAGAAAGTGATAATTTTCTTTAAAAAGACAGATGTATCATTTGCTGTGAATAGAAATGACTGTGAACGATGTTATATACTGTTCTTTTGGCATTCTATTCCTACTGAGAAATTATAATCCTAAAGTAAAGAAAGAATCTTGAATCTCAGAAATTAGAAATCTGAATAGAATATGTTAGAAATGCAAAGCAAATCAGCAAATATATTTTGCCTTGGAGAGAACACAACATAGTTTGCCAGAGTTATAATATGGGTTAAAGGGTTAAAAGGATGAGCAGCACTAACCTGCTTTGTATTTCCTTGAATTTAGATGGCTGTGGCATTGACTAATTTAATGTTTGAAAGGTTTTAAAGGGTACATGGAAACAATTAACTTTGTTGATGGAGAAATCCAGAACAGTGTGATAATCTGAAAGTTAGAGTCAAACCAGTTCATGAGTGAGATCCCAGGGACATCATCTGAAAATAAGAGTTAGGTAAGTTAGGAATGAAACCATAGAATCCCTACAGTGTGGAAACAGGCCATTTGGCTAACAAGTCCACACCAACCCTCCGAAAAGTAACCCACTAGGACCCACCCCTCTACCCTATTATCCTATATTTACCCTGACTAAAGCACCTAACCTACTCATTCCTGAATGCTATGGGTAATTTAGCATGGTCAATTCACCTAACATGCACTTCTTTGGACTGTGGGAGGAAACCAGAGCACCTGGAGGAAACCCATACAGACACAGGGAGAAAAATCAGGAAATATATTTTGAGATAGCGTGGTGAGAAATTCTGGATGCCTGCTTTCAAAAGACTGAAAATAATCCATTTCTTTTAGATAAAATGGACATGGAGTATCAGAGAATAAACAAAATTGAGGCACAGAGCAGCAATTGCTTAATTAAAGGACTCAACATGCTTGAGGGGTCAAATGGCCTTCTACTGGACCTATGTTGTTACCATCTGAAATAGAGAGATAAATTAACATTTCAGGTCAGACCTCTCATTAATGTCAAAACTGGAAGGCAACGAGATGAACTTTACTGTTTCCTGCTAATATATTATAGGATGGGATGATTCATTAAATAAAGCAGGTGATCAGCCCATCATCTTTCTGCCCACTCTAACCTATTCTCCACATTATAAGAGATGGGTGAGGCCTCAGGCAGCCTGCTGACCATGAGACCTATTAAGACCATTAGGTGGTCAGTGAAATGCCATTTTACGGCATCCCTGTGCATCACTAAAGGTAGAGATGGAGATAGGTGCCATACCCTCAGGAACCCAGGCCAATGGAGGTAAGGAGCAGCTGCCCTCATAGGAGAAGAAGCAGGCATCAGGAGGCCAGAAGAGAGGGACAAGGAGCATAAAGGAGAAAGAACCATTAACTTGAGGTGAAGATCGACAGGGACAAGCAAAGGTACTAAGAGAGAATCAGTACTGGAAGGGATTGTCATTTTCTGGGCAGGTTGTCCCAGATAAATCTACCCTCTCACTGCTGTTGGACTTCATCTCAGGGACACTGTGTATCACCAATTGACTGATACCCTCTTCACCAAGTTTGGAGAAGGTATCAGATTTATAGACTCAGAAAGCACTTTATCCGGTGCCTGGAATCGTCAACTGGTACCTTGTTCCAATAACCTCTTAAAATAATCTCAGTTGTTGAGGTAGTTTGCTGCAGTCTGCATAATGTGACCCCCTGAGAGGTTCAACTTTGAGGATAGCAAGGCCTCGATAGGGGACAGTTGATCGGGAAAGCGCAGGCCCAGCAGATAAGAAGGTGGTGGGTTTGAAAGCAGATGGGGATGATACTGAAAAGAGAGATGTCAGCACTGTGTGATGAGATGGTCTCTGTCTATCACCTTCTGCGAGGAAGAGCTCCCTTTTCTCTCTGAAACGCAGCCACATTCCTGCCTACCACTGCTTTAAGTGGACAGGGAATGTCTGTCGATAAGACGGGCTCCAGCAATGGTGCAGCCATTAAAACAAGAATAATCAAGAGTCCAGAATTAGATGGCTGCCAGTATCTCAGAGGGTGGCAGTAGGAAGCTATTAAAGAGAAAAGGTTGGAGATTATAAAAACCTTGCTGAAAAGCCAATATAGGTTAGCAATAGAGCGATAGTGAAAACTGCAAGTGAGTACATTGGCAACAGGGTTTTAGATGGCCTCAAGTACAGAGGATAAATTGTAGAAAATCAAATACAGAGCTTGGTGTATTCACATGCAATTTCAATAAGAAGTGCAAATGGGGGATGTCATTGTGAGCAGTTCTGGTCTCCCTGCTATAGGAAGGATATTGTGAAAAATGAAAGGGCTCAGAAAGATTTGCAATAATGTGCCAGGAGGGTTTGAGTTACAGGGAGCAGTTGAATAGGCTGAGGCTGTTTTCCCTGGAGCCTCAGAGGCTGAGGCGTGATCTTATAGATGTTTATAAAATCATGAGGGGCATGGATAGAGTAAATAGACAAGGACTTTTCCCTGGGGTGAGGGAGTCCAGAACGAAAGGGTATCAGGTTTAGGGTGAGAGGGGAAAGATTTAAAAGGGACCTAAGGGGCAACATTTTTGTACAGAGGGTAGTGCATGTATGGAATGAGCTGCCAGAAGAAGTGGTGGAGGCTGGTACAATTGCAAATTGCAAAAGGCATCTGGATGATTATATGAATAGGAAGAGTTTGTAAGGACATGGGCCAAGTGCTGGCAAATGGGACTAGATTAACTTAGGATATCTGGTCAGCATGGACAAGTTGGACTGAAGGGTTTGTTTCCACGCTGGAAATCTCTATAATCCGATATAATTATTGTTAAAAAGCTTTATAGACTGGGTACAATGTTCTTTGAATATTATGTACTGCTTCCAAACTAAAAACATTCCAAATTTAGGGAGCAACTCCCTCATGTTTATATAAAAACAGGAAAATCTGGAAATGCACAGTAGTTCTATTCAGAATCTGAAATACAGAAAACTTGGATTAATCTTTGCAGGATGATCTTTAATCAGAATCTTTCAGGTGTTTGAAATATTAACCTATCTTTTCTTGTTCTGATGTTGGCCAACATGGTATAAATTATAGCAGTTTCTCTTTTTACTTCATACATTACGAGCTTTCATGGATTCATTTTGTCTCAATTATTTTATACCTTTCCCATATGCTGAATAGAATTCACAAAAAAAAACTGTAGTCTAGTGCAAAGTTACAGAAATTCTTTTCATGTGTGGAATGTGCTGCATTCACTAACACAAATAGATGACGCCTCTTTCTGTCCAAATTCTGTCACCATGTTAGTAATAGTTAAGCACAATTAAAACCTTCGGTAGGTGTCTGTTAGTCGCACATCAGCCACCTACTTTTCAATGTTATATAAAGCAATAATAAAGTTTAATTGGTGTGTACAGTTTACTCCTTTCAGTTCTAGTAATACAATTTCCAGCTCTTGCCTCATTTGCACAGCACAGCTGTACATTCACCTTTGTTGCGAATCTGCAGCTGACAAGCAGCAAAATTACTACCGTGGAGTTATTTACCTTGATCTGCAGAGTTTAAACTCCCACCACTTCAACCCAGATTCCAAACAAGCAGAGAGTCAGAGGCCCCATGGCAGGGCAAGCTTAACAGCTGGAGGCAAATCCTTTGACATGCCGGTGCCAGTCAGACACACACATGGTCGATTCATTGGGTTATTTATTAACTCAACCTGGACTTGCAGCCTGATAAGCTCTGGAACAGCCTGCCACTGGACCTCTGCCACTTACGTATATTGGTGAGGCAACATTAAAGCAGTTCATCCAGGTACGAGCCCTTAAAAGTCTTTTTAAATTTTAATTACTAAAAGGAAGCTATCGGCAAAACAAACTGACAGAAGAACAAATGGATAGAAGGCACAATGACATTACCATATTGGTAATTGTGCCCTACTTTTAAACATACAGTAAAAGACTGTCTTGGAATACGATATGATAACACTGAGAACACAACAGTTAGTGGCACATTATGATCCAGTCATTTTGATCTAAAGTAAACACAACAACATACTGTAAGTAACGCTGGTTTGTATCCACACCACATATATTTGTACTCACAACAACAAATCTGCTTTTCATTGATATTGAAATTGGACAGAACAAAATTTCATCATTTTCAAAACCAAATCCTTCAATTATGTACCTTCCTATTTGCTAAATGTTAGTAAAAACTTTAAGCAGACGGACATTTTATATAAATACCAAAAGTAAACACAAAAACAGAAATTGCTGGTAAAGCTCAGCAGGTCAGGCTGCATCTGTGGAGAGAAAGCAGAGTTAACTGGAGTTCTGAGGAAGGGTCACTCAACCTGAAACATTAACTCTGATTTCTCTTCATAGATGCAGCCATACATGCTGAGTTTTTCCAGTAATTTCTGTTTCTGTTTCTGATTTACAGTATCCGCAGTTCTTTAGGTTTTTATTTAGTGTCCAAAGCAAGCCTGTTCAGCTGTCACCGTGCTGGTGTAGAAGGAACTCAAATTATGGTCCTTACTGCCAGGTCACAAAATTCCAAAGAGAAAAACAATTAATGCAACTCATGAAGTCACATCGGTGCGAATAAACCTGAAATCATCCTGAGACACCTCTCCTAACCCCCTTTTCTTGGGCTCATTATTTAGATTTCTGCTTGCTTCTTTGGAGCTCCTGTTTCAAGTTTTGTGAAGCACACCATTTGCCAAATAACCAGGAGAAGCACATTTCATGTTGCAGTTGTATAAGACTCTGGTGAGGCCTCATCTGGAGTATTGTGTGCAGTTTTGGTCGCCATACTATAGGAAGGATGTGGAAGCTTTAGAACGAGTGCAGAGGAGGTTTACCAGGATGTTGCCTGGAATGGTAGGAAAATCTTATGAGGAAAGGCTGAGGCACTTGGGGCTGTTCTCATTGGAGAAGCGAAGGTTTAGGGGAGATCTGATAGAAGTGTATAAGATGATTAGGGGTTTAGATAGGGTAGATACTAAGAACCTTTTACCGCTAATGGAGTCAGGTGTTACTAGGGGACATAGCTTTAAATTAAGGGGTGGTAGGTATAGGACAGATGTTAGGGGTAGATTCTTCACACAGCGGGTTGTGAGTTCATGGAATGCCCTGCCCGTATCAGTGGTGAACTCTCCTTCTTTATGGTCATTTAAGCGGGCATTGGATAGGCATTTGGAAGTTATTGGGCTAGTATAGGTTAGGTAGGATTCGGTCGGCGCAACATCGAGGGCCGAAGGGCCTGTACTGCGCTGTATCCTTCTATGTTATATGTTCTATGTTCAAAGAGCCCAGGATGAAATCTGGATAAAGAAGGTGGGGTAGAGGCTTCCCACTGCACATAATATGGTCCAACCTTTTGGAGTCTTCTCTCCTAGGTGAGGGATTTCTTCTGTATCGATGTAAGTTCACATCTGGAGATGCAGGCATCATGAACACGTGCAACAGTCAAAAAGAACTCAGAAAAACAGAAAGCTTCAAAGCATCTGAAAAAGTCCTCAACAATCTGGTATTTCAAACATGTGCACATGTGAAATCTAGACTTGAAACGCCCAAATGCTCTACCAAGGTGTTAGGAAAATCGGTGCTGATCAAGAGGAAGTAAAACTAAATGAAGCAGTTAAACCCTGGTCAAAGAATAAGGTATTATGAGGGGAAAAGGGAGAAACAGGTGGTGAGGCAGAGAGAGAATTATAAAGCCCAATAAATTGAATTCCTTTTCATTTCAAATCTGTCTTGATTCACATCTTATAACTTTATGAAAGCTGAAACCCGAAGGCCACAGATATGGCACATCGCAAGAAAACAAAGAGGTTGCATTCATACATTGCCTTTCATGTCCTAAGGATATATTTAAGCACTTCACAAGCAATGCATTAATCTTGAAGTGTATAATTCTATTGACAAAAGTGGAAGACATCTTCAAGGAGAAAGTGAGGACTGCAGACGCTGGAGATCAGAGCAGAAAATGTGTTGCTTGAAAAGCGCAGCAGGTCAGGCAGCATCCAAAGAGCAGGAGAATCAATGTTTCAGGCATGAGCCCTTCTTCAGGAATTCCTGAAGAAGGGCTCATGCCCGAAACGTCAATTCTCCTGCTCGTTGGATGCTGCCTGACCTGCTGCGCTTTTCAAGCAACACATTTTCAAAAGTGGAAGACAACCTGCATGCTGCAAGTGGCAGCATGATAAATAATAACCTTAGATCTATTGATGGCATTAATTTTGTGAGGAATATTATCCAGGTCAGTCAATAGGGAGAATTCCTTTTCTCTTTTTCTGATAGCGTTATGGAATCTTTGCCCATCTGAGCAGGTGCATAAGATGCTGTGTTCCAGTCCTTGCTGACAGATGAGGTATAAAAATCACTTTAATGCTGTCAACTATATTTTCCCATCAGATCTCCAGTAACAATGACTGAAAAAATCTAGGATTGGTGTATGTAAAGGTACACGATTTTTAAGTTTACAACAGTGATATCTATTGATGAACAACCTCTGTGGCCCTGAAAACAAAATTAACAAACATAGTGCATTCCCTCATAAGAAAACTTACATTATACATTTTTATAAATAAATTATTTTACCTTTTCTGTTTGAATCTTTCATCTAAAACTCATCTGCATCTTCCAATATTCATTTTGCTTTCTTTGCATTATTTGAATCTAAGTTATATGTTTTGATTTGTGCTTCCTGCTTTTGACTCTCTGTAGCTCAGTGGCAATTCTTCAATCTAATTGATCAAAGAGCCTCGTTAAGCTTACTCTATCCACAAATATCACAGATACTGTATATCGATGCTGTACTAAAACAGAAAGTAGGTGAGTGGAAATCTCTGGTGATAAGCCTGCAACATAGCCTGTTGATAGATGTCAATGAGGTGAATGGTGAATACTGTTCCTTCATTGCTGGAAAGAATCTATAAGCCATTATCTCTGAATCCAGAAGATTCCTTTGGTCACATTGTTTTCAGACAGGCAACCTTTACAATTACATTAGTCAGTCCCAGCTTTTAAATGGTCTGTGTTCACCACCATCTCTCAGGTAAGTGTACTCACGTACCTCTGGCTGACTGACCAGGAGTTAAAACTCTAATCCGAAACGCTTATGGGGAGATAGAAAAAAAATGCTACTGAGGGTCAAATTCTCCACATATTATCGACTCCAAATGACATCTCATATTTAAAGTGTAAATGGAAAGAATGAGAGAGAAAGAACAAGAAAGGAAAACAGAAGTGCAAAGTACAAGAGATTATTGGAAATCATCAAAATCTACCCAGAGACATAGAAGGCAGGAAATACAGATACCAGTAAAAGGGACAGAAACAGCAAAGCACAAAAACAGGAATGAAAGACTTTCAACTTTTAGGACTTTAAATGTAATCTCTCTCTCTCTCTCTCTCGCGCTCCCCCCCTCTCTCTCCTGTATATCAATCCACATTGGCTTCCAATGCATTCCCCCCCACACACACACACACACCCCACTCCAATAGCCCATCTCTACAATAAGAGGAAACACATAGGCCTTGTGTGCAGGTTTAATACAGCTTAGCTGTTTTTTAAACTCTCAACTTCATTCTGTCTTGAAACCAAATAGATAGTTTAAATTGTAACAATTTAAACAACCTAACATTCCTAAGACCTTCCTAGGAGTCTGGAGATTAATGTCCAAATTTTTGTGGAGTTGTGACGACTCTGTGGATCTTTAAAATTGGCATGCAAAATCCATATTCAGAAGTTGTGCCCACATTTTCAACATATCTCAGACTATATCATACCGTTTTCAAAAAACACATTTCTAAATTACAAGTAGAACAAGTCTGTCTTACTTCAGGGTTCTGAATCATGTTTAGGGGTGGCACAGTGGCTTAGTGGTTAGCACTGCTCCCTCACAGTGCCAGGGACCTGGGTTCAATTCCAGTCTGTGTAGAGTCTCCCCGTGTCTGCATGGGTTTCCTCCGGGTGCTCCGATTTCCTCTTACAATCACAAAGATGTGGAGGTTAGGTGAATTGGCCATGCTAAATTGCCCATAGTGTCCAGGGATGTGTAGGCTAGGTGCATTAGTCAGGGTTAAATATAGGGTAGGGGAATGGGTCTGGGTGCGTTACTCTTTGGAGGGTCGGTGTGGACTTGTTGGGCCAAAGGGTCTGTTTCCACACTGCAGGGATTCTAATTCTAATTATTTCAAGGAAGCATTTGCTTTCATCTTTATCCTGAAGTGCCAACTGGACAATTTATCTTAGACCCCTCCTGAGTACCCACCACTACAGATGCCTAGCTTCAGTTAACTTAATATAATCCATGTAATGTTAAGAAACAATTATGCATACTAGTTAAAGCATAGACTACTGCAGTATGTCGTACTAAATATTTATACCCCAGAGCTACCTGCATCCAACTATAATACTGATACCTATTCACAAATGTAGAAAATTATCCAGTTATATCCAGTATACAAAACGGACAAAACCAAATTCAGTCAATAATCATGCATCAGTCAACTCTCAATGAACAGAAAAGTGATCAAAGGTGTCATCAACAATGCTGTCAAGTCATACTTGTTCAACAATCTGCTACACACACTTTCTGGATCAGTGGTGCTGGAAGAGCACAGCAGTTCAGGCAGCATCCAAAGTGCAAAAGCCCTTCATCAGGAACTTTTGCCCAAAACGTCGATTTTGCTGCACTTTGGATGCAACCTGAACTGCTGTACTCTTCCAGCACCACTGATCCAGAATCTGGTTTCCAGCATCTGCAGTCATTGTTTTTACCCCATTTTTGCCACACAAACTTACTGAGTTTGGATTCCAACAAGACCCTTTGGTTCCATACTTCATGCCCTGCCTCAATCCAACTATGTACAAAAGTGCTTTATAGGGAGGTGAGGTGAAATGATTGACATTGACATTAGACAGCATTTGGCCGATTGAGTCACCAAGGAGCCCTAGAAAATTTGAAATCAATGGCTATCAGAGAGAAAACCTAGTACAGATCAGAGTCAACCCAAGCATAAAGGAAGGTGGTTGTGGTTGTTGGAAGCCAATCATCTCAGCTCCAGGATTTCATTGCAGAATTTCCTTAAAGTAGTGGACTCAGTCTAAACATAATAAGTTGATTCAGTAATGATCTTTGTTCCAACATAATGTCAGAAATGAGATATTTACTGATGATTGCACAATTCTCTGTACCATTCAGAACTCCCCTCACACTGAAGGAGTCTGTGCTTGCATACAGAAAGACCTGAACAGTATTCAGGCTTGAGCTGATAAGTGACAAGCAACTTTTGTGCCACTCAAGTGTCAGAAAATGACAGTATCACTAAAAGAGCAAGAAGCTAACGCGACCAATTTTTATCCCTCAATTAACAGCAATAAAAATATACTCGACATTTGCCAGTATGGGATTTTGTTGTTTGCAAAATTGTTAGCATTTGCCTATGTAATAACATACAGGAACCTTGAAAATCCCCTGTCAGCTTTCATTTACTGTCATAACCTTTCGCTGTTGTTTGTTATTTTTGGCGATATTTCTTTTTAGCTCTCAGATATTTAATATTCCTTTTTTGTGATAATATTTTGACTTTGGTACCATTCTATTCTGTGAAACGACTATCAGGTTATATGCAGCTGTCATTTTTGTTGCTTTAGCACGCTGCATAAATAATACTATTGAGCAAACACAAAACAACTGTATAGATTCATCTGACTATCTTTAAGGAATACAACACTCGAAGGAAGTGACTCATGAGGATCCAACTCGCTGTGATTTATTCATCAATCAACGGTGTTGTGCAATTTTCTCATTTAAAGGTTGAGTCAGTCACTTCCGCTGGATTCTACCGGCTATGAAATGTAATAACTAAACCAGAGTCTTCCCTTTCGAGCAGTGTTGTGGAGCAGGCATCAACACTGAGCAATGTGTCTGCCCTCATGGTCCTCTTTGGGGGGCAAAAAATGGGACAGACGTAATGCCTCATTCCAGCAGAATGAAGGAAATTAATGTGGGGTAGCTCCACATCAAGACTTTGTGTGATTGCTGTGCTTTTTTAATCTGCTTTTTTAAAAAAATTGCATCATACATGTTAAATTCCAAGAACATTAGTCCAGGCATCCCAAATGCAGATTATCTCTCCCTTATATTTCTAAATTAAGCTAATTGAAGGACTCAATCTAGAAATGAGCTGGTCTGGATACGGCAAGCTGAAGAATATTTGTTGAAATCTTTTCCCTGAATGGTCAGGAGGAGCAGGAGCACTCTCCTGAATCCATAAGGGTCACAAGAGTTTACCTAGCCAGGTTTGGATGGCTGTGTTCATTATCCAAAATCATTTATGCCTGACTTTTGAAATTTTAGTTGCTAGAAAATATCAATTTAGTGATATATAGGCTAAATTAGTATTATCATCATCAAGCTTACTTCTCAAAGGTCAAGAGACAATCTCCCTTCAAAAAGTACAGGCCAACTATGCAAGAAGGACAGTGAGTCATAACCAGTTATGCCACCAGAGGGCACAGGTGTACAAGCTCCAAAAAGAAAAACAAATTCAGCAATTTAGTTGTTTTGGATAGGTGAAGGAAATTGACTCCTGTACCCTACCTTTTCAAACAAGTGTGCACATGCATGTGCTTATAACTTCAATCTATTTCCTTTCAGAGGAAGCTTTGTGGAGCTGCCTATCAATCACATTTGTTTGTATTAATGAATCTCCTGTCACGTTGCTGATGGGAATCAGGAGGAAATGAAGCATGGTTCAAAATTTTAATAGATAAGTAAGCGTAAATGGCATTTATTGCACGGGTTTGTCTAAGCCTTTGTAAAATCAATGGAACCAACAGCATTTGACGGGAATGGGTTTGCTTAAACCTTTAAAAGATAAACTAGAAAAAAATTATCACTCAATTCTATTGGGGTTGGATGTTTAAAGCCATGGAAATCTGTAACTAATAAAAAAAGACAGCACTTTTCACAACCTCGAGACATCCCAGAGTGGTTTACACCAGAGTTTCTCAAGGTGTGGGTCATGTCCTCAGTAGGGTCATGGAGTGAGCAATTTGGGTTATAAACTCTGAAGCAGCAATAATGGCTACAGTGTGGAAATTCAGGCTTGAATGTCCTGGCACTGAGTGCAATTTGCTTTAAGCTCTGCCTAATCCAAGTCCTGATCACTAACAACAGCCTGAAAAATGGTACATGCATTAGTTGTTCTCTGTGCCTGTATCTTTGCTATCTTAACCCACTCCCCATCCTCATTGACAGGTTTCAGAAGCATTAAGACAGGGTCACAGCAGAATAGAGTTCTCTAACCTTCACTGTAAGGCAAATGAAATACTTTTGAGGTGTAGTCTCTGTTATAATTTAGGAAAATCCATCAAAGAACATAGTACATATTTAACCAAAAAGGACTGATAATTTATTAGATGAATGGCATGAAAAAAAACCCTGTATTTCCCCACAGGCCCTTATCAAAGTAGAGGTTTAGAGGTCGAACTAAACAGAATTTTATTGAAATTGCTAATTATTTGCAGAATAATTATGACAAAATGTAGTCATGAAATGCTAAAAAGTGATTGTTATTAATTTAGTTATGTAAAAAATGTTCAAAGGCTGAAATATGTATTTAAAGTTCCTTTTTCCGCAACGGGGAATATTTTAACATTGTTTGGGCAGCAGGAGAAGGACTTGAGGAACAAGAGCAGAACAACGGGGTCAGGCTGAGAAGAATTTGAGAATGGTAAGGGGTTTGAAGCATGAGGCCAGGGAGCGAAATAGATTTCTCATGATCCTGTTTTTTAAAATTGTGATTTGAGATTGGTGGGTGTGGGTGTTGACTTGCAGACCAGAGTTTGTTCAGTAACTGGCCTGAGGAGTGGGATTGGTTAAGGACACAGGTTTGGCTTGGGAAACAAAGTCTGTACAATGGGATTGTTTCAGGAAGGACACTTAGCTCAATGAGTAGATACAATGACAAGGGAATTGTTAATCGCTGGTGTTTAAAGTATAACCAAGTACAGAAACAGGCCGTTTGGACAGCTGCCTTATTGTCATGTTTGGCACTACATGAGTGACAAACCAGTGAACTAGTACCTCCATACTCTGAAAACATCCACTATGCAAATATCACACTTGGTTCTGTAATAACCCAATGTACACCTTACAATTCATTTTGTTTTCATGCGCATGCGTAGTATCTGACTGTGGTTGAAAAATATTCCCCAGCATAAGACCCCCCCTCTCTCGTTATAACATTCCATTTACTCCTTGTCCACGAACATGATCCTACATACATCCAGAATACTTCACTGGTCATGTGTTGGTTTCAAAATCCCGTAACTAGTCACTTCCCAGGATCAGTGAATCTTGATGTGCTGCAGAGGGGCTGTCTCTCCATAAAACGTTCTCATTATATTGTCAGGCATGCTAATCTTTTACACTGCTGCTTCTCCACTCACATCTCTCAGCCAAGGTAAAACGGAGGGTTGAGACTTTTGATATGGGGCCATTAAGGGCTAAGAAGTACGATCAATGACACAACTCGATGTGGGGAAATTGAGTGAGACACTTTGGCCTAAGTGTGACCAATAATCCCCACAAACAGGGAAGATTATTGGACACGAATTGCATTCAGCACCAAGATTTTTAATGAGCTTACAGTGAGGTTTCAATGGCTGACTGACTTATATGGACTGAGTTTATACATTTTCTGCTGTTGGCAATTTTTGCTTAGCAGGTCATTATCAGAAATGGAACTGAGAGTTAGGCCAAAAACATTTTTTCTATTGTCCTATAAGGCGCAGTATGACTTAATAGTTGATGTCCTCATGGAAAACATACCTCATGGAGAAGTCTAAAAGAGAAATTGTTTTCTCATGACCTTGTGTCTTATTCTATGCAATTATTTTATACTGTTTATCTGTTTTCCAGTTTATTCTCCATTCTGTTAATACATCTGTGCCATTCTGTTTGCCTTCATGTACTTTCATATGCCACACTTTTCTTTTCTCACTAATTCTCCCACATCTCATCTCTCCCTCATTATGCCACCCACATTTGCCTTCATATTCCCTGAGTTTACACATTCTTTCTCAGGTGCTCGACAATTCAGCATTCTTTTCCACAATAAGAGAAGATTAAAGAGTGGGCATCATGGGATACTTAGTGTAAAATTCAAACTGCTCAAAGTTGAGAGAAACTTGTCTCATATGAAAGATTCAATCAAGAGGAGATGAGATCGTGGAGATAGACAGTCATACAAAAAATCTAAATAAGAATGAAGACGGTGGACAAGTCAGTATTTTGTAACTATGAATTGACTGCTTTCCACTGATTGTCATGGCTGAGTGATTAAGGCGATGGATTAGGAAAACTCTAGCTCAGCATGCAGAATTCTGCTGACTATGTTTGTCTGCACTTCCATTGAGTTAAATCGAGTCTTGAGGTGATGTGGTAGTGTCCCTACCTCTAGGCTTGGAGGCCCACGCTCAAGTCCCACCTGCCCTGGAGGTATGTCATAACATTTCTGAACAGTTTGGTTAAAATAACCATAGGCTGATTGCTGAAATACCATATTTGTAGAACACATATGGACATTCAGGAGAGTAGGAACTTCCCCTTGGATGCTTGTAACAAAAAGATTACAGTTGGTTCTGCTATAACGCACGTATCGTCAACGCGAATTGGCTGTAACATGATTGAAGAATTTAGACCTTTATTTGTAGAATGTGGAACTTTCCTTACCTGTATTGGCTATAACACGATTCCAGCCCCATTGTTTTAAATGGTGTTGCTATTACATGATTTTCTTATAATGCGGGATCATATGGGAACAAAACTATTGTGTTGTATCAGAACAGACTGGACTCACGTTGAACAAGATCATCAGTACTGGGCAATTCTTCTTACGTATATACACCACTCTCACCTCAGTATCACCCACATGCTCTTCCTTTCTTATTGTGTTTCATGAATCTCATTTTCATTCTCTACCTTCCAGTTGCTTTTCTGTTTTTGAATTTATTCTGACTATGTTCGGGACAAAACTAAACTAGATGCATGCAGGAACAGACAGCAGAATCTGGAGCTGAGCGCAAATGGGTAAAGTCTGAGGTAAAGCAAATGATCTGGAGAATTGAATTCAGTGTAGTGTGGCTCAAGAGGAAGACTGACCATGTGATTTTTGAGGTAACACCAGTCACGTGTCAAAATGGAATGGGAACTTTGCACATAAGAATGGGTAGGGTGGAGGTCACATTGATGGCAAGAATACAAGAACATTTGTAGTACATTGTAAGCCAGCTCCAGTGCACCCACATTCAGGTTTAACAGAGGTGTGCTTTCATGTCAGTGAGTAACCTATTCACTTGTCTCAGTGCCACAATTGGCATAGGTGAGTTGACAATTAACACAGCATTTACACGATATGATAATTATGTAGAAAGGAGATGGATTTTCAATTCCTTTAATCATGCCTTCGTATTTCTTGGTTCCGGCAAACCCTTTCTAGCATTTGGAAAGCTTGCCAGTGATAGAAAAACAATTTCAGATGCATTATATGTTATCCTTTAACCTTCAGTTTGCCTAAACTTGGTGTTCATGGCTGCTTTGTCAGGTCCCTCTGGCACACATTTCACGGAGACCTCTTCTCAGTTTAGAAACCTCCTGAGAAGTTCAGAACATATCAAGTCTACACCAACAGCATGGTAAAAAATTCACCAAAACTCCTTGTTTTCTCATTGCTACCTGCTGGGTGTGCCTGCCACTCATCAGCAGTGGCTGTGAAAGTTCCCAGTACCATCAATCTGTTCTCCCTGCAGTGCACTACGAGAACTGGACTGAGTGTTTGACCTGGCATTTCAGAGATGCTCTCAGGGCTGGGAAGTTCGTTTGCGTACTTTGCCATCATCATGTAATAAAGAAAGTTTTCACCAGCTATGACACTGCCACCCACTTCCACCCCTTTCGTTAAAATGTCCTTCAACCACACATCCATGTGCTATATGTCCACCTGCCTGTCATGTGTCAACATTCAGCGTTACCCACAGCATTCAATAATATGCAAGATCTGGAAGCATTACCAATCAATATATTTTCCATAGCTTTGGAAGGAAAGAGAACTGAAAAACACAACTCTTTGTCAAATACACATGCAATATCCTTGGTGAATTAAAATTGCTTTCACTTATCACTTTACATGGCTTCAGCTGAGTGACAGACAAGCAGCTCACATCCCCACTCTGACTGCTCACATATTCTTATCTCTGACCATGGGCATTTAGAGCCCATGAGGGTTTCACTAAAGACTGACTCACCCGAACATATACAGGGCAGATCTGGTCATTGGCCGGCATCCAGCCCACTGCATGATGGGATGGAGAGCTGGTACAAAGTGGGGAGCATTCAGTGGAGTTCCTAACTCCATGTTTCCTTGTTTGGCCCAGCATCACATCATGCCTACTGTTCTGATGCACACCAGCTCAATGCAGACCAGTGGTATGCTGTTACTCTACAAATAAAGCACCCTAACCTGTTTAAAGCAACTAAAGTTTGACATGTAAAGCCAGGGCCTATATGGAATCGTTTGAGGGCCATATGCAAAGCACCATGCAGATAGGCACAGCCTGAATTGCAGACATTCTCACAATTATCTGCACCACGGAGCACTGGTGTTGCAGTTAGATTCCTCCGTCCTCTCTTTGTGAGCCATATGCATGGTACATGTGCCATTTCATTGCAAAGCTTCAAATGCATTTCTCATGTATTCCTCTGCAATGATTCCCAGAATTCAGTATTTGCTTCTGTATGTGCTGAGCCAACAGAGGATTTTACAACACAAACCCTGCCCTGCTGACCCTGCTGCCAGTGTCTTTTGGTACTTATCCATAAGGTGTGACTCACCATTTAAGAACCATTTAACTGTCTGACTGAGACACTGATGTGGAAGTAGCTAGCCTGGTGTGTGCATGCCTGTAATAGGACAGCCTCAAAAGCAAACCTGCTCATGATCATATAGCAACACTGGTCATACATAAGAAATAGGAGCAGGAGTAGGCTATTTAGCTTCTCGAGCCTGATCTGCCACTCAATAGGATCATCATTGATCTGATATTCCTCACATCCACTTTCCTGCAATTTGCCCATAACCCTTGATTCTCCTACTGTTCAAGGATCTATCTTATCTTAAATATGTACAAGGTCTTTATTTCCATAGCTCGCTGAGACAAGGAATTCCAAAGACTCACAATCCTCTTAGAGAAGAAAGTTTTCTTCATCTCAGTCTTAAACTGTATTCTGAGACTAGGCCCTCTGGTCCTAAACTCTCCCATGAGGGGAAATGTCCTTTCAGCATTAACATTATCAAACCCGATAAGAATCCTATACCTTTTAGTGATATCACCTCTCATTCTTCTAAACTCCAGTGAGAAGTGTCCCAATCTGTTTAATTTTTGCTTATAATTACAATCCTTCTGTACCAGGGATCTTCCTAGTGAACCTTCTCTGAACAGCCTCCATTGAAAGTATAATAGGGAACCAAGCTTGCTCATGGTACTCCAGATATGGTCTCACAATCTACAGTTGCAGTAAGATTTCCCTCCTCTAATAATCTTACCTCTTTGAAATAGGGGCTAATATTCTATTAGTCTTCCTGATTACTTGCTGTAACTGTGTGCTAGCTTTCGGTGTTTGACACACAAAGAATCACAATGTTGCTGTGTTGCAGCTATCTGCAGTGTTTAACCATTTAAATGTCCATTCTGTTCTTTTCTTCTTCTTTCCAAAATGAACAACCGCATATTTTCCACATATTACCTCATTTGTCCAGTTACTTATGGATATCTCTCTGTAAACTGCGGGAATGCCTCTCACAACTTGCCTTACATCTGAAAAATGGTGCAAGACAGTTTGTGGATGGATGTTCGTACATTAAAATGTGCCACTTTTCCTGAGTTAATCAGGCTATTACATTGTTTCCTGAACTTTATCCAAGAATGGATAACAAGGGATTATGAGCAGCTCTAGGCTAAATTAAGAGGCAGGCCCACAAGAGTAATAATCTCCAGATTACCATCTGAGCCAGATGCAAATTGATGTAGGTAAGAAGGATTAGAGAGGTAACTGTGTGAGTGAAGGATTGGTGTGGGAGAAATGGGTTTCAATTCATAGTTCACTGGCACTAGCGCTGGAAAAAGAAATCACTTCTCTGTTGGGATAGGTTTCATTTGAACCATGCTGCTGGCATCATTGTCTTGTGGCATTATATAACTAGAACTGTAGAAAGGGCTTTGATCTAATTAGTTGCAATTGAAGGGAATCTTAAAAAATCAAAATGAAACAAAGGAGCAGAGATGTAAGTTGGAGAAGAGGGGAATGGTACTCAAAGTGTGACAGGAAAGACAGAAGATATAAGTCAAAAGAGTGCTGCAGAAATTCAAACCAGAATAAGTAATAATGGCAAAAAGTCAAAGCTTAAGGCTATTTATCTTAATGTATGCAGCACTTGTAACAAGACAGATAAGCTGATGGCACAAATAGAAATAAATGAATATGGTTTGATACTATTATGAAGACATGGTTGCAGGGTGACCAAGTTTGGGAACTTTCCTTTCAAGGGTATTCACCATCCCAGAAGAAAAAGGCAAAAGAAAAGGAAGGTTTTGTTAATAAAGGAAGGTATCATGGCAGAAATAAGTAGATATGCATATGCATTAGATCATGAAGTAGAATCAGCTCATGTAGAAATAAGAAATAACAAGGGAAATAAGTCACTGATGGAAGTCATCTATAGGCACCTGTGAGAACAAAGTATAAATTAAGAAACAAGAAGTTATGTGAAAATAAACACTACAATTGTCATTGGTGATTTTAATCTGCATATTAACGAGAGAAATCAAGTGGGCAAGGATTACATGGAAGGTGAATTTCCAGAGAGCATTCGGGATTCTTTCTCTGAGTAGTAGGTTTCAGAACCTATCCATGAACAGGTAGTGTTAGATCTAGCCAAGTGTAATGAGCTAGCATTAACAAGAGATCTTATTGTAAAGGATCCTCTAGGGTAATTGTCACTACAAAGTAGAGTTTCAAATTCAGTTTGAGAGAGAGCAACCTAGGTCTCAAGCCAGTGCCCTCAATGTAAATAAGGGCAACTGCAGAGTATAAAGAAAGAATTGACTAAAGCGGGCTGGGAAAATTAACTAAGAAGGTCAGTGGATGACTGGTGACATATATTTGAGCAGATATTTTGTCATGCTTAGCAAAAAGATATACTGGTCAAAGATTTGATGAGAAGGATAAATGACCGATGATTAATAAAGGCAGTCAAGGAGAGTTTCCAATCAAAAACTAAGGCATGCAAAGTGAAGAAGACTTGAGGTAGGCCAGAGAATTGGGCATTTTTTTAGAAGCCAGCTATGGATGACAAGCTAATAAGGAGGGAGGAAATTGATAATGAAAGTAAATTGGCAATAAATATAAAAACAAACAGCAAGAACTTTTATGGACATCTACAAAGGAAAAGAGTAACTAGAGGAAGTGTGGGGCCCGTGGAGGATACACCTGGGGAACTGATAATCAGAAAGAGGGAAGTGGCAGATATTAAACCAATATTTTGCATTGGTCTTCAGAGTGGAGGACACAATAACATTCCAAAGAAAATAGAAAAACAAGGTACTAAAGGGAGGAAAGATCTTGTAATAGTCTCTAACATGATGAACAAAGTAATTGACAAACTTATGTCAATAAAGGCATACAAGTTCCCAGGATATGATACAAAATGAAAAGAACTACAGATGCTAGAAATCAGCAACAGGTCACCCAAAACGTTAACTCTGTTGACTCTCCACAGATGCTGCCAGACCTGCTGAGTTTTTCTAGCAATTTCTGTTTTTGCCATAAAATACGATGTTCTGCGTCCAAAGGTTTTAAAGGTAGTGGATGCAGAAAAAGTGGAGGTATTTGGTCAAAATAGTCCAAAACTCATTGGATTCTTAATGCTAATGTGTCACTCTTGTTCAAGAAGGGAGGGAGACAGGAAGCAGGAAACAATACAGCAGCTAGTCTAACATCTGTCACTGGGAAAATGCTAAAGTCTATCATTAAGGAAGAAATTTTTAAAAACTTAATGCAATCAAACAAAGTAAGCATGATTTTGTGAAAGGGAAAACATGGTTGACAAAATTTCTGGGGTTCATTGAGGATGTAACAAGCAGAGTTGATTAAGGAAAGCAGTAGACATAGTGTATTTGGATTTTCAGAAGGTACTCAATAAGGTGCCAGGTAAGAAGGTTATCCCACTAAAGAGGAGCTCAAGGCATTAGAGACAATGTATCACCATGGATTCAAAATTGGTAAACACACACAAGGTAGAGTTGGGATTAATGTAACATTTCACATCGGAAAGTGGAAGGCCAGTCCTAGGGCCTCAATCATTTACTATCTAAATTAATGACTTGGAGGAGGGAACTGAGTGCTTCTTATTCAAATTTACTGACTACATAAAAATAAGAGGCAGTGCATCTTGTGACGAGGATATAAGGAATCTACAAGGTGATATGTATAATTGAGTGAGTGGGCAAAACTTGGCAGATGGACTTTAATGTAGGAAATGTAGAGTCAGGCACTTTTGTAGGAAGAATCAAAAGGCAGACTAATATTTAAATGGAGAAAACACCAAAAAAAGTGTAACATAGAATGATCTGGATGTTCTTGTGAATGAAACACAAAATGTTAGCAAGCAGGTACAGCAAGTAATTAAGAAAGCAAATATAATTTTAGCATTTATTGCTGGGGGAAGGGCTTGATCTTAAAATGGGTACATTTTGTTACAAATGTATATGGTGTTGGTGAGTACTATTGGTCCGCCTATTTAAAAAGAGGGTATGCTGTTATTGAGATGGTTCAAAAAAGATTCACTCAGCTGATTCCTGAGATGAAAGAGTTGACTTATCAAGAATAGCTAAACATAGTCGGGTTTGGGGTTTGGAAGAAAGAGGTGTGATCTAATTGAAACATTGATGATTCGGAGGAGGCTTGACAAGGTAGGTGTTGAGAAGATTTTTCCATCAGTGAGAGCATCTCGAACGAGGAGACATAGTTACAGAGTAAGGGGATAGCTCATTTAAAACTGAGGAACAAAGGAATTACTGATCCCAGACAGTAGCATATATTTGAAATTCTCTACCTCATAGAGTTGTGGAGGCTGGATCAATTGAAAGGATTTAAAGAAGAAGTAAATAGATTTTTGCAACAGCAGAGAGTTGAGGAATATGCTGAGCTGGCTGGAAATAGGAATTGAGGCCTTGTGCAGATCAGACATGATCTTGTTAAATAGTGGGGCAGGCAAGAGGGACTGAATAGCCTGAACCTATTTCTTATGTTTTTATGGTGCTTACCTCTTCAGCTACCACTAACCAAAACAGCTGGTTCAGAGCAGCAAGCTGCTTCCTCACATTGTCCTTTGTGTCTGTGCATCCATCCTAAATGTCTCCTGGTTTCCCCCATAATCCATTTCTGCATTGGCCCTTTAAATAGTGGACTTCCAATTGCATCATGCGAGTGTGTAAGCTGAAGATCCAAAGACATGGATGCTGGACAGATACACTTATAGCTTCAATCAAGTTGAAATTAGGGAATCTGACTGAATTTACTTCCAGATTTCATTAATGTAATTCCTTCATCCAACTTTGAACCCAACTTTATATTAAGAAGTGGGATGGCTCTTGTAGCACTGTAGTTGTGGCCCTATCTCTGGCTGCTAGGTCTGGGTTCAAGTACCACCTGCAGCAGAGGTGTGCTATAACATGTCCAAACAAGTCGATTAAGTTTGTTAAGGGCAGAGGCAGGGTGTTGGGGTTGGGGGACAGGGGATTGGGGGTCGGGTGCAGGGGTGTGGGCATGGTACCAGACTGGGTGAGGGCTTACAGTGTCAGATGAATGTTGAGGAGGAGGACCATTGGATGGTTGTGGTACAAGGTAAAAAAAGAATATGCAGTTGCAGCCGTACCAAGCATGTCAAACAGGCTGTAAAAAATGACAACAAGGACCATTGAGTTCACACATGCTTCAAATAACAAAACACCACGAAAGAGCCTGAGGGTTTGACAGAGCGGCTTGTGTGAACAAAAAGATCATTCAAGTTTTTTTGAAATATAGGATGTGGAAAGACAAGGCTCTGACTTTATTTTTCCCCAGAATTGTATGAAATTGTTAATGTGCTTTTTCGCAACATATTTTTAGTGCGAAAGCAATACAAAACTCTCTTGGCTGCCCAAGCAGCCTGGAGAAACATACTTCCCATGATTGGGAGTTTGTTTCAAGGTGGAATTTACCTGTGAGATGCTGAAATGCGTGGTGTGCGTATTTAAGTGATTGGTTGCTTTGTTAATGTTTAAGTTAATGAGCACCCGTCCAGTCCCAATTCCAGAAGCAAAGCTTCGAATGAAATATTGGCCCAGAGCTTCCCATTTGAGATGGAAATGCAATTTCTAACTCTGATTAGATAAAAATAAACACCTATATTTTCACCAGTTCTGTTCCTGGAATTTCTTGGGTAGGATGTTTTATTCTGAACCAGCAAAATAAAAATCACCGAATGCTTGCAGCCAGCAGCAGATTGGAATCAGTGTGGATTGCATCACCTTTGTATCAGTATGTGTAGCATATTCTGTGCTAAATGTCCTACAGCCATTTTGCTATCCACCAGAAAAGGTAGGTTCATAAGCTACATGTGATGGCTCTTGTAGCACTAAAGTAGTGCCCATACCTCTGAGCCAGGAGGTCTAGTTTCAAATACCACCTGTAGCAGAGGTGTGCTGTAACATGTCCAAACAGTTTGATTAAAGGTGAGGGTGGGTGACACATGGGACCAGACTGGGTGAGGGGTTAAAGTGTCAGATGAAAGTTGAGGAGGGGGGCCATTAGATAACAAGTCATAGAGTCATAGAGTCATAGAGATGTACAGCATGGAAACAGACCCTTCAGTCCAATCCGTCCATGCCTACCAGATATCCCAACCCAATCTAGTCCCACCTGCCAGCACCCAGCCCATATCCCTCCAAACCTTCCTATTCATATACCCATCCAAATGCCTCTTAAATGTTGCATTTGGATCAGTCTCCACCACATCCTCTGGCAGCTCATTCCATACACATACCACCCTCTGTGTGAAAAAGTTGCCCCTTAGGTCTCTTTTATATGTTTCCCCTCTCACCCTAAACCTATGCCCCCTAGTTCTGGACTCCCCGATCCCAGGGAAGAGACTTTGTCTATTTATCTTATCCATGCCCATCCTGATTTTATAAACCTCTATAAGGTCACCCCTCAACCTCCGACGCTCCAGGGAAAACAGCCCCAGCCTGTTCAGCCTCTCCCTATAGCTCAGATCCTCCAATGCTGACAATATCCTTGTAAATCTTTTCTGAACCCTTTCAAGTTTCATAACATCTTTCCGATAGGAAGGAGACCAGAATTGCATGCAATATTCCAACAGTGGCCTAACCAATATCCTGTACAGCCGCAACATGACCTCCCAACTCCTGTACTCAATACTCTGACCAATAAAGGAAAGCATACCAAACACCTTCTTCACTATCCTACCTACCTGCAACTCCACTTTCAAGGAGCTATGAACCTGCATTCCAAGGTCTCTTTGTTCAGCAAAGGATCTTACTATTAAGTGTATAAGTTCTTTAGGATGTAGGTTTGCTCGCTGAGCTGTAGGTTTGATATCCAGACATTTGATTATCTGGCTAGGTAACATCATCAGTGGCGACCTCCAAGTGAAGCGAAGCTGTTGTCTCCTGCTTTCTATTTATATGTTTGTCCTGGATGGGGTTCCTGGGGTTTGTGGTGATGTCATTTCCTGTTTGTTTTCTGAGGGGTTGATAGATGGTATCTAGATCTATGTGTTTGTTTATGGCGTTGTGGTTGGAGTGCCAGGCCTCTAGGAATTCTCTGGCATGTCTTTGCTCAGCCTGTCCCAGGATAGATGTATTGTCCCAGTCGAAATGGTGGTTTTTTTCATCCGTGTGTAGGGCTACAAGGGAGAGTGGGTCATGTCTTTTTGTGGCTAGCTGGTGTTCATGTATCCTGGTGGCTAACTTTCTTCCTGTTTGTCCTACATAGTGTTTGTGGCAGTCCTTGCATGCAATTTTGTAGATGGCGTTTGTTATGTCCATGGGCTGTACTGGGTCTTTTAAGTTTGTTAGTTTTTGTTTGAGAGTGTTGGTGGGTTTGTGTGCTACTAGGATTCCGAGGGGTCTTAGTAGTCTGGCTGTCATTTCTGAGACTTCTTTGATGTATGGTAAGGTGGTTAGGGTTTCTCGCTGTGTTAGGTCTGCTTGTCATGGTTTGTTCCTGAGAAATCTGTGGACTGTATTTTTTGAGTATCCATTCTTCTTGAATACGTTATATAGGGGTTCTGCTCTGTTTTCTGAAGTTCGTCTGTGCTGCAGTGTGTGGTAGCTCGTTGAAATAATGTTCTGATACAGCTTCATTTGTGTGTGTTGGGATGGTTGCTGATATAGTTAAGTATTTGGTCAGTGTTTGTTGGTTTTCTGTATATGCAGGTTTGTAGTTCTCCGTTGTCCTTTCTTTCGACTGTGACGTCCAGGAATGCAAGTTTGTTGTCAGTTTCCTCCTCCTTGGTGAACTTTATGCCTGTGAGGGTGTTGTTGATGATGATAAATGTCTCTTCTATCTTGTTTCGCTTTTTGATGACAAAGGTGTCATCTACGTAGCGAATCCAGATAAGTTCTGCTAAGATTTGCTTTCCCAAAGTGCAGCACCTCGCATTTATTTGAATTAAACTTCATCTGCCACTTCTCAGCCCATTGGCCCATCTGGTCAAGATCCTGTTGTAATCTGAAGTAACCCTCTTTGCTGTCCACTACACCTTCAATTTTGGTGTCATCTGCAAACTTTCTAACTGTATCTCTTATGCTCGCTTCCAAATCATTTATTTAAATGACAAAAAGTAGAGGACCCAGCACTGATCCTTGTGACACTCCACTGGTCACAGGCCTCCAGTCTGATAAACAACCCTCCACCACCACCCCCTGTCTTCTACCTTTGAGCCAGTTCTGTATCCAAATGGCCAGTTCTCCCTATGTTCCATGAGATCTAACCTTGCTAATCAGTCTCCCATGGGGAGCTTTGTCGAACGCCTTACTGAAGTCCATATAGATCACATCTACGCTCTGCCCTCATCAATCTTCTTTGTTACTTCCTCAAAAAACTCAATCAAGTTTGTGAGACATGATTTCCCATGCACAAAGCCATGTTGACTATCCCTTATCAGTCCTTGCCTTTCCAAATACATGTACATCCTGTCCCCCAGGATTCCCTCCAACAACTTGTCCACTACTGAGGTCAGGCTCACTGGTCTATAGTTCCCTGGCTTGTCTTTACCGCCCTTCTTAAACAGAGGCACCATGTTTGCCAACCTCCAGTCTTCCGGCACCTTACCTGTAACTATCCATGATACAAATATCTCAGCAAGAGGCCCAGCAATCATTTCTCTAGTTTCCCACAGAGTTCTCGGGTTCACCTGATCAGGTCCTGGGGATTTATCCACCTTTAACCGTTTCAAGACATCCAGCACTTCCTCCTCTGTAATCTGGACATTTTGCAAGATGTCACCATCTATTTCCCTACAGTTTATATCTTCCTTATCTTTTTCCACAGTAAATACTGATGCAAAATATTCATTTAGTTTCTCCCCCATTTTCTGTGGCTCCACACAAAGGCCACCTTTACTGATCTTTGAGGGACCCTATTCTCTCCCTAGTTACCCTTTTGTCCTTAATGTATTTGTAAAAACCCTTTGGATTCTCCTTAGTTCTATTTGCCAATGCTATCTCATGTCCCCTTTTTGCCCTCCTAATTTCCCTTTTGAGTATACTCCGACTTCCTTTATACTCTTCTAAGGATTCACTCGATCTATCCTGTCTATACCTGACATATGCTTCCTTCTTTTTCTTAACCAAATCCTCAATTTCTTTAGTCATCCAGCATTCCCTATACCTACCAGCCTTCCCTTTCACTCTGACAGTGAATAACCAGGTTAGAATGTCAAGTAAATGGATGAATGCTTAGGGTAGAAGTGGTTGGGGGGGTGTTGTCATCAAATCTAGGGCGACATGAGCCACAGAGGGAGGAATATTCAAGTGATGAGTCGGGGTCTCAGTTTAATGGTTACCAAGGAGTTAGAGTAGGTTTTTTTTAAGATAGAAATCTCTGACTGTTCCTTTGAGTTGGAGATCTTTTCAGAGGGTTCCAGATACTTGGTAATTGTTCCTAGAAATTTTCAATTTCCCAATGAGTTCTTGTGGAGGTCAGCTAATCAGGACTTCCAAATTCACCTGGCACACAATTTCAATCTACCCTATAACAGCAACTCTCTGACCATCGGAACTTATGAGTCATTGATTAAATCAATATGAAACATTATAAGAATATATCTACTAAATCTTGTTAATGTTATTAAAATAAATGGAAACATTACATTCCTGAATACACCTTACTCACCTGGGATGAGTGCAGCTCCAATATTCAAGAAGCTCAATTATATCCAGGACAAACTAGCTCACGTAATTGGTACCCCATTCACACAATAGTTTACTCTCTCCAACACTGACAGCAGATATAGCATCTACAGGATACACAGCAGAAACTAAGCAAGGCCCCTTCAACATCATCTTTCAGGTTTGTGACTTCTGCCATTTAGAAGAACCTGCGTAACAAGCGAAAGTGACGACCAAGTTCTCTCCAAGGCACACGTTTTGACATGGACCATATCACCATTACTTCATTGGTGTTGGGTTAAAACCTAGGAATTCTCTACCAAACAGCTCTAATGGCATCCATGCAAACTGCAGCAATTCAAGAAGTGGTTTATCATCAGTCCCCAAGTGCAGTCAGGGTTGGGTAAAATTGCTGGCTATGTCATGGTTACCCATATACCATGCAACAAAAATGTAAAAAACAAGAGACTCTATGTAGGTGGAACACACACCATCCTGGGTGTACCTGAATTAGATTACGCAGATCAGTAAAGGCTGCAGCTGTGGCTTCTTGGGTAAGATTTCTTTGATTAAGTTTCAATCTGCAGAACTGCCGGATGTTGTTTCTGCAGTGTAGGGTTTTCACAGGATGTATTGAAATTGGGGGAACCATTTGAATTCCTGCCATGTGGTTTACCATGGCAACTGAAAGGAGGTAGGAGCTGCTGGCTCAAAAACGTGTGTCTTTTCCAGCATTCCTTGTGGGTTAAGAGAGGAAGGAGAGATACCTCTAGCCTTAAAGAAGTCTTCAGTATCTCCACTAAGAGTGCTGCCTTTTCTCTTGTCATGGCACAATTGCAGTTTAACCCCACGCTGAAGGCTAACTTTGATACAATTACAACAATCCTGTAACATAGTCCACAATCTGCCAGTAATCTGTTGCTCTCCTCCTCCATCCTGTCATTGGGACACTCCTAAGGGAATCTGTCTATGGCCTGCCATTGCTGATTGTCACAAAGCGTTTTTTCTAAAAGCTGTCCTTTTTCTCAAGGATACTGTACTCTTGATTTTTTTTCAGAGCGGTCATAATCAGCTCCCAGTTCCGAGGTGACTAGTTTGGTACAGAGATGGAAAGGATTTTGAGAGGCCTTTTGTTTATATGTAAACAGATGAGACTTCAGGCTAAAGTGGTCATGTTTTAGAAGTGACCTGTATAATGAAAGAGGAGTAGTCAGCTCTCTAGCTGAGCACTTCAGTCTAGAACTAGTTGGGAGTTCAACAGTGAGCTGTGTGGAAGTAGGTTCTCTTGCCCCTTCTGCCCTTCTAAATTCAACATGTAAGCATTTGTTCAATTTTTACTCTTTTTAAGGGGGTTTGCTTATTTGGACTGCTGTGTATATTCAGGACAGCATAATTAAGTCTACTTTGGATAGACTGAGTTCTGTAGGTTTTCTTTATTCTGTTCTTTGTGTTTCATTGTCTAATTTTGTGAATAATTTTTTGTCTGTTTTAAAACCTGGTAGTCAACCTAGCTAACTTACTCCAGGTAATTTTCCCTGTACACTTACCGAAACAAAGTACAAAATTGTCGTCTGGGTTGCCTTTTTCAGAATGTTTTGAGTGGTCTGGCATAGACCATTAAATGGTTAAACTGGCAATTTGACTGGGTGTCAATCTTGACATGGCAGGAAAACATTATAATTTGGTTGTAAATTTGATAAGGCTTCCACATTCCCAAATATACTGGGCTTTCCCCACTCTCTAAGTATCAGGAATGTAATGTTTCCATTTGTTTTAATTACATTAAAAAGATTTGGTAGATATATCCTTACAATCTTTCACATTGATTTAATCTATAACTCATAAATTACAATGGTCTGATGGTGGTAGCAATAAGGTAGATTGAAATGTCTATCAGCTCTGTGTGGAAGTTCTGACCAGCTAACCTCCACAGGATTTCATTGGGAAATTGAAAATTCCTTGGGACAATTACCGAGCATCTGGAGCCCTCTGAAAAGTTCTCCAACTCAAAGTAACAGTCAGAGATTTTGGTTTCAGAACCTACTCTACCTCCTTGGTAGCCATTAAACTGAGATGCTCCTTGTGCCTTATAGATGGTGGTACAGGCTTTGGGAAGTCAGAATTTGAGTCATTTGGTACATAATACCAAGCATCCAATCTGGTTTTGTAATTACATTTTTTCCAATCAGTAGAGATCCCCAGGATCTTGATGACAGTAATATGGTTAATTGCCAAGTAAGGATTATTGGATTCTTTTACATTAGAGGTAGTCATTATTTGAGATTTGTGTGTTATGGGTTTAATTATTCCAAGCTACATGTCCAAGCTTCAGTACTGTCCAGATCATGCTGGATGTGGGCATAGTTATTTCCTTAATCTGAGAATTTGTGAATGGAACTGCTCACCACATGATCATCAGCAAATGGATCCATTTCTGGCCTTATAGTGCCAAGAAGATCGATTAATGAGCGAGTTGAAGATAATTGGGCCTAGGACATCCCTATAAAGCTGTTATATCCTGGGCTATGATAATTTATTTCCAACAGTAACAACTATCTTCCTTTGTGCTGGATATGGTTCCCATCAAGAACAATTTTATTGGGATCCCTTGCTGGAACGCACCATTAAAATTGAATTGAATTAAATTTATTGTCACATGTGCTGAGTCACAGTGAAAATCTTTGTCTTGTGACCAATACAGTCAGCTCACAGAGTTAAGTAGCATAGATCAGTAAATAGTAGGTAACAGCGGCAAAAACAAAAAACACAGGTACAGGCGAATGCTAAGAGTTGTGAGTCAGTTCAGTGTTCTAACAGCGGTAGGGTAGAAACTATTTTGAAACTGGCATGTGTTCAGGCTTCTGTACCTTCTCCCCAATGTTAGAGGTTGTAGAAAAACATTCTCAGGGTGGGATGGATCTTTGAGAATGCTGGCTGCCTCTTCTTGACAGCGGGTCTAGTAGATGGATTCTATAGATGGAAGGTTGGCTTTGTGATTGTCCGGGCCAATTCTACCATTCTCTGTAACTGTCTCCGATCTTGAATGGTGGAGTTACCATACCAGGTAGTGATAAATGTTGTTTATTATCAATATCAATGGCAGTTAGTCTCACCTCAGCTCTAGAGTTCAGCTCTTTCATCCATATTGGACCAAGGCTGTAATGAAGTCGGGAGTGGTTGCATTCACTGACATGCAGAAGCAATATCTCTGAAATAAATTCAATGAATGATTAAAAACCTAACAAATCCATAAAGTTGAAAAAAAAGATAATATACTAATGAAGAGAAAAACCTGTTAAAGTAGTTTTTCATTTTTAAAAATTGGCTTTATATTGCACATGCACAAATGCATATCTATTCAAAAACAAAGAGGTGATCATGTACAGTCAGAATTTATCAGATGATTGGTGTCAGCAGACACCCTTATAGTATGGCTCAAGGGTTCAGTCTGACTGTGTAACACATTACTGAGACAATCTGTATATTATCAGAGGAAGTGATGGATGTCAGCTGACCTTGCTGTCAATTGTAGTCTTGCAGCAACATAAGGCACAATATAATGTAATCCCTGTTAGATATTTATCTTAAAATAAAGATATTTGCCTTAGCTTTTCAGACTTGGTGAATATTTTTAACAGCACAACTAAGCCAGGAATATTATATCTTGGTAGCAAATGAAAGAATAATATTGCAACGTTTCTGCCGATACCAAAAGTCTCTGAGTGGGTCATGGATTGGAATCAAGTTGAAGTGTGGCTCAATTCGTGCCAAAGGAACACAAGACGTAGAGTGACATCTGGTGTTGCCTCTCAAAGCAAGCAGTGGTCAGTATACTATTGTATACAACAGATGACTGTGCAGACAATATCATAGTCAGGTAAGAGTTCAACAAAGAAAATGCTCAGTTCAGGGAGACAAGGAGGGGGAGATGTAGTATAAGGAATTAAAGACCGACTATGCAATGTGCTAACAAGGAATTATATATTAAGACAGGAAATGATGCAATATCACGAGTTTGCTTTCTTTTGTAACCTTGTCACAAGATAAAGCCACAATAAGATGCTGTCATCATTAGATATCTGCCTTAAATAAAGAAATGGTTTCTTTACCTCAGCATAAGTATTCTTTAGAACCACATCAAGACACAAGAAGTTTATAGATGGAACTCTCAACATCACCTTCTGTTATTTGATTGAGAGTTAACCAGCAGGGTGGTAATTGGCTGTAATGATTCACTAGGTAGTGAAAACTAATGATACACTGGTAGAGTGGAGAGCAACTTAACACTGGCTTCCTTTTTTTCTCACTTAGTCCTTTTTTTTGTAATGATCAAGGCATATTTGTGCAATTTTCTACATTATTGGTTAGATGCCAATGTATGGAGTAGCCATGTACTCCAACCACACTGCACATCTCACCCATCAACCCCTTCCTAACAAACAATTCATGCTACTGACGCCAGTCCACCTTCACAGAAGTGGGTACCAATATCATTAGATCGCTGAATACACCAGCATGATGACTTAAAAAAGAATTGCTGAGTCATGAAGTTTTCAATCTGACCAAGACTTAAACAACTGTCAGAATAGTGAACGAATGTTAAATGTGAGAACTGATTGTCATACCTAAATATCCAGGCTATCTGTTTTGCTTGAAAACTAAAAAGTTTTCTTACACCTGGTATCTGAATTTTTTAATACACTTAATAAATTTCAAAATAATTACAAGCAAAGAACTTATAAACCTGATATAGAGGCAGAGGTGCGCCAATAATAGGTATGGACCGGTGCAGTGAAAATCAGTGAGGCAGCAGTACAAGGGGCTGCATTGATAGACCAAAGAAGTGGGCAGCAGCAATATGCTGAAATAAAAGCAAAATACTGTACATGCCACACACAATGCACTATTCAAGAGAGAAACAGAGTTAACATTTTGAGCACAGCTGACTTTTCTTCAGCTCATTAAAAGAATCATACAAGACTCAAAACGTGAATTTTGTTTCTCTCCACAAATACTGCCAGACCTGCTGAGTTTCCCCAGCATTCTTTGTGTTTGTTTCAGATATCCAACATACACAGCATTTTGCTTTTACAATAGCATGATACTATTACCTGGAGTTTGCAACCAATGCCAAAGCTTTGTTCGTCTTGAATAATTTGCACTGAGTGATCCAAAAATCTCTCTGTGCAGAATATCATCTCTAGCGTTGGATTCCCAACCTGGAATCTCTGTCATCAGGCTATCCAAGCAGCCCATCAAGTTCCCTAACAGAATCAAAAACAGTATAATTTGTTTTTCTATCAATATATAAATGAAACAAATTAAATATTGTGACGTACACATGAAGTAAAGGTGGGAAATAAACTGTTTGACAAAATGCTTCTATATGAATAACTTTTAAAAATTATCTTTAAAATCTACTAATTGAACATTGATCAGCAACCCCCCAACTTCTCCCCTCCCCCACCCCCTAAATTATAAACATGTATTTTCAAGGCAAATTCTATTGTGCATCAAGGGTTATTAATCACACTGGTGTTAAAAACTCAGCGTTGATTCAACAACTTGCAACTTTTTAAAGGGTTTCAAACAGTGATATAAAAGCAAGAGAGTTCATATTCTTGCTGTTTTCAGTAACTTCATGCTCTGTAAAGGATCAAGAGGGATTCACTGGACAGTCTGTGTCAGAATCTTGAGTAACAGATCACGTAGTGTTCTAGGCTTCAGGAAGTTATATAGGACACAAATTAGACCTCAATAGAATAATATATACAATATTTATAGAGGATCTGAATGCATTGGAGAGAGTGCAGAAAAACTTTCCAAGAGTGGTTCCAGGTATTTTAGTTATAAAGAATAATTGGAGAATGTGGAACTGATTTCATTTGAAGATGAGAAGGCTAAGACGAGATCTGATAGAAATGTTCAAAGAGAGTGTGGACAGAATACAGGTTGTTCATCCAAAACCAATAGTTGCATTCCTGTGTAACCCTGCGGTTACAAAAACTGTGCAATACAAACAGCACTTAAAGATTTGGTGACCTAATCGTGTCATAGCCAACGCACACTTTAGATGTTCGTACTTTAAAAACCATTCACCCTATTCACCCAATCGCATTACAGTCAATTTGCATTAATGAAAGATGAAGTACAGCAGAATCCTAGATAGGGTGAAACTGTTTCCACTCTAAAGAGTATTTTGAATTATACAGTGCCAATTTTCCCAAGAATGTAAATGCAAGGTAAGGAAAGACATTTTTACACTGCAGGTGATTAGGGTCTGGAATACACTGCCAGAAGGGTGGGGGAGGCAAATTCAATTCTGGCGTTCAAATGGGCATAGGATGTTTATTTAAATACAAATGTGTAGGGTAATGGGCTGAAGTTAGAAGATTGGGATTAAGGCAAAATGTTCAGAGAGTTGTGCAGACAGGATGGGCTGAATGGCCTCTTGTTGTACCATAACAATTCTGTGATTCAATATTGGAAACATCCTCACAGCCAAGATATGAAGTTAAAATGAGAAAATTACTAGGGATATTGAAGACTGATGGGGTGATACAAATGTTTGAACATACTGTATCTCTTATAGCTGAAAAGTGGTCTCAAGTAGATTTTAATGTCCACATATCCATGTTAGTGTAGATAATGAATATAAAAGCTTAATTTCTACAGGATGTCATTTTTGAAAGTGAAATGGTACTGAAACTGCCTAATGAGTCAGTAGAACTGGGGAAACTAAACAAATGTGTCTATGGTCTGGATTAAATGTAGTGACAATTTTCAGTGGGATTGATTTTTATTGACAATATGTTCTATTCAACTAAAAGAGAATCCTGAAATATTTTCTTCATATCAAAAATGAAAAATTTCAATCATCTTGGTTTCTTATGAGATAGTACTTAGAAACTGAGAAATGTGCTATTAGTAAAATTAATGTTATAGTTAAAATTAGAAGTCAGGCTTCTGGTGCTGGTAAATTATTTTAGTTTAGATTAAGTTTTTTATATTAAGCAGAGTAGCAGAATAACTTTAAACCAAGAAGTGTATTTAGGGTGAGTATCTCTCAGCCCAAATAATTGTGCTTTGTCCTCACAGAAAATTTATGTTATTTTTGAGGAAGAGACAAAGCAATTACAAGGCTTGATTATTGAGTTCAACTGCTTGGACTCTCAGACTAGAGCAGTGACTAGTTTTGACATGATTGAATTGAGGATTATGATGAAAGTGCACTAGAAGTTCAGAATGTATCAAAGGCAAATGAAATGTTTTAAATTTAAAATCTGAAGATGACCAAAATCCATAGTTGACCAAGAGAAGTGAGACACTTATAGTAATGCTTCAGAAATTAATCTTCCTGATGGTTATTGCCATGCACATAGTCTCATGATATTTCTTGTGAGCAAAAATGGGAAATATTAGTTCTCCGCTTGGGAAGCTAAGAAAATAAATGTTGCCAGTAGTATTTTGGCTCCTGCAACATTGAGACTTATGAAAGCAGTGAATGTAGGATTCTGTTTGTTGACTATTTGAAATGAGAAACGTTTTCTTAAGTGAGTGTGAGCAGCATGTGGAATACAATACACCCAATAAATGTTATGTCGATAATCATTCACTGGTAGGTTATTGTTTATTTGACAAAATGTGTGAGTGAAAAAAGTTACAGATTATCCTTGATGGCTTAAAACAAATGCTGTGGAGAAGATAAATCCTGAAACTGAAATGAATGAATACAAATCATCAATAGTCTAATTATTTTCCAAAAGAACTGCATGTAGAAATGTTTAGGGGTCTTAGAAGTGGGTCATCTTCCAGTGTAATGCTTTGTACAGAGTATTTCAATTCTGATTTAATTCTATTTTGAAATTTTGATTGTGTCTATTAATTCAAAATTTATTTGAAGAGAAAATAATGTGCTAGTATCGTATAATTGGGTTTAACTGTAGAAGGATGGTGGTCCTGAACAGGGATCCACATACTCCCCCGTAAATAAATATGTTCACACTGCGATTGTGATTGTTGGGTCAGGAGTTTCTTGCATATTATCTGTCACGGCATAAACACATGCTTATGAAAGTGTACAAAGATTGGTGTCTGCTATGTACTTCATGAACTGGCTGTTTAGAGTATAACTTTAGACTTTAAACTAATGCGTTAGATACATACATTTGATTGAAAGCAGAAATATATTAGTATGATAGAGGGAAGTGTGAGATTGAAGGCATGGGATTGTTAGAAAAGAAGTTTACCATTTAGTCTGAGTGCCTTCTCCCATGTCCTTAGCCCAATTCCCACACACCAGACCTTGTCATCACATGGGCTACAACCATACATAACTCATTTTCAGCTACTGATAGTCTGCATTGGTAGCTATTCATTCTCCCTGGGTGACCTTTACCCACTGTTTTGTCTGTCCAACTGTATTTTTCTCTCTTTGGTCTCTATCTCCACCTATCATTTGCTCACACGTGCAACCCCACTCCACCTAACCCCTCCCCTACCCCCAATCTTCTGTAAGCTTTTCCTATTTAGAGTCAGTTCTGAGGAAGGGTCACTATATTGAAAAAAATACAAGGCTAGTCTATGTAATCTGTCCTCACAATTATATTAATGCAATGGAGGGCAATGATTCACTAGGACAGTGGGAAATGGTGCTACACCAGCGAAGTGGAGGGCATCTTAACACTGGCTTCCTTTTTTTCTCACTTAAATAGTTATTTCTTATCTACTCTTCATAATAGCAGTCAATGTTATTTATTCATTTAATTTAGAATAGAGCACTACAACTTTATTGATTAAAGGATCTTAACCTTTTAATCTCATCATGTTTTCAAAGAACTGTAAAAGTTTAATGTAATTGGAAGTGTGACTGAAGATCTTTGATACCATTACTTACCCAGTAAGTTTCAAAATCATTACAAATTTTGAAACAAAGAGGACACCAGGGAAATCAGCAATAAGAAAAATTGTTGCTGCCTGCAAAAACACATTTGTGCCACTCAGATGTGAGAAACCTTTCCTTGACCATGTAGCAGCTCCCTTCCAATCATAAGTATGTCATTAACTGTAGACCATCTCTGTGCAAATCAACTCATACAGTTCAATTCATCAAAACTATTTCCACACCTTGCTAAAAAACACAATAGATATGTAAGCATCAAATACACAATAATGAATATGCAGACACAGTGCCTTGATTTCATGCTCCATTGATTGCAAAATTGGATAATGTAAAAATAGGCTATTGGGTAATTAAAAATAGGCTGTCATTTTGCTACCTTCTGTTTCGAGCTTCAGTTGAAGACCAAATTGCCTTTCTTATTTGCATGCACAATTCTCATTTTCTTTGTAAGTCCTCATCCAATGTGCCGACTTCGAACCACATTTTTCCAGTATTGACAATGTGACATTGAACTCTTAATGCCAACGAAGTGCTGTGACCTAAATATTACAATATCCAAATTGCTGTGTTTCAATAGAAGCTTTCTGGGACTGAATGGTCCTCCTGATATTGAAGTTTAGTTCGAAACATCATGATCCTAACTGATGGTTGGAGTGAAATCTGAGTTGAAAGACCCTTTTTTCCTTTTGTTTTATTCACTGTGATATAGGTACATGTGGCTGCATATTTTCTATATAACAGGAGAAAGGTTTTTTGCGTAAAAGAGAAATTTAGTAACAAACCAAAACAATTATATATAGAAATCAGTTAGAATTATCTTAAAAACACAGCAAACCAAAGATTCAACCTATTTCCTGACACTATCTTGACAGACACAATCCAGGAAAATTAGCTCAAGTGAGGGAAGAGATTATGTTTATCATGGACAATGGCATTAGTGAACTGAATCATAGTAGCGACCTACTGTGATGGAGCCAAAACCAAATGGGTCACAAATATTTTGTATTGACGATACAAAAGTCAATACACTCATAAAAGTGGACTCATGCCCTCTTCCAAGATTGGAGGATGGCATTGAACACAAATGATTTGTCAGTAAAATTGGCTTGTGAGAAGGATATTGGTAAGATCAAGCCAAAGAAGTACCAGCTCATGTAAGTTCAGATTAACTTTATCAATGCAAAGTCATGCCATTTTGAAATTTGAATGCACTAGCAACTTTTCAACAATTAATTAACAAAGTCATTGAAGGACCATACAATTGCCTTGTCTACATAAACAATTTGGTTGTATTCAGCCAAACCTGAGAAGTACATTTACATCACTTGACTAAATTGTTTGATTGGCCACAAATAGCTAATTTAGCTAAAAATCCAACTCAAAGTGTAGTTGACAATTTAAAAAGACCACATAAAGGAACAAGACCGAGTAACGGCTAGAGAAATGAAAATAAGGGTTATGTTGGATTTTCACATATCACACAACAGAAACAGTCTATGTCCAAATGGAGCAAGACCTGGACAATATTAAGGTTTGGGCTGATAAGTGGCAGCTAATATTTGCACTACAAAAGCACCAGGCAATGACTGTCTCAAACAAAAGAAAATATAACCATTGCCTCTTGACATTCAATGGCACTACCTGATCTGAATTTTATCAATGAATAGAAATCAGCAAGTTATTAGAACTGATAACATGTAGGCTCTCAGACTCTGAAAAGATCATGTCAGCAGAGTTAGGAAGGATTCATCAAATTGTTTCCAAAGTCCATGAGAAAAAAAACTGTAAGGAGTTAACCAAGCAGGAACTAAAGTAGTTAAAGTAGGGCTGTAATTTCTTCCAACTTGAGTCTCTGTAGCAGATAGTGTTGGGAAACACGTTGCAGCTGGGTGTGCATTTTAATATCATTCTTACTGTCTTCTGTATTTAAATAGCTCGTGATTTTTAAAACTCTGTGTAAAAAACCTCTGTTCAGTTGTTAACAAAAGCTGCTACCTCACAGGAGTATAACATTATATCACCAAGCTAAACAAAAATAAAATCAATCAAGCCAGGCTTCATTTTGGGATCCTATTTGTCCAGCCATCAGCTGGGGTCAAACACTACATCTCTTGAGCTATTGCATTTGCAGCCTCTCTACAGGAAATCTGAGGGACCGATTAGGAAGACGCACATACGCAGCTGTCTTGAAGTAGAATATGAGCTCATTTCAGTCATATTACCAGCACTCGGGTGTTGTTTCTTTGCATTATCAAGGCTGACAATCCTTCGGATGAGACACTAAACCAAGGCCCCACCCACTTTCTCAGACAAATGTAAAAAATTTCATGGCTCTATTTAAAGAAAAGTATCAAAATTAACCCAGTACCCTGGCAAATATTTATCCCACAATCAACATCACAAAAACTGATCTTTATCAGTTATTTGTTTGTGGGAATTTGCTGTGTGTGCATTGGCTGTCACATTTCCTACAGCTGTGACTCAAAAACTACTTCAATGACTAGAAAGCGCCTTGAGACATCTGGTGGTCATAAAAGGCACTTTGTACAAGCAAGTCTTTCTTTCTTTTTCTTTTATTGTCAATGAATTTCAGGAGGAAAGACTTGATGGTACATATGATAGGGCCAGGATGTCAACTTGTGGTTTCAAACAAGAGCTGTGTTGAAGCCTCAACTATTCCCAAGCTTTATTAAGGACTCAAATGACGGGCTGGAAAGCCAGGTAAATAGAATTGAGGTAGACATTAATAGTGATCAATTTGAGTAGCAGACCATACTTGAATGGCATCGTCCTGTTCCTGGATTTTATTTCTAACCCGATGTAGTTAGGGGTGGAATAAGATGGCAAGTATGAGCAATTTTGTCATGTTATTGGAACTGATATCCATTTCCTACACCCTTGTAATGACTACCTCAGAACAAATTTCAGTGATTTCTTCTTGTATGGAACAGCAGGGCTATATTTTAGGGATCTGCCCATTGTCACCAATTTCTTTCTCACATTTTAAGTCTTAGAATCATAGAATTCTGATTGTTTGAAAAGAGGCCACTTAGCCCATCGAGTGTGCACTGACCCTCGAGAGAGCATCCCACCCAAACCCAGTACTTACCCTATCCCTGTACTCCCACATTCCCCATGACAATCGCATAAAGCCTGCACATTCCTGGATACTATGGGGTAACTTAGCATGGCCAATCCACCTAACCCGCACATCTTTGGACTGTGGGAGGAAACCAGAGCACCCAGTGGAAACTGGGGGAACATATAAACTTCACACAGTCACCCAGGGCTGGAATTGAACCCAGGTACCTGATGCTGTGAGGCAACAGTACTAACCACTGTGCCACCATGTTGCCCCTTCTTCTTTGATGCGACTTCACCCAATAAGAATAACTCCTAGTGGCATGAGATGCAGGTACATTAGATAGGCATGCTGAGGATGATAAAGATATATGCACAATGTAATTGGACACCACATGAGGTATCTGGAAGATGCATTCATGGACGAACATAAGTGAAGGATTGCTGCTAAATACAACCTTCAACCAAGTTAACTGAGTAAGTTGGCAGAGAAGTTCAGTGCAGCACATTCTTGGAAATGAGGTTTGGTCTCTCATACCTGACCTGGAAAAACCTTTATTTATTCTGTAACTCAAAGATGTTGTGTACAGGACAATGGAGTTGACGCATCTGCAAACTTTATCTCCATCGGAGCCACTCAGTTCCAATCAGAGTTTTAACCATTGTTTCATTTTACTGAATTTACTTTGGTAATGCAAAAGGTTCTATGCCTTCCTTTTGAACTAAGAAATGTTTCTTTTCTCCTCAAAGTTTTTAATGTCAGTTACCAAGCCAATGTTCATCTGCTTAGCTCTTTAAGTTGCTACATTCAATTAAATCCTGCTGGAGCACTTTATTTCCCAAACTATGTGTTGCCAATGAAAGTGATTTACAACATCTCCAGCCCCCCTCAGTGTTATAATTAACACAAAATGTAAAACGGTAGAGGGGAGACAGAGCTGGAGTAGCCAGGCAGGCAGGAGTACAGCTCTGCCTGCTGCCAGGGATTGCAGCACATCAGAAAAGTTTGGGTTAAATTTACAAAACGTAAAGATTGGAGTTCAACCTGTTTCCCTTAAGTTGTCAGCTGTTTATTTAAGTGAGCCATTTTCAGTCAATTCTCGACCCAGTATACATAACATTGGTGTTTCCTGCCAATTTATCACTGTTTTTATCAATGTTGTTGCATCTTTGCCTGCTACGATGCAACTGTTATTCAATAACTTTAGTGAATAATTCAAACACAGGGACATTGAATATTTAGTTTACTAAATTTGAAATGAAATCTCCAGTGGATGCATCTTGCAGAAAGATAGATAGTGAACTTGCCGATAGCAAATAACTTTCACCAACCTGTCATTACAGAACCCTCTTCCTTACAGCACAAGTCCTGTTTACCACCATTCTGTCATAACAATGCCTTAAGGAGAAAAACCATCCTCCCATCTTGTGATAACATCTGAAAGTTACTGTTTACCAAGCAGCGGAAGCTCCTTTTATCTAATCGAATGTTAGTTTTACCTCACTCTTTTTAACATGAACAGAACAAGGTTCTACAACAGGAAAGCTAAGTGGAGCTTTCATCAGAAGGTAGGCCATAAAATGGGTTGTGGTGGCATTATCGACCATCATAAACCCCAATCATTTTCCTTTCCAGTAACTACTACTGCCCACTTCATACACTCACCAGATCCGAAGCTTTGTTCAATATTTACGCCTATTCTAATTACGAGGAAAGTCTTGCTTTAAGGCGAAGCTGTATTTTCCAACTCAGCGTTCTCAATTCTGACCAATCTGAATTATCCATATGTTAGAATAATTCAGCTTTTCTGGTATAAATCACTTCTCCTGGGAGTGCTGTTAATCCTCATGAACTTCAAATCAATAAATAAGCTCTACTTTCTTATTTCCCCTGCCAGATGTCTTTTTCCCCCCTGCTGTCAGACAGATTCAAGGTTTTGTGAGAATTTTGGGTTCAAGCACACGAGAGAAATATTCAATGGGAGGGCAACAGATGAATCCTGTGCCCTTCCTCCTAACTCTTCAGCAGATAGGTGTCTGGGGTTTATCACCCAGCCAGTGCTTACGTGAATGTCTAAGGATGACTTAGCAAGCTGTTCAATATAACCAGTTCAAATTATAGTCATAAAGCATAGAAATAGGCCTCTCAGCCTAACATGTCTATGCCAACCTACAAACACCAAACTGCACTAATTCCATTTAACCTGCAATTGGTCCATAGCCTATTATACCCTGGCATTTTAAGTACTCATCCAAATGCTTCTTAAATGTTGCAAGGGTATCTGCCCCACAATCCTCTCAGGCAGCATGTTTCATTTTTTTTCCCAGCATCTAGGTAAAAACATTCTTTCTCAGCTCCCCTCTAAACTATTTGCTCCTCACCTTAACTTTTGCCCTCTGGTCTTAGACACATCTGCCATGTCTATGTCTCTCAGAATTTTGTTTACCTCAGTCACACCACCCCCCGCCCGCCCCCCCCCCACCCCCTACACCTGTCTATGTCTCTCAGAATTTTCTTTACCTCAGTCAGACTCCCCCCCCCCCCCCCCCCCCCCCCCCCCCCCCCCCCCCCCCCCCCCCACACACACACACACACCACACCACCTCCCAGCCTTCTCTGCTCCAAGGAAAACAATCCCAGCCTGTCCAGTCTCTCCTCATAACTGAGATTTTCCATGCTGGTGAATCTCCTCTGCACCCTCTCCAGAGCAATCACGTCCTTCCGATAGTGTGGCGACTAAAATTGTACACAGTACTCCATTTGATGCCTAACCAATGCTTCATCAAGTTGTAACAAGACTTCCTTGCACCTATATTCTATGCCCCAGCTAATGAAGGCAAGCATCCCAATGCCTTCTTCACCATTGTGTCTAACTCTGCTGACACCTTCAGGGATTTATTTATTTATACGCCAAGATCCCTTTGTTCCTCAGTATTCCTGAGGGATCTATCGTTCATACTGCATATCATTCCCATGGAATATCTCCCAAAATGCATGACCTTGCATTTATCAGAGTAAAATTCCATCTGCCATTGTTCTGATAATATCAGACTGTAATCTGAGACCATCCTCCTCAGTATTAACAACACCCCCAATTTTCATGTTAGCTACAACCTTACTAATCATACCTTCTACGTTCACATCCAAGTCACTAATGTAAATAACAAACAGCAAGGATCCCAGTACCAATCCTTGTGATACACCATTGGTCACAGGCTTCCAATTTAAAAAAAAAGTCCACTATCACTCTTTACCTCTAATTTATAAGCCATTATTGAATCAAACTTGCCCAATGTGCCTTGAATCCCATGGGCTCTTACCTGTTGGACCAGTCTGTCATGTGGAACCTTGTCAAAGGCCTTATTGAGGTCCACGTAAACCACATCAACTACACTATCCTCATCAATATATTTAGTCACCTTCTCAAAACACTCAAGAAAATTAGTCAGACAGGATCTCCCGCTAATAAATTGTGCTGACTATCTCTGATCAATCCCTGCCTTTTGATTTTGATTCATCCTGTCCTTCAGAACTTTTTCCAATAATTTCCCTATCACTGATGTCAGACTAAACGGTCTGTAATTACCTGGCCTATCCCTGCTGTCCTTCTTGAACAAAGAAACCATATTAACTAACCTTCAATCATCTGGCACTTCACCTGTGGCTAGCAAAGTATTAAATATCTCAAGCAGAGCCCCAATAATCTCCTCCTTCACCTTCCATAGTAACCTAGGATGCATCTCATCAAGCCTTTGGGATTTGTGCACCTTTATGCTCTCTAAAACATCTAATACCTCCTCCTTATTAACTTTAATATATTCTAGAGCCTCACCATCCCAATTCAAATCCCCGGCCACAATGTCTTCCTTCGCTGTGAATATAGATGAGAAGTATTCATTCAAGGCATCACCCACGTTCACTGGCTCTATACACAGGTTACCTGTTTGGTCTCTAATAGGTCCATTCTTTCCCTGATAATCCTCTTACTCTTAATTTACTTAAAGAATGCCTTGGGGTTTCCCGTGATTCCACCTGACCCCTCATTACCTCCTAACTTCCTTTCTAAGCAATTTTCTACACTTTCTTGTCCTTTGAAGGGCCACCCTTGTTTTTAATGCACTGCACATGACATATACTTCTTTGTTTTTCTCTACCAATCTCTCAATATACCTTGGCATCCAGGGTTCCCTAGACCGGCTGCCCATGCCCTTCATTCCGAGAGAAACATGCTGGCCCTGAGTTCTCACTGTGCTACTTTTAAAAGACTCTCACTTATTAAGTGTTGGCTTGCCTGCAAGGAGCTGCTTCTGCTCTATATTTGCCAGATTCTGTTTAATAACAGTGAAATCAGCTTTTTCTTACTTAAACATTTCATTTCTGCACTATCTTCGTCCCTTTCCATAGCGACTCTGAAACATACAGAGTTATGGTCACTATCCCCAAAATGTTCGCTTATTGAAACTTCAACCGCCTGACCAGCTTCATTTCTTAAGAATAGGGCTAGCACTGCCCCATCTCCAGTAAGACCATCTGTGTACTGGCACAAACAGCTGTCTTAGATGCACTTTAAAAATTCCATCCCGTCTGATCCTTTCACACTAAGATGATGCCAATTAATATTAGCTGCAAATGTGTTGCTGGTCAAAGCACAGCAGGTTAGGCAGCATCTCAGGAATAGAGAATTCGACGTTTCGAGCATAAGCCCTTCATCAGGAATAAGAGAGAGAGAGCCAAGCCGGCTAAGATAAAAGGTAGGGAGGAGGGACTAGGGGGAGGGGCGATGGAGGTGGGATAGGTGGAAGGAGGTCAAGGTGAGGGTGATAGGCCGGAGTGGGGTGGGGGCGGAGAGGTCAGGAAGAGGATTGCAGGTTAGGAGGGCGGTGCTGAGTTGAGGGAACCGACTGAGACAAGGTGGGGGGAGGGGAAATGAGGAAGCTGGAGAAATCTGAATTCATACCTTGTGGTTGGAGGGTTCCCAGGCGGAAGATGAGGCGCTCCTCCTCTACCTGCTGTGCTTTGACCAGCAACACATTTGCAGCTGTGATCTCCAGCATCTGCAGACCTCATTTTTTACTCGCCAATTAATATTAGCCAAGATGAAATCCCCTACAACTATAACCCTATTTCTGTCACACCCTTCTGTGATATGCCTACATATCTGCTCCTCCATCTCCCTCTGATTACTGAGAGACCTGTAGTGTAATTCCAGCAGAGTGATTTGCCCCTTTTTTATTTCTAAAATCTAGCCCAATGCCTCATTTGAAGCTCCGTTTAGGATGTCCTCCCTTATTGCTGCAGTGATGATTTACTTTATCAATAATGCAATGTGGAGAAAATGGGGACTGCAGATGCTGAAGATCAGAGTTGAGGGTGTGTTGCTGGAAAAGCTCAGCAGGTCAGGCAACATCCGAGGAGCAGGAGAATCAATGTTTTGGACATAAGCCTTCCTGATGCAGGGTTTATGCCCAAAACGTCGATTCTCCTGCTCCTTGGATGCTGCCTGACCTGTTATGCTTTTCCAGCACCACACTCTCAATAGTAATGCAATGTCCCTACCTCTCCACTTCCCCCACTATCCTATCCTTCCATCAACCATGTCTCAGTGGTCGCAACAATATTATATTCCCACATGCTGCTCAATGTTCTAAGTTCATGTGCCTTCCCAGTCAAATGCCTTGCATTAAAATAGATCAAACTTAGCATTCCAGACCTCCCATGTGCTGAATCCTGCCTATGTCTTCTCCCCCTTCTGTTCTAGTATTCCTTCTACATCTGATTGGGCCTTGCTCTTGTCTTTACATCTGCTCTCTACCCCAGCCTCCGGCAACTATATTTGTGACCCCTCTCTATCTCTGTTGCAGCAACATGTTCAGATTTCACAAAAATATCTTTCTACAAACAAAATACTCCTATACTTCCTTTAATATATTAATTTAAAATATTAAAGAATTACTAAAATAGCTAGACCAAACTAAAAATTGAGAACTGAAGATTGCATTGTGGACTGAATTTTCATATCAAGTACACTCTCTTATCTATTCCAAATTTCCATGAACCTCCTCAAATCCATTGACCAATCTGAGTGGTGTATGTGAAGGATTTCAGCCTATCTGGTATAAATTTCTGCTCACCAGCTTGGTATTACCCTTAGTGACCTCCAAAACAATAGAACATTTCCTCTCAGATTGCTTTCTTCTATTATTGGGCCTTCTTTTATTTCTCCCCTCTCAGGTATTCTGAGATTCCTACCACACCTCCTCAATACCCCTCACCTTCCACTGTCGTTCTACTATCCCCGACTCAACTTCCTCTTAGATCGGAGTGCAGCTTCCATCTGTGACACATATGACATCCTCCACATGGCCTGTAGGACAGTCAGTGCTAACTCATTTAGAGCAGCAACCTCTCATAACTAACCACTCTTCCCCTGTTGCCAAACCTCCCACCCAGCATGCTCCCAAGGTCTCTAGCATACCCCCTATGAGCTAATCATACCAACCCCTTTCTGTCCAATCTGACTCTTCTCCTGAGTCTCTGCCAATACATCAGCAGTCACTGCCCAATCTTCCTGTCTAATCACCAGGTTCTTGAAATTGTGTATTGCTGGTGAGGGAGCAACTTCAGACAAAAATTCATCCTGCCATTTTACCAATATGATCACAACTCTGTCTTGCTACCTTGGAGTAGGCTTCTGTCTTAAAGTGACAACATGCAGGTAGTGTCAGGAAGCCAATTAAACTTGTTCAATGTGCAATTAGCAGCCAATTTCAAAGGGTGATGTCATTTTGATGTGTTATGCAGTGTTGTATCAGAACCTCCTCTACCAAGGAAATGCAACTGTACCACAGAAAGTTGAAGTGACAATCTGACTATTTAATGGTACAAAGGACAAGTCTGAGGACATCTTCACGCAGAGGTTTGGCATTGCATTGGAAACTGCTGGAGACTACTCTGTCAGAGCACAGGAATAACTGTCACTTTCCTCAGCCTTTACTTCACTCATTCTTGATGTGTTTTCTTCAACACCACACTGACACTCCAGCCTTGGTGAAGATTGATGATGTGGTGATTGGCCCTTCATCTTCCCAAAGCGGCTTACCATCCTTAATGTTGATGAACCTGGAGGCAGCTTACTAGGAAATTGGTCCAAATGGGATGTTGTTCTGAGGGCCAGGTTACAGAGGTGAAAGTGGTCCGTATGGCTAAAAATAATCTGTGTCCAAAGCATTCTGCCGCCTATCTCCCTCTAGAATGCCTGATCACTGTGAACAAGGGCCTTGCAACTCATGAACTTCATGAATATTCCACTGGATTCTGGAAAATCTGAAATGCACACCTGACCATGTGTAATTCTACACACCATTTTTGTCATTTCACATTGGCCACATGTTCATTCTGCTGTGTGCAAGTTGCAAACCACTGAAAGAGGAATGTGGGAGTGGAGGCAGGCCAGTTAGAAGACGGTTCTTGGTTCTCCAACATAGTTTCTCAGCTCCTAACAATGTTCAAAAGTCTGCTGAGCTCATCCCTAACATCTGTCAGACCCTCCACCCAAACCCCATGCCAACCCAAACTCCACGCCAACCTAAACCAATTCAAGCTCCTTCAGATCACCTGTGCCATCCATGTCACTGCTATGCTCCCATGTATTCTTTATGCCCCTTCACACTGTCCCATACCACCTCTGTAGGAGAAAGTGAGGAGTGCAGATGTGAAGAGTTACAGTTGAAAAGTGTGGCACTGGAAAAGCACAGCAGGTCAGGCAGCATCCGGGTAGCAGGAGAGTTGACATTTCAGGCATAGACATTCATCAGAAATGTGGAGGGGGAAGGGGATTGAGAGATAAACAGGGGGTGGGGGTCGGGCTGGGGGGGCGAAGTTAGCTGGGACGGCAATAGGTGTTTGCGGTGCTGTTTGGTATTTGCGGCCATACACATTATATATGGTTCTCAAATTCAATGTACCATCAACTGAAAATATTTTATATTAATTTTGGAGTCATACAGCGAGGAAACAGACTCTTTGGTCCAACTGGTCCATGCCGAGCATGTTCCCAAGCTAAACTAGTCTCATTTGCCTACACTTGGCCCATATACCTCCAAGATTAGAGTGGTGCTGGAAAAGCACAGCAGTTCAGGCAGCATCCGAGGAGCAGGAAAATCGATGTTTTGGGCAAAAGCCCTTCATCAGGAATAGAGGTATTCCTGATGAAGGGCTTTTGCCCAAAATGTCGATTTTCCTGCTCCTCGGATGCTGCCTGACCTGCTATGCTTTTCCAGCACCACTCTGATCTAGAATCTGGTTTCCAGCAGCTGCAATCCTTGTTTTTACCATATACCTCCGAGCTTTTCCTATTCATGGACCTATCCAAATGCCTTTTAAACATTGTAACTGTATCTGCATCCACCACTTCCTCTGGCAGTTCATTTCACACACAATAACCAGCCTCTGTGTAAAAAGATTGTCCCTCATGTTCTTTTTAAATCTTTTTCCTTTCACTTTAAAAATATGCCCCCTAGTTTTGAACTGCCCACCCTTGTCATTCACCTTATCAATTCTACTCATGATTTTATGAATCTCTATAAGATCATCTCTCTATCTCCTCCACTCCAGTGAAAAACTCCCAGTCTTTCCCATCTCTTTTTTATATCTTTAACCGTCTGTTCCCGACAACATCCTGGTTAATATTTTCTGAACTCTCTCCAGGTTAATAATATCCTTCCTAGAACAGAGTAACCCCAGAAAGATGCTCATAAAAGCATCCAACAAAATTTTGATACTATTATTGATACTGAGAAAAAGAATGCATTCTGTCATGTGTGAAAAAGCACTGGGGTATGTGAGTGAGGGGCCAATCAGCTCCCTTTCCAACTCACTCAACTGGAGGTCTGTGACCAGTGGAGTGCCACAAGGATCAGTGTTGGATCCTCTACTTTTTGTCATTGAGATAAATGATTTGGATGCGAGCATTAGAGGTACAGTTAGTACATTTGCAGATGACACCAAAATTGGAGGTGTAGTGGACAGCGAAGAGGGTTACCTCAGATTACAACAGGATCTGGACCAAATGGGCCAATGGGCTGAGAAGTGGCAGATGGAGGTTAATTCAGATAAATGCGAGGTGCTGCGTTTTGGGAAAGCAAATCTTAGCAGGACTTATACACGTAATGGTAAGGTCCTAGGGAGTGTTGCTGAACAAAGTGACCTTGGAGTGCAGGTTAATAGTTCCTTGAAAGTGGAGTCGCAGGTAGATAGGATAGTGAAGAAGGTGTTTGGTATGCTTTCCTTTATTGGCCAGATTACTGAGTACAGGAGTTGGGAGGTCATGTTGCGGCTGTACAGGACATTGGTTAGGCCACTACTAGAATATTGCGTGCAGTTCTGTCTCCTTCCTGTTGGAAGGATGTTGTGAAACTTGAAAGGGTTCAGAAAAGATTTACAAGGATGTTTCCAGGGTTGGAGGATCTGAGCTACAGGGAGAGGCTGAACAGACTGGGGCTGTTTTCCCTGGAGTGTCGGAGGCTGAGGTGTGACTTTATAGAGGTTTACAAAATTATGAGGGGCATGGATAGGAAAAATAGACAAAGTCTTTTCCCTGGGGTCCGGGAGTCCAGAACTAGAGGGCATAGGTTTAGGGTGAGAGGGGAAAGATATAAAAGAGGCCTAAGGGGCAACATTTTCACTCAGAGGGTGGTACATGTATGGAATGAGATGCCGGAAGAAGTGGGGGAGGCTGGTACAACTGCAACATTTAAGAGGCATTTGGATGGGTATATGAATAGGAAGGGTTTGGAGGGATATGGGCCGGGTGCTGGCAGGTGGGACTAGATTGGGTTGGGATATCTGGTCAGCATGGACAGGTTGGACTGAAGGGTCTGTTTCCATGCTGTACATCTCTTATGACCCTATGACTCTATAACAAACCAAGAGCACTTCAAAGGTGCAATGGGTTATTACAACTTCTTGAATTGTCATTCATTATCACGTGGTTGGAGTTTCTGCTTGCTGAAATCCATTAGCATTTTGGATTAGATTACTTACAGTGTGGAAACAGGCCCTTCAGCCCAACAAGTCCACACCGACCCTCCGAAGAGCAACCCACCCAGACCTATTCCCCTACATTTATCCCTTCACTTAACACTATGGACTGCACACCTTTGGACTGTGGAAGGAAACCAGAGCACCCGGAGGAAACCCATGCAGACACGGGGAGAATGTGTAAATTCTACACAGACAGTTGCCCGAGGCAGGAATTGAACCTGGGTCTCTGACACTGTGAGGCAGCAGTGCTAACCGCTGAGCCACTGTGTCACCCACTATTTTAAACTCAGTGAAGCATTGATAATAGTCACAGCTGCCCAAACATTAGACCGCTCTCTGCGAATTAAAGAACAAAAGGTTCTAGGTTTCAATTTCAAAACAGTGTGCCTGACTATCATTGTAGGACAATGGTTAGATATCTTTTAAGTACCACAACAATCCTTTTTTTTGTATTTTCATTTAAGTCACTGTAGAAAAGATGACAGTAGAGCTGAGAAGACATTTTGATACATTTTTCATGGCATTATGGTGCCTTTTTTTATTGGAAAAGTACTGTAATGTGTGTGAACAAGCATACAAAACTGGTCATTGTGAGAGTCAATGTATTATTAAAGGACAGATCCCTGTGATGAATTATTCTATTTGAACACATCTACGTTACAGTACAGCACCTAACAGTGACAGCTAAGTGAAGACACTTTGCACTTATGTTTCAGAGTGTTCCAGACTCCTCCGTAATAGTTCCAGTTTCTTTGGGAAATCTCAATTTGGCGTGCTTTTAAAAGCATCCAAAACACTGGATAACCCGGAGAGAATGGAATGCAGGAGGAAATTAATTTTCAATGGGAAACCTAATACCAGTGAGGCAGGTGCGCATTCCCCAACCCACAAAAAGGCCAGTGGAAAATAGCTTGGCTCCAGGAAGAGGATGAACACCGAGTTTCCTCCCAAAAAATACAAGGCCTGAACAAAATCATTAATTATTCAAGGGTTATTTTTGAATGTTAAGATAGCCCCCTTTACTGTAAACTAGCTTCTTAAACCCTTCGTCCTTGTTTGTTCCATCATCACCTCCAACAGTAAGTGTGAGGAACTTAAGTGAAGTATTATCTTCAATGTCTTTTTACTCTCCACATTCATTGAATGTACAGTTACCTCCCAAATCTATGTTCACCTTTCAGTAGCAGAGTAATCTTGTTGAGATAAATGGCCTACTCCTGTTCCTATGTTTCTGTGGAATTGCATGTTACAATCCCTTCAGACAATGTTTGCCTCTGCCCCTGCCCCTGCCCCTGTACTGAGTTGTTATTTACAGCCAAGTTGCTTGTTTCCTGCTTAGATTCTGAGCTCATGGCTCATAAAGATGTTGTACAAAAGCCTAGCCAGGCAGAAGGTCTTTATTTTGCCTTAAAGAACCAGATTTGGACCCAATCCTCAGCGCCTTGATTTTATAGGAGACAGAAGTGTAGTGTAGTGATTAATGTTTTTCATGGTAATATCAATATGCAGTGTAATTGCTCACAGCACCAGGACGGTGCCTTACCAAGCCCCAGAGCAAGAGCCTCCCACAAACTATATGGCATTGTCTTCAATGAGAGCAAAGGGCAGAAGGCTAGAAAAGTCTCACTGAGTGGCCTGTCTTGATGGACATTATCCCTCAGATAGATGAGTATGTAAATGCAATGCTGGAAAGGAATTTGGAGCAAAGTGGGAGAGATGAAATGACAGATTTGGAAATGTGACAGTGCTAAAATTGATTTATGGGTTTTTGAAGTTTGTTGTGTTACATGAATGCTGCAGCCTTAGTGTAGGTGAGGAAGGTGGAGACAGAGAGTGGTATGGAGGAATAGATGCTGAAAAGTTGCTTTAAGAGGCTGAACACCATGGTTTGGTGGGCAAGAAAAATTCAGGAGCAATTTGCAGCAGATTGTCATACTTATCACTCTGGAACTTCTTAGAGTGCTTATCTGCCATCCTAGGGAGCAAATTAATTTTTGCCACATCTCACCAGGTGACAAGGTTAATCATTCCCAAGAGCTTCTCATGGCTTGCAGTCTCCTGCATTCAACACCGTCCAGGTGGTGTGGTAATCTGAATAAAGAGGACTGCACATACTCTTCCTCTAGCAAGGTGGTAGCAGCAGAGACAGCAGGGTTTGGCACCTGACCACAACACTTGCCCTTTTCTGGGCTCATACTGTGGGTGCATGCACATCCACACAGTTGTATCATTGTTTTTCCAGCTCGATAGCTCAGTTATGCTTTAGTTGTTGTTTTGGTTGCTCTCGGGCCTCCTGCTGCATCCATAAGTTCATAACTTCTTAAATTCTTAAGGTATAGGAGCAGAATGAGGCCATTTGGCCCATCGAGTCTGCTTTGCTGTTCGATCATGACTGATATGCTCCTCACCCCCATTCTCCTGCCTTTTCTCAATATCCCTTAAGCCCAATACTAGTTAAAAATCTGCCTTACTCTTCCTTAAATTTACTGACTCTCCCAGTATCCACTGCACTTTGGGGCAGCAAATTCCACAGATTCACAACCTTTTGGGAGAAGTTATTTCTCCTCAACTTTGTTTTAAACTTACTATCCCTTATCCTAAAGCATGACCTTTCATCCTAGAATGCACCACAAGAGGAAGCAGTCACTATTTTATCCACACTTTTTATCATCTTGAGTATCTCAATTTGATCTCCTCTCATTCTTCTAAATTCAGAGCACATAGGCCTAAACTGTCAATCTCTCTTCATACGACAAACCCCTTATCTCTGGAATCAATCAAGTGAACCTCCACTGAACTGCCTCTAACGCCACTACATCTTTCCTCAAATAAGGGGACCAAAACTGCACAATATTCCAGGTGCGGTCTCACAAGTACCAATCCCGCTCCATCTCAGGTGGTGGCATCAGAAGACAAGCCAGGACACGGCCGATCCACTTGGAGCCAGGTCCCATCAGTCAATGTCCAGCATTGGAGGAAGTGTAGGACCTGTGCAGCATGACCATATCCAGTTTGGAGACAGCAGACATGGAAGCAACAATGCCAGTGGTGGCAGGAAAGGGACACATTGCCAGGACCCCGGGGACGATGTTAGATGGCAGCGACTGAAGGAGGCAGAGAGGGTAAAGTCTACGGAGAGGGAAATATGAACTTTTGAGGCTGTTTCAGTTTCAGTAATAGCAATTTAATATTAATTTATTCAGTATTTTACCATTTATACAATTTATTCAGTAATTTATTCTGTAATCTAAGACAGCACCTGAACATTGCAACGTTATATACCTTTCACTTTACCTAGGCACAAGTAACAATATTAAATAAAGCTAAGTCTAAATCTAGTTTGGTTGCATGCCCAGGAATCCTTTGCACACAATTTGTGTTTACACATGCTGGTCAGGTTCAACAGAAATATTGCGATAATGTGGAGAAAATACTGCGAGCAATAAATGGAAAAGCCAAGCAGTATTCCTGCCTTACCTTGTGTCATCCCATGAAGTTGCAGTATTTTGCAGACTGGAAAGCATTTAAAGGTTATACAGAAGTGTCTTGCCAATTCACCTGTTCAAGCTGATTCATGATCAAGCCAAAAAACATGCTCATGAGCAGACCATCTGGCAAGTCTCCTGAAAGAAGAGCTGCCCAATGTTTTCCATGAGGTGTCTGACTAGCCTTGCTAATAAATATCAATTATCATGTTGCATCATTATTTTTATTTCCAAATTGCCCTTTCTTTTACATTATGCTTATGAGAAAGGCAGCAGCAAAGTTGAGAGCTGACTGAGTAATCATCCAGGTTCCTCATTTATAAGGTTTAATATTCATGAAATGTTGATAGCTATTATTATTGATATAGTCAGCCAAGTTATTGCAAATGGAAATGAAAATTATCTTACATGCAAATTAGTTTCAGTTTTTTTGTTTAATATGATGATGTAATTAACTTTTAGTTTAAAAAACATGAATGTGAAGTAAATGTTTACAAACACTTACAATTAGCATACTGTTGCTCTTCTTTGGAGTTGATATTTAAAGGTAGCTCCTTACAGATTGGCAAAAACAGCAAGAGATCCATACTAGCACTAATAATCAATTTTATATCATTGAGTCCTCTCTTGAAACGTGGTTTTCTATCATGAACAGTAAATGCACATCAAACTTTTGAAACATCAGTGCAGTTTAATCCTTCTCTTAATACACCAACATATGACTAATCTTAGCTATGCTATCATAATTCAAACATTTAGCTGAAGAGATGATCAAATTGTATTTCTTATAGAATTTAGGTAAGTCCTCATCAGCATTAACTCAAAGTGGTAAAAACCCAGTTGGCTTCATTGATGTCACAGATGCGCTTAGAATCAAATTGTATAAGCTGAGTACTAAATACCTGAGACTGTTTAGGACTGCATTTGAAATGTATCTTGGAGTTCTTTGCCGTAACCCCATGAGTATATAGTCAACACCTAAAAATGTAGCTTTATTCACTGACTATATTTAGACCTGTATTATTTATCAAGGGAATGACTTTGAATGACAACACAGCAACACTGATTCAGTTGCTATAATTATTTTTTTCCTATTTTCAAATAGACTCTTTTTACATGTCATTATGGAACAAGTAATACAATCAAGTTGTGAATGGAGGTTACATTTGAATAATTTTATCCACATAAAAAGAAAATTTTGTATTTTTTAATGTATTTCTATTCTGTAAAGTACTTCTAAAAAGTATGTTTAGAATTAGACCATTATGGCAGGATCCTAAAAAGATGTTTCTCCTCTCACCATATTTTTACCTATGAGACTTCTTGTAAATTAATTGAAGACAGTTTTTAATGTCATTTTTGAAGAATGTCTGAAGTGAAATGTTGCCTTGGTCACTGAATTTTAGTCAGGCCAGGCATCAGCTGTTTCAAAATCCTTCCGGAAATTGCTGTGTTTTATGGATGAAAATTGGATTCTTAAGTCTTGCCAGGCACAGTGTGAATTATACAGAACTATTAGTGTTTATTTGAAAGATCTGGCAGGATAATATTTTTGACGCCTGCAGAAGTTTACAAAAAGTAAACGAAAGCTAATACAAATGGGTAAACGTTTGGAACGTTTTGAAAATTCCAATCTGTTCATTAGGCAAAGCAATCAACAAAATTCCTGACAAGAAATGTTTTACTCCGTAACTGACAATCTGTTCTGGTGCAGCATTCCTTCAAGTGCTATTGATAAAATAGGGAGAAATCTAATAAAATGCTCTCACAAATTCAGAAGCTAGTCAGCAATTGAAGATCAGGTTCTGGGTCAGCAAAATATCCAATGGGAATTATAGCAACAGCTCGCCTTCCTTCAGTGATAACACAAATTCTTTGCAAAATACAGTCATGAAATCACAAAAACTGAGCTTCACAGTTTCCACAACTTTGCACACTTTCTCCTGAAAGATACAATTAGTTACTAAGTGAGGG